>NC_135649.1:17500000-18750000 GCF_053574225.1 Canis aureus
ATTTCTTTTCTTCTCTCACAGTTCCATTGATCTGAATTCTGAAATATTTTTACGTACTTATGTGAATTCCATCATAATTAACATAGTTTTGGTGTACAACATACTGATTAAACAATTCTTTATATTACTCAGGGCTCCTCATGATAGGTGGAATCTTAATCCGCTTCACGTATTTCACCCATCCCTCCACCCACCTCCCCACTGGTAACCACCACTTTCTCTGTAGTTAAGAGTCTGTTCTTTTGCTTGTCCCTATTTTTCATTGTTCATGTGTTTACTTTCTTAAATTGTACGTATGAGACAAGTCATTTATTATTCGTCTTTCTATGGCAAATGGACAACTCAAATGTGGTAAGTAAAACTGAGGGTCATACTTTAGATGGGGTGACACAGCGCCTTTTGAGGAGAAGGTGGGATTAAGGAGAGAGGGGAAGGGTGACAAGTCAAGGGAATCAGAGTTGAGGCAAAAGGAGGAACGGATACAAAGGCACACAAATGGTCTCAGGCTGCCATGAGCTGGGGGCCAAGAGCCCAGTGTGGCTACATCACAAGGATGGAGGGAGAGGTAGGGGAAAATGTGGGGGGTCCCAAGAGTGCTTGGAGAGATGCTCTGCTCTTTTCAACTGCGCCTTCCATGATTGCACTTCAAAGTCCTTCCCGGCTGAATGGTTCAAGATCCTGGTTAAAACAGTTTAAACACAGGTCTGGACAGCCCACTGCTGCCGACATAACAGACGTTTGCTAGAAGGCGATCAATCTATTCCTCCTTTGAGGTTCTCTGACCATCACTTTTAGAGATTACGTGAATTGAATAATGTACGCATGGAATCCCTATGGGAAGAAAATCATCAGGTATCAGTAGAGACCTAATGCACACCCAAGGGCACAAGACTGTGGGACCCTGACTTTTGATCCTCTTAGATGATCTACACGTTATGTAAAAGCTCCTTCCCAAACCATCAGGGTAAGTTGTCATGGAAGCAGGGCAGGAAGGTCAGCACCCGGGGTTAAGGTTGCCTCCTCCTCAAGACTCCTAAAACAATCTCTGGCTCCAGAGGCCTGGTTGCTTTCCTGTCCCCAGTCAGTAAGAGTTGGCCTTAGCACTTCCTGAGAGGGCCACCTTGCCTGTTCCCTCACGTCCTTGGCCTGAATCTCTTCACAACAGAAGGACTGAATAATCCGTACTTCACGGATACAAGGGAGGAATGGGAAGAGATCAGACATTCCCAGTGTGTTCAGGGCCTGGGCACAGGGGCACCCCACAACTTGTTGGTTCATGCTGAGGGTGATGAGAAGTGATTGCTGGGCTCCTTAGTGCTGTGTGACCACTCTACGGACCAGACTCTGGGGAACCTGGCACACAAGAGGGACACTCAATGCACAGAAAAGCTCCACCACAGGCCCACATCCTCTCGGGGAGCAGAAAAACCACCCGAAAGGAGATGTGGGCCTTAGCTTTCAGCAGACTCTCTGCTGTCAGTATGAACTGGTTTTCTGAGTCATTCCCCTTGAGAGGATACTTTATTATTTTAAGTGCAGGTGCTCAGAAGTAAGCCCATCCTTTCATCCTTGTTCCAATCCATGCTGCACAAATTTCTGCTAGGAGAACTCGGCCTTCTGTGCCGGTCTCCTCGAACAGGGAGTCTCAAGATGTACGTTGAAAACTAAGGGGGTCTTGCCATGCACATTATGAAAATTAATAAAGGGACCTTCCCTGAATTGGAGCCAAGAGGCCAGAAGGGGCAGATCTCACACCCTACCATCTGTTAGCCAATTGTGAATCCAACAGGAAGAGAGGAAACTTGCAAATGCACACTACATGTCAGCTACTGCTTTACGATTTCAGTAAGAGGAAGGAAGAAAGATTTTCCTACTGGCCCCAGCAACAGGCCAGAAAGACAGTCCCAGCTCAGCCAGTGAGGGACAGTCACAGGTCAGGCAATGAGTGACAGCCATGCCAGCAAATAAGAGATAGTCACAGCCCAGCCAATGAGGGACAGTCACAGCCCAGCCAATGAGGGAAAGTCGCAGCTCAGCACCCTAGAAGTGGCTCTATTTTCACTTCCCAGTTTATGCCAGTGGACTTTTTGTTGACCACTGCCTCCTCTCCTCTGTAGAATAGCCTTTCTCTCCTTTATTCTATGGACATGCCTACGGTTTTGTTGCAGATTTCTCACGCGGATTGAAATTCCCGGCTTTTCGAAATAAATGCATTTTGGTGGCAAAATAAGTGAGTTTTATTTTTAAGATTAACTATTTTCACCTGGCAAGACAACGTCCTCCCACTTTTTAGTCTGTAGGATGCAATTTAGTAAGGAATCGTTTCCTTTGGTTCTCAAGAGTGCAAGCCATGGACTGAAGATCAGCCCAGGATTAACTCTGCTTCGTGTCCCGCCCAGCTGTCCCACCTAGAGGGACGATATGCTCTCTGGAGACTCGGTTTTCTCAGGTGTTAAGTGGAAATCTAGACCCTGCCTCATAAGGTAGCTGTGGGGTGGAGATGAGCAGGAAGGTAGGTAGTCAAAGCTCACCCTGACACATTTTCCGTGTTCTGTAAATGTTCTGCTCAGGCTTGGTCCTGCCTAGAGGAGGCAGTCATGGCACAGCACCTGGGAGAGGCTACAGGCTCTGGGGCAGAAAGAAGTTCGCGGTGGGTCATTCACTGATTGTCCGTGATCTAATGACAGTGACACTACCAAGGGGTGAGGCTGGATGGATCCTCTCCCTCAATCATGAGGTGTACATGGGGCTCCTGCACAGTTTTGGGTGATGGAACCTGACGGGGAAGGACATAGGACTGCAACTACATAAGACAGTGAGGAGGATTATGTCCCCAAGGTTTGGCTTTTCCCCAGCACTCTCGTGATTTTTATTAAAGTCAAAGGAGAACTTTACAAGTCAGTTCAGGCAGGACATCTAATGGTGGGTCCATAGTAAGTAAGGTGGGAATCACCCGCTCAGGCCGAGCCCTATGACCAGCTCACAGGCTATGTCATGCAAAATGAATAAGAAACGGAGAGTGCATAGGGAGCTGACTGGCTAGACAGTGGAGACCATGACTCTGGATCTCTGGGTTGTGACTTCAGGCCCCTCATTGAGTGTAGACATTACTTAAAAAGTAAGATTTATTAAAAAAAAAAAAAAAAAGGTGTTGCCCGGGTATTTAAGTCACTTAAGTGGCCCACTCTTGACTTCAGCACAGGTCATGATATCAGGGTTGTAACATTGAGCATCTCATCAGGCTCTGTGCCAGATGTGGATCTGCTTAAGAATATCTCTCTCCTCCTTCTGCCACTTCATGCTCACCCTCTCTTTAAAAAAGAAAGGAACTCGTTTATGTAGAAGACAATTATAAATACCAGCTACAGGCCTGTGACATGCTGAGGAGCCAGGATATAGTATAATCTGATGAATTGATAGTGTTGTCCCACTTCAGAAGGAAAAAAATAAACCACAACCCATCCAAACTAAATACTTAGGGCAAAAGCCCATGTTTTAATAACAGAAACTTCTAACGTTCAAGTTGCAAGGCTTTTTCTCAGCCACAAGAAGGCAATTTTCTTAGCAAACTCCCGCTAGGAAGCATCAACAATATCTGGTTGCATCCCAGGACAGACCTGCTTTCTCATTGATCACTTCCTTGAGGGGAGTTCAAATTTGGGGTGTGAATATCTTTGTTGAGAAAGTGGTCTGACTCAAGTGTGTCGAGTACTTTCTCAAGGTGACTGATTACGTCTTGTCTTTGAAATCTGAAATTAAAGAGACAAATCGTTAGCCAAGGGAAACCCAAAGAACCTATGAAGCAGAACTCTCTGTAGAAAATTCAAGAAGTCCCATCCCATTTACATGAGAACAGGTAAGGGACATCTTCAAGGTTAGGGACAATCCAGCAAATACAAGGAGTACCGGTTATGGGTCTAGGCCCACCTCAACTTTGGTGTGAACAGTAGACCCACGGAGCTTGGAAGAAAAAGTGAGACTCAGATAATATCAATCTAAAACTGGAAACAACATGAACTCTGAGTGAGGACCAGAGTTTCAGAAATGCCAGGTGGGCACGACCCCACCCCTCACCCAGCACCATACTGGGCCCGCTGGGAAATACACTGGACAATTCCTCCTACACTCACCTCGCTGCTTCCTTCATGGCATACGCGACATATTTTCTCCACAGCTCTGGAGGAACTTGCGCTCCTTCAAGCAATTTGAGGATTTTTTCATATTCTGAATATATATATATATATATTTAAAAAAAGACCTTCAGCATTGCAAAGTACAAAGAGGATGTAGAACTCAATCCTGGTATCTCAGGAATCGTTCAAGTGGTAAAATGTTACAGAGCATGTGGGTTTTCGTTGGTTGCATCCATATACCCGAACACAGCCACCAATGGAACTCTGACACCCAGTAACCAATTAAGGAATGCAGAACAACAACAACAAAACGTTTACTGGGACACTTTAGTCCAAATAAAGAGGAACCATTCCAATTGTGAAAACCCATTTCTGGCAAAGGTTGAGCCTCAAGAGGTCAGTTGAATGTAGTCTAAATCATAGGATGAGAAAGCAGATTTCCTCTGCTTTCATGGAGAGAAATTCTTATTCTACTTATGTCCTCCAAACTGTTGAATCTCCTTCTTTAATTGCTCTTTGATTTCAATATTGATTTCCATTGGCATTGGCAGTTTATCTGGCAGAACTTCTGACACAGACATTGCTCTCACCCTGGGGTCATCTGCAGAGAGACAACTGGTAATGATTCCTCCCACCCAGTGCATACTACCAGGTTTGTGAAGCAAGCCACCCTTGCTGTCACTGGTTAAGTCACGAGACAAAGAATCCAACGGACTGTGTGGAATACCATCTCCTGCCATATGCATAAGTTCTGGAGGAAACAGATTTTGACAAGCAGCCATGAGTGGAGTTTGACCACTTTCCCTCCCCTCCCCATGGATACTGTGAAAGACAGATGCATCTGGAAACCAGGTCCAATATGGAGCTGCAATCTCATGGAATTCAACAAACCCACACGTGCTCCATGTCTCTAAAGTTTTCATTTCATAGGACGATGCTATAACAGATAGACGTATCAGACTTGAAAATTTGCCTCAGGAAAAATAATAGAACAAGGAAACCTCTTATATTCTTGGCACTGTGCATACACACAGGAACCTAATGGAACACTATAACCAATTAAGAAACATTCACAGAGCCCTGGCGCTCATGATGTAATGTCCGCTTGATTCCCTCAACAAAGCAAAGAGCTGAATGTCTCACTCGATGTCAGGATGTCTGATATTGGCACTATATCACCAAAAATCCCAGGCAGTAAATGATGCTCCTCATCTCTCTTTTCTGTCTCAGGAGATCAATTGATTTCTACACCTAGTGCAACACCTCTACTTCATTTCTTCATCCTCCTGTGTGCCGAGCATCAAGCCAAAACTGGCAATCAGCAGTGAACAAGATAGAAGAACAAGTGAACAAGAAGAAACCCAACTTTTTTGGAATGTATAGACTCATGCGGAAGTCAGGTGGTAGGTATAAAGCGAGCAAAGGGAGTAATACAGTTTGAGTTTCTGTCAGGGAGTAAGTAAGCAGAGATGTGACAGATAGCAGGAGGGGAAAGCCCCCATGAGCACGTGGTCAGGCAGGGCACTCTGAGGAGGTGACCCCTAGACAGAGCCAGGAGCAGGAGACATAGCCGACCTACGCACACGCAGGGCAGGACTTCCAGCTGCAGTGGGGGATATGCAGGGCCCCTAGGATGGGATGAGCCAGGGTTCTGAAACATAGGACAGAGGGAGAAACAGCAAGAAGGACACAGAGAGGACAGGTGAATAAAGGAAAGGATGGAAGGTCCAGATCCTGCAGCGCATGCAGACCGGTGTTGGGGCCTCAGATTCTGTTTTGAGTGCAGGGGGGGAGCTGACTGCAGACTAAGGATACACATGTCATCATCTAATTTCTGCGTGGACATGGTGACTCTGGTCACATGGCAACAGATGGGCTCCTAGGGTCAAGTGGGAAAGCAGGACATAAGCTCAGAAGCTAGTGGAGCATGTGGCTGAGGGAGGAGGCAGTATGGAATGAGGGGCAGTGTAACAAGGGAATCAAGGGTAATGACAGTATTAAGAGTCTTGATAGAAAGAGAGCACAAAGAAGAATGAAAAGGCATGTTCAATAAGGAGAAGGAAACATGTAGACTGTGGAGTTTGGGAAGCCAGGAACCTTTCCAGGAAGGGCACAATGAACACCTGGTCCAGTGGGGCTGAGAAACTGATGGCAGCATCACCCAGGGCTGGTGACCTTGATGGGAAGTGTTCCCATGGTGTAGAGGAGCTAGGACAGAACTCCCCTGGGTCCGGAAGGAAGGGGAGGGGACGACAGGCATCCTCACCATCTTCCAAGGACATGGCTGAGCCCCTGGGGTGGGATGCTCCCTCGCTTCCCTTTTTCTCTGACAGCAGCGTCATCCTCAGTATTCTCTTAAATGGAGGTGGAACGACGGATTTTCCAGGACGTTTCATTTGGCTTCGAGCCCCGACAGCAGACTCCTCTGCTTTATCAGTCATCAGTTCCTGAGGAGCATCAAGAAACATGTTCCAGATACATAAAAGATGGCGGAAGAGTAGAGTCCCCAAGTCACCTGTCCCCACAAAATTACCTAGATAACCTTCAAATCATCCTGAAAATCTACGAATTCGGCCTGAGATTTAAAGAGAGAACAACTGGAATGCTACAGTGAGAAAAGTTCACGCTTCTATCAAGGTAGGAAGACGGGGGAGGGGGGGGGAGAAATAAAGAAACAAAAGGCATCCAAGAGGGAGGAGCCCCGCGAGGAGCCAGGCAAAGGCCTGGGCGAGTGCCCCCAGAACAGGAAAGCACCGTCCCGGGGAAGCAAGAGCTTCACCAATCTTCCCGGACAGAATAGGTGCTGGCAGGGAGTTAGAGCAGGACCCCAGGAGGGCGGGGCTGCCCTCAGGCTCCCTGGGACACTAACAGACACCTGCGCCCCGGGGAGAGTGCGCCGAGCTCCCTAAAGGGCTGCAGCATGCAGGGCTGGACCGGGAGCAGCTCGGAGGGGCTCAGGGGGAGGAAGAGGCGCCGTGGAGGGGGCTGCGCAGGGCGCCGGGGACACAGCCCAGGATCCGGCCTCCCCTCTGAACAGGCAGAGGCCAGGAGGGCCCAGTAAAGCAAGGACACTCCTGCCCCGAGCTGAGCATATCAGCGGCCCGGCCCCGGAGCCTCCAGGCCCCTGCGGGCTGAGAGCTCCGAGTTACTGCGGGAGCTGAATCCAGGGCTTCAGAGCTGGCTGCCGCCACTGGGGTTGTTCCACCTGGGGCCTCACGGGTAAACAATCCCCACTGAGCCCTGCACCAGGCAGGGGGCTGTGCAGCTCCCCCAAATGCTAACACCTGAAAATCAGCACAACAGATCCCTCCCCCAGAAGACCAGCTAGATAGACAAGTTCCAGGGGAAGTCAAGGGAAATAAAGTATACAGAATCAGAAGATACTCCCCCGTGTTTTTTCTTTTTTTTTTTTTGATTTTTGATTTCTGTTTGCTTCCCCCTCCCTTTTTTTCCTTTCTCTTTTTCTTCCCTTTTTCTTCTTTTTTTCTTCCTTTTTTCTTTTTTTGTTTTTCTCTTTTCTTTCGTTCTTTCTCTCCTCTCTTTTTCTCCTTTTCCCAATACAACTTGTTTTTGGCCACTCTGCACTGAGCAAAATGACTAGAAGGAAAACCTCACCTCAAAAGAAAGAATCAGAAACAGTCCTCTCTCCCACAGAGTTACAAAATCTGGAATACAATTCAATGTCAGAAAGCCAATTCAGAAGCACTATTATAAAGCTACTGGTGGTTCTAGAAAAAAGCATTAGGGACTCAACAGACTTCATGACTGCAGAATTTAGATCTAATCAGGCAGAAATTAAAAATCAATCGAATGAGATGCAATCCAAACTAGAAGTCCTAACGACGACGGTTAACGAGGTGGAAGAAAGAGTGAGTGACATAGAAGACAAGTTGATGGCAAAGAGGGAAACTGAGGAAAAAAGAGACAATTAAAGACCATGAGGAAATAAATGACAGCCTGAGGAAGAAAAACCTACATTTATTTGGGGTTCCTGAGGACACCGAGAGGGACAGAGGTCCAGAATATATATTTGAACAAATCATAGCTGAGAACTTTCCTAACTTGGGAAGGGAAACAGGCATTCAGATCCAGGAAATAGAGAGACCTCCCCCCCCCCAAAATCAATAAAAACCGTTCAACACCTCGACATTTAATAGTTAACTTGCAAATTCCAAAGATAAAGAGAAGATCCTTAAAGCAGCAAGAGACAAGAAATCCTTGACTTTTATGGGGAGGAGTATTAGGGTAACAGCAGACCTCTCCACAGAGACATGGCAGGCCAGAAAGGGCTGGCAGGATATATTCAGGGTCCTAAATGAGAAAAACATGCAACCAGGAATACTTTATCCAGCAAAGCTCTCATTCAGAATGGAAAGAGAGATAAAGAGCTTCCAAGACAGGCAGGAACTGAAAGAAAATGTGACCTCCAAACCAGCTCTGCAAGAAATTTTAAGGGGGACTCTTAAAATTCCCCTTTAAGAAGAAGTCCAGTGGAACAATCCACAAAAACAAGGACTGAAAAGATATCATGATGACACTAAACTCATATCTTTCAATAGTAACTCTGAACGTGAATGGCCTTAACGACCCCATCAAAAGGCATAGGGTTTCAGACTGGATAAAAAAAGCAGGACCCATCTATTTGCTGTCTACAAGAGACTCATTTTAGACAGAAGGACACCTACAGCCTGAAAATAAAAGGTTGGAGAACCATTTACCATTCAAATGGTCCTCAAAGGAAAGCAGGGGTAGCCATCCTTATATCAGATAAACTAAAATTTACCCCGAAGACTGTAGTGAGAGATGAAGAGGGACACTATATCATACTTAAAGGATCTATCCAACAAGAGGACTTAACAATCTTCAATATATATGCCCCGAATGTGAGAGCTGCCAAATATATCACTCAATTAATAACCAAAGTTAAGACATACTTAGTTAATAATACACTTTTACTTGGTGACTTCAATCTAGCAGTTTCTACACTCGATAGGTCTTCAAAACACAACATCTCCAAGGAAACGAGAGCTTTAAATGATACACTGGATCAGATGGATTTCACACATATCTACAGAACTTTACATCCAAACGCAACTAAATACACATTCTTCTCAAGTGCACATGGAACTTCCTCCAGAATAGACCACATACTGGGTCACAAATCGGGTCTGAACCGATACCAAAAGATTGGGATCATCCCCTGCATATTCTCAGACCATAATGCCTTGAAATTAGAACTAAATCACAACAAGAAGTTTGGAAGAACTTCAAACACGTGGAGGTTAAGGACCATCCTGCTAAAAGATGAAAGGGTCAACCAGGAAATTAAGGAAGAATTAAAAAGATTCATGGAAACTAATGACAATGAAGATACAATCATTCAAAATCTTTGGGACGCAGCAAAAGCAGTCCTGAGGGGGAAATACATCGCAATACAAGCATCCATTCAAAAACTGGAAAGAACTCAAATACAAAAGCTAACCTTACACATAAAGGAGCTAGAGAAAAAAACAGCAAATAGATCCTACACCCAGCAGAAAAAGAGAGTTAATAAAGATTCGAGCAGAACTGAACGAAATCGAGACCAGAAGAACTGTGGAACAGATCAACAAAAGGAGGAACCAGGAGTTGGTTCTTTGAAAGAATTATAAGATAGAAAAACCATTAGCCAGCCTTATTAAAAAGAAGAGAGAGAAGACTCAAATTAATAAAATCATGAATGAGAAAGGAGAGATCACTACCAACACCAAGGAAATACAAACGATTTTAAAAACATATTATGAATAGCTATATGCCAATAAATTAGGCAATCTAGAAGACACGGATGTGTTTTTGGAAAGCCACAAACTACCAAAAGTGGAACAGGAAGAAATAGAAAATCTGAACAGGCCAATAACCAGGGAAGAAATTGAAGCAGTCATCAAAAATCTCCCAAGACACAGAAGTCCAGGGCCAGATGGCTTCCCAGGGGAATTCTGTCAAACGTTTAAATAAGAAACCATACCTATTTACTAAAGTTGTTTGGAATGATAGAAAGAGATGGAGTACTTCCAAATTCGTTCTATGATGCCAGCATCACCTTAATTCCAAAACCAATGACCCCACCAAAAAGGAAAATTACAGACCAATATCCGTGATGAACATGGATGCAAAAATTCTCAACAAGACACTAGCCAATAGGATCCACAGTACATTGAGAAAATTATTCACCATGACCAAGTAGGATTTATTCCCGGGACACAAGGCTGGTTCAACACTCGGAAAACAATCAATGTGATTCATCATATCAGCAAGAGACAAACCAAGAACCATATGATCCTCTCATTAGATGAAGAGAAAGCATTTGACAAAATACAGCATCCATTCCTGATCAAAACTCTTCAGAGTGTAGGGATAGAGTGAACATTCCTCAGCATCTTAAAAGCCTTCTATGAAAAGACCACAGCAAATACAATTCTCACTGGGGAAGCACTGGAAGCCTTTCCCCTAAGATCAGGAACAAGACAGGGATGTCCACTCTCACCACTGCTGTTCAACATAGTACTGGAAGTCCTAGCCTCAGCAATCAGACAACAAAAAGACATTAAAGGCATTCAAACTGGCAAAGAAGAAGTCAAACTCTCCCTCTTCACTGATGACATGATACTCTACATTGAAAACCCAAAAGCCTCCACCCCAAGATTGCTAGAACTCATACAGCAAATTGGTAGCGTGGCAGGATACAAAATCAATGCCCAGAATTCAGTGGCATTTCTCTACACTAACAATGAGACTGAAGAAAGAGAAATTAAGGAGTCAATCCCATTTACAATTGCACCCAAAAGCATAAGATTCCTCGGAATAAACTTAACCAAAGTGGTAAACGATGTATACCCGGAAAACTATAGAACTCTTCTGAAAGAAATTGAGGAAGACACAAAGAAATGGGAAAATATTCCATGCTCATGGATTCGCAGAATTAATATTGTAAAAATGTCAATGTTACCCAGGGCAATTTACATGTTTAATGCAATCCCTATCAAAATGCCATGGACTTTCTTCAGAGAGTTAGAACAAATTATTTTGAGATTTGTGTGGAATCAGAAAAGACCCCGAATAGCCAGGGGAATTTTAAAAAAGAAAACCATAGCTGGGGGCATCACAATGCCAGATTGCAGGTTGTATTACAGAGCTGTGGTCATCAAGACAGTGTGATAATGGCACAAAAAGAGACACATAGATCCATGGAACAGGTTAGGGAAACCAGAAGTGGGCCTTGAACTCTATGGTCAACTAATATTCGACAAAGCGGGACAGACTATCCACTGGACAATAGACAGTCTCTTCAATAAATGGTGCTGGGAAAATTGGACCGCCACGTGCAGAAGAATGAAACTAGGCCATTCTCTTACACCATACACAAAGATAAACTCAAAATGGATGAAAGATCTAAATGAGAGACAAGAGTCCATCAAAATCCTAGAGGAGAACTCAGGCAACACCGATTTTGAACTTCGCCATAGCAACTTCATGGAAGATACATCCATGAAGGCAAGAGAAACAAAAGCAAAAATGAATTATTGGGACTTAATCAAGATAAGAAGCTTCTGCACAGCAAAAGAAACAGTCAACAAAATTAAAAGACCACCTACACAATGGTAGAAGATATTTGCAAATGACGTATCAGATGAAGGGCTAGTTTCCAAGATCTGTAAAGAACTTATTAAACGGGATCCCTGGGTGGCGCAGCGGTTTAGCGCCTGCCTTTGGCCCGGGGCATGATCCTGGAGACCCGGGATCGAATCCCACGTCGGGCTCCCGGTGCATGGAGCCTGCTTCTCCCTCTGCCTATGTCTCTGCCTCTCTCTCTTTCTCTCTGTGTGACTATCATAAATAAAATAAAATAAAATAAAATAAAAATTAAAAAAAAGAACTTATTAAACTGAACAGCAAAGAAACAAACAATCCAATCATGAAGTGGGCAAAAGACATGTACAGAAATCTCACACGGAAGACATAGACATAGCCAACATGCACATGAGAACATGCTCTGCATCACTTGCCATCAGGGAAATACAGATCAAAACCATAATGAGATACCACCTCACACCAGTGAGAATGGGGAAAATTAACAAGCCAGGAAACCAAAAATGTTGGAGAGGATGCGGAGAAAAGGGAACCCTCTTGCACTGTTGGTGGGAATGTGAAATGGTGCAGCCATTTCCAGCCACTCTGGAAAACTGTGTGGAGGTTCCTCAAAGAGTTAAAAATGGACCTGCCCTACGACCCAGCAATTGCACTGTTGGGGATTTACCCCAAAGATACAGATGCAGTGAAATGCCGGGACACCTGCACCCCAATGTTTCTAGCAGCAATGTCCATAATAGCCAAACTGTGGAAGGAGCCTCGGTGTCCATCGAAAGATGAATGGATAAAGAAGATGTGGTCTATGTATACAATGGAATATTACTCAGCCATTAGAAATGACAAATACCCACCATTTGCTTCGACGTGGTTGGAGCTGGAGGGTATTATGCTGAGTGAAATAAGTCAATTGGAGAAGGACAAACATTATATGGTCTCATTCATTTGGGGAATATAAAAAATAGCGAAAGGGAATAAAGGGGAAAGGAGAAAAAATGAGTGGGAAATATCAGAATGGCAGACAGAACATAAGAGACTCCTATCTCTGGGAAATGTACAAGGGGTTGTGGAAAGGGGAGTGGGCAGGGGGTGGGGGTGACTGGGTGACAGGCACTGAGGGGGGCACTTGATGGGATGAGCACTGGGTGTTATGCTATATGTTGGGAAATTGATCTCCAATTAAAAAAATATGTAAGTAAGTAAATAAATAAATAAGAAAAAAAGAGTGTTCCCCTTTCTCCACATCCTCTCCAACATTCATTGTTTCCTATCTTGTGAATTTTCCCCATCCTCACTGGTGTGAGGTGGTATCTCATTGTACTGTTGATTTGTATTTCCCTAATCGTAGGTGATGCGGAGCATATTCTCATGTGCTTGTTGGCCATGTCTATGTCTTACTCTGTGAGATTTCTGTTCATGTCTTTTTCCCATTTCATGATTGGATTGTTTATTTCTTTGCTATGGAGTTAAGTTCTTTAGAGATCCGGATACTAGCCCTTTATCTGATAAGTCATTTGCAAATATCCTCTACTGTTCCATACATGGTCTTTTAGTTTTGTTGACTGTTTCTTTTGCTGTGCAGAAGCTTATTTTTTTAATAATAAATTTATTTTTTATTGGTGTTCAATTTGCTAACATATAGAATAACACCCAGTGCTCATCCCGTCAAGTGCCCCCTCAGTGCTCATCACCCATTCACCCCCACCCCCCGCCCTCCTCCCCTTCCACCACCCCTAGTTCATTTCACAGAGTTAGGAGTCTTCATGTTCTGTCTCCCTTTCTGATATTTCCTACCCATTTCGTCTCCCTTCCCTTCTATTCCCTTTCACTATTATTTATTTTCCCCAAAAGAATGAGACCAAATAATGTTTGTCCTTCTCCTATTGATTTATTTCACTCAGCATAATACCCTCCAGATCCATCCACGTTGAAGAAGAAGCTTCTTATCTTGATTAAGTACCCATAGTTCACTTTTGCTTTTGTTTCTCTTGCCTTCATAGATGTATCTTGCAAGAAGTTGCTGTGTCCAAGTTCAGAAAGGGTGTTGCCTGTGTTCTCCTCTAGAATTTTGATGGAATCTTGTCTCACATTTAGATATTTTATCCATTTTGAGTTTATCTTTGTATATGGTGTAAGAAAATGGTCTAGTTTCATTCTTTTGCATGTGGCTCTCCAATTAACCAGCACCACTTATTGAAGAGACTGTCCTTTTCCCAGTGGAGAGTCATTCCTGCTTTGTCGAATATTAGTTAACCATAGAATGGAGGGCCCATTTCTGCGTTCTCTATTATGTTCCATTGATCTATATGTCTGTTTTTGTGCCAGAGCCATACTGTCTTGATTATAATAGCTTTGTAATACAACTTGAAATCCAGCATTGTGATGCACCTGTCTCTGGTTTTCTTTTTCAATATTCCCCTGGCTATTGAGGGTCTTTTCTGATTCCACACAAATCTTAAGATGATTTCTTCCAACTCTCTGAAGAAAGTCCTTGGTATTTTGATAAGGATTGCATTAAATGTGTAAGTGGCGCTGGGTAGCTTGTGTTTTTCACAATATTAATTCTTCCAATCCATGAGCAAGAAAAATTTTTCTACCACTTTATGTCTTCCTCAATGTCCTTCAGAAGTGTTCTGTAGTTTTTATGGTATAGGTCCTTTACCTCTTTGATTATGTTTATTCCTAGGTATCTTATGCTTTTGGGTGCAATTGTAAATGAGATTGACTTCTTAATTTCTTTTTCTTCAGTCTCATTGTTAGTGTATAGAAATGCCACTGATTTCTGGGCATTGATTTTGTATCCTGCCACACTGCCGAATTGCTGTATGAGTTCTAGCAATCTTGGGATGGAGGCTTTTGGGTTTTCTATGTACAGTATCATGTCATCTGTGAAAGAGGGAGAGTTTGACTTCTTCTTTGCCCATTTGAATGCCTTTTATTTCTTTTTGTTGCCTGATTGCTGAGGCTAGGCCTTCTAGTACTATGGTGAATAGTAGTGGTGAGAGTGGACATCCTTGTCTTGTTCCTGATCTTAAGGGAAGGGCTCTCAGTGTTTCCCCATTGAGAATGATATTTGCTGTGGGATTTTCATAGATGGCTTTTAAGATGCTGAGGAATGTTCCCTCTATCCCCACACTCTGAAGAGTTTTGATCAGGAATGGATGCAATATTTTGTCAAATGCTTTCTCTGCATCTATTGAGAGCATCATATGGTTCTTGTTTTTTCTCTTGCTGATGTGATCTATCACGTTGATTGTTTTACACGTGTTGAACCAGACTTGCATCTCCGGGATAAATCCCACTTGGTCATGGTAAATAACCTTATTAGTGTATTGTTGGATCCTATTTGCTAGTATCTTGTTGAGAATTTTTGCATCTGTGTTCATCAGGGATATTGGTCTATAATTCTCCCTTTTGGTGGGGCCTTTGTCTGGTTTGGGAACTAAGGTGATGCTGGCCTCATAAATTGAGTTTGGCAACATTTCATCCTATTCTATCTTTGGGAACAATTTTAGTAGAATAGGTATTGTTTCTTCTGTAAACATTTGATAGAATTCCCCTGGAAGCCATCTGGCCCTGGACTTTTGTGTAATGGGAGGTTTTGATGACTTCTTCAATTTCCACCTTGGTTATTGGCCTGTTCATGTTTTCTATTTCTTCCTGTTACAGTTTTGGTAATTTGTGGTTTTCCAGAAATGCATCCATTTCTTCTGGACTGCCTAATTTATTGACATATGGCTACTCATGATACGTTTTCAAAATTGTTTGTACTTCCTTTGTATTTGTTGAGATCTCTCCTTTTTCATTCGTGATTTTATGAATTTCAGTCTTTTTACTTTTGAATAAGGCTGGCTCATGGTTTATCCATCTTTTTAATTCTTTCAAGGAACCAACTCCTGGTTTTGTTCATCTGTTCTACCGTTCTGGTCTCTATTTCATTGAGTTCTGCTCGAATCTTTGTTAACTCTCTTCTTCTGCTTAGTGTAGGTTTTATTTTCTGTTCATTCTCCAGTTCCTTTAGGTGTGAGGTTAGCTTGTGTATTTGTTTTTTCCAATTTTTAATATATTTTAATTACTTATTCATGAGGGACACAGACAGACAGAGTCAGAGACACAGGCAGAGAGAGAAGCAGGCCCCATTCAGGGACCCCAATGTGGGACTCGATCCCAGGACTCTAGTATCACACCCTGGGCCAAAGGCAGGAACTAAACCACTGAGCCCCCCAGAGATTCCTCGTTTTTTTCCAATTTATTGAGGAACGGTTTATTGCAATGCATTTCCTTCTTAGGACTGCTTTTACTGTATCCCAAAGATTTTGAACGGTTGTATCTTCATTTTCATTAGTTTCCATGAATCTTTTTAATTGTTCTCTAATTTCATGGTTGACCCTTTCATCTTTTAGCAGGATGCTCTTTAACCTCCACGTGTTTGAGTTTCTTCCAAATTTCTTCTTGTGGTTGAGATCTAGTTTCAAAGCACTGTGGTCTGAAAATATGCAGGGGACAATCCTCATCTTATGGTATCAGTTGAGACCTGATTCAAAAATCAGGTCCTAGTATGTGGTCTATTCTGGAGGAAGTTCCATGTGCACTTGAGAAGAATGTGTATTCAGTTGCGTTCGGATGCAAAATTCTGTAAATATCTGTGAAATCCATCTGGTCCAGTGTATTATTTAAAGCTCTTGTTTCTTTGGTGATGTTGTGCTCAGGATCTCTGTCATTTGCAGAAAGTGCCATGTTGAGATCTCCTACTATTAGTGTATTATTATGTACATATGTGTTTACTTTGGATATTAATTATTTGGTACACTTGGCAGCTGCCACATTAGGGGCATAAATATTCATGATTGTTATATCTTCTTGTTGGAAAGACCCTTTAAGTATGATATAGTGTCCCTCTTCATCTCTTACTACAGTCTTTGGGATAAACTTTAATTTATCTTTTATGAGGATTGCTACCCCAGCTTTCTTTTGAGGACCATTTGAATGGTCAATGGTTCTCCAACCTTTCATTTTCAGGCTTGAGGTGTCCTAAGGTCTCAAATGAGTCTCCTGTAGACAGCAAATAGATAGGTATTGCTTTTTTATCCAGTCCAAAACCCTGTGTCTTTTGATGAGATCATTTAGCCCATTCATTTTCAGAGTAACTATTGAAAGATATGAATTTAGTGTCATCGTAATACCTATTCAGTCCCTGTTTTTGTGCATTATTTCTTGGGGCTTCCTCTTTCTTTTACAGGGTCCCCTTTAATATTTCTTGCACAGCTGGTTTGGTGGTCACATATTCTTTCAGTTTCTGCCTATCTTGGAAGCTCTTTATCTCTCCTTCTATTTTGTTTTTTTTTTTATGATAGTCACACAGAGAGAGGGAGAGAGAGGCAAAGACACAGGCAGAGGGAGAAGCAGGCTCCATACAGGGAGCCTGACGTGGGATTCGATCCCTGGTATCCAGGATCGCGCCCCGGGCCAAAGGCAGGCGCTAAACCGCTGTGCCACCCAGGGATCCCCTCTCCTTCTATTTTGAATGAGAGCCTTGCTGAATAAAGTATTCTTGGCTGCAGGTTCTTCTCACTTAGGACCCTGAGTATATCCTGCCAGCCCTTTCTGGCCTGCCAGGTCTCTGTATGGAAGTCTGCTGTTGATCTAATATTTCTCCCCATAAAATTTAGGGATCTCTTGTCTCTGGCTGCTTTAAGGAATTTCTCTTTATCTTTGGAATTTGCAAGTTTCACTATTAAATGTCAAGGTGTTGAACGGTGTTTATTAATTTTGAGGGGATACCTCTCTATCTCCTGCATCTCAATGCCCATTTCCCTCCTCAAATTAGGGAATTTCTCAGCTATGATTCGTTCAAATATGTTTTCTGGCCCTCTGGCCCTGTCAGCACTCTCTGGAACCCCAATTATATGTAGATTTTTCCTTCTGAGGCTGTCATTTATTTCCCTTAACCTTTCCTCATGGTTTTTTAATTGTTTTTCTCTTTTTTCCTCAGCTTCCTTCTTTGCCATCAACTTGTATTCTATGTCTCTTACTCTTTCTTCCACCTCATTAACCCTCATCGTTTGCACCTCCAGTTTGGATTGCATCTCGTTTAATTGATTTTTAATTCCTGCCTGATTAGATCTAAATTCTGCAGTCATGAAGTTTCTTGAATCCTTTATGCTTTTTTCCAGAGCCACCAGTAGCTTTATAATTGTGCTTCTGAATTGGCTTTCTGAATTCTAATTGTAATCCAAATTCTGTAACTCTGTGGCAGAGAGTACTGTTTCTGATTCTTTCTTTAGTGGTGACTTCTTCCTTCTAGTCATTTTTCTCAGTGCAGAGTGGGTGTATGAGCGGGTTGAGTCAATAATATCAACCATGACCTAAGGAAATTTCACCCTAGATGATTCTGACGAGGTCAGAGACCAGAAATTGAAAACAAAGATCAGAACGAAATAAAACAAAAGGACCACTAAAGTGAAAAACAAATTTTAAAGCAAAGTAGTAAAAAATAAAAGGCCAAAAATCCCAAAGAAGAAAAAAAAGGAAAGAAAAAAAGAAAAAGTAAAGAGAAAAAAAAGAAAAAAAAGGAGAAGAAAAAAAGGAGTGGACTGGGAGATGATGGTCATGACAAAGTTGTAGTGGAGGGAAAATTAAGTCTACCTGAGGGGTCCTAGAGGGTGATCCTCTTGGTTCTGTGTATATTAAGTTCAGTATGTTAGAAGATGCTCAGTCCCAAATTTATGTAAACCAGAAATATTTGTAGAGGGCCCCAACATTGACCACCAAAACATAAATGAGATAAAAGAGGGGGGCAGAATGGGAACGAAGAGAGAATACAATCTCATAGCATGAACCAGCACAGTATATCACTTGGTTCTGGGCGCATGCTGCTCATGTTTTAGATTGTATTAAATTTTGCCATTGTAGAACAAAATGAGGCAAAGAAAACAAAAAACACAAAACAAAAAATAATATCTTGTATATCTCCCAAAACTGAGTATGTTGAAGAGAATCTAGAAATGGAAAATATATCTAAGACCTATAATTGTAGAAATATGATAGTCAAAAAGGAAGAAACTTAAAAATGAAGAGGTGGTAAAATATTGTAGTTAAGGTGAGTAAAGAGAAAAAAATTGGAAATTTATAGTCTTATATAAACATGAGTTGTATTGGAAAAAGGAAAAAAATAGGAGGAGTACTCTCTAGTTCTATATACTGTAAATTCCTCGACTTCCCCTGGAGCTTTCCAGTGCTGCTTATTCAAGAACTTGTTCTTCTCCTGTTCTTCCAGCTGGTCTTCTGGGGGAGGTGTCTGCTGTGCTGATTCTCCGGTGCATGTACCTGGGGGAGCTGCCCCACCTCCTGCCAGGTTCGGGGAGAGCTGTTTACCCCATGAAGCCTCTGTTCCCTGGTGGCCCCACCACTCCCAGGCAGAGGGAAACAGGAGGAAAACAACAATGGCAGTGGTCACATTCCCAGGTCTGGACTCAGCTCCCCACTAGTAACTAAGGCAGTCTCCCAGTCCACACTGGCCGAGATGCTCCTGGGGCCAGCGCGGGTGCACTGATCTGCACAGCTTGGTGGCGCCCCACAGCAGGAGAGTCTTCGCTGTCCTGTGCCCTCCCCACTTCCACCTGTCCCAGAGGGAGTGCAGGATCGTGGGCTTTGTCTGATCGGCGCCCTGGGATCCGGGGCCCTGTGCTGCTGGAATCGGGCTCCCGGGGGGCTCAGCTCCCGAAGGCAGCAGGGCAGAGACACCTCTGTCCGGAGCCGCCCACCTGACCAATCGGCTTCTCTCAGATGCCCCACCGGGTGCTCGCTCCAACCCTTTACCGAGATCGGTCCACAGTTTGTGGCGTGCTTTTCCCCGGGCACACTTCCTCTATTAGTGACTCTGGGAAACTGGAGGCTTCACTGCCTCCTCCTGCAATTCGGCCCAATTTCTCTGCTGAGCGCTTTTGGTTTGGGAAGAATCCAATGAAAATTTTTTTAAGTTCCTGCTTCTCCGGGGCTGGCCTTTCCTGTCCCGGAGCCTCTCGCTGCCTGGCCTTAGCCTGGCTTCTCGCAGTGCCCCTCCCCCACTTGATTCTATTTTATTTTATTTTATTTTATTTTATTTTATTTTATTTTATTTTATTATTTTCCGCCTTTCTACCTTGCTAGAAGCAAAAACCCTCTCTCTGTAGCGTTCCGGCTGTTTTCTCTTTATATCTCGGGTCGAATTCATAGGTGTTCATGATGGTTTGAAACTTATCTAGGTAAGTTGGTGGGGCCAGGTGAGTTGAGGACCCCTACTCCTCCACCATCTTGCCCCGCTTCCGGCAAATGGCTTTCTAAGGGGGGGCCCAGACATCTCTGCAGAGCTCCATGGTGGCATTTCTCTTCTCTTTTGTTCCGAAATTACTTTGGGCTTGCCCTGAGGAAGGACCAAATCTTTATGCTATTAATAATCATTATTGCAACCTTCCCCAATGGACCTGTGGCCAAGTTCTAGGGTAGCAATGCATGATAGCAAGTTAGTAATCAAATTTTAAGGATTATTTGATTCTGGCTCTGAACTGACACTAATATTTGGAGAACTGAAATTTCATGGTGTACAGAAATGGCTGATGGATGTCATGGGATCAATATGGTTTTACATCATGTCCATGTCATTGATCTCTGAATCCATTAACTGGTTATTATTTCCTCTGATGCAGAATGTAGAATTAGAATATTCAGAAAAGGATAGAATTCCTATTTTGGATCTCTGGCCTGTCAAATGAAGGTTTCTATGGTAGTAGAGGCCAAGTAGAAGCCACTAGAACTACCTACTTATAAAGATACAAACCAAACACAACCTTTCATCTTGGAGGAATTGTGGCAGCTTCAAGATATAAAAGGTATAGGTGGGGGTTTTAGGACATCAACTTACATCTATGTCCTATATAGAAACAGAAAGAACTTTGAAAATGACAGACAATGATAACAATCCTAAACACATGATTATTCCAGTGACATCTGATTCTTCTCATGTGCTTTGGTTGTTTTAGCCATCAAAACATCTCCCAGGATGCTGGTAAACAGTGTTGATTGGAAAAAATGCTTTTTCCTCTATCACCAGAGTTTGGCTTCAGCTTGAAGCCAATAAGTCACTTCTTACCTCAAGTGCTGGTTGTAACATAGAATTCTTTGTTGTGTGGCACCCATCAACAAGTGACCTGAAAACCTGTTAGCTTGGAATGGAGCCTAGAACAAGAGAATATTCTCTGATCTGACATCTATGGCCTCATATGGAGTTCCCAGTGACCAGCTGACCAGAAAAGAATGACATAATGCTTGATTTACACTTGATACTTCCCAATATGCAGGCTTCACCTGTATTCAACTTCTATTCCTGCCTATCAATCAACATAAATTTAGGAGCTTAGAATAATACAAATGTATTCTCAAACAATTCTATAGGTCAGAAGTCCAGGCAGGCTTGATTGATTTCTCTTCATGATTGGGTCATGCACAATTGAAGTCAAGGTGTTGACCATGCTGGGTCATTAACTAGTGACTCAGAGAGAGAAAATGCTTCCAATCCCTTTCATGTTATTGACAGGTCTAGTTTCTTAAGGTTGTAGGACTGAGGTCCCCCGTTCCTTGCTTTCTTTCACCTTTCTTTCAGCTAGGCCACTCAAGTTGCTAGGACCACCTGTCTCCCTCCCTCAGTGAACGCCCCCATCTTCCAAGCACTAATGGTGTATCCTGAACATGGAAGCAGGGATGTGGACTGTGCATGGACCATAAATATGAACTTCCACTCACCAAGACCGATTGTGTTGCAGGTACAGCTGACTGTTCCATCTGCAATCCACATAGACCAACACTGAGCACCTGATATGTACCTACCCCAAGTGGTCATCCAGCTACCTACCAGTTGGCAGACTGATTATTTTGGTCTGCTTCAAAAATAATTGGGGAGAGAGTAGCTGTTTGTACATGAATACATCTTTATTTTAGATATGGATGTTCTTTCTCACCCACAGTACTTTTGTTTTTTAATTTAATTTTTTTTGTATATTTTTTTTGTATATTTTTTTATTGGAGTTTGATTTGCCAACATATAGTATGACACCCAGTGTTCATCCTGTCAAGTGCCCCCCTCAGTATGTCATCCAGTCACCCCATTCCCCCGTCCACCTCCCCTTCCACTACCCCTTGTTCATTTCAGTACTTTTAGAACACCATTTGCAGACTTAGAAAATTCCTTCCCAACATCATGGAATTCCATACTGCATTACTTATAAACACGGAACTAGCTTCTCAGGGCAAATGCTCATGGATTTCACTGGGATTATGTTACCCATCATCCTGAAGTGATGGTTTAATTGAACTGTGGTATGATCTTCTGAAGCCTCAGTTATGCTTGTGCCATGCTGGCAGTGCCTTCTGGGGTGGGGACAACATAAACTAGCAAGTGGAACACTCTACCTAGGGTCACATAGATGGAGCTGTTTCTATAAAGACGCAATTCATGTCTTCAGCAATTAATGAGCAACAGTGTCGGGACCTCCTCTCATTAATGCTGCTTACATATCCAGTAGCAAGATTTTCTTTCCCTTCCCCACAATGTTAGGATTAGCAAATGGAGAAATGTTTTCAACACGTGACCACAATGATTGCACTGAAAGGCAAATTTAGGCTAACCAACTGACCATATTGGATGCCTATCACTCTCAATCTATGAGCAAAAATGAGGTACCTCTGGGATGGAGACATGGAACCTGACAATCAAAGGAAGTAGGATTTCCAATACACACAGCCTAAGGAGTATGTGTGAAATCTCTAGAGCTCTTCTTGGTACTCCCACGATTTTTTGATTAATTATTGGGAAATTGCAACAACACAATACAGGCAGAGCATCTAATGTTACAGACCTTCCAGAAATTAAAGCTAACTCATCTCCTCAGGCCAAACAACAGAACAGCTAAGGGGCTGCCTCAGACCAAGGGAATTAGAAATGGGTAGACAGTCCCCAGGAATAAATGCCAGGGAGACACAGCAACATGCCAAAGAATCAAAAATAGTAATAGTATTTACTTGATGACTTAATAATATCCCAAAACTCAGTGGAAAAAATCAAACACAAAAACATTAAGTTATTCCTTCAAACACAATACTTAGGGCAAAAGCCCAGCTTTTACTAACAGAAACTTACAGCATTCAAGTTGCAATGCTTTTTATTAGCCACAAGAAGAAAATTTTTAGCAAACTCCTGCTAGCATGTATCAATAATATCCAGTACATTGCAGGACAGCCAACTCATTCTGCTTTCTCGTTGATCATTTCCATAATGGGATTATAAACTTAGGGTGTGAATATCTTTCTTGAGAAAGTGGTCCACTTCTAAGTTGTCTAGTATCTTCTGAAGATGAGTTATTAAGTCTTGTCTTTGAAATCTGAAAATAAAGGGATAAGTCATTAACCAAAAGATACTGGGAAAAAAAAAAAACTATGAAGCAGGATTCTGTAAAAAATGCAAAGAGAAGGTCCATTTACCAGAGAATGGAAAACACATTTGCAAGGTAAGGGACAATCAAACAAGTACAAATAGTACCAGTCAAGGGTCAAGGCACACCTCAAACTCTAGTGAGAACAGAAAACACTTTGAGCTTGGAAAAACCAGTGACACACAGATAATATCAATCCAAATAGCTGGAGAAAACATGAACTCTGAGTGAGGACCATGGTTTGAGAAATGCCAGGCAGGGCCCAAACCCACACCTCCTCCAGTGTCACACTGGGCCCACTGGGAACTTACTGGTTGGTTCCTCCTACACTCACCTTGCTGCTTCTTTCATAGTATATATGACAAATTTTCTCTGCAGTTCTGGAGGTCCTTGCACTCCTTCCAGCAATTTGAGGATTTTTTCATATTCTGGACATATTTTTAAAAATCTTCAGTATTTGAAAAGTACAAGGAGGAAGTTGAATTCAATATTGGTATCTCAGCAATTGCTCAAGGGCTAAAATGTTAGAGCACGTGGGCTTTCCATGGTTATATCCAAAAGCCCGAACATAGCCATCAATAGAGCTCTGGGACATAAAACTAATTAAGGAATACTAAATGAGGGCAGCCCAGATGGCTCAGAGGTTCAGCACTTCCTTCAGCTCAGGGTGTGATCCTGAAGATCTGAGATCGAGTCCCACGTCAGGCTCCCTGCATGGAGCTTGCTTCTCCTGCCTGTGTCTCTGCCTCTCTCTCTCTCTCTCTCTCTCTCTGTTTCTCATGAATAAATAAATAAATAAATAAATAAATAAATAAATAAATAAATATATTTTTAAAATTTTTTAAAAGGAATACTAAATGACAACAGAAAGGTTTACTGAGACATTTCAGTCCAAATAAAGAGAAACCATTCCAATCCTGAAAACCCAATTCTGGCAAAGGATGAGCCTCAAAAGCTCGGTTGAATCTAATCTAAATCACAGAATGAGAAAGATTTTCTCTGGTTTCATGGAGAGGAATTCTTATTTTGCTTACTTCCTCCAAACTGTCGAATTTCCTTCTTCAATTGCTCTTTGATTTCTATATTGATTTCCATTGGTATTGGCAGTTTATCTGTCACATCTGAGACAGACATTGATCTCATCTTGGGGTCATCTGCAGAGACAGAGAGCTGGTAATGAATCCTCTCACCAGTGCATTACTATCAGGTTTGTGAAGCAGCCCACCCTTGCTGACACTGTTTAAGTCATGAGACAAAGAATCAAACTGATTGTATGGAATGCATAAGCTCTGGAGGAATAGATTTTGACAAGTAGCTACCAGGGGGGTTTGCCCACTTTCCCTCTCCTCCCTGTGGATACTATGAAAGGTAGAAACCAGATTGAATGTGGTAGAGCTGCAATCTCATGCAATTCAACAATCGCACACAGATATCATCATGCTCCATGTCTCTAATGTTTTCATTTCATAGCAGGAGGCTATACCAGATTGATGTATTGGACCTGAAAATTTAACCTCAGTAAATATGATACAACAAATAAGCCTCTTACATTATTGGCACTACACATACACACAGAAATGTACTTGGAAAGTATAAGCAATTAAAGAACATTTTGAGAGCCCTGGCACTCATGACTTAGTGTCGCATTGCTGCTGTCTACAATGTGAAAAGCTGAACATGTCTCTTGATGTCACGATGCTTCATATTGGCACTCCATCACCAAAAATCCCCACCAGTAAATGACTCTCCTCATCAGTCTTTTCTATCTCAGGAGATCAGTTTTTTGTACTCCAAGTGTGGCAGGTCTACATCATTTCCTCATCCTTCTATATGCAGAGCATCAAGCCAAAATTGGGGATGAACAGTGAACAGGACAGAAAAACCCTTCCCTTTTGGAATGTATAATCTCCTGTGGAAGTCAGGTGATAGATGTAAAAAGAGCAAAGGGGAAAACACAGTTTGACATTGTGTCAGGGAGTAAGTAAGCAGGGATGTGATAGAGAGCAAGAGGAGAAGCCTCCGTGAGCATGTGGTCGGGCAGGGCTCACTGATGAGGTGACCCCTGGGCAAGAGGAGCAGAGGACAGAGCCAGCCTGTGCACACACAGAAGAGGAGTCTAGCTGCTGTGAGGGCCATTCAGGGCCTCTAGGAAGGGATGAACCCAGGATGTGGAGCAAAGAACAGAGACAGAGACAACAAGAAGGACAAAGAGAGGACATGTGATAGGAAGAGAGGATGGCAGGGACAAATTCTACAGGGCCTATAGACCAGGGTTGGGAGCTCAGATTTTGCTTGGACTACACAAGAGACTGGATGATAGAATAATGTTACATGTGTCACAATCTGATATCTGTGTGGACATGGTCACCCTATGCAATAGGTGGGCATCTAAGGTCAAGTGCAAAAGCAAGATCGAAGCTCAGAAGCTATGGGAGCAGGTGGATGAGGCAGGAGGCAGTGTGGAATGAGGGACAATATAATGATGGGACTCAGGAATGATGACAGTATAAGAGCCTCTAGAGAAAGAAAAGCAGAAGGAATAATTAGAATATTCAATAAGAAGAGGGAAACCAGTAGAATGCGAAGTTTTGGAAGCCATGAATGTTTCCAGGAAGGACAGAGTGAACACCTGGTCCAATGTGGCTGAGAAATTGAGGGCAGCATCAGCCAGAGCTGGTAACCTTGATGGGAAATGCTCCCGTGGTGTGGAGGACCCAGAGACCAGGCTGCTGTGGGTTAGGTAGGGAAGGGGAGGCGAGGATCGGCATCCTCATCACCTTCCAAGCACATGGCTGGGCCCCCGGGGTGGGATGCTCCCTCTTCTTCCTGTTTCACTGTCAGCAGCGTCATCCTCAGCATTCTCTTAAATGGAGGCGGAGTGATAGGTTTCCCGGGACGTTTCATTTGGCTTTGGGGACCGAAAGCAGGCTCCTCTGCCTTATCAGTCATCAGTTCCTGAGGAGCATCAAGAAACATGTTCCATTAATGACAAAAATGCAACCATGCCAAGGCAATACGGAGGGTCCTCATAAAGTAAAAAATAGAATGACGCTAAGATCCAGCAATTGCACTACTAGGTATTCACCCAAAGGACACAAAAATACTGATTTGAAGGAGCACCTGAGGGATGCCTGGGTGACTCAGCAGTTGAGAGCCACCTTCCGCCCAGGGCATGATGCTAGAGTTCAGGATCAAGTCCCACATCGGACTCCCTGCATGGAGCCTGCTTCTCTCTCTTCCTATGTCTCTGCCTCTCTCTCTCTCTTTCTCTCTCTCTCTCTCTCTCTGTCTCTCATGAATAAATAAATAAAAATTTTTAAAAAATAATGAAGGGGCACATGGTGTTTATAGCAGCATTATCTGTAATAGCCAAGCTATGGTAAGAGCCCAAAAGTCCATGGACTGATAAATGGAAAAAGAAGAGGTGGTGCATATAAAATGGCCTATTACTCAACCATCACAAACAATGAAATCTTACCTGTGCAACAACATGAGTGGAGCTAGACAGCATAAGTTTATACAAAGTAAGTCATGCAGAGAAATGGAAATACCAAAGGATTTCACTAATATGTGGAATGCAAGTAACAAAACAGAGGAATATGGGAGGAGAAAGGAATGGAAAACCAGAAAACTTATTCCTAAGTACAGAGACCAAACTAAGGTTTACTGGAGGGGAGATGGGCATGGGGTCAAGTTTAATGTGTGACAGGGACTAAGGAGGACACTTGTGATGAGCACCAGGTATTGTATGAAAGTGTGTAATCACTGAATTCTATCCCTGAAACTAATATTACGCTCTTAACTAACTGGAGTTTAAATAAAAACTTAGCAAACAATACAACCATTCCAAACCTGCATTCTATATATGTATATACACATGCATCTATGTCATTAATATCATTTTCACAGGGACCAAGTTTTACAGTGGCCTCACAAACATTTTGTTCCCAGGAAACCCATCCTAACTTCCATCCAGTCTATGTGGAAAATGGGGGAGGCTAATATAGAAGTGTCATCCAAAGGCAAACACTGTACATGATGAATCAGATTGCTTCCAGAATGTGAACCCCTCAGCCAGAATTGAATATACATGATATCCTATTTGAGGAAGTAATAAACTATTCTGTATCAACTCTTTCAGGGGAGATAATTCCATTTCCTTTCCCAATTTGACTTAAACGCGGGGATCCATGGGTGGCCCAGCGGTTTAGTGCCTGCCTTCAGCCCAGGGCGTGATCCTGGAGTCCCGGGGTCGAGTCCCGCATCGGGCTCCCTGCATGGAGCCTGCTTCTCCATCTGCCTGTGTCTCTGCCTCTCTCTCTCTCTGTCTCTCATGAACAAATAAATAAAATCTTTTAAAAAAACAATTTGACAAAAACACAAGATTATCATTATTTACTGAATCTTCACAGAATGTCTCTTGTAGAGGGTGAGGGGAGAAATCTTTAATCCACCCACTTCAAATGACAGGGAGTTCAAATATGTCAGTCTAGCAGCCATATGATGGGCACTTTTCAAGCTGTTCATAGATCAGTTGGGACTTATTGGTATGACACACTAGCTGAAAGATCTCATCCAAGGATAACCCCCACATTTGCCCCATCATGTTAGAATCAACTGCTGATATCAATACCTTTACTGAACCATGGACGGTTCCCATTCAGGAGAAGCACAAAAGAGGGAAATAATTTTCATGGAACTTTTCATACCAGCCAGTTCATCTTCTAAATTCTTTCCATGTGCTGACTCACTTAAGCTTCCACAAAGCTTGTTGGTTTGCAACACTGGACACTTCCCTGGGTGACACAGAAACTGGCCCCCTACTCAAAAAGCAGAGAGAGGCTGAAGGAGGAAACCCCCCAATCCAATCCAAATCCCCCAGCTGCTATTACAAGTAGCAGCTGTAATAAGCAAGGCAATTTAGATACGAGGCTTGTCCTTGCCTGGCAGGAGGAATATATCATCCCTCCCACATGCCAGACCCTTCAAATTTATATGAAGGTCTCAACTGGGTTCAGTCACATAGGTGTACATCCAGGTGCAATCATGTCCCCTCCATGACCTCCTCAGACACTCCACACTCCATAGGACTGCCTATGACAATATTCTCCATTTCCCTCTGCCACAATGAGCCCTGAGTGGTCATCCAGGAGTTTCTTTAGCATGCAGGTGGCTCACCTGGTGGCCCTCTGGCTATATCAACAGCTGGATTGCTTCCTTTCCTTTGTTGGGTTTAGGGGTGGCCTCCCATGTTCTTTGTATCAGGTGCCCAATCTGTAATCAGACACCACAGGAGCTGCAAAAGTCCAAGGTTGAAAAGACAAAGACATAGTTTGTATAGGAAGGTCCTCTCCGTGTGCAAGAATAGCACTTGTGGCCTGCTCCCTACATGTTCATGTGGCTGCAGCTTCAGGAACCTGACATGGTCGTGTCTCTTACACATGCTAGTCAGGGAAGGAGGCAGTGTCAGGTAAGAGGAGATGGACTGGGAGTGGGATTCACCAGAGCAGGATATTACCTGCTCCCGTCTACAACGGTGCAGGCTCCAGTCTGGGTATGGTGCATCTCAGCAGGACAGGGGGATCCTAGGGGGCATAGAACACTTTCCCCTCCGTCACAGCTGTGAGGAAACACACCCTTCCTAATGAGACATCCCTTTGCAAATTCCAGAATATCCTGCCTCTCCCAGGACCCATGGGGCTTTGTGTCCTGAGCAGCAGGGCACAGTGATCCACTGTGAGTGTCGGACTATTCCTGTCTCCTGACTTCCATTGCTTTATGAGGCTGGGTGTCTCAGTAGGGGACTCCAGTCTGGGGTATAGGACAACAAACAGGCCCTACTGCTTGGTCATTGAAATGGATTAAAGCTGGGACAGTACTGTAGTCCACCAACCAGAACAAGGTGGATTTACTGTAGGCTATTTTACCTGACGCTTTAATATCCCATTCTTCCCTTCTAACATCCTGCTGCCTCCATCCATGTCCCGTACGTGATCCTTAAAACATATTGTGATCTTTATTTTTTTAATTTTTATTTATTTATGATAGTCACAGAGAGAGAGAGAGAGGCAGAGACATAGGCAGAGGGAGAAGCAGGCTCCATGCACCAGGAGCCCGATGTGGGATTCGATCCCAGGTCTCCAGGATCGCGCCCTGGGCCAAAGGCAGGCGCCAAACCGCTGCGCCACCCAGGGATCCCTATCGTGATCTTTAAAACATGACCTGGATCACTGTCTCTTTGATAAGGATATGTGTACACAGAACTTGGTTTCTCCAATCCCCTAATGGTGAAAACCTCCTTTGCCTAATGGTGGAAAGCTTGCATTAGGCCACATGTGTTGTCTACACAAAGCATGGCATATTGAGAACCCTCACTGGGAGGGAGGGGCCCACGTAATCACTTGCTACCCCCTCTTCAGGTGAGAATTTGGGCAGATGGTCCCAGATTCCTCTGGAAGTTGCCTGGGGCACTGTTCAGAAGGCACAGGGCAGGCTGTTGCTGCATTAACTTTAAGTCCCTGTATTGTTCAGGCTTTCTGCCTGGTGCTGTGGTGTGACCTCCCTGACCACGCACGCCATCTACTGGATCTATGGGAAGGGCAGGTGTTAGCACTCAGCTAGGGCATCAGATTCCTCATGGCCAAGAGTCTCAGTGCCTTAGCAGTCAGAGTGTGCAAAACAGCAGTGGCAAACTCAAATATCTCTCCACATACCCTGACCTCACAAGGACTTATTCATGATCATCCACCGTCAGCTTCCCAGTGTCCATGACCTAGGATTCATCCCTGCATTTCAGGCCAACTGTCAGCATATTGGGCTCCAGGCCCCATGGTCAAGCAGCCATCAACCCTGATCCTTAGACCACATGGACCACACTGGGGGGTGTGCCCTGGCCTTTTTCCAGGATGGGCAGCTATGCCAGTGAACTCAGAGGGCATAGAAGCAATTCCCAAGAACTTTCCCCATCTGGGGGCTCCCGTGGCCTGGGGCTGTGCTGCCGAATTTCATTTATTGTATCAGGGGTCAGAGAGCATGGGGCATAGTGACCTATCCTCATCCATCACCAGTACCCCTCCACTTCGCTCAGGAGTCCTCCTTCTTAGTGGCTCTCAGGCTCCGTCTCAGCAACTGGACTAGAATCTGCAAGCAGGGATCCCTGGGTGGCACAGCGGTTTGGCGCCTGCCTTTGGCCCAGGGCGCGATCCTGGAGACCCGGGATCGAATCCCACGTCGGGCTCCCGGTGTATGGAGCCTGCTTCTCCCTCTGCCTATGTCTCTGTCTTTCTCTTTCTCTCTCTCTGTGTGACTATCATAAATAAATTTTAAAAAATTAAAAAAAATTATAGAATCTGCAAGCATCTCGAGCCCCCTAACTTTGAAATCAGCACTGAAAATCTCCAACATCCCCTCCTCCTTCCCCCACCTTATCTGCCACCCCCAAGCCCATGGAGGGGTGTACCTGTTTCACTTTTTCTACCCTCATATTTACTTCCACCCAGCATCCAAGCTGCAGCCTGTCCTCAGGCACCAGTGACCATCCATCTGACACAGCAGAGGCCAGCCTGCCCCCCAGCCCGGAGCTTCCCATCTCTGTTGGGGTTACTCAGTGAAGCTCCTCCCACAAATGCTTCAGACTGCCTGGCACTGTAGGGGTATCCCTGCACAAACATGGCAGTCTTTAAGCATCTGAGGGACCTTCTCACCTCCCCACACAGACTGCAGTGGCCAAGCCTGGAATTCCCCAAGGGTGCCTCCTTCTCCAGACCCATTTCTCTGGTCTCCTGACTGGCTGGACCCTGGGAGCTCCCTTGGAGCTCTAGAAATCAGACTGGCCTTGTACAGGGAGGACAAGGAGGGACCAGGGAAGGAGGCAGCCATTCCACGTGGGTCCTGGCAGGTTTAAGAAGCTGGCAACGTACATACCAGGCTCCTCTTGGGTGACCCCAAGAGTAGATCTACAAACTGCGAACCAGAACCATAAAAGTTTGTATAGGCGACTACACTGGGTACATCCCAGGCACCTTCCAGATAGGCCCAGCAACCCTCACTCTGAAGCTGTGATCTGGTCACAGTTCCTAAGGCAGAGTGGAACTTACATTCAGGGACAAAGGTCAGAGTGAGTGGCTTCCAATGACTTGTGGCCAGCTTGGGGTCAACAGAAGGTCACATTCTCTCAGGAACTTCTCCAACAAAGGCAGAATTCTGGTAAAAACTAGGAACAAGGTAAGGAAGGGGAGATGTGGCGGTCAGGATCAGTCAGTGAGCACAAAGATTCCCGTGATGGGTGGCTGGCCTGAGGAAAGGAGCCTTCTCCTGGATCACTAGCTGACAGCCTGCAGGATCATCCTCCTTTGGAATCCCTTTATTTGGTAGAGGACCATCTTATGAAAATGATGAGATGAGGAAGGGGCAGGTCACTTTAAGAGTGGCCAGAAGGAAGATTGGCAGACCCTGAAATCCGTGGCCTGAGGCCCCAAGTACTGTGTTCACCACATTCACAAGGAACCTGTGAAAAAGGAGTGACTAGTGGAAAAGCAGCACGGGGGCTTGCTGCTATTTCCCTCATCCCACAATTGACATGCTTATTGATTCGGCCCTGTCTTTTGAAGTAGCAGAGTGTGAATCCATTTTTCTGAGAATTATCATCCTCTGCAAACTCCCTTAGTAATATTACTCAGTCATTAGAAACGACAAATACCCACCATTTGCTTTGATGTGGATGGAACTGGAGGGTGTTATGCTGAGAGAAATTAGTCAATCAGAAAAGGACAAACATTATATGGTCTCATTCATTTGGGGAATATAAAAATTAGTGAAAGGGAATAAAGGGAAAGGAAAGAAAATGAGTGAAAATATCAGTGAGGGTGACAAAACATGAGAGACACCTAACTCTGGGAAACGAACAAGGGGTTATGGAAGGGGAGGTGGGTGGGGGGTTGGGGTGACTGGGTGATGGGCACTGAGGGGGGCACTTGGCAGGATGAGCACTGGGTGTTATGCTAAATGTTGGCAAATTGAACTCCAATAAAAAATTTAAAAAATATTTTAACTTAAAATTTTGATTGCATTTCACCTTATAAGCAAAATTTTAATTGCATTTGAACCAGAATAGTTGAAGATCAGGGACTGTACTAAGAGTTCATGTGAGGTGTGAGTAGCATAGATGGCTCATCAGTCTTCACAGCTGAGTCCAGTCGAGCCCAGGGACCACCCCTCTTTTAGTTTCTCAAGGCGTCTGCCTGGCACTCTCCATAGTAACTGCATGCAGTGGAGCAGAATGAGCCCTTTTCCTTCTCACAGGTGCTCTGCACTCTCTGTATTGTCACACCTGGAGTCTGGGCACCCTGGCAGAGCCTTGGTATACTGACATTCTTCACCCTAAGAATATAATAAGGACATTGCCTTTTTATGAAGAAACTCCAGACTTTGGTTATGCTAAATGTGAAAAGCAGATATTTCCAAATGGTACAATTCCAGCTGATTTCCAAATGGATCTTGTGTTTTCTCTTTCACTTGCCATGGTGAACACTGTTTTACATAGCTTGCTTTCAAACTCAGGAACAGAAAACTCTTCTCTTTTGGCTAAAATGATACAAGAACCCAACAGCTAAGTAGACATTTGCATCAAAAGAGGCTGAATCCTGTATCAATAGTATAACTAAGGGCCTGGTCCATTACCCAGATTCTCTTTGCTTTTTTGAAGACACTTGATCCCAGTTCAGGTTTCTCCTTATGATCGCTCTTCAGTGACATGCTACTTAAGTCCTTAATGCTGTCACATAATTCCCTAGCACTCCCAGTGGAAGTCCTAAGGTTCACTGTAAATGAATACTTTCCTGCCCATGTTCACCAGCACCAATTATTTTGCTCTACATGGCATCAATCAGAATGTGACAATTTCTTAGCTCAGGCCCCAAATAGCAAATGCACATTTTGAAAGATACTATTGTCAATAGGCTTGACCATTGCCTCACATAGAATCTTGTATTCAATAATCAGAATATAATTCTTCTCAAGGATTCAAACATTGGCAATGGTGTCAACAAAATCAAATTTTTAATTGAATGTAGACTATGATCTCTAAGCAAATTGAAATTAAATTAGCACTTCTAAGCAATACACCAAAAGGCCCTCCAAAATTTGATAACATGGTTTAAATCAGTATTTATTACTGAAATCTAGGAACACATCATGTAACATACTCTGTGGGACACACGTAATGAGGAACAGAGAGGAAAACTTATAGCTTTATATGTTTCTCTTAGAAAAGAAAAATGGCTGCAAATTATCAAGTTCTGTCCATGGAGGAAGGTGCAAAAAAGACTACAATAATTACAGAAAAGTAGAATGAGAGCTATGTTGTGTCCTGAATGCTCATCTCTCCCCACAAGCATGTATTGAAATCCAGACCCCGAAAGAAGCTAGTATTAGGAGGCATCAGGGAACTTTGGCAGGTCCTAAGGTCAGGACAAGGTCACGACCCTGAATGGGATTAGTGCTTCAGAAAGAAGGCTCCAAAGAGATCCCGAACCCTCCCAGCACTGAGAGGAGAGAGGGTGCCAGTTCCCCAACCAGGCAGTGGACCTTCCCTAGATCACCTTGGTGCCAATACCTTGGTCCTGGGCTTCCCAGCCTCCACAGGCAGGGCCAACACGTGTCTGTCCTTGTCATCCTCTGAGTTTATGGCATGCTACTATGGCAGCCAGAACAGACTAAGACAGCTCCTCAAAGGAAAGCATAAGTTGATGACAACAAAAAGAAAAATGACCAAAAAGATGTTCAACAAAAGCAGAAGTTGTTTGCTGACACAACTAACAGCCCACACCATCCTTGGCACAATTATCAAGGACAATTTAGACATAGATAAACAACACTAGCAATCAAGAAGGAGCCCAAGCCCTACATCCAGAAGACATTTTTGTGCAAGACAGCAGGAACACCCAGAATGATGTTATATCAAATTTGGAAACTGACATGAAACAGACACTTTTCTAGAACAATGAAACCTACCAAATTCCACCAAGAAGAAACAGAAAATCTGTATGCTCCTGTATGTGGTGCCACTTTTAGCACCAAATGAAGAGCCTTCCTATCCCAGGGGCTTCTCTGGGGAGCCCTTCAAACATTCAGGAGGGAAATAATACCAGTCTTACACAGACTCTTTCAGAAAAGAGAAGAAAGTGTGTGAGTTCCCTTCTCATTTTATGAGGACAGTATAAACGTGTTACCAACATCTAACAAAAACTGCGGAAGAATAGAAAACGAAGGATCCAAATCTCTCTCCTGAACATAGGCACATGACTTCTAAACAAATGATTATCAAATGAAATTAAACAGGACATTAAAAAAACAAGAATCAGTGGTTTCTGGGTCTTTTGCTGGAAGGCGACACTGGTTTCACCCTGGAGCATTCACCAGTGTAATGTGCTACATGAACAGCAGAAACCAGGGAAAAAGAGAGTGACATGCTGGGCTCCTGGGTGGCTCAATTGGTTAAATGTCTGTCTTACGCTTAGGTCATGATTCCTAGGTCCTGATATGGGGAGCATTGGGCTCCCTACTCATCGGGGAGTCTGATTGCCCATCTGCCCCACTCCCCTGCTCATGCTCCTTCTGTGTGTGTGTGTGTGTTTCATTCTCCCACATGAGTGGGAGAATTTGCATGCAGCAAATTCTCTCACAAATAAATAAAATCATAAAATAGAGAGACATGGGGGCACATGGGTGGCTCATTTTTTAAGCATCTGACATTTGATTTCAGCTCAGTTTATGATCTCAATGTGCTAAGCTTGTGCCCCAAACTGGGCTCATGCTGGATGTGAAGCCTACATGAGATTCTCTCCCTCCCCCTCTGCCACTCCACACCCTGCTTCTGTGCCCACAAGCTATTTCCCTAAAAAAGAGATAATGACAATACAAAACAGATCAACTGAAGACACACAAAATTATATAGTTAAATATATGTAAATACAAACATATATGTTAAACCTAGATTATTTCAAAAATACAAATATCTAAATAAAATGTGATAAAAGCCCTGGAAAAACACTTCATAAAAGACACACATGAATGGCCAATAAACTATATTAACCAGCACAAAATGCTCATTTAGAAATAATGAGAGTTCTCTGCATACTCATCCAGGTGGCTGAGATTAAATACTGCCTATATAGCAAGTGTTTGTGACTACATAATACAACCAGCTCTACATTGTCAGCCCCAAATTCCCACTTGATACCCAAGGTCACAGTTAAAAGGTTAGATGGAACCCCTGTAAGACTGAGATACATAAATCAAGGAAAAGTACTGCACCCCAGGCTGAGACAGAGCACCCAAGTAAGAAGAAACCACCCCAAAATGCATTACAGCACCCTACTAAGACCTCACTGCAAAGGCTGGGAAAGACAACACCTGGGAAAATCCACCCCCTAAAGCAGAGACAGAGGTCCCTAAATCCTCCCCAGCCAGGATTGAGATACAGTAGCCAAGGAAGAGTAGCCCTCCCCATACCTAAGGGAGATGAAGTGCCCAAGGAAACCTCCTCACGTAGGGCTGAGAGAGTACACTCAAGGCACAGCCCCCCTTCTTGGCAAAAATGGACTTTCCAGGAAGATTCTCAGCTCCCCAGACCTCAGAGGGAGCGCCAAAAAAGAGCCCAAAGCCCCAGTGCTGACAAAGTACCCAAGGTGAATTTGTCTCCCTGCCAAGACTCAGAGGGAGCCCCCCATGGAAAGATCCCTCTAGTAGTAAAGCATCCAAGATACAGCACCCCCACAGGAGGTGACAGAGAACCCAGGAATGTCTCCCCTGGACTCAGACACCCACTGGGGACCAGTCGAATACCAGAAAAGCCCAGGCTCATCGGGGCTGAGATAAAGCACCCAAGGAAAAGTGTCCCCTCAGACTGAGCTAAGCACCAAGGAGAGTGTCTCACAGGCTGAGGTAGAAGCCCTCAGGGAGAGGAACCTAAGGGCTGAGGTAACGCACCTCTGGAAACATTCCCCTCACAGAGCTTGAATAGAGCAGCAGGAAGCACCCCTCACTCCCTACTTTGGACTGAGATAATCACGCAAAGATGCATCCCCTCCCAGTGCTGAGAGAATTCCACAAGGAAAGGCCCTCACAGAACTCAGAGACAGCATCAAGGACAGCCTCCTCTCCAACATGGCTGAGATAACCTGCCCAGGACAGGCCTTCTCCTGAGTTGAGACCAGAACCCAAGCACAGGTCTCCACAGGCTGAGGTAGATCACCCAGGAAGATACCACAACCAAGGAAGAAGCACCCCCAGGGCACAGAGAGAGCCCCCAGGAATAGAATCCACAATCCCAATGGAAAAATCCTCACCTTGTTCCAGGAGCCTGTTGAGCACCTCACACAATGGCAGCAATGCCTCTCAGGTGGAACTTTCTAGAATGTGCCCAATGGGAGTTCCTGGAAATACGTGACCTGTGGGGTCTGGGAGTGCTGTGCACAGGGAGGTGTCTGTTAGGAAAGCTCTTATCTGTCATTACTGCCCCAGGGAGTGTAAGGGAACCAGTGAGCACCTCACATAATGGCAGTAAAGTGGTGGTGCCTCTCAGGTGGAACTTTCTAGAATGTGCCTTCTGGGATTTGCTGGAAATACACCCCCTAGGGGGTCTGGGAGTGTTGAGAACAGGGAGATGTCAGGGGAGAAGACTCTGATCTATTATTACTGACCCCAGGGGGGATAAGGGAAGCAGCAGTCCATGGGGCCTTGCTGGCCACACTGCTCTACTGCAGCCTGGCCCGAAGAAGCTGTGTGCGGTGGAGAGCCTGGTGCTGGAGAGACCTGGCGCCTCCCCAGGAGCCTACTGTGCCAGCTGCCCTAAACCTGGAAGCTATTCTTCCTGGTCACGTCTCAAGCGCCTCCTAAGGCAGAACTCGGTCACACATGCCACAAGAAAAATCCTTTATATGAACCAGAACACTTTTCACGTATCAGCTAAAGAGTTGATATTGTTGGGCATGTGGATGTCCAATTTTCTCAGCACTTTATTGAAGAGACTTTTTTCCAGTTGAGAGTCTTTCCTGCTTTGTCAATATGAGTTGACCATAAAGTTGAGGGTCCACCGCTGGATTCTCTATTCTGTTCCATGGATCTATGTGTCTGTTTTTGTGCCAGTACCACACTGTCTTGATGACCACAGCTTTGCAGTACAACCTGAAACTGGCATTGTGATGCCCCCAGCTATGGTTTACTTTTCTTTTCTTTTTTTTTAATTTTTATTTATTTGTGATAGTCACAGAGAGAGAGAGAGAGAATGAGGCAGAGACACAGGCAGAGGGAGAAGCAGGCTCCATGCACCAGGAGCCCGACGTGGGATTCGATCCCGGGTCTCCAGGATCGCGCCCTGGGCCAAAGGCAGGCGCCAAACCGCTGCGCCACCCAGGGATCCCTATGGTTTACTTTTCAATATTGCCCTGGCTATTCGGGATCTTTTATGATTCCACACAAATCTTAGGTTGATTTGTTCCAACTCTCTGAAGAAAGTCCATGGTATTTTGATAGGGATTTCATTAAACGTGTAAATTGCCCTGGGTAACATTGACATTTTCACAATATTAATTCTTCCAATCCATGAGCAAGGAATATTTTTCCCATCTCTTTGTGTCTTCCTCAATTTCCTTCAGAAGTGTTCTGTAGTTTTTAGGGTATAGATTCTTTACCTTTTGGATAGGCTTATTCCTAGGTATCTTATGCTTTTGGGTGCAATTGTAAATGGGATTGACTCCTTAATTTCACTTTCTTCAGTATCATTATTAGTGTTGAGGAATGCCACTAACTTTTGGGCATTGATTTTGTATCCTGCCACACTACTGAATTGCTGTATGAGTTCTAGCAATTTTTGGGGTGGAGTCTTTTGGGTTTTCTATGTATAGTATCATGTCATCTACAAAGAGGGAGAGTTTGACTTCTATTTTGCAAATTTGAATGCCTTTTATTTCTTTTTGTTGCCTGATTGCTGAGGCTAGGACTTCTAGTACCATGTGAATAGCAGTGGTGAGAAGGGACATCCTTGTCATGTTCCTGACCTTAGGGGAAAGGCTCTCAGTGTTCCCCACTGAGAATGATGTTTGCTGTGAGCTTTTTGTAGATGGCTTTTAAGATGCTGAGGAATGTTCCCTCTATCCCTACACTCTGAAGAGTTTTGATCAGGAATGGATGCTGTAATTTGTCAAATGCTTTCTCTGCATCTATTGAGAGCATCATATGGTTCTTGTTTTTTCTCTTGTTCATATGATATATCACATTGATTGCTTAATGAGTGTTGAACCAGCCTTGTATCCCTGGGATAAATCCCACTTGGTCATGGTGAATAATCTTCTTAATGTACTGTTGGATCCTATTGGCTAGCATTACACCATACAGAAATATGAACTCAAAAAGGATGAAAGATATAAATGTGAGACAAGAATTCATCAAAATCCTAGAGTAAAACACAGGCAACACCCTCTTTGAACTTGGCCACAGTAACTTCTTGCAAGATACATCCATGAAGGCAAGAGAAACAAAAGCAAAAATGAACTATTGGGACTTCATCAAGATCAGAAGCTTTTGCACAGCAAAAGAAACAATCAACAAAACTAAAACACAACCTACAGAATGGGAGAAGATATTTGCAAATGATGTATCAGATAAAGGACTAGTATCCAAGATCTATAAAGAGCTTATTAAACTCAACAGCAAAGAAACAAACAATCCAATCATGAAATGGGCAAAAGACATAAACAGAACTTTCACAGAGGAAGACATAGACATGGCCAACATGCACATGAGAAAGTGCTCCTCAGCATTGGCCATCAGGGAAATACAAATCAACACTACAATGAGATACCACCTCACACCAGTGAGAATGGGGAAAATTCACAAGACAGGAAACAACGAATGTTGGAGAGGATGTGGAGAAAGGGGAACCCTCTTGCCCTGTTGATGGGAATGGGAACTGCTGCAGCCACTCTGGAAAACTGTATGGAGGTTCCTCAAAGAGTTAAAAATAGATCTGCCCTACGACCCAGCAAGTGCACTGCTGAGGATTTACCCCAAAGATACAGCAGTGAAATGCCAGGACACTTGCACCCCGATGCTTATAGCAGCAATGTCCACAATAGCCAAACTGTGGCTGGAGCCTCGGTGTCCATCAAAAGATGAATGGATAAAGAAGATGTGGTCTATATATACAATGGAATATTACTCAGCCATTAGAAATGACAAATACCCGCCATTTGCTTCGATGTGGATGAAATGGGAGGGTATTATGCTGAGTGAAATAAGTCAATCGGAGAAGGACAAACATTATATGGTCTCATTCATTTGGGGAATATAAAAAATAGTAAAAGAGAATAAAGTGGAGAGGAGAAAAAATGAGTGGGAAATATCAGAAAGGGAGACAGAACATGAGAGACTCCTAACTCTGGGAAATGAACAAGGGGTGGTGGGCAGGAGGTGGGGGTGACTGGGTGTTGGGCACTGAGGGGGACACTTGATGGATGAGCACTTGGTGTTATGCTATATGTTGGCAAATTGAACTCCAATAAAAAAATAAATAAATAACAAGTGGAAAGAAAAAAAAATAAAGTGCCCAGGGAGCTGAGGAGAGTGCAGTGGAATGGTGCTCATCACAATAGCCCAAAGTTCACTGTTCCTCCTGGGATCTAGACATATTTATTGAGTGATCTCTCTTTCCATTCTTTCCAGCCTTGGGTTAATTTGCACAGTTCTGAAACCATTTATTCAGACAGGATTTTCCCCTGTTCTCATTACTTGTTTGCTGGAGTGGATTTTCACAGGCCCTTCCTCCACCAACCAGAAGTGATTCCTAGTATATGCTATAATGTAAATGAAATATACAATCCAACCATCTGGGAATTATTTATATTGCTTTCTTTTTTCTTCTGGAAGGAAGCTTGTATAGGCAGTGCCTGCATATTGAGAAAACTACCTATAACCAGGCCTCCCAGATTGCTTCTCTGGCCAATTGATTCCATGAAATGGACATGAGGACATGGGGCAGATTTAGAGAATGTATTGGTTTTTAACTTTGAGTAACAAGTTACCCAAATTCAGTGACCAAAATGTTCCCACAAACCCAGTGAGTGAAACAATACCCGTTTCTTATTTCTTCTTTCAAGTTCCATAGCTACAAATTTGGGATGGTCTCATCTGGAGTCTCTGACTCGGGGCTTAAAAAGCAGACTTTAGAATTGTGGCCAAGAGAAGTCCTCCTTTGGAAGGCCTGAGGTGCAGTGGCCTCCAACCTCGTTCAGAATTGTTGGCACAATCCAATATCCTGCCACGTGAAAGTCTCATCCTTGGTTTCTCAACACATGTGAACTGCAAGCCACTCTCACCTCTTTGAGCCTGCCATCAAATCCCTCTCCTGACATCTTCAAGGCAGCGAGGCCACAGAACACATTGTTCCCATGCAACAATAACCTTACCTGAGAACTTCTACTTTTAAACCGCTGAGCCACCTGGGCTGGCCCTTATAAATGACGGTGGCAGAAGGGGATCAAAATAGAGAAAAAAGTGGTTGAATATTTTCCAATAAATTTGGTGGTTGATGTTTCTGCACAAAATAATTGTCCTCTCAAAAGATCCCAGGAAATGACTGAAAGTCCAAATGCTTTAGTATTTTAAAATCTAATTGAACTCAGATAATTATAATGTTGAGGGTCAGATTTCTATTATATACTGTTGATATAGCTATGAGTCTAGCTCATTATAAAAAAAAGACTTCTGTGTCATGTTTCTCTTGTAAAATTAGAAATAAATGTTTCATGCTTCCAGGAAAATATGTTAAATGTGACATATTGTTGAGAACAAAGAAAGCTAAATGTGTTCTTGCCTCTTGATTGTGTACCAGATATGACTAATCCCAACCAAAATTTATAATTATTATGTAAGTTCACACTAAGGATAATATCAGACATTTAATATTTTTATTGGCTTGGTTGAACTGAAAAGAAGTTGACTACAGACTATCAGATAAAAATTCTAATGCATTGTAAGAATCTGACATTGTCATTAAAATGCTCAGGCCAGGGACATGATCAGGGACCAACTAGAACAGGCACAGAGAAGTGTGCATGGACCCATTATGCCTGCAAAAATGATTGTGCCAAATTTGTGTCTTGATGGGCACATTTCTCGATGACAACTGACTGAGAAATATTCTTTCTGTCTGTTAGAAAACTATATTTAAATACAAATGAGACACACTGAGGCATCAAACCAAATGCAATCAAGACACTATTGCACACAAATTACACACTACCACAAAAATTTTTTAAATATTTATTTACTTTTCACAGAGTGTGTGTGTGCATGTGATCAGCGACAAGGGGCAGAGGGAGAGAGAGAATCTCAAGCAGACTCCCTGCTGATTGCAGAACCCATTGTGGGACTCCATTTCATGAACCTGAGATCATAATCTGAGCCAAACCCAAAGATCAGGTGTTCAACCAAATGAGGCACCCAGGCACCCAGAGACCTCCACAAGATTTTGAATGATATAATATCAAATGACATAAATACATTGTACCAAATCAAATACATATCAGGAAATAGACTACAATTTCTTATCTAACTTATATAAGTGGGATGGTAATATGAACAAAGCAGAGGAAGGAAATAAGGTTCTAAGATCATAAACCATGACTGTGTATGAAGCCATTTGCTTAAAAGAAATTCTATTCCCTAGCTTACACAAATGAAAGAAAGTAATTTTGAAAGTGTGTAAAAAAAAGTGTGTTTGATGATTGTGTGGCCATAACAAAGATGAGAATATATTTCTTCAGTATCCAGTGAAGGGAAGAAAAGTATAGAACTTAGAAATACACAAATCACCAGATGAGACTTTTAATTATTAAGGAGGACAATACATATAAAATAGAAATCAGGGAGTTACAAATGTACTAATTTCACATTTGAAATGGAGATATTTCAAATTATATGAAGTGTCTTTTAGGCTTGGAATTTTTAATGCAAAAAAAAAAATGTTACTTTGTGTGACTATATCCGATTTACCAAAAGAAGCTTCTGATGTGATTCATAAATGTGCTGACAGTATAAGTTCTGTAGAAATTTCAATGATAATCTCAGATTAAGGCAGAGACAATATCTAGACTTTGTTACACATCAGAATCTTGTTTGGATCTCATAAAACTGACTCATGAATTTTTCCTTTGTTCACTCTTGTCCATATGTAGCAGTAGCCTTCAGATTTATATTAAATAACACCAATCAAAGCAGCATCCTGCAAAGGAACTTTCAGTAAGCTGAAGTTAAATAAAAATCATTATATACCATCAGTTGGCAAGAAAAATTGACACTCATGGTAATTTGTTCATCAAAAATGACATTGGCAAAGAAATATATTTGGAAAATATGATTAATGAGTCTGCTACCAAGAAAGCCAGAAAATAATTATAATAAATTCTATTTGGGAACAAAATATTCAAATGGAAAATAATATTGTGAGTGAAGGTACACCTAATTTTCAATTTTATAATATCTTTTCAATGATGTTTTTAAAATATTTTTACTTACTTGTTTTAATTCCAATATAATTAACATGTGTAATATTAGCTTTGGGTGTACAATATAAGGATTCAACAATTCTGTACATTACTTTGTTCATCATGATGACTGGATTCTTAACCCCCATCACCTATTTCACCCATCACTGCACCCCTTCCCCTCTGATAACCACCACTTTGTTCTCTGTAGTCAAGAGGCTTTTGTTTGTCTTACTTTCTTTGTCTTTTTTGTTACTTAAATTGTACATAGGAGTGAAATCATGTTATTTGTCTTTCCCTGACAAATGTACTAAGAAGATGTTGTACATACTACTGATGGTCTTACTATAGATGGGGTGACACAGCAACACTCTGAGGAGGTGGCATTTCAGGAGAGAGGGGAAGGATGAGATGTGGGAAGCAGAGGTGAGGCAGCGGGGAGTAGAGCTGCAAAGGCCCCAGAATGGGTGCAGGCTGCCAGGTACTGGAAACAGCACCTGGTGTGGCTGCAGCTTAGGGATTGTGGGAAAAGAGGGGACCCAAGAGTGCTTGGATAGATCCGTGGCTCTTCTCAATTGTCCCTTCTGTGATGTACTTGTCAGTCCTTCCTGGCTCAATGGTTCAAGATCATGGTTAAAACAGTTTAAACACAGGTCTGGACAGCCCACTGCTGCCCAGATAAGGGAATTTTGCTAGAAGCTGATCACTCTATTCCTCCTTTGATGTTCTCTGACCATTACTTTAAGAGATTACATGAAAAAATAAATAAATAAATTAATTAATTAATTAATTAATTAATTAAATAAATAAGAGATTACATGAACTGGGTAATGAACTCATGGAAAGTCAACTAGAAGCAGATCATCAGGTGTCAGTAGAAACCTGCTGAACACTCAAGGGCACAAGGCTGTGGAACCCTGATTCTTGTTCTTCTGAGATGATGTGCATGTTATGTAAAACTCTTTCCTTAACCATCAGGGTAAGTTGTCATGGAAGCAGGACAGGAAGATAACACCTGGGTTAAGGTCACCCCCTCATCAAGGCTCCTCAAACCATCTCTGGGTCCTGAGACCCAATTGCTTGCCTGTCCTTCATCAGTAAGGGTTGATGCTACCACTTCCTGAGTGGGTCACCTTGCCTGTCCCCTCACAGCCTTGGCCTGAATCTCCTCACAATAGAAGGACAAAATAATCTCTATTCCATAGAGCCTAAGAAGTGGAAGAGGTCTAACATTCCTAGTGTGTTCAGGGCCTGGACACAGTGGTACCCAGAAATTCATGAGTTCATGCTGAGGGTAATGAAGACTGATTGCTGGGCTCCTTAGTGCTGTGTGACCACTACACGGGGACGGATTCCAGGGAACCTGGTACACAAGGGAGACACTCAATGCACAGAAGAGCTCTGCCACAGGCCCATATGCTCTTGTGGGGCAGGAACATCGCCCCAAAGGAGATGTGGGCTTTAGCTTTCAGTAGACTCTCTACAGTTAATGTGAACTGGTTTTCTAAGTCAGTCCCCTTGAAAGGAGACTTTGTTGTTTTAGGTGCAGGCAATCAGAAGCCCATACTTTCTTCCTTGATCCACCTCATATTGCAGAAATTGTTTGTCTAGGAGCACTCAGTCTTCTGTGCTGGTCTCTTCAACTGGGGACCCTCATCCTGTACTAAGAGGAATGGAGTTCTTGCTATGCACTTTATGAAAATTAATAAAGGGAAACTTCACTAAGTTGGAGTCAAGAGGTCACAAGGGGGAGTTCTCAAACCCTACCATCTGTGGCCAACTGTGAATCCAAGAGGATGAGATGTACCTTGCAAGTGCATACTGCTTCAGCTACTAGTTTATTATCCCAGAAGGAGGGAGAAAGATTTTCCTACTCTCCCCAGCAGCAGCCCAATGAAACACAGTAACAGTGCAGCAAGATGAGAGAAAGTCACAGCCCAGCCATGAAAAAGTCACAGGCCAGCCATGAGAGACAGTCACAGGTCAGCCAATGACGGACAGTCACAGCCCAGCCAATGAGAGACAGTCACAGCCCAGCCAATGAGGGACAGTCACAATCCAGCCATTGAGGGACAGCACAGGTCAGCCAGTGAGAAGCTGCTCTACTTCCAATCCCAGTTTATTCCAGTGGACTTCTTGTTTACAACTGCCCCCTCTCTTATATAAAAGAGCCTTACTCTCCTTTGTTCTCTGGACTTCCCTATGGTTTTGCTGTAGATTTCTGTCCTGGATTGCAGTTCTTTACCTTTCCTAAATAAACAAATTTTGCTGGCAAAATAACTGATAGTTTCATTTTAAGGTTAACGACTTTTCACTTGGCAAGGCAAAGTCCTCTCACTTTTTATTCTTTAGATCTCAGTTTAGTAAGGAATCCAGTTTCCCATTGTGAAGCACAGGAATGGTGCTACCCCATTCTCAAGAGCATACGCCATGGAGTGAGAGACACCCGGATTTAACTCTGGCTTCAGCTCCCAGCGAGCTGTTGGACCTGGAGCAAGGATATGCTCTCTGGGGTCTCAGTTTCCTCAGGGGTTGAGAGTAAATCTAGACCCTGCCTCATAAGATGGCTATGAGGTTGAGATGAGCAGGATGGTAAGTATCCAAAGTCCACCCTGGCCCATTTTAGGCATTCTGTTAATGTTCTTCTCAGGCTTGGTGCTGCCTAGAGAGGACAGTCATGGCACAGTACCTGGGAGAGGCTACAGGCTCTGCAGTGGGGAAATGTTCACAGTGGGTCATTCACTGGTTGTCTGTGATCTCTACTGGGGAACACACAGACAGCAGACCCTCCTCTAGGCCAGGGATAAGTGGAGGGGCAGATATGGGCCCTGTGTGACAGAGTAGCTCTTCCTGGCAGTCCTCAGGGCTCAAGAACCGAGGCAGAGGCTGAGCCCCACCCCAATCCTGGGACCTCCTGTCAGGGAGGGAGAGTCAGCAGAGAATGCTCCAGATCCAGGGTCAGGTGACAAATAAGGACCAATGACAGACTGTGGGCCAGGCGCATGCAGAGGCTATGTGGTCTGGAGGCAGCATTGGAGGAATATAAAGAACTTGGCTTCAAGCCAGACCTGGCTCTGAGTGTTTGGTCCAGGTCCACCCATATTTGTTCATGACCTGGGGTTATATACCTAACCTCTCTGTGTTTCCACATCCCCTCCTGCAGTCTGAGGCCCTTGACAGCATCAACCTCCCAGGTTGAGGATGAGGATTAAAAATAATCCATTCAGTATTTGCTAGAAACCATCTAAGTGCCAGCTGCTTATTTAGGTCTGAAAGGAACTGGGCTCTCTTCCCATTGTTCTTCCATTCCAGTTGGGAAATAACAATGGTAGACAAGCAGAAGAACTGTGAGAAAATATCAGCACACTTAAAAAAAAGTTGTAATTGAATAAGAGATGTGAAATGAGTGGTGTGGATCATGTCAGATGGTGAACAACAATGTGTGACAGCAACCCTTTCCTACCATTATAAGGGACACAAAAAGCAGTGTTTTAGCTCTGGTAGTAATGTATTCCTCATTGTTCTGCTATTAGGAGAGCTCTGTCAAGTAACCTGTAAATATCCTAGTTTTGAGGGGGGCCTAGGACATGAGAAAGTCCTCTGCTCCTGCACCTATGGACTCCAGGGGAGTTTCTTATGAACAGGTAGCTGGAGAACATAAGCAAATACCCTCAGCCCTGGATGACTGGTGTTCCTTCACAGTAGGTGGGCAACACTGTATTTTTTATATTGCTACACAACAAATCTTCACAAGTGGAGCAGCTTAAAACACCATACATTATTGCCTCACAGTTCTGCATATGGAAAGACCCAGAAGACTCATCTAGCATCTCTGCTGAATGACTCAAAAGCAAAAGTGAAGGCATCAGCTAGGTTCGTGTTTATCTAGAAGCTCTAGAATCATCCACTTCAATTCATTCAGGCTGTTAGCAGATCTAACTCCTGAAAGGTGAAGAAGGAGGTCCCCATTTCCTTGAGTTGAGAGGCACTGTACAATCCTACAACTACCCCATGCCTTCTCAGGAGTGCTGCTCTATCCTCATAGTAGTCATTTCATGTTGCATGCTTCTTGTGCTTTGAGTTTCTTTGACATCTCTTCCATTCCTTGATAAGGGAAAGCTTTGAAAGGACCCCCTGAGTAGATCAGACCCACCAACATTCTCTCTGTATCTCAGTGTCAACTGGCCTGGGATCTTAATTACATCAGCAAAATCCCACCAGCACAGTACTCGTACATGGTACTCATGCGTTTGATACAAGAGATGAGAATAGGGAAGGACATGATTAGAACTTTGCTGTCTTAGTCTGTTTAGGCTGCTATAACAAAGTATCTTAGACTGGATGGCTTCAACCACAAAAATCTGTTTCTCAGTCTTCTGGAGGCTTGGAAGTTCAAGATTAAGGTATTGTCAGGTTCAGTGTCAGGTGAGGGCTCATTTCCTGGCTTGCAGATGGCTGCCACCATGGTCTGAACGTTTGTGTTCCCCACCCCCAAATTCATGTATTGAAATCCTAATCCCCAGTGTGACAGGACTTTGAGGCAGGGGCCTGTCTTGCTGGGCTCAGTGGCTAGGAGGGACCGTCCTTGGTTGATGCTTGGAGCCAGGCAGGGATTCAAGGAGAGGGAAGGGATGGCTACTCCTCTCTACATCGATATCATATACTTTGATATGGAGCCTTTGGCAGATCTACATGAATAGGATTTTTGCCCTTCTAAAAGAGGCTCCAGGGGTGTGTGTTCGCCTCAGTTGGGTTGAGCATCTAACTCTTGATTTCGACTCAGGTCATGATTTCTAGGTCATGGGATCAAGTCCTGCCTGGGGCTCCCTGCTCAGTGGGGAGTCTGCTTCTCTCCCTCTGCCCCTCACCCCACTTATAGTCTCTCTCTCTCTCTCTAATAAATAAATAAATAATAAATAAATAAATAAACAAACAAATAAATCTTTAAAAAAAAAGGCTCCAGAGAGTTCCCTCATCCCTTCAGCCATGTGAGGACACAGTGAGAAGACAGCTGTTTATGAACCAGGAAGCAAGTACTCACCACACACTGAATCTGCCGTAGCTTCAGTCATGGACTTTCTGGCCTCTAGAATGGTGAGAAATACATCTCTGTCGTTTTCAAGTCACCCAGTCTATGGTGTTTTGCTACAGCTGCTCTAATAGACTAAGACAGCTGCCTTCTCACTGTGTTCTTACATCATGGAGGGAGAGAGTAAGCTCTCTGGTTTCTTCTTTTAAGGACATTAACCCCATCATGAGGGCTCCACCCTCATAACCTCATCTAAACATAATTACCTCCCTAGAACCCATTTCTAAATACCATCACATTGGGGGTTAGGGCTTCAACATATGAATTGTTGTGGCGGGGAGACAAAACATTTAGTCCATAACACTTGCCTACCACACAGGCCAAACGTGGACAGCTGTTGCACTGCAGTCCCTCCTGGCACAGCCCTGAAGGACACTGGTAAAGGGTAAGCCTCCTAGAGGGAATATCTGAGCTGAAGTACAAATATATGGTCCTGCACAGGCTGTGTTCATGTCATTGGCTGAATGGTCAGGCACTTTGAGGATATGTGATTGAAAATTTGTGATGAGGAGGCCTGGGGAGGACGTATATGGATATACCATCTTGATAGCCCTATGATGTGAAGACAAGTGTGTCACGTGGATGATCACTAAGAATATCCTTACCAATGCAAAAGTTAAATAATCTGGGCAGCCCGGGTGGCTCAGCGGTTTAACACTGCCTTCAGCCCAGGGCCTGATCCTGGAGTCCCAGGATCGAGTCCCACATCAGGCTCCCTGCATGGAGCCTGCTTCTCCCTCTGCCTGTGTCTCTGCCCCTCTCATTCTGTCTCTTATGAATGAATAAATAAATAAAATCCTTAAAACAGTTGAATAATCTAATGAATAAAGTATCTATTATTTAGATATCAATCAACCTCATCCTACAGCATTTGTATTATCCCTAGTGAGTTCAAGCACAGAGAGAGTCACCAAGGTGGCAGGGACAAAGATTATACTAGAAGGCAAAACTTCTAAGAAGCAAAAAAAAAAAAAAAAAAAAACAAAAAAAAAAAAAAAACAAAACTTCTAAGAAGCAGTATCTGCTGTATATCAGCATTCAACATAATTTGTTTTTTCTCCTACAGTCAGGATTTACAGGTCTTGAAATCAAGGAGTGGAAATGGAAAAGCTTTCTGTTAGTTTATCCCTAAATTCTTTCCACCTCTATTACTATAGGCTTTGCTGAACCAGAGGTATTCATCCCAGAGGGGTACATCAACTAAGCTTTCACTGAAAAACACACCGGTGATACCAAGTGAGATGGAATTGGAACTGTCAGCTAGCCATTTTGGCCCCTTCAGCCCTCTCAATCCAGAGGTGAAGAAGGCAGTCCCATGCTGGCTGGCAATCAAAGGGCATTTGGGTTCCTGCTATGCTACACAAGGAGCTAAGGGAGGATACACCCAGTACATCTGGAAAGCTTTTTACTACTCTCATATTCTGTGCTTTGAGTTTGTGGAAAATGGCAACAGTTCATTTAAGGCAGGATATCTAATGGCCCAGATGCTTCAGCAATGAAATCTTGAGTCACTCTACCAGGCAAAGCACCATGACTAGCTGAAGTTCTGTCTCAGGACAAAGGAGTAAGAAGTGGACAATGCAAGGAAGCAGTTATAAATTCCAGCTACACCACATGACCTGCTACAGAAACTGGGACTGAAATATCATTCAGTTTGGTGCGTTAATAACATCCCCCTCCTCAGGTAAGACAACAAAAAAATAAAGAAACAACAAATTACTTTCATAGGAAACTCTTAGGGCTATATATAGCCCATCTTTTACTGACAAAGAACCATAAAACTAAAAGGCTCCACTACCTTTTTGCTTATCCTTTTCTTGACTATAATTTTCTTGACTACATTTTAGGAGGGCTTAAGAAGTATCTCATTGCAGCATACAGCATAGAAAATTCATCCTTGCTTCTCAGTGGTCTTTACAAGAACACAATTATTTACTTTTCTGATCATTAACTTTCTTGAGATGGTGGCAGGATTCTATTTTTTCTAGGACCTTCTCAAGTTGCTGAATTAAGACTCCTCTTTTAAACCTGAAAGTAAAGACAAATATAAATAACTAGAAGGTATCTAAAGCATCTATGATGTGTAAGAGATAGTAGTGAATACAAGATAGAGCTTAAAATGGGAATAGAAAATGCATCCTCTTCGAAAAATACCAATAATGTCAATTGAGGGCCTGTGCCCACTCCAGAGTATGGTGAGCATGGACATTCATTAGGCTTGGAAGAATGGATTAGACTAGGATAATATCAATCAAAAAGCCTAGGGGAAATAGCATGAACTATGACTGTGGGCCAGGATTTGAGGAAAATAAGCCAGGAATTTTTTGTGACCCTCTTCCAGCATTGGGCATAACTGTAGTTTAAAAAAATTTTTTTTGGAGAGTTCTTTGAAAAAAAGGAAAGTGAAGAGTTCTTTTTTTACACCTACCTTTCAGCTTCCTTGATGGTATATTCAACAAACTGTTTCTTGACTGCAAGAGATCCTTGCACTTCTTCAAAGTGAAAACTCTTTCATATTCTGAAAATAGTTTTTAAAATTCAATATTTTTTTAAGACATGAAGATGGTATAGAACTCAATCTTAGTGCATCCACTCTGTCAGTAATTATTCCTCATGGGCTAAAGAGTTACATAGTATTTGTGTTTACTAAGGAAACTATTGTAAACACTAACCAAGCAAAAAGTACAATTTTAAAAGATGTATTAGGAATTTTGAGACCAATTCAAGAGAAATCACCCTAAATTATGTAAAAACCCAACTTGGCCAAAGGATGAGTTCAAGAGGTGGGTTGAATCTATTCTAAATCATAGATTGAGAGATACTTCCCATGGTTTTAGTAATAGCATTTCTTTCACTACTTACTTCGACCAAACTTCCGAACTTCCTTCATTAACTGATATTTTATATCATCATTAATTTTATTTGCCATAGCAGTTCTTATATGCAATTTATTTGGCACAGATCCTGGTGAAGACCTTGTTGGACCTTTGGGGTCACCTGTAGAGACACTGTGGCTTTTGGTTCCTCCTCCAAGTGAATTACTACCAGGTTTATGAATCAGGTCATCTTTAATGAAGTCGTCACAGGGAGAACCCATTTGGTTGGGTGGAATACCAGCTCCTGACATATTCATCACCTCTGGTGCAGCAGGTTTTGGCAAGAAACCCTCAGGTGGGTTCGGATTATTTTCCATCTTCCTGTTATGGATATCGTGAGTGACAGTAGCACCTGGAAACCAAATTAAGAGATTGAGCTGTGAGGTAGGTGCATTTTGTCACCCCCACATGGACATCTCTGTGCTCTGAAGTTCTGAGAAAATTATTTATTTCAAACATCAGGAGTAGGTATCAAGGGGAAAAGTCAGATCCCACAAATAGGGCTCTATAACGATCATACAATAAATCCCTTTTTCTCTCTTGGCACCATGAATACATACAGAAATGTACTTGGATAGTACATCTAATAAACAAACATTCACAGAGCCCTGGCACTCATGATTTAATGTCTCCCCTGATACTCTCTACAAGGTGAAAAGCTGAACATATCACTTGAAGTCAGGATGCCTGATATTGGCACTCCATCATCAAAAATCCCAGTCAGTATATGATCCTCCTCATTTGTCTTTTGTCTCAGAAAGGTAATTTCCTTTCATTCCAAGTCTGATACCTGTGCTTCATATTCCCAGCCTCCTCTGGGGTCAGACACTGAGCCAACCCCAGGGGATTAGCAGTGAAGGAGACAGACATAAACGATCCCTACCCTTATGGAACTTACATCCTCGTGGGGAAGTCAGATGGTATGTGTAAAATGGACAAAGGAAATAACCAGTTTGACTTTGTGTCAGGGAGGAAGTAAGCAGGTATGTGACAGAGAGCAGGATGGGAAGCCTCCATGAGTCCCTGGTAGGGCAGAGCCCTCCAAGGAGGTTACCCCTGGGCAAAGCCAAGAGCAGGAGACAGAGCCACCCTGGCACACACAGAGGAGGAGTTCCAGCAGCATGAGGGCCATGCAGTGCCCCTAGGATGGGACTATCCAGAGCCAGGGATCAAAGGGCAGAAACAGAGACAGCAAGGAGGATATGAAGAAGACATGTGATAGCAGGAGAGGCTGGTAGGACCACATCTTGCAAGGTGTGTAGACCAGCATCCGGAGCTCAGACTCTATCCTGAGTGCACAGAGGGCAGGGGGTGATGATGGCTTCCGGGATGGACTTGGCATGATCTGGTTTCTGTGTGGACATGGTCCCTCTGGCTGAAGGGTGGCGAATGGGTTAGACAGGGGCAATAAAGGGAAGCTGGAAAATCAGTTAAGAATCTACTATAGTAGCTTGGGGAAAGATGATGGCAGTCGAGGGATGGGGACAAATGGGCACTACAGGAATTCTACTGGGTGTCAAGTTGCCTGGATTTGCTAAGGGATGGATGTGAGAGAAGAATAGAATAAAAAGAGGAATCATTAGTGAATTTAAATGTTTTGGCCTGAACTCCTGGGGAAATAATAGTACAGGAGTGTGCATAGTGTTAAGCCACTGCTCTCAAGAGTCATAAGTGTGGTCTCCTGATTCTGGGTGAGTGACCTCAGGATGGTAGATTGATGTAGGCCATGGTTGAGACTTTTTACAATATGGATTTCTACAAATATAAATATTGGGGCTTCTAGACCCTTCACTGGCTACCATACCTGTGGACAGCAGGTTGTTACACCTTTATGAAAGTTACACCAATGGGGGGGTGCTATTACCTGAGATAGAGAAGGCTGAAAGTAGAGCATTTTTGGAGAGGGGGAGAGTCAGAAGTTCATGTACAACCAGATACATTTTAGATATATAATAGAAACTGGAGATGACAAGTAAACAGTTGTATTTGAGACTGAAGTTCAGGAGCAAATTGTGTAAAGGTGCAAAGGTGAGAGTTCTTGTAATGTGAGTAATACTTAAATTCTAAGACTTCAGGAATCACCTAAGGGGGTAGTGGGTTGAAGAGAGAAGTGCCCAATATCCAGCTTTGAGCCCCTGAAATATAATATGCGGGAAAAAAGAGGGTAAAAATGAGAAAGGGAGAAGGAAAAGGGGTCACTAGTAAGGCGATAAGGAATCCAGGAGAATGTGGTATCTGGGAACCCAAAAAGTTTTCCATGGGCAGGAAGTGAACAAACATATCTCATGCTTCTGAGAAATTAATACCAAAGTATAGCAGCTGCTAGTGACCTTGACGCTAACAGCTTCATTGGACTATCATAAGAAGCCAGACTACACTGGATTAGAGCATGAACACAATGTGAAGACAGGCAAAACATGAGCAGACCCATTCTGTTGTCAAGTTCATCATTTTCTTCTGCCTCAGGAACTGCTTGTTCTAACTCTTAAACCACTCCAAATGGTTGGAAGTAACGTAGAGACTTGCCCCACCACTTGCAAACATGCTCGTATTTATCCATCCCTCAAGGGTTATAAACTTCCATTGACATGGTTGAGCCCTAGAGATGGGTTTCCCACTCTCCTTCCTGTTTGCTTAACCATAGTGATGTACTCTATCTTCTCTTAGTTGATGAGCAGCTGCTGGGCTTTCCAGGATGCTTCATTTGCTTTTGATGCCCCATTGCAAACTGAACTCCTTCAGCATTCTTTTGTTTCCTGAAAAACATCGGTGAACATATTTCATTAAAGACAAAATCCAATCATTGGAAAATCACACTCTTCATATACACATACAGCCATGTGTTCATATTATTAATATATGTTTAAATCATTGGCCAAGGATTTATACTCACCCAACCCACACCGTGTTTTCAGAAAATGCAATCCAATTTTAATTTACCCTAAATGAAATAATAAGAAGGTAAAATGCAAGGTCTGTGTCCCAAACCAAACATGGGACAATCATGACAACTACGAATGCCGGAGAAGGAGTGGCTGTCATCAATCAAAATTATAAACCTATGGTTATCTCTTTGGAGAAGTATGCACCATTTTGCTTCACGTTTTGTTAGTGGAGAAAAAAAGCAAATATCTTTTTTGTCCTATTGTGCTTTAAATCTATGAACTAATACTGATTAACACTCCATTAAATGATACATGTAGATGGTAAGAGGTAGAACCAATTGAATATGTAAATCTCTCCATCCCAAACCCTATGGAGAATCAAATCTGTCATCCTTGAAGCTGGGTAGGTGTAGAGAATGCTTTTCAGAGGTAGTGGTGGATAAAACATGAAATCAAGGGTATAATTGGTTAGCTAAAAGCTGTTTTCATTAAAGGATAACCCAAGAGATGCTTGCATGGCTCAGCAGTTGAGCGTCTATCTGCTTTTCACTCAGGTCGTGATCTCGGGGTCCTGGCATCTAGTCCTGCATCGGGCTTGCTACAGGAGGCTTGCTTCTCCCTCTGCCTATGAATAAATAAATAAAATCTTTAAAAAAATAAAGTATAAGCCAGGAATACGTCCCTGCACTCCCTGAATACAGTTGTGATAAAAATATTTTCCCAAACCATTTGCATTTCCCATAAAAGAGGAATCCAGAATGGGTGAAAACATTTTCATTGAGCATTTAGTCTCTACCAGATACTGTTCTAAATGCTTTATATTAACTCAGTCTCACACCAAGCTCTGAATTATGTGTGATTACTATTTCTGTTGTTAAAAACGAGGAAACTAAGGCACAGAAAATTAAGAAAAACTCCAACTAACTGAGGAGTTTGGGGTGTGGTGGGACACTCCAAGTCTCGTCCTGTTACAGGATATTGTAGCATGTTCTGTGCCTTTTTTTTAAATTTTTATTTATTTATAATAGTCACACACAGAGAGAGAGAGAGAGAGAGAGGCAGAGACACAGGCAGAGGGAGAAGCAGGCTCCATGCAGCGGGAGCCTGCCATGGGATTCGATCCTGGGTCTCCAGGATCGCGCCCTGGGCCAAAGGCAGGCGCCAAACCGCTGCGCCACCCAGGGATCCCTGTTCTGTGCCTTTATATTGTGTTCTCTTCCATGAGGGCAGATATTATATGCTCTTTGTCTTTGTGCTTCAACGGCCAAGTCAGTATGTCTCTCTCACACACACTACACATAATCCCACACTAAGAGGTCCATAAGGACCATCCAATGATGGCAACATCACCTAGTAATTCAAGTTTCAAGAGGAACACTTAGGCATTTTCTCAGTAGAGCAATAATGACTTGAATAATGGAAGCAGAGGGAGTAGACTCAATACCAAAGGGCTTACTGGCGCATGAGGTGGGAAAGATTATAGACTTTGGGGCCAGAAATATGTGGATTCAAATCCTGACTCTATCTCTTATCAGCTGTGTCATTCAGGAAGAGGCATTTGACCACTGTCAGCCTTGATTTCTTCTTATTAAAGAGCAGATGGGAACACTGGTCTGCAGAACAGTTGTGAGCATTAAAATATAATCATTTAAAACACCAGCTCCTACTCTAATAAATGATAACTATGATTTCTGTCCCATTCGAATCAGGAGGCTTCCACTTTCTGTTCACATAAGAATCCTTGTATCATATTTCAGCTTTTAAATAAATAGAAGTAGAGCACACGACTTACATTCATCCTTTAAAGACAAAAATAATTATACCAAAAATATTACAATTTGAGCAGAAATAGTCATAGTTATCTTACCTTCTTATCATTTTTAAGCAGATAGCTAAAAGTATAAACTCTTTTAGGTTGTCCTGGATCAGTCTCCTGAAATGGAGAAGCTGTTGTCTTTAGATATTTCTCATAATTAACTATTTGTGCGAGCAGAACACTCTGATGGGAAACAGGGAAGTCAGCGGGAAAGAAATTGATGCTATACAGCTCAAATGTATGATCCTCTAGGGAGGACATGGCCAAACACTGTGTTAGCGAAGTGCACCATGGCACCAAATAGAATTTAGAATCTCATTTCCAGGATATCTATCATGGTCTAGAGTCTAGAATAATCTCCCCATATCTAAGTCATTACTCAGTCCACCATCACTACTGTCTATAGGCTAAAACCACTAGGTCCAGAACAACTCCTTTATGTCTCAAGCCAGGTTAGAGAATGGGCTGATCTCCCTTATACCACCATCCCAACTAAAAGACCACACTTGTCCCCATTTGGAAGAGCCTAGGTTCCATGGAATTCTTTTATAGTCCAGATAGTCTTTGAGGACCTTAACTTCTTTGAATAATTTGATTAAACCTACAGATTTTCTTCCTAAGATAGCCCCCATACAAACAAAACTTGGTGTATCATTTCAAGGGTGCATCCAGCCTAAGATCTATTCAATTTAATGGACAGATAACCCCACTTAAAATCATCTAAATTGAGCAAAGAAGCATTATAAACTGACACAAATTATCCTGCATATTATCAGTTCAATTATTTTCATGTGAATAAGGAATTCTCTGCTGAACTCATAACTGGAGGCAGTGTAATATAATATCAGGGTGTGCAATCTCTGGAATCTTCTAGATCTAGATTCTGCCACTTTTCAACTGGCTAAACCTGGGGAAAGTACTATAACCATAAAATGAGCATAAAATGCTGTCTACTTCATGGAAATGTTTGAAGGATTACAAGAGATAAAGCATGAAGAGAGCACTGTAAGTGATAATCAACCCACACCCTTCCCACATGCTTGAGAAAAATAAATGTGTGTACATCTGGTTAGATGAAGAGATTCAGTGAAAATGAATATTCTAAATATTAAAGTATTACAAAACAACCCATTCATGCAATAAACATGTGAGCTAGACCTGATATTTTCATAAACAACAAATGTCCTAAACAAAATTTTGTCTGTTTTTAGCAGATCAGTCTCCTTCTAGTTAACTGGTCTGACTACTACACACAATATCATAAACATTCCCAGATTTCAAAACTTACTACAAAGTTACAATAATCAAGACTGTTTGGTACTGGCATAAGGCTTGACATATAGGCCAAAGGAACAAACAAAAGAGTCCATAAATAAGCCCCTAATCAATGGTCAATTGGTTTGACAAGGGTGCCAAGACTATTCAATGGGAAAAGAACAGTCTTTTCAACAAATGTTGCCAGGAGAAGTGGACATCTGCATGCAAAAGAATGAAGTCAAACCCCTTCCTCACATCATATACAAAAATTACTCCAAGTTGGGAGCCTGGATAGCTCAGTTGGTTGAATATCTGCCTTTGGCTTAGATCATGATCCCAGAACTCTGGAATCAGCCAGAGTCATGCTCACTGCTCATCTGGGAGTCTGCTTTTCCCTCTCCCTCTGCCCCTCCCCGTCCCCCTCACCCTGCTTGTGCTCTCTCTCACACTATCTCTCTCAAATAAATAAATAAATAAATAAATAAATAAAATCTTTAAAATAAATTACCCCAAGTGGATCATAAACATAAATGAAAGCAAATAATAAGTGCCAACTACAAATAGGCTTTATGATCATAAAAGAAAACATCCACAACAGCATTCATTAATGTTTTAATTTATTGTCAAAAATCTAACTTAAAAAATAAAAATAAAGGAGAAAATAAGCACAAAGAAATACAAAGAGAAAGCACAAAGTAACTTGCTAAATACAAGTCCAAATATCTGTAATGAAAATAAATATAAATAAGCTACACTTGCCAGTAAAGGTTGCCAGTAAGGATTTTTTTTTAATTCTAGTTATATGTTTTTTATTTTATTTTTTAAAAGTTTTTATTTATTTATTCATGAGAAATACAGAGAGAGAGAGAGAGAGGCAGAGACACAGACAGAGGGAGAAGCATGCTTCCCGCATGGAGCCCAATGAAGGACTCGATCCCAGAGCCCAGGGATCACGCCCTAAGCCGAAGACAGACAGTCAACTGCTGAGCCACCTAGGCATCTCTAGTTATGTTCTTTAAAAGAAAAACATTTAAAATATGAGAACACATAATGATTATTTAAAAATTTGTATTTTATACTGAGAAAATATTAACCAAAAGAAAGTTGAGGTAATTATATTAATATCAGATATGAGACTTTTATTTTTATTTTTTTTAGATATAAGAGACTTTTAAAATGCATCCTTACAGTTCAGAGGCCACTATAGAATAACCAGATTTAATTTCACCAGAAATGTTTAACAATTGTCCATCCACTTGCATGAACCTAATAAAACAGCCTCAAAAATATATAAGCAGAACTACTGAAGGAAATTGAAAATGTCATCTTTATTGTGGAAGATTTGTAACACAATTCTTTACATTATTGTTAGTTCAAACAGACAAAAGATGAGTAAATGGGTAAATGTTAACAATGCAATTAACAAGCTTGATTTATGGCCATTTACAGAAACCTGTATCCAATAATCATAGTATAAATTCTTCTCAAGAATATGTACAAAAATGGACCACAGTCTCAACAATGATCAAATACATAGTTTCATGCAGTCCACACTCTCTAAGCAAAACTGAATTAAATGAGAAGTCAAAAGCAACAGGAAAATGTATTTAGAGGTTTTTAAACACTCTTTTAAACCAATACATAGAAATGTATAAGGAAAATATTACATAACAAAACTTTTTGGGTACAGTGAAGGTGGACCTCAAAGCTATAGCCTTCCTTATGTTGTTTTGTGAGAAAAAGGAGCATCTGGTGGCTCAGTCAGTTAAGTGACTAACTTTGGCTCAGGTCATTATTTCAGGGTCCTAGGATCAAGCCCTGTGTCAGACTCCCTGCTGAGCTTGTCCCTCTGCCCTTCCCCATGCTCATACTCTCTCTCTCTCTCTCTCTGAAATAAATAAAATATTTTTTAAAAAGTAAAATAAAAATTAAAAAGGGATAAAAAGCCTCACAATCAGTTATCTGTGTCCAACATTAGAAGTTGGAAGAAGGGTAGAATAAACCCAGAGAAAATAGAAAGAAGGAGCTAGTAAAGACAGAACAGAAATTAGTGAAATAGAAAAAAAAATTGCAATAAAGAAAATCAACAAAGTCCAAAGTTTGTCCTTTGAAAACAACAAAAACAAACTATTAATGAGATTGATGAAGAGAAAGATAATCCACCAATAAGTAATACTAGGAATGAAAAGGGAAACATAACTATGGATTCAGCAAAGATTTTTAAGGGGGGTTGGTAAATACTGTGAACTTTATATTAACTTTGACAACATAGGTGAAATAGACAAATTCACAGAAAAATATAACCACATACTATATGAAAATAAAATCTTTTTTTTAAGAGAGAAGAGAAAGTACATGCAGGAGGTGGGGAGGAGAGAAAGAGAGAGTCTTAAGCAGGCTCCATGCTCAGCACAGAGCCTGACATGGAGCTTTATCTCATGACCCTAAAATCACAACCTGAGTCAAAATCAAGAGCTGGGCACTTAACTGACTGTACCTCCCAGGCACTCCAAGAATCTTTTGATAAGTCCACTAGATAACCATTTGGGAAAATGAACCTTGATCTTTACATCATTCCACATGCAAAAATTTATTTCAGATGCATGAGAAATCTAGAAGAAAACTTGGGACATCATCTTCATGACTTTGGGGTAGGCATAGATTTTAAACAGGGCACAAAAGCAAATCTAAGATTGATAATTGGACTTCATTAAGAACTTCTTTTCATCAAAAGACACTATTAAGAGAGTGAAAAAGTAAACCAGAGACTCACAAAAGGCTCATATACATCCGATAAAGGAGTTGCAATCAGAACTCTTACAAATAGATAAGAAAAAGGCAACCCCCCAAAATACGGACAAAAGACCTGAGAAGGTACTTCATAAGAATATCCCAGAGTGGCCATTAAACATATAAATAAGTATAAATCATTAATCAGCAGAGGAACATAAATTGAAGCCACAATGAGATGCCATTAAACACCCACGAGAATGGCTACAATTTAAGACAAACTATGACCATATGTTTGCAAGAATTTGATGTAACAATTCTCATGCATTTCTGGAACCAGATACACTTGTTCCGCTGTGCCTCAGTTGGCACTTTATTACAATCATCCATTGTGACAGTTTGACAAACTGTGGTGTTATTGCATGCCATGGATTACTTTTATCCTGTTTACTACTGGCAACAAGCAGAGCACTACTCTCAAACCCAAAAGCACAACCCAGTCAACCCCAAAATCTCAGTCTAATAGTCTACCTCAGGGACCATCCTACCCACAACACCAGCTCTGTTTCCGAGTGCATCAAATCAGTAGAAAGAAACCACAGAGTAATTTGAACAGCAAAAGTTTCACATAAAGAATTATTAACTGTAACAGGCAGGAATAGAGTAACAAGAGATTGGCTGATAAGTAAAGAGAATTCCTATTCTTATTCAGTCCCCAGAATTGAAATAGAGCACCTGCAATGGGCTGAATGTTTGTACCTAGCTCCTAAATTCATATATGAAATCCAAATCCCAATGTGGTTGGTATATGCAGGTAGGATCTTTGAGAGGTAATTGCATCGTAAGGGCTCTGGTTTCATGGGAGTGAGATTAGTGCTTTGATAAGAAGAGGCTTTCTTTCTGCCTCTTTCTGCCATGTGAGGATACAAGCAGTCAGCTGTGTGCAAACCAGAAGAGAGGGCCCTCACCAGAACCTGTCCATGCTGGCACCCTGATCTTGAACTTCCAGCTTCAGAACTGTTAAGAAATAAATTCCCATTGTTTCTTAAGCCACCTAGTCTGCCATCATTTGTTATAGCACCCAAGACAGTCTATCCCCCTACACTCTTCACCTGGCCATTATTGAAATAGAACATTCAAGGAAAACCCCACCACCAACCCCCACCATTCCTTGGCTGAGTTAAAGCACACAAGGTGAAATTACCCAAGGACTTCATAAGCTCCCTGCAAGGAAGACTTTCCTGCCCAGAGCTGAGAAGGAGCACCAAGGAAGTATCCTGTCTGGGTTGAGATAGAGCGCATAAGGCAAAGTCCTTCCCACCAGAAGAGTCTGATCTATTATTACTGCTCCAGGGAGGTGTAAGGGAGGCTGCAGGCCATGGAGTGCTGCTGGCCACACTGCCCTACAGCAGCTCTCCCCCACACACCCCCCCCCCAGAAGCTGAAGAACTTCAGTAACAGCTACGAAAAAAAAAAAGAAGTAAAGGTAGCCATGGGTTTAGAGCCACTTCCTTAATGAAAAGCCCTTGGTTTCAAGACCTGCTTCCGTTGGTCTCGTACATGCCACTTCCATTTGAAAAGGGGCGCTTCTGTGCATACCCACTGCTGGGTGCGGGGCCTTGGTGCTGGAGAAATCTTGTGCCCACAGGACCCTGTTGTGCAAGGGACCCAGACCAGGAAGGGAAACTTTTCACTTGTCTCTGGCACCCTTTACAAACAAACTTCAGTAACAACTACAAGAAAAAATCTAAAGGACTCAGAACATTTCCACAGAGCAGGACAAGAGTGAATTTGGATCTTACAGGCAATATAGACAGGCATTTTGTTAACACACTAAAAGAGTAATGTCACATGATCAAAGAATGCAAAAAATGGGATAAAAAGCAACAACTATTCATGAAGAAAAGTTAAAAGCATTTGTTTTTTTAATTTATTTTTTATTGGTGTTCAATTTACCAACATATAGCATAACACCAAGTGCTCATCCCATCAAGTGCCCCCCTCAGTGCCCATCACCCAGTCCCCACCCACCTGCCTTTCTACAACCCCTTGTTCGTTTCCCAGAGTTAGAAGTCTCTCATGTTCTGTCTCCCTTTCTGATATTTCCCACTCATTTTTTCTCCTTTCCACTTTATTCCCTTTCACTATTTTTTATATTCCCCAAATGAATGAGACCATATAATGTTTGTCTTTCTCCAATTGACTTATTTCACTTAGCATAATACCCTCCAGTTCCATCCACGTCGAAGCAAATGGTGGGTATTTGTCATTTCTAATGGCTAAGTGATATTCCATTGTATACTTAAAAGCATTTGTTAAGAAGGGTATGTAAATCTACAGAAATCTTCAGCATATATTATTCATAGGTAAAAAATTAGAAGTGCTCCTTGTAAGATCAGAAATAAGGGGGATCCCTGGGTGGCTCAGCGGTTAAGCGCCTGCCTTTGGCCCAGGGCGTGATCCTGGAGTCCCAGGATCGAGTCCCACGTCGGGCTCCCTGCATGGAGCCTGCTTCTCCCTCTGCCTGTGTCTCTGCCTCTCTCTCTCTCTCTGTGTGTGTGTGTGTGTCATGCATAAATAAATAAAATCTTTAAAAAAAGGATCAGAAATAAGGATGCCCATCATCATCCCTTCTATTCATACTCCCTACAGGAGTCCTACCTGGCACCTTAAGATGGTGAACAGGGCTATTATGCCCATGGAATGAGCTCTCAGACTGCTCAGTGATAGACAAGCCCCAGGAGTGGTGCTTTTCAGGGAGTTATCAGGCATGTCAGGTAGTGACAATTGTCTGGGAATAGAGACTGCTGGGGGTTCCAATAAGTTTGTCCCTTCAGTGGGTGACAGGTCGCTGGTGTTCAGAGCTACTGTGCATGTGACATCATTGATGTCAGGGCCACCACAGAACTCAGGAAACAACCATGGGAATAGTGCTCATCACAACAGCCCAGAGTTCACTGTCCCTCCTGGGATCTAGCCTTCTTTCTTGAGTGAACACTCTTCCCATTCTTGTCAGCCTTGGGTTAATTTGCACAGTTCTGAATCCATTTAAATAATAACCATTATTTAGACAGGATTTACGTGTGTTCTCATTGCTTGTGTGCTGGAGTGGATTTTCATAGGGCCTTCCTCCAACAACCCAGAAGTGCCTCTTTATATATGCTATTTTTTTAAATTTATTTAAGTAGTCTCTACAGCCAACACAGATCTTGAACTCACCACCTTCAGATCAAGAGTAGCATGCTCTTCTGACTGATTTATAATGCTACCTTTTTAAAAAGATTTTATTATTTATTTTTGACAGAGAGAGACAGCACGCTCGCACAAGCAGGGAGAGTTGCAAAGGGAGAGAGAGAAGCAGATTCCCTGCTGAGCCTGATGTGGGACTCCATCCGCAGGACCGCAGGATCATGACCTGAGCTGAAGGCAGACACTTGATTGACTAAGCCACCCAGTCACCCCAATATATGCTGCATTTTAAATGAGGTATAAAATCGAGTGTATAAGACTGTAAATTTTTTATTCTGTTTCTCTTTTTGTTCTGGACGAAAACTAGTATAGGCAGTGCCTGCGTATCAGGAAGAACCATCTATAATCCAGGTTTCATGTATTGCTTCTCTAGCCAACTGGTTTTAGTGAAATCCACATGAACGTATGTGAATCCCCAGAGAGGGTATTTATTCATTTTTTAATTTTGTATGACAAATTACCCCTAATTTAGCAGCTTCAAAAATTATACCAGATTTAGTGGCTTGAAACAATATTTGTTCTTTCTTCTCTCGTAGTCCTGTAGCTCAGAAGTCTGGATGGCTTTGACTTGGTTCTCTGCTTCAGGGATTAAAAAGCCAAAGTCAAGATTTTAGCCAAGCTGGGTTCTCATCTGGAAGGTCTGGGGTGAAATGCACCACCAAATTCATTCGGATTATTGGCCGAATTCAAGTCCTTTGTGCTATGAGACAGATCCTGCATTTCTCACAGGCTGTTACCTAGGGCTCAGCGTCACCTCTAGAGGCCCTTTTCATGTGGCTCTGTCCATCTCCAAGTTACCAAAGACATATCAAATTCTTCTCATGCTTTCTAATGACCTCAGCCAGCTGCTGGTGCTACCAGCTGGAGGAAACACTGTTTAAAAGGCTCAGAGGGTAGCTTTGGTGCTCCCAGTAATCCCACTATAAAGGTCAGATGATTAGTAATTTTAGTTACATCTGCACAGTCACTTTTGCCCTGTAATGTAACAATAGGAAAAAACGAGAGGGCAAAGGGCATAGGGAACATCTTAGAATTCTTCCAAGCAAGAGAAAGAAGTTAAGGTAGCCATGGGTTTAGAGCCACTTCCTTAATGAAAAGCCCTTGGTTTCTTTTTTTTTTTTTAATTTTTATTTATTTATAATAGTCACAGAGAGAGAGAGAGGCAGAGACATAGGCAGAGGGAGAAGCAGGCTCCATGCACCGGGAGCCCGACGTGGGACTCGATCCCAGGTCTCCAGGATCGCGCCCTGGGCCAAAGGCCCGCGCCAAACCGCTGCGCCACCCAGGGATCCCAAGCCCTTGGTTTCAAGACCTGCTTCAGTCAATCTTGTACACGCCACTTCCATTTGAAAAGGAGCACTTCTGTGCATACCCACTGCTGTGACTTGGTGGTCAGAAAGCACCCAGGTTAGGATGGACAGCTCAGATGGCATGGGAACTCAGTGTACCCTGGTCAAGTATTCAATCCTACTAACGCCCAGTAGTAAGCCCAATGTTGTTCAAAAGGACCAGAATGACGTTTCATATGTCTGGGAAATTAGTGCCAGTTCAGAGCTGGGGTCCTGTAATCACTGACAAATCTGATTATTTCTCATCCCCAATGTACAGTCACACTAGTAAAAGATTGCAGGCCCCTTTGGGTATTCATGGGAGAGAGGTAATAACAGAAACTATTAGAAAGGTCCTTCCTTAAGAAGCCTCTCCTTGGAGGAGGGGCACGATGGCAGAAGAGTAGGGTCCCCAAATCACCTGTCCCCACCAAATTACCTAGATAACCTTCAAATCATCCTGAAAATCTACGAATTTGGCCTGAGATTTAAAGAGAGACCAGCTGGAATGCTACAGTGAGAAGACTTTGCTCTTCTATCAAGGTAGGAAGACGGGAGGGGGGGGAAGAAATAAAGAAACAAAAGGCCTCCAAGGGGGAGGGGCCCCGCGAGGAGCCGGGCTAAGGACGGGGCGAGTGCCCCCAGGACAGGAGAGCTCCATTCCGGAGAAGCAGGAGCTGCACCAATCTTCCCCGGGGGAAAGGCACCCGCAGGGAGTTAGAGCAGGACCCCAGGAGGGCGGGGATGCTCTCAGGCTCCCTGGGACACTAACAGACACCTGCGCACCCAGGAGAGTATGCCATACCCCGCGGCTGAGCTCCCTAAAAGACTGCAGCGTGCACGGCTGGACCCGGAACAGCTCGGAGGGGCTCGGGCGGCGGCTCCGCGGAGGGGGCTGCGCGGCCGTGGGAGCGTGAATCCAACAGCGCAGACCGGGAGCACAGGGCGCTGGGACACAGCCCAGGATCCGGCCTCCCACCGGGACAGGCAGAGGCTGGGAGGGCACAGGACAGCCAGAACGCTCCTGCCAGCGAGCTGAGCAGATCAGCGGCCCCGCCCTGGAGCCTCCAGGCCCTGCAGACGGAGAGCACCATAGTTACTGAAGCCAGGGCTCCAGGGCCGCCCACCACTGTGTTTGTTCCTCCTGGGGCCTCACGGGGTAAACAACCCCCACTGAGCCCTGCACCAGGCAGGGGGCAGAGCAGCTCCCCCAAGTGCTAACACCTGAAAATCAGCACAACAGGTCCCTCCCCCAGAAGACCAGCTAGACGGACAAGTTCCAGGGGAAGTCAAGGGACTTAAAGTATACAGAAACAGAAGATACTCCCCTGTGGTGTTTTGTTTTGTTTTGTTTTGATTTTTGATTTCTGTTTGCTTCCCCCACCCTTTTTTTTCCTTTCTTTCTTTTTCTTTCTCTTTTTCTTCTCTTTTTTTCTTTTTTCTTCCTTTTTTCTTTTTTCTTTTTCTCTTTTCTTTCTTTCTTTCTCTCTCTTTTTCTCCTTTACCCAATACAACTTGTTTTTGGCCACTCTGCACTGAGCAAAATGACTAGAAGGAAAACCTCACCTCAAAGGAAAGAATCAGAAACAGTCCTCTCTCCCACAGAGTTACAAAATCTGGATTACAATTCAATGTCAGAGAGCCAATTCAGAAGCACTATTATACAGCTACTGGTGGCTCTAGAAAAAAAGCATAAAGGACTCAAGAGACACCATGACTGCAGAATTTAGATCTAATCAGGCAGAAATTAAAAATCAATCGAATGAGATGCAATCCAAACTAGAAGTCCTAATGATGAGGGTTAACGAGGTGGAAGAACGAGTGAGTGACATAGAAGACAAGTTGATGGCAAAGAGGCAAACTGAGGAAAAAGACAAACAATTAAAAGACCATGAAGACAGATTAAGGGAAATAAACGACAGCTTGAGGAAGAAAAACCTACGTTTAATTGGGGTTCCCGAGGGCGCTGAAAGGGCCAGAGGGCCAGAATATGTATTTGAACAAGCCATAGCTGAAAACTTTCCTAATCTGGGAGGGAAACAGGCATTGAGATCCAGGAAATAGAGAGATCCCTCCCTAAAATCAATAAAAACCTATCAACACCTCGACATCTAATAGTTAAGCTTGCAAATTCCAAAGATAAAGAGAAGATCCTTAAAGCAGCAAGAGACAAGAAATCCCTGACTTTTATGGGGAGGAGCATTAGGGTAACAGCAGACCTCTCCACAGAGACCTGGCAGGCCAGAAAGGGCTGGCAGGATATATTCAGGGTCCTAAATGAGAAGAACATGCAAACAAGAATACTTTACCCAGCAAGGCTCTCATTCAAAATGGAAGGAGAGATAAAGAGCTTCCAAGACAGGCAGGAACTGAAAGAATATGTGACCTCCAAACCAGCTCTGCAAGAAATTTTAAGGGGGACTCTTAAAATTCCCCTATAAGAAGAAGTCCAGTGGAACAATCCACAAAAACAAGGACTGAATAGATATCATGATGACACTAAACTCATATCTTTCAACAGTAACTCTGAACGTGAACGGGCTTAATGACCCCATCAAAAGGCGCAGGGTGTCAGACTGGATAAAAAAGCAGGACCCATCTATTTGCTGTCTACAAGAGACTCATTTTAAACATAAGGACACCTACAGCCTGAAAATAAAAGGTTGGAGAACCATTTACCATTCAAATGGGCCTCAAAAGAAAGCAGGGGTAGCCATCCTTATATCAGATAAACTAAAATTTACCCCGAAGACTGTAGTGAGAGATGAAGAGGGACACTATATCATACTTAAAGGATCTATCCAACAAGAGGACTTAACAATCCTCAATATATATGCCCCGAATGTGGGAGCTGCCAAATATATCAATCAATTAATAACCAAAGATAAGACATACTTAGATAATAATACACTTATACTTGGTGACTTCAATCTAGTGCTTTCTACACTCGATAGGTCTTCTAAACACATTTCCAAAGAAACAAGAGCTTTAAATGATACACTGGACCAGTTGGATTTCACAGATATCTACAGAACTTTACATCCAAACTCAACTGAATACACATTCTTCTCACGTGCACATGGAACTTTCTCCAGAATAGACCACATACTGAGTCACAAATCGGGTCTGAACCGAAACCAAAAGATTGGGATCATCCCCTGCATATTCTCAGACCATAATGCCTTGAAATTAGAACTAAGTCACAACAAGAAGTTTGGAAGGACCTCAAGCACGTGGAGGTTAAGGACCATCCTGCTAAAACATGAAAGGGTCAACCAGGAAATTAAGGAAGAATTAAAAAGATTCATGGAAAATAATGACAATGAAGATACAACCATTCAAAATCTTTGGGACGCAGCCAAAGCAGTCCTGAGGGGGAAATACATCGCAATACAAGCATCCATCAAAAACTGGAAAGAACTCAAATACAAAAGCTAACCTTACACCTAAAGGAGCTAGAGAAATAAACAGCAGATAGATCCTACACCCAGGAGAAGAAGAGAGTTAATTAAGATTCGAGCAGAACTGAACGAAATCGAGACCAGAAGAACTGTGGAACAGATCAACAAAACCAGGAGTTGGTTCTTTGAAAGAATTAATAAGATAGATAAACCATTAGCCAGCCTTATTAAAAAGAAGAGAGAGAAGACTCAAATTAATAAAATCATGAATGAGAAAGGAGAGATCACTACCAACACCAAGGAAATACAAACGATTTTAAAAATATATTATAAACAGCTATATGCCAATAAATTAGGCAATCTAGAAGAAATGGACGCATTCCTGGAAAGCCACAAACTACCAAAACTGGAACAGGAAGAAATAGAAAACCTGAACAGGCCAATAACCAGGGAAGAAATTGAAGCAGTCATCAAAAACCTCCCAAGACACAAAAGTCCAGGGCCAGATGGCTTCCCAGGGGAATTCTATCAAATGTTTAAAGAAGAAACCATACCTATTCTGCTAAAGCTGTTTGGAAAGATAGAAAGAGATGGAGAACTTCCAAATTCTTTCTATGAAGCCAGCATCACCTTAATTCCAAAACCAGACAAAGACCCCACCAAAAAGGAGAATTACAGACCAATATCCCTGATGAACATGGATGCAAAAATTCTCAACAAGATACTAGCCCATAGGATCCAACAGTACATTAAGAAAATTATTCACCATGACCAAGTAGGATTTATCCCCGGGACACAAGGCTAGTTCAACACTCGTAAAACAATCAATGTGATTCATCATATCAGCAAGAGAAAAACCAAGAACCATATGATCCTCTCATTAGATGCAGAGAAAGCATTTGACAAAATATAGCATCCATTCCTGATCAAAACTCTTCAGAGTGTAGGGATAGAGGGAACATTCCTCAACATCTTAAAAGCCATCTACGAAAAGCCCACAGCAAATATCATTCTCAATGGGGAAGCAAGGGAGCCTTTCCCCTAAGATCAGGAACAAGACAGGGATATCCACTCTCACCACTGCTATTCAAAATAGTACTGGAAGTCCTAGCCTCAGCAATCAGACAACAAAAAGACATTAAAAGCATTCAAATTGTCAAAGAAGAAGTCACTCTCCCTCTTCGCTGATGACGTGATACTCTACATAGAAAACCCAAAAGCCTCCACCCCAAGATTGCTAGAATTCATACAGCAATTTGACAGCGTGGCAGGATACGAAATCAATGCCCAGAAATCAATGGCATTTCTATACACTAACAATGAGACTGAAGAAAGAGAAATTAAGGAGTCAAGCCCATTTACAATTGCACCCAAAAGCATAAGATACCTAGGAATAAACCTCACCAAAGAGGTAAAGGATCTATACCCTAAAAACTATAGAAAACTTCTGAAAGAAATTGAGGAAGACACAAAGAGATGGAAAAATATTCCATGCTCATGGATTGGCAGAATTAATATTGTGAAAATGTCAGTGTTACCCAGGGCAATTTACACGTTTAATGCAATCCCTATCAAAATACCATGGACTTTCTTCAGAGAGTTAGAACAAATTATTTTAAGATTTGTGTGGAATCAGAAAAGACCCTGAATAGCCAGGGGAATTTTAAAAAAAGAAAACTATATCTGGGGGCATCACAATGCCAGATTTCAGGTTGTACTACAAAGCTGTGGTCATCAAGACAGTGTGGTACTGGCACAAAAACAGACACATAGATCAATGGAACAGAATAGAGAACACAGAAGTAGACCCTGAACTTTATGGTCAACTAATATTTGATAAAGGAGGAAAGACTATCCACTGGAAGAAAGACAGTCTCCTCAATAAATGGTGCTGGGAAAATTGGACATCCACATGAAGAAGAATGAAACTAGACCACTCTCTTTCACCATACACAAAGATAAACTCAAAATGGATGAAAGATCTAAATGTGAGATAAGATTCCATCAAAATCCTAGAGGGGAACACAGGCAACACCCTTTTTGAACTCAGCCACAGTAACTTTTTGCAAGATACATCCACGAAGGCAAAAGAAACAAAAGCAAAAATGAACTATTGGGACTTCATCCAGGCAAGAAGTTTTTGCACAGCAAAGGATACAGTCAACAAAACTAAAAGACAACCTACAGAATGGGAGAAGATATTTGCAAATGACTTATCAGATAAAGGGCTAGTTTCCAAGATCAATAAAGAACTTATTAAACTCAACACCAAAGAAACAAACAATCCAGTCATGAAATGGGCAAAAGACATGAAGAGAAATCTCACAGAGGAAGACATAGACATGGCCAACATGCACATGAGAAAATGCTCTGCATCACTTGCCATCAGGGAAATACAAATCAAAACCACAATGAGATACCACCTCACACCAGTGAGAATGGGGAAAATTAATAAGGCAGGAAACCACAAATGTTGGAGAGGATGTGGAGAAAAGGGAACCTTCTTACACTGTTGGTGGGAATGTGAACTGGTGCAGCCACTCTGGAAGACTGTATGGAGGTTCCTCAAAGAGTTAAAAATAGACCTGCCCTAAGATCCAGCAATTGCACTGTTGGGGATTTACCCCAAAGATTCAGATGCAATGAAATGCCGGGACACCTGCACCCCGATGTTTATAGCAGCAATGTCCACAATAGCCAAACTGTGGAAGGAGCCTCGGTGTCCATCGAAAGATGAATGGATAAAGAAGATGTGGTTTATCTATACAATGGAACATTCCTCAGCCATTAGAAACGACAAATACCCACCATTTGCTTCAACGTGGATGGAACTGGAAGGTATTATGCTGAGTGAAGTAAGTCAATCGGAGAAGGACAAACATTTTATGTTCTCATTCATTTGGGGAATATAAATAATAGTGAAAGGGAATATAAGAGAAGGGAGAAGAAATGTGTGGGAAATATCAGAAAGGGAGACAGAACATAAAGACTCCTAACTGGGAAACGAACTAGGGGTGATGGAAGGGGAGGAGGGCGGGGGTGGGGGTGAACGGGTGATGGGAACTGAGGGGGGCACTTGACGGGATGAGCACTGGGTGTTATTCTGTATGTTGGTAAATTGAACACCAAAAAAATAAATTTATTAATTTAAAAAATATATATATATATAAAGCCTCTCCTTCATACATTAGTTTTTGGATCTTTAACCAAGTCAAGTGTGGGGTTTGATTGATCAGGGCCCCTTGGTCAGAAGGGGAGTAAGGAGAAGTATGTCTGCACTGCAGGAGATCCTGCAGGGCACCTCTCAATATTCCCATGTCCACTTCCTATGGTCAATGGAAACTACGCCAAGCTAATTCATTCAGGACTGCTAATGATCATGAACTTTGAGAATAAAGATTTGGGTCACCCCAATAGGAACAGGACCATCACCAGGCAAGGTGCTTGGTGAGGGCAAAGGGAATGTGGAATGGGTAATGAGAGAAGTGACCACACAGCCATTTGAAGAATCAAAGACTGTAATAATTATGAGTGTTATTTCCTTAGTTTGATATGAACAAGTTTACATACATAGTAACCAAATATTTTTTTTAAATTTTATTTATTTGAGAGAGAAAGAGTATGAACAGGGGAAGGGGCAGAAGGAGAATCAGACTCCCCACTGAGCAGGGAGCCCGACGTGAGGCTCGATCCCAGGACCCCAGGATTATGACCTGAGTCAAAGGCAGATGCTTACACTACCCATGCCCCAATCAATATTTTTGGGTTTCCTCCCCCTCATCCCCTTAGCTACTAGCATAAAATGCATCAATGTGAGTTAACTTTATTTCTCAGTGTTTAAGATGCAGGAAATTAAAGGCAGAGGAGGGGCGCCTGGGTGGCTCAGTCCATTAAGTATCAGACTCTTGATTTCAGCTCAGGTCATGATCTCAGGGTCAGGAGATCAAGCCTTGAGTCGGGCTCTGTGTTGGGAATGGAGCCTGCTTGAGATTCTCTCCCTTATGCCCCCTCTCCCCCCACCCCACTTATGCTCACTCTCTGTCTCTCTCTCAAAAAAAAAATAATAAAATAAAGGCAGAAGTGATTTAGGCAGCAAAAGAATAACAAAGACTTAACAGCAAAAATTGAACTTTGTACCCTCTTTAGGAAAAGGGTTAACATGTTCTCAATTATAAGCAGGGACTCTTGTATCATGTTAACCAGGAATAGGGAGCATGGTTTAAAGAGATGTTGAAGGGTGCCAAGCTGAGAAGAGGGCACCCATTCTAATGTGTTCACTTGGTTAGATGGCACAAATTACAGACACTTCCACTGGCTGTTTCCAATTAGAATGTGCCACAGGGAGGTTACTAGAGATTGAAGAGCATGGCGGAAGAGAAACCACTGCCATTTTGTAGCTCACACATGGTATTGCTCTGCTAATTCACCTGTTGGCCTAAGTCAGCAGCTCGGCCTGCAATTTCTCTACCTTCTCCTAGGTTCCCCCTCAGTTTTTCTATCATATGGACCAGGTGTTTGTGGTTAGCCCCAAGAAGCTGGGCCCTGGATTCTGCAGATAACCTTGTCACCAAGATCAGAGGCAACAAGAAAGGCGATGTATTTGTTTGTTCTTATGGGTTTCCAGATCAAATGTGTGGGATTTAGCTCATGAACTTCCCTCCCTACCCCAGCTGAGGTGACAGCATCCTTATAGAGACTTCTTAACCGCATTCCACAATTACATAAATGAGGCCAATTTTCTGTCCCAGCAGCAGCAGCAGCAGCAACAACAGCATATATATCTCCTACTTTCTCTGTGTCTCTAGTTGACCAGAGGATACCTAACTTTTATTAGGCCTCATCATACCACTGGCTTCTTGGATCTGGTAGTTTTCCCCGTGCTAGTATATTGTATATTGTATATAAGAACACCTTTGAATTTCATTTTTTATAATTTCCTTGTTGTTTGGCTCAATGTTTCCAAATCCAGCATAAACAGATACCATTATTGACTGGAAGTATCTTACTTCAGATGGCTGAAACAGAATACCATAGACACAGTGGCTTAAAAACAACAGAAATGGGGGTGCTTGGGTGGCTCAGTGGTTGAGTGTCTGCCTTTGGCTAAGGACATGATCCTGGGGTCCTGGGATCAAGTCTCACATCCCAATCCCTGAGGGGAACCTGCTTCTCCCTCTGCCTCTCTCTCTGTGTCTCTCATGAATAATAAATAAAATATCTTAAAAAAATCAGAAATGTATGTCTTGCAGTTCTGGAAGGTTGAAAGTCCAAGATCTAGGAGCCAGCATGCTTAGGTTCTAGTGAGGGCCCTACACCAGGTTGCAAATTGCTCTCTTCTTATGTGGCAGGAAGAGCAAAAGAGAGATCTCTGGGGTCTCTTCTATAAGGAAACTAATCCCATTCTTGAAGGTCCCACTCCCATGACTTAAACACCCCCCCAAAGGCCCCACCTTTTAATACAATCACATTGCGGGTTAGGATTTCAACCTGAATTTGGGGGACACACAAATAAATATTCAGTCCATTGCAGTGATTTTTTTTAACTTTTTAATTTTAAGAGCAGTTCTAGGCTCACAGCAAAACTGAGAAGATACAGAGATTTCTCATGTCTCCCTTGCCCCACACAAGCATAGCTTCCCCACTACCAGCATCCCCCTCCACAGTGGGACATGTGTTACAATTGATGGACCTACAATGGTGCATCATCATCACCTCAAATCTATAGTTTACATAGGGGTTCGTTCTTGGTGTGGCACACTTTATGGGTTTTGGTAAATGTATAATGACATGTATCCACCATTACAGTATCAAAGTATTTTCACTGCCTTAAAAATCCTGTGTCCTGAACATGAGAGACTCCTAACTCTGGGAAATGAACAAGGGGTGGTGGAAAGGGAGGTGGGTGGAGGGTGGGGGTGACTGGGTGACGGGCACTGAGGGGGGCACTTGGGATGAGCACTGGGTGTTATGCTATATGTTGGCAAATTGAACTCCAATTAAATAAATAAATAAATAAAATAATCATTTTCTTTTTTTTTAATTTTCTATTGGTGTTCAATTTGCCAACATATAGCATAACACCCAGAGCTCATCCCATCAAGTGCCCCCCCAGTGCCCATCACCCAGTCATCCCCACCCCCCACCCACCTCCCTTTCCACCACCCCTTGTTCGTTTCCCAGAGTTAGGAGTCTCTCATATTATGTCTCCCTTTCTGATATTTCCCACTCATTTTTTTCTCCTTTCCCCTTTATTCCCTTTCACTATTTTTTATATTCCCCAAATGAATGAGACCATATAACGTTTGTCCTTCTCCGATTGACTTATTTTACTCAGCATAATACCCTCCAGTTCCATCCATGTCAAAGCAAATGGTGGGTAAAATAATCATTTTCAACACAATGCAAAAAAAAAAATCCTCTGTCCTGGGGCGCCTGGGTGGATGGCACAGTTAAGCATCTGACTCTTGGCTTTGGCTCAAGTTGTCATTTCAGGGTCATGAGATCGAGCCCCACATCAGGCTCCCCACTCAGCGTGGAGTCTGCTTGGGACTCTCTCTCCCTCTCCTCCACCCCTCCCCCACCCCGTGCTTTCTCTATATATATAAAATAAATAAATAGATCTTTATAAAAATGCTCTGTGCTTGGTCTATTCATTTCTTCTCAATCTGTCCAACCCCTCGCAACCACTATCTTTTTATGGTCTCCAGCGTTTTGCCTTTTCTAGGATGACAGATAGCTGGAATCATGGAGTAAACGGCCTTTTCATATTGGCTGCTTTCACTTATTAATATGCATTTAAGATTTCTCTATGTCTTTTCATGGCTTGATAATTCATTTTTTTAAGATTTTATTTATTTATTCATGAGAGACACAGAGAGAGGGGCAGAGACATAGGCAGAGGGAGAAAGAAGCAGGCTTCCTGCAGGGACCCTGATGTGGGACTCAATCCCAGAACCCCGGGCTCACAACCCAAGCCAAAGGCAGATGCTCAATCACTGAGACACCCAGTTGCCCCTTGATATTTCATTTCTTTTTAGCAGTGAGTGATATTCCATTGTCTGGATGTACCCATTTATTTATCCATTCACCTACTGAAGGACAATGGTTGCTTCCAAGTTTTGGCAATTAAGAATAAAACTGCAATAAACACTTTCGTGCAGGCTTTTGTGTGGCCGTAAGTTTTAAACTATTTGGGGTAAATACCAAGGAGAGTGATTGCAAGATGGTATGGCAAGAGTGTGTTTAGTTTTGTAAGAAACTGCCAAACTGTCTTCCCAAGTGACTGTGTCCACCAGCAATGAATGAGAGTTCCTGTTGCTCCACATCCTTGTCAATTTTTGGTGCTGTCAGTGTTCTGGATTTGGGCCATTCTAATAGGAGTGTAGTAGTATCTCATTGCTGTTTTAATTTGCAATTCTCTAATGACATAGGATGCGGATCATCTTTTCCTATACTAACTTACTATCTGTATGTAATTTTTGGTGAGATGTCTGTCACCTCTGGCCCTTTTTTTAGTTGGATTGTTTTGTTTTTCTGATTATATTAAGAGACCTTTGAATATTTTCAGGAAAAATCCTTTATTACATATGTGTTTTCCAAACCTTTTCTCCAGTTTGTTGCTTGACTTCCCATTCTCAAGACATTGTCCTTCACAGGGAAGAAGCTTTTAATTTTAATGAGGTCTAACTTGTCAATTTTTATTTCATTAATTGTGCCTTTGGTACTGTATCTAGAAAGTCTTCATCATATCCAAAGTCCTCTAGGTTTTCTCCTATGTGATCTTCTGAAAGTTTAATAGTTTTCTATTTTACATTTGGTCTATGATCCATTTTGTGTTAATTTTTGTGAAGAATCTGTGTCTAAATTCATTTTTTTTTTGTATGTGGATGTCTACCTGTTGCAGTACCATTTGTTAAAGAGACTATCTTGGCGGGACACCTGGGTGGCTCAGTGGTTGAGTGTCTGCCTTCAGCTCAGGGCGTGATTCTGGAGTCCCAGGATTGCGTCCCACATCAAGTTCCCCACAGGAAGCCTGCTTCTCCCTCTCCCTCTGCCTATGTCTCTGCCTCTCTGTGTGTGTGTCTCATGAATAAATAAAATCTTTTAAAAAAAGAAAGAGACTATCTTGGCTCCATTGTATTGCCTTTACTCCTTTGTTGAGGATAAGTTGACTATGTTATATGGGCCTATTTCCAAGTTCTTTATTATGTTCCTTGATCTATTTATCTATCCCTTTGCCAATACCACACTGTCTTGATTATTGCAGCTATGTAGTAAGTCTTGAAGTCAGGTAGGGTCAATCCTCCAACTTTCTTCTTTTCCTTCAATATGGTGTTGCCTCTTCTGGATCTTTTTCTTCTCCATATAAATCTTAGAAACAGTTTATCAGTATCCAGAAGAGAACTTGCTGGGATTTTGATTGGGATTGCATTGAATCTATAAATCAAGTTGGGAAGAATTGACAACCAAAGACTGGAGTTTTTAACTCTCAGGCTTGTCCACACTAAGCAACCAGCAATTTGTTGATTATAGTTCAGGTTTTTCTACCATGGCCCTCATTCTCATGGTGGCTTCCTATCATTAATCCCTGCTCCAATAAGCTATGACTCCCTGCTATTTGTCTCTCCAATGTTGGGGGCAGTTGTCAGCCCTGTGTCTGCCCCTCACTTATAGATCCAAGAAGAGTTGTTTGTTTTTCAGTCTGTTCAGCCTTTCACTTGTTGGGATGGAATGATGACTTCCAAGCTTTTTACATGCAGGACCAAAAAACTAGAAGTGAATGTTTTTTTTTTTAATGTTATTACATCTCTCTAAAAATTAAAAATAGAATTACCATGTGATCCAGTAATTCTACTACTGAGTATTTACCCAAAGAAAACAAAAACACTAATTTAAAAAGATATATGCACTCCCATGTTTACACAGCATTATTAAAATAACCAAGATATGGAAGCAACCAAAATATTCATAAATAGATGAATGGATAAAGAAAATGAAGATGTGGGTTTGTGTACGTGTGTGTATGTATATATTGTATGTATATTTGTGTATACATACATGCAATGGAATATTATTCAGCCATAAAAAGAATTAAATATTGCCATTTGCAATTACATGGATGGATCTAGAGTGCATTATGCTAAGCAAAGTAAGCCAGTCAGAGAAAGACAAATACTATATGATTCCACTCATATGTGGAATTTAAGAAACAAAACAAATGAGCAAAGACAGAAAAGAAACAAACAAAACAACAGACTCTTAAATTTAGAGAAGAAACTGGTGGTTGTCAGAAGGAAGGTGGGAAGGAGGAGGGGGGAAATACATGAAGGGGATGAAGAGTACACTTCTCCTGATGAGCACTGAGTAATGTATGGAAGTGCTGAATCACTATATTATACATCTGAAACTAATGTATCACTGTATGTTAATTATACTAGAATTAAAAAAATATTACATCTCATAATTTTGTATGTCAGGAATTTGAACAGGGCTGAGATGGCACTCATTCTGCTCCATACAGCATCAAGTGGCATTAGATGGCTGCTGGACTGCCCTAGAGCATTTTGTTGTTGTTGTTGTTGTTGTTGTTGTAAACTACACATAAAATCTACTATTTTAAAAGGGTACAATTCGATGGCATAAGGTGCACTCACAATGTTGTGTAACCATCACAGAACTGGTTCTAGAAGGAATCAGTTTGTACTATCCCCAAAGGAAACTATACAAGCTGTCATCCACCATTTCCTCCTCTCCTCAGCCATTCAGAGCCAGTTTTCTACTTTCTGTCTCTATGGATTGGCCAGTTCTTGATATTTCATATAAACAGAATCATACATATATGCCTTATTTTGTCTTTTATCTGGCTTCTTTCACTTAGCATAATGCTTTCAGTGTCTATCCATGTTGTAGTATGTGTCAGTACTTTATCCCAAGCAATGTACAAAGGCTCCCATTTCTCTCCATCCTCAATGCTTATTCTATTTCTTTTTTATTATAACCGTCCTGGTAGATGTGAAGTGTTATATTATGGTTTTGATTTCCATGTCCCTAATGACTAATGATGTTGAGCATCTTTCCATGTGCTTGTTGGCCTTTTGTGTATGTTCTTTTTATTTTCTTTTTTTCCTTTTGTGTGTGTTCTTTGGAGATAGATAGATGATAGATAGATAGATAGATAGATAGATAGATAGATAGATAGATATTAAATATATATATTTATTACTATTAAATATTTTACTTATTCATTCATGAGAGACACAGAGAGAGAGAGATGCAGAGACATAGGCAGAGGGAGAAGCAGACTCCCTGCAGGGAACCTGATGTGGGACTTGATCCCAGGACCTTGGGATCATGACCTGAGCCAAAGGCAGACACTCAACCACTAAGCCATCCAGGTGTCCCAGTTATGTTTCTTCAAAGTTTTTTGGTCTGTTTTTCCTTAGATTGCCTCTTTGCTGTTAAGCTGAAAGAATTCTTTTTATATTATGGATACTAGACCCTTATTGGATGTATGCTTTGCAAATATTTTAAAATACGCCCATCCTACGGGTTGTCTTTTCACTCTCTTGATAGTCTTTGATATCCAAAATGCTTTTAATTTTGATGAAGTCTTTTTTAAAAGATTTTATTCATTTATTTGAGAGAGAGAGAGAGCACAAGTGGGAGGTGGGGAGAGGAATAAGCAGGCTCCCCACTGAACAGGGAGCCCAATGCAGAGTTGAATCCCAGGATCCTGGGATCAGGCATGACCTGAGCCGAAGGCAGACGCTCAACCAACTGAGCCACCCAGGTGCTCCAAGTAAATGAAAACAAAAATTTTTTAAGATACTTTGATTTCAATCTTTTAAAATTCATCAAGGCTTGTTTTGTGGCTTAATATATGGACAACCATGAAGCATACTTTGTGAGCACCTGAGAATATGTACTCTGCTGTTGTTGGGTGGGTGTTCTATAGGTGTCTGTTAGATCTAATTGATGTAGTGTTGTTCAAGTGCTCTATTTTCTTACTGATCCTGACTAGTCATTCTAGCCATTACTGTGCTAAACCTAAAACCCAACCAGAGGTGAAAACTTATGGTCTTCTCAGGTCTTTTCCAACTCTGAGCCCTGCCATGGGCATACACATGGTTTTCTAGATACTCAGGTCCACACTGGAGCATGCCAAAGCCCGTAATACCCAAGGTTTCTCATCCCCCAGTGTCTCCTCCCAGGAGTTGGGCCAAACAGAAGCAATTGCTCCCCCTGTGTCTGTCCTCTGGGAGGCCCCCAGACAGGTTCAAACAGACAAACAATTCCTTGGGACTAAGATCAACTCTCCTGCCTCCAGAAGTAGGAACCCATACTTAGAATGCAAGCTGCCATCCTCAAGACTGGGGAGGGAGGTGAACAAGAATCTATTCAAATGCCACAGAACTCTCTTATCAGGTTTCAATGGCTTTTCTCCTGATTCAGTGTTCGCTTGGTTGCTGTAAATCTCTATCCTTCATTCTGACAGGTTTTTTTTCAGTGTTTTCAGTGTTTCTGGGGAGGGGTTGACCCCCCTCCAAAGTACCCTGCTCTGCCATTTTCCCCAACATTGGGTTCTGTGAGTGACATTTTGAAGTTTAAATCCTTGTGTTAACATCTTTACTGACAATGTGCACTGTTTTGGGAAAGGAACAACAGATTACAAGAAAGGTAAAACTAGAAATTTCTCTAGTGTTAACAAGCTTGTGAAAAATCAATAAAATGATTTATTTTATATATGCAAACTCAAAATCTCTTTGTACACTTAAATTTTCGCAAATTAGTACAGACATAACAATACTGCTCCATATAAACCTTTGTATAAACATTAAAGGAAATATATACATTATTTTTTTCTTTTTGTGCTTTCAAAGCACAGAATGTACAAGTCCACCTGAAGACTTTCTGGCGTCACATGCAAGAACAAATGTCAGGGTTGGGGTTGCCTCAGGTGCACTTTGTAATGTCTCTAGACAAAATAGAAGAGAGTTGGAGGTAGATCGTTCATGACTCTCCCTGCCCCCTCCCACAGAGAAATAAGTTACCCACATAGCAGCTTTCTTACTCTTTGATTCAAACTGTCCTGAATATTGCATGGTTTAAAAGGCACAACTAGGAACTGTTGAAAACTCTGTTCGGCACACACAAGGTTACTAGCTGTATTCTGAACACTTATTCTTTCTAAACGATGTAGTGAGAGCACCGAGCAGTGCTCCACTTACACGTGACCCCTAGTCACTCTGGAAATGCACAGAACAAAGCTCATGTGAGGAAACCCTTATCATATCTAGTAGGGGGTAACAGTGTTTACTGAATTGAACCTGCTGAATTAAGAACATCACCTTCCCCAACTGGGAAAAGAAACAACAAAACAACAAATTAATACTTTCAAGGGAAACTCTTAGGGCAAAAGCCAGCTTTGACTTCCGGAGACTCATAAGATAAAAAAATAAAATAAAAAAAATAAAAAGCTCCATGGCTTTTCCTTAGCTTCAGAAAGGCAATTCCCTTGGCTAAACAGTCTAGGAAGATTTAACAACATCCCCGTCCATCCTACAGTACAGAAAACTTGCCCTTTTTTATCCTCCTTGGTCTTTGCATTAACATGATGATCTGTTGTTGATGTGATTAACGTTGTTGAGGTGGTGGTGGTGGGAGTCTATTTTTTCTAGGACCTTCTCAAGATACTGAATTAAGACTCGTCTTTTAAACCTAAAAATAAAGAGAAAGTGTATTAACCAAATACGCTTAAAGCCCACCTCACACTGTGGTGAGCCTAGAAGATTCCGTAGACTTAGAATGAAGGAGGTGGACTCAGATTACATCAATATAAATGCCTCTGGAGACAGCCTTAACTATGAGTGAGGGCCGGGGTTGGAGAAAAGCAAGGTAGGGCTTATTCCTACCCCTGTCCTGCCCCCCCCCCAAAAAAAAAAGAGGTCTCTTCTTTACACCCACCTTGCAGCTTCTTTGATGGTAAATTCAACAAATTGTTTCTTGACTGAAAGAGGCCCTTGCACTTCTTCAAGCAAAATGAAAATCCTTTCATACTCTAAAGATATATAAAAACAACAACTTCAGTATTAAAAAAAATAAATGAAAAATAAAATTCAATCCTTATGTACCTTTAGAAATCATTCTTCATGGGTGGAAAGTCAGATATAGTTTGTATTTTAAACCCTCAAATAAAAAAATCCACCCATTAGCTACTAAGGAAACTCTTGTAAACACTGCACAGATGTGGTAGGCTGAGAACAGCCCCTAAAGCTGTCCCCATCTTATTTCCCAGAACCTTCGAATATGTTACCATATATGGCAAAAGGGATTTGACTCTGCAGATGTGATTAAGTGATGGATCTTGAGATAGGGGATGATCCATGTTGATGCATCAGTGTAATCACAAATATATGAATAAAAGGGAGGCAGTAGAGTTGGCATCAGAGAGAAAAGATGTAAGGATGGGAGAAGAGGCTAAATAGGAGAGAAGGTGCTAACACTACTGGCTCGAAGATGGAGGAAGGGGCCAGGAGCTAAGGAGTGCAGGCAGCCTGAGAAACAAGAAAGGGCAAGAAGACATCTTCTCCCTAGAGTCTCCAGAAGAAACGCTGGACTGCCAGTGCCTTCCTTTTAGTCCACTGAAAATAATTTTAGGATCCTGACTTCCACAACTGCAAGGGGAATAGAGTCTTGAGCCTGGTAGTTTGTGGAAACTTGTTACAGCAGCAAAAAGAAACTAGTATGACACCTAAGGCGAGGCAAGAGAAAAAAGTGTATTGGGTCCTTTTAGTTAAAGCAAGAGGAATCACTTTAAATTATGCAAAAACCCAAAACCTCTCAAAAATGTACCTCAAGAGATAGCATCAATCTATCCTGAATCATAGAATGCGGACCTTCCGTGACATTATTGATGCATGTTCTTTCACTACTTACTTCTTCCAAACTTTCGAACTTCCTTCATTAACTGATGTTTTATATCAGCATTGATTCCTTGCGCCATGGCAGGAGTGATTTGCAATGTGTTTGGTACAGTTCCCAGAGGAGATGTCACTGAGACTTTCTGATCCTCGACAGAGACACTGCACTTTTTGCTTCCTCCTAGAAGTGTGTTAGTACCAGGTTTGGGAATCAGGCCATCTTTCCTTAGGGTAGTGAAGTCATCTGACAGAGAATCCATTTGGTTGTGGGGAATGCCATCTCCCGCCATATTCATAAGCTCTGGTGGAGCAGATTTTGACAAGAAGCCATCAGGGGAGATCTGACCATTTTCCATCTTCTCCTCATGGACCTCAGGAATGACAGTAACATCTGGAAACCAAATTAAGAAGTTGAGCTGTGAGGTAGATGTGTTATATCAACCCTACACGTAGATCCTGGTGCTCCTCAGTTTGAAGGAAATTATTTGTTTCCAAGAGCGAGAAGATGTACAGGTGGAGTCTGAGACCCCCTCCAATTGAGCTCATGAAGATAATACCACAAAACCATTTCTTCTCTCCATGGCATTTGAAATACATATGGAAACCAAGTCAGACAGTACAACTAATAAGCATTCTCAGATACCTGGCATCCATGGTTTAGTGGCTGCCTGTTACAAGCTGAATAGCAGCAAATCTCACTTGATGTCATAGTGTATGTAATTGGCATATAAAATGGCATTCTTCACTGAGCTTGGCACTAGACTCCGTGGGCCCCCTTCAACCTGCCTCTTCTCTACCTCAAAGTCTCTGAGGAAACAGGTGGCCATTAGGTCCCAAGGCTCTATATGTACTCCATTACCAGAAATTTCTGTCTGCATACGATTCTCATAATTCCTTTCTGTGACAGAGAAGTGGGTGTCCTTTCACCTCAAGTCTGATACCTGTACTTCATATGCTCAGCCTCCTTGGGGCCAGGCACTGAGCCAACACCAGGGGATCAGCAGTGAAGGAGACAGACAGAAACGATCCCTAAGCTTATGGAACTTACATCCTCATGGGGAAGTCAGATGGTATGTGTAAAATGGGCAAAGGGAATAACCCATTTTGACTTTGTGTCAGGAAAGAAGTAAGCAGGGATGTGGCAGAGAGCAAGAGGGGAAGCCTCTACCAGCGTGTGGTCAGAGCCAGGAGCAGGAGACAGAGCCAGCCTGTGCACATGCAGAGAAGTTCTAGTGGCCATGAGGGCCATGCAGGACCCCTAGGATGGGACAAGCTAGGGCTGGGGAGCAAAGGACAGAGAGAGAGGCATCAAGAATGACAAGGAGAGGACAGGTGATGGCAGGAGAGGATGGCAGGGCCAGGTCCTGCAGGGCATGTAGACCAGTGTCGGGAGCTCAGACTTCCTCCTGAGTGCACAGAGGGCAGGGGGTGATGATGGGTTCCGGGATGGACGTGGCATGATCTGGTTTCTGTGTGGACATGGTCACTCTGGCTGCAGGGCAGTGAAGCGGCTAGACAGGGTCAATCAAGAAAGGGAAGCCGGGAAATCAGATGAGAAGCTACTATATAGTAGCTTCCAGCCACATGGTGGCAGCAGAGACTAGAGGGATGGGGACAAATGGGCACTACAGGAATTCTGGGTGTCAAATTGCCTGGAATTGCTAAAGGATGGAAGTGAGAGAAGAATTAAGAGAAATCATGTTGACTCCAAAGGTTTTCATCTGAACCCCTGGGGAAACAGCAGTGCCAGGGCTGGGCAGGGATCGGTGCCCAACTGCTCGTGAGGGTGGACCGTGCCCTACTCTTCCCAATCTGCCTCAGTGACCTCATGTTGATGGCCTGACATCAATAATGCTGGCATTATTTACACTGTGGAAATCTGCAAACACTATAATCCAGGGCTTCACCCTGCCAACCCCCACACCCTCAGGTAGCCAGCTGTCACAGCTTTACTAACACACTGCCCAATGGCATCACTTAAGATTGAATGACCTGCACTGTGCTATAAGCACAGCCATGGAGAGGGTAGAGGTGAGGTGTTCCAATGACCCATATGAAACCAGCTGAGTTTTGTCTATCTACCAGACACTTCAGTGGAGAGACCATGCCCATCGTTAAATTTAGAGTTTGGAGCAAGTTGTAATGTAGAGGTGTAAATAAATATCCAAGTTGTTGATACATAAATCTCCTGGAGAGTCCAAGACTGGATGGAATGACCCAGGGAGGTGAGAGGGTCCAGAATAGAGCTTTGGGTTCCTACACTATTTACAGGTAGGGGAGAAAGGGAGAGAGGACAAGAAGAAGATGAAGATGGGTCGCCATTAAAGAGCAAATAAAACCAGGTAGTCTTTGGGAACCCGAGGAAGTTTCCAAGGAGGAGGGAGGAAATGGCTGTGTCAAAAGACACAGAGGGGCAATGGCAACATGTAGCAGATACTGGAGACCCTGATAATGCCTGCGTCAGTGGAAGGTAGAGGTTGAGCCCAACCACACTGAGTGAGAGAAGGAAGAGGAACAGAGGACACAGAGCCAGCGCAGCCGCATTGATGCTCCTCTTGAGCCCATTCACCCCTGCAACTTCAGGAACCTGCTTCCTCGTTGTGACTCATGGAGCAATAAGGTCCTTTACCCATTTCTCCATCTCAGGCTGGTGACAATGTCAGTCTGGCTCCTCCCCCCTCAACTAGGGCCTCTGTTCTCCACCTGGTCCTCCATACCTACCACATCGATGATATAACGGTTTACTCAACAACCAAAGAGCAAAAACAAAAGAAATGAGTACAAAGGAAACTAAAGTTGCTTAAGAGTCTTAGTCCTCTAGGAGCCATAAGGAAATCACAACCACTACTCTATACCTGTATGGACAAGGGTGGGTTTTATGAGGTTTGGATAAGATGGCAGCCACGAGGCTGAGGGTGGTCCCTTTCCGCCCACATGGTTAGTTACAGTAGGTGGTGTTTGTGGTTTCCTCAACAGCAGGGACATACTCCGCCTTCTTTTAGATGACAGAGGACTGGTGGCTTCTCCAGGACGCTTCACTTTGTTTTGTGGCCCTGCTACGAACTCATCTGCTTCATCAATCATCATTCCCTAGAAAACATCAGTGAATGAGGTCCATTAAAGAAAATGCTGTGTGCATGCCCCATGCATACATGCACATATACACAATCATGCATCACATCACCAACACAGGTCTTTATCACAGGCCAGAGATTTGTCATGCCCCACATAGACTCTTTCCTTAGAAAGCTCTACTCTGGTCCAATAGAATGGGCTGCCAAGGTCAAACACAGTACAATCATGATTACTCAGAAAACTTGAGGAATGAGCAACTTGTATCAACCAAAATGGGAATAAACCCACAGTGACTTTTCTGAGGAAGGACAAACCATTCTGAGCCAACCCAGTTGGGTAAAGGAAATAATTCCTTCTACTGTGCTTTTGTGCTTTAAACGCATCATTAGGAAATACTGATTATCACTGTACAGAATGCTGCATGTAAATGGTGGAAATGTCATTCCCCCAACAGCAACCTCACAGAGATTCAAATATGTCTACCGCAGGGGCTTTTTACTCTCAGGAGTAAAGGATGAGAGCCAGTAGTGTAGACAGTAAGCTAAAAGCTGTTCTCATTCAAGGATAACCCAATAATATGGAAATATTTTCATAAAATCATGATAAACGACATTTCCAAGGCATTTTCCAAAGCAAAACAGTAGGCAAGGGAAACCACATTCACTGAGCATTACTACATGTCTGATCATGTTCAAAATGGTATACATGCATCCACTCACTATTCCACAGGGCTCTGTTAGTTAAACATAACAAATATCCCCATAGCTACAAATGAGGAGACCAAGGCACAGAAAGATTAAGAAAAGCTCCAGTTAATTGAAGATGGGGGTGAAATGGGATACCTCCCAGTCTAGTTTTGTTACAAAAGAGATTATTGTATGGTCTGCACTTTAATACCAATGGTCTTCTCCATGTGTGCAGATATAATCCCCATGTGTCCTCATCCTTACATGATCAAGTCAGCATCTCTCTCTCTCTCTCCCTCTCTCTTTCTCTCTCTCTCTCTCTCCTGGTCTCTCTCTCACACACACACACACACACACACACACACACACACATGCATATAACATTTAGATCTCTAGTAGGACAATCCAAATATAGCAACATCACCTAGTACTCCCTATTTCATGAGGAGCACTTCATCACAGTCTAGAGGAAGTACTAGAAATCTGAGTCACAGAAACAGGAAATAAATGGTGATCTCAATAGTAAATGAATCAGTGTGTAGAGGTGGGAATGGATACAGACTCTGGAGCTGGAAAGATGTAGATTCAAATCCTGGCTCTTGTCAGCCATGTTACTCAGGGCATGTCACTTGACTACTGTGAGCCCTGGTTTCTTCTTATTAAAGGGCAGATGTGAACATTAAATGTGATAATTTAAAACACCAGCTTCTACTTGGTACTCAAGAAAGGCCAGTTATTATTTTCCTCAAGCAACACACCTTCGTATTAGGAGGCTCCCACTTTCCATTCACAAAGACCCCCCAGAGTCCTATTTTATCTTTTAAACAAACAGAAGGAGAAGCTCTGATTTATATTCATCTTGCCCAGAAGAAAGGAATTATGGCAAGAATATCACAATTTAGGTAGACCCAGAAATATACATCTTACCTTCTTATCTTGTTTGAACGGATTGCCAAAAGTATGCAGTCTTTTTGGTTGATCTGGATCAATCTCCCGAAGAGGAGAAGCCAATGTCTTCAGATATTCCTGATAGTTACCCATTTGTGCGACCGGAACGCTATGAAGGGAATCTATAAAATCATAGGGAAAGAAACAGATGCTACACAGCTGCAGTGTCTGTCTTTTTAAGAGGACATGATCATACTTGGCTTTAACAATGTGGACCTTGGCATACAATAGTCTAAAATCTCAAATTCTAAAATCTAAAAGCATCTCTCATCATCCCACTCATTACTCAGTGTACCATCAGTAATGCCTACAAGCTCAAATCACTAGGCCAACCACAACTCCCTTCCACTTCAAATGAGGTTTAAAAATGGGCTGACATCCCCTAGGGCACCACCCAACTTGAAGCACCATGTTTGTTCTGCATTTCAAAGAGCCTACGCTCCATGGTTCTGTCTTATCCTCCAGAGGACCTTGGTTAGTAGTAGGCTTTATGTTCTTAGAGAATGTGATTAAATCTACAGGCTCTCTTCCTAGAGAAGCTTCCTCCTTGCCATAAACTTGGTGTATAATTTCAGGAGGTTGGCCAGGCTAAGATTTGCTCATTTCAATAGACAAATGACCCCTTTTAAAATGAACAAAAGGGAGTAAAGGGGAATTGTACAACATCACCAATTATCCTAAGTGCTATCAGGTTAATTCTTTTCATGTAAATGAGGAATTCTGGATTGAATTCATCATGGCAGACTGTGTTGTACAATTTCCACCTAGGTCCTGCCACTTTCCAACTCATGACTAGCCATTAAGGAGAGAGAGAGAGAGAGAGAGAGAGAGAGATCAAGAAACAGGCCCCTGGGTAGCTCAGTCAGTTAAGCGTCTGCCTTCTGCTCAGGTCATGATCTCAGGATCCTGGGATCAAGCTCCATGTCAGACTCCTAGCTCAGCAAGAAGTCTGCATCGCCCTCTCCCTTTGCCTCTTCCCCCTGCCTGTGCTCTCTCTTTCTCTCTCAAATAAAATCTTTAAAAATGTTTTTAAAAATTTAAGTAAATTAAAAAAGAAACAGATTCTTAACCACAGAGAACAAACTGAGGGTTCCCAGAGGGGAGGGGGGATGGGAGATGGGTGCAACAGGTGATGAGAATTAAAGAGGGCACTTGTTGGGATGAGCACTGCATGATGTATGGAAGTGTGGAATCACTAAATTGCACACTTGAAACTAATATTACACTGTTCATTAACTAGACTGTAATTAAAATAAAAACTAAGAAAAAAATGCTCACTCTCCATTCCCAGATCCATAACATGGGCATAAAAACAGTATCTCTCTCATGGGACTGTTCTGAGACTTACAGGAGCTGAAGTATGGGTGGTGTCTTACGCTTGCAGATTAATGCACACCTCCCCTAAAACCCGAGAACAATCAACTTGTGCCTGAGGAATGTAGGGGTTCAATGAAAATGGCCATCCTAAGCCTTAAAATATGACTGAATAGCCTACCCATTAGGCAGTAACACCTCCATGTAAATCAGGGCTTGACATTTTCCTAATCAACAAAAACTACTACTTTGTTCATTTACCTTCATCTTGTCCCACAATAAACTTGTGTGTCTTCAGCAGATTGGATCTCATTCTGGTCAACTGGTCTAAGAGACCTCTACGCGGAATGTCATAAGCATTTCTGTACGTCTGGGGTTTCAAATCCTATTTGAAAGGGAACAAATAATTTCAGTTCTTCCTGAGGCTTTTCAGATAGAAGTATAATTCTTAATTCTCTGAAAATCATAGTTTAGAGAGGGATATTCAATGCTTAACTAGAGTAGAACTCTTCCAGTGGCAAATTTGTTCTGAATTCTCATACGCCCCCACAAAGTATTCAAACCCCTGAGAATACCCTTTTCCAAGTATGTCAACTGGCCTGGCCAGTTCTGCCCCAAGTGGACCTCCTCTACGGGAAATTGTGGGGCCAGGTCCCTGCGGGCCTGGCCAAGACTGTCTCACAGCTGCACTGCTGCCCAAAACTCTTCATACGCAATCCTCTGCCTTGTTCTGTCCTCACAGGTGCTAGATCAGCAGTATGGCCTGAAGGCTCTCCCTGCCTACTCCTGTCCTCTCTCCCCTTTATCCTTCACAGACATTACCCCACACCCTACTCCCCACCAAATGTATCTTGTACATTTAATTCCACAGTGGCAGCTACTTGCAGGACAATTCCTAGACTGGTCCACATCAATAACCACAAAGTCCAAAACAGGATCATGATTATTTCAAAACTGAAGTAATACGACATAAATGCATCAGACAAGTTCAAACAAATAAGAACTATTTCTGGCAGTTTACCTTGTTTAAGAGCCCTACTTGGAAGCCAGCAAATTCTTTGGTATTCAATTCTGCCAGTCTTGGTGCAGTTTCCCCTATGATTTCTTTCAAGAGTTTTCTAAAATTTTTACTGTGAGTCAAGGACACGCCACCTCCAGAATGGTTTTTCACTCTGATTCCAATTTCCTGGGGAGGTTTCTTCCCCACAGATGCTAGTATCCGTTCTGACTCTAGTTTGGTCTAAAATGAAAGTACATAGTATGTTAAGAAAAGGCCTATAGCATCACTGTTGTTTTCACTAATTAAGAAAGGTAATACTTTAAGAACCCCACAGAATAATTTTTTTCAATTGTAAATTACAGAAAAACTGATAATTAAACATTTCCCTGTGCTTCTCTGAGCTATCACAGCAAACAGGGAGGAGGTAGCTAGAAAGGTCAATAACTTGGTACATTTTTTTTCTCATCTAGTGTCAAAATTATGATCAAATCATAGAGAGAATGGAAATAGTGGATAAGAATTCCATTCATAGACATTTAAAAGCATATTTTGTTGCTTTAAAATCTAGTCTAAGTCAACATATTTATTTCAGACCCAGACAGAAAAGTTTAGGACTCTGGATTTCTAAATGTAAATGAGTGCTAAATTTCAGATTACATAGATTTGGCATTACATCTGTAAAAACTTTAACAGTTGTTTTCTTATATCGGACCACCCCCAAAAAGTAATGCTCAATTTAACAAACATTACCACGTAAATAATGTGTAATATGTACTCAGTAAGTTTCTAACTAACTTACAAAAAATTTTTCTTAACAGACACTATTAAACCACATTGATAAAGATTGCTTGACAGGGTATTGTAGGAATATATTGGGCATATTTTGTGATTGACACACATCTGAGATGGATCAAGGAACACTGGCAACATAGTTATTAAATTAGTAATTAAATTAGTAATTGGAGCGATTATAAATTAGTAATAATTTTTTCTTTTTCTCTAAAAGAAGGAATTCCACCAATGCCCAGTAAGCCCAAAAGAATTCTGAGTTTCTTATGGTTAGGTCAGAAGTATGCACTAAACTCTCACTATGATTGGAATTAAACACATTTATTATCTTTCTCAAAAAGAAAAAAAAATTAAGTCCTGAAATAAGGGATAAGAGCAAATGGTCTGTTTCCAGAAGTGGTCTCAAAATTTCATTTGGAAAACCACATAAGCAACGTGTCCCAGAAGGTCCCAGAACTTGCATGAATTTCCACTCTGCTCACTATTCTTCCTTGTGGCCATACCCTGCTGACACAGCCTTAAAGGCCTACAGTAGACATCAAATAAAAAATAGATATAAATCAACAGGTCAATCAATCGATCAATAACCAAAACAAAACATTAACAACAACAAAAATCTATCAGCAGAGAGGAAAGGGGGATCATGGGGACACTTGGTAGATCAGAAGTCTAAGGTTTGCCTTTATGAGCAATTTCTTTGGCATTTATGAGCATGCTGGCCAGTCAGGAGCTGGTAAGCCCCAGACCATCCTTCTGCGTGTGCCAGCTCCTAGCAAGGTGTGTCAGCGTTCCCAGTTGTGGAGTCACTTTGGTTCTTTAGTGGAATCTGACACCCTTTTGCTTACTACTATCTGTCTTCTACAGGCCAACTTCCAAACATAACTAACTTGAAGCCTGATAGTCACTGCAAATGCTAGTACTGCTCCCTACCTGGAACTACCCTTGTGCAGAAGAAGAAAGTTAAAAGGCTGCATTAATTGGTCCTATCACATGAACACATTCGTGTGGCAGTAAATCTCTACCTCGGTAGTTCTCAAACATTTCCATCCTGCGAGAATGGGCTAGGTAGAGGTGAGAAGTATGATAAGTAGGGGTGAGTGGAGGATGAGGTACTCATAGAGGGGCAGGGACAAGGTGAATAATGGTAAATGAGGTGGGGGTATAAAGGAATAGATGGAGGGCAAGAAGAGAGGAGGTTGAGCTCCACTCTTCAGGTCCCCTTGGGGCCTATCCCCCTCCAGCGTGAGAACACTGGTCTCATCTCCCCGTCTCCAAGCAAAAGCATCTGGATATGTATTGCCTAAAAACGAATTTCAGGCAAGACGTTGAATCACACCATGCCTCAGTGTGCTGACCTAGGAAAGGGGGGATGCTCTAGCCCAATGTGACCTGCGGAGGCACAAGGTTGAGAAGAGACAAAATGTGACCCGCGAAATAATTTTACTAAGCCTCTGCCCCTCTCAGGCCACAAGATATTAACCAGCTTGTGCATAACACAGACTGGCAAATGAAAGGAGAGATGGCACAGCATCCAATGACACTGACAGACCCTTAACTGCAGTTTAATGGTGAAGCTAGAAGTCAGAGAGTATCACATTATTACTAATCCATAAAGTGGAGAAATATATACACATTTAATTGGAAAAAATTACAATTACACTAAAGAAGAAGGAAATGCACTTCTGAGGGCAAAGGATTTTTGTTTGTTTGTTTTTACCAATACTACCTGTTGGCTGAGTTTTTTAAGGTAAGAGATAACACTGTAACTAAGTCCACAATCTAAATTATCTGATATCAGATTTGGAGCTCCCATCATCCTTAGTGCTTTCTTTAATGGCTATAAGGAAACAAAATACACAACAGTAAGAATAGAATAAATCTTAAAATACTCAACGTTCAGTTATAAGGGGCAAAGGGACATGATTCATTTCTTAGAAGTCAAGGTGCTGCACATAAAACCAAACATGGAACATTAAAAAGTGGCAATGAATATAGCAGAGGAGTAAGGAGCAGAAAGTAACAAAATCAGAAGAGAGTGGGATAAGAAGAGCAAGAAACAGCAAATTCAAACAGATCAATTGCATCAGTCTTAATTCCCAAGTCATAAAATCATTTCATACTGCATTTTAGCGTGCACCCCGCTCCTGCCATGGTGAATCCTAATGCACCCCAATTTCTCCTCCCAGTAACACCAATAGTACCATTTAAGATTCCGCCTTTTCACCTCTAGAAACTTGGCTTAAAAGTTTGCTACATCCACCTCCAAAATGATTGTGATCGTCGTGACGCTCGATTATGCAACCAGTTCAAAATCATCATGACGATCTTTCTCAAATTGTAAAAACCCACATGAGGCCAGGTAGCTTTTCCTCCTTTTTAGATTCCCCTCCCCAACCAGCACCCCTGCTTGAGGCTGTGTCTAGGACACATTTAACAGACAGTATGTCAATATACTGCCTTCAGAATTGTGTTTCAGAGGGTAACTCCATATTGAAAATTTCTAGAGTTAAAAAGGGAAGTTGATATCACACATGAATCCAGACCTGTTTTTCTTAAATCCCCAAATTCCAATTTCATAAGGTTACTTTTAAGAAGAAAAACATAGATAGATGTGTTTCTTATAAAAATAACCATGGCAGTTATAGGAAATAAAATAAAGAAAAAATTCTTTTTTGTGCTGCCATGACATCACCAAGCTCTTACACATAACTTACACATAATTCGAGAAGACAATGGCAATACAAATATTTAGCAATAAAAATATCAAGCTTATTTCAGGGGTCAAGTTTTTGGTTCACTGACATTTCTGGTGACAAGACTCATCACTGATACAGTTAATGCATATATACACTTAAATACATACTAATAAGTAGTACGGAGGCAGAGTTTTTAAGTAGCTGTCAAAAGCCTGTCGCCACTTCAGATTTGGCTTAAGCTTGTGAACTTTAAACAAGTCATCTGTAAAAGAAAATGAAACAAAGTATTACGTTATTCCAGTCCTAAATTCCAAGATCTATATCAGGCAACCCACATCTGTTGTATCATTTCCTAGAAAGCTCAAGTTTTAATTACATCAGATGAACCTTTCATTGATTCGATTGTCGTTTTTGGTACCACTTACCAAAATTACATATAGTATTTTTCTAGGAAAGAAAATACCAAATTCTCACATTACATATTCCTCTTCCATCTGTGAAGCTACATCAAATATAATATTAAAGCGCTTACTCTGAGCCACGTGAAATATCTTTCTGACCTGTTATGTACTGGTAACACTACTGTACTAATTTTCACCTTAGGGGGAATCCGTGGTCACTGGTTGGTAAAATATTTCTTTCATTCAAATAGAGGGTGTTAAAGCAACACCAATAACAAAAACCCAAACTCACAGAGATGGCGAACAGATTGGAGGCTGCCAGAGGTAGGGTGGAGGCATAAGGGGTAGGTGAAATGGCTGATAAGTGGTCAAATGGTACAAACTTCCAGTTACAAAATGAATAAGTCCTGAGGATGTACTGCACAGCATGGTGACTCTAGTTAATAATGCTGTGTTGAATATTTGCAAGCTGTTAAGACAGCAGATCTTAAAAGTTCTCATCACAAGAAACTTGTGATTATGCATGATGATGGATGTTAGCTGGTGTTCTCGGTGTTCTTTTCACAATATATACAAATATTGAATCAGTATGTTGTACACAGGAAACTAATATGTTATATATCAATTATATCTCAATAATTAATAAATAAATAAATAAATGGAGGGTGTTGTAAAGAGACTACACAAAGTATATGAGAACAAAAGCGAAGCCTCTAATTTCCAGGCAATGACAGCGAGCTGTAAATTAGGCTTTAGATTCGCCTTCATCTACCTATACTTTGATTAGTCTATTCCCGTACACTCACTTCATTTCTTCCATTTCTGTGGTCAGGCAGTTCGAGGCAAATTTTGGCTCTGTCAAACATTAGTTAACAATTAGGTCATGGCACTAGAAAAGGCTAGTGGAGATGTTCAGTTGAAGTTTGAAACTCTGTACAATTATGTTTCTTGAATACCATGTGTGTTAATACCACTGAAGATATTGTCCTTCAATAAGCAGACATCCTCTCCCTTTTTCACACTTAAATTTAATTGTTTTGATAATCTAAATACATTATATACATTACAGGAAAATTTACAAAACACATTATTATTTCCTTCTGAGGGTACAAAAATATTTATCTAAGAATTCAAAATTGATATCACCAGACATCAACAAGAACCTGCCACACTATAAATGCCAAAGATATTTGAAATTCATCTTCTATCTTATTTCTTCAGGTTTCATTGGCTCTTATCCAAAACACATCCAAATGCTTTATTCCAAGGACAAAAGCCATTCCTCTGCCATATGCATAATTTCTCTACAAATAGGCCTATTCTTTGAAATGCTGAATTACTTAAGAAAGGCAACTACACATTTTCTTCCTCTTACTGCTATAATAAATTATTCACCCCTGCCGAAACTAATTTAAATGAATTTACAAAGTCATAAAATGTGGCTCTTTGTTCTTTTGGTACAAGATAGAAAGAACAAAGGAAAACAGATCTGAAGAGATTTCTGGCTCACTGTAACACGCAGGTCCTTTAAAGACCATTCATATCTTGGCAGAAAGGAATGAGAGTCGGTGGAAATATGCTGTTATACTTGGGTCTTTACGTGGAGTCTGTTGGGAATTAAGCAGATTTTTGGAACCTGACAAATGGAAATACCACAAGACTTGGGAGACATTTAGATATAAATAGATTTGATAATGAGAGTTAAGAATAGTCTTACAATTTCAAACAATTGCTGATTGCACTGACTCCACCAATTAGTCTCATTTAGTCTAATTATTTCTTGTTGGGGGTTTCTGAAATGGGTAGGAAGAAAGAGAATATTCCACAGTCTAGATTAAGGGTAGAGAGCCACCGGGGTAAAGCCGCTTGAGTCACATTCTCCATAGGGCAGGAAATTATTTCCATGGTGTTAGGCTACATTAGGAGGATGGGACAGTGAAGATATCATAAACACTCAGCTAGTCAGCATTTGAAAGGCAAGGATATAAGAGCGTAGGAGAGTAAAGTGATACTGCCCACACCTCGAAAACTATTGATATTTTCCCTTTCATTCCTTTCTCCTCCTTTCCTGCTGCAAAAAAAGTAAGGGGAGACGTGGGTTTGAGTTCCAGGCTCAGCCACACACTCAGCAGAGTGAGCTTTGAGAAATTGCTTTGTCTATGTCCTTTTTGTTCTTCTGATCGAAACTGATCTTTTTTTTTTAAAGATTTATTTATTTATTTATGATAGAGAGAGAGAGAGAGAAAGAGAAAGAGAGGCAGAGACACAGGAGGAGGGAGAAGCAGGCTCCATGCTGGGATCCCGACGCGGGACTCAATCCCGGGACTCCAGGATCGCACCCTGAGCCAAAGGCAGGCGCCAAACTGCTGAGCCACCCAGGGATCCCCCCTGATCGAAATTGATCTTAATATGGAGCTGAATTTTATTTCTTACACAAATCTCCAGTTCTTATTTTTTTTCCAGTTCTTAATTAAACAAACAAATAAGGGCACCTGGGTGGTACAGTCAGTTGAGTGCCCGACTCTTGGTTTCAGCTCAGGTCATGATCTCAGGGTCATGAGATCAAGCCCCACGTAGAGCTCTCCATGCTCCAAGCTGAGCTCGGTGGGAATTTCTGCTTGGATTTCTCTCGCCCTCTCCCTCTCCCTCTGCCCCTCCCTCCACACTCTCTCTGTCTAAAATAAATAAATAATCTTAAAAAAGTTGGTGAACTGAATATGGTATAGTCAAGGGGAAAAAAGTTGCCATAAATGCCTTAATTTCTGTAATCATTGGTTCTTTTTTAAGATTTTATTTATTTATTCATCAACACACACACAGAGAGAGAGAGAGAGAGAGAGAGAGAGAGAGGCAGAGACACAGGCAGAGGGAGAAGTAGGTTCCATGCAGGGAGCCTGACGTGGGACTCGATCCCGGATCTCCAGGATCATGCCCTGGACCGAAGGAGGCGCTAAACCGCTAAGCCACCTGGGTTGCCATATTGGTTCTTGATAGAAAAAAGAATTTCCTTATTGAGAGATAATCTTTTTGCCAATTGTGATATTCTGGTCACCATCCTACTGACATGTTCTTATGATGGCTTATTGATCCAATCAAGCTTCATTTATCCCTTCCAGGTAAGGTTTAGTGCTTAAATAATTAAACCTCTGTTCACTACTTTTTTTTTTTTTAATTTTTTATTTATTCATGATAGGCACACAGTGAGAGAGAGAGAGGCAGAGACACAGGCAGAGGGAGAAGCAGGCTCCATGCACCGGGAGCCTGACGTGGGATTCGATCCCGGATCTCCAGGATCGCGCCCTGGGCCAAGGGCAGGCGCCAAACCGCTGCGCCACCCAGGGATCCCTCTGTTCACTACTTTTGATGGAAATCTTGAATTAATAAGGGGGAAGAAAACAAGGATGACCTTTTTGGACATTTATATTATGCAGTAATATAGTGATGTTTCCAGGCATTAGGCATGTGACTTAACTTGTCTTTTTTACTAAATGCCCGGCCCACCAAACTGCAAAATTGTTCTACATCTTTAATAATGTCCTTCATATGGAATAGGAGTGCCTTCAAGAGCTACAGAAATAGCATAGATATTAATAATGAGGGATCCCTGGGTGGCGCAGCGGTTTGGTGCCTGCCTTTGGCCCAGGGCGTGATCCTGGAGAGCCGGGATCGAATCCCGTGTCGGGCTCCCGGTGCATGGAGCCTGCTTCTCCCTCTGCCTGTGTCTCTGCCTCTCTCTCTCTCTCTCTGTGACTATCATAAATAAATAAAAATTTATTAAAAAAAGATATTAATAATGACAATAGTAGTAATAATGCTGATAGTGTTACTGGACATTTACTATTTGCAATTTTACTCCATTAATTCATTTAATCCCAACTAAATGCCTTTGGATATATACTATCATTACTCCCATTTTACAGATAAAATAACTAGGGCACAGAGAGGGTATGTATCTTATCCAAGGTCACAAAGCTAGCAAACAGCAGAGCCAGGATCCATACTAAGCCATCTATGCTCTACAGTCCATAGTCTTTTTTTAAGACTTACTTACTTACTTACTTACTTACTTACTTTATTTATTTATTTATTTATTTATTTATTTATTTATTTATTTATTTGAGATGGGGGTGGGCAGAGGGAAAGGAAGGGAGAGAATCCCAAGCAGACTCCACAGAGTGAGGAGCCTGACTCAGGGCTCAATCCCATGATCCCGAGATCATGACCTGACCTGAAATTAAGAGTTGTATGCTTAACTGACTGAGCCACACAGGTGCCCTTCTATAGTCCATATTCTTATGGCTGTGGGGCTACACAACCCAGAAAGCAAAGTAATGATGAAAATATTGAGAGTGTCTATTTCAGAACTCAACACAAAACTGAAGTTTGGGATTCAGGGGCACAAGGACCTCCAGCCTAAGAGGGTATGAAAAACCCTATGTTCCTGGAAAGACACAGGTTACAGAAAAGCCTGGAAATGGATATTTAAAGCCAAAGGGCAGAATGGGAACTGAGTCAAGGATGGATTGACCCTCAGATAGACGTGTGGTGCTGGGGACGAGGGAGGAATCAAATATGTGTCTGGGGTTTCTGGTTTGAGATGTTTGCGGAGGTATAGTGATGCTCTAGGCAGGGTTGGATCCTCAGTGTCCTAGGTTAAGGAGGACCAGGGATAGATGTGGCACATGTACCTCTTGTGACAGGAAATATCTCAGAGAGAAGGGGAACTTGGCATTTGGGGAAGAAATACAGACTACCAGGTCACCAAGCAGACAGTCCCAGGAGTTGACCTTATCTAGTAGTGGGGAGTGTGAGTGGACAACATATAGCTATTAGGCACAGCAGGTTGAGACAAAGAGAGGACTGAATGCTTCCTCTTAACCACTAACTACACCGTGTCCACATCTGACCTCTATTACCCACAAGACCAGCAAAGGCCAGGCTTAGAGGGCTGGTCTTGCTTTGTGAAGAACTGTACATCTCAATTTCTAACGGGAGACCAGCTACTCTAGTTAGGGGCACTTTCATATCATAATTTGGAAGGCAGGCTGAGTTTAGACCAAAGAAGAGATCCTGAAATTCAGCCCATAATAGTTCTATAAAACTTTTCCACTGCCTTGGTAAATAAGGGCACCTCCACCCCAGAGGTGTTAGTGGAGACCACATGGGGAGGAGTTATGAGGAACTCCTACTTCTCCCAGCCAGGGAGGTATCCTTTTTAACTTTTGGAGAAATCTCCATACTGTCTTCCCCCATACTGGTGGCTACACCAGTGTTCTCATTACTTCTTACAATTGCATGTGAATCTACAATTATTTGAAAATAAAAGGTAGTCTTTAAAAATAGAAAAACAATATCATTCATAGTTTAAGTGGAAATTATCTAGTCTAATCCTTCACTTTATAGTTGGGAAAACTGAAGTCATAAAGAATGGGATTGTAGGGATCCCTGGGTGGCGCAGAGGTTTGGCGCCTGCCTTTGGCCCAGGGCGCGATCCTGGAGACCCGGGATCGAATCCCACATCGGGCTCCCAGTGCATGGAGCCTGCTTCTCCCTCTGCCTGAGTCTCTGCTTCTCTCTCTCTCTCTCTCTCTCTCTCTGTGACTATCATAAATAAATAAAAATTAAAAAAAAAGAATGGGATTGTATCATTTGTGACATGATGCTAATATGCTGAGTGAAATAAGTCAGAGTGAGAAAGAGAAAAACAATATGATTTCACTCACACGTGGAATCTAAAAACACAAAACAAATGAATAAACAAAGACAAAGCAGAATTAGACCTATAAGTACAGAGAACTGATGGCTGCCAGACGGGAGGGGTTGGGGAGATGGGTGAACTGGGTAAAGGGGCATGGAAGATACTGGCTTCCAGTTAGAGAAGGAATACGTCTTGGGAATAAAAGGCACAGCATAGGGAATGTCATCAGTGGTATTGTTATAGTGATACAGATGGTGGCTACACTTGTGGTGAACACAGCACAACATATAGACTTGTCCAATCACTATGGTGTACATCTGAAACTAATGTAACATGGCATGTTGGAGATTCCTGGGTGGCTCAGCGGTTTAGCGCCTGCCTTCAGCCCAGAGTGTGATCCTGGAGTCCCGGGATCAAGTCCCACATCAGGCTCCCTGCATGGAGCCTGCTTCTCCCTCTGCCTGTGTCTCTGCCTCTCTCTCTCTCTCTGTGTCTCTCATGAACAAATAAATAAAATATTTTAAAAAATATGGTGTGTCAACTACACCCATTAAAAAATCAATTTTTTAAGAAAATAAATTAACAAATAATAAATTTATTTGAACGTATAAACAAATCCACAAAGTTTAGGTACTTTTTATTGGTATCGTTATTAATCTCAAAGACATAACCTATATTTTATATCAGTGACAATCACCTTTTAGACATATTTATTTATTTATTTATTTATTTATTTATTTATTTATTTATTTTAAAGGTTTTATTTATTTAATTTGACACACACAGAGAGAGAACACAAGCACGGGGAGCAGCAGAAGGAGAGGGAGAAGCAGGCTGCCCGCTGAGCAGAAAGCCCTAATTGGGCTCCATCCCAGGACCCCAGGATCATGAACCTAGCAGAAGGCTAACGCTTAACCGACTGAGCCACCCAGGCGCCCCCTAGAGGACATTTTTATATTGGACTAAGAAAGAAAGTCCGTAGACTACATGTGAAACAATCATGCTAACATTTATGATGACCAGTTCTTAATCTGCTTAACTTGCAAAATTTGAAATGCTTTTCAGCATATTTAGTACAAATAGTATTTATAGCACTAAAAAGCTTATGCTTTTAATGACTAGATTACAACTTCAAGTAAGGTTGAAACTTTTTGCAAGAATTAAGAAACCCCAACCAAAAAAAAAAAAAAAAAAAGGAAGGAAGGAAGGAAAGAAAGAAAGAAAGAAAGAGAGAGAGAGAGAGAGAAAGCCCATCAAATAAAAGTGAGTCCAACTGCACAACTGGAAGCATACTGGTTTACTACTAAATTGCTCCAAACAGATGCAGCTCTTTCAATGGGAAAAAAAAATCTCTACACACATTTTCAGTGATATCTCAGTAGCAGCTTCTAGAGCTGTTTCTTGTAGAATTTTACCATAGAAACCACAGCTTTTACGACTAGAGTGACTGCAGAATTTACTCTCATACCAAGCTCCTTAACTTGCCTAACACAGATGCCTCCAGAGCATTTGAGATTCTTTTAGGGGGGAAATAGTGTGAGCCAATACCCTCCCCCACCACACACACAGAGAAGCCCTATTTTCTGGAGAAAACCATCAGATTCTTGGAGCATTAACCTCAATCAATGGAATTTTTGGTCCAAATTTAGTCTACAGAAAATCAAAGTCGCTTGAAACCCAGGGCGGGGGGTGGGGGTGCCAGGAATGGCAGCAGTGGTGCTCACAGTCTAAAGAGCAGCATGAGTCACAAGCCACACCAGAGGTTAAGTGTCTCTTCTGTGTGATGCAAAAAAGAACAACAGCAACAAAACGAACAGAACAGAAAACTGTGTGTGAATTCCATCCTTCCAAACCCATGTATAGACTTTTCTATATCCTGATACCAATTACTCTTTGGCTACATTTAAAATGTTTAGCCCGTTATCCTATTTTTCATTTCTGTTGTATTTTAAAGATGATTAAGAGGCATATACTTTACTTACCTAAAAGAGGGAGCAAAACCGGGTAGTTGTACGGCATCACAAAGAGGTTCACACAAGTTAAAGTTGTACTGGCTTTTAAATAACCAAATGGATAACCAAGTTCATTGTATTTTCCACTGCTAGTAACAAATACCTGAGAACATGAAGTCATACACAGTTACAACAATAAGGATTTTATCTGAAACTAAGCATTCAGCAACATTCCAAAATGATATCTAAGGCAGTAGTGCTTTTAGTCTAAAGTTATGTCCAAATATGCCGTACTAAAAAAGGATGTTCAAATTGCAATTCTTTATAGGTTATACAAAAAACTGAGACTGGACTGTGCAGTAACCATTTGGAGACCATGGGCTCACATCAACAATACCCAAATACTGACTTAGTTAGTACAATGGCAATCAAGGCTGAAATTCCACTAAGTGATACCAGCCATTAAAACAAACTGACTTCTCAAAAGAACACGTGGTGACCAGAGTGGAGACTTGAGAAAAATGAACATGGCCCCATGCCTAAGGCATGCAATTACAAAATTAAAGCCCATTTAAAGCATCCTACTACTACTCCTGATGTACTATTACATCATATGTACAAGACTATTAGTCTTGCCCTGCTTCCTTTTGATGCCCCCATTCTCCTACCCATTTTTATTCATTTTTCATCCAGTAAATATTTATCAAGTAGGCTATTATAAGCCAGGAATGGGTATTAATTATTTGGAGGCAGCAAGGATTGAGCTTTGGCTAAATCTGGAAGGCACTTTCTCTTCTAAATGATGCCGATAGAGCAAACATTCAGTAAAGATCAAAACATTGATCTTTATTCCATGTGACTATCATCTTATTCCTCACTGATGATTCCTGATTTGATATATATCATATGGTCAAGTCCTGTACACTCAATATGCTGGGCTGAAGTCCTCTGACTACCATGCTTTCTCTCTGTTCTCTGTTTACTCTTTGGCCAAAAATTAGGGCACCAGTATATACTTTTAGGGACCTAGACCTTTGCTGGTTCCCAGGTCTTTCAGTAGGATCGTTGAAAACAAAAATCAAATCCTGATGAAGAACAGAATCCATTCACCTTGCTAATTCCTGGTACCAGCCATATCACCGACCAGTTGACTAAATTCTTGCTATATTTAGTCATAGCTAAGAATAAATCTTTCCTGTGTCATTTACAACCCTACAAAACAATGAGTCGTGCCGGTGCTATAAAACAGGACTCATCTATGAGATTTCATGTCATAATTTGAACCTTAATAGACTGTAATAACACATGGTGAATTTCCCCCTACATCCTAAGTGTGTAAAACAGAAGAAGGGGAAAATCATCAGAAAGGATTAAAAACATTATACACAGCCATTGGCAGTCAGACGTATAAGGCTCATGAGAGGAGAAACATTGTTTTCTGTTCCTCTTTTTCTCTTTCTCTTTCTCCTCTCCCTCCCTTCCTTCTTCTCTTCCTTCTTTCTCATAAGCCCTCTGAGTTTTTCCAAACTCCTTTTCACCTGCAAATTCATAGAATCAGGGGGTTCAAAGGGATCATTAGAGACCATCTAGTCTAGAGAAAGGAAGTGTCTGGCCCAGGACCATATAATTGGTGGCAGACCTAAGGTTAGAATCCAGGCTCCATTACGACTCAGCCAAATTTCCTGGCTCACCCTGATTCTTTTTCTTTTTTTTTTTTTTTTTTTAAATTTTTTTTTTATTTATTCATGATAGGCACACAGTGAAAGAGAGAGAGGCAGAGACACAGGCAGAGGGAGAAGCAGGCTCCATGCACCGGGAGCCTGACGTGGGACTCGATCCCGGATCTCCAGGATCGCGCCCTGGGCCAAAGGCAGGCGCCAAACCGCTGCGCCACCCAGGGATCCCTGATTCTTTTTCTTTTAAAGATTTTATTTATTTATTCATGATAGACAGAGAGAGAGAGAGAGGCAGAGACAGAGAGAGAAGCAGACTCCATGCAAGGAGCCCGATGTGGGATTTGATCCTGGGACTCCAGGATCACGCCCTGGGCCAAAGGCAGGTGCTTAACTGCTGAGCCACCCAGGCATCCCTCCCCTGTTTCATCTTATTCTTTCTCACTCCCATTAATTCATTGCATTAAAACTCAACCAAAGTCACATAAGGTACAGGAGGAGACAAGCATATGGCACATTTGAGGGGTGGTGCAACAAGCAAGGGCATAATTTCTGATGTTCCTTTGGAGAAGATTTACAAGAAATGTGCTATACAGAAAAGAGGCCTTTAGGAAAAAGCTATGATTTGTAATTGTATTTGCCTTTATTGCAAAATTTTTGTCAATCCATGATGTCAAACTTCCTCTTGTGATTTTAAGTTAACATTCTATTATCTATATCTCTACATTCCTAGCACATTTCCAGTGCATTTTACCGTAATATAAACATCCACTCAGAAAAGTGCAAGAGTCGTAAGTATATATCTCAATGAATGCTCACAAAGTGAAAGCACATGTGTAATCAGCACCCAGATCAAGAAATAGAACATGACCAGAAACTCCTTCATGCCCTTTACTGGTCACTGCTCTGCAACCCCAAGAGAAACCACCAGCCTGACTTTTGACAGAGTAAGCCCGCTTTACATCTTTTTGAGTGTCAATAAAATAGAATCACAGGATCTGGGATCTTTGAGGTCTGGTTTCTTTCACTCAATATTATATTTATGAGATTGTTCTGTTTCTTACACTTTTACACTCTTGCTTTAAGTTTGTTCCTTTTTTTCTACCCAGTTTTAGCATCTTTAGAGAATTAAAGTAGTTTAAAGACAACTGGTAGCAATAATCTCACATTTTAGGATGAAACAGATGGCAGTCTAAAAGCGTTTCTTGCGTAAATAGAACCTAACAATTACTGATTGCTATATGGTGCTGTAGTTTAGAAACAGAACAAACATTCTTCCAGCGTAGGACTTCTTTATTATATCCAAATAAAAGGGCTATGACTGCCATGTCTGGATTTTTACAAACTAATATCCAAAGGTGAGTCTATTAATAAATCAGCATGCCTTTCTGGCTGAAGTCTAACACTTGCAAGAGCCAGTATGTGCATTTGTCTCATCCACGTAAAATCCATGTTACACATGCCAATGTGCTTTGTACAGGAAGAGAAGTTTGATTACTTTACACTAATGTAAAAAGTAGTTTCAGGGCCTATGGGGTTTTTTTGTGTCAAAAATATCTTGTACACCTGAAACCAATATTACACTGTACTGTTAACTAATGGAATTAAAAAAAACTTTTAAAAATTGATCTTGTGCTTCCAATCTGTCAAACTCACACTAAGCTTCAGCTGCAGAAGCCATAACTAAATAGAATTATATCATTTAGGTTAGAGATTCTTAACCTGGGGTCCCTGAGTAAGCGGGGAGGGGGGGAGGTTCCTCCAAATCCTCCAAATACACAAATGTAATCAGATTCCACCACCTCAAATGGCAATATACAGTGGACTAATGATTCCTATCACTGAAATTATTTGCCTGGCCCTGTGGCTTATTTGATAGCATTTGTTAGAAAAATTATTAACAAATTCAGTCTAATTATTCCCAGAATAACCTTTGAAACTTCTTAAAACAGTCCCTAGATCCCAGAGTGGTTAGACATTTGGCCACCAGGTAAGAGTAAGTACCTGCCAGCAGGTATGGGGAGACTTTCGTTCCAGGATGTACTGAGTTAAGGGGGAAGGTTCAAGTTCATATTTGTCAAAAGGAAGTTTATCTATTACCATTGGCTCACAATCTACGCAGGAGAACCTCACAACAGGATGAGATGTTCGTGGAGGCTAAAAGACAAAAAGGGAAGATACAGTCTGTTATCAAAGCGAGCTTATGTTTCTGACAAAAATCTGCAATCCCTTTCATGTTTTGTTAAACCATCGCTGAACTATAAACCGGCGCTTTGTAAAAGAGAGCATCGACAACAGCTTCCATTCGGGGAGGGCACACAGATTCTTTAGCTCTACCATCTACTTGGCATTGGAGGAGGAAAGGTAAATTAGAACACCCATAACTACAATTTCCATGAAATAAAGATGATAAGTGCTTTGAATATGGTTAGGAAGTCACTAATGATCCGTAAGATGAACCCTGATTTTCAGACCCATTTTGCACGTCCAAGCATGACCTGCCCTTCATTCCTTTGTACCAAGAGGTTACAGGTAGTCCAGACCCTACTGGTGAAGAAGAAATCCATCAAGCTATCTAATGAGCTAATGATAGGGCTAGAGCCACTAACAAGCAAGCAGAAAAATGGCAAGGCACAGAACCAGTGGAAATTTCTTTTAAAGTGGAATTTGTATCGCACTTCTCACACTCAAGTGGGGGGAAGCAGAGGGAGAAGGACAGGCAGACTCCACACTGAGCATAGAGCCTGACTTGGAGCCCAATCCCAGGACCCTGAGATCATGACCTGAGCCGAAACCAGAGCCAATCACTTACCTGACAGAGCCTCCCAGGTGACCCCCTGATTTTCATTTTAATTAAACTTGAGAAATATTTCTGGCCTGTTCTATTTAAACCGATTTTCAAAAAGCCATAAAGACACAAGTGCAGCCCTGTCACTAGCAATAATGACATAAATTTGTAACCAAAATATTCACTCTGGGATTTGGAGCTAAGAGCAATTGGGCCCTGAGCTCTGACTGGTGTGTGATCTTGGAGCCCTGAGGGAAGGTGGAGGAGATGTGCCCTCACCCACAGCAGTGGTGGAAGTGGCTGTTTGGCCCTATATTCTCATGGCGTCTCCTGAGAAAAAGGAGCCTAGAAGGAGTAATCCAGGAAAAAAATGCAGCTCATGTCAGAAAGTTCTACAACTTACACAGAATGTAGTTTGGCCGAACCAGGAAGGTGCTAACTGAAGGCGTAGTGAGCGTCATGCACCCCCCTAACACACCCAAGAAGGCTCACTTGGGCCTTTTTACAGAGGCTGGGGGGTGGGCAGGGAGGAAGACCGAGGGAGAGTGGGTTTCATATGCTTTCCCTCATTAGCAGACACCCCCTCTCCGAAAAAGCCAATTCATCTGGTACTAGGAGCAACTACAATATCAAAACCTCTTCTCCCAATGCAGTGAACAAAAAGAAAAGTCTTCACTTAAAGATCATTTTTAAAATATTGCTTAATTACCCATCATTGAAAGGTGCACTCCCAAGGAATGCCAAGTCCCACTGATTACAAAAAAAAAAAAAAAAGATGAAAAGCAGGTCCACAAAGTTGCACTATGTGTCTAATGACTCCCTAGGAGGAAGTAGAAGAGCTTCTGTTCTGAGTAGGTTTCTAGAACCTATGCAAGGTGTAAGCTAAGTTTTCATTTCCTGAGGATGTACACAAAAAATAATGCTAGCAGTCTTTAGACATTGCATTTCCCATGTCAATCAAATCAGACACTCAGAAATAAAAACCAAGCCACCGATTGCAACACCATCAAAAATAACAATGCTTTAAACATCCAAAGTGGGCAGTTCAAGTGGCAAAAGGCAATTAAAAGAAAGAGAATACCAGAATAGCAAGGAAGTCCTCTCTTGCTTTTAGGTACAAGCTTAGACTTCCAGCAAGAGATAGAAGGTATGGCTGAAGAGCCTCAAAGCTATTTTACAAGGCCCAATTTAATCAGCAAACTGAAAACCCAGAATGAGGTTTACTTTTTTGTTTTATGACACTTACTAGTGAAGGTAAATTCTGATCTGGCCAGAAAGATTCTGGAATTGGCCAATGTCCAACAGGAACACCAGTCTTAGAGTTAGGTCGTACATAAATGAGCTTATGACAACTATGCCATGGTTGAGCAGCAAATGAATTGCTTGGCCTGGATGAATCCATAAGTCCATCTAAAAGGTAAACAAAGACACTAAGGCAAGACTTTCTTTTAACAGCTACTGATCTTCTTGCAGAAAATTTTCAGCAAAAAGCAAAGTACAAAACAAACCAAAACAGTGATTCATGAAAAATTAAAGAAATAAGACTGTATCAAGATTTCTGAATGTTCTCTCTAGCAATTTTCCTCTAATCCACCCCTCTAATCTAACACCCCACGCCATCTTTATCTATGCCCCAAACATGTAGTTTATGGGAACCTATTATAAAATTAGTTTTCAATTTTCTGAATTTGTTTTTTTAATTTTCTGAATTTAGACACATAAATTAAACACACCAAACCACTAGTTATTTTTCTAAATTAGGCAAATGAAATTGCTCACCTCCTGGTATAGTTTTTACATTTTTGGGATCTGACAAAATAGGTCATTAAATTACATTTAGTTTTTCTTTCTATTCCCAATTAGGTGGGAAAAAAAGTATTCTTTACTAAACAGACTCAATGACCACAAAGGCAAAATAAACACGATCCAGATTCACACAAAGATAGAAGGAATGTTGCCAATACAATTTATATATATAGTTGGGGGAGGGAACATAATGCAAATGCATTGAGTTTGTTATGAACTAATTCATGATAGTTTCCCCATCCACCATTAAAATTCCAGGAAACTGGGCTTGTATAATGCTGAAGGATATATCCTGAATGTATTTTAATTATTTAAACTAGCATATTTCATTTGCCCCCGCAAAGAAGGCATATATATCTCCTTTAATGCAATGATTAAATAGTCTAAATTATATTTGTAAAGGACATGTTTTAATGATTTGAGTCTCATATTTCTTATATTACAAGTCATATGATTTACTTATTTACACATTACTTTAAACAAGTAATTACTTTATACCCAGAGATTTATTAGAGTCCATGGAGCTCTAAGGAAGACATATAATGGCTTCAGGGGACCAAAAGGACCCCCACCCCTTGAAGTTGAGCTCACAATTCTGGGGATGTGCATTCTTCTCAGGAGAGAGTTCTTAGCTTTCATCAGAATCTCAAAGGCTGAGAACTCTGGACAAAGGAGAATTGGATCTAGAAAGAAAATCTGAGCTATTCACAGGACACCAAATCTAATCGGCTTTCAGTGGGACAGTTCCCAGTTCACATTTAGATAACGAACACGAAAGTATGGATGGAGCAGTCAATCATTAGCAAAAGAACATGTCTTTCCTCAATTAATTTAATGAATTTAAAATAGATTGTGAGGCTTCAGTCTTCTGTGGTGAGTGTTCTTAAATTGGAGTCCAAGAAACCCTAGAATTAAATACAAAATTGTATTTGTGTGGCCTATGTCCATTATTCTAGGGAGAGAAGTCTCTCCTGTTTCCAACTGGTTCTTAAAGGGTTCTAGGAACTAAACATTCAAAAGGCCAGGAATCACAGGATCCAATGGCTTCAGACAGAAACATGTGTCTCTCTGAGCAGTCACCACTAATTGTGGCCATTAATGAAAATGTATGGATCCGATCAGACAAGCACCATGGTAATGATGTGTGTGAGCACTCAGGAATGAGAAGCAGCAGCCTTATGCTCCAGGAAGCCTTGTGGTGCTAAGATGATATAAGAGAGAAGACCCTTCCCTTACACAAAGGTACTCTCTGTGATCATCTATTTTGAGACGCTGAACTTTCTGTAAAATGTCATTTGAAGAGAAAAGTTTCTGCAGCTAAAAAGTGGCCAGGAAAATCCTGGTGTAGGATCTTACAGGATATCAGCAGTTTCTAGACAAACGTTCACAATCTCTCGCTGACATGTGGTGACAAACACAGATTTCATAAAGATCACTTGGCACATTTGGCACTCACAAGACCTAAACCAGGTTACTGGTTAAGTGGCACTCCAAAGTGATTATCCAGATACTTAATGAATCAAGAGAGTAATTTGGTGTATCCCAGAACTGGGACAAGGGGATATGAATTGGATGGGGAAAAGGAAAAATTTTTGTAAGATCTGATGTCAAATTAAAGTTGTTAGAATCTGACCACCTGACACATACAAAGGCAGTGAATGAATGGCAGTTGCTTGGATGGATGTTCACAACCACATGAATGTGTATAGACAGTAAAGACTGTCTATTATTAGCTGAATATCTTCCCAATCTCAGATCATTCTCCAGGGTAAAAAAAAAAAAAGTCATCTACTGTACCTTCTCCAACAGGAAGTGGATCTGGTCCCGTTTTTTCAAAGTTAATAACTACACCACTCTGAATTTTCTGAACTAGAGACTCTAAACACTGATTCAACATCCTTTGTGTTCTAACACAGTAGGAGCGACCTATACCAAAAAGAAAAACAAATTGTGAAAGTTTGATCAAATAAAATACTACTTAACAATATAAGCATCTGAAATCCTAAAATATACCTTGAACTAATCATAACTACGTTGGCAGCAAACCTCATGCTCATTATGAGCGTAAGCAGCAGAGCTAAAGGATTCTGAAGGAAAGCAAGGCCAGACAGAATATGGCATTTAAGAAGAACCACCCCCTGTTGCTCTGAATTCTTCCTTTAGAAATACAAGTTATTGCCCATACCTCCTGTGACTTCACACATCTGTGTGATGGCAGACTCATCAGTTGGTACACTCCCTAGTTGCTCTGGTTCTGTAGAAGCCAATCCAGGCAAACGTAGCACCAGGGCAAATAACCTTTGATCCCAACGAAAAGGTTCTTTGGTTAGTTCACTTCCGGGCAGAGGAGAATTCAAAGGAAGATGAAGCTGATAAGGCAAAAGTTGAAAAGTTTCATCATAACAACCTGGGCAACAATGAAGAAAGAGTTAAAAGGGTCACTTTTCTTTCATGTACTCGATAATCTTTCAGGGCTCATGAAGATGGAAGGTTTGATCCAACTTATTCTTAACTGGCAACGTACACCTCCCACAGAAATAGCGGCATGTTCTCTGCCATTTAAACGAAACTTTAAAAAAATGAAATCTCACCTCTTCTTGAACACCAGCAGTACTTGTTAACTTGTTTCCATCTGTGATGGTAATTAAAATAGATGGTTCTAAAAAAAATGGATTTCTCCCCTAAAATACATTTAACAAGTATTAGAGCCATGTAAAGTAATAAAATTGTATTTAAACTTTTTTACATTTGTCTTGCCAGTGATCTCTCAAGTATGTGACAAAATTTGCCTGGATAAGTAAGAAGGGAAAGATTAGGGGCTAAAGTGGGTGGGAATCAAAATAACGATCCCCGCCGAGGTAACATTCAGAATAAACTGAGGAATTCATATAATTCTGGAACTCCCCAAACTATAACAACCAAATACTCCTCTCCTTCTGCTTTCCAAGTAATCATAAGAGAAAGATATTAGAGAGATTATAATGGCAGCAGCATCCACATCTGTGAATTCATTCCCCTGAGTCAAAACGTTGGCACAGATTGGGGGGACAATAGTGACTTATGCTCTGGAGCTCAGGCAGTGAGTCTGGTTATTGTGATCAGAGATTCTAGAGTAAGGACAACAGGAGCACCAGATGCTATCTTGCCTTCCTCTTATTCTAGAGCTTTTTCATTGAATTGGGAGAGACAAGGGAGTTCATGACACTGAAACACTCTTTAATGGCCTCATTCCAATATTTCTCAGCAATTTATTCATCTCATTCTCAGATCTCTGATGATATGATGGGGAGTCACTTTTCACTACATATTTTATGATCAAGCCACATACAAAACTCCCCTCCCCAAAAGAGGGATCTTTTTCAAAGCAGGTATTTAAAAGATACAGATTTCCTTTTGGCAGTTGTGACAAATAGCAAAAAAAAAAACTTGGTAACCACACCCAATTTTAAACTCTTAACCCAAGTCACCAAAATAAATTAGCTGTACTCACTTAAAGTTTTTTTTACCTGTCCATAATTGTCTATTCCAGATATTAATCTATTGAGATTTAACAAATCAAATGAGGATCTTAGAGCCTGACCAAGAGTAGTCAGTCCAGAAGCCTGAAGATTTTTTAGTTCACTCATGAATGTTGCGTGATTTTCCTTCCAACCAGCCTGAAAACCAAACATTTACAAAGAAATTCCCGATTATACAATGAACAATAATATAAAGTGCAAGCAACCACTAAACAGCAAGTATCAAACATCTAATGAATGAATAGTTCCTTGATCTAATTATATTCTATGTCTTGGCCAACCAAATGGAACTAAAGCAAGCCATCAGTTTCAGAAAGATCCATCCACATTAATGCCCAATAGCAAAGATGCAAACAATGTTTTCATCCATTATGGCTGGAAGGCTCTGGTTCAAGGAGTCCAGTCTTCTGTTCAGGTCCAATCGAAACTACCCAAACATCTCAGTATTTACCTTAGTTTGACATGGATGATGAGCATGAAGTACAGAGGAGAGGAAGCACAATTTTTAAATGCACTGTCCTTCATAGAGACAATTCTTTCTTGAATGTTTGATCTACCTGAACATTTCTAACCGATTCCTCCTCCCAAACAATATTTTCACTTTAAATAAGAATCAAGGGGGAATTCTAGGAATAGAGCCACAACTATTTGGAGACAACCCTTCTGGTATCTTCAAACATTTAGAAAGCCCCAAGTCTAGAAAAAGGGGAGAAAGAAATTTAAAAAGTTTTGGCAAAGCAGCAGCATCCCTGAGGCACCCCCAGCAGCTCTGGACAGCAGCCAGGAACTGAAGAACCGAGGTCAGCAGCCAGCATGCTATGATTTAATGGTTTGTGGAAGAGGAGGAAAAGATCACAGTGATGGGGCAGTCATGGCCAGAAAAACAAAGCAGCTTCAAATGTAAAGAAGAGAGGCCAAAAGAAGAATTGGCGGCTAAGAGCGAGTCACAGAGGAGAAGTCCAGCAAGGGAGAGAGCACACAGCACAGCTGGGCAACTTGGTGGGACCAGTGGCCACCTGAGTCTTGGGAGCCCTAAGGGCAGCAGTGTGAGATGCTGAAGTCATGCCAACCAGGCCAGGACAGATGGAGGTGGAAGCAAAAGCAAATGACAAGAGATAAAGTAAAGCATTCAAATATCACATTTGGCTGAAGGCATACTGTCCATTATCTACGCAACTCCAGCCAAAGCTATTTTGCTGGTTTCCCAGTCTTCAGAAGCAGTTTGGGTCGGGATGAGTGGGAGGCAGAAAGGGGGCAGTGTCTGCGTGATCTTGAGCAAACCTGTTGGCTCTGAGGACCTAAATCATACTCTCTGAAAATGAAGAAGGTTAAGGCAAACAGGGACACCTTGTGAGGCTGTGCAAAATACAACCCGAGGGAGGAGTCATTCCCACTGGAATCCATGAGAATGGCACTCCCTGCAGCTGAACAATTCAGAACCTGCATAACCATGTAAGGTGAAGGAGGGCCTGGTTAAGATCCATTCCAGTCCAATAGTCTGGGATTCTGTAAAATTAAAGACATGCTTAGTTTGTTTGTTTGTTTGTTTGTTTGTTTGTTTGTTTGTTTTTAAAAAGACTCCTAACATATCCTATAGATCAAAGGATCGAAAGGTAAAACCTTTGCACGTGTTCCTTTGACACACTGTAGATATGACTTCTAGTGCCTAGGGAAAGTAGCACATGAGACTAAATCTTTGGAGCCCCAGGTCCTCATCAAATTACCTAGAAATATCAGCAGGTTACAGATTGAGCTGAATTCCACATCACTGACTATCAGGGAAATACAAATCAAAACCACAATGAGATACCACCTTACACCAGTGAGAATGGGGAAAATTCACAAGACAGGAAACAACAAATGTTGGAGAGGATGTGGAGAAAGGGGAACCCTCTTGCACTGTTGGTGGGAATGTGAACTGGTGCAGCCACTCTGGAAAACTGTGTGGAGGTTCCTCAAAGAGGTAAAAATAGATCTGCCCTACGACCCAGCAGTTGCACTGCTAGGGATTTACCCCAAAGATACAGATGCAGTGAAACGCCGGGACACCTGCACCCCAATGTTTATAGCAGCAATGTCCACAATAGCCAAACTGTGGAAGGAGTCTCGGTGTCCATCGAAAGATGGATAAAGAAGCCGTGGTCTATGTATACAATGGAATATTACTCAGCCAGTAGAAACGACAAATACCCACCATTTGCTTCGATGTGGAGGGACCTGGAGGGTATTGTGCTGAGTGAAATAAGTCAATCGGAAAAGGACAAGCATGATATGGTCTCATTCATTTGGGGAATAGAAAAATTAGTGTAAGGGAATAAAGGGAAATGAGAGAAAATGAGTGAAAATATCAGTGAGGGTGACAAAACATGAGAGACACCTAACTCTGGGAAATGAACAAGGGGTAGTGGAAGGAGAAGTGGGCAGGGGATTGGGGTGACTGGGTGATGGGCACTGAGGGGGGCACTTGGCGGGATGAGCACTGGGTGTTATGCTATATGTTGGCAAATTGAACTCCAATAAAAAATATAATAAATAAATAAATAAATAAATAAATAAATAAATAAATAAATAAAAAAAACAAATTGAGCTGAATTCAAAAATAAGCTTTCTGCTTTGTGGCGGACAGGAAAGGTACAAAGTTGGGAGGGACAGCAGGAATTCTTTCCTTAAGTCAACAAATTGGCATGGATCAACCCCACCATATTGGGCAGAACGCCATACACTGAGGATATGGAAGGGGTTAGGCCCTTGAGGAGCTCTTGTCACAGAGGAATGAGAAATGCAGTTTTTGGCAGGAAGGCTGAAAGGGCAAGTGGCTAGGAAGTCAGGGAGGGCTTCTCCCTGAGCATGGGGCATCTGTGGAAGAGCATGGGACGTCCCAAATTGATGGTAGGAGTGGAGGGGTGTGCCAAGGAAGAGAACAAGAATCCATAAGAGGCTAGAGCTTTGTGGAGAACCACAAGTAATTTGATTATCATTGTTCTGGGTACATGGCGGGAGGCGAGGCTGATAAGTGGGGCTCTGACCATACAGTGCTTTGTACATTGTGCTCAGGAGTTTGGATTTTATCTGTTGGCTCTGGGAATGACTTGAGGTTTTTAATTAGGGGAGTGTCATGATCAGATAGATATACCTTTTAGCAAGATTGTTCCGCTAGGGACCTGGAGAATAAATTGGGGAGGGGGTATAGGGGAGGCTTCTGAAGCTCAAGGCAGGGAAACTGGTTTGGAAACTGCTGCAATAGCTTATGGGAAGAGTGATGAAAGCCTGGGCAAAAGCAGTGGGGAGGGGAGGAGGCTGCCACCAATGAATGAAGTATTTCAGAGGCAGTCACAAGGTTTTTAGGAGCTAATTAGAAGAGCCGGGTGAGGAAAAGAGGTAGTCCATTAGGTTGAGCTCTGTGGCCTGGGCAAACCTGAGAATGGTGGGTCATTCATCCACAAGCCACGTTATTAAGTTGACTTCTTTTTCAAAGTGACTTCACATAGCAATCTTATTTCCACACCATACATTCAACATTCTATCTATAGTGAGGATTGAACTCCTGGGAGCCAGAGTAGTTCAAGGCGTGGCCAAAGAAGAATTAACAGACTTACTTGATTCAAGAAAGGGTTGGGATTAGACATGGGTACCACTTAACCACCCTGTAACTTGTCCATCTTTAAAATAATGTGTTCTGATTTTTCATCATCTTACTAATCAATCTGTTGGAATAACTGCCTTTTAAATTTCCCTTTATAATATGGATTGAAAGCATTTTACAAATCGTTTCTGCAACTGAATTGGTGGCATTCTGTTTTCAGGCCAATTCCAATTCTTTGCAGTGAATGGAACAATACAAGAAATGTGGATGCTACTCCTACCTCGGTATCACAAAGTGGAGCCACATTTACTGCCCAAAGCAATGAACTTCTTGGGAGCAGTTTAGCTTCTTCAAGAGAAGAATTAAATGTCCCTAAATGCATTCCTCACAATGCTGAAGAGGAAAAAGCCTACAGATTAATCTCAATATTTAGAGAACTTTATTCATGTGACAAATTTCTTTGCAAAAGATAATTATAAAGAGCTAGTGGTAGAAAGTAGATGTTTATATTCTTCATTCTCATTCTCATTATATTCTTCATTGCTTAGAGTTGACTTTTTTTAATAAGTGAATTCAGAACATCCCATTTACTTTCTTTTTTTAAGATTTTATTTGTAAGTCATTTCTACACCCAATATGGGGCTCAAACAACCCCGAAATCAAGAGCTGCATGCTCCACTAAGACTGAGCCAGCCAGGTGCCCCTCCCCCCATCCACACTTACCTTCTTAATACAGTCTTTTCTTTCAACTCACTCCAAAGGTACCCTATTTTCATATTGAGTCAGTAAAATCTTGACTCATGATGATGAGTTCTATACATTTTTATGGAGGTTTACAACTTACAGAGCCATATCCCATTTCACATTTGTTGAGGACAACCCTATAAATAGGGATGGTATTACCAATCCAATTTTGTTTTTCTAAACCAGGAAGAAGTAAGACTTAAGTAGGTCTTGTTTGGGGGGGGGGTGATAGTGGCAGTGAGTCACACTCTGGAATTGTACTTGCTCTGGTATCCCTGAGCCCCTTGTGGCTACTGAGCACTTAAAACATGGCTAGTCTGACTTAAGATGTGATATAAGTGTAAAAGACATGGCTAAAGAAGATGTGGTTTATGTATACAATGGAATATTACTCAGCTATTAGAAATGACAAATACCCACCATTTGCTTCAACGTGGATGGAACTGGAGGGTATTATGCTGAGTGAAGTAAGTCAGTCGGAGAAGGACAAACATTGTATGTTCTCATTCATTTGGGGAATATAAATAATAGTGAAAGGGAATATAAGGGAAGGGAGAAGAAATGTGTGGGAAATATCAGAAAGGGAGACAGAACGTAAAGACTGCTAACTCTGGGAAACGAACTAGGGGTGGTAGAAGGGGAGGAGGGCGGGGGGTGGGAGTGAATGGGTGACGGCACTGGGGGTTATTCTGTATGTTAGTAAATTGAACACCAATAAAAAATAAATTTAAAAAAAAGGAATAAAAAAAGTGTAAAAGACATGGCATTTTGAGGACTGGGAAGAAAAAAAAAAGAATGACAATACCTGAGTATTGATTTTTATATTGATGACATGTTGCAATGATAATGTTTTGAATATTTGCAGTTAAATAAAATGTATCACTAAAAGTTTCACCGGTTTCTTTGTACTTCTTAATGTGGCTACTAGAAAATGTTACATTTTGTGTATGGCTGGCATTATATGTCTATTGGACAGAGATGTTCTAGAAGGACTTGGAGGTCGGGCAAAAGAGCCTGGCCTGTCTTCTGCAGACAATAGACACACTACAGACCCCGAGGCAGGGGGGAAACAGGATCAAAGCAGTATCTCAAGTAGGTCAGTCTGGCAGTGACATAGGGGACTGATTGGGGAAGGAGAAACTGTGGTCAGGAAAAAGAAAACTAGAAGGTTTGAATTAGTAATCCAGGCCTGAGAGAAGCAGGGCCTGGATTAGGATAGGGATGAAGAGCAAGGGGTTAACTAAGGAACATTTCAAACCAACAAGATAGGATCTGATGACAGATAGACCATGGGCCTACAAGTAGAGAGGGAAGATGCTGACAAACTTCTAGCCCAGGACACATGAAGAAACAGAGGTTTGGGACAAAAGAGTAACCTGGGATCAGTGAAATCCTAAATTAAGAGTTTACTGTCTCTACAGATCAAGTTTTAAAAGTCTCCCAGAAGTCATAGGATGATGGTGGTGCTGAATAATAATAATAGGTAATGTGTTTCTGGGCCAATGTGTCAGGACCTCATGCTAAGCACAGTATCCTCCTCGTCGTCCAGCACCCCATCAAGTAGGTGCTGCTCTTATTTCCACTTTGTAGATAAGCCCACTGAGGCTCAGAAAGGATGAGCAACTCATCCAAGTCAAACAACTAGTAAATGACACAGCCAGGATTTGAACCCAGGTAGCCAATTTAAACCATTAATTACTTGAGGATCTTCTACCTATTCTGCATGTTCACTTCATAGACAAGTCTTGTTATAGTAGCTTAAAAGTTCATACATTTCACGAAATTTCCAAATTTCCTTTCACCGAAGCCTACCTTCCCTGATGTCTAAATGCAGACCAGTGGGGTATGGGGAGCAGCGAGTGATCTAGGACTTAGAAGACCCTAGTCTATCCTGGCTGTAACTAACTATCAAAACAACTGGTCCAGAGGAAGTCAGTTACACTCTGCTGGGCCTGGTACCTCATCTAAGCAATGAAAAGGCTAAAGAACCTTAGCCTTTAAGTTTAGCCTAAAGGCTAAAGAACTCGAAGGTCCCTTCAAGCTTTCATACCTCATAATTCCATACCATTATATGAATCTGACTTACAGAAACAAAACACCTCACATATTAATATATATGCTCATTCAGGCCCGGTTGAAATATGTACAGTTAATTGAAAATGTCTTTGAGGGGATCCCTGGGTGGCGCAGCGGTTTGGCGCCTGCCTTTGGCCCAGGGCGCGATCCTGGAGACCCGGGATCGAATCCCATATCAGGCTCCCGATGCATGGAGCCTGCTTCTCCCTCTGCCTGTGTCTCTGCCTCTCTCTCTCTCTCTCTCTCTCTCTCTCTGTGACTATCATAAGTAAATAAATTTAAAAAAAAATTAAAAAAAAAATAAAAAAAAAAGAAAATGTCTTTGAATACCAACAGAGAAAGTATGATGAGCCTTTCAGCCTATCAGTGCCTTGGGTTCTGTTCCAGCTCTACTGACTAACCACTGGCCATTTACTGACCCCTCGTATCACCACAGAAAAGAGAGAATCTTCACTCCTTTCCCTGGAAGGTCAAAGCCTAAAAGAAAATATTTTTCTACTATCCTCTGTGACCTTATTTCCATCTTCTTATTTGACTGCTAGGTTTTGCAGGAAATTGGCATGCTCCCATGGAGGAGGAAGCATGTCTTTCTAATCTCCTGGTATGTTCTGACATTGGTTGCTTAAGGTATAGGCTCTGTCCCTACATCAGACCTATAGGGGAGGTCTATCAATGTGTGAACAGTTTAGAAGCTTTTTTGGGAATGCACACCTCCAGTCTAGCCTTTGTCAGGAAGACAGCTGTTATTCAGAACTCTGGCTGGCTCCTTGGGTCTTATTTCGTCATTGGTTTCAATGGAGGAGGGAAAGGTGGAGGTGTTATTTAGTGGCTCCCCCAAACCTCACTATCCTAATACTTTTCCTTCCCGAGCTTCATCCCACCTTGGCCAGACCATTTCCCTAATTCATCAATTTTAATTTATTTTTATTTTTGAAAAGAGGAGAACCCTTTCCTCCATCAAAATCATGACAGGAAGTATAAACAAGTAAGAAAGATAAAAGCGCATCAACTGTCCTTGAAGGCAATGTGGGAGTGGTGCTAGAGCCCTTTTGGAAAATCCCTCCACATGTAAATGGCACTTGTAATCCTTTTCCAAAATATAAACAACCTTGTTAGGTTTAGGATTACATGCAAATTTAATGAATGTGCTGTGAATCTCCCCTTCTAAAGTAAGCAAAAAACATATTTAGGGCAGCAACATCTAATTTTCCACAAGAGAAGCACCCCTCTATGTAAATGGGATACTTGTAAATCAAGAAATAAACGGATAATTCCAATCCAATAGGGTGATAGCTATTGAAAGTGAATCAACCGTAGGGAATCTTTTTAAAGAGCAGAAATAGAGCTTGTCACAACCCAGGCTCTCTCACTAGAAGGGCACCACTCACTGGGTCCCTCTGACTTAGTGCTGAGCCACTGCACCGACCCATTCTCGGCGCACATGCCTGAAAGCCTATTTGGACACTCCTCTGAAAAGTAACAGTTCAACTCAGCCCAAGTAAGTCTTCATAGCTTGTTAGAAGGCCTTCCTGATGAATAAAAGGCTTCCCTGGGATTCAGGGAGAGATAATACATGTTGCTTCCCTTTCTTTAACAAGACTTTTTAAAATCTTTTATTAAAGGAAATGAAATCAGCCTGGTAATATTTGCCCTTCACAATCCCATAGAGCTATCCTGGACCTTGGGCTCTTCTTCAAGGTGGTTACAAACCAGACGATGAACGGATTTGAGTATTTTTCCAGATGTTGCAAGTTAAAGCCAAGGAGTTTAAATTTAGCAGGGCCATCATTTCTCCTGCTGAAAGATAAACTATTTCCCTTTTCCATTTGCTCTCTGAAAGTTGAGGGCAACTCATAAATCGGACTAAATCAATTTCCACATTTTCTGACAAACTTAATTTCTTCTCCAATCTGATGCTCTGTCAACTTTGTCAGTGTGGACTGTTCCTGTGTTGGTGAACTGACCAGTAAGACAGAATGATGTGAAGAGTAAGTAGGAAGCCTTGCTTTTCAAATCAACTCTATCTCTGGAGGAGACAGATGCCTTTTCCCTTGGTCTTTGCCCTTAGCCTTATACGGACTATCAGTGTACGTTAAAACTTTAAAACTCTTGGGGTTTTCTTCTCACAACTAAAACAGACTTTAATTCTGAGAGATATAAGACAAGGTTTTCTTGTCCTCTTACATAAACAGACCACCATGCTAGCCAGATCACCTTAAAACATTCAAACTTCTTTCTAAATTGTGTTTCCAGGCAGCACCCTTACAAAGGAGCTTGTTCAAATGGTGAACTACACATTAGGAAGACATCATATCATTAAAAGATTGGAATTGTCTTGCCTCTTGTATCTCCCTTAAACTTCTCTTCTGGTACTATACTTTCTCACCCTGACACATTTCTTCCCCCATAAAACTCTAGCGATTTGGACTGGTTTCACTTTTTAGTGACTTGAGGTTCTGATACACTTTCAGGTGTAACGAGGTGGCCTATCATTTGGGATTACTAATATCACTTTTTCTTACAAAAATTACTGGTTTTAAGAATATCCAGTTCTCTTGGATTTCTTGTTGTCTGAGTTACTGCCTCCATGGGCACCTAGTGTCCTGAAATTGCTAAAATGCTCAAAGTCCATTTTATTTGATTCAATCAGTCCTCTCCCTGAGAACTCTGGATGTTGCCATTCTGTGTTTTGGTCCATCAACTAATTTCTATCCACATACTTCAGGAAATACTACGAGTCAAGATCACACCAAATAATTCCAGCTTACTTGAGTCTTCTACTTGTTAAAAAAATGCCTAAGAAATTGACCCCCTAGTACATTGCTGAAGTATTTGACAGTGTGTGGACCACAGGATTGTTTTTCCAGCAGATGGCTAAAGGCCCTCATGAGCGTCTATTTTTTTAAGATTGTATTTATTTATTTGAGAGAGACAGAGGCAGAGAGAGCATGAGCACAGTGAAGGGCAGAGGGAGAAGGAGAAGTAGACTCCCTGCTGAGCACAGAGCCCAATACAGGGCTTGATCCCACGACCCTGAGATCATGACCTGAGCCGAAGTCAAACACTTAACCGCCTGAGCCACCCAGGTGCCACCATGAGTGCCTATTTTTAAGTAAACTGGGCAAGGAAATGATTCACAGTTTGATTCTACTGACACAAAGTTCGTGATTTTGTATCACCAGTCTCTTTAGAATTCCTAGAATGGGGGGGGGGTTAGTGGATAAATAAACCTAAAGATTAGTCTAAAATATCTCCAAAATGCATGTATGAGTTTTCAATTCTTACCCCAGAGAATCAGGATGAAATTATGAAGTAGCACACCTCTCACTTGAAAACATGGTAAGATCAAAAGAAATTTTATCTTCACCAGAGGATGCTAACATGTAGAACCAGAACTTTAGAAACTTTTCTCTCTGAGAGTCAATTGCACTGTTAACTAAAGGAAAAATACCCTAGAGAAGCAAAGAATTGGCCAAACCCAGTCAGATATAGTGTAAAATGTTACCTCTCTCACTCTCGGACCATTTCAACTGTAGCTATTGACCTAATGTCAGGGAAAAAAAAGCCACTGGGCAGATCACATGTTCAACTGTTGAGACTTTGGGTTCTGATAGGAGAAATTTTTATGAACACATACAGAGAATAAAAATTAACAAAGGTGGCCTTGGAAAGACACAAGGACAGAAGTAAGGCTAACCCACCCAAACACTGCAGAAAAAAATTGAACAGAGGATACTCTAGAATGGCCACTCGTGACTTTCCTAAGATTGCATAGCATCTCTTTCCCCCAGACTGATTTGTTTAAAGATAATCTATTTATTTGAGAGAGAGAGAGAGAGAATGGTGGGGGTGGTGGCAGAGGGAGAGAGAGAGAGAAGCAGGCTCCCCACTGAGCAGGGAGCATGAAGAAAGGCTGGATCCCAGGACCCCAGGATCATGACACGAGCTGAGATCAAGAGTCAGATGCTCAACCAAGTGAACCATCTAGATGCCCTCAGACTTTTTAAAAAGTTTTTTCTCAATTTTATGAGCAGTTTTTTTTTTTTACATTATACAAATAAACATTCATTGTTGAAAATTCCAACAGAAATACAAGGTCAGTCAATATCTCCCCAAAACTCCCAGTTCCACACTCTTCAGAGGTCACCATTGCTGGGAATCATGGAGCTGTTAGCAGACAAAAATGACATCAGTAAGATGGAGTGACATTTACCACTAAAATGGAGTGACATTCACTGAGTGTGCAGAAGAGCACAGTAGGCATGGACAGGAACCATGTTTTCTATGTTTTCTAAAATTTAAAGCAATTTTGAAATCACCCTGAATTCCATGCCTCAACTACTCCCCTTTCCTATCTTTCGGTTATACAGTTCTCTCCTGTCCTTTTTTGGAAAGAACAGTGGGAATAACCTAGTCTAATCCCTTCATTTTTACAGATAAGAAAATTAACCTCATAAAAGGAAAGTGACTTTCCCAGGGTCATGTATCTATCTAGTCCGTGGCAGATTGTGGCTGCGTGCTAAAGTGACACCCTTTGCCACAGGTACATGACAGTGGGCGGGTGACCTACCAGACAGGATGTAACATGACCACTTTTTAAAAACTGATTTTTGGGGATCCCTGGGTGGCGCAGCGGTTTGGCGCCTGCCTTTGGCCCAGGGCACGATCCTGGAGACCCGGGATCGAATCCCACGTCGGGTTCCCTGCATGGAGCCTGCTTCTCCCTCTGCCTGTGTCTCTGCCTCTCTGTCTCTCTCTCTCTGTGTGACTATCATGAATAAATAAATAAAATCTTAAAAAAAAAATAAAAATAAAAACTGATTTTTGTAACAGGACCTAGATTTCACCAGACTTTTTTTTTTTTTTTTATGATAGTCACACACAGAGAGAGAGAGAGAGAGGCAGAGACACAGGCAGAGGGAGAAGCAGGCTCCATGCACCGGGAGCCCGACGTGGGATTTGATCCCGGGTCTCCAGGATCACGCCCTGGGCCAAAGGCAGGCGCCAAACCGCTGCGCCACCCAGGGATCCCTTCACCAGACTTCTAACGTGCAGCTCAGAGCCATCCCTATGAGGTGGAGGTTATAGAGTCAAAGCACATGTGAGCTTTTAAGAAAGAGGGACAGCTTTGCCCCGCCCATCTTCAGCTTTCTCCTACAAGAAATAAACCAGGAGGGACCTCCCCACTCCCCCCACACACACTTTCCAATGCCATGGCTGTATTAAAGCCTAGATATTCTCTCCGGAATTCTGTTGTCTCCTGTCTAGTTAGGCAGGTCCCCTTGGGCACAGACAAATGCAAAAAGATAGAACTCCTGATTACACTGCCACACCTCCAGGCAACTGCAGACTGATTTAAATCACAACATGTTGGTCTAGTTCACGCTAATAAACCTCCAAAGGTCATACTCCACCTTTCTCCCCCTTCCTTCTGCAACTTCTCATCATTATAATAAAGCACCTTCTGTCACATCCTCCCCCTCAAGTCACACCCTTACTGGAATGCTGCCAGTTCACTTTTTATTCTCCCCATCTGCCCCCCAGCCCCCAGTTCTCTGGGCTCTGGATCTCCCTCTTACTTCAGTTAACTGATGCTCTAAGGGCCGGCATCAGGAATGGGGAGACCAAATCAGGCGGTGTAAGAGACAGGTCTGGCTGAAGCATGGGGCTCCTGTGGGGAGATGATGGGGGTCAAGTTTTCTACTCATGCATGGAGCAGATCCTAGAGGGCTCGGGATGGCATCCACAGACCTGAGAAGTCTTTGGAGACTTGGGCGGGGGAAGGGGGTCGATATGATGAAACCAGCTTTTTTAGAGAGTTAGCAGTCCATGAGGGCAGAGTAGGAATTTGGGTAGCACTTAGGGAGACCAAGTCGAAGGTTGTTACAGTGGTCAAAGCACAAAAGTTCAGGACCCAGCCTCAAGTGACGGCAGCCGAAATTGAGACGAAGGAACATACGTGAGAGACATTTCAAAGAAATGATGGACAGGTATTAGAAGAAATAGAAGGACCAGGTCAAAGCTGAATAATGCCTGGCTTTCAGCACTGGGTGACTAAAAGCTGGATAACATGGAAGAGCGGATAGGTTTAGGGCCACAGGGTCTTCTTGACATGCCTACTGTGAGCTGATGGCAGGATAGACAGTCAAGTGGAGATGTCCTGGAGTCAGCTACAGGTGTCTGGGTAAGACGCTGAAGATGTAGAAACCTCAGTGTGGAAGGACTATAGGAAACCATGAATGAGGTCAGATGCATTCACCAAGGGAGCAGATTGGGAAGACAGAGAAAGAATACAGAGGAGGTGATCAGTTTTTGGAAGGAAGGAGTAGTAACAGTTCCAAATATAGTCAATGGCAAGGAGAGTAAACATTAGTACATTGGCTCAAGTAGCTACAGAGTGAATCCTGAGACCTTGAGAAATCATATTTACTTTTCTCGCTAGTACCATTCCTTAGTTACACAAACATAAATGCTTTCAAAGTCTTCTGTTCATTAGCATTCAAGTCCAGAATTTGGCTCTTGGTACTAAGTTTACTGAACTATTCAACCTACAGGGCACAATATAGATAATGAAAGAGCACCTGCCATTAATGACTAGTATAATCAGGTGAACATGGTTTCAGAAACAGCACTCCACTTTTCCTCCCAACCTCTGGCACATCAGCACAAAAGTGTTCATACACCTTTTCTCTAGTTAAGACCCCAGTGGCTGAATGAGGGAGTACCTCCATTCCTTCTCTGAAATTCATCTTTCCCAACCTAACTAAGCAGCCACAAGCCATCTGGCTATGGCAGGGGTCGGGGGCCCGGGGAAAGAGAGGGTGATGGGGAGGGAATGAAGAAGGTACCATAAGGTAAAGCACAGGCTGATGCCTAAAATACTGCAAAGGTGGTTCTGGCACCTTCAAGCCTTTTACAAAACCACTCTGCATCCCCACAGGTGATGGATGAGAAGAGACGAAATGGTTACCGTGGCGTATCTTGAATGTCTTCTTTTTCCTTACAAGAAAAACATGTATCATGAGATTCATAAAGGGAAAGTGGCAAATCAGATTGTGGAAGCCACAAGATGGCCAAAGACTACCCTGTTGCTTTTACAAGCCTACCACTCCTCCTATAGGGTGGACTCAGCCCAGAGGACAGGCCCTCAAGCTCCGCCCCCGACATACATACTATCTCCATCTCTACCACCTGCACACACATGGGTACTGGGGTAAGGGCCAAACTGCAGAACATCAAAAGCCAAACCATTTCACAAATTAATGCACCATGCTAGAACGAGTTAAGAAAATAAAGCTAGTAACGTGGCAGTAATAATTTTCATTCACTGAGTGCTTGCTCTAATACCAGGCACTGCTATATCAAGAACTATAAATAAGAGCATGATAATTCTGTCTAAAAACCATGGCTCTAGGACGTATATTATAATGAGAAAATACCAGTGAGAGACAGACCTGGGTTACTATTTGGCTGTGTTATAAGTAACCTGCCTGGGCCTGGTTTCTCTGAGTTAGGGTGGTTGGGAAGATAAATGAAAGAAGTGCTTTATATTCATTGTCATGTTGCCTTATACATAGGCATTACTCAATAAACATCAGCTGCTATTATTAGAAAGCTACTGTATTATTATTGTTCACTATTACAAGAAAGTAGTTATAAGACCAATCGTATCTGTAAAAGCCAGATAACACCTTCAGCAATGAGGTGGGTTTCAGGAGGACCCAAAACTAGGGCTATAAAATACATGCCATTCAGCAGCACATCTGCACTTTTGTCCAGATTCCGGATTAAACATTGCTGTTTCTTCCTTAAATGGGAGTCATTACAGTAAAAAAATAAATAAAATAACGTGGTCACTTCCGTAACCCCCATGAGGAGGACTGATGTTAGAGAGAGAAATAATCATGGGAGCTCTCCTCCCTCCTTTTAATGCTATTGATGACATCCCACAATATAAGACAAGGGCTCCTCTACGGAACATTGAGAACGCCTTCAATAAAAGCAGAGATACAAACCCCCCTTTGTTTATTGGGTTTTATACTATGCCAAGCTAGAGAATTTATCCTTTATCCTACTTTTCTTAATGAATGCTGTTCCTAAGGATTTTTGGGCCATGAAGTTTTATAAATTGAATCAGGGCTATGTCACATATTTCTAGTAACACTAAAAGCATGCAACATTCAGTGCCACTGTTGAGCACATATTACAAACAGAATTCTGATTCCTGTAGTTGCATTAGGAGTTCACACATATATTCTATTGTATTTAGCCTAGGAAAATACTTCTAACCCAACCAGTTGGATCACCAACTGCATCCAAAAGCCACTGGCTTTCAATACAAACAAGAATGGGATGCTTTCATATTTTGCCCCAGGGCTGAGGGTTATCAACCCATCAATTCTGAACTGTATGAAAACCTTTCATGCACAAATGAGTCCATTATGATGTTAATTTTAAACAGAACTTCAAGAGAAAAGAACCTCCTTAGCAAATAATTTCTAGGATAGGAACATCATAAATATCTTAAGAAAGAATATAAACTTCCATCAAAATCCTAGAGGAGGGATCCCTGGGTGGCGCAGCGGTTTAGCGCCTGCCTTTGGCCCAGGGCGCGATCCTGGAGACCCGGGATCGAATCCCTCGTCGGGCTCCCGGTGCATGGAGCCTGCTTCTCCCTCTGCCTATGTCTCTGCCTCTCTCTCTCTCTCTCTCTGTGACTATCATAAATAAATAAAAATAAAATAAAATAAAAAAATCCTAGAGGAGAACAGAGGCAACACCCTTTTTGGATTTGGCCACAGCAACTTCTTGCAAGATACATCTACAAAGGCAAGGGAAACAAAAACAAAAATGAACTATTGAGACCTAATCAAGATAAAAAGCTTCTGCACAGCAAAAGAAACAGTCAACAAAACTAAAAGACAACCTACAGAACGGGAGAAGATATTTGCAAATGACATATCAGATAAAGGGCTAGTATCCAAGATCTATAAAGAACTTATTAAACTCAACAGCAAAGAAACAAACAATCCAATCATGAAATAGGCAAAAGACATGAACAGAAATTTCATCAAAAAAGACATACACATGGCCAACAAGTATATGAGAAAATGCTCTGCATCACTTGCCATCAGGGAATACAAATCAAAACCACAATGAGATACCACCTCACATCAGTGAGAATGGGGAAAATTAGCAAGACAGGAAACAACAAATGTTGGAGAGGATGTGGATAAAGAGGAACCCTCTTGCACTGTTGGTGGGAATGTGAACTGGGCATAGCCACTCTGGAAAACTGTGTGGAGGTTCCTCAAAGAGTTAAAAATAGAGCTACCCTACGACCCAGCAATTGCACTCCTGAGGATTTCCCCCCAAAGATACCGATGCAGTGAAACGGCAGGACACCTGGACCCCGATGTTTATAGCAGCAATGTCCACAACAGCCAAACTGTGGAAAGAGCCTCAGTGTCCATCGAAAGATGAATGGATAAAGAAGATGTGGTTTATGTATACAATGGAATATTACTCAGCCATCAGAAACGACGAATACCCACTATTTGCTTCAACATGGATGGAACTGGAGGGTATTAGGCTGAGTGAAATAAGTCAATTGGAGAAGGACAATCATCACATGGTTTCACTCATATGGGGAATATAAAAAATAGTAAAAGGGATCATAGGGGAAAGAAGAGAAAATGAGTGGGAAAAATCAGAGAGGGTGAAAGAACTTGAGAGACTCCTAACTCTGGGAAATGAACAAGGGGTAGTGGAAGGGGAGGTAAGCAGGGGGATGGGGTGACTGGGTGATGGGCACTGAGTGGGCACTTGATGGGATGAGCACTGGGTGTTATACTATATGTTGGCAAATCGAACACCAATAAAAAATATACAAAAAAAGAAAGACTGTAGACTAACACTGCTAACAGAAATCTAGTGCAAGCCACATGTGTCTTTTTATATTAAGTAGACATATTTTAAAAAATAGACCTAGGTGAAACTGATAGTATATTTCATTTAACTCAGTATATAAGAAATACAATTGCTTAAATTTGTTGTAATCAATCCAAAAATTGTTAATGAGTAGTTTATATATTTTTGAACTGTGTCTTCAAAATCAAGTGTTTTTTTTTAAACTTTTTTTTTAATTTTTATTTATTTATGATAGTCACAGAGAGAGAGAGGCGCAGAGACACAGGCAGAGGGAGAAGCAGGCTCCATGCACCGGGAGCCCGATGTGGGATTCGATCCCGGGTCTCCAGGATCGCGCCCTGGGCCAAAGGCAGGCGCCAAACTGCTGCGCCACCCAGGGATCCCTAAAATCAAGTGTTTAATGTATACTTATCATCTTAATTCAGACCAGCCACCTTTCATGGGCTCAATCACCACATGTGCCCAGTGGGTACTGTACTGAATGGTGTAAATGGTAAATGTAGCCAATCTAAAACATGAATGGTAGAGCACCCTGGTGGCTCAGTCAGTTAAGCATCCAACTCTTGATTTCCACTCAGGTCCTGATCTCAGGGTCTTGAGATGAATCTCCATGTCAGCTACGTGCTGTACAATGAGCCTGCTTAAGATTCTCTCTCTCTCTCTCTCTCTCTCTCTCTCTCTCTCTTTCTCTCTCTCTACCTCCCTCTGCCCCTCCCTCCTCTCTCTCATACACAAGAATGGTATATTTGAAGATCTCTGCCTACCTCACTGCCATCTCAGCCTTTCATCTATCTTACTGGAGCCCTTAGAGGGTCTCCACCACCCCCATCACTAGCCACCAGGAGTTGTGAGGAAGAAGAGGGGAAGGATGTGTTTTGACCAAATCACCTGGAAACCCAAATCCGTTTCCCCCGTAGAAACAATGACAAACACAATGGTTCTCTGGCTAAGTGGCATTAAGGGTTAAAAAGCCTTTCCTGGGAAGGAAGGTCTGGGAACCTCATCATGATTTAGAACATTGTATCCAGGAGATAGTGTGTTCCAAACTTCTAATATTCACACAAAGGGACTGCCTTGATCTCTTATGCCCTTGGCAAAAGGGACCCAGAGGCCATGTTTACAGAGTTTTTCATTGAAAGACTTAAAAGCCAAGGTCTGTCTTCAGACCTGTCCTACAGAGGGTCCCCCACATGGAGGGTCCTGCCCTTCTCTGGAAGGCACATCTCTGCTTGAAATGTGCAACTGCTTCCATGTTTGAGCTCCCTGAGAACCTCCGAGTCCCGTCTTGGAAGCAGTTCTAATGACCTTCCTGAAACACAGGCAACCTGAGGAGGACATATCTGTACTCTCCTCCTGTGGGCCCCACCCCTCTGCCAGTGCCCCACCCCAATCCCAACCCCAAAACCAGGAGCTCTCAGGCAGTCAGCACTCATGCAAAGCAAGGCCATTTCCAACCACATCTCTCGGGTTCCTTCCCATCTTTCCCTTCATCCCTCTGCCCCAGCCTTCCTCATCCTACGCTCCTGGGAATAACAACTGAACAAGTGCACTGACCACAAGCCTAGCCCCATTCCTCTTCAAATCTGCCTTGCAACTCTTCATCCCAGAGAAAATGTCCACACTCTAGCGTGGAGGTCTCAAAGCCCTTTTGTGATCCAATCACAGCTAGTTACAACCCTGACTGGATAAATTGAATTTTCACTGTAACTTGCCCACCCCACCCCACCCCCTGCCTCACCTCCAATCTGTCGGTTAAGAGTCCACTCACTGTCTTTGGTGTATCCCACACCTTAATCCATATGCTCCAGTCACCTTTTTTTCCAAGTGACCATTCTCCAGACCCTCAATGACGAGGACTGTGACTTTTACCCTTCTGGCGTCCCCCTGGGCCAGGTCTCTCAGGCCTAGATTGCAGACCCCTACTATGAGTGCTATGAGTAGCCACCCACCGTTGGATTTCTATTCTGGAAACACCATCATGATTGTATCATCGTGGAGCTGATAAAAGTTAAACCAGTGGTTACCCGCAGGGGAGGAACAGATTACAGGAAGAAGCAAGAAGCATTTTCTGGGGTGATGGAAATAGTCAGTAGCTTGGCCTGGGTTGGTGCTTACATGAATGTAGAAACATGTTAAAAACTGCATTGGGTCATTAAGATTGATGTACCTAGGTATGTAACTCACATTGCAACGAACAAAAGAAAGGGGAGGCACATACATTGGCCTTATAAAAGATACAGCCCTGCCGGATCATAAACCTGACCCTACGTGAAAATACTAGCTATAATCAACATTAAACACATTACACCGTTCGTTAATACTGATCACCCTTTGAAGTAAGAGTAGCAGAAATGGGAGCTGGGACTGGGTAACTTTCACACTTACCTACTGCTTGAAATCTACCCCTTCCATTGACTGAGTACCTGCTAAAATATAGGCACTCTTTCAGGTGCTCAGGGTACAAATATAAGTTTAAATAGGAGCCCATAAAGACCTCATGTTAGGAAGGCCAATATGAGCACTGAGAACCACCACCATACAGTTTGCTAACTTTAAGGTCCGGGCAGTGCTGGCGGATCACAGTAGGAGGGGTTATACCATTTGGAGTAGAGCTTGGGCAGAAGGGCAGGATGACTTTGGAGACTAAAGAATAGAGAGCTGAGGCGTGTCACGTCAGCCAAGTGCATGTCCCAGGCAAAGGAAACTAGAGGCATAGTGAGTCCAGAGAAGACAGCAGACTTTCCCATCGCCCTGGCTGGAGCCTAGGGTCCAGAAGAAGAGTGGAAGAGTGGAAAGGCACAACTGGGAAGGTGAGCTAGATCTAGCTAGGTGAGCTAGATCATCCTACGCTCCAAGAGGCCTTGGAGGTCTCTGGATTCTAGATTCTACTCTGAAATGTACCAGGGAGCCACTGAAGGATTTTAGTAGGGGAATGACTTTACTTTACTTTGTTTTATTTTGAGGATGAACAATTAGTGGCAATGAGGGGGAGGGCATCAGTGGGGAGTAAGACAAGAAGTAGGGAGACCAGCTGAGTGGCTGCTACAACACAGGTCTGGGTGAAGAATGATGAAAGTTGGAAAAAGGAGGGGTGCAGGTAAGAATGAATGGAGAGAGGAGAGGTTGGTAATAGGGAACTGATGGGACTCTGCCATCATCTGCCAGCTCATAGCTAGTCTGCAGAGGGCACTTACTCCCCAACCCAAGGATCTAGGCTTCTACCAAAAATTTTACTGGCTTTTTATTTTTAACAAGAAATATTTTATTCACTGCAAGACAAAACCACCAACAAAAGTACAGATAGAGTGGCATAGACTCGAGTGATGAGTTTTCTGGATAAGGTTTCACTGAAGTTCTAATTCCTTGTATAAAGAAAAAGTGCTACTACTCAGAGTCCCTCACTCAGGAAATGCTTTCCAGGAGTGCCTGGGTGGCTCAGTCAGTTAAGTGTCTACTTTTGGCTCAGGTCATGATCTCAAGGTCCTGGGATCAAGCCCCTCCTGGGGCTCCCTGCTCAGTGGGGATTCTGCTTCTCCCTCTCCCTCTGCTTGCCAACCACCTCGTGCTTGTTCTTTCTCTTTCGCTCAAATAAATAAAATCTTTTTTAAAAAAGGAACATAAAATTCTTTCCAATAAACTATATTTAATTCATAGGTTGGACAAAAGTCTGTATTTATGTATGCATAACTGATGTATCCTTATATTAGTTTCAGGTATACAACACGTTGATTTCATATTTGTATATACTGCAAAATGATCACCACAATAATTCTGCTTAAACTCATCAGCATACACAGTTACAAACTTATTTTCTTTTTTTCTTATGCTGAGAACTTCTAAGATTACTCTCTTAGCAACTTTTAAATATGCAATACAGTATTATGAACTATAATTGCCATACCACACATAACATCCCCATGACTTACTTATTTTATAACTGGAAGTCTGTACCTTTTGACCCCTTCACCCATTTTGCCCACCTCTCAACCCCTGCCTCTGCCAACCACTGATCTATTTTCTGTATCTATGAGCTTGTTTTTTGTTTTGCCTCCACATACAAATGAGATCATATAGGGGCACCTGGGTGTTTCAGTGGTTGAGCGTCTGCCTTTGGCTCAGGTTGTGATTCTGGGGTCTTGGGATCGAGTCCCACACTGGGCTTCCTGCAGGGAGCCTGCTTCTCCCTCTGTCTATGTCTCTGCCTCTCTCTCTATGTCTCTCATGAATGAATGAATGAATGAATGAATGAATAAATATTCTTAGAAAACCAAGGTGATATTTAAAAAAGATCTAAAAAATAAATGAGATCATACGGTATTTGTCTTTCTCTGCCTGACTTATTTTACCTAGCATAATCTATGTTTTGCAAATGGCAAGATTTCCTTCTTTTGCATGGCGGAATAATACATGTATCACCATCTCTTCATCCATCAATGAACACTTACGTTGTTTCCATATGTTAGTTATTGTAAATAATGCTGCAATAAATCTAGGAGCCTAGGGGTGTAGGTATCTTTTTGAGTCAGTGTTTTTACTGTCTTCAGATAAATACTCAGAAGCAGATTGTAGGGTACTTATATTTTTAATTTTTTGAGGCACCTACCTCCATACTGTTTTCCATAGTGGCTGCACCAATTTCCATTCCCACCAACAGTGCACAAGGTTCCTTTTCTCCACATCCCTGCCAATACTTGCTATCCCTTGCCTTTTTGAAAATGATCATTAACACACATGAGGTGATATCTCATTGTGGTTTGGATTTGCTTTCCCTGATGCTGAAAGATGTTGAGCATCTTTTCATGAACCTGTTGGCCATCTGGATGTTTTCTTTGGAGAAATGTCAATTCAGATCCTCTCCCCATTTTCAAGTCAGATTGTTTTTTTCCTCTTGAGTTGGATGAGTTCTTTATAGATGTTGGATATCTAACGTTGGATATATGATTTGCAAATATGTTCTCTCCATTCAGTAAGTTGCCTTTACCTTTTGTGCATGGGTTCTCTCCCCTTTTCTTATTTCAAAATAAGTATGATCGCATGCTTCCAATGGCCAATGAAAGGTGAAAAGTAAGCAAGGATGGGAGAGGCACAGTTCATCATAGAAGTCAATGCACCCCCTTTGTGGCATTTTGATATGCAAGTGCACCTTCTTGTGTCAGGCTGCTCTCACAGGCTTTGCTACTGGTTCACCCTAAAGCACTTCCTTAGCTTCCAACCACAGTGAAAGGCTCCCCTATAAGTAAGTCATTCTTTTGTCCAAATAAAGCCCATACCATATACTGAAGGGGGGCAATATGAAAAAGTGATGCCTTAGTTAAAATACCAATGCATGTTTGGAACACAGATCATTTAAAAAGCATTAGTTTACTTCCTAAATCTGTCAGCCAAAATGCTGCCTTTGCTGACACATGTCGACAAGGGCATGCAGACACCAGTAAACAAAACTAGCTACAGGATGTGAAAAAGTAACACTCAAGGGAAAATTTCACTTTTTCAAATGCTCTATGTTTTCAAATTACAGACTTGGGATATGTCTTTGAAACCTCTCTTCCTATTTATGCAAAAAGAAAAAAAACCACTTCTGCCCACTATTTATACATGTGTTTCAGCTATTTCTAGAAAAGTGACTCAGTTTTCTGTTAAAAAAGCATTTGCTTCAATAAGAAATAAAGAAATTTTAAGATAGTAGCTTCAAACATCAAACTATTTTGAATATTTATTCTGGACCCCAATCTCACAACTCCCTTTCTTCTTGGAGCCCTCAATGTGCTCAGAACTAGTAGTAGCGACAAGCTTACTTCAGCTATTCACTGAATAAAAGGAAATCATGATTCATAGCAAAACAAAACAGAAAGACAGCAGAACCTCAGCCAAAACTATTGAGAACTAGTGTGCAAACCAAGCCCCACTTTGTAAAAATCCTGTATCACTCTTATGTGGTTACATTAGAAATTCTGAAATATTAAACATGGTTTCATCCTTCTATACACTAAAGATACCATTTTATAAAAGTAGTGTTAACACTTGTGACACTGTGTATAAAACTTGTCTACCAAGCAACGCTTGAAACAGATGTAACACAAAATGCTTGCATTCCATAGGCTTTTTATATGGTCCCCAAATCAAACCTCATTCCTTCCCCGCCAAGCAGACTGCAAGTAACAGGTATGACTAATTTTAAAAGAGCACATAGCCATTACTAGGGGATGCGCAGTAAGTTACTAAGTCCTAGGTGAAACACTATATTCATGTACTCAACAGTATACATTAGATACATTAGAGAGAAATTTCAGTCACTAACTTTTCACAAGATTTATTGTCAGAGCCTGTAAGTGGATATACTGGGAATAGTTTCACGCCTATTAGGAAAAAAACCTTCCAACCAAATGCACAACTCCTGCCTGTTAAACCACCAATAGAACTGAATATTCTAGTAGAAATCTTCTACAAAGAAAAAAACTGAATCTTGTAGTAGGGGAAAAAAGTGTGCTCTGCAGCGTCTGGAGCTGGATATAACCAAGACGAGAAACAAGCAGTTATCTTGAGAAGAGATAAACAATGGCCCTCCAACTGTAGAACGAATGAGAAATAACAGTACACAGTATTCTGCAGAAAAATAAGCTACAGGGATGCCTCAGTGGCTCAGTGGTTGAGCATCTGCCTTTGGTTCCAGGCGTGATCCCGGGGCCTAGGATCGAGTCCCACATAAGGCTCCCCACAGGGAGCCTGCTTGTCCCTCTGCCTATGTCTCTGCATCTCTCTCTGCACCTCTCATCAATCAATAAATACAATCTTTTTTTTAAAAAATAAGCTACGGATAAAGCCCTATATGTAACATCACTTGGCTGAAGGGAACCGGGCTCTTAATGAAGAGTGAAGTTTTGAGTGGGAACTAGATGCCAGCTGACAATCAAAGAAAGAATTTCTTGATAATCCGTGTGACAGAAAACAGACCTTTGTGGCTCCTAGTTATTAGCTAATGAAAGACTCAACTAAATTTTAAGAAAAATTCACCATATGTTCTAAAATTTCAGGCCTTCCCAGATGTCTAGATCCTAAAAGCCAAAGAAGAAATAGTTACCACATGCTGAGGGGGGAGGCAAGGCAGGAGTGGCTGAGGAGACTCAGAAAAAAAAACTGTTACCAAAGATGCCTATCATTAGTGATTGGGGTACCCACAGCAACATCACAGGAACATCATTAAGATCATTAACCATGAACCATTTTCTAGCACATGGAGTTAATCACGTGGCATGAAAACGAAAAACCTGAGCAAACCTTAGAAAAGCATCAAGACTAAACAAGGAGACAACTAATGATTGGTAATTAAAACCATTACACAAAGTGCCTTCCCATACCTGACCTACAGAAGAAAACAAGGATCAAATTCAACATGGAAGGACGCTTTTTTTCTTAAGGGGAAAAATGTGATCTATAACACGGCAGGATAAAAAGAGCTAACAGATGAAATTTCCACTGAGAACAAGATCCAACTTTCCCCCTCTGTTCCCAGAACTATCTGGAGCCTCCAAAATACCATGGATAAGTTACACAGCCACTAAAAATTTTAAGTATGAAGACTATGTGGCAACCCAGAATAATTCATGGGACAAAATAGGTGGGGAAGGCAGAACACAAAGTAAAATGTATACTAACTATGGTTAGGCTGCTAGGTAAAAAGATGGCATGTTGTTTTGGGGGGTGTGGGGGGGAGACTTTGTGTTTCCTTTCCAAAGATTCTGTAAACATTGCCATGAAATATTTCCAGCTTAAAAAAATTTTAAATGACAAGTCTTGGCAGTTCAGAAAAAAATGTTAAATAAGTTATCAAGAAAAACAAAAGTCACACTGCATTGTGGATTATCCTTTTTACTACTTCAAATTAAGGAGAATTTCAAAGGCCACAGTACAAATGGTGGGTTCTTATCTGTATTAGTAACTCAAAGGGTGTAGACTTTCAGACTTTGAATGTACAAACATCTGCTTTTCTATGTGGAAAAAAATGGTCACACCCTTTTGGGAAACTGACATTTTTTAAAAGCTTATGGCATTTTTGAAAGCTGTCTGCTCACTGTAGTTTTTAAAATAGATAAATCGAAAACTGAAAATAAAGCCTCCAAACCAGAACAGTCTGAAGGGGAACCCACTCGTCGAACTGTTAACCCAAGGTTTTATTTCTGAAGGCACATACTCTCTGACCAACTATTTGGTTTGATAGGTTCCATTCTTTTAAACACTTCCCTCGGCTGAAACGGATTACAACACATCCACACTGCCGATCCCCAGCACTATTATGATAATTCTGAGAAAAAGAAGGCGTCAAGCAAAATCCGTCAAGGATTATGGTAATATAATTTTGAAATTTCAACATGCAAGCAGGAGGACTCTTATGCAGGTTGATTTAATAGTCCACGTTCTCATTTATCGGGCCACTGCAGGCAAGGCAGTTCTTTATCTCCTCACCATTAGGAACATAGATTAACTACCCCACGGAGGTTAAATCCTCCCTACTTTTCGCCTATAGGTCAGAATGCCATGGATCAAATCATCGAATTTGGCTACTGCAGCCGTGCACAGTCCAATCTTCCCCCTTCCTTCCTTCCTTCCTTCTCCTGGGACAAATCCCTACGTGGCTAACAGCAACCTAATTTAGGATGTAAATAGGTAGGCCAGGTCTCTAAAAAGCTCGGCCCCACGTGAGTTTCGATCCGCACGTCCCCGCCCCGCCCGTCGCGGTTCGGTGGAGTACGCAATGAAACATTAACAGTAGCGGAGGTGCCTGGAGCAGGCTCATGCGGACCGTTCTCGGGGGAAAAATGAGAAGTTTCTCCGGGTCTGGGGGCGGGGAGGCTCGCTCCGCGGACAGATCTGCCATCGGGCGGGGTAGGGTAGAGACCACAGACGTGCACAGGCTCGGTCCCTCTCCGAGGGCCGGCAGCTGGCTCTGCCACGCTCTCAGCAGGAAGGGGAGGGCAGTGGGAGGAAGAGGGGGAGGCGAGGGGGGAGGGGAAGAGAGGGGAGGGGGAGGAGGCAGGGCTGGAGGAGGAGCCTGCGCCTGGAGAGCCCGCGCGCCCAGCCCTCAGCACCGCGGGGCGGAGTCGCTCGGCCCGCCCGGCCCCGGCCCCGGCCCCGCCGCCGCCGCCGCCGCCACCGCCGCCACCGCCACCGCCGCCGCCGCCACTGCCACTGAGCCCGGTGCGCCCCGAGGGGGCGGGCCCGGGTGGGCCCACCCCGCGGCCTTCCTCCGGGTCTCGGACCCTCCTTCCCCTCCCCTCCCTTTCCTCCCTCCTTTCCATCTCAGCAGCGCCCTCAGTCTCCCTCTCTGGCTCATACAAAAGCAAAATGTCCGCCATGTTCCGAGGCCGCCGCGGTCGGCCCTGCCACCGACTCGGTTCCCCCCGCCCGCCGTTTGCCCCGCGGCCACCCCTCCCGCATCCCCAGGTCCCGGCCCCGGGCGCCGCCGCCGCTCCGCCAGCCCCCCGCGCGCCCCCGCCTGGCCCGCGCGCCCCGCCAGGCGCCGCAGCACCGCCTCAGGCGGGGGCAGGGGGCGGCAGCCCCGGGTGCCTGGCTCCCACTTCCCGCCCGCCCACGCCCTCGATGGCCTCTTTACCTTGATGCAGTACGGGGGTTCGTCGTAGGTGACCAGCATGTACCTGTCTCCGCGGCTGGCCGGGTCCCGGGAGCGCAGCTGCGAGACGAGGGATGACGGAGGGGGCCGCGAAGGGAAGGAGGGAGGAGGGGGCGATATGGACGTTACAGAAGCACCTAGATCCATCACCACCCCCATCCCTCGGGAGCTCTCCCCAGCTCTCCCCTCCCCTCCCTTTACCTTCAAGAATAACTCCACAGCGCCTTTGGCAATGTCCAGATAGGAGGTGCCCAAGTCAGTGCGCTGGTTCATAGAGGCGGACGTGTCTATGAGGAACAGCAGGATGGGCATCTTCCCCTGCACCCCTGGCTCCACTCCCCACTCTCCTGACCGTCTTGCCCTCACTGCCGAGGACTGCCACCTGAACCCTCAACTCTCGCAGAGCCAAGGTTTAGGGAGCAAGGGGGAGACGGGACGGGACGGATGGAACTGCTCCTGGCCTCCTCTTTCTGCAGCCCCACCTCCTCTCCCTCCAAGGGAACTTGAAAGTGTGAGCGTGTGTAGCCCTCGGGGCCCTCCCCTTTCCCCTCCCCTGCCACCACTACTGCCGCTGCCGCCGCCGCTGCCGCCGCCGCCGCCAGTACTACTGCCCAAGCATCCGTCCACGCTCACTCAAGCGCTCGCCCCAGACTGGGAGCTGTCTCTGTTCACCGACACACAACTTCGGTCCGCTCACCTACCATGGGCACCATGTGACCAGAACCCACGCCATTGGCTGCCAATTATATGGTATTTGCATATTCATTAGATGACAGGGCAAGGGGAGGGACTTGGGCGAACCCTGGGAGTTGAAGTTTGAACCCAGGCAGGGGGTAAGGGGAAATGTTAAGGACCCTCTTTTAAAGGACTTAAAAGCTGTTAGGGTACTTACGGTTGTTTGAAGGGATTTTTGCTTGCTCTTCAGAGATGATTCAAAAGGGAGAGTGAATTTGAGCAACAGTTGCGCAGCACTACAGAAGCAGATGCTTGGACAGGCTGCACAGAAAATGCTCTAACTGCAATCGATCAATCCTGCCAGTGGCTAAGACCAAAACATTTAAGAGGCAGCAAACTTCTTTCCTGGCAAGACTTACTCGCATTCCTTTCAATGCCTCCCCACTCTTGATCAGTATTTGTAAGGTGGTTGCTGGCCTTGCATTCCACATATATCCACGTAGAAAGAAAACTAAAGCTTAAACACAGTACCTAAACTGGCCTTTTGAATACACAAGCTTCTTCAGTTTCATTGAGCTTTTTAAAGTATTGGCCTGCCTCTGATAATTCCACTATGGTTGCATCTGCATAGCCTTTATACGTGGGAGGTTTGCCAACGTAGATTCTGATTCAGCTCAAGTTTATTTGGACACCTATGAAGTGCCAGGAACCCATGTTCTCTTTATTTAGTCTTTGAAATAATTGTGGTAGATGATACTATATTCAATTTTCAGTAAGGGAAAGTGCAGCATGCCGAAATGAGGGCAAAAAAATGAGGGATGTTCTCAGGTCTGGTTCCATAGAGAGGCTCAGGAGGGGGCCAACCAGGCTTGGCTGACTACTTCATATAACACAACTTTTAAATATGGAGGTGTGGGAAACCTGGGTGGCTCAGCGGTTGAACGTTTGCCTTTGGTTTGGGGTGTGATCCCGGATTCCCTGGGATCAAGTCCCGCATCGGGCTCCTTGTATGGAGTCTGCTTCTCCTCCCTCTGCCTGTGTCTCTGCCTCTGTGTGTGTGTCTTTCATGAACAAATAAATAAAATCTTTAAAAAATGTTGGAGGTGTGATTCCCAGCAGTCTGCTATAAACAACATGGAATCTTTGAGCCTCTTTGAGCTTACAATTTCATGTCTCTGTAATATATATGTATATACATATAAATGCACATGTATACATATACATACATATACATTCAGTAACATTTTCAGAAAAATAAGATTTCAAAGGAGGCCACATGGCAGCATTTGAACCAGGGACAAACAAGTGATGCAAGTAAAAAGTATATGAAAAGGGATCCCTGTGTGGCGCAGTGGTTTGGCGCCTGCCTTTGGCCCGGGGCGCGATCCTGGAGACCCGGGATCGAATCCCACATCGGGCTCCCGGTGCATGGAGCCTGCTTCTCCCTCTGCCTGTGTCTCTGCCCCTCTCTCTCTCTCTGTGACTATCATAAATAAATAAAAATTAAAAAAAAAGTATATGAAAAACAATGGCCTAGTGGTCTAGAAGTTCAGGTTTCATGAGTAGGACACAGAGACAGAAGGGAGGAATTCTTGGTTGGGAGGAATAATGTGCACAAAAGTTCAGTCGATGATAATAATAAGCTTAGGCAGGATCACCTGGGTGGCCCAGTAGGTTAATCATCTGCCTTTGGCTCAGGTCATGGTTTCCGGGTCCTAGGATCAAGTCGGAGTCCTGGGATCAAGTCCTACATCCGGCTCCCTACTCAGTGGGGAGTCTGCTTACCCCTCTCCCTGTTCATGTGCTCACACACTCACACTCACATAAATAAATAAATAAATAAATAAATAAATAAATAAATAAATAAATAAATAAAATCTTTAAAAACAAACAAAAAAAGAAATATACTTGGGCACTTCAGGCCAGTCTGGTGGGTTACATCCCGTGGGAATTAATGGGGAGATCAAGACGAAAAAGGCACTAGAAGCTTCCATTTCCATTCTGATGCAAATATGGTTGCAGAAGAGCATGGGGCAGGGAGCTAAAAGTGCAGGACTGGTTGGGGCATGTCCATTTTCTTTTTTTTTTTTTTCTTTTTTTTTTTTTGCATGTCCATTTTCTATTACTGTGTAACAAATTACCACAGAGTCAGCAGGTCAAATACATGTGTATTTCTTACCTCATAGTTGCCTCTAGTTAGGGATCTGGACATGGAACAGCTGGATTCTCTGCTCAGTCTCAAAGGTTGCACTGAAGTTATTGGCTAGATTGGGTTTTCATCTGGAGACTCGACTGGGGAAAAAAATCTGCTTCCAAGTTGAGTCAGGATGACTGGAAGAGTTCGTTTCCTTGTGGCTGTCTTTGGCTGAGGGCCACCATCATGTCTACCTGCAGTTGCGGTTCCCTGCCACATGGACCTCTCCATAGGCTGTGTTCACAGCATGACTGTCTGCTTCTTCAGGGCCACCAGGGAAACTGCTTGCTCCCATCTACTAAGATGGAGCCTTATATAAGGTAACGTAACTGTGAGGGACATCCATCACACCTTTGCGTATTCATTTGACTAGAGGCAAGTCACAGGTCTTATCCATACACTCAAGGAGAGAAGATTATGTATGAGGTAACACCAGGGGGTGGAGGTTGTGGGGGTCACTTATGATTCTGCCTCACATCAGGTGGGGGTGGGACTTTGTCTAGCTCACCACTTCTGTTAGTCAACTCCAAGTAATAATGTAACATTTCTAGTCCACAAGATCAATACATGGGGTTGATTGGTTGAAGAACAAGATTTCCTATTAAGGGGGCGCCTGAGTATCCACCTCTTGATTTTGGTTCAGCTCATGATCTCCGAGTGGTGAGATGGAGCCCCATGACAGGCTGCTCACTCAGAAGAGAGTCTGCTTGAGATTCTCTCTCTCTCTCTCTCCTTCTGCCCCTCCCCCCACTCACACATGTACACTCTCTCTCTAAAATAAATAAATCTTTTTTAAAAATATTTTATTTATTTATTCATGAGAGAGAGAGAGAGAGAGGCAGAGACACAAGCAAAGGGAGAAGCAGGCTCCATGCAGGGAGCCCAATGCAGGACTCGATCCTGGGACCCCACAATCACACCCTGAGCCAAAAGCAAATGCTCAACTGCTGAGCCTCCCAGACATTCCATAAATAAATCTTTTAAAAAATACTTCCTGGGGCACTTGGGTTTATATCATATATATATTTCATATTATATATATTATATTTTATATATAATCAACATAATATGTAGATATCATTTGTGAAGTGAGGCATATCACACTCATTCTTTATGCATTTATATCTATATAAAAACATTTATAGTAGAAAAACATTTATAGTAATACATATATTGATAATAATATGCATTTATATTTTTATATTATATTAAAGATGCTGGGCAGGTAGATAGATAGATGGCTAAAGCTATGCCACAGTTCACAAATGGCATTTTGAGATGACATTCAAAAAAATCTTCTTTATACATTCCCTCAAATTTTCTACAATGAGAGTGCCCTAGTTTTACAATCAGGCAAGATATTATGTTACAAAATGACATACAAAGTATTCAATACAATCCCTCCAAGGTGAATACTATTGAAACAGTTTTCAGAAATGCTTTATCCATATTAGGGAAGGACACATAGTTTCAGTCAGGCAGTGCTTCTGAGGTCGAGTTCAGGGGCACACAGGTCCAGCAAGACCATTCTTAGAATGGGCTCCTCATGCAGGTAAATGCCTTTTCATGGTTTTTCTTCCCCTACCAGAGCACGTTATTGATCTTTCTCAGCATAAGGGCAAATGGAATTGAAATGATGTAAATATAGAATCTGAAAATTATCTGTGTATTGTCATAAAATGACAAATGTGACAATATATTTCTTTAAAATAGCCATCTAGTGGACTTAGGGGCTTATTCAGATCAAACCAAATCCCTAGTCCTCAGCATGCAACCTCTCCATCTCTTGGAGGAAAGTAAACCTCATGTCATGATGGAGTGTACATAGACTCCTTAATTGCATGTCTTTGGCACACATCAACATTAGCCCCCAACCCCAGAATCCTTTCTCCATCTTTTTCAGCCCCAGACCATCAGTCCCTTCATGTTATAGGTTTGATTGGTGCCTTGGTTTTATCTCCTTCTGGAATGTAAAGTCCTGGTGATCAGGCAGAGCCTATAAGCAATGGTACAAAGCACATGCTCAGCCAAGGGTTGTTGAAAGAAATTGTTTGCTGAACTGTCACAATGTTGTCTGTCCCTTCTTGTCATCGTCTTCTTGGGCGCTGCTTTCCTCAGCTTGCCTGGGCTGCCTTGTTGGCCCCTGCCTGCCACCCCCACTCAAGCAGGACAGCTCCCCTTCCCCTTGGGGTTTGGGCACCAGTGGCCCCAAAATGCCAGTTGTGAACTGGGGCAGCCCCTTGAGATATCCCCACCCCACCTCGCAACCCACCCACCAACCAACCCACCCAACCAACCAAACACAGTGCTACCTCCCTGAGGTTCAACTCATGCTTCCTTCTGTGGTGACTCTTGCTGGGGCCTGCTCACCGTGTGCCCCCCCTCAGCGAAACCCTCTCCCGACCTGCTTCCATTTGCACTGCCAGGCCCCTGGCCAGGTAACAGGATGCTTTGTTCACCGCAGCCCTGTGACCTGCACTAACCATCCTGTCTTCTTTCTGGTTTTCTCCGGCTTTTTGAACTCGCTAGCTCTTGAAAATCATTTCCTCTTTCCTCTTCATGTCTCTGCCCTTTATCTGCTTTTCTTTCACCTGTAGTCTCTAAATCAATCCACTTTAATGCCTCACCATACCCAGCACCATCCCCCTCCATTCCAGACCTTTCTACCTCATGTCTGGGGTTACCAGACAGCTCTGGGGGAGGGTAGGGGGGGGAAGTTCCTCCCAAGCACTGCTCTCCTAGCCTTCACTCCCTTCACACCAAATGTTAGCATACTTTGCCCCATGTTTACACCCTAATCCCGCCATTGGCCAAGATGCGGTGCAGTCCCCCTCCACCGCCTCAAGGGAGAGCTGGTCTGACTTCTCACTCTCCAAAGATTTGTTACCTCTTGCCTTTAAGCAGGCCCTAATCACATTGGCATCTCTAGAAAAGACCTGACTTAACCTGATGACTCCCCCTTCTTGAGTCCTGCCACTGCAGCCCAGGACTCAGAGGGAAGTAAGATCTGCATAGGGCTGCTCCAGCTCTGGCTCCCTCTTCCATGCCTACCCCCACCCTAACCCCAAAGTCTGTTTTCTCTCCCCAGTACTTTTTGGAAACTACCCCCACCCCATCCCCACCCCGAGGTCCCTAGGGGCCAGCTCCTAGCCAGATCCATGGGCCTATTCTATATTTTCCTTTGCCAACTGTGGAGCTGTCACCTGCCTTTGTGAGCTCCCCTTCTCAGGCCAGTGTTTCTTTCATCACCTGCCACTCCTATTGATGTCTTCCTTACCCCTTGCATGATTCCTTTCAACTCCTTGGACTCCTAAACTTACTCTCTGTCTCAGTCTGGGTTACCTCTCCCCCCACCCTGCCACTGCCCCACAGAAGCCTTGGCTACCCCCCCTCCATCGGTGTTCATGCATTCTTTCTTTTTCCCAAATATTTCTTGGCTACACCTGCTATATGGCAGACGACGAGAATCCCTTGGTGAAGAAGGGGAATGGTATATTGCAGGGGTTCAGAGCTTGAATTTGGGGGTTCAAATCCCAACTCTACCATTGGCTAGCTCTCTGATCCTGGGCAAGCTACTCAACCTCTCTCTGCCTCAGCTTTGTTGTCTGGAGAATGGTAATAAGACTAATGCCTCATATAACTGTTATGAGGAGCAAATGCATTAATATCTGTAAGCAGTTTATAGAGGGGCTCAGCACAGAGTAAGTTCTATGTAAGTTTTAAACCAAAGCAAGAACAGATAGAGTCCATGTCCATGGAGATGACATTCTGTTGGGGAAAATGATCAAAAGAGTAGACACGGTGTCTATGACGTGCTGGGAAACAGGCAAAGGATGGTGTCATGGGCATGTTGGGAAGGAGCACACGCTCTAGAGGGCTCTAGAGGGCATGAAGAGCTCAGAGGGATGACCAGACGTTTCCTGAGGAGATGACTTTGAAGCTGACACACAAGAAACAAAGTAGCCCGGGGAAGGAGGGCCAGTGGAAGTGAGCTAGGGTAAAGGGGACCAGGGACAGCATTCTAGTCAGGAAATGGTGAGGGGAGCAAGATGGTGAGTGACATTAAAAGAGACCTGGTAGGGGCACCGGGGTGGCTCAGTGGTTGAGCATCAGCCTTTGGCTCACGTCATGATCTGGGGGTCTTGGGATGGAGTCCCGCATCAGGCTCTCCGCAGGGAAACTGCTTCTCCCTCTCCCTATGTCTCTGCCTCTCTGTGTCTCTCATCAATAAATGAATAAGATCAAGAAAGAAAGAAAGAAAGAAAGAAAGAAAGAAAGAAAGAAAGAAAGAAAGAAAGAAAGAAAGAAAGAAAGAAAAAAGAAAAGCAAGCTGGTAAAAAGAAAAGGAAAGTTCTATATTAAAGGGGAGAGAGGGCAGGGGAATAAGAAGGGGGCAGAGGTGACTGGAGATGAGCTTGCAGAGGCAGGCAGGAGCCAGGCCATGTGGGGCCTGATAGGGACTTGGACTTTTAGTCCGGGAGCGGTGAAGCACCACTGAAGGATTGTGTTTGGGTCTTGTTCTGTCTGTAGCTCTGAGAATGGGTTAGATGCGGGCAAGCATTGACTCTAGGAGACAAATTAGACATCTCTTTCTAGGTGAGTCAGCTTGTCACACTAACAAGGGAATGAAGGGAAGCGTGTGGTGCCAGGGACTCTTAGGTGTTAGGGTATCCATTGACTGAGTCTGGGTGTGAGGAAAAGAAAGGAGCCGAGGAGGACCAGTATTCTGGCTTGAGCAACAGGGCAACCGTGAGGCCACAGACTGAAAGTGAGGATGAAAGAAGAGATGCATATTGGGGGGGGGGTGGTGGCTCGGTCAACAAATGTTTATGAAACATCTACTGTGCACCAGGCCTTGTTGCAGGAGCTAGACATACATCAATGAACAAGAAAGGCCAAAATCCCTGCCCTTGGGGATGAAGAACCAATAAACAAGTAAGTATCTAGTATGTGAGACAAACACTATGGAGAAAATGAAGTAGGGACACCCAAGTATAAATATGTAGGAGGCAAGCTGGCTGGGAGAAAGTATAAAAATAAGCCTCTGAAGGAGGAAAAGCTGCCCCACTCTGGCAGATTTGGGGGGCATACATCAGAGTTCTGGGTGCCTCATTACTGAAGCACTAACAACGCACCAGGCCAGGTGCTTGGTGCTTTGCACCCCTAACCTCAGGGCAGGGGCAACAGTCCTATGAGGTAAGGCCTATTGGTCCCATTATGGAAAGAAACTGAAGTCCCTCAACTGGTCAGCTGCTGGACCCCTGTGCCCCAGCTCTCCTTCCCCACTCTGCAGAAATAATAGCGGGATGAGGGGATGTGTACAGAGTGCCAAGAGCCCAGATGCCTATTAGAAGCAGCCCGGGAGGAATGAACTCACCAGCAGGATGCAGAGGGGCTTAGAGAGAGGAGGGCAGGAGTGGTCCACCAGCCCTGAGCAGCACCACAGGCCTGGAGATGCCCTCTCATTCCCCTAAGACTGGTCTTTGATAACCTATCCTATGAGGTTATGTGGGACCTGGCTTTGCTGTGATCTGCCTACTGACACCTGTTGATTTACCCACGCCCAGGGAACCTTCTTTGTGAAACCTGATGGGAGGAGGGCTAGTGAGGCAACCCTGGGACATTTGAGGTCCAGGCCTCTGCCAATGGATGGCAGCAAATTGCCTAGCACAGGGGCCCAGCCCAATCCTTTTCAGCTGCTCCCTTCTGCCCTGGGCTCAGACATAGCAAGTCATCTGGACATTTATAGACCGGGGTACTCTGAGAGATGGCAGAAGCTAAACATAAAAATAGCTGGGGATAAAAAAAAAACAAAAACAAAAACAAAAACAATAGCTGGGGATGAAATTTGGCTCAGGGCAGCCCCCAGAGAGCCTTCCCAGAGAGTTTTGCCACTTGGATAACTTCCTGTCACCCATCAGGGCGTAGGATCCCTGGGATCTTCTGCAGTGTTCCGCTCCTTCCACTTCACTGCCATGAGGCCACCACCTCATTCATCACCCCTCACCCCCCCCCCATCTTATGGAACCTCAGTCAGAAACTCCCAAGGCAAGAGCATCCTCACTGTCTGCGGTGCTCCAGGGCTGTGCACCCTGCCAGAGATTCCAAGCACAGCAGCAGGGGAGCCAGCCCTGGCCTCTCCTGCCTCTAGTGACCCGGGCCCTCTGCCTTTGCCATTGAGTAGCAGGGAGCTTTTTACCTTGTAGACATTACTCAAATTCATCTCCCTCCTTATCCCTCAATTCAGGCCCTTTTCAGCTGAGAGCCAATAGTACTGACATATCTTCAGTTTCCCTTTTTGATCTCTGGGGAGGATTGGTGCTGGGACAAATCCTCCAATAGCTTACACCAAGCCATAGCCACTTAAAAAAAATCACTTCTTGGGTCATCTGGGTGGCTCAGATGGTTAAGCATCTACCTTCAGCTTGGGTCATGATCCCAGAGTCCGGGGATTGAGTCCCCCCAACCCTCGGCTCCCTGCTCAGTGGGGATCCTGCTTCTTCCTCTCCCCAACCCCTCCCCGCTCATGTTCTCTCTCTCTCAAATAAATAAATAAAATCTTTAAAAAAGATTTCTTTTCCTGCTAGCGCATAGATTTCATCATTTTCCCTCCTCATCGTAACACTATTTTTTAAAAAAAATTGACAACATTTAAACCATGTTAGAACATATTCTTTAAAATGTACCAGTAGTAGGACAGTATTTGTACTTAGGTGTAGGGAGAAGCCCTACAGCTAGTTTGTCATAAATCACTTAATGTGTCACAAATAACTGGATTTTCCATTTTCCCTCCTACTATCTGGGGATGGAAGAGTCTTAACAGCAGAGCCGGCTGCTCTTGCACTACCACCGTAAGAAGTCACTTACCTGTTGTGCAATTCACCAGATATTTATTCAGGCCTGCTCCACCTGGCATTCTGCTAACTTCCTGGGGCAAAAAGATGAACAGACAAGGTTCCTGCCTTGGTAAGTGTCTACTCCACGGGGGAAGGCTGGTTATATAAGCAGGTACTCTGAGTGCAACGTGATAAATGCTGAGCTATAGGGAGACTTTCACAGGCTTCTATATGAGCATGGAAGGGTAGTGTGTAGCCAGCTAGTTATCAGGGAAAGCCTACTGGAGGAGGTGATTATCACTGATGAAAGAAAGATTTATATCCTAGGATAAAGGACTCGTACAAGGCAGAGTCTGAGGTCTTGAAACAGACTGAGGTACATGATAGCTGTTGCTGGGACCCTGCCCAGGTTCCATTGACATGGCCACTGGCCCCATCTGATAGCTGTGTAAATAGGGGCTGCTAACAGCTCCCAACTTCTCTCCCTTCTCTGGAAAATTGCCTTGAGAGGTAAGAGCCACTTTGGCCTAGAGGTTAGGCAGCCTGCTCGCCTCCCCTCTTCCTCCCTCCAATGACTGACTGACACAGTCCCCTTGCCTCAGAATGGGATCACCTTGTGATGTCATCCACACTTTCATAGTGACCTGGGATCTGGCCAAAGCCAGACTCCAAATGAGACCACAGCCATTCTTAGACCTGCCTCATGGTGCTTCCCTCATCCCCTTCTTCCTGAGAGCTCTCCCTCAGTCAATTACAAGCACCCAGATCCTTGTCTCGCTCTGACTCTGCTTATTGGGAACCCAGCCCAAGATAGTGTGTTTGATGAACTTCTAGAAATTTAGCATACCTTGTATTTAACGCGTGAGTCTAGAAACAGTCTTGGGAAGATTAAACCTAAGAATAAGGCAAGGCCTCTGAGTTTCTTTTATTTTTACATTAAGCCTTTTATATTAGTCTAAAGCACTCTTCCTCAAATCATGGCTCCCACCTTTAATGAAGTAGCCTCCCCACATTTAATGACTTGTTCATTTAGGTCAAGTCATGGACCTAGTTAAGAGCCCCTAGTTAAGTACAGATCTCTCTGAAAGTGATAATCCATTGAAACATTAATACTCTAATTCACCTAAAGGTATGATGTAGATATGAGAGATGGTATTTTCCAAAGATACCCACACTTATGGATCTCACCCACTGCTTTTACAACGTGGCTCATTCTTCCCACTGCAAAATGAGGTCTATGCTTCTTACCCTTGAATCTGGGGATGTGGGCTTGTGACTGCATTGGCCAATGTACTGCAGTGGAAGCAGGGCTGGGAGACATCCAAGGCAATATAGCTTCCACCTGGACCCCTCTCACATGCTTTCTCTCTCTCTCATTCTGTCAGGATGCTCATTCTTGGAACTCAGTCACCATGTTGTGATGGACCCAGGCCACACAAAGAGGCCACACATTGGCATTCTGGCAGACAGTCCCAGCTAGGCCCCAGCCAACACCAGCATTGATCTTCAGACATGTGGGTAAGAAAGCCATCAGATGATTCCAGCTCCTGGCCTCTGCATCTTCCAGCTGAGGGCGCAGACATCATGGAGCAGAGGCAAGTTTCCCTTACTGTGCCTAGTCTGAATTCCTGATCTGCAGAAACAATACAAGTGATACATGATTATTGTTATTTTAAGTCTCTAAGTTTTGAAGGCACTTACTTTGCTGCAACAGATAACTGACACATCTGTCTAGATTCTGAAGTTACAATTTCCCCTTCAAAATTACTCCTCCAGTGGGGCACCCAGCAGTCTCAGTCAGTAAAGCAGGCAACTCTTATCTCTGGATTGTGAGTTTAAACCCCATGACGGGTGTGGAGCTTGCTTAAAATAAAATAAAAATAAAAATTTAAATTTCCTCCTCTGGCTTCCCTACACAGGCAATTGGCATCCCCAGGTTCTTTCAGTGAGTCTGTATTTGCATATAGTCATGAGGTACTGGAGATTTTTCTTTCTAGGGTGTCTTGGCCATCTATCCTTTACCTATGTGCTTGTCCCTCCAGATTAAACTAAATCCCAGCCCGAATCATGTGCAGACTTCTCAAAAACTGCAAACTCTCACAAAAGTACAGCTTCCAGATGGAATTATACAATTCCAGCTGTAATTTGTATATTCTAAATAGACATATATTCTGAATATATATATACTTACAGATATATATATATATATATATTCACTTTGCTTGCTTTGCTTGTTCATTGCAATAAATTTAGATATGTTACAATACAAAAAAAGTAAACGTCTCACTCACCAAAGGAAATTACTGTGAACATTTGCTGTTATATTCCACACATTTTTCTAGGGATGCATCTCTGTATTCTAGGTATGTGTGTATTCTAGGTATCCTAGGTATATAAAAATATACACACACAGAGGTATGTGTTATCTACACATATAAATTAGATATGTTGAAGAAACACTTTTTTATAAAACTAGAATCATGGTACACACAATGTTCTGTAATTTTGCTTTTTTACCTAACATTACTTCCTGTTATTTTTCCATGACAGCACATGCAGATATACTTCATTCATTTTTTGAGAGTTACACAGTATATTACACCATCATTTATTCAACCATTTCCCTATTGAAAAACATTTGGTTTTTTCTACATTTTGACACCAACTAGTGCTGCAATGAGTATTGTTGTGCAAATGTCTTGATGCACTTGTGCCATTTCTAAAGAAGTGGTTAGAGTCCTGGAAATGTGATGGGTGGATCATAGGGTGTGGGCAATTTAAATATTGATAGGGAATGCAAGATTGTCCTCTAATGGGGTCAGACCAATTTTCACCCACAATATACTCTAGCCAAAACAGGGTACTAGTAATCTTGTCTAATTTTTGCACCAGATAGCCATTAGTATGGACAAAGTAGCTCTCAACAAGGTACCTTCTCGAAAGCACTGTCATGAAGAGATGTTCACCAAAGTGAAAAAGACAGAAGGCGTAGTATAATTCCATTTTTGTATATATGCATAAAGTGTCTGGAAGTATATATAACGTGGCATTAACAGAAGTTCTTTCTGAGAAGTAGGCAAGTCTGGAGAACTTTATTTTTTTCCCCTTATAGTTAAAAAAATTGTGTTTAATACTGTCAGGAAAGATATTTTCCATTTTGAGAAACACTGCATAAATGATGTAAATGTTAGAAATGTGCTACCCATGGATAAAAGAAAAAAGGAACAAGATGGGAAAACAATGAGCAAGCAGTTAGAAATCTACAGTTGAGGGCAGCCTGGGTGGCTCAGTGGTTTAGCGCCGCCTTCAGCCCAGGGCGTGATCCTGGAGACCTGGGATTGAGTCCCACATTGGGCTCCCTGCGGGGGCCTGCTTATCCCTCTGCCTGTATCTCTGCCTCTTTCTCTCTGTGTCTCTCATGAATAAATAAATAACATTAAAAAAAAGAAATCTACAGTTGACATCAATTCACATCTGCTAACTGTGGGAACTGACTACAGAGACATAATTAGACTCAGCATCAAATGGGCTTTACAAATACACAGCCCATTTCCCATTGTTTAACATAGATCACATATAAGGGCACTGAATGGCTCTTTGGCAAACATGTGGTAAATCAGAATTCTGATTAAATTAACTCTATTCTAACAAGCTACAGAAACAATAAGACATTTCAGAAAATAACAATTCTCAATTAAAAGAGAATAAACCTTCACTGGCTTCCCTTCACTTAAGATGTTTTTTTGTTCACTGTGGTGAGCACAGCATAATGTATAGACTTGTTGAATCACTGTGTTGTACACCTCGGACTAATGTAACATTCTGTGTCAACAGTACTTCAAATTTTAAAAGATGTTAATAAAAAAGGAAACTTTATTTGAAAAAAAAAGATAATGTTTCCCAACCTTACTGAACATCAAAATCACTCCAGGTATTATTAAAATAACAGATATTCAGGTACCACCCCAGACCTTAATCTGATTACCAACCAGAAATCTCCACCAAAGGGATCTGGAACTATATATATATATATATATATATATATATATATATATATAGTTATAGTTATAGTTATAGTTATAGTTATAGTTATAGTTATAGTTATAGTTAGTTATAGTTATAAACATATATATTTAAGATTTTTAATAGATTTTTAAAAGTAATCTCTACATGCAATATGTAGCACAAATGCATACCCTGAGATCAAGAGTCACATGTTCCACCCACTGAGCCAGCCAGGTGCCCCTAGAACTCTTTATTTTTAACATGCTCTCAAGTGAGTCTTCTGATCAGGCAAATTTAGAACACTACATTTGTGACCTACAGAAACAAAAACAAATACAAATTCTGTGCCTGGACATTTACAAATCTCTGTGATTCCTGTTCACATCTGTAACTTTGCAGGAGGAATAATGGCACATTGTTCCAGGTGCTGGAACATACTGTGTATCACATAGGAAGAATACGTTTTACTTGAGACAGAATTCACATACCATAAAATGCATCTTTTTAAAGAGTGCAATTCAGTGGCGTTTAGCACATACACAAAATCCTGCAACCATCACCACTGTCTAATTCCAGAACATTTTATCAGTCCCAAAAGAAAACCCTGTGGAGATTAGCAGTCACTCCCTCATTTCTTCCCCTTCCCACCAGTTCTGACAACCACTAATGTAATTCTGGCTCTATAGATTTGCCTAATTCAGGGCAGCCGGGTGGCTCAGCGGTTTAGCGCCACCTTCAGCCCAGGGCGTGATCCTGGAGACCCAGGATGAAGTCCCATGTCAGGCTCCCTGCATGGAGCCTGCTTCTCCCTCTGCCTGTGTCTCTGCCTCTCTCTCTCTCTCTCTGTGTGTGTGTGTGTGTGTCTTAAATAAATAAATAAATAAATAAATAATAAAATCTTTTAAAAAAGATTTGCCTATTTCAGATATTACATATAAACGGAATTATAATATGTGAGTGGCCCTTTGTATCTGAATTCTTTCACTTTACATAAGGTTTTCAAAGTTACAATGTTTCACGTATGTCTTAGCACAGACCAGTACTTCATTCCTTAACATTCAGTTATTCCTCCATAACTGAATGTTGTTCCATTGTATGGGTGTAATGATTTTGATGATCCATTCTTCAGGTGATGCATGTATGGGTTATCATGAATAAGGTGTGCGGAGCTTTCAGGGATCCCTGGGTGGCGCAGCGGTTTGGCGCCTGCCTTTGGCCCAGGGCGCGATCCTGGAGACCTGGGATCGAATCCCACGTCGGGCTCCCGGTGCATGGAGCCTGCTTCTCCCTCTGCCTGTGTCTCTGCCTCTCTCTCTCTCTATCTGTGTGTGACTATCATAAATAAATAAAAATTAAAAAAATAAATAAAAATTTAAAGAAACATTTTGATAAAAGAGTTAGGAAGTAAGTATGAAATAAAGTTATTTCACACTGAAAAAAAGTCACAGATGTTGGGACACCTGGGTGGTTCAGCCGGTCAAGTGTGTGACTTTGGCTCAGGTCATGATCTCAGGGTCTTCAGATCTAGCCCTGCTCCCCGCTTAGTAGGGAGTCTGATTATCCCTTTCCCTCTGCTCCACCCCACCTCTCTCTCTCTCAAATAAATACTATCTTTAAAAAAAAATCACTGATGTCCACCCTTGTTGTGTCTTGCAGTATTCTTTCTAATTCAGTATCTCAACCTTGGCTACACATTAGAATCACCTTGGGAACTTAAAATATCTGTCTGCCCTGACCACACACCAGAACAATTAAAACTGAGTACCTGGGGGAGGGGAGCCCAGCGTATCATTATTTTTAAAGGCTCCCTAAACAATCCCACCGTGCAGCCATGGCTGGGAAACAGTGAAAACAGGAAACACAGTGAACTGGTCAGGATGGAGTGTAACATAGGGAGACAGCAGAGAGAAGCAACGTGATCAGGCTGGGGTGGGACTTCTCAGCCCTTGCTAAGTTTCTAATTGCAGGGGGTTGGAAGCGGAGTCTCAAGAGCCGCTGTTAGCTGGAACCTGGAACTACCACCAGAGCCCTGACCTTGTATTATGCATATCATGCAGTCGTTTGCTCCACTAGAACATGAACGCCATGGGGGCAGGGGCTATCTATCCTGTCCTTGGCAGTCTCCCCAGCACCCAGCGCTAGTTCAGTATTCATAGCATCAGCTAAAGCATGAGTCTCATTTTAGAACTATCTGCCTCTGAATCACCCTTCACTGTTACACTCCTGCTCTTTCTATTTTGTGTAGAGTACTTCTACTGATGCTCCCTTGTCTTTTTCATTAGGCCCAGTCTTCATAGCAGCCTCCAAAGTACTCCAGCAGAAGACCCTTTCAAGGCGGTTATTAGCAGGATGGGAACATTCATTCACCAAATATTTCTTGGTGAATAAGCACTGGACTCTGAGAAACAACATCCTAGTAGGGAATATATACAATAAGCATATGGATATGCTAGTAAATCCATAACTATAAATCACGAGAAGTTCCATGAATAAAATAAGGTGATGTGCTCTAAGAATGAGTGACAGGAGAAGCAAACAACCTGGGGAATCAGAAAAGGCCTCTCTGAGGAAGCTGCATTCTAGCAGATTTGCAGAATGTGTGAGTTAGTCAGTTGGGAGAGACACTGGGAAGAGCTTTCTAGGCAGAAGAAATGGCTTTGGGTGATTGTCCAAGGTCAGAAAAGAACTTGGTGTTTTTGAACTGAAAGCAAGACAGAACACAATGGTAAGTGACACAGGGGCACCTGAGTAGGTCGGTTAATCATCTGCCTTCAGCTTGGGTCATATTTCCAGGGTCCTGGGATCAAGCCCCGCATCATCTGGCTCCCTGCTCAGCAGGGAGTCTGTTTTGCCCTCTCCCTCTGCTCCTCTCCCCCCATACTCCCCACTTGTGCTCTCTTTCTAAAATAAATAAGTAAAATCTTAAAAAAAAAACAATAGTAAGTGGCAGAGTGGCTGATGGGGAAGGCAGGAAGAGTTCATGCGGGACTTTGTAGGAGCGAGGGAGGGGTTCAGATATCTTCTGGAATATGGTGAGAAGCCACTGGAAGGTTCCAGCAGGGGAATGAGATGATCTGATTGATGCAGCTGCTGTGTAGGCAAAGGCCTGTAGCAGGGCAGGATTGGAAGCAAGGAGTTCACCTAGGAGGCTCCCAGGGTGCTCTGGGTAGAGAAATGGAGCTGGGGAAAAGTAGATTGTTGGGATGCTTTTGCTGGAGAAACTAGTCTTTTTCCCCATTCTGGCCCTCTCCGTACTCTGCAAGTGAGACATCGCATGAAGTTCTGTGAGAGGACACAGGGGCACATCCATGTAAGGCTAGACATACTCTGGGAAGGGGAATTGTCTCAGATGCACAAGAACAGAGCACAGGTGGTGACAGCCATGCTCCAACCATTGCAGTTGGAAAGAAAAGTGTCTTAGGAGAGAAGAGCAACAAACAGATTCCTTTGAAACACAATTGAGCCATTGGTTGATGAATTTATTTTTTTCAGTGAGGTACAATTTAATTTGGTTCAAGGCACAGATCTTTTTTTTTTTTTTTTTCAAGGCACAGATCTTGCATGCCCAGTTTTATGACCTTTGGAAAAAGTACACAGACACGTTACTATTACCCACGTAATCTCAGAGAGTCCCCCTGTGCCTTTTTCCAGTCAATCCCTACACTCTCATAGGTACCCGCTGTTCTGAATTATATCACCACTAGCTGGCTTTGCCTGTTCTTTAACCTTCTATAAATGGAATCATACTGTATATATTCTTTGGTGCCTGGCTTTTTTCACTCATCATAATGCTGTTGAGATTGTGTTGTGTGTATCAGCAGATCATTCCTTTCCACGGCTGAGTAGCATTCCATGGCAAGAATACATTCCGAGTTGTTTCTCCCTCTTCTTGTTAATGGACATTTGAATTGTTTCCTGGTGGCTAACTGCTGCTCTGAGCTCCATTATAGTTTTGTTACAGAGAATGGTGCAGCTTCGATTCACTTTTCTCTTGTTTATCTCACCACTTTCTACCTCAAATTTCCATCCATTCGTATGTATTTACCCTTTGATTCATCCATTCCCTTCCCTACAATCTTCCAAACTTGTCTCTGGGAATGAGCTTCTGTTTTTATTTCAATTTCAGTGACACATTTTCTAGGAATCCACGTATTCTCACTCGGGTTGTGTCTATCCCTAGAAAACAGATGACAAAAAGTCAGCTAGATTCTTATTTAGAATCTCTTTCATCTCAGGAAGAAGACTCACAGATGTGATAGCTATTCAGATAGGTGGTGAGGGCTGTGTCCCATTTGCTATTTTAATTTCATATCGAGGATAAGTATTTCTCAGAACTGGCAAGATGAATTTTTTAAAAACCTTATGCTTTCCAAAACAAAAAGAATTCATGAGAAAAGTGGCATTGTTTTGCATTTTGAAACTCTCTTTAGTGTCTGGGATAATAAAAGATGGCTGGATTCTCATATTGGCTTCTGTGTTCAATCAGTTGCCATATGCTGTTTTAGTTACAGGACAAGGGAATCAAGATTCATACAGACATGTAATTGGAAAAAAGACAAGTATTTTAATAACTTTTTCAGATAAGTATGGATATTTTTCTTTGACACTGCACCATGTGCCACATATTCTGATAGCTCTAGGAATTTTGGAAGTTAAGAAGTTAGAGGAATCCAATTTTGCAGGTGACAGGGAGATGTACAGTTTCCCATAGATGCTATCAATGGTTGTAGATGGTCCAGACTTCAACCAGGGCGGGATTTCTCAACCCTGGCTCTACTGATATTTTGCATTGGGTCATGATTTGTCATGTTGGGGTGGGGGAACGGACTGTACATGGTGGAATGTTTACCAGCATCCCTGGCCTCTACCCACTACATGTCATTAACACGTCCCCAGCAGTTGTGACAACCAAAGATGTCTCCAGACATTGTCAAATATTGCCCAGGGAGGCGAAGTAACCCCCCCCATTGGGAACCACAGAACAGCTACCCCAGAAAGGCCCTTTGGGCTGGACCGAACAATCCAAGATGAAAGTTCTGTAAGAAACTTCAAAAACTGGTGATCCCTGGGTGGCGCAGCGGTTTAGCGCCTGCCTTTGGCCCAGGGCGTGATCCTGGAGACCCGGGATCGAATCCCACGTTGGGATCCCGGTGCGTGGAGCCTGCTTCTCCCTCTGCCTGTGTCTCTGCCTCTCTCTCTCTCTGTGTGATTATCATAAATAAATAAAAATTAAAAAAAAAGAAACTTCAAAAACTGGGCAGCCTCGGTGGCTCCGCGGTTTAGCGCCGCCTTCAGCCCAGGGCATGATCCTGGAGGCCCAGGATCGAGTCCCGCGTCGGGCTCCCTGCATGGAGCCTGCTTCTCCCTCTGCCTGTATCTCTGCTTCTCTCTCTCTCTGTCTCTAATGAATAAATAAATAAAATCTTTAAAAAAAAAGAAACTTCAAAAACTTTACTTAGATTTATCTGTTGGAAATACAATTGACAACAGCTATCATTTACTAAGTGCTATTAGGCACTTCACACACATTAACTAATTTTCTCCTCACATTAACACTACGAGGTAAGTGTTAACATTCCCATGTTACAGACGAGGTCATCAAAACTTAGAAAGATCCTCACATGCCCAAGAGAGGGGCAAAACTGGGATTAGCCCTGTGTCTAACTAACTCCTATGCTTATGCTTGGAACCACCACAGTGTTAGTTTTGTTTGAAATGTAGTTTCCTCTGCAGGATGTCAATATCTGGCATACATTGCATAACCCTGTCTAATGACCTATTGAGATAACAGTCATGCATGATTTTATTTTTTTAAAGATTTTGTTTATTTATTCATGAGAGACCCAGAGAGAGAGAGAGGCAGAGACACAAGCAGAGGGAGAAGCAGGCTCCATGCAGGAAGCCCCATGTGGGACTCAATCCCAGGACTCCAGGATCACGCCCTGGGCCGAAGGCAGGCACTAAACCACTGAGCCACCCAGGCGTCCCTATTCATGCATGATTTTAGATGGGAAATAAAATTGGGAGTGACTTCTTGACCTAGTACCTGGAATAGCTTTGATGGATTGCAGAGACTCCTGGGTAAGATCAAAGACACATAAGCATAAGGTCTTGAGGGACCAAATTATCCATCTCATTGGTTCTAGAAGCCATAGCAATAATTAATCAAGCAGTCTTGTGAAGGTGATGGCAGGACTTTCCTGATACCTCTGGTTATCTCCCCTAAGGGAGGGACAATACTACCTTTGGTTGACTACAGACCTGGCTGTTAAGCCCTTTGCTTTTGCTTAGGAGAAAAATGTTTGGTGAATGGTAACCATGCATTCTAACCTCTAGAGCAGTGTTCTTCCAACTGCCCATCACAACGCTTTGGGGTCATGAAATAAATTTAGTGGATCATGAGGAGCATTTAAGAACAAATAAAGAAGACCAGAGTAGAAAGCATCCCAGGACACCCCCCCCCCATATTATAGGCACAAGTGACTACAGAATATGGAAAATGTGGGGCTCCTTCCTCAAAAATCAGGAAAAAGGTATTATTAAAGTTACTCAAATATGAAGCTTTTTCCTTTATTCTGCAATCTGTGGCTTGACTTGTCACAGTATTTTTTAATTTGCTATTTATCTGTTATCCTAAGGAAAAAAATAAAATTTAAAATTAATAAAACGAATTTCACTAGACTTTTTTATGTTTTGCAATGCTGGTTCAAAATGCAAATGTACGCACCATTTGGTTTGACGTGGATGGAACTGGAGGGTATTATGCCGAGTGAAATAAGTCAACCAGAGAGGAACAATCATATGGTTTCACTCACACGTGGAATATAAGAAATAGTGAAAGGGATTACAAGGAAATGGAGGGGAACTGAATGAGAAAAATTAGAGAGGGAGACAAACCATGAGAGACTCCTAACTCTGGGAAACAAACAAAGGGCTGTGGAAGGGGAGGTGGCTGCAGACATGGGGTAACTGGATGATGGGCAATGAGGAGGGCACTTGATGGGGTGAGCACTGGGTGTTATACTATATGTTGACAAATTAAATTTAAATTAAAATATTTAAAAAATAAAATGCAAATGTAAGAACATTTAACCAACATGCAGAATGACTAGAATCACACAATTCATATTTTGTAGCTCATACATGCTTATATACCAAGTATGTAGTTCTAACCAGATAGTGAACACAGTGCACAAAACTAATTCAATTGTTTTGATTTCATTTCATATTCAAAATTTTTATTTATTGCTCTTTTGTTATTGAGGTTTAATTGACATAGAACATTATATTAGTTTCAGATGCACAACATCATGATTTGCTATTCTCATCACAAGGAAAAAATGTTATCTCCTTTCTTGATACACGTGCATCCCAACAACTGTCTCTACCTTCGGCTCACTGGTGAGGGATTATCTTTGCCTTCTGTGTCATTATTTTCAGTGTAAGCGGTTAGCTAATACAGGAAAGTAACCTACTAAGATGCACTAGGGTTCCTTGGTCTTGATATTCTCAGTATTCTACTGCATTCTTTCTGGGAGCAGGGGTTGGAGGGAGCCCTGGTTCGAAAAGAAGGTGTGGCCACTGGTTTTTCACCATCAGCACACCCCCACCTTACTTAGTTATAGATGCAACCCACTGACCTTGCCTTGGCCCCAGTCTTGTTGACCTCCCTACCTCATGGTGGGCCCACCAGAGTTCTGTGCTCATGAGGTGTCAGCAAGACTTGTATGCAAATGGGCAGCAAGAAATGGCAGCAGAGGAGCATACTGCTCAAAGCTCATGTGCTCGTGGGCATGCTCCACTGTTCCACCCGACTTCACTTGCAAAACACAAGTTCAAAAATAAAATTATTAAGAACATCAAGACAGCAACAGCAGAACGTTAAACCAAGTGTGGGGGCCCTCCTGAGCTCAGAGCCCTATGCTACTGTACAAATCACATGCCTAGGAAGCCTGCCCTGAATATAAGGTATTGTTGGTGAATGCTTGGTTTCAGGTGTATGTGTGAGTGTGATACGCTACGTGTGTCCTGGGATTGTCACCAAAGTGTGTCACACCAAACTGTGACAGCCCCTGCTTCTGCCCTTCCCTTCCCCTACTAGGAGTTGGAGCTTTTTCTGGAAACAGTAAAGTGATTTCAGTTAGAACAGGACTGAGGCCAGCTCTTCAAGGTGATGCAAGCTCTCTCTGCATTCTCCCTTAAGCCCTTCATCTCATGTGGCTGTTACAAGACGGACCAGAGTCACCTCCTGTTATGAGCAGGCACTCTTGACCTCACCCAGAGAGGAAACCAGAGTGGGCCTACCTCTAGCTTAAATTCCTTTAAGATCAAGGGGCAAGAGGCATCTCTTCACCTCACTCGTAGTACAGGCCAGTTTACCAGGATATTTAACTACTCAGAGACTCAGCACTAAGTAGGCTCTTTTCTGGGGCATCTTTGGGTTTATCTCCTACCCTCAGGAATCTGTGTGGGTTGGTCAGAAAGATGGGCTTCAAGGATCCAGAGAACTTTAGCCAGACCTTCTTTTTAACTGTTAACATAACAGGCCTTGACATTCATTTCATGTTTTTACATTGAAAAAGTTTTATAAGTTCCACGGAGAAGTGAGAAGATACAGAAAATCATAAAGCAAATGAAAATTTCTTACTGCCTAGAATTCCATTATAACCACTATGATCATATTTTGTGTATTTCCTGTCATTTGTTTTTCTTTTTTAGTTCAAATTTATTTATTTAAGTAACCTCTACACCTAATGTGGGGCTCAAACTCACGACCCTGAGATCAAGAGCCACATGTTCTTCCAACTGAGCCAGTCAGGCACCCCTGCTGTTTATTTGTCTATGTGTATGCATAACAATTAAAGACAATGGTACACTGAAACTAATATAATGTTTTGTCAATTATACCATAAAAAAGAAAATAGATCATATTGTGTATACATGTTGAAATCTGGTTTATTCCACTTAATGTTATATCAAATTCAGTTTGGGCAGCCCAGGTGGCTCAGCGGTTTAGCGCCGCCTTCAGCTCAGGGCGTGATCCTGGAAATCCAGTATCGAGTCCCACATGGGGCTCCCTGCATGGAGCCTGCTTCTCCCTCTGCCTGTGTCTCTGCCTCTGTGTGTGTGTGTGTGTGTCATGAATAAATAGATAAAATCTTTTTAAAAAATTCAGTTTGTCTCTCCTTTAGACTATGCCGCACATGCACAGACAGAATCTCTCTCTCTCATGCTTTCTTTTATGTATTATTTCTTTAGATGCATTAATATCATCGGTTCAGCTAAAGTTAAAGTAATTGTTTCTTGTAACTAGGAAGCACTTTTTCCATGTGTTAGTTTCCCTCTCCAAATTTCATCTTTGATCTTGTAACTTGCACCTTCTGCCACTAATAGGTAAAGGATTTTTCCCTTGAAGCTAGAACCAGACTTCTACAACAAGTTCAACTATTATCACACACAAAAAAAATTATTATGGGATGCCAAGGTGGCTCAGTCTGTTAAGGTCTGCCTTTGGCTCAGGTCATGCTCCTGAGGTCCTGGGATCAAACCGCACATTGGGGTCCCAGCTCAGTGAAGTGTCTGCTTCTCCCTCTCCCTCTCCCTTTGCCCCTCCTACCTCCCCTTGCTCATGCTTGCTCTTGCTTTCTCTTTTGCAAATAAATAAATAAATAAGATCTTGTAAAAATAATTACAGCTTTATAAATACTCAAACTTTGAATGCAAGACCATTGAATCTGTTCATCAAAAATAAAACACTAGAGGTGCCTGGGTGGTACATTTGGTTAGGTAACAACTCTTGGTTTTGGCTCAGGTCTGATCTCAGGGTCCTGAGATCAAGTTCTGCCTTGGGTTCTGAGCTCAGGGAGAGTCTACTTAAGACTGGCTCTCTTTCTGCCCCTCCCCCAGAACTCTCTCACTCTCTCTCTTTAATATAAATAAATAAATAAATCTTTAAAATACTTAAAAATAAAACACTAGGTACATCTTTTTTCCTTCTAAGTAACTTGGCAGCTCTTTGTCTTTTCTTGCCTTTTTTTATAGAGGAAAGGAGAAAGGGGAGAGGGAGAGAGAAAATCTTTAGCAAACTCCACACCCAGTGCAGAAACGGATTCAGGGCTCCATGTCACAACCCTGAGATCATAACCTGAGCCGAAATCAAGAGTTGGACATTTAGCTGACTGAGCCACTCAGGCGCCCCTGTCCTTTCTTGTTTTCAAAACCTGACTTAGGTGATAAGAATTTCTCTTGTCCTTATGCCTACCTACAATTGCCTCATCACCTAAACTTTGGAATTTTGGCTGCACCATTTTGTTCTCTGGTTTCAGTCTGGTTTCAGCTGTCTACTCCCCGCCTGGGAAGGCAGAGACTGTTTTATTGATAAATATAGAGCTTTGGTTTAAAAATTTTTTAAAGGATTTATTTATTCATTTGAGAGAGTGGGGGAGGGGCAGAGGGAGAAAGAATCCTGAAACACACACCTCATTGAGCACACAGCCTGATTCAGGACTCCATCCCAGGACCCTGAGATCATGAACTGAGCCGAAATCAAGAGCCATCAGCTTAACCCACTGAGGCACCCAGGTACCGCAGTTTTAAATTTTTAAAACTGTTTAGTTATAATAGTAATTATAAAAAGTAACTGTGTATTTCCCCCAGAACAGAACTTTTTAAACACATTTAAACAGAAGTAAAACAGAAATTTGAAAATAAACACACCAGAGCTCCTTCCCATTCTTAGAGGCTTTCCCTGATCCTACAATTCTTAGACCGAATTTCCTCCCCTCATCCTCCTCTTCCTCCTACTTTCTAAGGAACACTACCCAGTTTCCTCATTCAAATCAATACTAGTCAGAAAGAGTTGGGATGGTGGGGCCCTGGTGTATCCCATTATGTCCAAACAAGGAAAGAGCATTTGGAGAGAATTTCTAAGGAAATGCTTCTGTCCCTATTGTGATCGTAAGTGTATTCTAGAATACATGAGAAATGATGGTGGCCACTCTCCAAGGATCTCATAGCAATAGTTATCATTGTATGAAAATAATACAATGTCCAATTTTGGAAATCATCTCATCCTGTTCATTTTGAAGACACGGAAACAGATCCAGAAAGTGAAGGAAATTGAAAGTCACATATCTAGTTAGTGGCAGATCTGGGGCTATAAAGCCAGGTTACCTGGCTCTCAGTTCAGCACTTTCAATTCTGCCACATTATCCTAAACTGAATTTGCTCCCCTTGCAGAAGGATTTTATTTTATTTTATTTTACTTTATTTTATGATTTTAGGCTCTGATGAGCAGCAGTGTGCTGAATGGCAAAGGAGCTGGCAACATGAATAAATTGGTGGGGTGCTGATTAAAAGGGAAATTGTATTTGTTCATTCATTCAATTCCACAAATATTCAAACATTTACTGTCAGCCTGGCAGGTATAGGCAATGTGTGGCACACTCTGGGGGTTTGGACTTTCATGCAGCTCATCTCTTATTAAGGAGGTCATTAAAAAGACTACTTTGTAAGAAAGTGTCGGTGCCATGAAGGCAGTATAGACATAACCATGCAGGAGGTTTAGGGAAAAGACAGTTTGATGCTTTCTAATAGGGATCTAGAAGCAGGGGGGCATGGAGAAAGGACAGGTGAACTTGGCTTTGAAAGGCAAATAGTTTTAGGGTTTCTTGAAATGGAGATGAAGCAGAAAATTCGATCCTAGATCTGGCTAAAGATCTAAAGCCTGACCTCTTAAACATTTGCTGTGTAAACCCTTCAACTAGGTTGGTATCGAGGCTTGGGAAATAGCACAGGGCTTTTAATACTGTGCTAAATGATTTGGATTTATTCTGTAGGCAACTAGTAGCCATGGAAAGTTTTAAAGCGTGTGGTCTGATGGCACAGCTCTCATCCAAAAGCACTAAGCACTTATAATAGTAGGTCCTGAGAGCAGATCAAAGACAACAGTGCAAAGGCCAGGGTTCCATTAGAAGCTCTGGTGGCTGGGAATTATTCTAAAGCTTTAATTGCTCAGAGCCTTTTTGCTAAGCTCCACTCTGTTACACTTGGCTGGTTAAGAGCTGTCAAATCTATTCCCTGAGCTATAGAGTGAACCAGGATTTTCTCAGAAGTTGGGGTTTATTCAAAAAATTGTATTATAAGCTTTCTTGGAGAAAAGTTTTACATCGTTTTTAAATTAAAAAAGAAATTAATGTCATTTCCTGATTCCAAAAGTTTCTAACATTATGGAACTATGTGAGTGTTAGAGAAAGTGAAAGTGTCCCATAGTCCCAGCCGTCAAAAGCTAACTACTGTGAAGTTGGTACCTATTCCTCCAGACATTTTTTTCTTGGATGTGTAATAACATTTATTAGGAAAAAACAAATTTTAGACAAACTGTTCATTTTATTTTTTAACTTTCCCTCTTCACTGATTTATATAGCATGGACATTTTCCCATACCATGGGAAAACATATATATATGGTATATATACCATATATCTAATTTTTTAAAAATAGTTCACCATTGAGTGCCTGGGTGGCTCAGTTGGTTAAGTATCAGGCTCTTGATTTCAGCTCAGGTCATGGTCTCAGGGTCATGAGATGGAGCCCAGATTTGGGCTCCGCATTGCACTTGGGTCTACTTGAGATTCTCTCTCTCCCTCTCCCTTTGCCACTCTCCCACTCTCTCTGTCTTAAATAAATAAATAAATAAATAAATAAATAAATATTTTAAAAATAAAAATAATGCACCATTGTACATTTTCTCAGTTTTTTGTATGAATAGATATTTGGGTTATTTTCATGTTTCCTGTTATAAACAACATGGCAATAAATATCCTTGCACATAAATCTTTGTAAATTTGTGGCAAATTTTTTATCACATTTGCTCTAAATTTTTAGCACTGAAAACATTGGATCATTGGGTCTGAAAAGTTATCTTTTAATACATGCTAACCAATTGCCTTTTGAAAGTGTTATGTCAACTTTCACTTTCAGCCAGAGGGTGCTGGTTTGTCCACATCCTTTTCAATACTATCAAAGTCTTAAACCTTTCCCACTATGGTGGACAAAAAAGATATCTTATTGTTCCAATACTCAATATATGCCAAACATCCCTATTTAGGAAGGTGAATTAGGAAATATAACTATTTAGGGCAATTTAGGCCTCTATCATTCTTGTGTATAACCTGCAAATATCTTCAGAAAGTTCTTAAAGGCCTTTCTCAAGGCCTGGCATGCCAGATGCCTGCTCTGGGAACATGCACTGAGGCATATATCTGGTATATTTTACTTTATAGAGTTTGTAGATAAGAAATACAGATCTTAATGGATAATAGGCATGATTCAGGGTGCACACTAACCCAGTCCGAGGAAATAGCTAAATCAGCCATCAAAAGACACAGATGAAGAAACTTTTTATCAGATAACAATGACCTACAGAGCGTAGCCAGTCTACGGTGAGTCTGACACTTAGCCACTTGTTTCCTTTACACCACGAACAAATTACATTTTCCAAACGGTGACAACAGCGTCGCTAATATTGTGCCTCAAGCAGTATAATCACTTTGCCAGATGATTTAACATTGTTGGCTCAAACCCAGGAACAGATGATGGCATAATTTCCAGTCAGGAAAAACAACAACTGTAACAAAACCATTAAAGCCCAAACATTTGGGTACTTGGTTCTCCAGACACAATAACCAACAAACCCACTTAGAACACAATACTCAAGTAGTATCTGCTTAGGAGAAGTCGAGCGCTCACCCAGCTCGTGTTCCTCTAACTGGCCCTCTTCTCCTTTGAGCACATCAGAAGAGTTCACCTCCCCATACCCCTTGGCTGCTGGGAAGGGCCAGGTGACTCATTCTGGCCACTGAATTGTGAGATGAAGTGACAGATTTTGTGACTAGGGCACAGAATTGCTTGTGAGAGACCCTGAACTTCCTCTCTGCCCTCCCATAGTGATTGCGGAAGCACACGTGGAGGTGTGGGTGCCACCAAATCAAAGTGGCAGCAATTCCTGAGTCACCACATGGAGGAAATCCGCCCCAACATGTCACCTGGACCTGCAGCAGACTTTGTGAGAGCAAGAAATTAAATTCTACTGTAGTCAGCCACTGAGATTTTCTCATTGTTACTGTAGCATGACTGATATTTATCCCTGGTCCAAAATGAATCCATTAAATGGCCTCACAGGTAGAGAGGCAAAAGGGTCCAGTAAGAACCACTCACAAGCACTTTTTACATGCCCAGGACAGTGCTTGGTGTATGTGCAATGCAAAATGCCTGAAACGTATTCACACTCCCGGGATCTCTGTTGTCTTTGATTCCCTGCTTCCCTGGTGCATTCCTATAACACTTTCACCTCCCTGTTCTTAGTCCTTCAGCAGGACTGAATTTCAGGCAGTTCTGTGCACAGGTTAGGATCCCTCTCCAGGATTTTTTCAATGCTGCTCTTTGGACTGGAGATATCACTTGTCTTCTCCAGCTCGTGGCCTGGCTAGCTCTTACTCATCCTCCATGTCTCGGGATTATGACACCACTTCTTGAGTCCTTTCCTGCTGTCTCGAATCTGGATTTGGTGCCTCTCTTTTGGGCTCTGGAGGCTCCTTGGGCCTCCTTCACCATATTACTTAGCATGCTTGCCTTTTCATCTGTCTGTCACTTCCACCAGGTGGCGAGGGACTGTCTTGCTTACTTTTGGGATCTAGGACCTCATGGAGATCCTGGCACAGAGTAGGTCTGAAATACATTTTCGAATGAAACAAATACAGTTTGTCATCGTAGTACGACAATCTGTGAATGAATGAGCTTGCTAGGCTCATGGGGCATCAAGGGGACAGGCCTGACCAGAGTAGACATATGTTAGGAGTTGCAGGAAATAAGGATGTGGAGGCGGCTTTGGTAAGGTCAATGGGGGAGGGTCTTGATAGCCTAACAGATAAGTTAGACATTCTGCTATTGGAAATCCGGGGAGCCACTGAAAAGTTAAGCCCAGGGGAGTGAGTGTCATGTGTGATGTTGAAGGGCCATTACTCTGGTATCCGATAGGAGTCACTGTGATTATCCAGGTGAGCCAGTGATCATTCATTCAGGCAGGAAAATATGACAACCTGAGCTAAGTTGGCAGTGGTGAGACTGGACAAGAATAGATAGTGGTAGATAATTTTAAGTCATCATTCACAGAAGCCTGGTAAAATCACCTCATAATGCCTTCTCTGATCATTACAGTCTCAAATCCAGAGGAAATCAAGGTAAAATTCACATCAGAGTAGCTTTAATGAAATAAGGAGTCATAGAGCAGGGTGATTGAGTGGCCACCAGGGAAGCTAGTACCTCATTACATTCCAGTCTCAGTTTATGAGCCTCATGGAACTTTTATTTTTCTTTTCTTTTCTTTTAATACATAGAGAGAGAGAGAGAGAGAGAGCGAGAAAGAGAGAGAGAGAGAGAGGTAGAGACATAGGCAGAGGGAGAAGCAGACTCCATGCAGGGAGCCTGATGTGGGACTCAATCCCAGGACTCCAGGATCACGCCCTGGGCTGAAGGCAGCCACTCAACCGCTGAGCCACCCAGGAGTCTCTGGAACTTTTATTTCTCTATGTCAGGGACTGATTCTCTCTCTCAGCACGCGCCTTACAGGAGTTCCAGCACATGGGGCTCCCAGAGCCACCTCCACAGTTTGCCTTAAGGTAGGGATGATTTTGCTGACTTGACCCAACCCAAGGTGTGTGTGTGTATGTGTGTGTGTGTGTGTGTGTGTGTGTGTAATAGCTCTCTCACAGCAAAAGTATCTACAAATGCAAGGCTGTTATAGCTAGAGTCCTTCATTTAATAGCTTTCCTGAGCTGAATTATTGCTTAATACACATATGTGTGCATGCATGCAAGATACATACATGCATGCGCATACATATGTGTATCCCTAAATAGGAAGGGTGGATAAATTTAATGAGTTAGTTTAAATTAGAGGAATTTGCCATACAATATAGAAATTGAGAAATTCTGATTTCTCTGCATACATTAGTGACAAGGAATCCTAGTACAATGACATTCAAAATAAGCTGAGAAGAGGTATCCAGAATGGACACATAAACATTAATAGGAATATAAAACAGCATAGTCAATTGACATGCAGATGTAATTTTTTCATTCGATATTGCATGGAGCTCATTAGGGTACAGAGTTTAAGAGAACAGACCACAGGGGCACCTGTGTGGCTCAGTCCATTAAGCATCAGACTCTTTATTTTAGCTCAGGTCATGATCTCAGGGTCCTGAGATGGAGCCCCACTTCAGACTCCATGCTGGGCATGGAACTTGCTTGAGATTCTCTCTCCCTCTCTCCTCTGCCCTTCCCCCTGCTTACTCTCTCTGTCTCTCTCAGAAAAAAAAATACTTTAAAAAGATAACACTGTAGTTGGTCAGACATGGTTCCCACCACCAATCACTAGCTGTGTGCCCTTTAACCAATGTGCATGTTAGTTTCGGGGTGTCTGGGTGGCTCAGTAGGTTAAGCATCTGACTCTTGATTTTAGCTCAGGTCATGATCTCAGGGTCATGAGATTGAGCCACCCAATCCCCCTGCCAGGATCAGGCTCTGCACTCAGCAGGGAGTCTGCTGGAGATTCTCTCTCCCTCCGCCCCTCCCCAGCTCACTTTTCATCTGTCTGTCACTTCCACCAGGTGGCGAGGGACTCTCTCTCTCTCTCTCTCTCTTACTCTCTGAAGTAAATAAATAAACCTTTTTAAAAAATATGCACCTCAGCTTCCTCAGCTGCCAAATGGGGTAATAATAATACTAATTCCATAGGCTTTTCAGGAGTTAAGATGGTGGAGGAGTAGGGAGACCATTAGGTTTTTAATGAAGATTGATATCATAGATATAAACAGGCTGATATACAATAATGCTAACGTAAGAGCTATTATTCTTTGTAAATGTGAGGTCCTATGCCCTTTATTAGTCATTATATTTTCTCAATTGGCCAGATGGCAGACCATCAGAGAGGAGCCAAAGGAAATGATAAAGGCAAGAAGCCAGAGAGGAGAAGAGTCTCCACTGAGGCATGGATGACCAAGAGCCTTCCTCACATTCATCTGTGTCTGGGGGATTTTGATAATAATTGATTGCTACTGGATGACTGTGATAACAAGTGTACTTTGAAAAACCTATCCATGTTATTAACTAGGGACTGGAATGTGGAATTATATTCAATAGGCTTTTCTCTCTTGATTGTTCTAGCTCAAGACTTGGAATACCTGGGCTGCCATTCAAAGAGCCATTCATTCATTAATTTTAATATATATATTTTTTATTGAAGTTCAATTTGCCAACATATAGGACCCACTGCTCATCCCATCAAGTGCCCCCCTCAGTGCCCGTCACCCAGTGACCCCATCACCCCGCCCACCTCCCCTTCCACTACCCCTTGTTCGTTTCCCAGAGTTAGGAGTCTCTCATGTTTTGTCACCCTTTCTGATTTTTCCCACTCATGTTCTCTCTTTTCCTCTATAATCCTTTTCACTATTTTTAATATTCCCCGATAGAGTGAAACCATATAACAATTGTCCTTTCCGATTGACTTACTTAATTCGGCAGAATAACCTCCAGTTCCATCCATGTCGAAACAAATGGTGGGTATTCATCGTTTCTGATGGCAGAGTAATATTCCATTGTATATATAGACCACATCTTCTTTAATCATTCATCTTTCAATAGACACCAAGGATCCTTCCACAGTTTGCTATTCTGGACATTGCTGCTCTAAACATTGGGGTGCAGGTGTCTCGGTTTTTCATGCATCTGTATCTTTGGATAAATACCCAGTAGTGCAATCGCTGGGTCATAGGGTAGTTCTATTTTTAACTCTTTGAGGAACCTCCACATAGTTTTCCAGAATGGCTGTACAGGTTCACACTCCCACCAACAGTGCAAAAGGGTTCCCCTTTCTCCACATCCTCTCCAACATTTGTTGTTTCCTATTTTGTTAATTTTCACCATTCTCACTGGTGTGAGGTGGTATCTCATTGTGGTTTTGATTTGTATTTCCCTGATGGCAAATGATTGCAAGCATTTTCTCATGTACTTGTTGGCCATGTGTATGTCCTTCTTTGGTGACATGTCTGTTCATGACTTTTGCCCATTTCATGATTGGATTGTTTGTTTCTTTGCTGTTGATCTTTAATAAGTTCTTTATAGATCTTGGACACTAGACCTTTATCTGATATGTTATTTCCAAATATCTTCTCCCATTCTATAAGTTGTCCTTTAGTTGTGTTGACTGTTTCTTTTGTTGCTGTTGTTTTGTTTTGTTTTTGCTGTGCAGGAGCTTTTTATCTTAAGTCCCAATAGTTCATTTTTGCTTTTGTTTCCCTTGACTTCATAGATGTATCTTGCAAGAAGTTGAAGATACACCCATTCAAAATCTTGGGATACAGCAAAAGCAGTCCTAAGAGGGAAATACATAACAATACAAGCCTCACTAAAAAAAATTTGAAAAACCTCAAATACACAAGCTAACCTCATACCTAAAGGAACTGGAGAAAGAACAGCAAGCAAAACCTACACCAAGCAGGAAAGAGAGTAACGATTCCAGCATAATTCAATGAAATAGAGACCAGAAGAACTGTAGAACAGATCAATAAAACCAGGATTTGGTTCTTTGAAAGAATTAATAAGATAGATAAACCATTAGCCAGCCTTATTCAAAAGAAAAAAGTACTCAAATTAATAAAATCATGAATGAAAGAGGAGAGATCACAACCAATACCAAGGAAATATGAATGATTTTAAAAACATATTATGAGCAGCTATATGCCAATAAATTAAGAAATCTAGAAGAAATGGATGCATTTCTGGAAAACCACAAATTACCAAAACTGGAACAGGAATAAATAGAAAACATGAACAGGCCAATAACCAGCGAGGACATTGAAGCAGTCATCAAAAATCTCCCAAAACACAAAAGTCCAGGGCCAGATGGCTTCCCAGGGAATTCTGTCAAACATTTACAGAAGAAACAATACCTATTCTACTAAAGCTGTTCCCAAAGATAGAATGGGATGGAATACTTCCAAACTTGTTCTATGAGGCCAGCATCACCTTAATTCCAAATCCAGACAAAGACCCCACCAAAAAGGAGAATTATAGACCAATATTCCCGATGAACACAGATGCAAAATTCTCAACAAGATATTAGCCAATAGGATCTAACAATACATTAAGAAGATTATTCACCATGACCAAGTAGGATTTATCCCTTGGATGCAAGGCTGGTTCAACACTCATAAAACAATCGTGATAGATCACATCAGCAAGAAAAAAACAAGAAGCATATGATCCTCTTAATAGATGCAGAGAAAGCATTTGACAAAATACAGCATCCATTCCTTATCAAAACTCTTCAGAGTGTAAGGATAGAGGGAACATTCCTCAGCATCTTAAAAGCTATCTATGAAAAGCCCACAGTAAATAACATTCTCAATGGAGAAACACTGAGAGCATTTCCCCTAAGATCAGGAACACGACAGGAATGTCCTTTCTCACCACTGCTATTCAACATAGTACTAGAAGTCCTAGCCTCAGCAATCAGGCAACAAAAAGAAATAAAAGGCATTCAAATTGGCAAAGAACAAGTCAAACTCTCTCTCTTCGCAGATGACATGATACTGTACTTAGAAAACCCAAAAGACTCCACCCCAAGATTGCTAGAACTCATACAGCAATTCAGAAATGTGGCAGGATACCCAATGCCCAGAAATCAGTGGCATTTCTATACACTAACAATGAAACTGGAGAAAGAGAAATTAAGGAGTCAATCCCATTTACAATTGCACCCAAAAGCATAAGATACCTAGGAATAAACCTAACCAAAGAGGTAAAGGATCCATACCCTAAAAACTACAGAACACTTCTGAAAGAAATTGAGGAAGACACAAAGAGATGGAAAAACAGTCCATGCTCATGGATTGGAAGAATTAAGATTGTGAAAATATCTATGCTATCCAGGGCAATTTACACATTCAATGCAATACCTATCAAAATACCATGGACTTTCTTCAAAGAGTTGTAACAAATCATCCTAAGATTTGTGTGGAATCATAAAAGACCCTGAATAGCCAGGGGAATATTGAAAAAGAAAACCAAAGCTGAGGGCATCAAAATGCCGGATTTCAAGTTGTACTACAAAGTTGTGATCATTATCAAGACAGTGTGGTACTGGCACAAAAACAGATACCTAACTCAATGGAACAGAATAGAGAACCCAGAAATGAGCCCTTAAGTCTATGGCCAACTAATATTCAACAGAGGAGGAAAGACTATCCACTGGAAAAAGGACAGTCTCTTCAATAAATGGTGCTGGAAAAATTGGACAGCCACGTGCAAAAGAATGAAACTAGATCATTCTCTTACAGCACACACAAAGATAAACTCAAAATGGGTGAAAGCTCTAAATGTGAGACAAGAATCAATCAAAATCCTAGAGGAAAAAAATTCTAGAGGAGAACACAGGCAACACCCTTTTTGAAGAGTCATTTTTATTTGATTGTTGTCTTAAGGGTATGGACCCTGAAACCAACCTGAACTCAAATACTGGGGGTACCATTTGATAGCTATGTTGTCTTAGGTGGTTTATTTAACCTATCTGTGCCTTGATTTCCTCATCTGTAAAATAGCCACAATAATAGTACCTCCCTCATAGGATTGTTCTTAGGATTAAGTGAGATATTCCCCCATGCTACCCTGTATCATTATCTATTGGCCAGTACAGTCTCTCCAACTAATTTATAGCATGTATCATTGAGGCCAGGACCTATGTCTTAGTCATCTTTGGAGCCAATGTCCAAAAGGTATTTCTTGTTAATTATGAGGAAACCTAAAATACAGTTTTTCCTTAATATATCAATATTGAAAGACAGATCCCTGCAACTGACATGAGGTCGGTTTGAGTTGACACTTTCTATTTAAACTGAAAGTAGGTCAATGAAATGGGTCACCTGCTACCTTAGCTTTATAAAACAAAACTAGATACTTCTCTTATGGTAATGACTGTCTTCACTGCAACTTACAACCCAATGTACGGCATGAAATTTTGGCTTCATTTTGAAGCAATTCCAAAAGGTCAAAGTGTTTTTAGCAAAGTAAAGGATTTCTGCTGTGGTTTTGGTAATCTAGGAGTTTTATGTTTGCTTCCTAAAGAAAGTGTGTTGTTCTGGAGAGCATGTAATTGGCTACAGATGGATCTATCCTGATTTGTTGCCTAGTGACAGCCAAAGGAAGTCACCCTATGGTGAACCGCAAGTCTGCTTGCCATTACAGTTTCACACAAAATGCCCTCATAGCGATGTTTGGTGAAAGCAATGCTTTTTCATTTGATCTCAAAATGGTTACCTTGGGGAGGTCCTACATTCTGAACCCCTGGTTTGCTCTGGGGTACCCTGGGACCACCAGTGAGACTTGGGATGACATAGGAGAGAGTCCAGGGAAGCTTCCTAGTTACTCAGCATCAGCCCCTACAAATCTTAGTCTTTCAGAAATTCCAGGGGAACTGAGCATTCTGTAGGCCCCCTCAAGATTACCTAACTGCCTCAGGGGTCTGGACCCAATTAGAATCTACTCTTTAATCAACTCCTATCTTTCAAGCTCTTTGACTCCCTTACTCTCCACATCCGTAGTATTAGTTACCTAGGGCTTCTGTAACAAGCACCACAAACTGGGTGGCTTAAAATAACAGGAATTTATTGCCTCACAGTTCTGGAAGCTAGAAGTCTGAAATTAAAGTGTTAGCAAGGTCATGCTCCCCCTGAAATCTCTAAGAAATTCCTTCCTTGCCTCTTAGTAGCTTCCAATGGGTTGCCAGCAGTCTTTGGTGTTCCTTGGATTATAGATGCATCACTACAATTCTCTGTCTTCACATGGTGTTCTTCCTGGGTTACTATGTTGTTTTGCCTCTATACATGTCTGTCTCTGTCAAATTACCCCCATTTTATAAGGACATATATAAAGTCATCTTAGATTAGTGTCCACACTAATGACCTCATTTTAACTTAATTACCTCTGTAAAGATCCTGTTTCCAAATATTCACATTCTGAATCCCCAGAGATTAGGACTTTATCATCTCTTTTTTTAGAGGGGACACAATTCAGCCCATAACACAGTGTTGGTTGTTGTTTGGGTTTGTTTGTGTCAGTTTTGGATTTTGCTTTTGTTTTTTTGTTTGTTTTTACTTTCACCAGATTTTAGTCTCCTAATTCTTCCATGATCTCCTACTCAATTAACCCCTTTCTGTCTTCAATTCTTTCCCAACCCACACTAGACACATAGTACATTGTTTGATGACTATCCTATCCTCCTTATATTTCCATTCCATTTCTCTAGAACTCTGTACATTGGATCAATCCAACTACCTTAGCCATCTTTCTGCCTCCTTATCTAGGGCTGCTGAGCACTGCAAGAGAAAATCCTGTAACCACATGGATGGGTGGACTACAAATTCATGGTCTCCAACCTGTCAGTCCTTGATGCCATCCAGCAATCCTTGTCTGTATCCCAAGTCAGCAGACTCAGTCTCTCTGGGTAGGTTCTGTTAGAGTTCTCCAGAGAAACATAACCAATAGGATATATCTCTATCTATCTATCTATCCATCCATTGAGAAAGAGTTATTGTAAGAAATTGACTCACATGACTGTGGGGGCTGACAAGCTGGAATTTGACAAGGTCAGCTAGCAGGCTGGAGACCCAGGGAAAATTTGATTTGCAACTTGAGTTCAAAAGCAGTCTCTTGGCAGAAGTCCTTCTTCAGGGGACTCATTCTTTCACTCTTAAGGCCTTTGAATTATGGGGCTCATAATTATGAATTATGGAGGGTAATCTCCTTTACTCAAAGTCTACTAATTTAAATGTTAATTTCATCTGAAAAAAAATCTTCACAGCAACATCTAGATTTGCATTTGACCAAATACCCTGGTATAGTGGCCCAGCCAAGTTGAAACATAAAATTAACCCTTACACTTTTCCATGCCCCCACAAGAACTATTTGAAACCTTCTCCACTTTTAACCCTCAGTTGTAGCAAAAGGACTTCGCTTCCCACTCCTCAGGGAAAATGGATGTTATTGGGCAAGAAGCCCCTCAGCTCTCTACTTTCCTGCCACTAACAACTCACTCACTTCAGCAGCCATCCTTGTCACCTCCCTTCTTGTAACAGTGGAAGACAATTTGCTCCATCTGAGCCCTCTCTGTCCACCTGTGCCCTTGGGTCTTGATCACCACTGCATTTTCAGGACCTATATCATGCAGGGAATATGGCCACCCCTCAAACACTTGTTGACGGACAGATTGGATCCTCTCCTGACCCCTCTCCTCCATTTCCATCTCTTTACCCTCTGTTTTCTTTTTTTTTTTTTAAGATTTTATTTATTTATTCATGGTAGTCACAGAGAGAGAGAGAGAGAGGCAGAGACACAGGCAGAGGGAGAAGCGAGCTCCATGCAGGGAGCCCGATGTGGGATTCGATCCCGGGTCTCCAGGATCGCGCCCTGGGCCAAAGGCAGGCGCCAAACCGCTGCGCCACCCAGGGATCCCTACCCTCTGTTTTCAATCTCTTCTCCATCCTTTAACATTTTTCACCAGCATTTAAACAAACCCAACTCTTTCCCATTAAAACAACACCCACATAATCAATACCTCAACTCTGGCCCTTTTCTAGACATTGATTGTCTTTTCTTCTTCCTTCTCAATCATGCTTCTCAAAATAATTGTCTATATTTACCATCTCCAAATCTTGCTCTCCTATCCACTCCTCAACTGCAGCAATCTGGCTTTGACCTCTATTACCCAATTGATTTTAGTCTTGACAAAATTCAGTCCTTTTCTTTATGGCATATCTTTAGTATTGAACACTGTTGACCTCTATCCTCCTTCCCTGTGCCCTCAAAATTATCTTTCTGTGACATGGATATGACTGCCTTGATAGAATACAATCCTTCTATTACTTTCCTGCTCAGTTTCTACCCCCCTCTTGTCCTTCAGTCCTATTTACTTGGAAGAACCCCGTCACACTTCTGTTACTGAAAGACCGCATGGTTTTCCCCATGATGTTCATTTTCCTCATCCATAATGAAAAATAAAACCAACTTGTTCAACTATGGGTGTGTTCCTGGTGGTCATTGGTTGAAGGACACTGATGCTTTCAAGCTGCCCAAATATTTGGGGGGCATAAGAAGCACTGGCAGACATCAGAAAAGCTAAAATTGAAATATGGAAAAATTTCACTCCTCCACCTTCACCTCACAATCCAACATTACTTGACATCCATTCAACTGAACTTATCATAAAAACACAATGATTCAATTCTTCTAACATAGACCACTGGAAGGATCCTATACAGAAAATGTTTCTTAGAAGTGGGGTCTGGCAAGGGCCAGTCTGAACAATGTAGAACTGAGTAAATCCAGATCATGTGGATGGCAGAGTAAAGTTTTCTGTCTTGTGTTAGGAAATGGGTGAACCTGGTTATATGGCTTCAAAGTGGTCCCTTTTTTGTAAACTGCATGCCCAGAAAGGCTAGAGCTTTATGAGGCTTCATAGAGAATTGAGATATAGGGTTTTTTTTTTTTTTTTTGGTTTTTCCTTGTGGCATTCATAAAGGTTCTACAAGGAAGAGACAAATTTTAGATGATGGAGTTGATCCATCTGAAAGTAGACAGAGAAGAAAATACAGCTTTCCTAATAGGACCCCTGCAGACTACATTCCAAGATGGCTGAATCAGACAACTGTGCAATGTGTACAAGCCTAGTTATCTGTCCAATGTGAAGGTAGGACCAGTTAAGGCAGAAACCTAAGAGGAGCCAAGCCTGATCCTCCCAGCCTCTTCTAAGCACCTCAGGCTGGACATTCCCTGCCTGGGAAAAATACCAGTTATCCCCACAAACCCTCTCCATCCCAATCAATTGTTTTGAATTATCCTAAAGCAGAAACCAAGGAAGGTCATTAAGCTCAGAGCCAGGGGGTTGGATTTAGCAACAAGGATTGAAAAGCCACCTACTCTGAAATCTACTATTTAATAACTGTCCTGTTTAATCATTAGTCTATACAATTGACCAGAAGCAAAGATATTCCCAAACTCCTGAGTTGATAAAGGGATCATCTTGCTGGAGAAACTTCCAGCCTCACAATGAAGGACCTGAGTGCTTACCCCACCACACACGTAGCCTACCATCAGGAAGGAGGCTGCTCCACCCCCAGAAGGGGACTCCTTCCCTGTGCCCTCCTCAGATGTGGACAAGACAAGGGTGGACAAGGTTTATCTTCCTAGAGAGCAGAAACCAGGGGCAGCAGAAATGTGGTCCAAGCAACCCATTCCTTCATTGGAATCGGGAGCCCCTGTCTTCTTCTCTCCAGTAGAATGTGAGATATGTGACACTTTGGGGATCACCATGGGTGATTTCTCCCCTTCTTTTTTTTTAAGATGTACTTATTTACTTTAGAGAAAGAGCGAGAAAGGGAGAGCGTGAGTAGGAAGAAGAGCAGAGGGAGAGGGACAAGCAGTCTCCATACTGAGCACGGAACCGAACCTGGGGTTTGATCCTAGGACCCTGAGCAGAAATCAAGACAGACGCTCAACTGACTGAACTACCAGGCATCCCTCTTCCCTTCCTTTTCGAAATGGACATGATATAACAGGTACTCTGTTATCTTACTCTCATCTTGTTTTGGGACTATTGGGGGTGGGTCATGTTCTCCTTTAAGTGCAGGTGAAATTATGAATTAAGAAGTGTCACATGCAGAAATAAACAAAAGGAAATAACATCACCCAGAGGTATTGCACTTGAAGCTTGGTATAAAACAAGGATGAGACTTTTTTTTTTACTGTGCAACGTTTTATAAGCTGTATACATTTCAACAAAAAAGTTGGGGGCACAGATTTAGATATTTTGAGTTTTGAAAATATTTATTACAAGAAGATTCCCTTTCCCATATTAAAAGGAAAGCATATTACTGGAAATATTCAGAGGATGAAAACTAGGTTAAACCAATTCCCAAGTCCTCATCAAATAAAGTTATCAATAAAGGAAAAGATAGTTTGGAACTTAAAATTAGGGAGGCCTATACACAATTTAGATGGGGAAAGAGAAAAACAGAACAAAGTGAGAATGATCATTTACACCTTACAGTCTTTAATTAAGCAATAAAACCGTACTATTTAATATATTTCTCCATGAACTTTTTGTGAAATTCAGATCGCAGTGTATCATTTACAAATCTTTTGTCTTTATTCTGATCATCTACACCTTTTGCACAGTTCTAAAACAACATCATCATCCCACCTTCTTTTAACTTTGAAGTTGGCCTGAGGCTGGGATGGACCAGTGAGATTAAGGAGAGGGTTTCCACTCAAAATGTTTTCCATACGTATTCTTTCTTCTTCAGCTTTCTGTTCTTGTTCCTTCCTGGCCTGGTCTTCAGCTGTTTCTTTTTTAATTTTTTCTAGTTCTGCAAGAAGAGCTGCAGTGTCATCATCATCACTCTCCTCTTCAAAATCTTCATCCTCGTCTTCCTCATCTGTTAGAGGATCATCTGCATCAAGGTTGGCAGCAGGAATCTGGTCTAACTGAGGCTTCTTTGACACCAACAAGGAGGTTGTATGTTTTCTTCTTGGACGGTCTCTTTTTTTTTTTTTTTTTTTTTTGACACCGACGAGGAGGCTTGTCTCCTTTGAGAAGTGGTTGAGTGCCTTTGGCATAGTGCATGTGATAGTGACACTTTAGGGAGCATTTTTGCAATAAAACAAAAAGAAAGAAGAGAATGTGTGGATGATAGGCAGGTGGTGAGGGCCAGAGAAGTGGGAAGGGGTTGGACTATAGTACATCAGTAGTTGTTGTTTTGAATACTTTGTGCATCATTTTTCCATATTTTGATGAGATTGGTGGCACTGGAATGACGATCTGTACACAATGAATTTTCAATCATTTGGGTCATTTCCTTAGGATAGAGTCTCCAAAATGGAAATCTCTAGGTTAGAGGTTACAAACAATCTCATGGCTCTTACTAAATATTTGAAAACTGCTTCCCAAGAGGATTCAAGCAATTGGAACTCCTACCAGAATATGGGAGACTATTCCTGGATATGTCATCAACCACTTCTGAAGTTTAATGCACCATAAATACATCCTTCAGTTTTGAAGGTATAGGCGAGCCTCTATGGTGATGATCCTCTATGTAGATTGACAAGAATGGTCTCCCATGGAGCACCTGAGAGGCTCAGTCGGTTGAGGGTCTGACTCTTGGTTTCAGTTCAGGTCCTGGTCTCAGGGTCCTGAGATCAAGCCGAGAGTTGGGCTCTGCACTCAGCAGAGAGTCTGCTTGAAGATTGTCTCCCTCTGCTCTCCCTCTGCTCTCTCTCTCTATGAAATAAATAAATAAACCTTTAAAAAATTGTCTCCCAAAGGATTTTCTTTTTTTTAATATTTTATTAACTAATTAATTAATTTATTTATTTATTTATTTATTTATTTATGAGAGCGAGAGAGAGAGAGGCAGAGACACAGGCAGAGGGAGAAGCAGGCTCCATGTAGGGAGCCCGATGTGGGACTTGATCACAGGACCCCAGGATTACACTCTGGACCTAAGGCAGGTGCCAAACCACTGAGCCACCCAGGGACCCCCTCCCAAAGGTTTTATTTTTGATTCATGTAATAAAGTTGTACCCCCAAACAGGATCTTCTCTCAGTTTCCCTCAGATCCATTCTACTGCCTCCACCAGAGGAATTAACACATTTATTTTTCCTCTTAGGGCAGTGATTTTCTGGCTGCAGCCCTTAGCATGATTCTAATTCCAGCCCTTTCCTCTTGAGCATTTCATTCAATCAGAATCCTCTGAGTTGGCACCTGAGACATCAAAATCAACTCTACTGCAGCATGTCATGAGGCATCTCAGGGCCTCAGGTAGATATACTTTATAGATGATCAGCTTAATTTCATCTTAGCACCAATTGGCTCCTAAGTCATACTTTTCTGAGTTTGGGAAACATAAACAAAGGTTTTAAACCTGAAACTCTAAAAGATACATGCTCGGGGGTGTCATTAATCCAAAACTCACAGTCTGCAGAGAAGGAAATGGAATATCAAAAGGCTAAGGGCCAAGTGCACACAGTTAGTGAGCCTTGGACTTGGAATGCCAGTCAGTGCTCCCTATATGTTATGCTACTGCCTTGTTTCAGCCCATTTCACTCCAGGCTGGGCAGCTTATCTCCCCCAGGTCTGGCCCTTTGTCCTATCTTGGCCTGCTCCAGGGGCAATTCCCCCGAATCCAATAGCAACAGGATCTATGATGGTTCCTAACATAGCAGTTACTCATTGCCAGGTCCACACATCCAGAAACATCCAGCTGCCTTCGCCTCTAGGCTCTACAGCTTGGGTAAGACTGGAGTTGCTCTCAAAGCTGGGACAGATCCTTCTCCCTGATAGCCCTTCCAGGTCAGGAGCTTGGAAGCACCCTTCCATTTTATCATGCTCTCCTCCCTCTAGCTCTCCCCTCATTGCTCCATCTGTAGGGAAGGAAAAATTCTTCCTCTATCATTCAAGGTCTTCCAGCTGGACTAAGAATTAAATACACATGAGACAGAATAACAGGAGACAAATTTTTTTTAAGATTTAATTTAATTTAATTTATTTATTTATTTATTTATTTATTTATTTATTTATTATTTTTTAATTTTTTTAATAATAGATTTATTTTTTATTGGTGTTCAATTTGCCAACATACAGAACAACACCCAGTGCTCATCTCGCCAAGTGCCCCCCTCAGTGCCCGTCACCCATTCACCCCCATCCCCCGCCCTCCTCCCCTTCCACCACCCCTAGTTCGTTTTCCAGAGTTAGGAGTCTTTATGTTCTGTCTCCCTTTCTGACACTTCCCACCCATTTCCTCTCCCTTCCCTTCTATTCCCTTTCACTATTACCTATATTCCCCAAATGAATGAGACCATATAATGTTTGTCCTTCTCCGATTGACTTATTTGACTCAGCATAATACCCTCTAGTTCCATCCACGTTGAAGCAAATGGTGGGTATTTGTCATTTCTAATGGCTGAGTAATATTCCATTGTATACATAAACCACATCTTCTTTATCCACTTATCTTTCGATGAGAGACAGAGAGAGCATGAATGAAGGGGCGGATGGAGAAGCAGACTCCTCACTGAGCAGGGAATCCAATGTGGGGCTCAATCCCAGGACCCTGAGATCATGACCCAACCCGAAGCTAGACACTTACTGAGTCACCCAGGCACCCCCAAAACAAAAATTTTATTACATGTGCATGGAGGCCAAATAACGAAATAGAGACATAAAGAAATGACCAAAGCAGGCAGTTTTTCTCCTTTTTAGACAAAGAGATGATAAATCTGTAAGCCACTGGCAGGACAAAGAAAATGTAATTTTGGGAGCTTCAGTCAGTAAGGAATTCTAAACAGAATTTGGGCCAGGGTTGTACATTAGTACAAAGTAACAAGAGTTGTTTCTACAGTCTTGTCTGCTCTGGATTTCCCACCTCTAGTGATAAAGATGTGTCTTTACCTCCTGGTCCAGGAAGGGTACCTTTCACATGGGAAATTTAGTTTCTGCTTTCAAGGAGACAGAGGAGGGTCTGAATGTCCTTCTTACACAGGCTGTCTTTTCAGTAACTTTTGTTTAAAATAATCAAGTGCCAAAGCAGAACATTTTGGAGTGGTCTGCCCTTAGACCCTACACATAGTCTGCCTGAATATAGTGTCCAAAAAACTGCAGGTACAGGGATTACCCCAGACTCTTAGCTGTCTTTGAAGAATCTCATGGGAGGTGGGGGGAAAGGAATGCCTTTCATCAGTCCAGTACTTCCTAGTTTCAATCCAGCAAACCCTTAGATCAGTGGATCTTATATTTCTTTTGGCCACAAGCCACCTCAGGAAACTGATGAAAGCAATGGACCCTCTCCCAATTCACATTAGCACAAAAGTGTACCTATAATTTCAGGGCCATCAAAGAAGATCTGAATCCTATCCATGGTCAACAGATAATTGTGGGGGATTTGATCACAGTGGTTACTTCCTGGTCTTAAGCAAAGATACTTTCCAATAATTATGGGAGAATTTGAACCCTGCAGGTTACTTCCTGGTCTCAAACAAAACATGAATAATTGTTGTGTCTGGAGTGGGAGGTGGGGAATTTTATTCGTGGCAGGTTTTTTCCTCAGCTCATTCACACAGATGGCCTTCTAAATAATTGTGGGGATGTTATCACAGCAGGTGGCTACCTAAAGCCTTCCTGCTAATGTACCTCTTGCCCAGGATGCATTATTCTGCATCGTCAAAAATAGTTTCAGGCTCCAGATTGGCCTATAACAGTGAGCACAAAAATCTGCTTCCGATGGCTTCTGGTTAAACTGTTAACCAGAAGCTTCTGGCTAGCTGTTAAGATTAAAGATGAGTTCACTCACAGTTATTTTTGCAAAGAATAGTAGAGCCAGCCTGCCTGATAAAGCCCATACCCTAGTTTTTATCACTCGCTATGGTTATGTCCCTGAAAACCACCATGGGAAGAGAATTTATACTTGACAAACTGACACTCTTGTAGTGAAAGTAGAGTCAGGCACCAAAGGTCAAATTGTTAGTCTATAAAAGGTCTTAGAAGGGCAGCTGTGGTGACTCAGCAGTTTAGCACTGCCTCCAGCCCAAGGTGTGATCCTGGAGACCAGGGATCGAGTCCCACATTGGGCTCCCTGCACAGAGCCTGTGTCTCTGCCTCTCTGTGTGTGTGTCTCTCTCATGAATAAATAAATAAAATCCTAAAAAAAATAAAAGCTCTTAGAAATGTTTTTTGGATTTCACTAAAACCAATTGTTAAAGATGGCACATCATACAAAAGGAACATTGATGTTTCACACAGGTCTTAAGCTAGAAACAGTCATAAATAGTTCTGTGCAATTTTTATCTACCATCCTTTAATCACCAGAGTATTTTCAGGAACTCTTCCTCTGTTCGATCTTTACTTGTATTATTTATTTTTAAGGTAACACTATTGTAGAGCACCCAGCTGGCTCAGTTAGTAGAGCATGCGACTCTTGATCTTGGGGTCATGAGTTCAAGCCCCATGTTGAGGTAGAGTTTACTTAATAAAAAAAATTTAAAGTAATACTCTTCTAAAAATTTAATTGCATGGAATTGCTATAAAGTAAAAAGCAAAAGTTGCTCAAATCTCACTCCCCACTCAAATCATCACTATTAATGGAAGAATATTTGGATTGTTTTCCATCTTGGCTTTTTTATTTTAGGCTTTTTTTTAGGCACATGGTTTTTATAGCTACAGAGATTGCAAGGCGGGATTTTAATACTCCTGGGAAGCTGGTGAGAAGGGAATAGGAATACTCTGAGTTAAAGGGCCATAAACCCTCTGTTCTTACTGTGATTCAGCACTTTTTCTCAAATAAAATCTCCTCAGGTTGTTGCAAGCCTTGGGTTAACATCTGGAGTTCTGAACACGTTGACTTTGACCATTTCTGCCAGCCAGTTTGCTGCCTTTCTGGAGGAGCAGGTTTATGAAAGTCCTCATGCTGCCATTACAGAGTTCCTCTCACTGCTATCCAAGCCTTTTGTATTTCTCCATTTTTAGAAAATATGAGGGCCACTTGGCAAGGAACTGTGGACAGCCTCTAGAAGCTGAGAGTGACCCCCAGCTGACAGCTAGCAAGAATGTCCTAAAACCACAAGGAAAGGAATTCTGGGAACAACCAGCGAGCTTGCAAAAGGATCTTAGCCACAAATGAAAATCACAGCCAAGTTTAGACCCAAAGCAGAGGACCCAGCTCACCTGTTCCCAGGCTCCTGACCTTTGTCCTTTTCATCCTTGACCTGCCCCATTTCCCTGCCAAGGCCCCAGTTCAGAACCGAAATCCTTAATCCAGAAAGTTTAAGGGACTTTGCAAGACTGGAGCTAATTTTCACAAACATCTTCTAGACCTATGAAACCAGAAATCTTTCATTGTTGGTCATTCTTGGGAAGTAGCCAGGTTTTTTTTGCAAAGCAGTGCTTCTTACGGCCCTCAGGGTACCTTAGCCCCAAATAATTTACAGAGGCCTAGAGATATTACTCTAGTCAAGGGATCATTATTCCTCAGTTTCACTCAGCAGTCACTTCATGGTATTCACATAACCTGACACAGACAACTCTAAGCAGGGCAGCAGGGCCTGGGCCCAAATACACTCTGCCCTGCATATTGAAATCTAATAGGAACACCTTAGATCCTGAGATTTAATCTCAAATTCTTCAAACCTCACTAGACAGATGAAGGCTTCTGCTGATCAGCAGCCACAGGGGGCTACTAATAAGCCAGCCCAGCTAATCGCACAAGCAGAAGGACCATGGCAGAGTAATGCATCTCGCATTCAGGGATGTTGCGCGTGAGACCTCTCATTCTGGCCGTGGAAGGTAGAGAAAGAACATCTGGACGTTCAGACCTTGCCAGCTGTCTTTTTTTACTTCAGCAGCTGGAGGCGTGCATGGACTTGAGTTTGGAAATGTTCGTAACAGTTTCTCGACATAAGTCATTCACCTCCAGCAAATCATGCCCCAAATGCTTCAAGTCATTTCGGACTGTAGCAGGCTCCTCCCTGCTCCATACCTGTGTCCCATTCATGCCCTTCTGCTCAGCCAATTCTGACAGTCCTGAAGTGAATCAGACCAAGCTCAGGAGAAGAGAAGATGGTCTGGGCTTTGTCTTCCTCTCTCCTCACCTCCATCGGCTGGTAGACTGTCGCATTTCAGGTATATATGGAGAGTTCAATTAAAAATATAGTGCCAGCCTGCTGTTGGCAACAGGGTTACAAGTGCTGGGTCAGGACACACGATAACATCGATGAACACCTACTGCTTGTTTTACCCATGCCGTTGTGGCCTGAGACAAGGGTTACACTAAGCATCCCCAGCCTCATGGGAGTGCTTGTGGGATCAGGAATAGAACATCTAAAGCTTCCTATTTAAGAATATTCTAGTGTAGGGGCACCTGAATGGGTCAGTGGTTGAGCATCTGCCTTCAGCTCAGGATGTGATCCTGGGGTTCTGGGATTGAGTCCTGCATCAGGCTCCCTGCAGGGAGCCTGCTTCTCCCTCTGCCTATGTCTGTGCCTCTCTCTCTCTGTGTCTCTCATGAGTAAATAAATAAAATCTTTAAAAAAAATAGCTTGAGTATCCATTATGATTTATTTTTTTTAAGATTGATTGATTGATTGATTGATGATAGACATAGAAAGAGAGAGAGAGAGAGAGGCAGAGACACAGGAGGAGGGAGAAGCAGGCTCCATGCTGGGAGCCCGATGTGGGACTCGATCCCGGGACTCCAGGATCGCACCCTGGGCCAAAGGCAGGCACTAAAACGCTGAGCCACCCAGGGATCCCCTCCATTATGGTTTAAAATGGTCTTTAGAAGGAACAACGTTTGAAATGTCTGTTGTCAGTGGCAGGACCCTGCCTGACAGCTTTGGCAGAGGAAGAAGCAATTGGCAATTACATGGCCAAGGGAATGGACAGCAGTCCCCATATTGCTCATCTCAGAACCTGCTAGAAACTAGAATCCTAGTCCAGAACTCCAACCAGCCTGGGGACACCGTGATGCCAAATGTCTACCTTCCTAGAATTCTTCCCATTAGGCTGTCCAACTCATCAAAGATGGTTTCTAACAAGGACTGGGGATAAGGAATGTATCCAGAGAGGGGAAGAGTGGGAACATTTTTTACCTCAGTTCTGCAGGAACTTGATGTTAGATAAAGAAGTAAGTTATAGATTTAGATGCAAGGACATGGGACAAGGGCCCTGTTAGCGGTACCAGGCAGAAGGTTAGGGCTTGGTCACAGAAACAAAGCAGGAGCCTGGCCTCTGGGGCTAGACAATACAAGCACCATGCAGAAAATGCCTGGGCTGAAGGTCAGGCAACCAAGCCACCCGCCTGGCTCTCACCAGCTCCTCCTCCTCGGGCTCTGTCTGCTGTAAGCCTTCTTTAGTTCATTTGTAAAATAAGGAAGCTCAATTGTGGAGCCTCCAGAGCTTAAAAATGCCACAGAGCCATGCTTTTCAAATTCTAATACGAGAGCCTCAGAGTCACAAGCTCATCACAACAGGTGATGCTGTTGATACTGGTCCTCCAGACCACACTTGAGTAGCAAGCCAGCATAGGACTCCCCAAGTAGTTGTGGGCTGATGCTGGTGGAAGGCCAGAGACCTAACTCTAGTCGCCAGCCCCCAAGCTTCAGCCTTTGATGTGCTTTACATATTAGGGTTCCACCTAGATCTTATTTGAAAAATAAAAGGGTTCCTTTTGTTTATTATTATTATTATTATTATTTAAAATATTTTATTTATTTTTTCATGAGAGACACAGAGAGGGAGGCAGAGACAGAAGCAGGCTCCATGCAGGGAGCCCAATGTGGGACTCGATCTCAGATCTTGGGATCACGCCCTGAGCCAAAGGTAGATCCTCAACCATTGAGCCACCCAGGCATCCCCCTTTTGTTTACTTTTTAAAAGCGCTGGAAAACCATTGGATTACAACTCTTTGGAGATAGGGGAAATTTTAACTTACTTATATTATGGAATTTTTCCTTTTTCAACATTTTATTTATTCATTTGAGAGAGAGAGAGAGAGAGAGCTTGAGCAGGGGGTGAGGCAGAGGAGAATGGAGAAGTAGACTCCCTGCTCAGCCCAGAGTCCCATGCAGGGTACAATCCCAGGACCCCAGGATCATGACCTGAGCCAAAGGCAGACAGACACTCAACTGACTGAGCTACCCAGGTGCCCAATTATGGAAATTTTCAAACACACACTAAATTCAAAAGAGAAGTCTAACAAACTTGAGTGTACCTACTACCCAGCCTCAAACAAATACCACCATTTTGTCAATCTCATTTTCCTTGCAGCTGATATGAACTCTAAAATCCAAGACACAGTCTGATGTCTGGCAGCCAGCTCTGTTGAATGAAACAACTTCTATGATGATGACCGACTGGATCCTCATTTATGATCCCTGAGTTTAGACAGGGTGAATCATAGCTTCTAAAGGGCACATCCCCAGGGACACCTGGGTGGCTCAGTGGCTGAGTGTCTGCCTTTAGCTCAGGGTGTAGTCCCGGGGTCCCGGATAGAGTTCTGCATCGGACTCCCTGCAGGGAGTCCACTTCTCCCTCTGCCAAAGTCTCTGCCTCTCTCTATATCTCTCATGAATAAATAAATAAATAAATAAATATTTTAAAAAGTAAATAAATAAAGGGCACATCTCCAGAATTAAACAGCCACCATGTGGAGCAAAAAGGCAAAGATTGAGAATGCAACATCTTTGGCCAGCAAACTGTGTTTGACTGATTTAGGAATTCAAGGGGGTCTTCAACATGACTGATCAGAACAGAGATGGTTTCACCAACAAAGATAATCTGCATGATATGCTTGCTTCTCTAAGGAAGAATTCAACTGATGGATACCTTAATGCCACGATAAAGGATGCCCTAGGGCCTGTAAATTTCACCTTGTTTCTCATGATGTTTGGTGAGAAGTTGAATGGCACAGATCCAGAAGATGTCACCAAAAACACTTTTTCTTGCTTTGATGAAGAAGCAGCAGGCACGATTCAGGAACATTTTCTGAGAGAGCTGTTGACAGCAACTGGAGATTGGTTTCCAGACAAGGAAGTACCTGAGCTGTACAGAGACTATTGACAAAAGGGAAATTTCAATAACATTGAGTTCATGTGCATCTTTAAACATGAAGAAATGGACAAAGATCATTGAAAGAACTTCAGATAAAAATTTCCAGTTACTGCATCTTACTCTATTTTATTTCACAGTCGCTTACCTCCACTTATAGAACCTATTAAGTGAGACTTAGTTTCACAATGTTGCCTTTGTAAAAAATATATTTATTACAGATCTTTCTGCCACTTTGCACTTGCGTAATGAGACTGAAAATGGAGGTGAGTTGTAAGTGGTATTGAAAAAGAAATTGCAGGGATGCCTCGGTTGAGCATCTGACTCTTGGTTTTGGCTCAAGTCATGATTTCAGGGTTCTAAGATCGAGCCCAGCATTGGGATCCTTGCTGAGCACAGAGTCTACTTAAGATTCTCTCTCGCGGGCAGCCCCGGTGGCACAGCGGTTTAGCGCCGCCTGCAGCCCAGGGCGTGATACTGGAGACCCTGGATCGAGTCCCACGTCAGGCTCCCTGCATGGAGCCTGCTTCTCCCTCTGCCTGTGTCTCTGCCTCTCTCTCTCTCTCTCTGCATCTCTATGAATAAATAAATAAAATTTAAAAAAAAGATTCTCTCTCTATCTCTCTGGGACACCTGAGTGGCTCAGTGGTTGAGCGGTTGAGCATCTGCCTTTGGCTCAGGGTGTGATCCCGGGATCCTAGGATCGAGTCCCACATCGGGCTCCCTGTATGGAGCCTGCTTCTCCCTCTGCCTATGTCTCTGCCTTTCTCTCTCTCTGTGTCTCTCATGAATAAATAACTAAAATCTTAAAAAAAGATTCTCTCTCTCCCTCTACCTCTACCCCTCCCCAAACCCTGTTCCAGCACATGTGTGTGTAATCTCTCTCTAAAGAGAGAGAGAGAGAGAGAGAGAGAGAGAGAGAGAGAAATTGCAAATAAAAATCAGCAAAGCCCAGGAAAATACATCTGTATTTCTGGTTTTTATGGATTTTTATATTTTTATATAATTAAAATGATATTTTCAAATAAGGATTATCCTGACTCAAATGAAATATAATGGCAAGTTAAACAAATGAGTGGTAGTTGGGGATAGTTTTTTTTCATATTTTCAACTTCGTATAATTCAGATTTCATGGTAAAATGGATTTTTCACATATGTGGGACAGTGTCTTTCATTGTAAGTACACTTCCGCAGTGAAAATTGATTGTGCTTTTCTTTTTTTTTCATATTTCTATTAAGTCAGGTGATTAAAATACTGAATGATAAACATAAAATGTATCTGAGAAAACATTCATTCTATTGATCTAAAATTCAAAGAAGCAGCAAAATTCTGAACATTTACTGTGCATAAGGTTTTGCACATATACAATTTTCACTGATTTCCCCCAACAACCTGGTAAGATCAATTTTTATTACTTCCATATTTTAAGTAGGGGATTAATTTATTTCTTCTTATTTAAGATTTTTTTAAATTTTAAGCACAATCTACCCCCCAACATGAGGTTAGAACTCACAACCCCAAAGTCAAGAGTCCTATGCTCTGCCAACTGAGCCAGCTAGGCACCCCATTAAATAAGGGACTCATTTAAATGAGTCCCAAGTAGTTGAATAATTGGTCAGCATCACTATTAGTGAGACCTGGAACTCCAAATGAGGCCACCTAACAGCAAAGCTTATGGTGCTGGAACACTGAGCTACCTCTATGAAAAGCTCCAAATGCCTAGAAGAGTCAAGACACTTCCACTACATTATAATATGATTCTGTAGTCACTATTGTAATTTAACATAATTGGAGTAATTATTTGAATAGAACTTCAGAAAATTCTATCCTATTTTTTTTTAAAGCAGAAAAAAAAAGATTCCAAATAATAATATTGTATGTTGAAAGGCAGTGCATGTGGTGTAGTCTGAAAAACATGTTGACAAGGGTCCTATGAGCTTATTTAAAATCCCCAAGGCTTGGGCATCTAGGTGACTCAGTCAGTTGGGCAATGCCCTCGGCTCAGGTCATGATCCAGGGGTCCTGAGATCAAGTCCTGCATCAGGCTCCCTGATCCTTGGATAGCCTGCTTCTCCCTCTGCCTACTGCTTCCCCTGCTTGTGCACTCTTTTTCTCTCTGTCAAGTAAATGAATAAAATATTTTTAAAAAAATAAAAAAATAATTTGTTAAAATCCTCAAGGCCAAAAAATTTGAGAAATAGATGTGAAAATTTCTGAAAAAGAAAAAAAAATCCATTAAAATGAAGTTTCCTATTGTGGTTCAGCATGTACTCCCTCTTTTGAAAGTGTTGAATTGGTATTTTATCTGCTTAAAATCAATTAATTTACATATGGTTCAGGATTTGTGCTTTACAGCGTGGTATAGCAGACAAATCTCTGTTCACTTACTACCAATTAGTTTTTCTGAGCTTCCTTTTCCTCATCAGTCCACTCTTGTGGTCGAGGACAGTGCTCTGCAGTTCATAAAAGCTGCCCCCATTTATTATACAAACTCACAGCCCAGGAGGTAAGTAGGCTTATGTTGACTGAAGTTTAGACTAGCTGAAGCACTTAAGTACGGTTCTTCAAGTAAAAGAATCTATATCTTGTTCCCTTTTCCAATTAAAATATAAAGGCCCTATGAAGTAGCACAAAACCAGGTGAAGAATCACTGTATGCTTAAGAACAAGAAGGGGAAAAAACAGTGGTATTATCTTGACCGCCATTAAACCAATATTTATCAATCACCTGTTCTAAGTGTTGGAAATAAGTCAAGGGCAGGACAGACAAGGACACTGCCCTCTTGGGGTAAACAAGTTCTAATTGAGAGACAGCTTAGAAGCAGGCATGACACAAGGTGGACAGCAAGGCCACTTTGAGATGTACCATTAAGCAGAGATCTGAACAACTAGAAGGAGATCCCAGGAGATGATCAGGGTGAGCCTCTCCATTTGAAAGGGACAGGTCCTCCCAAGGCACAAGTGGCAGGGTCACTGGCAGAGTACAAGAGAACAGCAGAAGGATGGGATCTGCTGCTAAGTGCCAAATCTTAGGGCTTAAGGAAGAGAAAGAAGCATACTTTGTTTGTTTTTTTAATTTAAATTCAATTAGCCAACATATAGTACATCATCAATTTCAGATGTAGTTTTCAATAATTCATCTATTACATATAACACTCAGTGCTTATTACATCATGTGCCCTCCTTAATGCCTGTCATCCAGTTACCCCACCCCCCACCCACCTCTCTTCCAGCCACCCTCAGTTCCTTTCCCAAAGAGTCCCCCACTTTTAACAAAGTTAAGAGTCTCTCATAGACAAACTATGGTTTGTCTCCCACTCTGATTTTTTTCCCCACTCAGTTCCCTCTCCTTCACTTATGGTTCCTTGTACTCTTTCGTATATTCCACATATGAGTAAAACCATATGATAATTGTCATTCTCCAATTGACATATTTCACTCAGTACAATACCCTCCAGTTCCATCCATGTTGATGCAAACGGTAGGTATTCATCCTATCTGATGGCAGAGTAATATTCCATTGTATATATAGACCACATCTTTATACATTCATCTGTTGAAGGACATGCTTTCTGTTTGAAAAAACTCAGCCTTGCTGCTGTGTCTAGAACAGAGGGGCAAGAGTAAAAACAAGAAGGCTTCCATAGAGGAGGCTGTCATGTCCCTCATTCAAGACATGAGGACAAACTGCGCTCAGGAGATGCTGAAGGAGAAGTCTGCTGTAAAATGCCTTTCCTTGCCAGGAATGCCTTGTTACTATCTTTCCAGCATCATTTTAACTGCACTCACTCTATTGCTTTGCTGAAAGCTAGATTTGAAAGATTGAGGGGAGGGACGCCTGGGGGCTCAGTTGGTTAAGCATGGGACTCTTGATTTTGGCTCAGGTCCTGATCTCAGGGTGGTGAGATCCAGCCCTGTGCTCAGTGCTCAGTTCAGAGTATGCTCGAGATTCTCTCTCTCCCTCTGCCCCTCCCCTCACTCACATGGATACACACACTCTCTCTCTTTAAAATAAATAAATATTTTAAAAAAACACTGAGAGGAAAAAAGGTTTCAACATTAAAAACAATGTAATTGTTTCTTGAATCCTTTTGTTTGCCTGACATAAGCTGTTCCTCTCGTTTCTTTTGTCTATAAAGAACATTGCAGAATCCAGTACTATGAGGGGCCTAGGCCAGAGCCTTGTTCCTCTTCTGTGTCCAAGAAATATTATTAATGATGATGATGAAACCAAAACTAACGAAATAAAAGGAACTGCAAAGAAACAAAGGTTATCTTTGGTCTCTGAAATGCTGGGATTCCAAATCCTTCCCACTACAGAGAAGCCCTGCTCAAGCACCTCGCTGGCTGGGCTGAGCACACAAGTGGGGAAGAAGTGGGCCCGGGTTGGAGAGCTCTCAGGAAGCAGGGACAGGAAACTGTGCCATGCCTGACAAGGCCTGCTTCTCCCTGGCAGAGGAAAAGGCGAAGTAGCAGGAAAGAATGGAGTCAGGGCAGGAATGTGGCTAGGCTCTCATCCTTCGGTTCTCCCAGAAGCACAGAGAGGGCGGGGTTTGGGGGTTGGGGAGTAGGGGGGTTGGGGGGGGAAGAAGAGGCCCCAAGAGGCTGGCTGCTGTGGCTACTAGGGGCCAAACGTTCAGGCCAGCTAGGACTCGGGATGTTTCCAGCAGGGCCTGATGCAGACGAGCCCCCGGGAGCATCAGGGGCCTCCCTGCCGACTGGAGCCGCCATACAGATGTCAGACTCAGGGGCGGCTGTCTTTCCCAAAGCAGGAAACAGGGGGACAGATGGAATCCCCTCCATTTCGTGTTTTCCTTTCTCTCCTGCTGCGAGGGCGACCCCCGCGTCCAGCACCCCCAAGCCCCCTTGCGCCCCCCCACCCTACCCCCCTAACACCGACCCCTGCGCTTCCCACACCCACACGCCCCGCTGCCCCGCGAGCCCCCACCCCCCTGCAGCTGAGAGCCCCTGAGCAGAAGTGAAGCACCCCACGCGCACCCGTTGGAAGGAAGGGGGCGTTCCTGGGGGACCGCGCGTGGCAGGCCAGGCTCCTGCCCAGCGGGGTGCCACAGCAGCCGTGACCCTAGGGGCCCCTCCCACGTGCCCCCCCGCCCCCCGCCTCCGTGACAGCCTGCCGGGACCCTGTGGCACCTGCCAGTGTCACCATCAGTCACGAGGCTGGGGCTCCGGCCGGCGCAGGGCGCTCCCCACGGCCCCTGAGAGGTGGTGCAGCTGTGGGACCCCCACCACCAGGTCTGTGGCCCCGACGCGGACACGGGGCTGCCTTTTGGCGTCCCTGACCCCGCACAGCCTGTGTGACTAGCTGCCCACACGGCTAAGCGCCGATAAAGACTAGTCTTCGTTTACCCCACGGCTTCCACGTGTCGGCCCCGCGCGATGCTTGTTCATTGACGGACATGTCCTCACCGACTCCCCACAGGACCCTGGGTCACTAATCCTTGTGCAGACGAAGAAGGGGGGGCAGACAGAGAGTACGCGGGCCTGGCAGAAGTCCCCGCTCACAACCCAAAGAGCCAGGGTCCAAACCCCGCTGCTTTCGGCTTCCCCAGCCTTCCAGGACCGCACGGGCCCCGGTTTAAGGATGGGACTGACCATCTCCTGGTATTAACGGGGTTCTGAACAGACCCTGGTGACACGGGGGTGCCCTGCTACCCCCGTGTCTGAGAATCATGGTTGCAGCATGCCTAGAATCGGCAGCACATCATCCGTTCAGGGGTCTTCGTTGCTCAAGATCTTGCACCTCGGGTAACTGGGAAACCCCTATCTCATCTTCAGGGGTTCCTAGTTTGCAGGCAGCTTAATTCTGTCAAAGCTGGATGAAAGGCCCTTTGTGCTCCCGCGAATCTGGCCTGTGCTGAGCGTGGCGCCATCTCCTGGCGAGTTCCTCGAACTACATCAGAAAGCCTGGCGGGGCTGTTGCTCTCGCCTTCCACTAAGGGGCGGCAGTCAGCCATGCGGAGCAGTTTTTAAGGGGAAAGGTCTTGGGGCACCAAAAGGGGGTTGGGGATGTGGGGGTCAGTGTGAGCCTGTGGGGCATCTGCTTTAGCCCTATCGCCAGGGTGATGTGGTATGACTTTTTTTATTAAATTTGACATCGGAGAGAAGCACAACCAGCAGCAGTTCAGCTGAGAACTACAGTAACCCACAAGTGGCATGTAGTACAGTTTTGTCTCTTACATGTATGCCATGGTTTTGAATTAATTTTTGTATATGATGTGAGGTTAGGGTCAAGTTTCATTTTTCCAGGCAGGCCTTTCCGATGTGCACAATACTATTTCTTGAAAATATTATCCTTTCTCTATTGGCTTGCCTTGACGCTTCTGTCAAAAGGCAATTGTCCACCTAGTTCTGAGTACATTCTGAACTCTCGTCTGTTCATTGATGTCTTTCTGCAATACCACAAGGCCCGGATGATGGCTTACATTCTATAGTAAGTCTTGAAGGCGTCAAAGCCCTGGAACTCTGCTCATCTTCAAAATTGTTTGGCTGTCCTAAGCCTTCTGTATTTAGTATAAATGTTGGAATCACCTTGGTAATTTCTTTTAAAAGTCCTGCTATGATTTTGTTGGGAATGCGCTGAATCTATATGTCAGTTTCGTCAGTCTTCAAATCTATGAGCATGGCATAGTTCTGCATTTATGTTCATTCTTGAATTTCTTTTCAGGTTTTCAGCGTACAGGTCTTGCATTTCTTTTGTCAAGTTTATCCCTAAGTACTAAACTTTCTACAAACTTATACAAATGGCCGACAGGCAAATGAAAAGATGCTCAACATCCTTAGTCATTAGGGAAATGCAAATAAAAATTACAGTGAGAGGGATGCCTGGGTGGCTCAGCGGTTGTCTGCCTTTGGCATGACCTGGAGTCCAGGGATCTAGTCCCACATCGGGCTCCCTGCATGGAGCCTGCTTCTCCCTCTGCCTATGTCTCTGCCTCTCTCTCTCTCTCTCTCTCTCTCTCTCATGAATAAATAAAATCTTAAAAAATTACTATGAGATACTACTTCACACCCGCCAGGAGGCCATAATTTCAAAACAGGAAAATAACAGTTATAGGGTTGGATGTGGCAAAATCATAAACATCATACATTACTAGTGTGAATATACAGTGATGCAGCCTCTATGTGAAATAGTTTGGTGGTTCCTTAATAAGTTAAACGTAGAATAACCATGTGATCCAGAAATTCCACTCCTAGATATGGATCCCAAAATTTGAAATCAGGTGTCCAAACAAAATTTGTACATGAAAAAAAAATTGTACATGAATGTTCCTAGCAGCACTATTCAAAAGAGCCAAAAGTTCTAAACAACACAAATCTCCAACAGCATATGTGAATGGGTAAACAAAAGTGGTATATTCATCCAGTGGAATATTATTCACCTCCCAAAAGGAACAAAGTACTGACACATGTAACAATGTGGATGACTCTCCCAAACCTTATGCTAAGTTAAAGAAACCAGACATAAAAGTCACATATCTGTGATTTCATTTTTATCAAATACCCAGAGGAAGCATATCTATAGAGGCAGAAAACACATTTTTGGTTGCCAAGGGCTGGGGTAGGGAGGGAACAGGGATTGACAGCCTCATGCATATGGTGTTTCCAGTTCAGGGTGATGAAAATGTCCTGGAACTTGAGACTGGTGACAGTTGCAAAATATTGTGATTGTACTCCATGCCACTGAATTGTATACTTTAAAATGGTTAAAATGGCAAATTTCATCTTATAGGTATTTTGCCACAATAAAAAAAATCAATGGATCATAAATGTAAGGATTTCTTTAAAGTCTCTCAATCTGTTCCAATGATTAATACACATATCTTTGCTCCAATACCACACTGTCTTTCTTACTATAGTTTATACTAAGTTTTGAACTAGGTATGGTGAATCCTCAACTTTTTCTTTTTCAAAATGTTTTAGTTATTTAAGGTAATATACATTTCCACCTACATTTTGGGTTCAGCTTGTCAGTTTCTACAGGAAACTCAGCTGAGATCTGGATAGAGCATCTGTTCAATCTACAGATAAATTTGGGGAAGATTGTCATCTTTGACAATATTCAGTCTCCAAACTATGAAATGTCTTTCTATATACCTTCATTCTTCATTTTATATATATACATATGAGAGAGAGAGAGAGAGAGAGAGACAGTGAGCTGGAGCAGGATTGTGGGGGAGATAATCTTCAAGCAGACTCACTTCTGAGCACAGAACCCACGCAGGGCTCATCCTAGGACCCTGAGATCATGATCCGAGCCAAAATCAAGAGCCTGCCGCTTAAACAACTGAGCCACCCAGGCACCCCTCTATCCAGAGCTTCTTTAAATTTTCCCAGCAATGTTTTCTTTTTTTAAAGATTTTAGTTATTTATTCATGACAGACACAGAGAGAGACAGAGACATAGGCAGAGGGAGAAGCAGGTTCCATGCAGGGAGCCCGATGCAGGAGTTGATCCCGTGACTCCAGTATCACACCCTGAGCAGAAGGCAGAAGCCCAACTGCTGAACCACCCAGGCATACCCCAGCAATGTTTTCTCATTTTTAGTATGCAAGGTTGGTACATATTTTATCTGCTTTATCCCTAAGTGTTCTACTCTTTTTAGGCTATTGTGAATGAAATAAAATATTTTCTTTATTCCAATTTTTAAATTTCTGTTGCTAGTATTCTGAAATGTTCATCTCATGAGCCGAGCATTTGTCTGGGCCAAGCCCTGGGCACAGGGCCAGAAGACCCCACAAGGAGGGGGTTTTATTGTCATGTCCACTTTACAGCCAGGTCAGGGAGACATGACCAGGGGAAAGTGGGCACCCGACTGGTATTATCCAGACCCAGAGGCCCAGCAGCCATTCCCTGCTGGGTGTACCCCCCCTCCAGCCTCTGGGGCACCTCCTTCTACAGGATGAGTGAAGGGCGGGTTCCGGGCACTGGCAGGGACTGAGGTCCATCTCTCCTGTGGTGGAAGATGTCAGGAGGGTCTCTCTCCTGTCAGGGTGCTTGGATCCCCAGAAATTCCCAGCAAGGGGAATATACCCAAGGCCCTTGCCCCAGGCTGTGCTCCTCCTTGTGACCATTGCCCTGCTTCCTCAGCCGCCTGCCCCCTGGGGACCAAGAGCCTTCCTTTTTCTACCTGGGCCACTGTGCTCCCCAGACCCCCTCCACCAGGCTTCTGCCTGCGTACCCACCCTCAGCTCTGCAGCCCGTGGAGCCCATGGCCAGGCCTCTCTGAGGAGTCACCAGGCTGGGGCTCTGAAGGGACAGGTGGGGCCTAAGCTGGGGGGAAGGGCAGCAGGCTCCCAGTCCCCATGCTTTACCTTTTCCAAATCTGGGCACCCACCGGACTAGCAGGGAGACAAGGGGTCCTTGCCACCTGCTGTGGCTTTTGGGGGCCCCAAAAAGATGTGCAGAGAGCCCACTTCACCCCACCTCCCCCAGCCCATCCTCAAGCCTCCAGGTGTTAAGTGCTTTCTGAAGCCCAGCTCGAAAATGGAGAAAAGACCGAGGTGCTTGGTCATTCAGATAAAGGTTGTGAGTAGGACAAATTCCCACTCCTTGGGCCAGGCCCCACTGCTGCCTTCTCAAGGAGCAGTGGCCCAGGCCAGCCCATCTCCCCACACCTCCGGAGCAGGCCTCCACCCCTACCGCCACCCCCACCCCGCAGCCCTGCAGCGTGATATCACCGCTGGCCCCCTCCTCGAAGGCTACTGCGCCACACCAGAAGGATGGCCTCCACTTGTATTTCATTTTATTGAACTCAGGGAAGGTTTTCTTTTTAACTTAGAGTGACAGGATTTGACAGCAGAAACGAGCCCATTCCTCTGAGCAGAGGGCGCTGACCAGCAGTTAATCACACACGGGAAAGTGACAGTCATCATATTCAGCCCGTGGCTCTGATGCTGTAGAAGCTCTGCCGCCTGGAACACAGACTGCAAATAAATAAAGTGCATGGAGAGCCTGTCAGGCAGCCAGGGCCCAGTGCGGGAGAGGGAAGGGGTGGGGAAGAAGCGCGCTAAGTACTCAAGGCCAAACCGGTCAGGAAAGCAGTGGCAGGAACACGGGGCGAAAGACGTGCATCCCCTCCCCTGCCCCTCCCCTGCCCCTTGAGGGCTGCTCAGGGACACCCTGTACCCTGGGGGAGGGGGTGGCACAGGATGGAGCTTCCTGCAGGGGAGGGGCCAGCCCTAAGGAGGCCCCTCGTCCTCTCCTCTCAGACAGCCTCAGGTGGCTGTTGAAGGCTGTCCCCAGACATCTGTAGATGGAGTCAGCAGGCTGGCAGGCTCCCCGAACTGGACCTCGGTGGAAAGCGTTGGGGTATGGGAGGTTCCACCCGGATCAGGGATCCCAGGGCACTAGGCACAAGGAAGGAAGCCATCACACCCTGTGGGGAGCTGCAGGGGACACATGGTGGCTTCGTCTGGCCTCAGTCCCCGGGGTGAGGCAGGCAGAGCTCTTCAATCAGGATCAGGCTTCCAGCTTGGCAGCTGAGGAAAGCAGGAGGTGTGACACTGGGCCACTCTGTCCCTGGGGCTGACCAGATTGCTTTGGTTTTCAGGTCCAGGAATTCAGAGCGTGGGGGCCAAGAGCAACCAGTGGCAGAGCAGCTGTGGGACAGGGGTCTTTCCTGGCTCCCCTTGGGGCCATGCCTGGCCATCCTGGTGCACCAGGTAGCAGTACACCTGGGTCCTCCGGGACCAATCCAAGCCCATCCAGAGAAGGTTCTCTGAGTGATCCTGGGCTTGGGGGCCTGAGCCTGGGGACAGAGAGACGGAGTCACACACGGGTCCCAGGCTCATCTTAGGTTTATCCCTTCACCCTCCTGATTCCGTCATGTCCCCAGGAGCCATGCCACCACCCACCCCCACCCTGCCACCCAAACTAAGAGGCTCCTGCCACTCAACTGCTGAGGAGCTCTTGGTCAAGCCTGGGGTGGGGTGCTGGGGAGGCCAGGCCGTGTGGGTAGACGTCAGCTCCGCAAGGGGTTCTAGGACTCTCCTGAGTCCACCTCAGCTCTCGCTGTCTCCCCTGTGACCTCCCATAGCACTCCAAGAAAAGCCAATCCCCCACATTCCCTACCCTGGACCTCTCTCTTTCCCCTTAGGTCCCTCAGAGGGGCCCTGAGTTCCCTCCCACATCCACCCTCTACCATGCCAGGTTTTCCCAAAGTCTGGGGGCAGATCAGATTCAGCCCCACCACTTCTTATCTGTATGACAAGGACAATCTCTCCCTGTCCCAGAACTAGTCTTTCCAATCATCAGGTGGGGAGAACAGAACTCCTTCAAAGTGTTGCTAGGAGATCTAGTGCTGAGATGACAGGGTCGAGTCCTTCCCCATGCAACAACTGGACCACTGGGTACCCCACCCCTCAGTGCCTCTGCCTGAAAGGTCCTTTCTCTCCTCCTGGCCCAGGCCTTTTGCCCAGCTGCTCCCCAGGCGGCTGTGGGGCCAGGGGCACCCCATGGGCAGGGATTGGAGTCTCTTGACAAGGCCAGAGAAGGGGTGGGTCACCACTTACAAACACTGGCTCCTGAAAGACAGAAAGAGATGGAGATTTCACAGTGGCCTCCCCACGAAGAGTGGTGACGGCTTCCCCAAGTGCTGTCTCCTCCCAAGCCCCTCCTCCACCTGCTTTTGCCACGCGAGCCTGAGAACTGCCTGCCGTCTGCTCAAGGAGATCCCCATTTCCCCGGATGCTCTGGGTGCACAGAGGCTGCTGGAGGCGGCACTCAGTAGCATCGGGAGGGCAGAGGTAGAGGCTGGAGGGAGGGTGGCTGTGATGGCGCAAGAGAGAGACTGTGGGGGCAGGGATAGGGCGGGGCGACCTTTCCACTCTAGGTCTCCAAATGTCCAAATGCCCAGCGCCAGAGGATGCCCCTGGGGGTAGGCGAGCAGCAGGCACAGCAGAAGCAGGCCCAGAGCAGTCCCCTGGACACCAACACGGGGCAGATGCAATTCTGCCAAGCGCTGGGCGTGAGCTGCCCAGACCCCAGGGGCCTGAGGGATGGGAAGAGGCCTGACCAGGGCTTTGGCCAAGAACACAACCAGCTTTCCTGTCTGGTCCCCCAAGGGGGCAAAGGGTGGCAGCATCTTTTCCTTCTACAGTCTTCCCTGGGGCCTCCCCCAGCTCATTCCCCTCCATTCCCTGGGGTTCAGGTGGCAACGCCAGGCCTCTGGGGAAAGCGGGGCGGGGATGGGCTGACCTCCCAGATGCCCAGGCCGCCGCTGCCCCTCACCCTCGTCTGGGAATGAGGACCAGGGAGTTTGGGGTGCCTGCGGCCCCCTGCCTGGGCAGCTCCGGGGCTAGCTTCCCGGCGTCCCGTCCACAGTTCCCCCTGCCACCAAGATGTCATGGCAAGCGCCGCCGCCAGCCCATGGGTCCTCCATGGAGCCTCGGGCCTCCTACCTTGAAGACTGAGGCCAGTCAAGTCCCTGCTGCAGAATTTTTCCTTGCTGCTTCCCCGCCTCTGGCCAACGTGAGGCAACAGGTCGGCGGCACTTAAATCGTTTTGTTTTTTTTTTTTCTTTCGAGCTCGACGGAAAGGGCCCGTTGTGGAGTTTCTGTGCAATCGGTCACCGGCCATGCTGCGGGCGGGGGGGTCGCGGCCAGGGCCGGGCAGGGTGGCCCCGCGGCCGGGTGGCCGGCGTCCTCCTGCGGGGGTCTAGGGCCCCGGGGCCCGGGCCGCCCCGCCCCCTGCCCGCGCCGCGTCCCGGCGGCCGTCGTCCATGCCCGCGCCCCTGCCCGCGGCGGCCCGGCCCGCGGGACCCTCTGGCCGGGGCTGCGGCGGCGCGCGCTCACTCGATCCGCACCTGCAGGCGGACGTTGAGCATCACCGAGGCCACCACGTAGAAGTAAGGGAAGTTCATGCGCAGCCGCCAGGCCAGGTCGAAGAAGGTGATCAGAGTGCGCGTGAGCCCCTTGCAGAAGGCGCCATACGAGCCGCGGGCCGCCGCCGAGCGCGACAGCCGCACCGCCAGGCCCGACAGGGCCGCCGCGGCCGCCGCCGCCGACAGAGCCGCCGACGCCGCCATGGGCCCGGGCCGGCGCGGGCCCGCCGACCCAGGGGAGCCCGAGCTGCCGGGCAGGGGGACGCGAGGCTTGAAGCGCCCCGGCCCGCCTTCGGTCACCCCTTCCCTGGCCGGGCCGGGGATGCAGCCTCAGCTGCTGTCGCCTCCGCCTCCGCCACCGCCCCTCTCCAGCAGCCTATGGGGAGCTCCGCCCACGGAGAACTCCGCCCCTCGCCGGCTGCCAGGGCAGCCGCCGCCAGCGGAACCCCGCCCCTGGCTTGGCCACGCCCCCTCCCGGGCGCCTCAGAGCGACGGCCCGCGGGACCGCCCCGCCAGCAAGCCCCGCCTTCTCCTGGGCTCCCAAGGGCAGAGCCCGAGGGCGGGAAGAGATTGGAAGGTGACGTTCCCCAGGGATCGCTTCTGGGGCGTGTCCTTGAGCGCGGCGGAAGGCCAGAGGGTCTAGAAAGCTATACTGATGACGTGCCGAAAGCCCAATGGGAAGGCTCCGCCTGTTTACTTTATCCCCCTTCCGCACTGTCTACACAGAAAATCTGGCCAGGCAATCCATTGTACCTTTAATTTCTCTGCTAACTCAGCACTGTAGAGGTTCACCAAACCCACAGGCGCATTTTTTTTCTTCTTGGTATATTTGCTGGTCATGTGTATTTCTCTATTGGTGAATTACCCCGTTACCCGCGTTGCCTTTACCTTTCCCTCCATAGTTATTTCTAAGTACTCCTCTTTTTTTTCAGTTGTATTTATTTATTTATTTAGAATAATAAATTTATTTTTTATTGATGTTCAATTTGCTAACATACAGAATAACACCCAGTGCTCATCCCGTCAAGTGTCCCCTTTAGTGCCCGTCACCCATTCACCCCCACCCCGGCCCTCCTCCCTTTCCACCACCCCTAGTTCGTTTCCCAGAGTTAGGAGTCTTCATGTTCTGTCTCCCTTTCTGATATTTCCTACCCATTTCTTCTCCCTTCCCTTCGATTCCCTTTCACTATTATTTATATTCCCCAAATGAATGAGAACATGTTTGTCCTTCTCCGATTGACTTACTTCACTCAGCATAATACCCTCCAGTTCCAACGTGGAAGCAAATGGTGGGTATTTGTCATTTCTAATGGCTGAGTAATATCCCATTGTATACATAAACCACATCTTCTCCTCTTAAGTGTCTGTTTGCCCTGGATACCGCACAAGGCCTTCTCAGGTTTTCTTTTGCCCTTGTTCATGGCTGTTTTCCTTGCTGGTGGGCTTAAAAGCCCTTTCGTGGTTTCATCTTACCTTTATTCTAAACCAAATCGGACGCAAGCTCGACCACTTTTTCAAAACTATTGAAATGATCAAGCTTCATTAGAGTCATGACTTTTTAAAAGCTGTCTGTGAGTAGATTCACCTAGACCTCATCCCAGTTTTCACAAGGAAGGCTAGTCTGAGTATTTATGCTCTCTAAAAATGCCTAATCATCATCACACTTGAACATGTGTGTCATCTCTGTAACAGAGGAACTCAGCAGAGTTATGTACACTGATTGAGCAATTGTCATATTTACATGGTCGTGGAAAAAAAAGATTTCATTTTTTAAAGATTCATTTATTTAAGAGTACCTAGGTGGCTCAGTCGCTTGCCTGCCTTCCTTTCAGGTCATGGTCCCAGGGTTCTGGGATTGAGCCCTGCCTTGGGTTCCCGGCTCTGCGGGGAGCCTCTTTCTCTCTAAAATAAATAAATCAGTCTTTTATTTTAAAATAAAAAATCTTTTTAAAAAGATTATATTTATTTATTTGACACAGAGAGAGCCAGAGAGCACAAGCAGGGGGAGGGGCAGAGGGAGAGGGAGAAGCAAGCTCCCCATTGAGCGTGGAGTCCCACAAGGGGCTGATCCCAGAACCTTAAGATCATGATCTGAGCCAAAATCAAGAGTTGCCCAGGTAACCAACTGAGCCACCCAGCTGCCCCCAAACAGAGAATTTCATAACCACTGTGTTATTGTGTGGCATCATGACTTTATCCACAGCATAACCATACATGGGTGTGAATGCAGAAAAAATATCGGCAGATATATCAAATTACTCAACATTGTTTACCTCTGGTTAAGGACATAGGAAGGAAGATGTACTTTTTACTCTCTGTATGTATATGTATGTCCATTTGCATATATATATATATTTGTGTAGTGCCAAGAAAAAATTAATCACTTGAAAAAGAAAGAGCCACAGAAATACAGGCTTAAGCCACATACAGGCTTTGTCCATAAAGGACAAATCTCAGTACTTTGTTCCAGACTGGATCCAGCCTCATTCTTTTGAATAGCTTATTTTCTCTAACCATTTCTGAAACCCCTCCTTGGCCTCATCTCATTTATTTTTAACATTTTATTTTGAAATAATTAAAGACTCACAGGAAGTTGCAAAAATAGTACAAAAAAACCTTGCACATTTACCCAGCTTCCTCAATGGTTACATTTTCTACAGATGCAATGTATCAAAACCAGGAAATTGACATGGGTACATTACTTGTTAAGTAGACTACAGGCTTAATTCAGTTTTCCCCATTTTCCTTACCTGCATTAATTTGTGTGTGTGTGTGTGTGTGTGTGTGTGTGTATCACTGTAGCTATTTCATTTCATATCAGGATTCCTATAATCACCACTAAAAATCAAGATAAAAACATATTCTATCAGCACAAAAGAACTCCTTAGTGCTACCTCTTCGAACTCACTCAGCCACTTATACATATTTTGCTAGAGTTATATCTATTTCATTTTATTTGGAGTGATTATAAGTGATGGTAGGTGTTTTATTTTGGTTTTCACATGTTCATTGTTGATAAATAGAACTGCAACTGAACTTTTAGGGTTTTTTTTTTTGAGATAATCATAGATTTACATGCAGTTCTAAGAAAAAGTACAGAGATCCCATGTACTTTTAACCTAGTTTCACATATCTTTCAAACCTGTGGTACAGTATCAAAATCAGGATATTGATGCATCTATCTCTCTTGTTCAAATTTCCCCCAATTTACTTGTGCGTGTGTGCACGTGTGTGCATGTGTATGTTTCGCTCTATGCAACTTTATCAGATATGTAGGTCCATGCATCCACCGCCACAGTGGAACTATAGCATATATATATATAGCATATGGTTCATTTCTTTTTTTTAAATAAAAAGTTATAGTTTAAGGATTTATTTATTTATTTGAGAGAGAGAACGTGGGTGCATGTACAGAGGGAGGGGCAGAGGGAGAGAATCTCAGGCAGACTTCCAGCTGAGTGCAGAGCCCTTCTTGGAGCATGATCTCATGACCCATGAGATCATGACCTGAGCTAAAACCAAGAGTCCAGTGCTCAACTGACTGAGGCACACAGGAGCCCCTATAGTTTATTTCTTTTTATTGCCAAGTAGTATTCTTTGGTATGATGGCATCATAGTTTGTGTGCCATTCACCCATGAAGGACATCAAGGTTGTTTCCAGTTTTTGCTATTAGGAATAAAGCTACCATGAGTATTTGTTTATAGGTTTTTATGCGAACAAAATCTTTTATCTGGATAAATTCTCCAAAATTCAATTTCTGGGTTGTAGAGCACGTTTAGTTTTGTGACTCTGCTAAACTTTTTTTCCAGAGTGGCTATAATGTTTTACATTCCCATCAGCAATTTATGAATATATCCAGTTTTTCTGCATCTTCATCAGCACCAGGTGTTAGTTATCATTGTACTTTTATTTTTGCCATTCTGATGGAGTGATATTTCATTGTAGTTTTTTAAAGATGTTATTTATTTATTTAAAAGGGAGAGCGAGCATAAGTTGGGGGCAGAGGCAGAGAGGGAGAGAGAGAAGTAGACTCTCTGCTGAGCAGGGAGCCTGATGTGGGGCTCAATCCCAGAACTCTGAGATCATGGCCTGAGCCGAAGGTAAACACTTAACAGATGAAGTCACCGAGGCACCCTTTCATTGTAGTTTTAATTTGTATTTCCCTAATGGCTAATGATGTTGAAAATCTTTTAATGTACTTATTTTCTATCTGTATATCCTCTTCAGTGAGATGTCTTTTGTCATTTTCTAATTGAGCTGTTTGTTTTTTAAGTTTTGTGAGTTCTTTATATATTCTACATATGAGCCCTTTGTCAAACACATGGTTTGCAAATATTTTCCTCCCAGTCTTCAGGTTGTCTTTTCATTCTGCTTTCTCAGAGCTAAATATTAAAATTTTGATGAGTTTCAAATGATTTATACAGATATAAAAACTCTTTTTTACCAGGCCTTAGGTCCCATAGATTTTCTCCTGTGTTTTCTTTTTAATTTTTTTTAAAAAGATTTTATTTATTTATTCATGAGAGACACATAGAGAGAGGTAGAGACAAGCATAGGAAGAAACAGGTTCTCTGCAGGGATCCTGATGTGGGACTCGATCCCAGGACCCAGGGATCACAACCTGTGCCAAAGGCAGATGCTCAACGGCTGAGTCACCCAGGTGCCCCTCTTTTTAAAATTTCAAACTTTTATTTCCCATTTAAATCTGTGGTCCGTTTTGAGTTAATTTTTGTGTCAGGTTTGGAGGTGTAGGTCCAGGTTCCATTTTTTGACAAGAATGTCAAATTGCTAGAGCACAATTTGTCGGGAAGGCTATCCTTCCTTCAGTGAATTTCTTTCACAACTTGTCAAAAATCAGTTGAGCACATCTCTGTGGATTGCATCCAATTCTGGTGCATTGGTCTATGTGTCTATCCTTTCCTTTCTACTATACTGTCTGGATTGTGGTATCTCTTTAGTTTGTGTTAATAATCAGGTAGAGTGATTTCCCCCACTTCCTTTTTCTTTTTCAAAATTTCTTTAGCAATTCTAGGGCTTGTGTTTCTCCATATTTATTTGTCTATTGGCTTAGAAAACCTATGCTAGAAATAGTGTTAAGCTCAAAGACCACTTTCTGGGAGAATTGACATCATTTCTGTTTTTAGTATTCCAATCCATGAACACAGTGTGTCTCTTTATTTATTTATTTAAATGTTTTATTCTTTTCATCAAATTTGTAGTTTTCTGTGTTTGATCCGATATGTGTTTAATAAATGGATTCCTAAGTATTCCTTTTCTTTTTTTTTAAGATTTTACTTATCCATTTGAGAGAGAGAGAGAGAGAGCACACGAGTATTGTGGGGAAGGGGTAGAGGGAGAAGCAGGCTCCCCACTGAGCAGGGAGCCCACGTGGGGCTCCATCCCAGGACCCCGGGATCATGACCTGAGCCAAAGGCAGATGCTTAACAAACTGAGCCACTCAGGCATCCCATATTCCCTTTCTTTGAAGCAATTATAAATGATATTTTGTGGGTTTTTTGATACTTTGTTTTTAATCTCAGTTTCCACATGCTCCTGATTATTACATAGAAATTTTGTGGAATTCATTAGAATTGTGCTGTTTATTTTCCACATGTTTGGATATTTTCTGGTTTGGATATTTTCTGGTTAATTTTTTTTTAATTTATTTTTTTATTGGTGTTCAATTTACTAACATACAGAATAACACCCAGTGCCCGTCACCCATTCACTCCCACCCCCCGCCCTCCTCCCCTTCTACCACCCCTAGTTCGTTTCCCAGAGTTAGCAGTCTTTACGTTCTGTCTCCCTTTCTGATATTTCCCACACATTTCTTCCCCCTTCCCTTATTTTCCCTTTCACTATTATTTATATTCCCCAAATGAATGAGAACATATAATGTTTGTCCTTCTCCGACGGACTTACTTCACTCAGCATAATACCCTCCAGTTCCATCCACGTTGAAGCAAATGGTGGGTATTTGTCATTTCTAATAGCTGAGTAATATTCCATTGTATACATAAACCACATCTTCTTTATCCATTCATCTTTCGTTTTTGTGATTAAATTCTAGTTTGATACCATTGTGATCAGAAATCAAACTCTGTATGCTTTCAATTCTTTTAAATCTTTTTGGATTTATTTTATGATTTTAAGAAGAGCATTACTCTGCCATGTCTCCAGAGGAAGCCAGTGTGGGTGATAAAAGAACTAGATCCATGTCTTGTGATGAATTATTGAAAGAAACGTTCATAGTTTAGAGAACAAAGACTTATAAAGGAGATGTGACAGCTCTTTTAAAAACTTGAAAGTCAGGGCACCTGGCTGGCTCAGTCGGTAGAGCAGGCAACTCTTGATCTCAGGAGTTGTAAGTTGGAGTCCCACGTTGGGTGTAGAGATTACTTAAAAATAAAATCTTTTGAAAAAATATTTGAAGATCTGCCATGTTCAAAAGGGATTAAAGTACTGCTTTACTATTCCATGGTTTAGAATTTAGGCCAATCAGCTGAAACTGTTCTTGGCCAACATAAGAAATGGACAGCCTTGAGAAGTAATGAGGCTCCTGTTATTTTAAGTGTCCTAGAACCACCTGGAAATAAATTTTTGGTCAGAAACATTATTAAATTAAGTTTTCCTTGATGGAACCATTAAGCTTCAGTGGCCTGAACGATCCTTTTTTCTTAAAAGATTTTATTTATTCATTCATGAGAGACACAGAGAGAATCAGATACATAGGCAGAGGGAGAAGCAGGCTCCCCACATGGGAGTCCAAGATGGGACTCGATCCCAGGACCCAGGGATCACCTGGACCAAAGACAGACACTCAACCACGAGTCACCCGGGTGTCACTGAATAATCCTTTACAATTCCAGGCTCATTTGCTTCTAGGTTCACTCATGTTTATGTTCATTATAAAATTAAGTAATTTTATTTTGGAGTTTATTTGGAAATATATTTTTTATAAGAAGCATAAAATTATGCTTAAAATGAATAAATCTAATGTAAAATTTGAAGTGATGTTCTTGTAGACAGCACAGAGTTGGGTGATGTTTGCAAAATCAACTTATTTTCTTTTGATTATCCTTCTTAAGCCATTTATATTTAAAGTAATTATTGATATGTTAGAGCTTAGTCTACCATATTGTTTTCTGCTTGTTCATTTTGTTTTTCATTCCTCTTTGTCTTTTCTTATCTTCCTGTAGGATACTTGAGCATGTTTGAGGAATTTAGGAATTTTATTTATTTATTGTGGTTTTAGTATATCTCTCTGTATAACTTTGTATCAGTTTTAAAAATTTATTTTATAGTTTTACTGTTTATTTTATAGTTTTTCAATGCAATATACATGTGTACCTGTCACAGTTTACTGGTATCAGCACTTAAACCCATGGAGTGAAGTAGAGAAACTTTTTTTCCATTTAGGTCCCTTTATTCTACTCCTTTAAAAAAAGAAATAGCTTAACTATTTCCATTATGTACATGGAACCCACATCAGATGATGTTAGAGCTTTTGCTTTAACTATAAAACAGGATCTTTTTTTAAAGATATTATTTATTTATTCATGAGAGACAGAGAGAGAGGCAAAGACATAGACAGAGGGAGAAGCAGACCCCCCACGGGGAGCTCAACGTGGGACTTGATGCCCAGGACCCAGGATCATACCCTGAGCTGAAGGTGGGCGCTCAACCACTGAGCCAACCAGGCGTCCCTGTAAATCAAGATCTTTTTTTTTTATTTATTTATTTATGATAGTCACACACAGAGAGAGAGGCAGAGACATAGGCAGAGGGAGAAGCAGACTCCTTGCACGGGGAGCCCGATGTGGGATTCGATCCCGGGTCTCCAGGATCGCGCCCTGGGCCAAAGGCAGGCGCCAAACCGCTGCACCACCCAGGGACCCCTGTAAAGCAAGATCTTAAAAACTCAAGAGGAGATTGTGATTCTACTCTATTTACTACGACGTTTTCTCACTCCACTGGCCTCTTTTCTGGCCTGGAGTCCCATCCTCCTTGTGTTATCATTTCCTTTCTGATTTTAGGGGACTCTCCTCTCTTCTCTTCTCTCTTCTCTTAGGAGGGGGGTCGCGATGTGGGGAATGAAGGTCAGCTCCTCACCCACCCTGCTGAAATTGCAAAGAGGAAGATGAGTGTTGTCCAAAAGGTGCCATATTGGGGTGCTAGGTGACTCAGTCTGTTAAGCATTCGTCTTCAACTCAGGTCATGATCCGGGGTCTTGGGATCAAGTTCCACGTCAGGCTTTCCGTTCAGTGGGAGTCTGCTTCTCCCTCCCCTCCCTATTCTCGTACTCTCTCAAATAAATAAATAAAATATTTTTTTAAAAAAGGTATCCTATTCTGTTAGGCCACCCTTTTCCCAGCCTTGGGCATGGGGGAGCAAGCTTTTCTTGCAATTTTTATTTGTTGGAGGTTCTGGATTGCAGGAAACTCCAGCACCTCATGAGACATATGTGGCAGGCAAGGGGCAATCCGGGGAACTCACTGCCATGTCATTCCTCAAGTTCCAAGGTTCTCAGGCAGCCCTACTTCCACCTTTCAGTTTTTCTATGTTTGAGGTGCCATCAACATACAATGAAATGCAAATCTATTATTTTGAGGAGTTCTGTTCAAGTTATACATCTGTGCAGTCATCACTACAATCAAGATATAGATCACAGGGCACCTGAGTGGCTCACCGGTTGAGCGTCTGCCTTTTTTTTTAAATATTTTATTTACTTATTCATGTGAGACACACAGAGAGAGGCAGAGACACAGGCAGAGGGGGAATCAGGCTCCACACAGGGAGCCTGATGTGAGATTTGATCCCAGATTCCAGGATCATGCCCTGAGCTGAAGGCAGATGCTTAGCTGCTGAGCCACCCAGGCATCCCAATAAATAAAATCTTAAGAAAAAGAACATTCCAACACAACAGAAAGTTCCCTTGTGCTGTTCCCAGACACTCCTTCTCTCCACACCCATGCCCAGGCCATCCCTGGCCTGTGTTCTGTCATCACACACTTTTGGTATTCACTCCCTTGGGCCACCCACAGCCTTGAATGTGGGCTGGACCGATTGACTTACATTCATTAGCAACACTTGCTAGTGTGAGTCTTTTTAATTTTAGCCATCCTCATGAGTACGTACTGATATTTCACTGTGGTTTTCTTGTGTGTTTCCCTTATGACCAATGATGCTCAGTATCTTTTCACATGCTTGTTTGCTATTCAATATCTATTTTCTTATAAAGCATCCGTCCAAATCTTTTACCCTCTTTTAAAAGTTAGGTTGTCTATTATGGAGTTGTGAGAGGCCTTTATATATTTTAGACACCAGGCCTTTCTGGGATACATGTTTTGCAAGTATTTTGTCCCAGGCTGCAGCCAGCCTTTTAATTTTTGCAAGGTATTTCTGTCCTGCGCATGCTATGGAGGCACACACATGGCTTGTGTCTTTCCACAGTGTTCCCTTTATTCAGTATTTGAGCAACATCAACATAATCATAAAAAAGGTTTAGAGGGATGCCTGGTTTGCTCAGTGATTGAATGTCTGCCTTTGGGTCAGGTCATGATCCCATGGTACTGGGGTTGAGTCCTGCATTGGGCTCCCTGTAGGGAGCCTGCTTCTCTGTCTGGCTATGTCTCTGCCTCTCTGTGTGTGTCTCTCATGAATAAATAAATAAAATAAAATCAATAAATAAATAAAACTGGTTTAGGATCTCAAACCCAATGACATTTCATCACGTGTTTAACTTGGCTTCTTACACAGCATACAAAGCAAAGCACAAGGCAAAGCACATGACAAACAGGATAGAACAGAGAGTAGGAAGTTAAGGAACCCAAAGAGAAGTCAGTCTATGGGTGTGCAGTTAAGGCCTTGGTTCGGGCTGGGTCAGCTCTCAGCACTTACTCCTTCTGATGTTCCAGGAGTGAATGATCTCAGGTCTGTTCCCAGATCAATCAGGCAGAGCCTTCAGTGGCAGCTGTGTTTTCGAAGTGGTCAGATGTAGAGGGGTCAGGGTCTGAGGAGTCTGACAGTTTGCTGCCCAAATCCTCTCTTTTTAAAGGGATGTGACCAGTCTTGGGCCCCCACAGACCTCCTCTGCTGCTGTTGGTTGTCAGTTATGAGTGTATCATCAGCTGATGCTGGTCTCAGTGATACCTTGTCTTAGCTGCCACATCATTGCTTGGCATAGGCCCCTGCTTGACAGGAGTGACTCCATCTTACTCTCTACAAATACCAGGAGTTTTACATTTTGATAAAATTTAATTTATCAGTGTTTTCTTTTGGGTTCATGGGTTTTGGTCCTGTGTTAGAAATCTGTGGTCATCCCAAAGTTACAGAGATCTTCCCCTATCCTTGACTTTAGAAGTTTTATAGTCTTGGTGTTTCACTTTGATCTATTACCTACTTTATTATTTTATTAAATATATTTATTTGAGAGAGAGAGAGAGCATGAGTGGAGGCAGAGGGAGAGGGAGAGAGAATCTCGAGTAGACTCCATGCTGAGTGCAGAGCCCAACGTGGGACTCTATCTCACGATCCCGAGATCATGACCTCAGCAAAAACCGAGTGGGTCGCTTAACTGACCCCCCAGGCAGCCCGATCTATTAACATTTTAGAATAATTTTTGGTCTTCCTCCATTCAGCTGGAGTGGTGGCTGGGTATTTCTGGCTCACAGAAAGTGGGAGGGTGGAGCTGCCAGAAGTGTCTGTGCACAGGCAGAGAACTTTCCTGCTCTGGCTTAAAAAAAGTAATAAATTTTGTGTATGGCATGAGATAAGAGACAATGTTCATTTCATTTACCAGACACCATTATTGAGGTATAACTGACATACAATATATGGAGCATATTTAAAATACTTAATTTAATCAGTTTTGTCATATATATATATCCTCTTGAAACCATCACTGTGCTCAAGTGAATGCATCCATCACCCTCGAGTCTCCTTGTGTTCCTTTGTAATTTCTTCTTCTAATGCTTTCCTATCTCCCGCACCTAAGCAACCACCGGTGTTGTTTCTGCCACAATAGATTCATAGGAGGAAGGGCCACTTGCCAGAAGCTACAATTGTGGATGGACATCGCCAACTGCCAGAGACAAAATGACTAGTCAGAGTTGTGGTAGGGAATAAAAATACTTTGGCCTGTCTCCTCCTATCCTTGGATTTCATGAAGTTGCTTACCATTGGCCCAACCCAACTACCAGCTCGAGGGTGAAGGAGGGTAATGCAGTCTGGGACTGGCAGCCTTCCTGGGCATACAGCGTATGGAGATAGTCCTATGAACATAGTATGTCCGATGATCAACTTTTTCAGGAACAGTTGATGGAAAAAGTCCAGCACTTGTCAGCCTAGGGGATTGTAAGGTCAGGAGAGTGGAACCAGAACTGTCAAGACCAGCCAGACAAGTAAGTACATCTCTATGTAGTGGGAAGTGAGGGGTGTTGGGCAGAGAGCTGCCTCCCTCTGCTGTCCCCTGTGCCATCATTAAAGATGGTGTTGATATTCCTTCTCTGAGTCTCTAGACAGAGGAACTACCAGCAGTGGTAGAGTCACTACTGGGCATTTCTACAACCTGCTCTTTGACTTGGTGGTGACATCTTTTTCCAGTCCTTATTTGTCTTCTTCTGTGCACTGTGGGTTACTCTGTCATAGATATCTTGACTTTATTAAGTGGTTTTCATTTAAAAATAAGCCTAAATGTCACCTTTTAAACACCCAAGTGTTTATCTTGATTTTTCTCCCTTTTTCAGAAAGCTTTGCCATAGCAGGAAGCAGCAGGAAGGTGGGCTGCATAGGATTGTGGGAGTGCTGTTCAAGTGCCTTTATTGCAGGTGAGAATGTGGATCTGAATGTTCTTTAAAGCCAGCTCCATCCAGGAAAAAGAGAAAAGATGGGGCCTGTGGACCAAGTGGAGAGCAAGGAGCAGCAGTCTACCCAGTCTCTCCCTGCAGAAGTGGTGTGGTGTAGGCATGTGCTGGGGGTCACAGAGACATAAGCCAACCATCAAAATAATAAGTACATTAGTATCACTCAAATCTTCACTTTTGATATATCATTTTTTTGCTTTGTGGACATTGCCAGAACCATAAACTGTGTCTTATTCACAAGTCTCCCAGGGTCTGAGTCTGGAAACCCCATGGCTCATTCTCAGCAAACCTCAGTTTCATGCGAGAATTTCCTCAGCCATAAAATGGGAATCACACTTTGCTGTGAGGAATGTTGTGAGGACCAAGTATGATTATCTTTGTAAAGTGCCCCAGCTCGCAGGAGATAGTCAAGGAATCAGTAACCCCTGTCCTTAATCCATATTTGGGGGGCAACACATGAATGGTGCCTGGTTGAGCATTTCTTCCTACTCCGATCTTCTTCCACTCTCCTCCTTCCTCCCCCCTTCTCCCTTCCCACCCCCACTCCCAATCCAAGATCTTTAGACTTGGTCATCATGTCCTTTCATTGTTTGTTTCTTTTCCCAGGGCCAGCAAGTTTCCTCAGGGATTAAATGGACTTCCCTTTGGAAACCATGTTTCTATAATCTTGCTCTGAAACAAGAGGTGGTCCAAGACCCTGGGCTTTACCTTGCTCTGAGCCACATTCTGTCCTGGTCGACTCAGCCCCTTTATATGGAGGCTGATGTGGCTCAGCACCCAGCACCTTGGAGGACTATCCAGGATGGGAACACTGGAGGCCATGGTGCCTGTTAACTGGCAGTGGCAGAAAGCTTTCTGCTCTTTCCCTTCTTATACAAGGTCCCTTCTTTTCTGGGCAGTGATTAAATCAATGAAGATCAGGTAAAGACAATTTGAGACTGAAGTGTGGGGGGCGGAGATGGCCAAATATAAATATGACCTATTAGAAAATGTTCTCAAAGAGATTTTTTACTTTTATTCTCAGCAGAAATCTCTAGTTACTCTGTTTTTCTATATGAACAGGTTTGGTTATCAGAGTGGCATCATGCATCTCATGTCAGGAAAAGCTACATAATTTGCAGGGCCTTAGTGCAAAATGAAAATGAGAAGTATCTTGTTCAAAAATTATTAGGAATTTCAAGGTACCAATAGCAAAGCTTCCAACCAAGCCCCAGGGCTTTGTTTGAATGCACGGGATGCATATTCATGAGGCCAGCCCCACACCTAAGATTCAAATTTCGAAATTTCTGTTTGATTAGAAATCTAACACCCAACCTCACTTTTGTAGAACCTGCTGACACTGAAAAGCCTTTAGATTTATTACCATAAGTGATTAAATAATGTGAAAACCTAGGAAGGTGGGGATCATTGTTATTTTCTACCTGTGAAAAGCTGAGGCCTTACATATTTAGAAGTTAAACCCTAAACCACTTATTTGAACCATGGCGGCCAAGTTCTTTTACCAGGTGACTTGATGGTGACCAAGGGCCAGTCACCACCCAGATTTATTTATTTATTTATTTATTTATTTATTTATTTATTTATTTATTTATTTATTTTTACCACCCAGATTTATAATTGCTTCTTGACCAGATGCTTATTTTCTAGAGCAAGAAAGCTGAAAAAGAGAAATATATCTTTTTAAAAAAATAAATGGTTACCTATCTTTAAAAAGAGTTTTATTTACTTATAAAGATTTTATTTATTTGAGAGAGAGAGAGAAAGAACAGAGGGAGAGAAGCAGACTCCTTGCTGAGCAGGAAGCCCTACTCAGGGCTCCATCCCAAGACCCTGAGATCATGACCGAAGCTGAAGGCAAATGTTTAACTGACTGTGCCACCCAGGTGCTGTAGAAACATATCTATAAAACCTCTTTCTCCTTAGAAACCCAGTCATCGGGTATCCCTGGGTGGCTCAGCAGTTTAGCGCCTGCCTTTGACCCAGGGCGCGATCCTGGAGTCCCGGGATTGAGACCCGCATCAGGCTCCCGGCTTCTCCCTCCTCCTGTGTCTCTGCCTCTTTCTCTCTCCCTCTCTCTCATAAATAAATAAATAAATCTTAAAAAAAAAAAAAGAAACCCAGTCATCTTGAGTGCCTTTATTGTATGCTGGGGGAAGGCCTCTCTGAGTTATTTGGTTTAATGAGCAATTCCACTGAGAATTGACATTTAATTGAGGGCAGGGGTGCCTGGATGGTTCAGCCGGTGGAGTGTCCGACTCTTGATTTCAGCTCAGATCATGACCTCAGGGTTGTGAAATCAAGCCTGGTGTCAGGCTCCATGCTTAGTGAGGAGTCGAGTCTGCTTGTCCCTCTCCCTCTGCTCCTCCTCCAGCTCCCATGTGCTCTTGCTCGTGCTCTCTCTCTAAAATAAGTAAATACATTATTTAAAAAATAAATAAAGTAAAAAAGGGCAAAGGAGTCCAGGAAGGGGAACTCTAATTGGTGGAAATCTCCAAAATTGGGAAAACCACTCCCCCAGGGAAAGGGAAGTTTACTCTCTTCCAAATATATGGTGAAGTATGGCTTCTTAGATCATTCTTGAGCAGTTGACTCCTATGAAAGCTTTTGTATTTTCTCTCATGTGAATTCTGTTCAGTGGATGTTTCCTCATTGGTGAGATTATTTGCTATAAATTAGGGGTGATATATTCCACAGCAAACAAAGTACTGGATTAAGTGTGTTGTCTTTCTTCTTGTTATTATCCTTAATCACAAGAGAATGAATTATCACTGAAACTTTTTTTTTGGAAATTATGCAGTATACTTTTGTTTTTTTAAAATTGTTTTTGTTTAAATTCAATTTGCCAACATATAGCATAACATCCAGTTCTCATCATATCAAGTGCCCTTCTTAAGCCCTTCACTCAGTTACCCCATCCCCCCACACATTCCTTTCCACAACCTACTTTTATTAATAAAGAAGAAAGTTACTTTTATAAAGAACAAAACAACGATAGGGCAGTATGAGTATCCACCATAGTTCTAGAAGCATTTAAGTATTTTTTATCATGGCAGAAGACAATGTTTTCATAATCCAAGGCATCAGCCCATGATAAAATCTTAGAAATTATTCTATATGTTGGCAAATTGAACACCAATAAAAAATAAATTAAAAAATAATTAAAAAAATAAAACTTAAAAAAAAATCTTAGAAATTTGGGGCTGAAGGACATTAAAGGTTATTAATCTAAGCTCATCATTTTACATAATTTTTCTTTTTTCATTGGAGTTCAGTTTGCCAACATATAGCATAAAACCCAGTGTTCATCCCATCAAGTGCCCCCCTCAGTGCCCATCACCAAGTCACCCCAACCCCCCACCCACCTCCCTTTCCACTACCCCTTGTTCGTTTCCCAGAGTTAGGTGTCTCTCATGTTTTGTCACCCTCACTGATACTTTCACTCTTCTCTCCTTTCCCTTTATTCCCTTTCATTAATTTTTATATTCCCCAAATGAATGAGACCATATAATGTTTGTCCTTCTCTGATTGACTTATTTCACTCAGCATAATACCCTCCAATTCCGTCCACATCGAAGCAAATGGTGGGTATTTGTCATTTCTAATCGCTGAGGAATATTCCACTGTATACATAGACCACATCTTCTTTATGCATTCATCTTTTGGTGGGCACCAAGGCTCCTTCCACAGTTTGGCTATTGTGGACCTTGCTGCTATAAACATTGGAGTGCAGGTGTTCCGGTGTTTCACTGCATCTGTATCTTTGGGGTAAATCCCCAGCAGTGCAATTGCTGGGTCATAGGGCAGATCTATTTTTAAGTCTTTGAGGAACCTCCACACAGTTTTCCAGAGTGGCTGCACCAGTTCACTGAAACTTTAAGGCAAGGCCATTTACTTATACCCTGTGGACTACCTGTGTAGGAGGCATTTTTGCTAGTAAGTGATGAGAAAGCACGATGCCCAAAAAGGCTGGACGCACTCCATTTTTGTTCTTTTTGAAATGAGTTTTCAAACAATAGATGTATTATGTGCTTATGTGGAAGGTGTAGAGATTTCAGAAGTGTATAATGGGATTTTAAATCACCAACAATCAGGGCACCTGGGTGGCTGAGTGGGTTAAGTGTCCAACTCTTGATCTTGGCGAAGGTCTTAATCTCACAGTTGTGAGTTCGAGCTCTGCTTTGGGATTCTTTTTTTTTTAATTTTTTATTTATTTATGATAGTCACACACAGAGAGAGAGAGAGAGAGAGAGAGAGAGAGGCAGAGACACAGGCAGAGGGAGAAGCAGGCTCCATGCACCGGGAGCCCGACATGGGATTAGATCCCGGGTCTCCAGGATCGCGCCCTGGGCCAAAGGCAGGCGCTAAACCGCTGCGCCACCCAGGGATCCCTGCTTTGGGATTCATGCTGGGTGTGGAGTATACTTTTAAAAAAGTAAAAATAAATAAAATAAAATAACCAAAAGTCCACCTACCTGGAATTATATCCACTGTTAGCAATTTAGTATATTTGTAGTTAAGCTTCCCTAACTCCATAGCTAGAGAGGGTAGAAAGTCTCTACTGTGCTATTGCATAAAGTGGCACAGAGGAGTCTAGTAACTGACAGATTACTAAAGAGAAGACCTGTGGATTTCTGCTAGAGCTCTCCTCACAGAGTGATACCTTGCTTGAACCCTTCTCCATCTGATGACAGAGTAATTGATGTGTGGGCAAGGACTTTACTAGAGGGGGCAGAGTAAGAGATGCCAGCTGGAAGCCTGGTTGGAAAGTGGCAGAGAGAACAGGACTGTTCCCAGCACACAGAGGAACTGTTCTGTGGCCTCCTACTTGGAGATTAACTTTATCCATTCTCTAAATGTATCATCTATGGGGCACCTGGCTTGCCCAATAGGTGGAGCGTGTGACTCTTGATCTTAGGGTCGAGAGTTCGAGCTCCATGTTGGGTGTGGATCCCAATGAATGAATGAATGAATGAATGAATGAACTATTGACCCAACAAGCCCAATCTCTTGTTTTCACTATTCCCCCTTGGCTGCTGAGTGGCTGCCTTTCTCAGGATCCTCGTGAAGTGAGGCTATATGCCAACAACAGAAAACAAGCCCTGTTTAAAAAAAAATATAGGTGAGGGAAAGGCACTTCTCTCCTCTGACCCCTGCTGGAAATTTCAGGCCTGTGCTTGCCACCTTGAGTGCCACCTTCAATCTTCCTAGTGACTGGGTTGGTTTTCTGGAGCCTAGATTCCAACCACAGATGGGAGACATCAGCCTTGCGGGAAAATGTAGCTGTGTGTATTCTTTCCCGAAAACAAAAAGGCTCCTGTTAAACCAGCCAATATCGGAACCCATGCAGCAATGGTCCTTTTGAAAGAGGCACTACTGGCTTCTGGATGGCTCAGTAGGTTAGGCCTCTGACTCTTAATTTCAGCTCAGGTCATGATCTCAGGGTCCTGGGATCGAGCCCCGTGTTGGGTTCTGTGCTGAGCATGGACCCTGCTTCAGATTCTCTCTCTACCTCTACCCCTCCCCACACTCGCACATGCTCTCTCTCTTTCTCTCAAAAAAAATCTAAAAAAAAAAAAAAGGAAGAAAAAATATTTTTTTAAAAAAGAAAAAGATACTAACTTGCTGGAAATGACCATTTTGATGGTGGTGACAGTGCCGCTGGCAGCAGAGGTGATGGTAACCAGCAAACAGCTGGTACCCCGATGACTCAAAGCCTAACTAGGACCAACACCTGTACTCAGTTCTTCATCTGTCTCAATCTTCTCAAAACCTCAAGGGATATGCAACTACTTTTATCTCCCTTTTCACAGAGAAGATGATTATTCCAGCAGCCATCTTCGTGCCTGTCACATTACCCTGAAACTTCTCCTTACGGCAGCCCTTCCCATCACTTTTGCTATTTCACACTGAAGCTTGTTATTCAGGAGTCAACACTATGCTGTTTGTCTCCCACTGAAACTTAACCTTATTGCGATGGTCATCTTTGTTCTTGGCCCCCAGGGAATGTGACACTCTGAAGTAGTTGTCTTCAGGCCTGTTGTCTCAAACTGAATAAATTGCCTTATTTCAGCCTTCATCAACATGCTGTGATCACAGACACACACAACTTCAACTTATTCTGCTGGTTATCGTCCTAGTTATTATCTGACACTGAACGCTGATACTACCCCTGCAATCCTCTTCATCTTCATGCAGGTTGTCTCAGCTGAATGTTGCCCTTATTCCAACAGGCATCTACTTTGTAGCTGGTTTTTTTTTTAAGTTGTCTTTAAAAAAAAAAAGATTTATTTCTTTTTATTTGAGGGAGAGAAAGAGAGAGCAGGGAGAGAGGGAGAGGAAGAGAGAGAGATAGAGTCCTAAGGAGACTCTGCACTGAGCACGAGCCCAATGAGGGTCTCAATCCCACAACCCTGAGATTACGACCCAAGCCAAAACCAAGCGTCAGATGCTTAACTGACTGCACCACCCAGGCTCCCCTGTGCCCACTGAATCTTAACCTATTCCATCACTAATATTCTAGGTTGTTGATGCACTTTAAACCTAACCCTATTCTACTAACGTTAATGTTTGTTGGGTCACATTGAACTTTAGCCTGTCCCCATCAGTACTCTCCTTGTTTGTGTTGGCTTGGTGAATTTTAACTGTACTCCAGCACTCATCTTCATTCTTGTTGCCAGTCACTGAACCTCAAACTTATTTCAATGTCCTCTTCATGCTCTTATTGCAGACTTTATATTCACTTTACTCCAGCAGTCAACTGAATGCTTGGTATCTCTTGTGAGGCAAAACATTCTTCCACTGGTCATCTTCACATATTCTGGTGTCATACTGCATCTTAACTTTGCTCTGGCAGTCCCTATCATGCTGGCTATCTCAGGAGGAGCTTTAATCTAATGCCTGTGGCCATCATTACACTGTTGTGTCTTGCTCAACTGTAACCTTATTCAAGCAATCATGACCCTGAAAGTGTCTGATCTTATGACACTTACCTTAACCCTTACCACAGTGGTCATCTTTGGGTTTGTGGACTCCCACTGAACAATAACTGTAATCCATCAGCCATCTTCTTGGTTGTTGGGTCACACTGAACGTTATCCTATCTGTGCAGTGACCTTCTAGCTTGTGGTCATGTTCAAAGTTTTTGCCTTACTCCAGCCATCAAGTTCATGGTTGTTGTGTTCCACTAAACTTTATTCCCCCAGTGATCTTCTTTCTTGCCATTGCACACCAAACCTAACCTCACCCAGCAATCAGCTTGCTGCTCTTTGTCTCACATTGAGGAGTAAATTCACTCTTGCATTTGCCATTAGCCTTGTGTTAAATTGAAACAATCCTTTCTTGAGCAGCCATCTAATTGGTTTTGTTGCCCAATGAGTCTTAACATTCCCACAGACATCATCAGGATTCTTCACACTGAGGACATACTTTTTTTTCCAGTGTTCATCTTCCTGCTTGATATCTCACACTGAACCGTAACCTTTATCCCAGTGAAAGTTGCCTGCTTTTGTCATATAAGGAACAAGTCATCTTCATGCTTCTGCTTTCAACCTGAATCTTAATTTCACTCCAGTGGTCACTTGCAGTGGTAATACTGCACCTTACGATTATTCCACCAGTCAGGCCGATAAGCCTGTTATCAAACACTGAACCCTCACTTCATTCCAAGTAGCTGTCTCACTCTGAACATTAATCTAATTCATGGAAGTCATTTTAAAAAGTAATTGTGACTGTTTGGTGCTTAATATTTAAAATAAAATAGTCTACTAAATTGCCATGGTTTAAAAATAAAAATTTCCATTCTCTCTTAGAAAAAAAAAATCCTGCAACACAGATTAATTCAGTAGAAAGTAGTGAAAACAGAATAACATTTAAAATATATTTAGAAAATAGGACACTTGGGTTGTGCAGGCGGTTAAGCGTCCTACTCTTGGTTTCAGCTTGGGCTGTGATCTCAGGGTCGTGAAATCGAGCCCTGTGTTGGGCTCTGTGCTCAGAGTGGAGTCTGCTTAGGATCCTTTTTCCCCTCTTCCTCTGCCCCTCCACTACCTTTCTCTCTCTCTTTCTCTCTCTCTCTCTCTCAAATAAATAAATAAGATTAAATCTTTAAAATATATTTAGAAAACAAATGTACTTATATTAGGTTAGTAAGTATAATATGTAGTTGTTGGTAGCAAAACCCAACAAGAATAAAATACAAACATTTGTATCTTATCATGCTTGCATGCATCATAAAGACAATAAAAACATGTTTTAAATTTTTACAGGAGATAGATATAAACATATAAATAGACTACTTTCTTACATCATAAACAAAAATAATCTCAAAATGGATTGAAGACCTAAATGTGACACCTGAAACCATAAGACCCCTAAAAGAAATCAGGTAGTCACCTCTTGAACATTAGCCTTAGCAACATATTTATGGATCTCTCTCTCGAGCAAAGGAATCAGAGCAAACATAAACTACGAAGACTACACTAAAATAAGAAGCTTTTGCCCAGCAAAGGAAGCCATCAACAAAACAACAAGGCAACCTACTGAATGGGAGAAGATATTTGCAAATGATGCATCTGATAAGGGGTTAATATCCAAAATATATAAGGAACTTATACAACTCAACTTCAAAAAACCAGCCTAATTAAAAAATGGACAGATGTTATACTATGTGTTAGCAAATTGAATTTAAATTAAAAAATGTAAAAAAATGGGCAGAGAGCGTGAATAGAGATTTTTTTCCAAAGAAGACAAACAGATGGCCAATGGACACATGAAAAGAGGCTCAACATCACTCATCATCAGAGAAATGTAAATCAAAACCATGATGAGATATCACCTCACACTTGTCAGAATGATCAGTATCAAAAAGACAAGCAATAATAAGTGTTGGCGAGAATCTTAGAGAAAAGAGAATCCTTTTGCACTGTTGGTGGGAATGTAGATTGGTGCTGCCACTGTAGAAAACAGTATGGAGGTTCCTCAAAAAACTAAAAATAGAAATATCATGTGATCTAGTACTTCCACTACTGGTCATTTACCCAAAGAAAACAAAAACACAAATTTGATGGGATGCCTGGGTGGCTCAGCGGTTGGGCAGCTGCCTTCGGCTCAAGTCGTGATCCCGGGATTCAGGATCGAGTCCCACATTGGGCTCCTGAGAAAAGCCTGCTTCTCCCTCTGCCTATGTCTCTGCCTCTCTCTCTCTCTCTCTCTCTCTCTCTGTATGTGTGTGTGTGTCTCATGAATAAATAAATAAATCTTTTAAAAATCCCCACTAATTTGAAAGGTACATGCCTCCCTATGTTTATTGCAGCATTATTTACAGTAGCCAAAGTATAGAAGAAAATCAAATATCTACGAAGAGATGAATGGATAAAGATATGGTACACACACACACATATGCAAACACACAAAATGGAATATTACTCAACCATAAAAAAGAATGAGATGTTGCCATTTGTGACAACATGGATGAACCTAAAGGATATTATGCTAAATGAAATGCATCAGACAGAGAAAGACAAATACCATATGATTTTGCTTACATGTGGAATCTGAAACAAAACAAACAAATGAAAACAGCCTCTTAAATACAGAGAGCATACTGGTGGTTGCCAGAGGAGAGGAGGGTGGGGGGAATGGGTAAAATAGATGAAAGGGAATAAGAGACACAAACTTCCAGTTATAAAATAAATAAGGCAGGGGAATGAAAAGTACAGCATAAGGAATATAGTCAATAATATTGTAATAACATTGTTTGGTGACCACACTTATAGAGAGCATTGAGTCATGTATAGAACTGTCAATTTACTACATTGTACACCTGAAACTAATATCACATTTTATGTCTATACTTCAATATTAAAAATACATATAAATAGGAAAAACTTTCCCTTGTTTATTTTTACCCCAGATTTTCTTCTATAGTCAGTAATAAAAATTTTTACTTTTCAAAAGTCTATTGACAGCTCTCAGTATGAATTTCTCATTTTAACATTCACATTTCATGTTGATACACAGGTTAAGTATTCATGATACATTTTTAAATGGAATAATTTCATGCCAAACCCATGTTGCTTCCATGAGAGCCAAGAAGACTCAAAGCTAGTACTGCATCATACAGGACTGTGCACCTGCCCCAGTACCCTGTGCTAGCCTGACACATGATAGCCACTATTGCCATGATAGCAATGTTAAGTGGAATTCTTCATTCCTCTGATTTTCTTCTTCAATCTTGGGAACACTAGGCACATCAGAGAAAAGTTAATTCAGTCTTTTTCTATATATAAAGGGTCTTTGGGAAAGGATTTCTCTACATTTATGGGGCTTGGTTACAACTTCCGATTCTGAAGACTCCTCTGTCTCTGCCTACCACCTGAACAGTTTGTATTTGTAGATGGAATAACCAAATGCTGTGGTGTCTCAGTGGCTCCCTGGTCACCTACAGTTGGGCCTGAAGGTAACTGCACGCACTAGACTTACAACTGGGGAGACTTGTCCAGTGCCTGATCCAGCTGCAGAAATGCAAGCTGAAGTAGGGCTTGAATTTTGATCATTCTGAATTCTGCATATGTGCAAATTCACTCTCTGCCACTAGAATCTGTTGCACAGAATGTTCCATCCTTCTGAGATTCAATTGCTTCCAGTATCACTTGTCTTAATATAATTTTTCCTGCCACTTTTGCTCATCGTTAAGACATTTGTAATCAATGCTTTACTTGTCCCCGTTTCATTCAATTATCCAGTGCGATGTGATTTCTGTATAGGGGACCTGGTCACTGAGTACAGACAGAGGAGGTGGAGATGAGACCAGCCCACCTACCCGTGGGAGCAGGACTCCACTCCCCAACCCCGCCTCCCCAGGCAGCTCTAATGCGCAGGCGCACTCCTCCCGCCCCCACCTCACCAAGGCCTGGACCTGTAGCAGTCGTTCTTATGCTATTGTCACACATTGGACATCCCCATTAATTGAGTCTTGGTCTTAATGTTCCTTGTCTCCTGACCAGTAGCAGCTCCAGGAAGTATCATCATTCTTATTGTCGTCTCACAGTAAAACTTAAGCTTACTCCACCAAACATCATTGTATGTATGTCACTTTTTTTTTTAAGATTTTATTTATTTATTCATGAGAGACAGAGAGAGAGGCAGAGACACAGGCAGAGGGAGAAGCAGGCTCCATGCAGGGAGCCTGACGTGGGACTCGATCCCGGGTCTACCAGGATCACACCCTGCACTGCAGGCGGTGCTAAACCGCTGCGCCACCAGGGCTGCCCTGTATGTCACTTTTTAAAAAATATTTTATTTATTTATTCATGAGAGACACAGAGAGAAGGCAGAGACATAGGCAGAGGGAGAAGGAGGCCCCATGCAGAGAGCCCTATGTGGGACCCGATCCCGAAACCCTGGGATAGTGCCCTGAGCGGAAGGCAGACACTCAACCGCTGAGCCACCCAGGTGTCCAGGTGTCCTTGTATGTCACTTTTAACTTAAACTTATCCCAAGGTCAGCTAGCTTAGTGCTGCGACTTATAGTGAACCTTACCCATTTCCAGGCTGGAATCTTAATGGGCTCCTGCAGTAAAAACTGGGTGGCCAGTGCTGTCCCAGGCCAGGTGTCCAGGCTGGCTAAGGGACCCTGCTATTCCTCAGTGTCCACCAGCATACATACCTATAGGTAGCCTCAAAGTCAGGAAGAGGCTACAGATGGCACACACTTGATATCAGCAGAATTATTAAATCTCCTGAATCACACAGGGCTCCAATCCAGTATAACTATCCCAGGAACCTTTGGGCCATGATCAAGAAGCAGGCCACCTCTGTACAAGTTTATGTTATGTGGTTTCAAATCAAAACTGAGATACTCCAGAAATCAATATTGCACTGTATGATAACTAAAATTTAAATTAAAAAATTTAAAAAGTAAGACATGTTGCCTGGGTGGCTCAGTCGGCTAAGCACCCAACTCTTGATTTCAGCTCAGGTCATGATCTCAGGGTCCTGAGATTGAGCCCTGTGTTGGGTCTCATGCTGGGTGGGGAACCTGCTTAAGATTCTGTCTCCCTCTCCCTCTGCCTCTCTCTCTCTCCCCTTCTAAAAAAAAAGACATTCAAATCCTCTAACCCCACTTGAAACCATGTATTGTTTACTCCTTGGGGGAACAATATCATCACATTATCAGGTGCAGGCAAGAAAGCGAAACCTTGAATGAGTTTTGTAAAGTGAAATGCAGAGGGCTAAAGCTTCCCAGATAAAGTTCTGGTAAGCAATACCCCTCTGAGGCAATGCAAGTGCCCCTCTGAGAAGACCAACATGACAAATAGGTTCAGACTACCAACAGCTCAATGCTAATGGCTTTTAGCAGAGGAGAAAAAGCAAGTGAGCCATTTTCTTGAGGGCAAATGAAGTTCTCTGTACTAAGGACTACCTCCTGGAGCAATATGCACATTTACTATGAGCAAATTACTTGTACTAGGAGGCTTTCTGGCATCACACAGAAGAATTGAATTTTCAGGGCCACCTGTACAAATATGGGTGACCTCTCCCCTTGTGTACAAGGTATGGTCTTGGTACAATAGCTCAATTAACCGAATGGCTCACTGATGCTTGTAACCTCAGGGGCCTTTAGAGAGGCATAGGGGCATGAGGAAGTTAATACAAGCCCTCTGAGGTGAAAATCAGACTCCAAAGTTTGGAGATTCCATTATCATAATGCAGTGCATTGAGAAGGAGGTCTGAAAGGAACTCGAAGATCACCAAAGTGGATGGAAGGAGTGCCCTGGCTTGACTTCATCACTCTCCAGGAAGGTGTTGTGGACACAACAGATTCATTTAACTTCTTATAGCTCTTCAGCAGCTGGAGTGGTGGAAGGATAAGGTGGAAGTTGCATTCAGAGGAGTGGTTTGGTTTCTCTGTTTCACACTTTTGACTTCTCTAGATGCGTAAAATGTGGGTCAGTTGAGGTAGGAATCAGAACAGGGCCTTCAGTAAACCTGAGAGAAAAGGAATTTTGTTTTGAAAGGGATTATGATGAAGTGAGTAGTTTAAGGGCTGTAAAAAAGTCTGGTATGAGGGACAGAGTATTATTCATTCTAGACATTCTTCTCTGGCACACAGCCCTTCAAACGCAGGCCATGTTGAGGTGCCTGGAGGGCTCAGTTGGTTGAACGTCTGGCTCTTGATTTCGACTCAGGTCTTGATCTCATCCTCCCATCGGGGCTCAGAGTCTGCTTGTCCCTCTCTCTGCTCCTCCACCCCCCACCAATCAATCTCTCTCTCTCTCTCTCTCAAATAAATAAATAAATAAATAAATAAATAAATAAATAAAATCTTTTTAAAAAATTATTTTTAAAAAATGTGGGCTATGTTGAAAGATGAAGAGGTACTAGGAGTGTCCAGGAGAGGGAGGGCTGTGGATGGAATCCACTATTGCTCTGTCTAAGGGAAATTCCGGGTGTAATGCTGAATTGCATAAAATCAACATGGACTACTCATATTTTTTAGTTCGAATAAAAATCTAGAGGGATTCTTTAGTGACTCAGTAGTTTATGTATCTTTCTAATGTAAACTGGTTCTCTAATAGATGAATCAGGTTTCCAGGTAATCCTTGGAGATAAAATTTCGATTTTACATATCAGTGTTTCCTGTATATTGGGGATTGTGATGAGTTTCATTCATTGAGAGGAAAGAGAAATCATATTTTAATATCTTTGGATCCTCAGGTCAAGCTAGATGGAAAAGGCTAGATAGAGACTAACTTATCCATCATTATGGCGAGAAAAGAGTCCACCACCACCCTTCAATCTCAATAGTTAAAATTCCAGAACTGGGGAACTGAGTACATTGATTATTAATGTTACAGAGAGACAAGGAGATGAGCTCTCTTCCCATCCATTGCATATCTGTTACAGAAGACTAGAAAAGAAGCACAGGCTGCTCAGGGCTTATGTGTGAGCTTTGGTGATTTATGAGATTATCCAGCCCATATCCGTAGGCTAGAAATGACAGGAGATTTTAGGAAGAAAGCTCCTGCAACTTTCTGGAGGCGGCCACCACTGCTTCTCTTCCAAATGTCATGTGATGGCAAGTGCAAGAGGGCCAAGTGCAATGTCTCCCCTCCCTGACCTGCTGGTGAGCTGCCCAGGGCTGATTCACCTACATGTTTCCTTATTGCCTGGATTCTCACCTCAAGGCACCCAGTGCAGGTTCTTTCTACTTTCGGGGGGACAGACCACTACAGAATCCAGGGGACAGCTCTGTCAGCTTGGAGTGGAGAGGCTGGGTCTCTCCTAGGTCCTTTGGCCTCCTGTTTTTACTGCCACCTTTGATAGATGGACAGCTGTTAACTATTGCTATATAACACCCAGAGTGGATTCCCAAAAAATCCTCTTACCAAGAGAACAGGGAGTACAAAATGCTGGGAGGCAGAATGGGTAGCAACCCAATCTCTTCTGTCACTGCCCCTTCGCAAGCACCAAGGACACCCCTGAAGACATCGAAGTAATTGAGAGGCCCAAGACACTATTCTAAGTGTGTACCTTACATCTAGAATCCTTATTTTCTAGGGCTTTAGAATACTTAACAAATCTTATCACCTATAACTCTTGGGAAAAAAAAAACCTTAATGAGGGCACCTGGGTGGCTCAGTCAGTTAAGGCATCTGACTCTTGGTTTCAGCTCAGGTCATGATCTCAGGGTCATGGGATGGAGCCCCCACATATAGCTCCACACTCAGCGGAGAATCTGCTTCTCCTCTCCCTCTGCCCTTCCTACCCCTTGCATGCATGCACAATCTCTCTCAAATAAGTATTTTTTTAAATAACCTAAATGAACTTTATTTTTCCCCTAAATGAACTTTATTTATTTTATTTTATTTTATTTTATTTTATTTTACTTATTTTTTGCCTTGCCTTTCTTTGGTATATTTTTTTGTTGGAGTTTGATTTGCAACATATAGTATAATACCCAGTGCTCATCCCATCAAGTGCCCACCTCAGTACCTGTCACCCACTCACCCCCACCCTCCACCCACCTCCCATTCCACCACCCCTTGTTCGTTTCCCAGAGTTAGGAGTTTCTCATGTTCTGTCACGCTGTCTAATATCTCCCACTCATTTTCTCTCCTTTCCCCTTCAATCCCATTCACTATTTTTTATATTCCCCGAATAAATGAGACCATATAATGTTTGTCCATCTCTGATTGACTTCACTCAGCATAATACCCTCCAGTTCCATCCACGTCGAAGCAAGTGGTGGGTATTTGTCGTTTCTAATGGCTAATATTCCATTGTATAGATAGACCACATCTTCTTTAGCCATTCATCTTTCAATGGACACCGAGGCTCCTTCTATAGTTTGGCTATTGTGGACATTGCTTCTCTAAACATCGGGGTGCAGGTGTCTCAGTCTTTCACTGCATCTGTATCTTTGGGGTAAATCTCCAGCAGCGCAATTGCTGGGTCATAGGGCAGTTCTATCTTTAACTCTTTGAGGAACCTCCACACAGTTTTCCAGAATGGCTATGCCCAGTTCACATTCCCACCAACAGTGCAAGAGGGTTCCCCTTTCTCCACATCCTCTCCAACATTTGTTATTTCCTGTCTTGTTAATTTTCACCATTCTTGCTGGTGTGAAGTGGTATCTCATTGTGGTGTTGATTTGTATTTCCTTGATGGCAAGTGATGCGGAGCACCCTAAATGAACTTTGAAAGCAGAAATAGAATGAAGCTATTTTCTAATCACATTGTGGCAAAATGAAAAGTAAAAAGAAAATGGCAATATCATATTGCTTTGGATCAAAGAGGAATTATAACAAAAACTGCAAAACAAGTAATTTTGAAATCATCAGTAATAACACTGTGGTAGTTAATTTAATGTGCCAATTGACTGCACTAGGAGATGCCCAGATAGCTGGTAAAACATTATTCCTGGGCTTGTCAGAAGGGTGTTAAAAAAGATCACTAGCATTTGACTCAGTGACTAAGCAAAGCAATCTGCTCTCACCAGGTGGAGTGGGCAGCATCCAATCTTGAGGGCCTGAATAGAACAAAAAGGTGGAAGAGCAAACTCCCTTGCTCTCTTCTTGAGCTAGGATGTCCATCCTTTCCTGATCTTGAACATTAAAGCTCCTGGTTCTCTGATTTTAAGACTCTGGGACTTATACATGCAACCCTCCTACCTCAATTCTCAAGTCTTCCACGTTGAACTGGGAGTTATGCCATCAGGCTTGAGTTCTGTGTTCCAACTAGAACTGAATTATATACCACCAGCTATCCTGGCTCTCCAGCTAGCAGACAGCAGGTTATGCTACTTATCTTCGCAACTGTATGAGCCACTTCCTGTAATCATTCTCTCTCTCTCTCTCTCTCTCTCTCTCTACACACACACACACACACACACACACACACACACACACACCATTAGTTCTGTTTCTCCAGAAAAGCCTAATAGAGACATTATATATACAACTATAGAAGGTGACTAAAACCATATTTAGAGGAAAATCCATAACTTAAATGCTTTTTATCATTAAAAAGCAGAGAATGAAGAGGCAATATCCTGAATATTTATTGAAAGTTTACACTTTGTAAGGCCGGAACAACACATTTCATTTAACCTTCACAGCACTTACGAGGTGGATGCTGGGGCTTTGCCCGTCATAAGTGCTTTAGGAGGTAGGTACTGTATTTTGCCATTACCTTTTGGAAACATTCAGAAATATAACTAGGCACATCCACTAGGATCCACTAGGGACATCCACCAGTATATGTTTCCAAGAACTATTTCACATATTTCTTGATTCAATGCCACAAATATTTCTTAGTGCCTGCTATATACCGGATACCAGAACAAAGAAATGGATAATATCCTGCAAAATTCAGTTGTACATTTATGCTATAGATGAGAGGGAGGATGTGGCTCATATTATGATGGCAACTGAGCCTGCCAGCTAAAACTGACTGTATTAAATTATCAAAATGATGAATAAATCCAGTACCATGGGTGCAGAGAGTAAAGTGATTGCAACTTTGGGTGGGAGCAGGAGTCAATTGTGGTGCTTGTTGCCACAGCTCAAAGAAGTGGTTCTGAGTTGTGCAAACCATTATTAATGTGACTGAAGCAGGAAGAACATACACATTTCCACTTTATTAAAATATTGCATAGATACAGAGCAGTTGGGCACATTCATTCTAAGGCACTGTCCTGGTTTATATGCAAGTCCACAAGAGAGAAAAGAGAAGCCATTACATTCTGTATTGTTCATCTCTACATTCAGACTCCTCCCATGTTACATGTTTATTGCTACTGGGATCTCAACTTTAACCCCACACTTATAGCAGCATCATACAGGGACCCGGATGACGAGAATTAAGGACACACCCTGGCTCTAGCACTTGATATGATTTGGCACTAATTCCAAACTCTCTTGCATGGTTCTCCATGTGTTTCCCAACTCTTGTTTAACTAACAATTATAAACTCCTTATGAACCTGACTCATGGATTAATGTCTTTACTGATTTCCATTAAGCCTAGAACAGGACTAGGTGGGCACATAGTTGCCCTCGAAATATTTATATTCAATATCACTTACAAGAACTTCAATGGAATAGAAAATATATATATTATATAATATATATATAATCTTCCTAATTCTAGTTTGGGGAAAGAATGACTGGTATCTTCATAAAGGGAAAATGCTTGAATGTCCTACCTCTTGTATTTTATAACAAGGAACTAGGCTGAATGAATATTTTCAGGTGTTAACAGTTATAACTGACAGAGTTCTTCCCTTGCTATGGGACTTTGAGTCATGACCACGATTACATGAGAATGTTTATATAAGTAGCAATAAGTGTGTGTGATTATAAGTAAAATTCAAAGAGGCTGAGAATCACCGAGTGACATATAAATTATCTCAATTAGTGATGCTCATCTCCACAAATTGATGTGTCTGTGTATTAAATAAAAAAGGTATATATGTAGAAAATTTTTCATAACACCCTTGAAACAACTGGAGATAACTAGGCTTGGGAGCAAGAAGATTATATTGATAGCTATAGATACATTTGTTAAAGATAAGGTATTCCAAGGAATATTTGCAGAATACCACTTCCGTGGGTTATTAGTGAGTGTACATGAGAAAGGGTTCTGGGGTCAACTAGGTAGGCAAAACATTGAGCCAAAAGAGGTGCTTTTTTTCCACCTTTACTGGAGGGTCTCTCAGAGATTCTTACATGCTGATGTGCACTCTGAATCTAGAAAGTGAAGACAGCAAGGATTCCCTAAGTCATCTGTAAAATTTCTTGTAGAACTAAGGGCTCTACAACACATAGTTAGGGGGACACTGAAGTAAAGAATGGGGAAAGTCTTAAAAGCACTGAGAGACACAGGGATGAAAACCAAAGGAGAGTAAAAAGCAACAGATGCTGGTTCCTCAGTCAATCTAAATTAAATCTGATTCTACTTGTATGACATCAACTGTCAAATGGATTCTTCCACAAAGAGCTTACTTGTTCTGTGAACAAAATAAATCATCAAATTAGTACTCAGATCTAAGCAGCATCAGCCTAGACCACCAACTACACAGACTAACAAACTCCATACAATTCATTAGTAAAGGTTAAAATCTTAATTTCCTTAAACATAAAAAACTTTCAGTGGAAATAACCCAGTTCTTACCAGGCAAATGTGTTCCTGACACATTTTTATTATTTGACAAAATACACTGTCTCCTTCCTTGCTACGTAGGACACAAAGCTTTGAACTAATATAATCACTTTTAATAATGACAGCAGAATAATTACAGTGCTGCTATAGTGGATATGTTGATAGACATGATTATTCATCATATTAACCCTACCCTGAAAAGGATTGTCATCAATGATATGCTTTATATCTATGATAGGTTTGGCCTGGGACACAAAACATTTCACTGTAATGAGAAAAATATCAGAGACAGGAAAAGATCAAATCTGAGAACATTGCAAGAGTAGACAGACACTCTAGAATTCATATACTTTGGAAGATAGGGTTTTAAAATCGTTTTTAAAACCTGTTCTCATAAGTTCAAATGAAAAGATTCTGCGAAGACAAACAGGCTGCTGTAGGTTAAGATTTTTTGTTTTTTTAGTTAGCATCAATTTCTGCAGAAGCCTGTTTCCTTGGATAATCCTTAAAGAAGTCCTCTAAAGTGAGTGACTTGGTGCATAATAAGGCCTGCCCTCTGCCTGAAGCTTTTAGAACAATGACTGCACTTGTATGGCTTTTCCCCTGTATGAATTCTTAAATGAATAACAAGGCTTGGTCTCTGTCTAAAGCTTTTCCCACAATAATTGCATTTAAAAGGTCTCTCTTCTGTGTGAGTTCTCTGATGTAAAGTCAGAGCTGTCAGTCTACTAAAACTTTTACCACAACTGTGACATCGGTGAGGTTTTTCCCCAGAATGAGTTTTCAGATGTCTTTTGAGACTTGATCCATGACAAAAGCTTTTCCCACACTCAAGGCATTTGTAAGTCTCTTCTTCAGAATGGGTTCTCTGGTGCCCTATGAGGTGTGAGCGCCGAGTGAATCGCTTCTTACACACAGTGCATTCATAGGGCCTCTCCCCTGTGTGCAGCCGTTGGTGTCTATAAAGGTCTGAACTACGAAGGAATCTTTTTCCACACTCGGGACACTTATGAGGTTCCTCCCCTGAATGAATTCTCTGGTGCCCTGTAAGTTGTGACTTCCGAGCGAAACATTTTCCACACTGAGGGCATCGATGAGGTTTTTCTCCTGGACTCTTTTTCTTCTGGGGCCTGGGGTTGAGAGGTTCTTCCACGTTGGGATTCTCAGGCTTCTCTCCAGCAGGGGGGTTCTGGGGATCTATCAGTTTTGTTAAATCTGCCTGCAAATCCTCTGGGGGGCTCTCCCATTGATTTTCTAACTGTACATAGTCCTTTTGCAAAATGGGACCGTGGAGAGCATTCCCCTCTAGAGTGACAATGAATGGATACATGTTCTCCAGTTTTTTCTGTTTTGAAGTATCTTCTTCGTTTTCTATCCCAATCTCAAAACCTGAGGGAAGAAACAGAAATGGCTGCTATCACTGTGTCCCACATTAAAAAAAAAAAAAAAAACCATGAGCTAAAGTGAAGAGTTGTATTTAGGCACCAGTAGGAATACAGAAATTCCCAAGGAGAATCCCAAACTCTTTATCCTGATCAGGTTGAATTTTTCTTTTCTTTTCTCTGTGGTATCAGTAAACAATTACTTACCAATCTTGGAATCAAGTAACTGCTTCATTTCTTTGGAATCTTGTAGTTCCTTCACCCACACCTCTTCCCGAGGCTCCAATGGAAAGCTCACGTCAAGCTTTGGTATTGGATATCCTAGCCACAAGAAAGATGAGAAGAATAGATGACATCATCAAGGTTTTTCCCTGATGATATATTGGACATGTGGCTGCCTAATATCTACTTCCTCCCTAATCAGAACTACTCCACCCGGACCTCTTACGAGAGTCTATTTTTTAAAGATAAGAATAAAACATGAAATTCAAGGATACTCTCCTTGAATCTATGGAAGGAGAGTGAATCTATTCTGTGTTGAAATCAATGCACTAGGGGCACCTGGGTGGCTGAGTGACTGAGCCTCTCCCTTCTGCTCAGGTCATGATCTTGGGGTCCTGGGACTGAGTCCCACATCAGACTCCCCTCAGGGAGCCTGCTTCTGCCTCTGCCTATGTCTCTGCCTCTCTCTCTGTGTCTCTCATGAATAAGTAAATAAAATCTTAAAAAAAAGAAATCAATGCACTAAATGATCTCTGTATCTATTTCAATGTTTGATTATTCAGGTTAGAGCCAAAATAGGAAGTAAATCTTCATAAAGTTTTGGCATATTAACTGAGAAATGCTGCTACTGAGCACCAAATGAAGAGAGAGCTAAAAGCATGGGTTATGAAACTGTATACTAGAATAATTTCCATTGAGATTTTCACATTAAAATGGAAAATGATGAAATTGGCAACAAGCAAAAGCAGTGTTTGTTTCAAGCCAAATCTAGAAGTGGACTCTCTTGAAATTAACCCAAACTCTCAAAGTGTTTCTCATTGTCAATCTAAGAACAACCAGGACAACGGGGTGCACAGGGGGCTCAGCTGGTCAAGCACTCGACTCTTGATTTCAGCTCAGGTCATGACCTCAGGTGTGAGATCGAGCCCCACATTGCACTCTGCACTGAGTGTGGAGCTTGGTTAAGATTCTCTCTCTCCCTCTCTAAAAAACAAAGAACAACTAGACAAGATTCTTCACTACTATCCCCTGTGTCCTACCATCCCTCTCTCCACTGAGAGCTGGTGTGGCATGCATTCTCTTTCCACGACCCCTCCTAGCTTTCCTCAGCTCTAGCAAAGTATAGTGGTCTTCAGTAAAGTGTGGGATGGAAATTGCTGATTTTAAATCTAAATGTAGGACGCTATTTAAAGGGTCACATTATTTTCTTAAATATTAGCCTTACTAAAATAATATTAGCAATATTAGCAAGACATAAAGAGAGAGAGAGAGAGAGGAAGGAAAAAAAAGGAAAGAAAGGAAAGAAAGGAAAGAAGAAAGAAAGAAAGAAAGAAAGAAAGAAAGAAAGAAAGAAAGAAAGAAAGAAAAAGAAGAAGAAGAAGAAGAAGAAGAAGAAGAAGAAAGAAAGAAAGAAAGAAAGAAAGAAAGAAAGAAAGAAAGAAAGAAAGAAAAGGTATCTAGGAGTGCCTGAGTAGCTCAGTTGGTTAAAGTTCTGCCTTTGACTCAGGTTATGATCCTAGGGTTTGGGGATCGAGCCCCAGACCGAGCTCTCTGCTCAGTCAGCAAGGAAATCTGCTTCTCCTTCTCCCTCTACCCCTGCTTGTGCTTTCCTTCCCTCACTCTCTCTCAAATAAATAAAATCTTTAAAAAAAAAGGAAGTGAAAAGACAAACCACAGAACATGAAAGTATTTTTACAAGTCATATATCTAGTAACAAATTTTTATCTAGAATATACCAAGATCATCCACAACTCAATAATAGTAATACATATAATCCAATTTTAAAATAGGAAAAAACCTAAATAGGCATTTCTCCATATCATTGTATGAAGATATACAAATGACCAATAAGCCAATGAAAAGATTGGCTTATTGACTAAATAAAGACTAACACCATTAGCCTTTAAAGAAATGTAAATGAAAACTTCCATTAGATGCCACTTAACACCCACTAAGAATAAAAATATCAGATTCTTCTCAAGTGTACATGAGATAGTCTATGGGATACAGACCATATGTTAGGCCACAAGTTAGTTCCAATATATTTAAAAACATATATATCATTCAAAGTACTTATTCCAACCATGGTGGGATGAAGTTAGAAACAAGAGAAGGAAAACTGGAAAACTGACAAATTTGTGAAAATTGAATAAAACCTCTTAAATAACCAATGGATGGCAAGAACAAATCACAAAGAAAGTTACAAAATACTTAGATATAAACAAAAATGAAAACACAACACCAAAACTTAGAGATACAATGAATGCAGCGCTAAGTAGATAATTTATAGCTATAAGCACTTCCATTAGTAAACAAAAATAATCCCAAAACAATAACAAAACTTTACAATTTAAGAAATGAGAAAAGAAGAAAAACTAAACCCAAAGCTAGTAGAAGGGAGGAAACAAAAAAGAATAGGCAGAGATAAACAAAATAAAGACTAGAAAGATAATAGGGAAAAATCAGTGAAACCAAAACTTGTTTTTTTTTAATTAATCAACTTGACAAACCTTTAAATAGATGAACTAAGAAAAAGAGAAAGAAGGCTCAAATTGTTAAAATTAAAGAGGACAAATAAGATGAAAATCGAGAGGGAGGCAAACCATAAGAGACATTGAACTCTAAGAAACAGAGTGTTGGTGGAGGGGAGCAGGGGAGGGGGTAGGGACAACTTGGTGACATATGAAGGAGGGCACATGATGAAATGAGCACCGAGTGTTATTTACAACTGATGAATCATTAAATTCTACTTCTGAAACTAATAATACAGTATATGTTATTATCTGCATTGAATTTAAATAAAGATTTTAAAAAATTAAAGTGGTGATATTATCAGTGCGTCTACATAGATAAAATAATTTTAAAAGTACTATGAACAATTGTACACAAACAAATTGGATAACCTAGATGAAAGAGATAAATTTCCAGAAACATAAAACTTACCAAGACTAAAACATAAAGAAATAGAAAAACCCGAATAGCCCTCTAACCAGTAAGGAGATTGAAGCAGCAATCAAAAATCTCCTGACAAAGAAAAGCCTGATGGCTTCACTGGTAGATTCTATCAAACATATAAAGAAGAACTAATACAAATCATTCTCAAACTTTTCCAAAAAAAAAAAAATGAAGGGAAGGAGACACTTCCTAACTCATTCTCTGAGGCCAACATTACCCTGATACCAAAGCCAGAAAAGACATTATAAGAAAAACTACATACCGATTCCCTTATGAACACTGATAGAAAAATAAACTTGAACAAGATATTGGCAAATTGAATTCAGCAGCATATTAAATGGATAATACACCATGATCATGTGATATTTTTTTTAATTTATTTTTTATTGGTGTTCAATTTACCAACATACAGAATAACCCCCAGTGCCCGTCACCCATTCACTCCCACCCCTCCGCCCTCCTCCCCTTCTACCACCCCTAGTCATGTGATATATGATCCTGGAATGCAAAGATTTTTCAACATATGAAAATCAGTCAATGTAATATGCTACATTAACAGAATGAGGGAAAAAAAACAGTATAATCTCAAATGATGTGGAAAAAGCAAAATTCAACACATTTTCATGATAAAAGAACACTCAACAAAATAGAACAGGGGATCCCTGGGTGGCGCAGCGGTTTGGCGCCTGCCTTTGGCCCAGGGCGCGATCCTGGGGACCCGGGATCGAGTCCCACGTCGGGCTCCCGGTGCATGGAGCCTGCTTCTCCCTCTGCCTGTGTCTCTGCCTCTCTCTCTCTCTCTCTCTCTGTGTGTGTGACTATCATAAATAAATAAAAATTAAAAAAAAAAAAAAAAACAAAATAGAACAGAAGGAAATTACCTCCACATAACAAAAGCCATATATGAAAAACTCAGAGGGAACTTCATACTCAACGGTGAAAGACTGAAAGCTTTTCCTCTAAGGTTAGGTAGAAGGCAAGGATGCCTATTTGCCCACTCTATTCAACACAGTACTGGAAGTCCTAGTCAGAGCGATTAGGCAAGAAAAAGAAATAAATGGCATCCAAATTGAAAAGGATGAAGTAAAGTGATCTCTATTAGCAGATTAGATGACCTAATATGTAGAAACCTTGAAGACTCCGCTAACAAAATGATAGAATTCATAAATGAATTCAGCAAAGTACCAGGATGCAAAGTGAACATGCAAAACTTAGTTCCATTTCTATACACTAACAATGAACAATTCTGGAAACTATGAAAACAATTCCACTTACAATAACATTGAAAAAAAATAAAATAATTAGGAATTAAATAAGTACGTGAAAGACTTAAAATAAAAATTACAAGACATCGGCAAAAGAAATTAAAGAAGATATAAATATAGGAATACACATCCCATGTTCATGGATTAGAAGACTTGATATTGTTAAGATGTCAATACTACCAAAAGTGATCTACAGATTCAATACAATCTCTGTCAAAACCCCAATGATACGGGATCCCTGGGTGGCGCAGCTGTTTGGCGCCTGCCTTTGGCCCAGGGCGCGATCCTGGAGACCCGGGATCGAATCCCACATCGGGCTCCCGGTGCATGGAGCCTGCTTCTCCCTCTGTGTCTCTGCCTCTCTCTCTCTCTCTCTCTCTGACTATCATAAATAAATAAAAATTAAAAAAAAAACCCCAATGATACTTTTTTCATGAACAGAAAATCCCTGGGGCAACCAGCTGGCTCAGTCAGTTAAGTGTCCAACTCTTAATTTCTGCTCAGGTCATGATCTCAAGGTTGTGAGATCAAGCCCCACATCAGGCTCTGCTCTGGGCATGGAGCCTGCCTATAATTCTCTCTCCTTCTCCCTCTGCCCCCAACACTTGCTTGCTCTCTAAAAAAAATTAATAGAAAAATCCATACCTAAAATTCATATATAATCTCCAGGGTTACCCAAATAGACAAAAAAAAAAAAAAATCTTGGAAAGGAAGAGAAAAGCTAGAGGTCTCACACTTCCTGATTTTAAAACTTACTAAAAAGTAACAGTAATCAAAATAGTTCGGTACTGGCATAAAGACAAGTATATATAGACCAATGGCATAGAATACATAGCCCATAAGTAAACTTTCATATATATAGTGAAATGATTGTTAACCATGATACCAAGGTCATTCAATGGAAAAACAATACTCTTTTCAACAAATGGTGCTGGAAAAAGTGGATTATGCATATGCAAATGAATGAAGTTAGAACCTTACATCACAGTGCATGCAAAAATTAACACAGAATGGATCAAAGACCTAAAATTATAAAACTCTCAGAGGAGGGATGTCTGGGTGACTCAGCGGTTTAGCATCTGCCTTCTGCTCAGGGCATGCTCCCAGGTCTGGGATCAAGTCCCACAACACGCTCCTTGCAGGGAGCGTGCTTCTCCCTCTGCCTATGTCTTTGCCTCTCTCTCTCTATGTCTCTCATGAATAAATAAATAAAATCTTAAAAAAAACTCTCAGAGGAAAAGCATCTTGACATTGGATTTGTCAATGATTTCTTGGATGTGACACCTAAAGTATAGGCAACAACAACAAAAAAATGGATACAGAGTACTTCATGAAAAAAATTTAAAATTTATCCATTAAAAGGCAGCTTAAAGAGAGTAAAAAGGCAACCCACAAATGGGAAAATATTTGCCAATCATATATAGAGAACTCTAAAATCCAAAGACAAAAAGCAACCTGAATTTTGAAATGTGTAAAGGATGTAAACAGACATTCTCCAAAGATGATATCCAAAAGGCCAATAAGCACATGTTCAATATTAATCATTTGGGAAATGCAAATCCAAACTACTGTGAGATGCCACCTCATGCCTATTAGGAATGCTACTATCACAAAAGAGAAAGTAACAAGTGTTAGTGAATGTGGAGAAACTGGAAAAGTTATACATTGTTGGTGGGCATGTAAAATGGTACAGTTCCTGTGGAAACCAGCGTGGCTGTTCCTCAATTAAAAAAATAGAATTACCATATGATTCAGCAATTCCACCTCTGCTTATATGGCCCAAAAAAAGTAAAAGTGGGGTCTCAAAAAGATATCTGCACCTCTGTGTTCATACAAATATTACTTACAATCACTAAAACATAGAAGCAAACCAAGCATATGTTAAGGTAAAACAGATAAGCCAAATTTGGTAATACATACGTTGGCATATTAGTTAGCCTTTAGTTGGATAGAAATACTGACACACACTACAAATGGAAAAACCTTAAGGACATTCTCCTAAGTGTAATAAGCCAGTCACAAAACAACAAATACTGTATGATTCCATTTACATGAGGTACATAGAGGAGTCCAATTTATAGAGACAGAAAGTTGAATGGTAGTCTCCAGGGGCTAGGGAGATGGAAAGTTCTTGTTTAAATGAGCATGGGGTTTCAGTTTACAAAATGAAAATAGATATGGAAATGGATGGTAGGAATGGTGTCACATTATGAATGTAGTCAATGCCATTGAACTATACAGGTCAAAATGATTAAGATGTTGGGGCACCTGGGGGGCTCAGTCAATGAAGAGTCTGCCTTCAGCTAAGGTCATGATCCTGGAGTCCCAAGATCGAGCCTTGCTTTGGGCTCTCTGCACAGTGAAGAGTCGGCTTCTCCCTCTGCTCCTCCCCTGCTTATGCTCTCTCTCTAATAAATAAATAAATAAAATCTTTTTAAAAATGATTAAATTCTAAACCTCATGTTATGTGTATTTTACAAAAATAAAAAAAATGAAAAGAGGAAAATAGGCTTCCTGAGCAGGGTCATAGCTTAAGGGGTTCTGAATCCCATCTGCTGTCCCGAGCTTTGTTCCTAACTGTTCCCAGAAAGGTATCCCTCCTCCTGCTCTTCACCACAGCACTCCTTTCCATCCAGTGACCAACGTTTCTAACACGACCCCAAACCCAGGGAGCTCTGGAGCTCTCAACATACAAACCACAAAAGGGAACTCATACCCTTGCCTTACCAGGGTCCAGGAAGGGCTGGCAATCCTCAGCGGCACCATAGTCCAACTCCTGCAGCCCCGCCTGTGGGATCCAGGCCTCTGCCACTGGGGCTTCTGGGGCAGGTCCCATCACTTGCAGTGAGGGTGACTCCAGGTGGATGTTGGGCGCTACATGTGCCGTTCCCACTGGTGCCAGCTCCTCCAAGAGCATTTCCTGCCTATCGATCTGGGGAAAACGGCAGAACCCATCAATCTCGAGTCTAGACCAGCACTGCCCAGTAGCAACAATGTGAGCCAGCCATGTCATGTTAAGTTTCCAGTACCCATACAGAAAAAGAATAGGTTAAGTCAATCTTAATGACATGCACTATTTCACCCAATATAGCTAAAGCACCACAATTTTAGAGTGTAATCAATATAAATAAGTATTAATGAGATATTTCGCCTACTTCATCGTTCATACTCAGTCTTCTGAATGTGATGACTGTTTTATACTTACAGCACATCTCAATTTGGACTAGCTACATTTCTAGTGCCCAAGAGCCACACTTGGCTGGTGGCTACCACACACCACACTGGGCAGTGCACAATTGGGCTACAGGCAGGTAAAATCTTATATAGCAAGCCAAACCCAGAAGACAGAGAAAGGAAGGGAAAACCATAAAGTCATTCTATCCTGGGAAGGGGAGGCAGGGAAATTGGGAAAACTCTAGATCCGGCAGGCTAACTGCACAGACGCATCAACACGCAATCCTGGGTTCCTAAGGCCCAACTAGAAGCCCTTTCTCCCTTTTGCCAAAGGTTCTGCCCTGTGCCAGGTGCCTCTGAGCAGGAGGCGGTGCGCTGCCACCAAAGGGTGATGTGGCATGATGACAGGCAGCTATCAGAATTCAGCAGGTGAAGAGGTGCCTGGGTGGCTCAGTCTATTAAGCATCTGCCTTCGGCTCAGGTCATGATCCTGGAGCCCTGGGATTGAGCCCGACGTCACGCTCCCCGCTCAATGGGGAGCCTGCTTCTCTCTCTTCTCCCTGCTCGAGTTCTCTCTCCCTCTCTCTCTCTCAAATAAATAAATAAAATCTTCTAAAAAAAGAAAGAAGTTAGCAGGTGGAGATGGGAGTATGTATCAATCATTCATAGTGCTAAAATGTTTCAAGTCCCTACCAACTTTGTACTTGCCCCTCAAACTTCCATCTAGGTAAAAAGAACCTGTCAAGCACCTCACTCTGTTGTACAGATAAGCACAAAATATTTTTGCATAATTTAGCATGATTTAAATCTCCCAGGAAAGCCCTAGTTTGGAAACCAAACAACCACTCTATCACTTATTGTTCAGATTTACTAACTTGTTGCCATTTGGGAAAATTACAGGACCAGCAGTGCTGGTGGCTGTTGCCTTCACAGTAAGTCTGTGCATAGATGGGGGCATCAACAACCTCATGAGGTTTTCCAGTGTAGTCAAGCCCCAACGTGTGTGTTCATATGCTTATTTGATTATGACAAACTACGTTCACTTTCCTTTATATCCTTTCTAGGCTCCACTTGACTCGGATTGGCAACATTTTCTTATAGGAAGTCAGATAATAAATAATTTACGCTTTGTGGGGCATGTTGGTCTACTGCATACAGTTCTTGTATTAACAACTCTTTACAAAGATAATAAATAAGCATTATTAGATAATGGCTGCATAAAACAGGCCATAAGCTGCATTTGGCCCATGGATCACAGAACCCTTACAGTAATGTTTTTTATTTTGTATATGTAAATTGGTTATATTACACATAAATTTCATTTCAGGATAGAAGAGGCAGTACCAAATATTTGTTATAGAATACGAGTTGGGTTTAATAGTTGAGAATCACTGAGCCATATATGCTAATTACAGCAGAAGAGAAAAATGAAAACCACTTCTAGGAAAGCATGGGGCTCAAAATGAAATGTCTGATCTAGGATCAGATGTCTCTGCTATTTCTCTTTGTCTAATTACCATGATCCCAAACTCTTTTCTCACCTGCTGCTCTGGTATCTCAAGTTCTCTCTGTAAGTCTTCTATCAGTGACACAACTCTTTCTCTATTCTCTGGACAATGTTCCCTCACCCAGGTCTCTATCTCCGTGGGCAGGATGGTTAGGAACTGCTCCAACACTAGCAGCTCCAATATTTGCTCCTTAGAACGCATCTTTGGCTTCAGCCATTGACAACAAAGCTCCCAGAGTTTGTTGAAAGCTTCATGAGGCCCGGCTGCTTCTTTGTACTGGAACTGCCTGAAGCGCTGGCGGAAGACTTCACAGTCAGCATCATAGTCTTGAAACACGGAGCCCTGATTCAAGGAGGCCTGGATTGCACAACCCAGGGCCACAGCCATCGCCCTGTTCTGGCGGTGTGCAATTTCTCTGGGGCTAGAAGTCTCAGATTCCAATAGGTTTCTTTGTGCAGGCGTCAAGGGGAGCTACCCACAGCTAAGGACAGGGCAAAGCAAGAAAGAAGGAACAGCAGTTGTTACCAGAGGATATACTTACTTCCCCTAACTTGCTTACTTTCCACCAAGCCCTAAAGCAGCAGAACTTAATCTTCTTTGGTGATTTTGAGAATTTAATGAAGGCCATGGAATCACTTCCTAGAAAAATACACATACACACCTAAATCCGCATCTATTTTCCAAAAATTTACAAAATGTTCTAGACCAAATATGGACCCTCTAAAATTCTGCTACACAATATGGTAGCAAGAAGTCCCATGTGGCAGTTTCAGTTTAAATTCATTGCAATTACACATTCAGTTTCTCATTCAAATCTATGGAGCACATTTCAAGTGCTGCATAGATTTCATTGTAGACAGTTCTACTGGACAGTTTGGCTCCAGAATTCCATTGATCCACAGATGTGCTGGCCTATAACCCCAGCCCCAGTCTAATACAAGCTGTCTTGTGTTTCTGAATATACACAGGCCACAAAAGAAATGGGGGAAGGAGCACTGGCTAACAACCCTAAAAGTCCAAGTGACTCTGAGTGACCCTCGGTCACCTTCAGATGCAGATATATTAGCTGCAGCCATGCCTCCATAGGCTGCAAATCCACAAGCCTTCATTCCTCTCTACTCAAGGGGTGTGTACTTCAGCCAGCATCAGCCTGAACCTCCTCCTGGTAGGGCACGCGGGGCTTCCTCTGGAGAAAAATACACCACAACAGCGTGGGCTACCGGCCATCTTTTCTGGGTGAAGAATGAAGGACACTTCATGTTCCTCCTGCTGTGTCCAGGTACTGCTCTAAGCCTCCTGCATAGGTCAGGTCCCATAGCCGTCACCCAAATCTAGGAGGTGGGGGCTAGTATTATGCCCTGAGTACAGAGGAGGGGACTGAGATTTGTGGCTCAGAAGCACTGAATAACTTGTCCCAGGTCACACAGTATATGCCAGAGGGTTATGGTGACGAGGCTAAAATGAACAGATCTCTGCAACGGTCATGTCTAAAACTATCAAAATGTTCTTAGTGCAATCTCTGAGGTCACAGATGAGGTCAAATGCAGATCTCAACACCACTACTCACCCTATGCTATGGATCCTCTCTCTACATATTTGCCCAGATGCCTCATGTACCTGTCCTCTTCCCTGCAGTAGCACAAGAAATACTCATGATCTTCCTACTTAGTCATCCCAAATGTACATTGTGACCCTATATACTTTAACTCCATGCTAACCTGTACTTTAGCAGCAGATCCATCCACATATGATAACCTGCTGGCTTTGTGACCCTGACATCCAGTGCTTCTGTCTGTAATAGGGAAATAATCATAGAATTGATTTCATAAAGCTTTCCTGTAGTAGTAGATTCAACTGCATGGAAGTGAACTGCAGCTGCGTGGCCTGGCACAGGAGAACCGCTCAAGCCAATTTATTGCTCCCAAAGACTCATTCCTAGAAAGCTTCCCCCGTCCCCCCTACCCCCAGGCACTGAACCCTCCCCGCTGGAAGGCATCCAGGAAGCGGGCTGCCTTGGGCTGTGGACCCGCCCTGACTGTGCTGGGCCTCAGAGCTGGCAGCCCTCCACACACGGGCCCCAACCCTCCAGCACGTCCACTAGGGCCCTGATTGTCCCGCGGTCCCTCCATCCGCCCTCCCGCAGAGCAACCTCACTGCACCCCTGCGCTCACAGCTTCTCTCCAAAGCCGCCTGAGCGAGCCCGCGCTCTCACGGCCCACGGATAACCAGGGTGCATGCAAAGCGGGCACTTGCAGAAAGGCTAGGGCGACACGTCGCGGGAACTTCTAAAAGCCGGTTACAAATCGGCTGCCTGGGGCGTGGGTGCGGCCCCAGCGCACTCCCCACCAGGATGTCCCAGCGTCCTGACGGGCGCTCAGGACCCCGGACAACCGCGGGAAGGCCCGACCGGGTCGCAGGGAGCGGCGGCGGCGACCCGGGCCGGACAGGGGCCCGCCGCGTGTCCTTCGTCCACGCGCCCGCCGCCAGGTCAGGGCTGGTGGCGGCCAGTTGGCGTAGCCCTAGCGGGATGGGAGCCCCGCCGCCCGCGCCCGCGCCCGCGCCCCAGGGACGGCCACGCCCTCTGGCCGCTCAGGGACTCACCGCCTCGGCGCCCACGGCTCTCCCAGGCTCCCCGGGGCAGCTGCGCAGAACGCAGGCGCGCGCCCGCCCTGTAGACTACATTTCCCGGCAGGCCCAGAAACTCTCGTCCCGCTGTCTGGGCCGCAGAGCATGCTGACGTGGGAGTGGCCGCCACTTCCTTGGCCTCCTAGGGGCCTCCTGCCACTTTGGAAGCTTTCCCTTTTCCGGTCAGAAGCGCTTCCAAAGCCCAGGGGCTTGGGTGGGACGTCCCTTGTTCCTGATCCTACCGAGGCTTCTCTCTCATCCACCCCAGAGGAACCGGAGGGGTGGGGATCCCCTTCAACTGGGTCACTGAATCTCAAACCTCTCAGTGCAGAGAGAATTTCCTGGGAGGCCCTGCACGTAACACTGCACATCTCTGGGCCCCTTGCCGACACCCTGACACCCCGATGCACAGCATCTCGCCTGAGCTGGACAATTCGCATTTTCATAAGCTTTCCTGGGCTTATGACTCTGGTCTCGGTCTGGCGGGTACCAGTGACCTTCAGGTACCTTTCTAGTTTTTTCCGTTCAACACCTGAGCTTTGATCTCCCTACCCAGTGTGCTTCTCTCAGCCCTGGCCACTAGAAGAGGGCTCCTGGGTGTTGGGGGGTGTTGGGGTTCTCCCCCCCGCCCTGCCTCTTGTCTTCCAAATGATCCCTCACGGGCCAAGCCCTCCAATGGGGTCACATTTTCCTCCCTGGCTGAGCTGGCGCCAGGCCAGAGGCGATGCTGTCACTGAGGCCACATCATGCAAACCTTGCTCCCCAGCTGGCACCCTTGGTGTTCGGATGCCAGACTTTAGGCCTGCTGCTATGTCCGTGTTGGGAACAGGACCAAGTCATGCGTGGGCCTGGACAGAGAGGAGACAGCCACCTGCGATTGTGCCTCCCAACCCCGCACAGAAGCAGGTGGAGAGTGTGCAGGAACCCCACCACCCAGAATCCACAGAGGCCACAGCCCTGGACACAGTTCTGCTGGGGCTGGACTCAGGCTGATGGACTGGGAGCCCGGGGCACGGTGGTCATGCACCTGCTGTTTAATGTCGTCCACCCGGGGCGTCCGGCACCTTGGATGGTGGTCACAGCTGGTTTCAGGGTCACAAGGCCTAGGAACCTGACCCTGGCGTCCAGCCCAGGCTCCTAGGAGCCAAAGCCTCCTGAGTGTAACAGCCCTGGAGTTGCTGTGCCTGCCGCCAGGAGCTGACCCTACCCCACCACAGCCCACCACAGCCCACCCCACCCTGAAGGCGCAGCCTGGTGGCCTCTCGCCTGCCCTTGTGGCTTCTGCCACTGGGCCCCAGGAAACCATAGGCAGCTCCTGGAGCTTTGCTAGCGGTCAAAGGCTTCGGCCTGAGATGCGCACCCTGGAACGGGTCCTAGGTCCCTTGGCATCCGAGCAGTTCCTGGCCCTCCTGGCCCAGGAGATCCACAGCCGCATGCAGAAGCTGCTTCTGCAGAGCTGCGAGGAAGCTGTGCCTCTCGCAGAGTCTAGGCAGAGCTTGGGGGCGAGGGACTAGGTCAGAGAGAGAGTGAGCGCGGGCTCCTATCTGGTCTGGGTTGGCCTGAAAGACTGAGAGCCCATGGACTCTTACTTGCCCATTCACATTCTTGATTGTCCCGGGAGACCTGACTTGGGCAAGTGACCTTTTGTGGTTTCCTTTGCCACTTGGATCCTGCAGGTTTTCCCCGGGCGCACCTGTCTCCGCGGGGAGGCGCTGTTCCTGCTGAGGTCGTCAGGGTGCGCTCCACTGGGATCCCAAGGGTTTGCATGCTGGCTCTGCTGGCTGCCCACTAATGGTGTAACTCTGCGCAAGTTACTGTTCCCCCTTGGGCCTACCGGCTCCTGGGGTGGTTTGGAGGACTCAAAGAGGATCAGCACATCCGTGTGATGACACTGCTGGTGGTGGATAGTTAGTGCTTCCAGCTGAGCGTTCCTGGTGTGGCGGCCGCGCGTCTGGTCCCAGCTGCTCGGCAGAGATGCAGAGATGCCGGGGGCAGAGGCGGGAGGACTGCCCTAGCCCAGGAGTTCTGGGCTGGCGTGCGCTCTGCTGGTCGGCTGTGCGGGCTACGTTCGTTCCCAAGTTCGCCTTCACTTGGGCTAACCTCCCCGAAGCAGGAGACCTCCAGGCTGCCTGAGGAGAGGTGGACTTGTGCCCAGGTTGCAAATGGAGCAGGTCAGAATTGGCCTGGGCACCAGAAGTGGGTTCGTGCCTGTCCAGAGCCTTTGTACTCTAGCCTGGGCAACACAGGGAGACCTGGTCTCTGAGCAAACACACTCAAGGTTTGCGGTTGTTACCTTGGGGTCAGCGATCTGGTCCTATCCGCAGAGCTCGGTCTCACTTAACACTGAGCTCAGGGAAACATTTTGGCACTGTTGCAGGAATGTTTGGTTCTTGTCTCTCGGAGTGAAGAATGAATCTCGTGGACAAAGAAGAGTGAGTAAAGTGATAGAAGTTTTTTAAGCAAAGATACAGAGAAAGTTCTCAGAAGTGAGAGGGGTAGGGACAGAGTTGGGACTGAAGGTTTTTTGTTTGGCCTTTTATAGAGAGGCCTTCTAGGGAGTTTATGGCCTTGTGATTTCTTGTGCCATCTCTAATGAATGGCAGATGGCTGGTTTTGGGTCTGCTGGGTCTCTGTGATTACTTTGTAGCCGTCAAAGGACGATGTTCCCTAACATTTAGGGCCAGATGGCCAGATCTTCTTAATTATCTTCTGTTTTTGTTGCATCTCAGTGTCCTTGGGATTTATAGGAGCCTGACTCTGGGGCCTCTCCTTATCTTTCCCTGCCTAGCCCTATCTGTCCCAAACTCAGCACTGAGACTTTGAGGCCACACTCCCTGGACCCCACTCCTAGGTTTGCTTAAGTTGCAGTGAAGAAGGGGAGCACCCCAAAGAGGTGGAGAGGATAAGTGGGAATGCAGTACTTGGGAGGATCTATGTGAAAAGGTGGCAGTGGGAAGGAGGTTTCCCCACCCCCTCCACAATCACAGACTCACACTCAAAAACCCCTGTAGTTTATTTTTTTAAATTTTTTTTTATTTGAGAGAGAGAGAGAAGCAGCAGGAAGGAGCAGAGGGGGAGGAAGAAGCAGACTTCCCACTGAGCAGGGAGCCTGATGCAGGGCCTGATCCCAGGACTCCAGGATCATGACCTGTGGAAGGCGGAAGCTTAATTGATTGAGCCATCCAGGTGCCCTCCAAACTGTGGTCCTCTATTGAAAGTTGGCCCTCAGATTCCTGTAATAATCTCTCTTGCTATTGGGCCCTTTTATGATGATAAGTGATGGCAGGTTGACTTATGGTCAGAAACAATGGGCTAGGAACAGAAATGCTTCTGAAGGAAATTTTCCCTTAGGGAACAGCATGAAGGTCCCTGATCTTCTAGCTGGAGCCAGTGATCACTCAGGGAAGCCCTGAAGTCTAGAGTAGTTGCTACTTCTTGCTTACTAGGTCCAATCATCCTAGCATCATCAATGTAATAGTCCTTTGTGATAATCCTGTGGAAGGGAAAGTCTATCAAGTTTCCAGGAATTAAATTAGGACACAGGATTAGACAGTTGAGAAATCCCTGAGGTAGGACAATGAAGATGTATTGCTGGCCTTGCCTGGTGACATCAAAGGCTTCTGGTAGTCTTTACTAACAGTTATTGAGTGGGAGGAAAAGACATTTGCCAGATCAAGAGCTGCATACCAGCTACCACAGGCTGTGCTAATTCACTCAAGCAATGACATCACATCTGAAACAGTGGGTGTAACCTGAATCCCGACCTCCTTAAGTTTACAATAAAGCACTGTTGTCCTCCAAGATATATCTGCTTTTCTTTTTTTAAATATTTATTTATGTAGTTAGAGAGAGAGAGAGGAGAGAGAATCTCAAGAAGTCTCCACGCTGAGCACTGAGCCCATCACAGAGCTCCAAGGGGGGCTTGATCTCTTGACCTTGAGATCACGACCCTGAGGTCACCACCCAAGCCTGAACCAAGAGTGGAGCACTTAAATAACTGCACCACTCAAGAGCCCTGAGATGTATTTGTGTTCTACACAGGTTAAATATCCAAGATGACTAACTAGAATTTAAATAAAGAAATAAAGATTTGAAAAAGAAAAAATATATGCCAGGTGAGTTGTCGTGTAGTAGGAATCACCACTCCTGCATGTTTCAGGTCCTTGATGGTGGCACTACTCTCTGAAATTCCTGGATGAATGAAGCATTGCTTTCGGATTACTATTGGCCTAAGTAAAGAAAGTTCTAGTGGTTTCCGCTTGGCCTTTCTTACAATAATAGCTGTCACTCCACAGGTCAGGGAACTAATGTGGATATTCTGCCAGTTCCTGAGTATATGTGTTCTAGTTATAGTCTGGAACTGGGGAAATAACCATAGGGTAAGTTTGGGGACTTAAAGGGCCCACCGTGAGTCAGTACTGAGCTACAACTCCATTGATCACCTGATCTCCATGAGCTTCACTCTGACTGGTGAGCCACAGCAATACTTTGAGCCCCTTGGAATTCATGTCAGCTCAGAAGCAGTGTTCGTTTCTCCCCCCACAAAAGGCTGGTTACTTCCTTTCCCCTAATGCAAGTCACCCTGATAATAGGCCATAAGTCCCTTTGGGGGAAGGCTGACAGAAAGATCAAGAGTATATATCTCTGGCAGTGTAGTGAAATTTTTCTTCAGGGGACCTGGCCTCCCCTTCATTCAAGTGGTTCCAGATCTATAAACTGGCTCACATCTGGGAGTCAATTGAGGGGCTATCAATCGATTGAGATTAGACTTGAGTGCCCTCCACCAGGAACTCTTCCATTTAAAGACCTCAAGTGGGGCACCTGGGTGGCTCAGTGGTTGAGCATCTGCCTTTGGTTTGGGTCATGAACCCAGGTCCTGGGATCGAGTCCCACATCGGGCTCCATACATGAGGAACCTGCTTCTCCCTCTATTTATTTCTCTGCCTCTCTGTGTGTCTTTCATGAATAAATAAAAATAAAATATTAAAAAAATAAGCTCAAGTAAGAATTTTGTAGAATGCCCATTTGTTTCTCTTCAAGGGATGCCATAATCGACTATGACAAATGAATAATCAATGGAGTTTGGTGGAGAGTATACACTGTGCACTGTCCAAAGTTGGGGAAAGACTTTTTAAAAAAATCATGGTTCATGCTCACCCAGGGATCCAAAGACCTCATGAAACAAGACCCATGTACCTTATAATCAGAACTACATCAAAACAGGGAAGAAAGAACAACCCTTCCATTTGCTTTCATGCATCACGTACAGGAAGTGAGTCACAACTGTGAAAATATTGCCACTGATTCAGCAAGGGGTCACAGTTAGCTTCTGTTTCCTTTCACTGGGACGGTCTCCACTGTCTCCACATCACATCACTTTTCTTTCTTTTTTTGTTAAGATTTTATTTGTTTGAGATAGAGAGTAGGAACAGACGAAGAAGGAAAAGCAGACTCTCCACTGAGCACGGAGCCTGATACAGGGCTCAATCCTGGGACTCTGGGATCATGACCTGAGCCAAAGGCAGACACTTCACTGACTGAGCCACCCATGCACCCTTCCACGGTCACTCTTCAGCTACTGGAGTACCCAAAGTCAATCCCAGCCCCTTCACAGAGCACCAGATATGGAGAGGGATCCAGATACCCACTAACTGGCGCTGGGCTTGTCTGAAGTCTGTCTGCTGGTGGTGGAGGGAGGATTTGCTGCTTGTCTTTGGAGCAGAGCACACACCAGTTGGGGTTTTGATTTTTTTTACCTCATTTTCCTCTGGACCTCAGATCCGTTTCTGCCTACCCATCTTTTTTCCTCCATCTGGAGTTTCCCAGTCACACGTAGTTCTATTTGCTATCAACACATCAGAAGTTAGGCTCTTTTTTATTGTATTAGACCCACGCTTCCGGTTGTCACCTCTCCTCCACCCTGTCACCTCCCCCAGGCAGATCTTCCCCTGTCATCACCACATGGTGTTTTTCCTTGAGGCATTGTGCCTTGAGCCTAGAACAGTGAGGAGCCCAGATACTCAAGAGGCACTAGAAAATATCCGATGGGAGAACTCTTCATCCAGCCTCCAATCTTGCGCCCCTGCTGGCAACCTTCACAGGCCGACCTGTCCTCTGCTGCTTGCATGAGATGGCAGCGTTACCCGGAACATCACCCGTCAAGCACTCAGCACAGAGCCTGGTGCATACATGCATGTGTGCCGATGGTGCACAGATAAAGTGAGCATATTTCCTTTCTTCTAAGTCTCTGGCCCTGGGGTCAGTGTGAGCTAACACTGGCAGGACTTTCAGGGAATATAGCCTGTGACAGGAAGGCAGGACTGATGACCTCCCATTCTCTTGTAGCTGTATTTCAAACAGCAGGTCCAAGCCCCTTCCTGAAGGCACAGCTCAGTTTTTTATATTACTATTTTTACATCATATACATACTTTTATGCTCTAATAGTCCCATAAAAGAAACCAGAACAGATTTCAACTGGTTTTATAGAAAAGTGAGGTTGATGCTGGGGACAATAAAGATCCCAGGGCCACAAAAGAGTATCTGTGATACATGGGTTGACCCCGAGGGAGAGCCACACCTCCCTGTGGCACCAGTAGCAGGAGAGGATGGCAGAAGGCTCCTAGGTAGAGAGAATCAGTAGCACATTTATATGACAATGAAAACAAAGCCCTAGTACCAGACCTAGGTCAGGGAAGTGGAAGTTTATAACAACAAAAATCACTGCAATGTTTGATTTTTTTTCAGGAAGTCACTTTATCTAAAATATTTTACTGCAGTAGTAAAGGAATGTGTGGATCTCTGTACATCATAATCAGAAATTTGAGGTTTTAGATTCATCAGCCTTTTAAGAAGAGGTTAGAAAAATTACTGTTGAATCACTCTATCAACATACAATTTTAGAATGTGCAAAATCACCACTACTGGTTTAAGGGTTACAACTTATCCAAACATTTCACAGGCAGTTGAAATAGCTAAGTCTTAACATATATTACAGGAAGACCTACTAGCAAATTTCTTAGCAATAAAAGAATTCCTAACACTGAATGTCAGGAGCTCAAGAATAGCAAGAACAGTTGAACGGGGAAAAATGCATATATTTTGAAACATTTTTTGGCCTTCAATCTAACTTGCAAGTGATTTTAATGAAAATTCCCTTCCTTTCTTGAAAGGAAGCCTCATTTCTTTCTGATAATATTATTTCTTACTAAGAGTGGATTATGTACATTTCTTCTGCCAGAGAAAAATGTTAAGGTTACCCCTTGCCTGATGATGATACACAGTCCATGTGCAGAGAGTATGGCTTAGGTAAATTCAACAGCATCGCACAATGGTTTCTAATGAAAAATATTCATTTGGCACCAGAAAGAAACTTGAGAAATCTTCCAGTAAACATCAATATCCTCAATTCATTCCTCAACCTGGTAAAGACTATCTATAAAAAGCCTACAGTTAATATACTTGATGGTGAAAGACTAAACTCTTTCCCCCCATAATCAGAAACAAGACAAGGATATTTTATAGATTTTCCTATCCTACAAATGGAAGCATATAAAATGTGGCCTTTTGTTTCTAGCTTATTTCACTTAGCACAATGTTTTTGAGGTTCATCCATGTTGTAGCATGTATTGCTACATCATCCAATTGCATGGCCAAATATTCCATTATATGGATATACAATTTGTTTATCCAATAATCATTTGTTGGACATATGGTTTGTTTCTTCGATTTGGCTATTATGAATAAAGGTAAGATTCACATTCGTCTCCAAGTGTATGTGTAGACATATGTATTTATTTCTCTTGGGTATATGATAGGTCATTGGTAATTCTGTTTACTTTTGTGAGGAACTGCTGGGATGTTTTGCAAAGTTCTACACCATTTTACATTCCTGCAACATGTGAGGGTTCCAGTTTCTCCATATCCTCTCCAGCATGTGTTAATTACTCTTTTGTTTTGTTTTATTTTGGTTTTGGTTTTGGTTTTGGTTTTGGTTTTGGTTAGCCTCGTGAGTGTGAAATGGTACCTCATTGTGGTTTTGATTTGCATTTGCCTATAACTAATGATGTTGAACATCTTTTCACGTGCTTGTTGGCAATTTGCATATTTCCTTTGAGAAATTTCTATACAAGTCCTTCATCAATTTTTATTTTTATTTTTAAAAAAGATATTATTCATCCATTCATGAGAGACACAGAGAGAGAGAGAGGCAGAGACATAGGCAGAGGGAGAAGTAGGCTCTCTACAGGGGGCCAGATGCAGATGCAGACTCGACCCTAGGATCCTGGGATCACGACCTGAGCAGAAGGCAGAAGCTCAACCACTGAGCCACCCAGGTGCCCCTCCCTCACTAATTTTTAAGTTGGGATATTGACTTGTTGTTATTCAGTTGTAAGGGTTCATTACATATGCTGGATCTTTGAATAATCAACTGATTTTAGCCAAAGACACCAACACAGTTCAGTGAAGAAAAGAACATCTTTTTTTAACAAATGATCCTGGGACAACTGGGTAGGCACATGCAAAAGGATAAAATGGGCCTCTTACCTCACATCATATACAAAACTTAACTCAGAAAGGATCAAATACCTAAATGTAGGTCCTAAAACTATAAAACATTTAGAAAAAAAAAAAAACAGAGGTGAATTATGACCTTAGATTTGGTCCTGGTTTTTTACATACAAAAGCACAATTCCAAAAGTACAACCAACAAAAGAAAGTAAATAGATAAATTGTGCCTCATCAACAGTTTTACAATTTTTGTGCCAATGGACATCAGCCACCCCTGGGAGATAAGCGGTAGGTGGTGCCAGCTGCTGCGCCGGGTTGGGGACCTGTGTGCACAGTAGCGCGCCCATGCTGCCGAGCACCAGAGGGCACATTGCAATGGCCCCCAGCATAGCGAGGGGACAGGCCCGTGAACCAGGGGATAGGATGCGGAGGGCCGGATTTGTCCCACCTAACCGATGGGCAGGAAGGAGCCAGCGCCCTGAGGTGCCGGCAGGAGGGGCAGGGAAGTAGCAGGGTAGCATCTCCGACAGGCGGGGGGTTGGGGGGGGCATGGGGACAATCCCCGCTCAACCTTGTCGTGTCTTCCCCGGCTTCCCCACGCCCCCCCCCATGTCCTCGCTACTGTGCTCACTTCCCCCAGGGACAGTCGCGCTCTGCAGGCTCCTGGAGGGCTCTGCCTGGGGAGCTGGCCCCCCCTCCCGTCCTGCCGAGAGGGGCTGGGGCCCTCAGTCCCATAAGTTCTCCGCTGCCAGCCACCACAAAGTGCACCCGGCCGAAGAAGACCTGGCCAGCAACGGCTTGAGGGCAGTGAGAAGGGCTTGAGGGCAATGAGAAGGGCTTGAGGGCAGTGAGAAGGGCCCTTACCTTCAGAAGGCTTTGCGGGTATTGGTCCTGGACAGAGAACTGCTTCCCAACTCAGGTTCAGCTGCTCACCAGTGAAAAATCAATACTCAAGAGACAAGTGATAGTAGGAAAGGAAAGGTTGCTTTGTTCAGAAAGCCACCAACCTGGGAGAATGGTGGGCATAGGTTTCATAGACCATCTTCCACGTCTGGAGGGGCCTGAGGGTTTTATTTTATTTTTTTAATTTATTTATTCATGATAGTCACACAGAGAGAGACAGAGAGGCAGAGACACAGGCAGAGGGAGAAGCAAGCTCCATGCTGGGAGCCCGACGTGGGATTCAATCCTGGGTCTCCAAGATCGCGCCCCGGGCCAAAGGCAGGCGCCAAACTGCTGCGCCACCCAGGGATCCCGGCCTGAGGGTTTTAAAAGAGAGGGCTCAGGAAAAGGGGGCACAGGAGAAGCAGGTGCCCAGGTGGTTAGCCACATGTTGACATGTCCTTGAACAGACTTGCTGGCATCAGTTGGGGGCAGTTTTCAAAGGCGGTTAGGCCTTATCTTCTGGGAAAGTCCGGAACTCCAGTCCTCAAGGCCAGTATTCTGCAAATCTCAAGGAAAGTAGGTTAGTTCCACTACAGACCAAAGGACCTAGGTCAGCAAGCAAGGAGCACATAAGCTTAAAGCAAGTTTACCCTAAAGACTGGTTGGAGCTGTTAAAGTGTGACGTTCCCATGTTAAAATGCCTTGTGCTCTGATTTTTTTATATGAAATAGAGCCAACAAAGACATAACGCTGTAATTTCTAAATGATACTCTCATGAGCCTCAGAATAAAAAATATGGGTATCCTAAACTTCCCACACTGCTTGAGGCCTGTTCTTAAACTTTCACCAGGGTAGCAGCTAGGTTTTCCAGGGAGACACAGTGGGTGTCTCCTCAAATGCCTAGGGAGAGGAGTCTAGGTTCCGGGGGGGTGGGGGGGGTGGGGTGGGGGGACCAATTCCACATCACTGCCCCCTTGCTTTTGTTTCAGGCTAAAGGTGGAAGAATTGTGACTTGCCCTGTGATCTCACAGCCTCCCAGACTGAGAGCTCCTGCATACAATTCTAGCATTGGTTCCATTGCATTCCATTGAATGGAATTCCCTGTTTGGTTTAACTAACCCAAGAAAGCTGCTTGGGCATAAAAACGTATCAAACCATAGAAGTGAAAATGCAGCTTTTATTTTAACAGCTGAAGCAAGGCAAGAGTTTGTTATTCTAAGCCTTTTTTATGCATTTTCCAAAATTGCTGGCAGGCGTAAGCAGGTAAGTTATGTGGTTTTTTGGCAAAGGCCACCTCCACCCTGGTGTGGCTCGTGTCAGCATCCATAGCCACTTTGACAGATCCAGATCATTTTTGTGGCTCCCTAGTTGCCTACCAAGTAGAAAGCTCAGCACGTTTTTGGAGGACAAAATGGATTTTAAGTATTCATCTGCCTTCCTCTTGATGCTCGGTATGGGTGTGCTGGGACTGACTTCAGAGCATCCTTTCTCCATGACTGGCTGATGCTACAGATGGCTTTGGAAGGAATACAACCAAGGAAGTCTGAAAAAGATGATGAAACCCAGTTGATCCAGTTGGGCCCAGGGCCTCTTCCCCCTGCCACCTCCTCACCACACACATTTTCCAGCATGGTCAGAGAATGTTGCTTTGGGGCACAATCTGTTTGGAAATACCAACCTTGTCATATCTCCCATTCTGTCAGAATCTATTCTGCTCCACTGCCATATTTTCAATTCCTATTTTAATTGCTAAGCTTATAGTGTTGATTTTCATCTCTTTTATGGCAAGCTCACCATCAACAGCTACTCCCACATATGTTCTCCATCATTTAATTGACTAATCAGCTCATTTTATTTCATGGCAAAATAAAACCTAGTACAGTTCATGACTGTGCTTGCACTGAATTCATGGATTTGTTTTGCAAAAAAAAATTATAAGATCACAGTAATTAATGTTCCACTCCAGCAAGAAATGGTATTTTTAAAAAATATTTTGTTTATTTCCTTGAGAGAGTGAGAGAGAGAGAGATAGAGAGCAGGAGGAAGAGCTGAGGGAGAGGGACAAGCAGACACACTGAGCGCAGAGCCCTAAGCTGGGCTCAATCCCATGACCCTGAGATCACAACCCAAGCTGAAACCAAGAGGCAGACTCTCAACCAACCGAACCACCCAGGCATCCCCAAGAAATGGTATTTTTAGCATCAAAACAGTTGACTCATAAAAAAGTTTCGTGCATATTTCCCTCTATTAAAAAAAATGGGGCACCTAGGTGGCTCAGTCAGTTAAGCATCTGTTTTCAGATTAGGTTATGATCTCAGGGTCCTAGTATTGAGCCTCACATCAGACTCCCACTCAGTGGGGAGTCTACTTGTCCCTCTCCCTCTCCCTTTGCCCCTCCTCCTACACATACTCTCTCACAATAAATAAAATCTTAAAATATAAAATTAAATAATAAAATATGAAATTTGAACTCCAATAAAAATATATAATATAAAAAATTAAAATAAGATATGAAATTCACATGTGTTTTGTGGCCAGTGTGAACTGGATATGTTATTTCCATTATTTCATATTTTATTCTTGGAGAAGTATGCAATATCTTTTTTTATGTCTTTAATTCGTATCTAACCTTAGTTTTTGGTAAAACATCTAAGTGAATGACTTGGCTATTCCAGAGACATTGACTTAAGAAGACACAGGCAATTTTTCAAATTTCCTTATGTAAATAAGCTCTATATCTCAATAATATGAAATAAGATTCAGCTATTTAAAAGGGTAAGAGGGAGGCCCCTGGATGGCTCAGTCGCTTGGGCATCTGCCTTCAGCTCAGGTCATGATCCCAGGATCCTGGAATCGAGCCCCACATTGAGCCCCACATTGGGTTCCCACTCAGCAGGGAGTCTGTTTCTCCTTTTGCCCCTCCCCCTTTCTCATTATCTCTCTTTCTCACTCAAATAAATAAATAAAATTTTTAAAGAAGGGTAAAAGGGGTCCTCTATGCACCAACATGGAAATGATCTCCAAGAAGTGGTAACTTAAGAAAGAAACTTGAAAAACAGTATGTATCTTATGCCCTCTGTTTTTTCTTCACAGGGTCATCTATACAGATAAAAGTAAAAACAACGAACAAGATCTGAAAGATTAGGTGGTCTTGAAAAAACATGGAAGACACTAGAGAATCCTTTTCTGGAGAAATTAAAGAACTAAAATATAATCAAGTTGAAACCAAAAGGCTATTAATGAGATGCAATAAAAAGGATCCCTGGTGGCTAAGCAGTTTGGTGCCTGCCTTTGGCCCAGGGCATGATCCTGGAGTCCTGGGATCAAGTCCCACATTGGGCTCCCTGCATGGAGCCTGCTTCTCCCTCTGCCTGTGTCTCTGCCTCTCTCTCTCTCTCTCTCTCTCTGTCTCTGTCTTTCATGAATAAATGAATAAAATCTTTAAAAAAATGGAGACTAACTGCTAGGATAAATGAGGCAGAAGAGAGAATTAGTGATATAGAAGACAAAACAATGGAGTATAAAGAAGCTGAGAAAAAGAGAGATAAAGAACTACTGGCTCGGGATCCCTGGGTGGCGCAGCGGTTTGGCGCCTGCCTTTGGCCCAGGGCACGATCCTGGAGACCCGGGATCGAATCCCACGCCGGGCTCCTGGTGCATGGAGTCTGCTTCTCCCTCTGCCTATGTCTCTGCCTCTCTATCTCTCTCTCTCTGTGTGACTATCATAAATAAATAAACAAAAATAAAGTTTGAAAAAAAAGAACTACTGGCTCACAAGGGGAGAATTTGGGAGATAAGTGATACCATAAAGTAAAAAAATACTAGAATAATTGGGATCCTAAAGAAGAAGAAGGAGGAGGGGCAAAAGGTATATTGGAGCAAATTATAGCAGAAAACTTCCCTAATCCAGGGAAAGAAACAGGCATCCAGGTCCAGGAGGCAGAGAACCTCATTCAAAATCAGTAAAAAGGAGATGCTTGGGTGTCTCAGTGGTTGAGCATCTGCCTGTGGCTCAGCATGTGATCTCAGAGTCCTGGGATTGAGTCCCACATCAGACTCCCTGCATGGAGCCTGCTTCTCCTTCTGCCTGTGTCTCTGCTTCTCTCTCTGTGTATTTCTCATGAATAAATAAAAGAATTTTAAAAAATAAATAAAAATAGGTCAACACCCCGACATATACTAGTGAAACTTGCAAATCTCAGACACAAATAGAAAATCTTGAAAACAGCTTAGACAAGGGATCCATAACCTACAAGGGTAGAAACATTAGACTGGCAGGAGACGTACCCCAGAGACCTGGTGGGCTAGAAAGGACTGGCATGATATATACAGTGTGCTAAGTGAGAAAAATATGCAGTGAAGAGTACTTTATCCAGCTAGGATGTCACTCAAAATAGGAGAGATAAAAAAGCTCCCAGGACAGGAGTGCCTGGATGGCTCAGTCAATTAAGCATCTGCCTTAGGCTCAGGTCTTGATCCCAGAGTTCTGGGATTAAGACCCATGCATCAGGCTCCCTGCTCATTGGGGGAGCCTGCTCATCCCTCCCTGCTCATCCCTCTGCTTCTGCCCTTCCCTCTGCTCTCCCTCCTTCTCTCTCAAATGAATAAATAAAATCTTTTTTAAAAAGCTTCCAGGACAAACAGAAACTAAAAAAATTTGTGATCCCTAAACCAACCCTACATGAAATATTAACTGGGATCCTTTAAATGGAGAGAGAGCCCAAAAGTAACATAGGCCAAGAAGGAAAAGAGACAATATACAGAAACAGTGACTTTATAGGTAATACAGTGGCACTAAATTCATATATTTCAATAGTTACCATGAATGTAAATGGGCAAAATGCCCCAATCAAAAGACACAACATATCAGATTGGATAAAAGAGCAAGACTCATCAATATGCTGTCTGCAAACTCATTTTAGTCCCAAAGATACCTCCAGATTGAAAGTGAGGGGGTGGAGAACCATTTATTGTGCTAATGGACCTCCAAAGAAAATTGGAATAGCAATCCTCATATTAGACATATTAGACAAATTAGATATTTTTTTTAAATCTTTTTTTTAAATTTTTATTTATTTATGATAGTCACACAGAGAGAGAGAGAGAGAGGCAGAGACACAGGCAGAGGGAGAAGCAGGCTTCATGCACCGGGAGCCCGACGTGGGATTCGATCCCGGGTCTCCAGGATCGTGCCCTGGGCCAAAGGCAGGCGCTAAACCACTGCGCCACCCAGGGATCCCAGACAAATTAGATATTAAACCAAAGACTGTAGTACAGGATGAAGAGGGACACTATATCATACTTAAAGGATCTTTCCAACAAGAAGATCTAAGAATTACAAATACTTGTGTTCCTAACTTGGGAGCAGCTGATTATATAAACCAATTAATAACAAAATTAAAGAAACATCAATAATAATACAATAATAGTAGGGGACTTTAACACTCCACTCACTCCAATGGACAGATCAACTAAGCAGAATATCAACAAGGAAACAAGGGCTTTGAATGACACTGGACCAGATGGACTTCACAGACATATTCAGAACATTCCATACTAAAGAAACACAATACACATTCTTCTCAAGTGCTCATGAAAGTTCTCTAGAATAGATCACATAGCGGGTCACAAATCAGGTCTCAACCAGTACCAAAAAATTGGTATCATTCTCTGCATATTTTTGGACCACAAAGCTTTGAAACTGGAACTCAATCACAAAAGGAAATTTGGAAAGAACTCAAATACATGGAGGCTAAAGAGCATCCTCCTAAAGAATTAGTGGGTCAACCAGGAAATTAAAGAAGAATTTTAATAATTCATGGAAACAGGGATCCCTGGGTGGCGCAGTGGTTTGGCGCCTGCCTTTGGCTCAGGGTGCGATCCTGGAGACCCGGGATCGAATCCCACGTCAGGCTCCTGGTGCATGGAGCCTGCTTCTCCCACTGCCTGTGCTCTGCCTCTCTCTCTCTCTCTCTCTCTCTCTCTCTCTCTCACTGTGTGCCTATCATAAACAAATAAAAAATTTTAAAAAATTCATGGAAACAAATGAAAATGAAAACACAACTATTCAAAACCTTTGGGATGCAGCAAAGGCAGTCCTAAGGGGGAAGCCTATAGCATTACAAGGCTTTCTCAAGAAACAAGAAAGGTCTCAGATACACAACCTAACTTTATGCCTAAAGGAGCTGGAAAAGAACAGCAAATAAAGCCTAAACTCAGCAGGAGCAGAGAAATAATGATTGGAGCAGAAATCAATGAAATAGAAACCAAAAGAACAATAGAAAAGATGAATGAAACTAAGCACTGGTTCTTTGAAAGAATTAATAAGATTGATAAACCCCTGACCAGACTTATCAAAAAGAAAAGAGAAAAGTCCCAAATAAAAAAAATCATGAATGAAAGAGGAGAGATCACAACCAACATTGAAGAAATACAATTAAAAGAACATATCATGAGCAACTATATGCCAACAATAGGCAATCTGGAAGAAATGGATGCATTCCTAGAGACATATAAGCTATCAAAACTGAAACAGGAAGAAAGAGAAAACCTGAACAGACCCATAACCAGCAAGGATATTGAAGCAGTTATCAAAAATCTCCCAACAAACAAAAGCCCAGGGCCAGATGGCTTCCCAGAATTCTACCATTTAAAAAAGAATTAATACCTATTCTTCTGAAGCTATTTCAAAAAACAGAAATGGAAGGAAAACTTCCAAACTCTTCCAATGAGGCCAGCATTACCTTGATCATCAAATCAAAGACCCCACCAAAAAGAAGAACTACAGACCAATATCCCTGATGAACATAGATGCAAAAATCTCACCAAAATACTAGCTAATAGGATCCAACAGTACATTAAATGGATTATTCACCTCGACCAGGTGAGATTTATTCCTGGGCTATAAGCGTACTTCAACATCCACAAATCAATGTGATACACTACATTAGTAAAAGAAAGGACAAGAATCATATGATCCTCTCAACAGATGCAGTTGAAACAGATGCAGAAAAATCATTTGACAAAGCATCACATCCTTTCTTGATTGAAACTCTTCATAGTGTAGGGATAGAGGGAACATACATTAGTATCAGAAAAGCCATTTACAAAAAGCCAACAGCGAATATCATTTTCAATGGGGAAAAACTGAGAGCTTCCCCTAAGGTCAGGAACACAGCAGGAATGTCCACTATCACCACTGCTGTTCAACACAGCCCTAGCCTCACCAATCAGACAACAAAAAGAAATAAAAGGCATCTGAATTGGCAAAGAAGTCAAACTCTTTGCAGATGACATGATACTCTATATAGAAAATCCAAAATACTCCACTCCCAAAGTGCTAGAACTCATACAGGAATTCAGCAATGTTGCAGGGTATAAAATCAATGCACAGAAATCAGTTGCATTAACACTAACAATGAGACAAAAGAAAGAGAAATTAAGGAGTCAAACACATTTACAATTGCACCCAAAACCTTAAGATACATAGGAGTAAACCTAACCAAAGAGGCAAAGTTTCTGTCTCAGAAAACTATAGAACACTCATGAAAGGAATTGAGGAAGACACAAAGAAATAGGAAAAAGTTCCATGCTCATGGATTTATAAGAACAAAACTGTTGGGCATCCAGGTGGCTCAGCAGTTTAGTGCTGCCTTCAGCCCACGGCGTGATCCTGGAGACCCAGGATCGAGTCCCACATCAGGCTCGCTGCATGGAGCCTGCTTCTCCCTCTGCCTGTGTCTCTGCCTCTCTCTCTCTCTCTCTCTTTCTCTCTCTGCCTCTCATAAATAAATAAAGTCTTTAAAAAACAAAATTGTTAAAATGTCTATGTTACCTAGAGTGATCTATACATTCAACGCAATTCCCATCAAAATACCATCAATGTATTTGACAGAGTTGGACCAAAAAATCCTAAAATTTGTATGGAACCACCTCACTACAGTCAGAATGGCTAAAATTAACATGTCAGGAAACGACAGATATTGCTGAGGATGCAGAGAAAGGGGAACACTTTTATACTGTTGGTGAGAATGCAAGCTGGTATAGCCACTCTGGAAAACTGTATGGAGGTTCCTCAAAAAGTTGAAAATAGAGCTACCCTACAGCCCAGCAATTGCACTACTGGATATTTTCCCAAAAAATACAAATGTAGTGATCCGAAGGGCACTTGCATCCCAATGTTTATAGCAGCAATGTCCACAATAGCCAAACTATGGAAAGAGCCCAGATGTCCATCAACAGATAAATGGATAAAGAAGTGTGTGTGTGTGTGTGTGTGTGTGTGTGTGTATGTATGAAATATTACTCAGCCTTTAAAAATGAAATCTTGCCATTTGAAACATGGATGGAAGTAGAGAATATTATGCTAACTGAAATAAGTCAATCAGAAAAAGATAATTATCACATGATCTCACTTATATGTGGAATTTATGAAACAAAACAGAGGATCATAGAGAAAGAGAGGAAAAAATAAAAAAGATGAAATCAGAGAGGGAGGCAAACCATAAGAGACTCTTAATCATAGAAAACAAACTGAGGGTCACTAGAGGGGAGGGGGTCGGTGGAGGGGGTAACTGGGTGTTGAACATTAAGGAGGGCATATGATTTGATGAGCATTGGATATTATATAAAACTGATGAATTACTGATCTCTACCTCTGAAACCAATAATAAATGTTAATTAATTGAAATTTAAATATTTTTTTAAAAAAAGAAGATCTGAAAAGTTTACAGCAAACTGCTAATGTTGGTTCTTCTGGTGTAACGAGTGTAAAATGGTGGAGCAGAGTAAATGAGGGCCTTATGAATTGATCTCTATAAATGTAATTCTTGTATTTTCTCCAACAAGAATGCAAAAATATGTGTAAGTGAATTCTGCAAAATACTTTAAGTAAAACAAGATTCCTCAGAAGCATACATTTGAGACAGAGAGAGGTGCCAACACCCAGGCAGGTTGGCCCACATTCATTTGCTCTGCCTGTCTCCTCCAAGGGAAAGGCACTGGAGTTCAGAAGAAAAGTACCAAACCCCAAATCAAAGGAACAGGGAACCAACCTGTAAATGCAGTTCAAGGTAAGAGAGCTTACCTAGCCAGGAAAGATTCTCCACCCTTGTCTGTAGCTTTAAGAAGCTTTACTCAGGAGGGAGAGATGACGTGCTGACACCCACTCTCTGGTCTCCTACACAACAGCTTGTTTAACTTCTCACATCTTTGGTGGGTGCCGCTGTCATGCCCATTTATCCAGGGCAGGGAACTGAGGCCCAGGGATGGTATGTCACTGGCCCAAGGTCACATAAGCTAGCATGTGACACAACTATGATATGAACCCAACTTGTCTGGCTTCAGAGCCCCATCCTTCCACCCCTTCAGGATGCTTCCGCTTGATCCTCGTGAAAGCCAAGGAAACAATTCTCACCCGTTTATCTCTTTTGATCACAGAACACAGTACCTTTGTGGTTTTACATGTTTCTATCTGAGATGGGAAGAGATCTGGATGACTGAGCATTCCCTGACACTCAAGAAAAGGAGTGTGTGACTGGCGCCATCTTCCAGGCATCTGTGCCTCAGTGTCCTCAGTTGTTATGTGAGACTGAGTGGAGCAGCCAATGTGGGGACAAATCACATCTCATAATAGTCTATTTTGTCCCTCAAAAGAGTAGTGCCATAGCAAACAAAACATCTTCCCCATCAGTCCTCCAATATCCTGTGAAAATCCACATCCTACCTCTAGATGGCACCCACGTGGGTCATACTTTAATGTCAATGATACAGCCATCAGGGCGTCCCTGGGTGGCTCAGCACTTTAGCCCCTGCCTTGGGCCCAGGGCATGATCCTTGAGTCCCAGGATCGAGTCCCACATCAGGCTCCCTTCATGGAGCCTGCTTCTCCCTCTACCTGTGTCTCTGCCTCTCTCTCTCTCTCTCTCTCTCTCGTGAATAATAAATAAAATATTTTTCAAAATGATACGGCCATCAGACTACTCAGATGAAATTCCTGCAATTATCCATGCCCTTTATGTGAACTGGTACATAAAGAAAGCAGAACTCTAAGAGTCACAGCCACAACATGATCCAGAGTTTGGGGAAGAGTGGAGAATCCTACCTGGGACTGAGTTCCTTTTCAGCTTTCACTGGGTGATTGGATCTCAAGGTCAGAGTCACTGACCATTGCCCAGTAGACCTGTTGAAATGCAATGAACACTGTTAGGACATTTCGGTGAACCCCACAGAGAAAGTGCTAATGGAGAGATTTCGCATCATTTCACGAAGAGGTCTGGGACAAGACAGTCGATCATGCAAAGAGCAGGTCTGGAGATGGTACTCAAGTATCTGTACCAGCTTCCACCTCTTCCAGTGCCTCTCTCCAACACACCATATTTAGCCCTGACCTAGAAGTCACCCAGGTGGTGGTAACCAGTGCCCATATCTTGCCATTACATGTGGTCACAAAGTCTGAGAACCATTGTGAGTCACCATGACTCCTCTGGGCACTTAACCAATCAGGCTCTGGGACTTAGAAAAAAGAGGAGGACAAAAGGAAAGGAAATTTTTGTTTTCTCCTTTGCTCTTTTTTCCAGACCTATTGTTACTCCTGGAGGAAATGTGGCTACTCAGAATAGCTCCTGTGGTCTAAGTCAAGCACAGCTAGCTAATGTCGCATCTTTATCTGCTGTCACAAAATAAATTGACCTGATGGACCCCAATCCTGCTGGGTCATAGTTGCAAGGATTGATGCTCGGTCACAGAAGTAAAATGCTGCTACATGAAGTGGTTAGGAGCATAAGCTCGGGGGACAGGCAGTTTGATTTCCAATCCAAGTTTGTGTGACCTTGGACAAGTCCTTTAGCTTCTCTGATCCACAGTTTCCCCTTTGAAAGTGTGGATGACAACCAGACCTCCTCCATTAGGGATTTGTGAAGATTAACAAAGTAACATGAAAGCACTCAGAACAGTGTCCAGCATGTAGGGAGTGTTCAGGCTACAGCATTCATCTTGGTCAATTCTTTGATTTTTTAAAAAGATTTATTTATTTACAGAGAGAGAACACATACGTGGGGAGGGGCAGAGGGAGAGGGGGAGAGGGAAGCCTTAGCACACTCCCTGCTGAGTGTGGACCCAGATGCAGCACTCAATCCCAGGACCCTGAGATCATGACCTTAGCCAAAATCAAGAGTCGGACATTCAACCAACAGCCACCCAGATGTCCCAGTCAACTCTGATTTAAGCAGTCTCAGTTGGATGTATATTCAATTTCTGCAAAGTTCACTCCCTAAGGACACTGTCCCATTCCTCTCCATCCAATTACAAAGAAGAGGTCTTGGGGTAAGGCAAAGCTCATGATCCTCACAGTATCAAAAGACACAGGGCTCCTGGGTCTCAAGCTGGTCACTACACCATGGCTAACAGACACATCCTTGGCTACAGTTATTAGAGTTCACTCAAGAGAATATTCTGAAAGTTCTTCCAACATCTGCCATTGAGAACCTTAGCCAGGACAACTCAGCATGCTAGGAAACTACCCTTGAAGCCATGCATGAGCTCAATTCCAGTGATGAGGAGTGGGAATCCTGAGGTCTGTCGGTGACCCAGATGGGTACCAGTATGGCAGGTGAAGCACTAGCCTAAAGCACTGATGCTAGTGATAACTGATGGTGCCCAGGGAGTCATTACCCCGAGTCAGGTACAAGACTACGAGATCCCATAGCTTACATACACACCAAACTTCAGACTTCATCTCCAGTGTTGCTTCATCTCCAGTGGAAGAGAGGTACATGTGAGTCCTCAGGCAATAACATACATTACTATTAATGCAATATGAGGCACTGACATAAAAGTGAGATTTATGTGCAATTGGAATCTGGGTTAATATACTAGCAGCAACATCCTGAAATTTAAAGGGTAATCATATACTGCATATAATTGGTGTGGCATTCATCATTAATTTATAAGAATCCAGACGTGATAAGAATACTCTGCTCCCTTAATTTGGAAATCAGCTTGATGTTAGTTCATACGTTCCCCACTTTACTTTGCATGAGTCAATATCACAGTCACTAACAAAAAGTAAATGTGTGTCCAAATCCCATTGTTGATACTTACAACATCTGTGTTCACTTCTCTAAGCCTTATTTTCTCATCTGTAATGTGTAACCCTAGGCACTCCCACTTCAGAGTTTGTCAAGAAAATATCTGAAATGAAGTGTCTTACTCCATTTTTTAAAAGGCTTTATTTATTCATTCATGAGAAACACAGAAAGAAAGGCAGAGACATAGGCAGAGGGATAGGCAGGCTCCCTGCAGCAAGCCTAATGTGGGACTCAATCCCAGGACCCCAGGTATTGGGGTCACCTGAACTGAAGGCAGAGACTCAAACACTGAGCTACCCAGGTTCCCCTATCTTACTCCATTGTAATGTTTGACTATTGACAGATTTCAATTCCCATTTTGGGAATTCTGCCCTGATCCCAGAAAGCCTCAGTGTGTGTGTGATAAACCCATCAATACACTCTTGGAGCATGCGTGCTATTTCCTGTCTTGACATGCAAACCAAATTTTTCCTAATTTGGAAATTTCAACAGTTAGCATTTAGGGGTCGAATTATGAGATTGGGGTCCTCCTTAAAATGACCCTAAGTCATTGTCTCCTTCTGGATATATCTGTGTTTCCCAGATTGCATTGTGTGTCTCAAGTCCAATATAAGCCTGACAGATGCTAGACCCAGGCAATATCACTTGCCTTGTGCCCATTGGTTTTGTGTCTTAACTGGGCCTTGGCTGCAATTCTATAGAGCACTCAATGGAAAGAATAATGCCCTGCAATACATATACCCATCAGGCAGGGGCTTATATGGATGAAGAGCTGTTATGTGGCATGATGACTTCACATTCTTAAAAATATTTGGCTTGTGAGGACCCTACCAAATGCTTTTGCTGGGCAGCCTGGGTGGCTCAGCAGTTAATTGCCTTCAGCCAAGGGTGTGACCCTGGAGACCCAGGATGGAGTCCCACGTCAGGCTCCCTGCATGGAGCTTGCTTCTCCCTCTGCCTGTGTCTCTGCCTCTGTGTGTGTGTGTGTTTCATGAATAAATAAATAAAATCTTTAAAAATATGCTTTTGCTGCTGCTGCTACCTATGCATCTGCTTAAAGATTTATTTATTTATTTATTTATTTATTTATTTATTTAAGAGAGAGCAAGAGACAGAGAGAAACAGAAAGACAGAGAAAGAGAAAGAGAGGTGGGGGCGGGGCATATGGCAGAGAGTAGAGTCCCCAAGTCACCTGTCCCCACCAACTTACATAGATAACTTTCAAATCATCCTGAAAACATACAATTTGACCTGACATTTAAAGAAAGAACAGCTGGAATGCTACAGAGAGAAGAGTTTCTGCTTCTAACAAATACAGCTCGTTTTTAGCCACTAGGCACTGAGCAAAATGACTAGAAAGAAGAAGTCACCACAAAAGAAAGAATCAAAAACAGTACTCTCTGCCACAGAGCTACAGAATTTGGATTACAATTTGATATCAGAAAACCAATTCAGAATCATAATTATAAACCTACTGGTGGCTCTAGAAAAAAGCATAAAGGATTCAAGAGACTTCATGACTGCAGAATTTAGATCTAATCAGGTGGAAATTAAAAATCAATTAAATGAGATGCAATCAAAACTGGAGGTCCACTACTCTTTTGAGGGACAAAATCGACTATTATGAAATGTGATTTGCCCCCATGATGAGGGTTAATTAAGTTAAAGAAAGAGTGAGTGGTATAGAAGACAAGTTGATGGCAAGGAAGGAAGCTTAGGAAAAAGAGAAAAACAATTAAAAGACCATGAGGAAAGCTTAAGGGAAATAAATGACAGCCTCAGAAGAAAAATTGATGTTTAATTGGGGTTCCAGAGGGCGCCTAGAAGGACAAAGGACCAGAAAGCATATTTGAACAACTCATAGGTGAGAACTTCCCTAATTTAGGGAGAGAAACAGGCATTCAGATCCAGGAGATAGATTCCTCCCCTAAAACCAAAAACAACAACAACAAAAAAAAGTTCAAAACCTCGACATGTAATAGTGAAACTTGCAAACTCCAAACATAAAGAGAAAATCCTTAAGGCAGCAAGAGACAAAAGATCCCTAACTTATATGAAGAGAACTATTAGATTAACAGCAGACCTCTCCACAGAGACCTGAAAGGCCAGAGAGGGCTGGCAGGATATATTCAGGGTCTTAAATGAGAATGACATGCAGCCAAGAATGCTTTATCCAGCAAGGCTCTCATTCAGAATAAAAGGAGAGATAAAGAGCTTCCAAGATAGGCAGAAACTGAAAGAATATGTGACCACCAAACCAGCTCTGCAAGAAATACTAAGGGGGACTCTGTAAAAGAAAGAGGATGCCCAAAGAACTAATCCACAAAAACAGGGACTGAATAGGTATCATGATGACACTAAATTCATATCTTTTAATAGTAACTCTGAACGTGAATGGCTTAATGATCCCATCAAAAGATGCAGGGTTTCAGACTGGATAAAAAAGCAAGACCCATCTATTTGCTGTCTACAAGAGACTCATTTTAGACCTAAGGACACATACAGCATGAAAATGAAAGGTTGGAGAACCATTTATCATTCAAATGGTCCTCAAAAGAAAGCAGGTATAGCAATCCTCATGTCAGATAAACTAAAGTTTATCCCAAAGACTGTAGTAAGAGATGAAGAGGAACACTATATCACACTTAAAGGATCTATCCAACAAGAGGACCTAACAATCATGAATATTTATGCCCCTAATGTGGGAGCTGCCAAGTATATCAATCAACTAATAACCAAAGTAAACACATACTTAGATAATAATACACTTTTACTCGGAGACTTCAATGCGGCGCTTTCTGCAAATGACAGATCTTCTAAGCACAAGATCTCCAAAGAAACAAGAGCTTTAAATGATACACTGGACCAGATGGATTTCACAGATATTTACAGAAATTACATCCAAACGCAACTGAATACACATTCTTCTCAAGTGCACATGGAACTTTCTCCAGAATGGACCACATACTGGGTCACAAATCAGGTCTTAACCAATACCAAAAGATTGGGATTGTCCCCTGCATATTTTCAGACCACAATGCTTTGAAACTTGAACTCAATCACAAGAAGAAATTTGGAAGAAATTCAAGCACGCGGAGGTTAAAGAGCATCTTGCTAAAAGAAAAGGGTCAACCAGGAAATTAGAGAAGAATTTAAAAGATTCATGGAAACTAATGAGAATGAAGATACAACCATTCAAAATCTTTGGGATACAGCAAAAGCAGTCCTGAGAGAGAAATACATCACAATTCAAGCATCCCTCACAAAATTGGAAAAAACTCAAATACACAAGCTAACCTTGCACCGAAAGGAACTGGAGAAAGAACAGCAAATAAAACCTACACCAAGCAGAAGAAGTTAATAGAGATTCGAGCAGAACACAATGAAATAGAGACCAGAAGAACTGTAGAACCGATCAACAAAACCAGGAGTTGGTTCCTTGAAAGAATTAATAAGATAGATAAGCCATTAGCCAGCCTTATTAAAAACCAAAGAGAAAAGACTCTAATTAATAAAACCACAAATGAAGAAGGAGAGACACAACCAATACCCAGGAAACACCACTGATTTTTGAAACATATTATGAGCAGCTATATGCCAATAAATTAGGCAATCTAGAAGAAATGGACGCATTTCTGGAAAACCACAAACCAGCAAAACTGGAAGAGGAAGAAATAGAAAACCTGAACAATAACCAGGGAGGAAATTGAAGCAGTCATCAAAAACCTCCCAAGACACAAAGGTCTAGGGCCAGATGGTTTCCCTGGGGAATTCTATCAAACTTTTAAAGAAGAAACCATAGCTATTCTACTAAAGTTGTTCCAAAAGATAGAAAGGGATGGAATACTTCCAAACTCATTCTATGAGGCCACCATCACCTTAATTCCAAAAGCAGACAAAGGCCCCACCAAAAAGGAGAATTATAGACCAATATCCCTGATGAACACAGATGCAAAAATTCTCAACAAGATACTAGCCAAGAGGATCCAACAATACATTAAGAAGATTACTCACCATGACCAAGTGGAATTTATCCCCAGGATGCAAGGCTGGTTCAACACTCGTAAAGCAATTAACGTGATAGATCATATCAACAAGAGAAAACACAAGAACCATATGATCCTCTCAATAGATGCAGAGAATGCATTTGACAAAAGACAGCATCCATTCATGATCAAAACTCTTAAGAGTATAGGAATAGAGGGAATATTCCTCAGCATCTTAAAAGCCATCTACGAAAAGCCCACAGCAAATAACATTCTCAATGGGGAAACACTGAGAGCCTTTCCCCTAAGATCAGGAACACGACAGGGATGTCCCCTCTCACCACTGCTATTCAACATAGTACTAGAAGTCCTAGCCTCAGCAATCAGGCAACAAAAAGAAATAAAAGGCAATCAAATTGGCAAAGAAGAAGTCAAACTCTCCCTCTTTGCAGGTGACATGATACTGTACGTAGAAAACCCAAAAGACTCCATCCCGAGATTGCTAGAACTCATACAGCAATTCGGCAGTATGGCAGGATACAAAATCAATGCCCAGAAATCAGTGGCATTTCTATACACTAACTATAAGACTGAGGAAAGAGAAATTAAGGAGTCAATCCCATTTACAATTGCACCCCAAAGCGTATGATACCTAGGAATAAACCTAACCAAATAGGTAAAGGATCTATACCCTCAAAACGACAGAACACTTCTGTAAGACATTGAGGAAGACACAAAGAGATGGAAAAATATTCCATGCTCATGGATTGGAAGAATTAATATTGTGAAAATGTCAATGCTACCAAGGGCAACATACACATTTCATGGAATCCCTATCAAAATACCATGGACTTTCTTCAGAGAGTTGCAACAAATCATCTTAAGATTTGTGTGGAATCAGAGAAGACCCCGAATTCTTCCCCGAAGGGGAAGATTGAAAAAGGAAACCGGAGCCAGGGGCATCACAATGCCGAATTTCAGGTTGTACTACAAAGCTGTGATCATCAAGACAGTGTGGTACTGGCACAAAAACAGACACCTAGGTCAATGGAACAGAATAGAGAATCCAGAAATGGGCCCTCAACTCTACGGTCAACTAATATTCGACAGAGCAGGAAAGACTATCCACTGGTAAAAGGACAGTCTCTTCAATAATTGGTGCTGGGAAAATCAGACAGCCACGTGTAGAAGAATGAAACTAGACCATTCTCTTACACCATACCCAAAGATAAACTCAAAGTGGATGAAAGATCTAAATGTGAGACAAGAATCCATCAAACTCCTAGAGGAGAACACAGGCAACACCCTTTTTGAACTTGGCCACAGCAACTTCTTACAAGATACATCTATGAAGGCAAGGGAAACAAAAGCAAAAATGAATTATTGGGACTTAATCAAGATAAAAGCTTCTGCACAGCAAAAGAAACAGTCAACAAAACTAAAAGACAACCTACAGAATGGGAGAAGATATTTGCAAATGACATATCAGATAAAGGGCTAGTTTCCAAGATCTATAAAGAACTTATTAAACTCAACAGCAAAGAAACAAACAATCCAATCATGAAATGGGCAAAAGACATTAACAGAAAATTCACAGAGGAAGATATAGACATGGCCAACAAGCACATGAGAAAATGCTCCGCATCACTGGCCATCAGGGAAATACAAATCAAAACCACAATGAGATACCACCTCACACCAGTGAGAATGGGGAAAATTAACAAGACAGGAAACAACAAATGTTGGAGAGGATGTGGAGAAAGGGGAACCCTCTGGCACTGTTGGTGGGAATGTGAACTGGTGCAGCCACTCTGGAAAACTATGTGGAGGTTTCTCAAAAAGTTAAAAATGGAACTTCCCTATGACCCAGCAATTGCACTCCTGGGAATTTACCCCAAAGATACCGATGCAGTGAAACGACAGGACACCTGGACCCCGATGTTTATAGCAGCAATGTCCACAATAGTCAAACTGTGGAAGGAATGTCAATGTCCATCAAAAGATGAATGGATAAAGAAGATGTGATCTATATATACAATGGAATATTTTCAGGCATTAGAAATGACAAATACCCACCATTTGCTTCAACGTGGATGGAACTAGAGGGTATTATGCTGAGTGAAGTAAGTCAATTGGAGAAGGACAAACATTATATGGTCCCATTCATTTGGGGAATATAAAAAATAGTGAAAGGGAATAAAGGGGAAAGGAGAGAAAATGAGTGGGAACTATTCAGTGAGGGTGACATAACATGAGAGACCCCTAACTCTGGGAAACGAACAAGGGGTGGTGGAAAGGAAGGTGGGCGGGGGGGGGGTTGGAGTGACTGGGTGATGGGCACTGATGGGGGGGCACTTGACAGGATGAGCACTGGGTGTTATGCTGTATGTTGGCAAATTGTACTTCAAGAAAGAAATAAATACAGGGATCCCTGGGTGGCTCAGCAGTTTGGCGACTGCCTTTCACCCAGGGAATGTTCTTGGAGTCCCGGGATGGAGTCCCACGTTGGGCTTCCTGCACGACGCCTGCTTCTCTCTCTTCCTGTGTTTCTGCCTCTCTCTCTGTGTGTGTGTGTGTACACACTCTCATGAATAAATAAATAAATCTTTTATCTATTTATTTATTCATGAGAGACAGAGAGAAAGAGAGAGAGAGAGAGAGAGGCAGAGACGCAGGCAGAGGTAGAAGCAGGCTCCATACAGGGAGCCTGATGCGGGACTTGATCCGCGTCTCCAGGATCACGCCCTGGGCTGAAGGCGGCGCTAAACCACTGAGCCTCGCGGGCTGCCCAATAAATCTTAAAAAAAAAGAAATATATACAGAAGAAAGGAAAAAAATCACAGGACCCCCAGATCATGATGTGAGCCGAAGGCAGATGCTTAACCAACTGAGTCATCCAGTTCCCTAAAACTATTCTTTTTTAAAGGATTTTATTTCTTTTTTTAAAAAAATATTTATTATTTATTTATTCATATATATATATATATATATATATATATATATAGAGAGAGAGAGAGAGAGAGAGAGAGAGAGACAGGAGGAGGGAGAAGCAGGCTCCATGCCGGGAGCCTGACACGGGACTCGATCCCAGGACTCCAGGATTGCGCCCTTGCCCAAAGGCAGGCCTCAAACCGCTGAGCCACCCAGGGATCCCCCAGGATTTTATTTCTTGAGAGAGAGAGAGCATGAGTTGGAGGAGGGGCAGATGGAGATATAGCAGCAGGCTCCGCACTGTGTAGGGTACCCAATGTGTGGCTTGATCCAGGCCCCAGTATCATGACCCGAGCCGAAGGCAGATGGTCAACCAACTGAGCCATCCAGGTACCTTACAAAAACTATTCTGGAAACAGATACTGGATCGTTTAGACAAGCATTTCTGTAAACTTACAATGACATTACTTTAGATGACATATATCATTAGGCATGTTTTACATCATGATTTAATGGATGTGGGAAAATTCTAATCCTTACCCTTCTTTTCAGCCCTTAGTTAGTACATATCTTTCTTGGAGAAATCAGGGAGTATTGGTCAATGTACCTTCTGCGAAGTATGATCTTTCCTCTGTCAAAATAACTTATGCCTTTGGAGTAGTTTCAACAAGAACATTATACTTTTCACTAGTGACATAAACAGTACCTCTGAGCTATAGAGAACAGTTGGGAATGAAGTGTTTTCATGAACATAATTTATGTTTAACAGGGGCAGTGCTCTCACAAAGTGCAACCTTCCCACCCCAGCAGACAGAACTCTCCACTCCCAGGTGAGGGTAACAGTCGTGCTAACTCATCTTAGTCTCTCTCTGCCTGTGTCTCTGCCTCTCATGTATGTGTGATTAACTTTAGCCCTTTACCAACCACAAGAGTTCACATTATGTCCAGAGCACCAGTCATGGTGTCAGTGCATTTAGAAAGATGTTCACAGAGCACCTGGGTGGCTCAATTGTTTAAGCATCCAACTCTTGGTTTCAGCTCAGGTCATGATCTCAAGGTTATGGGAGTGAGCCCGGTGTTGGCTCTGTGCTCAGTGTGGAATCTGCTTCAGATCCTTTCTCCCTCCCACTCTGCCCCTCCTCACTTGTGTTCTCTCTCTCTCTTAAATGAATAAATAAAATCTTTTAAAAAAGAGATGCTCATTCCGAGCTAAAGTCCGAGTACCAGAAGTGACAGTTACACAGAGTGGAGAATATAAGCCAGCTTTGTGAAGGATCTAAAAAGCAAAGCGGATCCCCTTTCTCTCCTCTTCCTCCATGAGAGGGGGAGCCTTTGGCAAGCCTGCCCAGAGAAGGTGTTAAGGTGGCTGGTGGAATTCAAGGCCCACAGGAGGCGGGAACTACAGCATCCCACAAAGGCTACCCATCAGCATCAAAGGATCCACAGCATGACAGTGGGAAGCAGCCAAGAAACCTAGGATGCAGCGAAAGAGCTCCCCATGTGCGAAGCGAGTGGCAAACATGGACGACAGGTAGACACAGATGGGATCCTGGGATGACCTTTGTGCTCTGGATGAAAACTGCACGAAGCCTGTCATCTCATGCTTTGCAACAGAAGATAGGAATAAGATCCTCTAAACTTGAGGTTATCTAGTAAAAGGGGGCACAGAACTTTGGAGGAATGGCAGAAGAAATGGCATTTCCCATTTCCAACAAAACAAACCAAAGAACTACACACTGAACATGACAAAGAAGGGCTGTTGGTGCTGAGAAAGCCCAGGTACCAGGGATATGTACCATTCAAGCCGCATGCGAGCAGCCTCAGCAGAGGAATGAACTGAGTGCAATTAGGAATACAAATAATAATGGATGAAACCAGTCATGACGAGATACCTCAAAGTCCCTGTATTGACACGACAATCACAGTGATGATGAGGAGGACAGTAGAGTCACCACTGTAGACACAGATTAGGTTCCAGGTACGTTACTGAAATGTCATTGTTTAAGAATTATCTTGGGCAGCAGTGCAGCATGGGCCATACCTTGCAACCCATGCTCAAGAGGACCATTTTACTTCCTTTCCTTCAGTGCAGTGAACCCTAAGTGAGCGGAGAGGGATCTGTACATCAGCACATCTGCTACTCATTCCCAGCACATCAGTTCAGAAACTCCACCACAGAACACTGGAGCCCCAGAAAATTGGGGTTCCATGTTGTGGGTTTTCATGTAACTTATTAAAAGCTTGTTTCTAACACAGCCCAGACAGATCCTTCCTGGTCCCTGGTCCTAGTGCCATGACATCATCCATCCTGGGAGACCAGAGCCATGCTCCCGGCAGTCTCAAAATCATGTTCCCCACATCAACCCAGTGGGAGAATCCACAGTCTCTGCATCTGTCCAGCCTAACAGTGGGCTTCCCTGTGTGACCACAGGTGTGCTGCCACTTTAGCATGATGACATTCATGGGGACCCAGAGCCGACACTGGCCCCAATTGCCCCTTTTCTCTCCTGTGACTCCATGGCTCAGGAAGCCAAGTGAGAATTAACAGAAGGCAAGTTCCATCAGGGCAGGAATTTTGTCCTCTTGTTTCAAGACTATGAATCAATTGACTACAACAGTGCCTGGCACATGAAAGGGAATCAGGAAGAATTGTGGAATGAACCAATGAGTGATATAGCCTATGCTCTACAGAGTATTCACTCTTTCTACATGCCCACAAAGAGAAACACTAACCACTGGATGGCCCTGTAATGCAAACTCACTAGCACACCTTATCAACTGACATGTGATCACGGCACCAAGAAGGCCGGGCCCAGCTGGGAGGACAACACTGACTACAGAGGAGACCCTTTCAAAATTGGCCCCAGAACCCCTCTGCACTCATCTTGTGGAAGGAGCTGCCCCAGAGGCTGAAGCAGGAGCACACACGGCAGGGAATGGCTGCTGGGCCTCCAGATCCGGGTGACACTAGCCAGGTGCCCACTTTCCCCTGGTTGTGTCTCCCTGACTGGTCTGTAAAGTGGACATGACAATACTTTCCCCTCCCTGTGGGATCTTCTGATGACCACATGGCAGGAAGGCCCTTCGGTCCTGAGCCCAGGGCGTGGCCATGAGATGAATGCTTCAGAGCAGGACCGCTGTCCACCCCAGAACATCCTCTCAGTTTTCATGGGGGCCCACCAACACTGTGATGCCTGACCCAGGCCCCCTCAGACCCCCTCTCAGTGCCAGACTCTGGACCAGGGTGTCAGGATACAAAGGTGAGCAAGTTAACTGTGGCCTTCGTCCTACTACCAGCTACAGCCACAGGACTTGTCCACTTGGCTTCAAATACATGCATGTGTGGGAAATGAGATCAGATGCACCTTCAGATCAGGGAGATTCAGCATACAGGAACTCAGGAAGGAATGCAACAGAGCTTTTGGGGACATGCAGGGGAGGGAAAGCCCTCCCCCCCCCCAGATTCCTCTGTCAGCATCTATTCTTGTCTTGGGTATTCTTGTCTTGGGTACACAGATGGAGGTAAATCTTTAAAATTATCAATATATTTGGGATGTCTGGGTGGCTCAGTCAGTAGAGCATCTGACTTCGATTATGCTCAGTTTGTGATATCAGGGTCGTGATATTGAGCCCCGCATAGGACTCTGCACTCGGCTCTGAGTTGGCTTGAGATTCTTTCTCTCCCTCTGCCCTTACCCCGCTCATGCTCTATCACCCTAAAATTAAAAAAAAAATAAAATATTTTTAAAAATTTTATGTTTGTAACACTTTTTATTCAAGAACCTTAGCACCTTAACCATGTGGACCTGGCCTGCACTAGAAATCTGAGAAGCCTTGTCAGACAATCACAACTGGAACAGACTACATGGGGGAGAGGAATCCACCACCTCATCCCAGCTGGTACCACCAGAAACGTGGGGTCTCAGTAAACTCAGCATTGTCGCTAAACGTAAAAGATCTTGTCAAGACCTTATCCTGCTGCTCATATAAGCACAAAACATTTTTTTTGCATATTGTGGCATGACTTGAATCTTCTAGGAAAGCCCTACTTTGGAAACCAAACAACCACGCTATCACTTATTGTTTAGATTTGCTAACATGGGATGCTCCTTCCGAAAATTATACCATCAGCAGTGTTGGTGACTGTTGCCTTCATATTGAGACTGTACATAGAGGGGATGGGGGCACATGACAACCTCATGAGGTTTTCCGGTGCAGTCAAGCCCCAGCATGTGTGTTCATATGCTTATTCGATTATGACAAACTATGTTCGCTTTCCTTTATATCCTTTCTGGGCTCCACTTGACTCATGTTGGCAACATGTTCCTATAAGTAGCCAGATAAGAAACATTTTAGGCTTCGTGGTCATATCAGCCTGTCCCCTACTATCCTCCTAATTTGTTCTATAAAGCAACCCTAAAAAAAATAATAAAATAAAGCAACCCTTTGGTCACATGGCTGTTGCAGTCAGTTAAGCATCTGACTCTTGGTTTTGGTTCAGGTTCTGATCTCAGGGTGGTGAGTTGGAGTCCCCCATCAGGCTCTACGCTCAGCCAGGAGTCTGCCTGAGATATCCTCTCCCTCAGCTCCTCCCCGTAGTGCTCATTCTCTCTCCCAAATAAATAAATAAACCTTAAAAATTAAAAAGCAACCCTTTAACAGGTTAAAACTGCCGCAGCTCCCGGGTATACAAACACAGGCTGTGGCCAGATCTGGCCGGCACAGCCTACCACACAATATTGATGTTACTGGAGGATGAATGTGGGTATGTCCCCAACCTATGAATTTCATTTCCGTGTATCTAAGGGGACACTACAGAGTCTTTGTTGTAGGAAGGGACTGGGTCTGATACCCAGAGAAGTGAGCCATACACTGATCCAGAGATAGAAAGGACCTCCCCGGGATCCTGGGGTCCAAGAGGACATGGAGACAAACATCTGACCCAGAGCCGGCTGCCTCTACTCCTTAGCGGGGTCTCGTCACCAAGACACCAAAGGCAATGCCCACCCGCTGCTCCGCTAGCTCAGCTTCTGTGCAGAAGTCGTCTCTCACTGCTACAACTCTTCCTGTGTTCTGCAGCCCCAGTGGCATCTCCCGGGTCCCTGTCTCCATGGGCAGGATGGTTACGAACTGCAACAACACTAGCAGCTCCAGGAGCTGGTCCTTGGCGTGCATGCTGGGCCTCACCATTGGCAGCAAAGCTCCCAGAGTCCTTTGAAAGCCTGGGGGGAGGGGCGGCTGGGGCACTACACTGCCTGAAGCGCTGGCAGAAGGCTTCACAGGGGGCATCATAGTACTGAAACACAAAGCCCATTTTCAGGGAGGCCTGGATCGCACAACCCAGGGCCATGGCCACCCCCCTTCTGGTGAGGTACAGTGGCTCTGGGGCCTCCAGTCTCAATTCTGATCTGTTTCTTTTTGTAGGCATGGGGTGGAGGCACCCACAGCTGAGGAGAGGCCAAAATCAGAAAGGAACACCAGTGGTTACCAGAGACCATCCTCACCTTCCCTACCTTGCTGACTTTCCACTACATCCCTGGTGCAGCAGCCCCTGGCCTTTCTATGGTTTTAAGAAGCTGATGGCAAGGCCATGGACTGGACTCACTTCTTAGAAAAATACACATACAAGTCCCATTCTGCATCTAAGTTCCAAAAGATACGTAAAATGTCCCAGCCCATCCACAGACCCTCGAGAACTGTGCTGTCGTCCTATGGGGAGCCACTAGAGACACACAGACATTTAAGTCCCGAGTGATGAAAATACCAATTCTGGTGCTAGCTACATTTCCAGTGCTCCCTGGCCATCAGTGTAAAACGTTCTTTCCACCAGCTGGGCTCTTGAATTTCAGCATGCTAAGGATACTTGCCTTAAGGAGAACCCACCACACAAGTACCAGTGTGAGACCCCACTGCCAGCCTACTGTGGGCTGTCTTCTGTTTCCATAGATATATATGGGCCACAGAAGAAGTGGGGGGCAGCACTCACACCTCTGCTGAGCAACCCTGAAGGTCCAGGTGGCTCTGAGTGACCCTTGGTCACCTTCAGCCATGGGCATCTTAGCTGCAGCCATGCCTCCAAAGGCTGCAAATCCATGAGCCTTCATTCCTCTCCACTCAAGGCATGTGTACTTCAGCCAGCATCAGCGTGACCGGCCTCCTGCTAGGGCATGCGAGGCTTCCTCGGAAGAAAAATACACCGCTACAGGGCGGGCCACCGGCCACCTGGGCTGCGTGAAGAACAAAGGACACCAATCACATTCCTCCTGCTGTGTCCAGGTGCTGTTCTAAGCCTCCTGCATAGGTCAGGTCCCCTGGCCTTCACCCAAAGCTAGGAGATGGGAGCTAGTATCATACCCTGGGTACAGAGGAGGGGACTGAGTTTTGTGGCTCAGGAGCACTGAATAACTTGTCCCAGGTCACACAGAATATGCCAGAGGGTTATGGTGATGGGGCTAGAGTGGATAGCCCTTTCAATGCTCATGTGTACCAACATCCAAAGGTTCTTAGTGCAACATCTATGGCGACGCTGGTGGACACAGAGGTGGTCATGTGCATGTCTACACAGGGGTCAAGACCTGTATCCCAGCCCCCCATCCTCCACATGGTCTCCCTCTCTTTGCTCACACCCCTGAGGTACCCGGCCTCTTCCATGGATGGGGTGAAGCAGAAAACGACTCATGGCTCTTCCTGGCCAATCATGGAAAATGACACTGTTCCCATCCCATCCCTGGGCAAGTTTCTTTTTACAAAGAATGATTTCTGTCCTTGAGGGAGGGCGGGGTGGCAGAGGGAGAGGGAGGGAGAGACTGTCAAGCGCACTTCCGGCTGAGTGGGAGCCTGACCTCAGGACCCTGAGTTGAGGACCTGAGCTGACCCCAAGAATCCCAAGCTCAACCAACTGGCCACCCAGGCACCCCGCCCCCATGTGCCACGCCCCCGTCCCCGGGAATGTTTCTGAAAGGACAGCCAGTCTCTCTCCTTGTACCATTCATCAGCTCCCTCAATTTTCCTGCTGCGATCGAAAGTTCATGGAAGCCAAGGGCAGCTGCCTACCCTGGCCTAGAGGAAGAGCTCCTGCAGGGTGATTGCTCCTCGTGCTTGCAAAGCATCCAGGAAGTGGCCGCCTTGGGCTGTGGACCCTCCCTAACTGCTGGGCCTCAGAGCTGTCAGCCCTCCCCACACGGGTCCCAACCCTCTAGCACGTTCACCAGGGCCCTGATAGTACAGCTGTCCCTCCATCTGCTCTCCCACAGGGCAACCTCACTGCACTCCGCAGTTTCTCCCCAAAGCCGCCTGAGAGAGCCTGCACTTGCTAAGCCCTAGGATAACAAGGCTCTGTACAAAGCCGGCACTCGGGGAAAGGCAGAATGGCGAAGGGGATGCGTCTAAAAGCCAGTGACAAGTCGGCTGCCTGGGGCGGGGCGAGGGTGCTGGCGAGAGTGCAGGAGCGGGCGCGGGAGTGGCCCCAGCAGCATGTCCCAGTGCCCCAACGAAGGGCACTACTCGCCCCAGACAACCTCGGAAAGGCCTGGCCAGGTCACGGGGAGCAGCGTCAGGGAGTCCGGCGGGACAGAGGCAGGCCGCGTGTCCTCTTTCCACGCGCCTGCCTCCCCTCCTTCATCCCCGTGCCCTCTTTCTGTCCACAGGCCGCTGGCGGTGACCTTTTGAAATAGCCTAGCAGGACTGGAGCTCGGCCGCTCGCGTCCCTGCCCTCTGGTGGCTCAGGTAGGTACTGCGTCGGGGCGAACAACTTTCCCTGGTGCCCCAGAGGCCTGCCTGGGGCATGCCGCCAGTCACTTTTCCCTGAGCTCCTTGGAAGGACAAAGGCACCTAATGGGTCGCTGCAACTCGCGTTAAAGCCCAGGCCAGGACTGGAGGTGACCAGGTCCCGTGGCTTTGGGGGATAAAAGGGGCCCAGATCCCTAGGCTAGCATCTCTAGTACACAGAGGGCCCACCATGAGCCACCCTTTTCCTTTCCGCACCTGGTGACACACAAGGACCTGCATTTCATTCCTTTCCTTTGTCTGGTGAGGCACAGGGACCTTCTTTGCACTGCCCCTTGCATTCCTGCTCCCAGGGACACGGGAGGGACCCGCCTCTGGTTCCTTTCCCAGGCCTGGGGATGCACAGTGGCCCTGTGCTGTCTCTTCTACCTGTGTCCTCCCTGGGCAGTTGCTGTGTGATCTGAGCCACCCAAGGGAACCCTGCCACTCCCATCAGGGAGTCCATGCCTCTGGCTCCAGGACTTAGGGCCTCCAGGTTCTCTGGCACTGGGTACAGTGCTGCAGGGGGCCAGGGGGTAGTAGCCAGGCGGCCTCCTGATGGAAGCCACTAAGGCAGGGTGGGAGAGTCCTCCTCGTGGCACCAGGGCGGGACCAGCGGGGTTCTCCCCCATGTGCCAGCTCATATGATGGCCTGGAAGCAGAGAGGCACAGGCCAGGATGGAGGCCCCACTGTCTCCTTAACTGGGGCCCAGCACTCTCTACCTTCCCCTGTGCTGACAGGAGGGGAGGGGGAAGTTCTTGCAAGAACTTTTTAAACTTTGGACTTCTTAAATTTAGATTTCTTCACCACACCCAGACACCCTCAGTTATTGGCTCTAGCTTGGGCTCCAATAAGGGCATTTTATTTTTATTTTTAAAGACTTTATTTATTTATTCATGAAAGACAGAGAGAGAGAGAGAGGCAGAGACAGGGGCACCTGTGGATTGAGGTCTGCCTTTGTCTCAGGTCTTGATCCCAGGGTCCTGGGATATAGTTCTGCATCAGGCTCCATGCAGGGAGACTGCCTCTCCCTCTGCCTGTGTCTCTGGGGCAAGCGTGCGTACCCCTGGAAAAGAACTGTTTTGACTGTCTTCAGCAGGGGAAACAACAGAAAACTTGTTTCAGCTTCTGCCTTTCCTCCCTCCTCCGCCTCCTGAGGATGACCTACCCTGTCTTCCACCCCTAGCTCTGGATGTGCATTTCTGGTCATTCAATTTACTTTTGGCCATGAAGCCTAACAGGCTATGTGTATGGTTTCCATTCCCTTCTTTTTCTTCTTCTTTTTTTAATTTTAATTTTTCCCTTTTTCTTCTGTCTGGGATCCTCTATCGGTTCCTGGAGAGAGTTATCTCACTCTTAGCTGGGAATATATCTTTTTTTTTACTTCTTTATAAAATACAACTCCTGTATCATTGCCCTGGACTTTGGGGGAGAGGGAGGGCTTTTCCCCATTGAACGATGAAAAGATTCATCCTGATATGAATTGACCTTTTCTCCCCCTCACGAAACATACCTGAAATCAGGATTTTTATTATGATGGATGACATTTCAGAGAAAATGTGATAGAATTGCACAGTTTGTTAATATTTGGTTTATGATATTATATATATAAATAATTGGCCAGAGTTGTTAACATTCTCTCTATAAACTCTTGTTTTTATCTGTTTCAAAGGTGGGGAAAAGCATAATTCTTTTGCAAAGGATTTATCTGATGATATAAAGGTTGAATTGATATGTATGTTTGTATGTATATACATATGTATGTATTATAGGAATCATCTAACAAGATGATGGAGGCTGAGAAATCCCAAAATCTGCAGTCAGCAAGCTGGAGACCCAAGAGAACCAAAGATGTAAGTTCCAGTCCACAGGAAAGAGCAGACCAATTGTCCAAGCTTAGGGAGTCAGGCAGAAATTCCCTCTTACATGGCCTTTTGGTCTATGTTGGCTTCAACTGCTTGGGCCAGGCCCACCCATGTTGGGGAAGGCCAGGTGCTTTACTCCCTCTACGGATTCAAATGTTAATCTCAACCAAAACTGCCCTCAGACACATCCAAAGGAATGTTTGGCTAAATGCCTGTTCACCCCATTGCCCAGGCACGCTGTAACCTAAAATTCACCATCATACCTTCCTGAACTGTGCGGTCCTAGCAGAATGGTTTTCTTTTCTGTCTTCCTAAAGGATGGGCTGGTTTTAGGAACTGCGAAGAAACAGGCATCAAACAAAGTTTCATAGCCTTGATCCTCCTAATATGATGTGCAAAAAAGAGAAGGATGACTGCATGTGCGTGCATGTGCACACGTGCAGCCCACATCCTTTGGTGTTGCCTTCTCAACTGCCTGCAGTGCGCTCTCCGCCTCCTCCTGAGAGGCAGGGCCATCCTTCGGCACCTGAATCACGTTGCACTTCCAGGGTCACCAATCCTGCTCTTGGCTACTTAGCACTTCCTGTGTCCTAGGCTTCATCAGGCAAGGCTCAGCAATTCTGGCCTCATCTTTTCTTTCAGGACCTTTAATATGTAAACGTAGCTGCAACCTGAAAAATCATACCAGGAAAATAAAATGCTAGTCAGCCCTTCTGAATCATTGCCCATTTAGAGAAGTAACTAACTCACCTCCGTTTTGCTTCTCCCAAGTCCATCTGTAGCCGTGACTGGATGATGGGTGTCTCTGTCCCTCCCTAGCCAGCACTGTAACAGGACCCAGATGAGTCCCAAGGAGATACACTCTAATCCTCCAGAAATGTTTGTGCAGTTGGAAATTCACAAGTAGTTAAATTAGATGTCTGTAATTATTCAGTAGTTCTTTCTTCTCCATTGCACAGTACACTTTGTAAAGTCAAAGGCCTATGTGTTTGCTTGCCCTGTAATGTAGTGCCTGGTACACACAGTAGGTACTCAATAGATACTCTGCACAGACTGATCCTTTCCTTACACAGATGGATGTCCCATATTGTTGGTTTCTGTGAGGAGAGTTTTCTCTGAAAAATTAAGCCAAATGAGGTCAAATTATGAGAAAAGCAAACTGAACATCACTGGTTCCAGTTTGCACCTTCCTCTCCCCTCTTTCTCATTGTCCTCTGCTTCTCAGTAAGAAGGAAAATCACAGAGCCTGTGCTCCCTTCTTACACTTGGCACAATTGGAAAGTAGGTGAGAAGGCAAACTCCTCAACCCCATAATGAGAATGGTGGGAATAATAACCTCGGATATGAGTAAGCCGATTCGTAATTATAGTGTGATTTCATAGCTATAAATGTGATCCTAGAAGCCATTCAGTAAAGTGAATGAAGCAAGTACGATTACTTCAGAGAGGCAGAAACCAAGGATCATTAGAGAAATGTGACTTGCTCCAGGACTTGCAAGTCAACAGAAAGCATGGACACCCAGTCGTCTGACCTCGGACTCTTATTCTAGAATCCTTTCCAACTGGTCACACCACACCTTAGCACTTCAGTGGAAGAAGTGAATACAAATGCTTCCTAACATACCCATGTGTATTGATTTGTGAGGACTGCCATAGCAGTCCCAGACCAGGGGGCTTCAACAACAGAAAGTTTCCATGAGATTCATGACGTCATAGCCACATACCGAATTGATACTGGTCTGGCTTCCCAGAGCTCCTACACTAGGCCTGCAGGTCTGTGTTGTCCTTACTTGCATCGGATAGACATGCAGAGGCCATGACTTTCTTGCATTAGGACTCTTGGTGTCCGACTCCCATTTAGCTGTCTCTGCTTCTCATTTAGATTCAGAGGAAGTAGGGGCAAGAATATGACTCACCTCCTATTGGCTACATGGAGAACATAAAAATAGTTGCAGAGTAAGAGGAAAAATGTGAAATTAGGGCTTTAAGGAGACTAAAAGGAGACATGGTATATGACAGAAAAGAAAACATTCACAGCCTAATTATAAATCATTGAGAGCTTACTTGGGAAAACATGGAGGTGTGTGTTTACCTGGCAAACATTCAATGAGCACCTTTTGTAAGTCAGGCTTAGCTGTGGACCAATGTATCAAATGTGATCCTTGCCATCTTGGGGCCTCAGAATAGACTGAAGGGAGCCACGAAATGAATAATCAGTGGAATTCAGCTTCTTAAGTACATCAGTAGTACAGCCACGTATTAATCATCCGCCTTGAATTAGGTAGCAACAAACAAAAAGTTTCATAAAATTAAAATAGTGCTGGTATCCACAAAGAATTTTGAAAGTAAAGAAGGTACAATTTGTTTTTTGGGTTTAATGGTGGGGGGCCTGACAAGTGCTAGGCGTTTTAGCTCTTTAAAGCATTTTCTGGCTTTCTACTATGTACCAGGTCCTGGGCTAACTATTGAAGATGAAAACACTGAATAGAACACCTTTGCTTATTATAAAAGAGCACATAGGGATGCCTGAGTGACTCAGTCAGTTAAGTGACCAACTTTTAATTTTGGCTCAAGTCATGATCTCAGGATCATGAGATCAGGCCTCCACACTGCATGTAGAACCTCCTTAAGATTTTCTCTCTCCAGGGACGCCTGGGTGACTCAGTGGTTGAGCATCTGTCTTTGACTGAGGGCATGATCCCGGAGTCCTGGGACTGAGTTCTGCATCGGGCTTCCAGCATGGGGCCTGCTTTTTTCTCTGCCTGTGTCTCTGCCTCTCTCTCTGTATCTCTCATGAATAAATAAAATCTTTAAAAAAATATTTTCTCTCTCCAGGGCGACTGAGTGGCTCAGTCAGTTGAGCCTCTTGGTTTTGGGTCAGGTCATGACTCAGGGTCATGGGATCTGAGCCCCACCTCCAGGCTCCATGCTCAGGAGAAAATCTGTTTCCCCTCGCCCTTTGCCCCTCCCCCCAGTTTGCTCACTCTCTCTCTAAAATAAATAAATGCTTTTTAAAAAGTCTCCTCTCGGGGATCCCTGGGTGGCACAGCGGTTTGGCGCCTGCCTTTGGCCCAGGGCGCGATCCTGGAGACCCGGGATCGAATCCCACATCGGGCTCCCGGTGCATGGAGCCTGCTTCTCCCTCGGCCTGTGTCTCTGCCTCTCTCTCTCTCTCTCTCTCTCTCTCTCTCTGTGACTATCATAAATAAATAAAAATTGAAAAAAAATATTTAAAAAAAAAAAAAAGTCTCCTCTCCTAACTCTGGGAAACAAACTAGGGGTGGTAGAAAGGGAGTGGGCAGGGGGTGGGGGTGACTAGGTGACGGGCATTGAGGGGGGCACTTGATGGGATGAGCACTGGGTGTTACTCTATACGTTGGCAAATTGAACACCAATAAAAAAATAAATGTATTAAAAAAAGATGAAAAAAATTAAAAAGTCTCCTCCCTCCCCCTCTTTCCCTACCCTGCTCTCTCTCTCTCAAAAACAAAGAAAAAAAATAAACAACAACAACAAAAACAAAACAGAGAGAGAGAACACACAATAAAATGGAGGCAGACATTAATCAAACATCTTATAAAATGTGTTGTTCAAGAGTTGACCACGGGGACACCTGGGTGGCTCGGTGGTTGAGCATCGCCTTTGGCTCAGGACGTGATCCCGGGGCCCTGAGATTGAGTCCCGCATCCGCTTCCCACAGGGAGCCTGATTCTCCCTCTGCCCATGTCTCTGACTCTCTCTCTGTGTCTCTCATGAATAAATAAATAAAATCCTTTAAAAAAAGGATGGGAGAAAGTTGATATTTTGATGACCATGATGTTGGACAAAGAGTGTGTCTCTACTCGAGTCTCTTAACTTGCTTACCTCTGTCTGGCCCCTTCCAACCCATCCTGTACACTGCTTTTCAGAGTAGAACAGGGTGAAGTTATGAAAACATTCTTTTTTGAATATTCTTCAGGAGATCTCCAATGCTTTCAGTATGAAGTTCCAATGACTTAGTTTAGGACACAAGATACTTCCTGATCTGGCCTCTGCCTACTTCTCTAGCCTCATCTTTGTCCACTTAGCCACAAATGTATCTAACTTCTAGATATATCAAACTTCTTAACATACTATTTTGAAAATCTAGCTTCATCCAAGAACTATTCTTTTTTTCTAAATGTCTCCCTTTTATAAAATCTAGTAAACTCCTTTTCACCACTTTCTGAAACTCAGTTGAAAAATCATCATGTCTTTTATAAACACTTTATTTCTTCCAAGTTTGCTTTAAATATGTCCTTTGTGCTCCAAAAGCATTCCTCCATGGTCAACTCTTTTTTTAAAAAAAGATTTTAGGGATTCCTGGGTGGCGCAGTGGTTTAGCGCCTGCCTTTGGCCCAGGGTGCGATCCTGGAGACCCGGGATCGAATCCCACATCGGGCTCCTGGTGCATGGAGCCTGCTTCTCCCTCTGCCTGTATCTCTGCTTCTGTGTGTGTGTGTGTGTGCCTATAATAAATAAATAAAAATTTTAAAAAAATAAAAAAAATAAAATAAAAAAAGATTTTATTTATTCATGACAGACACACAGAGAGACAGACACAGGCAGAGGGAGAAGCAGGCTCCCTGAGGGGAGCTTGATGCAGGACTCGATCTAAGGACCTTGGGATCAGGACCCAAGCCAAAGGCAGATGTTCAACCACTGAGCCACTCAGATGACCCAAATCTTTCCCATCCTTTTTTTTTTAAATTTTTATTTATTTATGATAGTCACACACACACAGAGAGAGAGAGAGAGAGGCAGAGACACAGGCAGAGGGAGAAGCAGGCTCCATGCACCAGGAGCCCGACGTGGGATTCGATCCCGGGTCTCCAGGATCGTGCCCTGGGCCAAAGGCAGGCGCCAAACCACTGCGCCACCCAGGGATCCCAATCTTTCCCATCCTAATATCCTTCTCACCCCCACATGACACAGGTGGAGCTCATATGCTTTTTTCCAACCTCAAAAGTAGACGAATGACCAGAGGCCTAAACAATCAAAATACCTCTTTATCATCTTAAACCCTTCTCACTCTTTAGTCAGCATGTAGCCCAACCCAAATGATAAAATGGCTTTTGCTGAAGCCATCAAGAAAGATGCTTGTGGGGCACTTGGGTAGCTAAGTGGTTGAGTGTCTGCCTTTGGCTCAGGGCGTGATCCCGGGGTCCTGGGACTGAGTCCCACATTGGGCCCCCTGAGGGAGCCTGTTCTTCCCTCTGCATATGTCTGTACCTCTCTCTGTGTGTTTCTCATGAATAAATAAATAAAATATTTTTAAAAAAATTATCTAACTACATTGTTCAAGTTTAAAATGTTAATTGTAGTCCCAGGGTAAACCCTTAGAAAATCACTTTATTTTAATTTTTTTAAAGATTTAATTTATTTATTCATGAGAGACACACACAGAGAGAGAGGCAGAGATACAGGCAGAGGGAGACAATTATAGACATATGCACACCTTACTAGAGTCCCCAAATATATGAAACAATATTTGACAAATTCAAAGGGAGAAATAGTTTTGCAATTGTCAAAAATTTCACTTCTCTCTTTTAGTAATGGATAGAACACCCAGACAGATCAATAATGAAATAGAGGACTTGAACAACACTATAAATCAACTTGACCTAACATACATGTATATTCCACCCCCAAAATGTAGAACATACATTTTCATGTTCACATGGACTCTTCTCAGGATAGAGTATATGTTAAGTCACAAGTATATAGCCCACTTTTTGAGTTATTAGGTTTTTTTGCTGTTGAGTTGTAAGAGTTCCTTATATATTTTGGATGTTAACCCCTCATCAGATTATGGTTCACAAACACTTTTCTCTCATTCTATAGGTTTCCTTTTAACTCTGTTGTTTCCTTTGCTATGCAGAAACTTTTTAGTTTGATATAGTCCCACTTGTCTATTTTGGCTTTTGTGGCCTGTGCTTTTAGTATATTATCTATGAAATCATTGCCAAGACCAATATTATGGAGCTTTCTCAATATGTTTTCTTCTAGGAGTTTTATCTTAAGCCATATATTTAGGTCTTGAGTCCATTTTGACTTGATTGTTGTGTAAGGTATAAGATACGGGTCCAATTTAATTCTTTTACAATGTGGATATCTAGTTTTGCCAATACCATTTGTTGAAGAGAATATCACTTACCCCTAGTGAATTCATAGCACCCTTGTCAAAAATCAGTTGACCATATATACATGGATTTATTTCCAGGCTCTCTATTCTGTCCCACTGGTCTACATATCTACTTTTATGCCAGTACCATATAGTTTTGGTTACTGTAGCTGTGTGACACATTTTGAAATAAGGAAGAATTATGCCTCCAGCTTTGTACTTTTTTCCCTCAAGATTGACTTGGCTATTCATTGTCTTTTATGGTTCCATATGAATTTCAGAATTGTTTTTTTCTATTTCTATTTTTAAAAAGCCAGTAGTATTTTGATAGGATTGTACTGAATCTATAGATTGCTTTGGGAAATATAGATATTTGAAAAATATTAAGTCTTCTGATCCATGAACATAGGATATCTTTCCATGCGTTTGGTTTTTTAATTTCATTCATCAGTGTTCTGTAGTAAATGAGCTAAGAACTTGAACAAACATTTCTCCAAAAAAGACATACAAATGCAACAACATATATATGAAAAAAAATGATCTAAATTACTAATCATCAGAGATTGTAAATAAAAACCACAATGAGATACCGTATCACACTTGTCAGGAAGGCTATTTAAAAAAGAAGACAACAAGTGTTGCCAAAGATGTAAAGAATTTGGAACCTTTGTATATTGTTGGTGGGAATGAAAAATAGTGCAGTCATTATGGGAAACAGTATGGGGGTTTCTCAAAAAATTAAAAATAAAATACCATATGATCTAGTAATCTTATTTCTGAGTATTTATCCACAATAACTGAAGTCAGTGTCTCAAAGAGGTATTAGCACTCCCATGTACACAGAAGTACTATTCACAGTAGCCAGGATATGGAAACAACCTAAATGTGCATTGACAGATGAATTTAAAGTGTGGTATATACATGCAACGGAGTATTCAGCATTAAAAAAAAGAAGGATGCTCATTTCAACAGTACATATACTAAAACTGGCTCTTTATGGAGGGGAAGAGCATGACCCCTACACAAGGACAGCATGCAAATTTGTGAACTGTTCCATATTTTTAAAGAAACGCCACATAAAAAAAAAGGAAATTCTGCAAAATGTGACAATATGGATGAACCTTGAGGACATTCTGCTACATGAAATAAGGCAGTCAGAGAAAAAAAAACAACAACCATGTTATTTCATTTATATGAAGTATCTAAAATAGTCAAATTCATAGAATCAGAGTGGAATGGTGGTTGGCCAGGGCTGGGGGGCAGGGGGAAATGGGTAATTGCTAATTGATGGGCATAGTTTCGGTTAAGCAAGATGAGTAAGTTTTAGAGATCCATTGTACAACACTGTACATATATTCAACAATAATGTATTGTACACTTCACAATTTTTAAAAAGGTAGATCTCATATTCATCATCTTAAAAAATTAAATTAAATTTAACTTAATTTACAAGTCCTCCCAAAAAAGTCTCAATAAATTTTAAATGATTGAAATGACACAAAATATCTTCTCTGACCACAACAGAATGGAGCTGTAAGTCAAAAACAGAAGGAAAACTAGAAAAATAAATATGTGGAAATTAAATACCACACTCTTAAAAATATGGAGTCAAAAAAGAAACCAGAAAGGAAATGAAATATATGAAATAAAACTCTCAACATAAAAAATTTATGAGATGTAGCAAAGACTGTGCTCAAAGAAACTGAGAGCTGTAAATATATACATTTTAAAAAGAAGAAATAAATAAATAACCTGACATTATACTTTAAGAAACCAAGAAAAACTAAATATAAAGCTAGTAGAATGAAAAAAATAATAAAGATTAGAGTGGAGATAAAGAAAAGAGAGAATAGAAAAATAATACAGGAAATCACCAAACAAAAAGGTAGTTATTTGAAAAGACCAACAAAGTTGACAGACATTTAGCTAGAGTAGTCAAATCACTAAAATCAGAAATGGAAGTGGTGTAACTGAACACCAACAAATTAGGTAACCCAGATGAAATGGACAACATTATACTGGAAGTTCTAGAGCAATCAGACAAATATACTGGAACAAATATACTGGAACAACACTATACTGGAAGTTCTAGAGCAATCAGACAAATGAACAAACCAAAAAGCCTCAAATTGGAATGGAAAAAGTAAAACTATATTAATAGATTTCATGATCTTATAGATAGAAAATCCAAAAGAATTCACACACAAAACACTAAAGTTAATAAACAAATTCATCAAAATTGCAGGATAAAAGAGCAACGTGCAAAAATCAATTGTATTCTTTTCTTAAGATTTATTTATTCTGGGATCCCTGGGTGGTGCAGCGGTTTAGCGCCTGCCTTTGGCCCAGGGCGTGATCCTGGAGACCCGGGATCGAATCCCACGTCGGGCTCCCAGTGCATGGAGCCTGCTTCTCCCTCTGCCTGTGTCTCTGCCTCTCTCTCTCTCTCTGTGACTATCATAAATAAATAAAAATTTAAAAAAAAAAGATTTATTTATTCTATCCTATTCTAGAGACAGAGAGAGAGAGAGAGCACAAGTGGGAGGATGGGCAGAGGGAGAGAATCCCAAGCAGACTCCCTGCAGAACTTGGAGCCTGAGATATGGCTCCATCTCACAACCGTGAGATCATGACCTGAGCTGAAACCAAGAGTCAGATGCTTAAGTGACTGAGCCACCCAGGAACTCCAACAAATCAGTTGTATTCTCATATATGAGCAATGAATAATCTGAAAAGGAAATTAACAAAATAATTCTATTTATAGTAATAGCAAAAAGAATGAAATGCTCTGGAATAAATTTAGCCAAGGAGGCTCAAAAGTTTGAACATAAATACTACAAAACATTACTGAAAGAAATTTTAATACACCTAGAAAAGCTGAAAGACTTATTGCTAAAATGGCAATACTAGGAGCTCCTGAGTGGCCTAGTTGGTTAAGCAGCTGACTCTTGGTCTCAGCCCAGGTCATGATCTCGGGGTCCTGGGATGGAGCCCTGCATCAGGCACCGCACTTAGCAGGAAGTCTGCTTGGGGATTCTCTATCTCCCTCTCCTTCTGCCCCTACCTCCACTCACACACACACACACACACACACACACACACACAGTCACACACACACACACTCTTTCTCTTTAAAATAAATAAGTAAACCTTTAAAAATAAATAAAATGACAATACTAAACAAAACAATCTACAAAATTCAATACAATTCCTATCAAACTTCCAATAGCCTTTTATGCAGAAACACAAAAGCCAACCCTAAAATTGATCTGAAATTGTAAGACATGGGCAGCCTGGGTGGCTCAACGGTTTAGCACTGCCTTCAGCCCAGGGTGTGATCCTGGAGACCTGGGATCAAGTCCCGCGTCGGGCTCCCTGCATGGAGCCTGCTTCTCCCTCTGCCTGTGTCTCTGCCTCTCTCTCTCTCTCTCTTTGTGTCTCTCATGAATAAATAAATAAAATCTTTTAAAAAAATAAAAAGAAATTGTAAGACATGCTGAATAGCCAAAACAACCTTGAAAAAGGAACAATGTTGGAGGCCTCCCACTTTCTGATTTCAAAATTTATTATAATCAAAACAGTGTGGTACTGACATAAGGATATATACAGAAAAATGGAATAGAATTTTAAGTCCAGAGAAAAGCCCATACATCTACATTCAACTGATTTTTGACAAAGATGCAAGATCATTCAATGAGGCAAAACAGGCTCTTCAAAAAATGATGCTGAGACAACTGGATGACTATATGAAAAAGCATGAAGTTGAATCCCCTACCTTACAATATATACAAAAACTAATTCAAAAATGGATCAAAGACCTAAATGTTCAAAGAGCTAAAACTTCAAAATTCTGAGGAAACCAAAGGACAAATCTTCATGGCTTTGGATTTGGCAGCGGCTTTTTTTTAGATATGACACCAAAAGTACAAGCAAGTATAGAAAAAAAAATAACTTGGACTTCAGTCAAAGTAAAAACTTTTGTGCATCAAGAAAGGGATGAATTTCTCCAGAATGGGAGAAAATATTTGCAAATCATGTATGTTATAAGAGCCAAGTATTCAGAATATATAAAGAACTATTACTATTCAACTACAAAACGACAAACCAGCCAGTTAAAAAATGGGCAAAGTGCTCAAATAGACATTTGTTCAAGGTATATACACGTATGGCCAATAAGCACATGAAAAGATAGTCAACATTAGTACTCAGTCACTGGGGAAATATAAGTAAAAACCTCAAAACCTCATACCCACTTGTATGGCTATACTTAAAAACAAATGGAAATTAACAAGACTTGGCTGGGATGCAGAGAAATTGGAACCCTTGTACTTTCTGGTGGGAATGTAAAATGGTACAGCTGTTGCGGAAAAACATTTGGAGGTTCCTCAAAAATTTACACATGCAATTACCAACTGACCAAGGAATTCTAACTCCTGAGTATATACCTGAAAGAATTTGTCTTTTCAACTATTTTAAAAACAGACATCCAAACAAATACTTGTACATGAATTTTCATACAGAGCTATTCACAAAGTCAAAAGATGAAAATAACCCAAATGCCCTTCAGTGGAAGAATGAATAAAGAAAATATGGTATATCTTTTCAGTGGTATATAATTCAGTCATAAAAAGGAATGAGGAACTGATGCTACAACGTGGATGGACCTCAAAAACAGTATACAATTAAGTAGCATTTAGTATCTTCACTATGTTGTGCATCCATTACATCTACTTTGAAAACATTACCCCAAAGTAGACGCCATCCTCCCCAGCCTCTGGCAACCGCTAATCATTTTCTATCCCTATGGATTTACCTCTACTGAATATTTCATATCAATGGTACTATACAACATGTGACCTTTGGTGCCTGATTTCTTTCACATAGCATATGTTTTTTGAGGTTCATTCATGTTGTAGCATTTGTCCACGTGTCATATATCCCTGTGACAATATTTCATTCTTTTTTTGGCTATATAATTATCCACATCACGTTTTGTTTAAGAAGACAATTTCAGATAAATTTGAGTAATAAATGTATAAGGTAAAATAATATGACTTGTAAATGACAACATAGGAAAATATCTTCATGACCTTGGCTCAGGCAATAATTTCTTCACCAAGACTCCAACAGCACTAATGACAAAGGAAAATACTGATGAATTGGAAGACATTACAATTGAGAAGTTTTCTTCATTAGGGGGACATCAAGTGAGCGAAACAGCAAGCCATGGGTGGCAGAAAGTACATGTGGCACATGTATCCAACAGAGGACTCAAATTCAGAATCCAACATATCAGTAAAAGAACCCACTATAAATAGGGGCAAGAGACTTAACAGGCACTTTGCAAAAAAGTATATTCAAATGCTCACTAATGGACAACCCCGGTGGCTCAATGGTTTAGCGCCACCTTCAGCCCGGGGTGTGATCCTGGAGACCCGGGATCCAGTCCCACCTCAGGCTCCCTGCATGGAGCCTGCTTCTCCCTCTGCCTGTGTCTCTGCCTCTCTATCTCTCTCTCTGCCTCTTATGAATAAATAAATAAAATATTTTAAAAAAGCAAATGCTCACTAATCACATATTAGACACATGAAAAGGTGCTCATGTTAATTGGCCAAAGAAATGCAGATTAAAGCCATAATCGTACTACTCACCAGGGTGGCAGATATGAAAAAGACAGCCAACTTCAAACGTTGACAAGGATAAGGAGCAACTGAAACCCTCACACACTGCTAGTGGGGATGCAGATTGGTACATTTTGAAAAACATTTTGGCAGTGTTTAAAGAAGGTGAACATATATAAACCCTATGACCCAACCATCCCACACCTAGAGTGCTAGAAATATTCTTTTACTTGATCTATGTGGTAGTTACAAGGATGTTCACTTAGTGCAATCACTGAGCTGGACACTCACTACTTGAGCCTCTTTGCCCCATGCTTCAGTAAGCTTCCTTTAAAATACATATAAATAGGGGCACCTGCGTGGCTCAGCCAGTTAAGCATCTGTCTTTGGCTCAGGTCATGATCTCAGGGTCCTGGGATTGAGCATCGCAGTGAGCTCCCTACTCAGCGGGGAGTCTGCTTCTCCCTCTCCCACTGCTCCTCCAGCTCATTCTCTCTCTCAAACAAAGTAATAAAATCTTTTAAAAAAAACATAAAAATAGGGGGGAAATGTCTTATGACCATGAGGCTCTAAGTGTTAATGTGTTTTCTTTTGATTATTACAATTATTAAATGATATTGATTAAACAACATAAATATATTATAAATTTGGGTATTTATAAACAAAAAATAAATATTTATTGAAAATCCCACTCAATGCTATAGATGACATCCTTGAAATTAGTTCATATCATGAATATTAATTATTTCCAGAATAAAGCCTCACTCATCACCAATTATATTCCTATTTCTCATTTTCAGAGATGATATGTCAATAGGCATGTGCAAAATTTTGTTATATAGCAGGGTCACTCAAATTTTATAAATTTCCCTTAGAGGTATATGGCATAAATCAAGTACTGAAAGATCACCATTTTTCCCCAATGATCTATCAGTTGATCAGTTGATTAATAAGTCCTACTTCAATTCTGTCTAAAGGAAAACATGGAAAACTATGTGATATGCAGGATTCCCTGACCAGTCATTAGTCACTCAGTTTTCCAGCTAGGATATTTTAAATGCCCCTTTGGCTCCTCAGACATCTTAAACTCTGGGGCAATGCACCACGGGAAGATCAGAGCATGGAAGAGTGGTGGAAGGTGGGTGAGGAAGGGGAGGATGGTGAAGGAGAACCTCCCTTTGGGTTTTCTTCATATCAGTTTTAGGAAGAAGGACGTATGGAACCTACGGATTCAAATAGATCCCTGTAAAACTATCTGTGCCCAATCTCCCTTGGACAGTCCTGACACATGCCTGCCAGGCACAAGTGAACCTTGGTCACTAATGGACTCCTCAGAAGTGGCTCCTCAGATTCATCTCCAAGAGGGATCTCTGGGTCCTGAGCACCCAGGCTGCCTACAGGCCTCAGCGAAGGTGCAGGGTCTACTTTATTGCAACAATTGCCAAGTTCACCTCTGGAGCACTGGATGGTTTTTGACCCCACCTATCTCCAAAATGAGGAAGGAGGTAGGAACGCTCAGAAAAAGGCCAATCTCCCTGGGGAATGCCAGTCCCCTGTGCTCCCTATTGCATCGTTTTGGACTGCTCGATGACATCTGCCAAGGTCAGTTTCCAGTGAGGACAGCATGCTGGGCGGACGGAGCTCTAAAAGGCTGGCAGGCAGGCAGGACATTGGAGGAGACGTAACACCAGGAAGGAGAAAAACCAGTGTGCAGGGATGCTCCCAAGGTGTTTTGGTCAGAGCCATTCCCAGACACCACCAGATCCCAGAGGTCCTTACAATGCAGCCAGCTTCCTGGTGACTGATCCACCAGGGCCCACAGCCAGGAGGCCAGGCACGCTGGCTGTCCCAGAGACTGAAACAGACAGCAAGATCAGGGAGACGGGCAATGCCTGGGTGGCTCAGTGTTTGGGCATCTGGCTTTGGCTCAGGGCATGATCCTGAGGTCCTGGGATTGAGTCCTGCATCATGCTCCCCGCTGGGAACCTGCTTCTCCCTCTACCTACGTCTCTACCTCTCTCTGTGTGTCTCTCATGAATAAAGAAATAAAATCTTTTAAAAATATATAAAATAAATAAAAAGATCAGGGAGATGGGATGGAAATCTCAAAATTCAGGGAACACCAAGAACCTTTACAGTCACACTTAAATTTTGGCAGTGATTTTCCAATTACATGAGAGTAAAGTGCAGATTAAGTTCACGTTTAAAGCTAAAGTGACCAACCCCATATGTTCAGAGAATTTATATTGACATCTAGCCCCAGGCCACCCATCACCAGTTACTGAGGTTTTAAGACTATCTCTGTCCACAGGAGAAAGTACGTGAGAAGTATTCTAAGATAACACTACTCAACAGAGCATTGCTCGAGCATCAGCATCATGTGGCAACTTGCTAGCAATGCCCATTTCCTGGCCCTACCCGAGGCCAACTGAGGTAGAAATTATGGGAATGAGGCCCAGCAATCAGTGTTTCAACAAAATCTGGGTTTTAAATGCTGTTCTAGGGACACCTGGGTGGCTCAGTGGTTGAGCGTCTGCCTTCAGCTTAGGGCATAAACCTGGGGTCCTGGGATCGAATCCTCCACCAGACTCCCCACAGAGGGCCTGCTTCTCCCTCTGCCTGTGTCTCTGCCTCTTTCTGTGTCTCTCATGAATAAAAATCTTTTAAAATGAATGAATGGGGATCCCTGGGTGGCGCAGCGGTTTGGCACCTGCCTTTGGCCCAGGGCGCGATCCTGGAGACCCGGGATCGAATCCCACATCAGGCTCCCTGTGCATGGAGCCTGCTTCTCCCTCTGCCTATGTCTCTGCCTCTCTCTATTTCTCTCTCTGTGACTATCATAAATAAATAAAAATTAAAAAAAAAAGAACTGCTTTAAAAAAATAAAATAAAATGAATGAATGAATGAATGAATGAATGAATGCTGTTCTAAGGGGACAGTATGGAGTTTAGGGAGCTTAAGGAGGAAGAGGCGATGTGACATTGAAGGAAGGATTGGGACAGGTCGGAAGGCCATACTGGGGGCTAAAAACAAAACCTGAAGGTGCATTAACAGTATGGCTCAGCATTGGATCTGTAGGTTAGAACACAGGAAAGAGGGTTGGCTCTCTTGGAGCCAGGCAGACAAAGTAGAGCCTGGAAACCCAAGTAGGGAGCAGAACATAAAGGATGTGAGAACCGGGGGCTGCTGGAAGCTTAAGCAAAGAGTGACTGGGTCACTATGGTGGTGCAGGAACATTCCTGAATATGTAGGACAGAAATAAGTGGTTGAGGTATTCTGAGAAGAGGCTGCCTCTCCAGGGACGTGTGCCCCATGCCCAGCTTTCCCTGTGAATCTCCAAGTCCCAGACCCCTTTGCACCTGAGAATGGGTAGAAGGGGGATGATTCCCTGGTCCTAGTCTCTGTAAAGGGACAAGATGTACTTTTGGAGGACTGGCATCCCCTGTTAACAGAGCAGCTCTTTCTTAAAGAGCTCAGAAGTGGAACCTCCTACCTGAGGGGTTATCTTGACAGAACAGGGCTTGGAGTCCTCCAAGAACAAAACAATCCATTGCTCAGAAGAGATTTCTCACCCTATGGGAGACAACCAAGAGGTTTAAGAATGATACTTCCGAGAAGCTACTGCCAGGAGCTGAATGTGTCATGTCTGGAGAGAGAGGCCTGGGGCTTGGGAGACTATTTCAGTCCCTCCCCCTGCCACAAGGCCCTGGGAAGGGAAACACCCTAAGCTCCAGTGGCCTCTTCTGTAAAATAAGGAGCGTGGTCTCCTGGGCTTCCAAGGCTCCTTCAGCCCTGGTGTCCTACATGATTGCAGGGAGCAGGGGATACAGCTTTATGTGATTGCAGCTGTAACTATAGAGGGACCCAACCAGACTCCTGGGGGCAGCCATGCCATGGTCTGCTCTGAGAGAGAAGGTAGAGACTTGGGTTCTGCATGAATGAGCCTTGATTCAGACATGACCTTGTGCCTCAGCAGCAGCAAGTGGCAGTACTATGCTCTGTGAGCCCTCGACCCCCAACCTCAGGCCTTACAGATGCAGATCTGAGTGGAAGAGGACTGCTGGCCTCTGCTCACCCAGCTCCTTGCTCTTCCTCTCCACTCAGCCTGTCTTCCCTATGATGCCTGCCCCTCGATCCCTGAGGACAGGAGCATACACACTGGGATCTGAGCCCACAGCCCTCACACCAGGTTCAGGCCAGCCTTTGTCTCATTGGTCCCATCTCTGCCAGTGGGATGGAGCCTTCTGCCTCTTTGCTCTGTCCCTCAGATGACTAATCAGCCTGTTCCTTCAGTCTCCGGGCTTCCTGCTGTGTCCTCAGAAAGGCAGTGGAGTTCCCATCTCTTAGCCATATGCTGGGGAGGTGGCAGGCAAGTATAAAGCAGAATGACATCTCTCTTTGATTTCATTCTGCCATTTTATCCCCTAGTGCCCATGTCTCTCCTTTTTCTGACAATCAGGGCTGACAGGAGTGGTCAGGATGCCTTGGGAATGGGGTCCCAGGAAGCTATATCACAAGGCTGAAAGGGAAAAATAGGTATTGATGAGTCAGCCAGGAGCCCCAACTTCTAAATCCAGTCCCACAACTGCAGGGAATGTCCTTTCTTCCTGGAGCCCTTGTATTCAAAGGGCAGTGTGGTCTGAATTTAGAACAGGGTATCCTGAATTCTCTGTTTCGGCCCATTTGCATCTAAAGGCCTTTCTGCTGCTTGCCTTAAATAACTGATCTCTAAAATAGGACCCAGCTTCCCTAGTTCTGACCTCTCCTGAGGATGCCAGTGTAGATGAGGACCTCCAAAATGAGCTTTCACACCAACAGGTATAATAATAGGGGTTGGCAGCTTTATGGAAACAGGAGGGCCCTTTTACTGACTCATTTTCAGTAATTCTGCTGAATCTTGGAAGTGGGCAGTAACTGCTTGCTCCATTGATGTAGTACTTCCTTCAACTTTCGAGTCCATCTCCCCTTTCTAAATGCTACACGAACAAAGGTCCTTTGAATGGTGGTATGACAGGAGCCATCCAGGGTGGTACCAAACAGGGTCACACAAAGAGAATGCCCTCTGAAAGAAGCTGAATTTTCCGTTAATTTCAAGAGCACAATCTCAGTTCTAGAAGGAATGGTGGGGCAGTCAGTCTCCAAGCCTTCAGGAATGAAATGGAATCTTTTCCTTCTGGGTCACTTCCTCCTCTGGGCTTAGTGCTTGCATTCTTCTTAGTAGCCATTTTAGTCACTCCTTTCCTCCATTATTTTGAGGATGAATACACCCCGTAGTGCAAATACTGTCCAAAAAAGGTTCACCCCTAGCCATCACCCCCTCGACATTGCACATATGTTGGGGACTATTTTGGTTCTGTTACTTGCTATCAGTGCATCTAGCTCAATGGGGACATTGGCTTATTGCTTCATAATGACTAGAGAGAAGCATCTCTTGTTTCATACTAAACATTAAACAAAACTCCATGGTTACCAAATAACCCAGAGATGGCAGTCACTTTTTTGGCATAGATACTTCCAGATATTTTTTTCTATCAAGAGCCCCCTCTATGCCTGTTTTCAGATTTGTAAAACAGAAATGATAATTCCATCCTCTAAGGGCTGCTGTGAGGATCAAATGAGATGTGAACATGCCTCACACTGATGGGCCACAGTGGGTGTTCCATAAACATTTAGATCAGTCTTCATCTCTCAGTTATTTTAAAAAGAAAATAAGCACACAAAAAAAGCATCCTCAGTTAGTGGTTGTTTCCGTCATTCCCAGCTGCTTTTTAAGCCTCCTTGTGGTGGTCATAAGGGTAGCCTAGTTTGACATTCCTCATTTCATTAAAAAGGAAAATTTGGGGGCACCTTGGTGGCTCAGTGCTTGAGCATCCACCTTCAGTTCTGGGATCGAGTCCCACATCAGGCTTCCCACAGGGAGCCCGCTTCTCCCTCTGCCTATGTCTCTGCCTTTCTTTCTGTGTCTCTCATGAATAAATAGATAAAATCTTCAGAAAAAGGGGGAAAATTTTATGAAATAATAAATATAGAGAAGCCTCAGCCAACATTTTTTTTAATTTTTGTTTTCTCAGCCAACATCTTAAACTAGGATCTGACATAGCTATAAATCCATATCCTTCAACTTCCTCACCCTTCCCTTGACATCACATTACGTTCTCAGGAGATAATCCGAGGCCAAGGGAAGGAAGAGAAACCACCAACATCACAAAACAGTTTCCATCTGACCTACTTCTCACTGGGGTGGGGGACATCCCTTTAGCCCACGGGCCTTACTTTGCTCCAACACTTCAGAGGCTCCCTCCTGCTATCCACTGTGTACTGAGGCTACTAGTCCACAGGTCTCACCTTGCCATTCTCAGCAAATCAGTGTACAAAACTTCCAGACTTTCCTGCAGATCATCCAAAGTGTATGGGGTTGTGGCTGAGCAACCCATAAAAATGGGCCTCCCTTTAGGCCCTGGAGCAGTGTGGCCCCAATGTGAAAGCCTCTAGCCCACATTGTGAAAAGTAAAAAAAAAAAAAAAAAAGGCCATTTAACATGGCCCTGGGCTTTCTACAAAAAGACAAATGTGTGGATGAGGGCCCAGACTGCTTCCTTCATCATTTCATTCCATATACCTCAGTGTGGAGAGGATTAGCAGGAGAGATATCAAGTGCTTGCAAGGTCCCTAGGTCTGTGGTGGTATTCAGGCCTTCACTTGCTTCTTGGAACTTCTTGAGAGAAAACACTGTGGTAGTGGGCACTCCAGGGAACGGCTACTGTAATGGGGGCACTTTTCCCAGGGCAAACACTGAATGCTCTCTTCCTGGTACAGAATAAAGTTCCCTCGGCCCTGAGCTTGGTTGTTCATGTCGGCAGAATAATGGCCAGAGAAACACTATCCAGCTTAGAAATTCTAAGCTCCCCTCAGAGGACCTGAATACTTTTCTATTCCATCTCTCTTCAGAAAGAATGAGAGTAGGACTCATGGCCACCATGTATTTGCTGAGCACCTGACACTTGCAGAACTTAGATTGCAGAGGGTATGGGGAAGCTGAATAACCAGAAAGATATATAGATAGATAGATGAATAGATAACTATAGATATATAATAGCTATATTTCCACTCCTTTATTTATCAAGTACTCATTGTGTATCAGTCTTGTGCTAGGCACGGAAAATACAATACTGAACAAGAGAGACAGCTTAGATTCCTTTCTGTAAAGCAGGACATGTACCCCTCTCAAATTTCCTGTGGGTGACAAGTTCCTATCATCGATGTATCACAGTTTTATACTCTTTCATCACCTCTAAGGTCAAGATCCATATGGTGACTTTCTTCAGACTGGAGGTACTGAACAGGATTCCCTTCTTCTGTGGAGTTTCTGGTGTCTAAGAAGGCTTGACCGCCTGCTAAAATTTCTCCTGCATATGCTACAAGTATATGGCTGCTCACCTGTGTGGGTTCTCTGGTGCTTAATAAGGTGAGAGTTCTGAATAAATCTTTTCCCACATTCATAACATTTAAAGGGCTTCTCGCCTGTATGAATTCTTAGGTGTGTGTGTAGATTTGTATTGTGACTGAAGCTTTTCCCACACCATGAGCATCTGTATGGTTTTATTCCTTGGTGTGCCATTAAGTGCTTATTAAGATCTGAACTCCATCTAAACCTCTTATCACACTGTTGACATTTATAGGGCTTCTCTTCAGTGTGAATTCTCTGGTGCTTAATAAGGTCAGAGCTAACTCTGAAGCTTTTCTCACATTCCTGACACTTAAAAGGTTTCTCTCCTGCATGGCCTTTCCCATGAAGATCCATATGTTTTGGAAGCGCTTGTGTACAGGTTGAAAGTTTCTTTCTTTTCCTCCCTAGAAAAGCTTGGTGCCGTTTCTGGACCCTGCGTGTACCATCATGATTTTCTTTGCCTGTTGTTTTCTGGGCAACTTTCACTCTGGCCTTTCTTAATACTTTGCATCCTGATGCTTGTAATTCTAATGTAGAAAGAGATATAGGTTGGTCATTTCCAGTGTCATTTTTGAGCTTTAACCCTGTTGGAATAAACAGAAGAGTCAGCCGTCTGTGTCCCAGAACAAGACAACTATAGGAATGGAGAGAAAAATCAATGATGATTGCTTTAAAAAAAAACACAGAACAAATGATTTCTGGTCCAATATGGAAAAAATGGCACAGGCACATTTCCTCCTGATCCTCTCCACTAGGGACAACAACTGATGAAAGAATGCAAGGCACAACCGGCAAAGAATTCTAAAACATGGTAAAATGAAAGCAAAATGGTATTGGATTCCAGAACTAGCAGAATAACACAGCAGATGGTCTTACATCCCCACACCCACCAGAGGAATGGAGCCCCAAGCTAGCATTTTCCAACACTCAACTTAGCAACAGAAAGCTGCCTGGACAGGCTTATCTCTTCACCAGTCTGAATGGGAAGCCTGCATGCAGAACCCCAGTTTGGAGACACCAAAGTGGAGGGGCAGAAGTAGTAAGAGGCACAGTGTAAGGCACAGTAGTAAGTAGCCACAGTGGCCTGGCCCAGGAAGCCTCTTCATCCATTAGGGTCTGAGATTCCTCTTTCCCACTGAGAGGTACTCTGGCCTGGGTAAGTACCTTCCTCACCCTCAAGCAACACCAGCAGGGACATATAGAAGCCCTAGCAGGGATCCCTGGGTAGCTCAGTGGTTTAGTGCCTGCCTTCAGCCCAGGGCGTGATCCTGGAGTCCAGGGATCGAATCCCACATCGGACTCCCTGCGTGGAGCCTGCTTCTCCCTCTGCTTGTGTCTCTGCCTCTCTGTGTGTGTGTGTCTCTCATGAATAAATAAAATATTTTTTAAAAAAGAAGCCGTAGCAGTAGCATATGAACCAAGGAAATCATGATAACACCATGAAGGCTCTGAAAATTAAACTATCGCTGGAAGCATAACCCACAAAAGCAGGAAAAAACCTATGTGCTAAACTAAAACAGGGGGACTGTCTATTACATTAAAATATTTAAATAGGACCCAGAATCTCCTAACATAATAAACAAAATGTTCAGGATACAATAAAAAATCACCCATCAGACCAAGAACCAAAAAAAAAAAAAAAAAAAAATCACAACTTGAGTGAAAAAAGGCAATCTAACAAAAATAGCATCAGACTAGAAATCAAAAACAGAAAGACAGTGAATCCCTGGGTGACTCAGTGGTTTGGTGCCTGCCTTCAGCCCAGGGCATGACCCTGGGGTCCTGGGATCAAGTTGTGCATCAGGCTTCCTGCATGGACCCTGCTTTTCCTCTGTGTCTCTACCTCTCTCTCTCTCTCCCTCTGTGTCTCTCATGTATGAATGGATAAAATCTTAATAAAAAAACAGAAAGACAACAGGAAAATCTAAAAATATGTGGAAACAGAAAAATACACTTCTAAAATTTCCATGATTCAAAGAGAAAGTCTCAAAAAATTTTTTAAATACACAGTTGAATGAAAATTGAATTCTAGGGGCTCCTGGCTGGCTCAGTCAGTAGAATGGGAGACTCTTGATCTTAGGGTCATGAGCTCAAGCTCCATGCTGGGTGTAGAGATTACTTAATAATAAAACCTTTAATAAGGGATCCCTGGGTGGCGCAGCGGTTTAGCGCCTGCCTTTGGCCCAGGGCACGATCCTGGAGACCCGGGATCGAATCCCACGTCGGGCTCCCGGTGCATGGAGCCTGCTTCTCCCTCCTCCTGTGTCTCTGCCTTTCTCTCTCTCTCTCTCTATCATAAATAAGTAAAATTAAAAAAAAACCTTTAATAAATAAATAACTAAATAAGAAAAAAAGTGAAATTAAAATATATCAAAATATGTGGAATGCAGCCAAAGTGCTCAGAGGAAAAGGTACAGCCCCGAATGCTTATGATAGAACAGGGGAAAGGTCTCAAATCAATAATCTAGTTTCACCCTCTATAAATTAGAGAAAAAAGCAAAATAAACTCAAAGCAAGCAAGTTAAAGAAAGTAAATAATAAAAATCATAGCAAAAGTCACAACCAAACAAAAAGCCTGTTCTTCAAAAAAATTTTAAAAATTGATAAACTTCTATCACAACTGACAAAAATAAAAGGATGGAAAATCCAAATCACCAATAGGAGGAAGTAAATTGGATATACCACTACACATTCTGCAGCAATTAAAAGGATAGTAAGAGGGGCACCTGGGTGGCTCAGTTCTTTGGGCATCTGACTCTTGATTTTGGCTCAGGTCATGATCTCAGGATCTTGAGATCAAGCCTTGCTTCAAACTCCACACTTAACAGGGAGTCTGCTTCTCTCCCTCTCCTTCTCTCTCTGCCCCTCCCCTGGCTCACACGCTCTCTAAAAAATAAATAGATAAATCTTTTTTAAAAATAGAAAATGAATTAAAAAGAAAAAAAATAGAAAATAAAAAGATGGTAAGAGAATGCTACCAACAACCTTATGTTCATAACTTTTAAAAGTTAGGAAAAAAAATAAAAGTTAGGAAAAAATGGACCAATTTCTCAAAACCACAAACTAACAGAATTCAAACAACATGAAATAGATATCTGAATAGCACCATCACCATTAAACAAGTTGAATTCATAGTTTAAAAGCTTCCTTCCAAAATCCAAGTCCATATGGTGTGACTGGAGGATTCTATAAAATATTTAAAGAATTAACACGAATTTTATACAATCTCTTCCTGAAAAGAGGATTAAATATAACCCAACTCATTTTATAAGGCCAATATCACCTTGATAGCAAAATCATATAAAGACAGTACTAAAAGAGAAAAGTATTGGGGTTCCTGAGTGGCTCGGTAGTTAATAGGCCAACTCTGGATTTTGGCTCAGGTCACGGTCCCAGAGTCCAGGGATTGAGCCCAACATTAGCCTCCCCACTCAGTGAAGAGTCTGTTTGAGGATTCTCTCTCCCTCTCCTTCTGTCCCTCCTCTTCCTTCTGCTCAAGCATGTGCATGCAACTTTCTAAAATAAATAAATAAATCTTTAAAAATAAAAGGAAACTACAGACTAACATCTCCCATGAACTTAAATATATAAATACTCAAGAAAATACTAGCAAACTGAATGTAACAGTATGTAAGAATTATATACCAGGATCAAGAAGAATTTACTGCAAGTATGCAAAGTCGGTTCAACATTTGAAATCAATCAACATAACATACCATATCAACTAGCTTTTTTTTTAAATTTTATTTATTTATTTCTTCATGACGGATACAGAAGGAGAGAGAGGCAGAGACACAGGCAGAGGGAGAAGCAGGCTCCATGCAGGGAGTCTGATGTGGGACTCGATCCCGGGTCTCCAGGATCACACCTGGGGCTGAAGGTGGCGCTAAACCGCTAAGCCACCGGAGCTGCCCCTCAACTAGCTTTTAAAGATCATATTCCTACCAACAGACATAGGAAAGTGTTTCACAAACTATCCATTCATGATAAAAACACTTAAGTTAAGAATTATATTGACTTGATAAAATAGTATCAACAACAAAAAAACATATTAATATAAATAGGTAAAGGTGAAAAACAATGTTTTCATGATAAAACTGGGACAAGGCAAGGATGTCTGCTCTTTCCACTTTTATTTAACATAGCAGGAAGTTGGAGCTATTGCAGTTACAGCATGAAAAAGAACATATTAAAAGGCACTGCAGATAATGTGATTATCTAGGTATAAAAATCTCAAGGAAGCTACAAAAAAACTCTTTAGAAATAATAAGTGAGTTAGTAGGGTCACAGAATACAAAATCAAAATACAAAATCAGTGGCATTACTATATAATAATGAACATGCAGAAACCAAAATTAAAAATAATACCACCTATAAATATTCCAGTGAAAATGAAATGTATATATTTAACAAACCACATAGAGGATCTGTACACTGAAAATTATAAAAAGTTGACAAAAGAAATCAAAGACTTAAAAAAAAAAGAAATCAAAGACTTAAATAGACACACACTGTGTTCACTGATCAAAAAAATCCACATAGTAAAGATATCAATCTTCCTCAAACTAATACTTAGGTTTATTATAGTATCTAGCAAAATTCCAACAAAGTTTCTTGTATATATAGATAAGCTTACTCTAAAATTTACATGGAAAGACACAGGCCCTAGAAGGACTAAAATAAAATTTTATTTTACAAAAAAGAATAAAGTGGAAAAATCAGCCTATTTGACAGATATTGTGGCCTTGATATTACATAGCTACAGTAATCAAGACAATGCAATATCGACAGAGGGACAAACACAGAGCTCAATGGAACAGAATAGGTGCACACAAATATACCCAACTGATCTTTCACAAAAGTGCAAAAGCAACTGAATGGAAGGATAACCTTTCCAAGAAATGGGGCTAAGCAACTGGCTCTCCATAGGCCAAAAAATGAATCTCATCCTAAACTTCACACCTATAAAATAATCAACCCTAAATGGATCATGGACTTAAATATAAGATTATAAAACTTTTGGGAAAAATAGCAGAAAATTTTAGGGATCTAGGGCTAGAGTTCTAGCTTTGACATCAAATATACAATGTATAAAAGGAAAAAATGAAAAATTGTTCCTCATGAAACCTTTTCATGAAATGAAAACCTTTTCTTCTGTGGAAGTCCACGGAAAAAGAATTAAAAAGACGATATACAGACTTGGAGAAACTATTTGCAATCCAAATATTTGACAAAGTGCTAGAATCTATAATCTAGGAAAAACTCTCAAAATTCAACAGTTAAAAGACAATCCAATTAAAGTATAGGTAAAAGATATTTCACAGATGAGAATATAGAGATGGCAAATAAGTGCATGAAAAGCTGTAAAACATCATTGGCCAATTGGGAAGTGCAAATCCAAGCCACAATGGGCTAAATACTACACATCGATCAGAATAGCAAACATAAAAGGGAGAGAATACTAAACACTGGCAAGGACATGAGAAACTGGACCATTCGTTCTTTGCTGCTGGGAATATAAAATGGCACAGCCACTGTAGAAAACAGTTTGGCAAGTGCTTAGGAAATTAAACATTTAATTGCCATATGAACCAGCAAATGCACTCTAAAAGCATTTATTCTAGAGAAATTAAAACTTATCTCTGTAAAAAATCCTGCACACGAATGCTCAGGTCAGGGCAGCTTTATCCACACTAGCCCCAAGCTGAAGATAGCAAAGATCTCTTTTCAGTGGTGAATGGTTACACACACTGTGGTCTCCCAATATCATGGCATGCTACTCAGTAGTAAGAAAAAAAAAAAGCCCAACAACTACTGATGCATCCAACAATTCAGATCAATTTTGAGAGAATTATTCTGAATGAAAAAAGTTAATGCCAAAAGGTTACAGTTTATGATTCTATTCATGTAATACTTTTGAAATGGCAAAATGTAGAACAGATGGGTGGTTGGCATGGGTTGGTGATGGGGTGAGGTACAGAAGACACATGTATGATTATAAAAGAGCAACAAAAAAGGTCCTTGCAGTAATGTACCTATCCAGTATCTTGACTGCAGAGCTGTATATACAAACCTATAATTGCAACAGAACTTTACAGAACTAGGGACGCCTGGTGTAGCTCAGTCAGTTAAGCATCCAACTCCTGATTTCTGCTCAGGCATGATCTCAGGGTCATTAGATCGAGTCCTGCATCATGCTCCCTGCTCAATAGGGAGTCAGCTTGAGATTCTTTCCCTCTGCCCCTCCCCCTGCACACATACAAGCATGCATGCTCGCGTTCTCTCTCTCTCTCCCTAAAATAAATAAATCTTAAAAAAATACCTTTACAAAACTAATTATGCACACATACAAATAAAATGGAAAACAGGAAGGTCAGAAGACTATAGATATCAATATCCTGGTTGTAACACTATATGATACTTTTGCAAAAGTTACCATTGAAGAAAACTGGGTAAAGCATCTATGGGTTCTCTTTGTATTACACTTTAAATCTGCATATAAATTTACAATTATCACTCAATATGAAGTTCACTTAGGAAAACACAGGAATGGAATCTTGGAATGTTAATACCCTATAAAGATTCTTACCAAAGAACATTTCTCTTCTTCCCATGTATATACTTACCTGTAGGAGACTCTCCAAGACTCCTTGAACTCTTGGGGACCTTGGATCTGTGGTTATCCCTTGCTCTGAACAGATTAGTTCAGGTTTAGGGGGTAACAATAATGCTCTGAGTATAAAACCTGAGGTCATGGGCTGGCATCTTACTTCCAGACTCTCTTCAGGAAGCGTGAATGATTCTTTCATACTTTCATTTATTCCAAACGTTTAAATGGGTAAATTCTTAGACTCAGTTATCCTCTTTCTAGTCTACTGTGGTTGCGGGGGGATGCACAAGGAGAAGGTGGAGAAGGAAGCCTGGGGAGGGTACATGAAGCAGAGAATGGGAATCCAGTGCTGGTGAAGCGGACATGATCAGGGATGATAGCAGCTTAGACTAATATGGTAAGAGCATAAGACGGGGGAGACATGGTTGTAGTCAGGATCTATTTTGAATGATCTAGATTTTCCTTGCCTTTCCCTCACACCATCAAGTTGAGACACAAGCAGCAACTGGGACACTGGGACTCTCCCATGGGAGATAGTCTTCCATAAATCGAAGCCCAATTATACAACTCCTATGCAAAGGAAAGGAAGAATTTTTACCTAGAGAGATGACAGTCTCATAGTTTTCCTGCATTACATCACTGTAAAGGATCTTCTGAGTAGGGTTCAGTAATTTCCATTCTTCCTCAGAAAAAAACACAGCCACATCTTCAAATGTCAATAAGCTCTGAAGAAGAGAATGGGTTTTAGTTCAGTACTTGCCACTGCATGAAGCCATCCTATCACTCATCTCTGAAATACACAGCAGGCCAGTCACCAAAGAAGAGTATTAAGATTCAGGGGAAAAAAGTGAAATGGCAGAAAAGGAAAAAGCCAAAGATCAGTAAACAGCTCGGGAGGGGCCTGGTCCCCACTGTGCCAAGCCTAGTTGCCCAGATGTGAACATCCAGGGCTAACGTGCCTCAGAGCACCTTCCAAGCACTGTGGATTATGGGCAGCAGACAAAAGCACAGACAAGGCTGCGTTCAGGCTGCCTGAAAAAGCTGGAAAGTACAGCTCACCTGGTACTCAGGCAAGATGAGCTCAGATGCCATCCTCCAGTGTGGGGTGCTTTTCTGCTCAGAAAAGGCTAGAATCTGTTGAGCAGGCACAGCTGTGGATGGAAAAGAGCCAGAGAAAATGTCTCTCTTTTGTATTTACAAATATTCTGAGCTGATTTCTAAAACACAGGACATCAGGAGTCCTTCAGGAAAGATGGCTCACCTCCACAAGTGTGTGTGTGTGGTGCCAGAAGTGACCTTCTCATTGTAAATGAGAACCAAATACCCACCATGCCAACAAACTGGTTCCCTAGTTGGCTGTTTACCCAGATTTCGTGAGAGAAATTACTACAAGAAAATCCATTATTGTAATTATTTTTTTGCTTCTCATGAAACAAATTGTTTACTGAGCTAAGCAGGAATTAGAGGTGATTGAAAATGAAAGACTCAGGTCCTTCCAGGGTAGGTGGTTTCTGTCTTTTATTATTTTTTTCCTGGTGCACAATCCTCACCTTCTTCTGCCATGACAACCCATTTCTGATCCCAGTTTCCTCTCTAACATAGAAGGGGGAGATGACCCCACCTGTCCCTATTCCATCTTCTCTCAAATTCCTAAGAAGCAAGGTCCCTGGTGTGAATCCAAGGAATGTCTGGTTTGGGTATTTCTTCACTCCAGCTGACCCTCACCTTTACCCATCATTGGCCTATTGTACTCACACTTGAGAGACACCCTAACAGCTGGCATGGCTGGGCACCTGGAGAATTCCCATGACATTCCAGCTGAACCGATAACTATCACACTGCCCAGAAGAGAATTATTATGAAGCTCCTCACCTCTTTGATATACAGGCTGGCTTTCTCTGTGAGTATTCCAGCCCAGCTGTTCCTGTGGTACCCGGAGTGTATTCCAACATTCTTTCTGGAACACACCCAGTGGTTGGGGCTCTGCTGGCTTCCACTTAAAGCCTGGGGCCACTGCTGTTCCTCCCAAGAGCACTGCCTCCTTTCCCAGCTCATGGGCTGTGACCTAGAAATAATCCCCATCCTCATTAGCACAGAACTTACTTTCGGTTCGAGGGTGGTGGTGGAGGGATGAACAAGAGTGGAGCCTGGATTCGGGAAGGAAGTTGTGACATTCAAAGAAGTAATAAAAAATTAAGAGGTACCGTGTCACCACTTCTTCACAAAGAACTACATACACCGGCTAGGGAGATCAGTATAAGATGACGAAAGCTGTGGCTGCTGCCAGCCTCCACCCCTCTGCAAGCAGCATGGGGGCAGGTGGGGGCCCACTGGCTCTTACACGCTGCCTTTACTGGCTTGCTTTCCCAACTTGGATCCTTGCCTAAGGATATTTCTAACTTCTCTGTTTGCTCTAAAACAAACAAACTTGAATTAAAAAAAGATACCTATAGGTCATCTTTCCCAATCCTTCCACAGCCAGGGAAGGACATCAGGGAGAAAGGAGATACAGTGGAGGAAAAACTGGGGGGAAAGTTCGGACTCTTCCCTAAGATTCTGTTATAGTAAGACACCAAAAATATGCCCTGTCCTGTGCCCTTCAGAGCAGGCCCCCAGGGAAAAGAAGGGTGCTGCCATCTGCTGAGGGCATACCCTTGGCTCCCCACTTCTCAGGAAGGCCTAGGGCAGACCACTATGTGAGGGCAATGGAGGCTCTTTCCTCCTGGCTGAGAGACAGGCACTCACACTAGAGAAGGCACTACCCTTCCACACCCTGATTCTATCCACTCCCCTCTTAGCAGGTTTCTTCTTTCTGTATCCTTGCATCCCTTTTTTCTTTCCATCTCTTCTCTTTCTTTGCAGTCTTCCCAAAGTTGTTTGATTTATACTTCTATTTTCTGCCCTCTCTCCTTTGATCTCTAAGTGCTGTGCATTTTTTTCCAGATTTTTTCCTCCCTTTCCTAACTCCATCTTGCCTTTTATTTCTGCTTCTAAGAACTTAAGTCTTCTCTTCTCGGCCATGCCAAACAAGGCCCACCATTCCCAGTTTGCCCTGGCCTGAAAGAGGGTAAAATACATATGTTTTTTCCTAAGGCCAGGAAAAGATGGCCAGGAAGCCTGAAAGCTATCATCTACTGCTGTTACACACCTCTGATTTCAGATCCTGCATAGCAGTCCTAAAGGAATTAAAGAGGAGGGACCTAATCCACCTCAATAGTCAATTGATCCCTCCTCCCCAGGGGTGCCTGAGTGGCTCAGTGATTGAGCATCTGCCTTGGACTCAGGTGGTGATCCTGGGGTCCTGGGATCGAGTCCCATATCAGGTTCCTCACAGGGAGCCTGTTCCTCCCTCTGCCTATGTATCTGTCTCTCTCTGCATCTCTCATGAATGAATGAATGAATAAATAAATAAATAAATAATTTTTTAGGAAATTGACTCCTCCCCCCTAGCCCGGATATATCCACCTTTGTTCTATTTAATTGTACGTGTAAAGGATCATCTCACCTCATCACTTATTCCACCACGTTCTCTCTGAAAGCGCTCTACCAGGGCCACAGCCTCTTTGATGCTCTGTGGATGATACTTCCGCACCCAGTTCTGGGTATCCCTGGGCAGAATAGACAGGAACTGCTCTAGCACCAGGAGTTCCAAGATCTGCTCTTTCGAGTGGGTCTCTGGCCTCAGCCACTGGTGGCATAATTCCTGAAGTTGGCTGACAGCCTCAAGGGGTCCAGGTGCTTCATGATAATAGAAGCTCCGGAAGTGCTGGCGAGCGGTCTCAGGACCAAGACTGTCCATCTCTGGGCTGGATTTCTGACTCTCACTGGAGCTCTCTTTCACGGACCCCTTAGACTCCCACAAAGCCTCCATGTGTGGGTATAAGCATGCATTCACCTCCAGATGTCTCATCATCATTTGCTCTAGGAACAGTTTTATTCCTATGTGTGACATTCTCCTGGTGCCACCTTTGACAACTGAGGCCTTGTCAGGCTTGGTATAAAACCAATGAGTGGATCTTCTCCCCAAGAGCACTGAGAGAGGGGAGAAAAAAAGTACATGTCAAAAGGAAAGCAACATGACATATATATTTACTTGCTATTTATAGTTACCAGAGAAGAACAAACAGAAAAGAACTTGTCCAGGCTCCCCTCTAAAATCACCTGCCAAGTATGAGGACACTTACGATGACAGGTTCCTTCAAGATATCTATTTCTTTTTGTCACTCAGCTTGATAAACAAAGCACAGCTCAGAGAAGACAAACCTCAATTGGTAACTTTCCTTTTTTCTTTTTTCTTTTCTTTTTTTTTTTTTGGTTTAAGGTCGAGGAAAAGCTTGTGGGTGCCAACTCACTCGCTAAATGGAGTTTTGAGAATATCCAATATTTAATCTGTGTGCTTCCTGTTTCACCTGCACAAATAGGGCATATCTGAGTTTCTCTAAATTTTAACAGATCAGCCCAGTCTTTTGTCTTTAGTTAGGGGGAAACAACTACTATGCCCCTTCCACCCCTAATGAAGGCTGAAACTTTTACCTCATGGAACATTTTCCACTGTATTAATACAGCAGGAGAGCTGAGACAACCAGATAAGAAAAGTAAAGCCATTAGGGGAAAAAGTAACCTAATCCCTCTCAGCAAATATCCTCCAACTGAGCAACCAGGTGTCAAAAAACAATTGGGGGGGTACTTTTTGGGAAGACTCATCAAGGGCATGGTGCTAATAACTTGTGTTATTAACTTTTTGCTTATTTTACTGGAAAGACAACTTGGCCTTGTTTTCCAAACACAATGTCAGCTTGTAAAAAATGAGACAAAGGGTGATGATTAAGGTTCCTGAGACAGGAAGGGTCCTAGTAAAGGTAACTCTTCTCCTGACTTTACAGTTCCTTAGGGACGCACAGATCTTTTAAGTAAGGCTAAGGGTGACCCTTTCAGGGTCAGAAAGGTCACCCTTTCTGTTTCCAGCAGAAACAGCAACAAAGTTCTCTTGAGGATGCCACGGGTATTCAAAGAAATGCTCGGTTCCCTGCCACTTCTCCAGGCTCGGAAGGTACAGGGGAACCTCCTCTATATCTATGTCAGCAGAGCCTAACATCTTTGAGGCTGAAAGGCCCCTTGCTCCAGCGACCTGACCAGCAGCCAGAGCGGAAACGGGGAAGTTCGGCCAGGTGCAGCGGAAGACACTGCTGCTGCCCCTCCACCCCCAAAGAATCCGAGACGCCCTGGGGCCTGACCACCAGCGCTCTCCCAGGGACTGCGCGGGCGGCCAGCCCACCACCCGAGGATGGTCAGGGTGCATCACTGGGCTGCACGTGCACATGGGGGACAAAGAGTGCTGGCGGCGGCTGGACGGGGCGGAAGGAGCAAGGGCACTCGCCTGGCCCTGCAGCCGCGGGCCACTGACCGCCTGGTGCGTGGCGGGAGGCTGCCGGCCCCGCCCCAGCTCACCACCCCAGCTCACCGCCCCGGGAGAAGAGGGGCCGCCACTGGCACGTGCGGCCAGCAGCGAAGGGGGCGCGGGCCACCAAATCCCAGGGCCAACGCAGCTTCTTCATTACCTCTGCCCAGCCCGAGCTTCCGCGGACGCCACTTCCCTCTTCCTCAACTTGGCTACAGTGTTGCTACGCCTTCCCCGCCGCCTCGGGGAGGGAGCGCCCGGTTCCCGCGCCTCTCCGGGCCTGGTGACGGAAGCTCCGAGCTCGGGAGCGCGGGGGCCTTGAAGAACTGTTCCCCCACCCGACCCCTCTAGCTTCCCGAGGCTGTGCCCCGACTCGCCATTTTGGGGTCGCGGTCTGTGGACCTAGCCCAACCGGAAAAGAAAGAATGCGCTTCCGGTGGCTACGTGACAACCACGCCCAGTCGTCTCCCTCTCTCTACCTGTGGCGTCTCGGGCGCAGCCAGGCAGGCAACGTGACCCCGCTCCCTTCCGTCCTGGGAGTCCGGCTTTCTGCTCAGGCTCAGGCTAGGACGCGAACGCGCCTTTTCCAGGCCCACTAAAGGCCGGTGGGGGGAGCCACGGCAGCGGCTTGTCGCCTGCGAGCTGTATAGCCTACCAACCCCAGGTGCCGCGATCACGTGGCCCTGACTTGCCAAGTGCAGATCCTTCTGGTCGCGTTCTGGCAGCCAGCAGCCCTTTCTACCTGGAACCTCACCCCCACCCCAAGTGAGGGCCACCGCCCTGAAAATCGTCACTAGATTTGTCCCAAGCCTCCTGAATTGTAAGGCATAATGGCCTCAGGATCATGTGGATTGCAGTGGCAAATTTTAGAGAAAAATTGAGGTCTTTTGCTATTTCCCTTGCTTTTTTCTGCTGCATTGTTTCTTCCCCGTGAGACAGGAGGAACCTTGTTTCTCTATTTTATTTTATTTTTTAAGAGAATTTATTTATTTATTCATGTGAGAATTTATTTATTTTACACACACAGAGGCAGAGACACAGGCAGAAGGAGAAGTAGGCTCCATGAAGGAAGTTCAATGTGGGACTCAATCCCGGTGGACTCCGTGATCATGCCCTGAGTCAAAGGCAGATGCTCTCTCTTAAAAAAAAACTTTAAGAGAGAGGCAGAGGCATAGTAGGAGAAGCAGGCTCCCCCAGGGGAGCCCAATGAGGGACTCGATTCCCAGACCAGGATCACACCCTGAGACAGAGGCAGACGCTCAACTACTGAGCCACCCAGGTATCCCAAGAGCCTTGTTTCACCCCATTATCCCTTATGGTGCTCAGCATAGTCTTCTGGATAAGTCATCTTTCTAAGAACCTGACTATCTTCGGTTGTCAGCATCTCCAAATTATCCATGTTTACCTAGTATTGAGCCATTTGGATGAAAACTGTCCCTATGAATTGAAAGAGAAGAAACTAACTCAGTAGGGCTGTGGGGTTTAAACACCTCTTTTGGAAGTCTGTGGGAGAAGTTTCCCTGGGAAGCAGAAAAGAGACCTGCAGGCCTAGGAGAAAAATAAAGAGTACTTATCTAACTGTTTACCTGCAAAAGCAGAGGAGACTCAAATTAAGTTTTTGAAAAACAAAACTGCCTCAAAGCCTGCAATAAGACAGTGCATTATCTGTGACATATGACCCTAGTAAAGGTGTTTGCCTCAACAGAGAAATGATTTCAGAATCGATCTTTCAAAGCTATGTTCCTTTTTTTAATAATAAATTTATTTTTTATTGGTGTTCAATTTGCCAACATACAGAATAACACCCAGTGCTCATCCCGTCAAGTGCCCCCCTCAGTGCCCATCACCCAGTCATCCCCACCCCCCGCCCTCCTCCCCTTCCACCACCCCTAGTTTGTTTCCCAGAGTTAGGAGTCTTTATGTTCTGTCTCCCTTTCTGATATTTCCTACCCATTTCTTCTCCCTTCCCTTATATTCCCTTTCACTATTATTTATATTCCCCAAATGAATGAGAACATATAATGTTTGTCCTTCTCCAATTGACTTATTTCACTCAGCCTAATACCCTCCAGTTCCATCCACGTCGAAGCAAATGGTGGGTATTTGTCATTTCTAATGGCTGAGTAATATTCCATTGTATACATAAACCACATCTTTATGCATTCATCTTTTGATGGACACCGAGGCTCTTTCCACAGTTTGGCTATTGTGGACATTGCTGCTATAAACATCGGGGAGCAGGTGTCCCAGCGTTTCATTGCATCTGTGTCTTTGGGGTAAACCCCCAACAGTGCAATTGCTGGGTGGTAGGGTCAAACTATGTTCCTAAGGTCATGTATTTTCAACCCAATGTTTTCTGACAATGAAGAAGAAGTCAAGACATTGTTACATCTGAACCATTCCTTCCTGGGCTTACCCTTCAATTGAATCACTCACTAACCAACAGGGTAGTTAGATAAAAGGCATTTTCTTTTTCTTTTATTTTTTTTAATCGTATGGTTTTACACCGTGTGAGCTTTATATCTTAATCTGCATAAAGTTATACCTTGTAACTCTTCAATATAAATTATCTGTGGATTAAACAGTTAAGCATTTAGAATGAATATAGAAATAAGCATAATAGTCTCTTTAACCTAATATGGTTTATAAGCTTCGAAGAGAAAAATCTTCAAAAGGACTATAGACTCCAGGAAGACAATTTGTAATTTATTTAAAACAAATTTCATTATGTATTGTTAATATGGTTAATAATAAAACCAAACATTGAGCTATGTTCTCTTTTTATAAAACTGCAAAAATTAGGGGTTTCTAATTACACACATAACACCTAGATGACATTTATGGTTAAATTTGGGCGAATATGTTTGAAACACTAAAAAATGTAAAAGCTACAGGGCATTTTTCTTCTTTTAAACACTTCAACCTTCAACCTTGATTCACCAAAGGAACCAAGGCGTGATCCTGAGCGGCAAACTCAGTATGTGGAAACAACTTGAAGAAAACCATTTTTTTTTAAATATTTTTTTAAATTTTTATTTATTTGTGATAGTCACAGAGAGAGAGAGAGAGAATGAGGCAGAGACACAGGCAGAGGGAGAAGCAGGCTCCATGCACCGGGAGCCTGACGTGGGATTCGATCCCGGGTCTCCAGGATCGCGCCCTGGGCCAAAGGCAGGCGCCAAACCGCTGCGCCACCCAGGGATCCCGAAAACCATTTTTTGAATAAGGTTACAATGAGCAAGAGAAGGAAGAGGAGTTTCCAGAATTAAGATCCACAACACAGGGCAGCATGGGTGGGTTAGCGGTTTAGTGCCGCCTTCAGCCCAGTGCGAGATCTGGGATCAAGTGCCATGTCAAGGTCCCTGCATGGAGCCTGCTTCTCCCTCTGCCTGTGTCTCTGCCTCTCTCTCTCTGTCTCTCATGAATAAATAAATAAAATCTTTTTATTAATAATAAATTTATTTTTTATTGGTGTTCAATTTGCCAACATACAGAATAACACCCAGTGCTCATCCCGTCAAGTGCCCCACTCAGTGCCCGTCACCCAGTCACCCCCACCCCCGCCCTCCTCCCCTTCCACCACCCCTAGTTCATTTCCCAGAGTTAGGAGTCTTTATGTTATGTCTCCCTTTCTTATATTTCCTACCCATTTCTTCTCCCTTCCCTTCTATTCCCTTTCACTATTATTTATATTCCCCAAATGAATGAGAACATATAAATAAAATCTTTAAAAAAATAAGATCCACAACACAAAACTGATTTTTAACCACGCCAAGAGCTGAGATGGAGTAAACCAAAGAACTATCTTTACAGAAAGGAACCTGACAGTGTTCTGAGAGGCTTAGAAGAGGGCAGTCATAGATAAATTCTTGAGAAATATGGAGAATTAGAAGCAAACTTGCAAAAAGACAGGATGTGGCTAAATGGGAATGAAGAAGAAAAGGCTACCTCCAATAAGTAAAGTTGTGATGATGAAGGCAGTTATTCAGAATAGGAGAGACTAATGAGGAACAGACTGCTGAATTTAAAGTATCATCCATGGGGTGCCTGGGTGGCCCAGTCAGTTGAGCACCTGACTCTTGGTTCTGACTCTTGGTTTCAGCTCAGATCATGATCTTGGGGTAATTATCTTGAGACTCATGTCAGGCTCCATGCTCAGTGCAGTCTGCTTAGGATTTTTCTCTGCCCTCTCCCACACTTGCTTGTGCAAACTCTGTTTCACTCTCTCAAATAAATAAATCCTTTTTAAAAAAGTATCTGCTGTATGATGATTTGGACTACCACCTTGATTTTGTTGATGTGACAAATGAATCTCAAAGGTTTCATTTTGTGCTGAAGAAGACGCAACAAGTAGTAATCAGAAAAACAATTGCCAAGTAGATTCCATTCTAAAATTGGTAGCTCTTGAAACTGATGCCTGACAATATTAATGAGGTATTATTTTCTTAAACATAGGGCTCAAACCCACAGCTCCAAGAGCGAGACCAGAGCCAAGAGCAAGAGTCTGACACTTAATCTACTGAGCCACGCAGGTGCCCCTGTATTAATGACTTATTAAACGTGACTTTGGGGGCACCTGGGTAGCTCAGTGGTTGAGCATCTATCTGCCTTTGGCTCAGGTTGTGATCCTGGGATCAAGTCTTATATTGGGTTCCCTGCAGGGAGCATGCTTCTTCTGCCTATGTATCTGACTCTCTGTGTCTCTCATGAATAAATGAATAAAATCTTAAACAAACAAACAAATAAACATGACTTTGACTTCTGGTTCTAGTAATTAGATTCTGTAACAGCTCGATTGTGATCTAACTCTCAAATTGTATTATTAACTCAATTAAAATATGTTAGGGATGCCTGGATGGCTCAGCAGTTGAGCGTCTGCCTTCAGCTCAGGGCGTGATCCTGGAGTCCTGGGATCCAGTCCCACCCACATCACGGTCCCTGCATGGAGCCTGCTTCTCCCTCTGCCTATGTCTCTGCCTATGTATCTGCCTCTCTCTCTCTCTCTCTCTCTCTCACTCTGTGTGTGTGTTTCTCATGAATAAATTTTTAAAAATTTTTAAAGATTTTAAAAAATCTTTTAAAAAATTAAAATGTGTTAGAAGTCAGTAGTCTTTACTATATTCTTAGAGTTGTACATTAACATGGCAATTGAATTCCTGTAATTCCCCTTCACCAACCCTAACATAAGCAGGCAATTGTCTATTTTCTATCTCTATATAATTACCTATTCTGAACGTTTCATATAAATGGAATCATACAATATGTGACCTTTTGTGTCTGGGTTCTTTCATTAAGACTGATGTTTTCAAGCCTCATCCATGTTGTAGCATTTATCAGTACTTCATTGAGATGGAGTATTTAAAGATTTTATTTGTTTATTCATAAGAGACACACACACACAGAGGCAGAGACATGGGCAGAAGGAGATACAGGTTCCCTGTGGGAGCCCGATGCTAGACTCAATCCCAGGACCCCGGAACCGACCTCAACCACTGAGGTTGAGGTTCCAACCCCGGAATCTGCCTCAAAAGCAGACGCTCAACTACTGAGCCACTCAGGTGCTCCGAGATTTACTTTTTGAATGTAGGTGAGGCCCAGGGCCACAACCAAAAAAAAATATTGAGGCATCGTTGGTGCAAAAAATGAGGTTTTATTAAAGCAAGGAGTCAGGACCCTTGGGATGAAAGAGCTGCTGCTCGGAATTTTCAGGGATGGCTAATTATATACTTTAGACTTGAGGGAGGTAATGAAAAAGGGAGAGTATCAAAAGAACTTTCATATGGTAAAGAAGACCTACAAGCCACCCAGAAGCATTGTCACTGTCAGGTTAAAGTTCTTTTCCCTCTAGTAAAGCATTACAATCTTTAGGAGTTTCCAACTGGAAATTTGGTTATTGAGAAGAAAGCTTTATTTCTCTTGTAAAGTACTAGGACATTTGTAAATTGAGGGAGATGGAGTACTGCAGGAATACAATCTCTAGAAGACAACACTTTGTTTTTCTTTCTCTTAGCTTTAGGGTAGCCAGGAGTGCATGAGGACTGTCATACAGATGCCAGCCAAATGGACATCTGCTTCTGAGATGTTAACCAAGGCAAAGACGAACATGCGAAAGGAAGGTAGCCCACACAACCCATGAGATCACATTCCTATTGCTGTGTCCAAGAGCTGTTCTAAGCCTCCTGCATAGATCAGGTGTCCTAGCATTCACCCAAAGCTAAGATGTGGGGGCTAGTATGATGCTTGAGTACAGAGGAGGGGACTGTGGTTTGTGACTCAGGAGCACTAAATGACTCATCCCAGGTCACACAGAATATGCCAGAGGGTTATGGCGACGGGGCTAGAATGGATAGCTGTTGCAATACTCATGTGTACCAACATCCAAAGGTTTTAAGTGCAACGTCTGGGGCCACGCTGGTGGACACAGGGGTGGTCACGTGCATACCTGCACAGGTCTCAAGACCTGTACCGTCCCCCACCTGCGCCCCCCCACATGCTCTCCCTCTCTTTGCCCACACACCTGGCGTTCCCAGGCTCTTCCGTGGATGGGGTGAAGCAGAAAACGACTCATGGATCTTCCTGGCCAATCATGGAAAATGACACGGCTCCCATCCCATCTCTGGGCAAGTTTCTTTTTACAAAGAATGATTTCTGTCCTTAAGTGAGGACAGCGAGGCAGAGGGAGAGGGAGGAAGAGAATGTCAAGGCAACTCCTGGCTGAGCCGGTGCCTGAACTCAAGACCCTGAGTTTAGGACCTGACCTGAAACCAAGAATCCCAAGCTCAATCAGCTGACCCATCTAGATATCCTGCTCTACAGCGCACTGCCCACCCGCCCTAGGAATGTTTCTGGAAGGACAGCCAGTGTCTCTCCTTGCACCATCCATCAGCTTCCTCAATTTTCCTCCTGTGGATCGAAGTGCATTGAAGCCAAGGGCTGCTGCCTGGCCTGGCAGACCAGAAGCACTCCTGTAAGGTGATTGCAACTAAGATCGATTCCTATAAAGCGTGTGCAGCCCACACCCTAGCCACAATCAACCCTGGCTCCAAGACATCCAGGAAGTGGGCTGCCTTGGGCTGTAGAGCCCCATTGACAGTGCTGGGCCTCAAAGCAGGCAGGCCTCTCCACAGGGGCCAGAACCCTCCAGCATGTCCACCAGGGCTCTGATCATCCAGCTGTCCCTCCATTCGCTCTCCCGCAGAGCAACGTCACTGCATCCCTGCACTCAAATCGTCTTCCCCAGAGCCGACTGAACAAGCCCCTGCACACACAGCTCGCGGATAACCAGGGTGCTTGTAAACCCGACAGTCAGGAAAAGGTGACGGGGACATGTCTTGGGACGTCTAAAGGCCAGTGACAAATCTACCACCGAGGGCACGGGTGCCGGCGCGGCCCCAGAGAGCTCCCCAGCAAGATGTCTAACGACTAAAAGGTGCTCAAAGTCCTGGAAAAGAGGCGGGATGGCCAGGCCCTGGACTCAGGGAGCAGCAGAGTCAGGCCTGCCAGGGGGAGAAGGATTGTCCTCGGACCACGCAAAAGCAGCCCGTCTACTTTGCAGGCGACCATCATTCATTCATCCAAGCGTTGGTCCTCTGTCCAAGCACCCACCACGTGTCGCTCGCCCACGAAACCAGGACCCACCATTATTCTGCTCGCCCGCCTCCTAGACAATAACGCGCCCTCCGGTGGCTCAGACAGGTACTGCGTCGGGGCGCACCACTTTCCCAGGCCGGCAGTGCCCGCCCTGCGGACTCCAGCTCCTGGGCAGGCCCTGAGCCTCCCGCCCCGCCGCCAGGGCCCCAGACGAGGCTGGGCCCCAGACGACGCTGACGTGGGTCGGGCCTCCTGCCGCTTCGGAAGCGTCCCCGTTTCCGGTCTGAAGCGCTTCCAGAGCCCAGGGGCTGCCTGGGTGGCACATCCCCCGTTTTTGATCCTAGCGAGGGCTTCTCTGACGTCCAGTCGAGAGGAACCGGAGCGGTGGGGACCCCCTCGGGCTCTTCCGCCCAGGTCGCTGATTCTCAAACGTCTCAGTGCAGGGAGAATTTCCTGGGAGGCCCTGCACGGAACACTGCACGTCTCTGGGGCCCCCCTTCCCGACACCCCGACACCCTGACGCACCGCATCTCGCAGGAGCTGGACAGTTGGCACTTTCAGAAGCTCTCCTGGGCTGATGCCTCTGACCTTGGTCTGGCGGGTCCCAGTGGCCTTGAGCTACCTTCCTACTTTCTTCCCTTGGACACCTGAGCTTCCACCTGGCTAGCCCGGTGCTCTCCTCTCCGCCCTGGACTGCCAGCAGAGGGCTCGTGGGGGCTGGGGCTGGCCTCGCCGCCCCGCCTCTTGTCTTCCAATTGGTCCCTGGCGGGCGGGGCGGGGCGGGGCGGGGCGGGGCTGGGCCAGTCCCCGCCCCGCGGCTGGGGTCCCATTTTTTCCCTCCTGGCTGAGCCGGCGCCAGGCAGATGCTGTCACTGAGGCCAAGTGGTGCACACGTTGGTCCGCAGCTCAGCTGGAGCCCTTGGTGTTCGGACGCCAGACTTTAGGGCTGCTGCCACTTCCCTGGTGGGAGCAGGGCCTAGTGGTGCGTGGGTCCCGGACAGAGAGGAGACAGCCGCCTGCGATCGGGCCTCCCAAGGCCGCGCAGAATCGGGTCGAGGGGGCGGGAGCCCCACTCCCCGAATTCACACAGGCCGCAGCCCCTCCGGGCTGTGACTGGGAGCACGGGGCACGGCGGTCGTGCACCTGCTTTTTAAGGTCTGGCGCCCGCCAGCCCGCCCCGGGCGCAGGCTCCTTGGTCGGCGGCGGTCGCGCCTGCTTTCGGGGTCACGAGGGCTCGGAACCTGACCCTGGCGTCTGGCCCGTGCTCCCAGGAGCCAAAGGCCTCCTGATTGTGACAGCCCGGGAGTTACTGCACCTGCCGCCAGGAGCTGCCCCCAGCCCAGCCCAGCCCAGCCCAGCCCAGCTGGAGGGCGCAGCCTGGTGGCCTCCTACCTGCCCCTGTGGATCGTGCCGCTGGGCCCCAGGAAACCGTCAGGCGGCTCCTGGAGCTTTGCCAGCGGTCGGTGGCTTCGGCCCGAGATGCGCACCCTGGAACGGGTCCTAGGTCCCTTGGTGTCCGAGCAGCTCCTGGCCCTCCTGGCCCAGGAGATCCACAGCCGCGTGCAGAAGCTGCTTCTGCAGAGCTGCGAGGAAGCTGTTCCTGTCCTAGGGCAGAAGGAGTAGCAACCGGGGACCCCCTCGCCCTCATTCACACTGAGACTCCACCTCAGATATGGCGTCTGCTCTAAGGTATTGACTCCTAAAACCTCAGGGCACTTGTTCTTCCGAATTCTCTGAGCTGTCTCTTCTCCGTTCATATCTTTAGCCCGTTCTCCAGTGACTCCCCTTTCAGGGGACCCGGCCCAGTGTTCCAGCTCATCCGTTGTCACGGGTCTAAAACATACAGCAAGGAGGGTCTGCGTGCCCAGGCGTTTCCATCAAGCGTGACTTAGAGGTTTGGAGATGTGGAACCAAGGGCTCTATCCAAAAGAGCCGGTTGTTTTCATAAAGTGCGAGACATCCATGCGATGAACTATTTCAGAGAAAGTTTTTAAAATGTCCATAAGATATGACAGAAAGCTAGTGGCTGGACTGTGGTGGGAGGGCTAGAATGGGCGCTGCGCACTTAAAAGGTGCTCCCTTTGTAAAAAGCTTATTTGCCTCTGAGTCCTCTCTGCACTGAACGAGGGGCTCATGCTCACACCCCCGAGTTCAAGGGTCACACTCTATTCCTTTCCTAAAAAGGATTGCATTGATTGATTCATGAGAGACACAGAGAGAGGGGCGCCTGGGTGGCTCAGCGGTTGAGCATCTCCTTTGGCTCAGGCCGTGAACCCCGAGTCGTGGGACAGAGCCCCGCATCAGGTCCCCTGCTCAGTGGGAGCCTGCTTCTCACTCTCCCTCTGTTGCTCCCTCTGCTTCTGCGCTCTGTCTCTCTCTGCCAAATAAAGAAGATCTTAAAAAATATAAAACCGCAGGATGCATCAGAGTCTGAGCTTCACACCAGTGCGCTTTGGGCTAGCGGTCCTAGCCTGCTGGGAAGAAGTCAACGACGTAGGAGCTCATCCCGAGAAGCCAGCCACAGGCAAACGCAGAAAGGGGCAACCGCAGTGGTTACCAGAGGCCACACTCACCTCCCTCACCTTGCTTCCTTTCTCCCAAAGCCATAAAGCTGCAGGTCCTGACCTCTTCCGTAGTTAGCAGAAGCTGATGAAAGCCACGGACTCACTTCCCAGAAATACACAGCGCGCGCGCGCACACACACACACACACACACACATCCCATGTCAAAGGTTTACAAAATGTCCATGAACGTCCAAGGGCCCTCTATGACTGTGCTGCCCCATAAGATAGTGCACGTCCCGTGTGGCAGTTTCAGTTGAATTAATCTGAAAGATTCAGTTTCTCATTCCCACTGGCCACATTTCAAGTGCTCTAGAGACAGAATTTCAGGAAGTCCTATGGGACAGCTCGGCTTTGAAACTCCACAGGCCTAAGGCTAAGGACCCCACCCCTTAAGCGAAGCCCTATCCATCTGGAGGCTTGTAACCCCACTGCCACTCTACTGTTCGCCGTCTTCTGTTTCTGTATATAGGCGGGCCGCCGCACAAGTGGGGGCAGCGCTCACACCTCTGCTGAGCAACCCTGAAGGTCCAGGTGGCTCTGAGTGACCCTCGGTCACCTTGCGCCACGGGCATCATAGCTGCAGCCATGCCTCCAAAGGCTGCAAATCCACAAGGCTTCGTGCCTCTCCGCTCAAGGAGTGCATCCTTCAGCCAGCATCAGCGTGACCGGCCTCCTGCTAGGGCATGCGGGGCTTCCTCGTGCGGGGGCGGGCAGGGGACGGCTTGGGGGGTGGCGGAAACAGACCGCAACAGGGTGGGCCACCGGCCATCTGGGCTGCGTGAAGGACGAAGGACACCGATCGTGTCACGCTCGTCCTGCTGTGTCCAGGTGCTGCTCTAAGCCTCGTATGCATAGGCCGGGTCCCCCAGCCCTCACCCAAAGCTCATGCCCGGAGTCCAGAGGAGGGGCCTGAGGCTTGTGGCTCAGGAGCACTGAATGACGCGTCCCAGGTCACACAGAATATGCCAGAGGGTTATGGCGACCGGGCTAGAGTGGATAGCCCTTGCAATGCTCACGTGTAGCAACATCCAAAGGTTCTTAGTGCAACGTCCGGGGCCAGGCTGGTGGACACAGGGGTGGTCACGTGCACGTCAGCACAGGTCTCCAGACCTGTACCGGCCCCCACCCGCGCCCCCCACATGCTCTCCCTCTCTTTGCTCACAGCCCTGGGGTCCCCGGCCTCGTCCCTGGAGGCCATGAAACAGAAAACGACTCAGGACTCTTCCTGCCCAGTCTTGGAAAACAGCGCTGTTCTCACCCCATCCCTGGGCAAGTTTCTTTTGCACAAGGAATGATTTCCTCCCTTGAGGGAGGGCGGGTGGCAGAGGGAGAGGGAGGGAGAGACTGACAAGCGCGGGAGATCCTGACCTCAGGACCCTGAGTTGAGGGCCTGAGCTGACCCCCAGGATCCCAAGCTCAAGCAACTGAGCCGCTCAGGCCCCGCCCGCCGCCGCGCCTCTGCCCCCCCTCCCCCCACCTCGGGGAAGGTATCTGCAAGGACGCCCAGGGTCTCTCCTTGAACCTTCAGTTTCCCCAGGTTTCCCGCGGCGGCGCATGCAGCTGCACGGAAGCCACGGGCAGCAGGCCGGCCTGGCCCAGAGGAAGCGCTCCTGCAGGGGGATTGCTCGCGAGCACCCATTCCTTGAGAGCGTGCGCGGTCGCCCGCCCTCAGCCCCGAGCCTTCCTCGCGGCTCCGAGGCATCCAGGAAGCGGGCCGCTTGGGCTGTGGACATACGTGCCCTGACCGTGCTGGGCCTCAGAGCTGGCAGCCCTCCCCACACGGGCCCCAACCCTCCAGCACGACCACCAGGGAGGGCCCAGATGGTCAGGCCGTCCCTCCATGCGCTCTCCCGCAGGGCAGCCTCACTGCATGCACCGAGGCTTCTCCCCAAAGCCGCCTGAGCGAGCCCGCGCTCACTCGGCCCCGGGATAAGAAGGCTGCGTGCAAAGCGGGCACGCACTCGGGGAAAAGCGAGGGCGACGCGTCTCGGGAACGTCCAAAATCCGGTTACCAGGCAGCTGCCGGGGCGCCGGGGCGGGTGCGGGTGCGGGTGCGGGTGCGGGTGCGGGCGCGCTCCCCACCAGGATGACCCAGGGCCCCGCCGGGCGCTCCTCGCCCCAGACAACCTGGGCAAGGCCCGGCCTGGGGCGCAGGGAGCGGCGGCAGGGAGTCCGGCGGGCGGGACAGGGGCGGGCCGCGCGTGTCCTTCGTCCACGCACCCGCCGCCCATCTTCCGTCCACGCGCCCGCCCTCTGGCCACGCGCCCCCCACGTGTCGCTCGTCCTCGTCCTCGCGCCCGCCGCCCGTGCTCGTCCACGCGCCCATCATTCTTCCACGCGCCTGTCCTCTGTCCCCGCGCCCCCGCGTGTCCTTTGTCCCCGCGCTCGCCACGCGTCCTTCGTCCACGCGCCCATCGTTCCTCTACGTGCCAGTCCTCCGTCCTCGCGCCCGCCCCGGGTCCTTGGTCCAGGCACGCGCGCGGGGAGCCGCGCCTCCCGCGTCCCAGAGACCCACGCGCCCTCCGGTGGCTCAGACAGGTACTGCGTCGGGGCGCACCACTTTCCCAGGCCGGCAGCGCCCGCCCTGCGGACTCCAGCTCCTGGGCAGGCCCTGAGCCTCCCGCCCCGCCGCCAGGGCCCCAGACGAGGCTGGGCCCCAGACGACGCTGACGTGGGTCGGGCCTCCTGCCGCTTCGGAAGCGTCCCCGTTTCCGGTCTGAAGCGCTTCCAGAGCCCAGGGGCTGCCTGGGTGGCACATCCCCCGTTTTTGATCCTAGCGAGGGCTTCTCTGCCGTCCAGTCGAGAGGAACCGGAGCGGTGGGGACCCCCTCGGGCTCTTCCGCCCAGGTCGCTGATTCTCAAACGTCTCAGTGCAGGGAGAATTTCCTGGGAGGCCCTGCACGGAACACTGCACGTCTCTGGGGCCCCCCTTCCCGACACCCCGACGCCCTGACGCACCGCATCTCGCAGGAGCTGGACAGTTGGCACTTTCAGAAGCTCTCCTGGGCTGATCCCTCTGACCTTGGTCTGGCGGGTCCCAGTGGCCTTGAGCTACCTTCCTACTTTCTTCCCTTGGACACCTGAGCTTCCACCTGGCTAGCCCGGTGCTCTCCTCTCCGCCCTGGGCCGCCAGCAGAGGGCTCGTGGGGGCTGGGGCTGGCCTCGCCGCCCCGCCTCTTGTCTTCCAATTGGTCCCTGGCGGGCGGGGCGGGGCGGGGCGGGGCGGGGCTGGGCCAGTCCCCGCCCCGTGGCTGGGGTCCCATTTTTTCCCTCCTGGCTGAGCCGGCGCCAGGCAGATGCTGTCACTGAGGCCAAGTGGTGCACACGTTGGTCCGCAGCTCAGCTGGAGCCCTTGGTGTTCGGACGCCAGACTTTAGGGCTGCTGCCACTTCCCTGGTGGGAGCAGGGCCTAGTGGTGCGTGGGTCCCGGACAGAGAGGAGACAGCCGCCTGCGATCGGGCCTCCCAAGGCCGCGCAGAATCGGGTCGAGGGGGCGGGAGCCCCACTCCCCGAAGCCACACAGGCCGCGGCCCCTCCGGGCTGTGACTGGGAGCCCGGGGCACGGCGGTCGTGCACCTGCTTTTTAAGGTCTGGCGCCCGCCAGCCCGCCCCGGGCGCAGGCTCCTTGGTCGGCGGCGGTCGCGCCTGCTTTCGGGGTCACGAGGGCTCGGAACCTGACCCTGGCGTCTGGCCCGTGCTCCCAGGAGCCAAAGGCCTCCTGATTGTGACAGCCCGGGAGTTACTGCACCTGCCGCCAGGAGCTGCCCCCAGCCCAGCCCAGCCCAGCCCAGCCCAGCCCAGCCCAGCCCAGCTGGAGGGCGCAGCCTGGTGGCCTCCTACCTGCCCCTGTGGATCGTGCCGCTGGGCCCCAGGAAACCGTCAGGCGGCTCCTGGAGCTTTGCCAGCGGTCGGTGGCTTCGGCCCGAGATGCGCACCCTGGAACGGGTCCTAGGTCCCTTGGTGTCCGAGCAGCTCCTGGCCCTCCTGGCCCAGGAGATCCACAGCCGCGTGCAGAAGCTGCTTCTGCAGAGCTGCGAGGAAGCTGTTCCTGTCCTAGGGCAGAAGGAGTAGCAACCGGGGACCCCCTCGCCCTCATTCACACTGAGACTCCACCTCAGATATGGCGTCTGCTCTAAGGTATTGACTCCTAAAACCTCAGGGCACTTGTTCTTCCGAATTCTCTGAGCTGTCTCTTCTCCGTTCATATCTTTAGCCCGTTCTCCAGTGACTCCCCTTTCAGGGGACCCGGCCCAGTGTTCCAGCTCATCCGTTGTCACGGGTCTAAAACATACAGCAAGGAGGGTCTGCGTGCCCAGGCGTTTCCATCAAGCGTGACTTAGAGGTTTGGAGATGTGGAACCAAGGGCTCTATCCAAAAGAGCCGGTTGTTTTCATAAAGTGCGAGACATCCATGCGATGAACTATTTCAGAGAAAGTTTTTAAAATGTCCATAAGATATGACAGAAAGCTAGTGGCTGGACTGTGGTGGGAGGGCTAGAATGGGCGCTGCGCACTTAAAAGGTGCTCCCTTTGTAAAAAGCTTATTTGCCTCTGAGTCCTCTCTGCACTGAACGACGGGCTCATGCTCACACCCCCGAGTTCAAGGGTCACACTCTATTCCTTTCCTAAAAAGGATTGCATTGATTGATTCATGAGAGACACAGAGAGAGGGGCGCCTGGGTGGCTCAGCGGTTGAGCATCTCCTTTGGCTCAGGCCGTGAACCCCGAGTCGTGGGACAGAGCCCCGCATCAGGTCCCCTGCTCAGTGGGAGCCTGCTTCTCACTCTCCCTCTGTTGCTCCCTCTGCTTCTGCGCTCTGTCTCTCTCTGCCAAATAAAGAAGATCTTAAAAAATATAAAACCGCAGGATGCATCAGAGTCTGAGCTTCACACCAGTGCGCTTTGGGCTAGCGGTCCTAGCCTGCTGGGAAGAAGTCAACGACGTAGGAGCTCATCCCGAGAAGCCAGCCACAGGCAAACGCAGAAAGGGGCAACCGCAGTGGTTACCAGAGGCCACACTCACCTCCCTCACCTTGCTTCCTTTCTCCCAAAGCCATAAAGCTGCAGGTCCTGACCTCTTCCGTAGTTAGCAGAAGCTGATGAAAGCCACGGACTCACTTCCCAGAAATACACAGCGCGCGCGCGCACACACACACACACACACACACACACACATCCCATGTCAAAGGTTTACAAAATGTCCATGAACGTCCAAGGGCCCTCTATGACTGTGCTGCCCCATACGATAGTGCACGTCCCGTGTGGCAGTTTCAGTTGAATTAATCTGAAAGATTCAGTTTCTCATTCCCACTGGCCACATTTCAAGTGCTCTAGAGACAGAATTTCAGGAAGTCCTATGGGACAGCTCGGCTTTGAAACTCCACAGGCCTAAGGCTAAGGACCCCACCCCTTAAGCGAAGCCCTATCCATCTGGAGGCTTGTAACCCCACTGCCACTCTACTGTTCGCCGTCTTCTGTTTCTGTATATAGGCGGGCCGCCGCACAAGTGGGGGCAGCGCTCACACCTCTGCTGAGCAACCCTGAAGGTCCAGGTGGCTCTGAGTGACCCTCGGTCACCTTGCGCCACGGGCATCATAGCTGCAGCCATGCCTCCAAAGGCTGCAAATCCACAAGGCTTCGTGCCTCTCCGCTCAAGGAGTGCATCCTTCAGCCAGCATCAGCGTGACCGGCCTCCTGCTAGGGCATGCGGGGCTTCCTCGTGCGGGGGCGGGCAGGGGACGGCTTGGGGGGTGGCGGAAACAGACCGCAACAGGGTGGGCCACCGGCCATCTGGGCTGCGTGAAGGACGAAGGACACCGATCGTGTCACGCTCGTCCTGCTGTGTCCAGGTGCTGCTCTAAGCCTCGTATGCATAGGCCGGGTCCCCCAGCCCTCACCCAAAGCTCATGCCCGGAGTCCAGAGGAGGGGCCTGAGGCTTGTGGCTCAGGAGCACTGAATGACGCGTCCCAGGTCACACAGAATATGCCAGAGGGTTATGGCGACCGGGCTAGAGTGGATAGCCCTTGCAATGCTCACGTGTAGCAACATCCAAAGGTTCTTAGTGCAACGTCCGGGGCCAGGCTGGTGGACACAGGGGTGGTCACGTGCACGTCAGCACAGGTCTCCAGACCTGTACCGGCCCCCACCCGCGCCCCCCACATGCTCTCCCTCTCTTTGCTCACAGCCCTGGGGTCCCCGGCCTCGTCCCTGGAGGCCATGAAACAGAAAACGACTCAGGACTCTTCCTGCCCAGTCTTGGAAAACAGCGCTGTTCTCACCCCATCCCTGGGCAAGTTTCTTTTGCACAAGGAATGATTTCCTCCCTTGAGGGAGGGCGGGTGGCAGAGGGAGAGGGAGGGAGAGACTGACAAGCGCGGGAGATCCTGACCTCAGGACCCTGAGTTGAGGGCCTGAGCTGACCCCCAGGATCCCAAGCTCAAGCAACTGAGCCGCTCAGGCCCCGCCCGCCGCCGCGCCTCTGCCCCCCCTCCCCCCACCTCGGGGAAGGTATCTGCAAGGACGCCCAGGGTCTCTCCTTGAACCTTCAGTTTCCCCAGGTTTCCCGCGGCGGCGCATGCAGCTGCACGGAAGCCACGGGCAGCAGGCCGGCCTGGCCCAGAGGAAGCGCTCCTGCAGGGGGATTGCTCGCGAGCACCCATTCCTTGAGAGCGTGCGCGGTCGCCCGCCCTCAGCCCCGAGCCTTCCTCGCGGCTCCGAGGCATCCAGGAAGCGGGCCGCTTGGGCTGTGGACATACGTGCCCTGACCGTGCTGGGCCTCAGAGCTGGCAGCCCTCCCCACACGGGCCCCAACCCTCCAGCACGACCACCAGGGAGGGCCCAGATGGTCAGGCCGTCCCTCCATGCGCTCTCCCGCAGGGCAGCCTCACTGCATGCACCGAGGCTTCTCCCCAAAGCCGCCTGAGCGAGCCCGCGCTCACTCGGCCCCGGGATAAGAAGGCTGCGTGCAAAGCGGGCACGCACTCGGGGAAAAGCGAGGGCGACGCGTCTCGGGAACGTCCAAAATCCGGTTACCAGGCAGCTGCCGGGGCGCCGGGGCGGGTGCGGGTGCGGGTGCGGGTGCGGGTGCGGGCGCGCTCCCCACCAGGATGACCCAGGGCCCCGCCGGGCGCTCCTCGCCCCAGACAACCTGGGCAAGGCCCGGCCTGGGGCGCAGGGAGCGGCGGCAGGGAGTCCGGCGGGCGGGACAGGGGCGGGCCGCGCGTGTCCTTCGTCCACGCACCCGCCGCCCATCTTCCGTCCACGCGCCCGCCCTCTGGCCACGCGCCCCCCACGTGTCGCTCGTCCTCGTCCTCGCGCCCGCCGCCCGTGCTCGTCCACGCGCCCATCATTCTTCCACGCGCCTGTCCTCTGTCCCCGCGCCCCCGCGTGTCCTTTGTCCCCGCGCTCGCCACGCGTCCTTCGTCCACGCGCCCATCGTTCCTCTACGTGCCAGTCCTCCGTCCTCGCGCCCGCCCCGGGTCCTTGGTCCAGGCACGCGCGCGGGGAGCCGCGCCTCCCGCGTCCCAGAGACCCACGCGCCCTCCGGTGGCTCAGACAGGTACTGCGTCGGGGCGCACCACTTTCCCAGGCCGGCAGCGCCCGCCCTGCGGACTCCAGCTCCTGGGCAGGCCCTGAGCCTCCCGCCCCGCCGCCAGGGCCCCAGACGAGGCTGGGCCCCAGACGACGCTGACGTGGGTCGGGCCTCCTGCCGCTTCGGAAGCGTCCCCGTTTCCGGTCTGAAGCGCTTCCAGAGCCCAGGGGCTGCCTGGGTGGCACATCCCCCGTTTTTGATCCTAGCGAGGGCTTCTCTGCCGTCCAGTCGAGAGGAACCGGAGCGGTGGGGACCCCCTCGGGCTCTTCCGCCCAGGTCGCTGATTCTCAAACGTCTCAGTGCAGGGAGAATTTCCTGGGAGGCCCTGCACGGAACACTGCACGTCTCTGGGGCCCCCCTTCCCGACACCCCGACGCCCTGACGCACCGCATCTCGCAGGAGCTGGACAGTTGGCACTTTCAGAAGCTCTCCTGGGCTGATGCCTCTGACCTTGGTCTGGCGGGTCCCAGTGGCCTTGAGCTACCTTCCTACTTTCTTCCCTTGGACACCTGAGCTTCCACCTGGCTAGCCCGGTGCTCTCCTCTCCGCCCTGGGCCGCCAGCAGAGGGCTCGTGGGGGCTGGGGCTGGCCTCGCCGCCCCGCCTCTTGTCTTCCAATTGGTCCCTGGCGGGCGGGGCGGGGCGGGGCGGGGCGGGGCTGGGCCAGTCCCCGCCCCGCGGCTGGGGTCCCATTTTTTCCCTCCTGGCTGAGCCGGCGCCAGGCAGATGCTGTCACTGAGGCCAAGTGGTGCACACGTTGGTCCGCAGCTCAGCTGGAGCCCTTGGTGTTCGGACGCCAGACTTTAGGGCTGCTGCCACTTCCCTGGTGGGAGCAGGGCCTAGTGGTGCGTGGGTCCCGGACAGAGAGGAGACAGCCGCCTGCGATCGGGCCTCCCAAGGCCACGCAGAATCGGGTCGAGGGGGCGGGAGCCCCACTCCCCGAAGCCACACAGGCCGCGGCCTCCTCGGGCTGTGACTGGGATCCCGGGGCACGGGGGTCGTGCACCTGCTTTTTAAGGTCTGGCGCCCGCCAGCCCGCCCCGGGCGCAGGCTCCTTGGTCGGCGGCGGTCGCGCCTGCTTTCGGGGTCACGAGGGCTCGGAACCTGACCCTGGCGTCTGGCCCGTGCTCCCAGGAGCCAAAGGCCTCCTGATTGTGACAGCCCGGGAGTTACTGCACCTGCCGCCAGGAGCTGCCCCCAGCCCAGCCCAGCCCAGCCCAGCCCAGCTGGAGGGCGCAGCCTGGTGGCCTCCTACCTGCCCCTGTGGATCGTGCCGCTGGGCCCCAGGAAACCGTCAGGCGGCTCCTGGAGCTTTGCCAGCGGTCGGTGGCTTCGGCCCGAGATGCGCACCCTGGAACGGGTCCTAGGTCCCTTGGTGTCCGAGCAGCTCCTGGCCCTCCTGGCCCAGGAGATCCACAGCCGCGTGCAGAAGCTGCTTCTGCAGAGCTGCGAGGAAGCTGTTCCTGTCCTAGGGCAGAAGGAGTAGCAACCGGGGACCCCCTCGCCCTCATTCACACTGAGACTCCACCTCAGATATGGCGTCTGCTCTAAGGTATTGACTCCTAAAACCTCAGGGCACTTGTTCTTCCGAATTCTCTGAGCTGTCTCTTCTCCGTTCATATCTTTAGCCCGTTCTCCAGTGACTCCCCTTTCAGGGGACCCGGCCCAGTGTTCCAGCTCATCCGTTGTCACGGGTCTAAAACATACAGCAAGGAGGGTCTGCGTGCCCAGGCGTTTCCATCAAGCGTGACTTAGAGGTTTGGAGATGTGGAACCAAGGGCTCTATCCAAAAGAGCCGGTTGTTTTCATAAAGTGCGAGACATCCATGCGATGAACTATTTCAGAGAAAGTTTTTAAAATGTCCATAAGATATGACAGAAAGCTAGTGGCTGGACTGTGGTGGGAGGGCTAGAATGGGCGCTGCGCACTTAAAAGGTGCTCCCTTTGTAAAAAGCTTATTTGCCTCTGAGTCCTCTCTGCACTGAACGAGGGGCTCATGCTCACACCCCCGAGTTCAAGGGTCACACTCTATTCCTTTCCTAAAAAGGATTGCATTGATTGATTCATGAGAGACACAGAGAGAGGGGCGCCTGGGTGGCTCAGCGGTTGAGCATCTCCTTTGGCTCAGGCCGTGAACCCCGAGTCGTGGGACAGAGCCCCGCCTCAGGTCCCCTGCTCAGTGGGAGCCTGCTTCTCACTCTCCCTCTGTTGCTCCCTCTGCTTCTGCGCTCTGTCTCTCTCTGCCAAATAAAGAAGATCTTAAAAAATATAAAACCGCAGGATGCATCAGAGTCTGAGCTTCACACCAGTGCGCTTTGGGCTAGCGGTCCTAGCCTGCTGGGAAGAAGTCAACGACGTAGGAGCTCATCCCGAGAAGCCAGCCACAGGCAAACGCAGAAAGGGGCAACCGCAGTGGTTACCAGAGGCCACACTCACCTCCCTCACCTTGCTTCCTTTCTCCCAAAGCCATAAAGCTGCAGGTCCTGACCTCTTCCGTAGTTAGCAGAAGCTGATGAAAGCCACGGACTCACTTCCCAGAAATACACAGCGCGCGCGCGCACACACACACACACACACACACACACATCCCATGTCAAAGGTTTACAAAATGTCCATGAACGTCCAAGGGCCCTCTATGACTGTGCTGCCCCATACGATAGTGCACGTCCCGTGTGGCAGTTTCAGTTGAATTAATCTGAAAGATTCAGTTTCTCATTCCCACTGGCCACATTTCAAGTGCTCTAGAGACAGAATTTCAGGAAGTCCTATGGGACAGCTCGGCTTTGAAACTCCACAGGCCTAAGGCTAAGGACCCCACCCCTTAAGCGAAGCCCTATCCATCTGGAGGCTTGTAACCCCACTGCCACTCTACTGTTCGCCGTCTTCTGTTTCTGTATATAGGCGGGCCGCCGCACAAGTGGGGGCAGCGCTCACACCTCTGCTGAGCAACCCTGAAGGTCCAGGTGGCTCTGAGTGACCCTCGGTCACCTTGCGCCACAGGCATCATAGCTGCAGCCATGCCTCCAAAGGCTGCAAATCCACAAGGCTTCGTGCCTCTCCGCTCAAGGAGTGCATCCTTCAGCCAGCATCAGCGTGACCGGCCTCCTGCTAGGGCATGCGGGGCTTCCTCGTGCGGGGGCGGGCAGGGGACGGCTTGGGGGGTGGCGGAAACAGACCGCAACAGGGTGGGCCACCGGCCATCTGGGCTGCGTGAAGGACGAAGGACACCGATCGTGTCACGCTCGTCCTGCTGTGTCCAGGTGCTGCTCTAAGCCTCGTATGCATAGGCCGGGTCCCCCAGCCCTCACCCAAAGCTCATGCCCGGAGTCCAGAGGAGGGGCCTGAGGCTTGTGGCTCAGGAGCACTGAATGACGCGTCCCAGGTCACACAGAATATGCCAGAGGGTTATGGCGACCGGGCTAGAGTGGATAGCCCTTGCAATGCTCACGTGTAGCAACATCCAAAGGTTCTTAGTGCAACGTCCGGGGCCAGGCTGGTGGACACAGGGGTGGTCACGTGCACGTCAGCACAGGTCTCCAGACCTGTACCGGCCCCCACCCGCGTCCCCCACATGCTCTCCCTCTCTTTGCTCACAGCCCTGGGGTCCCCGGCCTCGTCCCTGGAGGCCATGAAACAGAAAACGACTCAGGACTCTTCCTGCCCAGTCTTGGAAAACAGCGCTGTTCTCACCCCATCCCTGGGCAAGTTTGTTTTGCACAAGGAATGATTTCCTCCCTTGAGGGAGGGCGGGTGGCAGAGGGAGAGGGAGGGAGAGACTGACAAGCGCGGGAGATCCTGACCTCAGGACCCTGAGTTGAGGGCCTGAGCTGACCCCCAGGATCCCAAGCTCAAGCAACTGAGCCGCTCAGGCCCCGCCCGCCGCCGCGCCTCTGCCCCCCCTCCCCCCACCTCGGGGAAGGTATCTGCAAGGACGCCCAGGGTCTCTCCTTGAACCTTCAGTTTCCCCAGGTTTCCCGCGGCGGCGCATGCAGCTGCACGGAAGCCACGGGCAGCAGGCCGGCCTGGCCCAGAGGAAGCGCTCCTGCAGGGGGATTGCTCGCGAGCACCCATTCCTTGAGAGCGTGCGCGGTCGCCCGCCCTCAGCCCCGAGCCTTCCTCGCGGCTCCGAGGCATCCAGGAAGCGGGCCGCTTGGGCTGTGGACATACGTGCCCTGACCGTGCTGGGCCTCAGAGCTGGCAGCCCTCCCCACACGGGCCCCAACCCTCCAGCACGACCACCAGGGAGGGCCCAGATGGTCCGGCCGTCCCTCCATGCGCTCTCCCGCAGGGCAGCCTCACTGCATGCACCGAGGCTTCTCCCCAAAGCCGCCTGAGCGAGCCCGCGCTCACTCGGCCCCGGGATAAGAAGGCTGCGTGCAAAGCGGGCACGCACTCGGGGAAAAGCGAGGGCGACGCGTCTCGGGAACGTCCAAAATCCGGTTACCAGGCAGCTGCCGGGGCGCCGGGGCGGGTGCGGGTGCGGGTGCGGGTGCGGGTGCGGGCGCGCTCCCCACCAGGATGACCCAGGGCCCCGCCGGGCGCTCCTCGCCCCAGACAACCTGGGCAAGGCCCGGCCTGGGGCGCAGGGAGCGGCGGCAGGGAGTCCGGCGGGCGGGACAGGGGCGGGCCGCGCGTGTCCTTCGTCCACGCACCCGCCGCCCATCTTCCGTCCACGCGCCCGCCCTCTGGCCACGCGCCCCCCACGTGTCGCTCGTCCTCGTCCTCGCGCCCGCCGCCCGTGCTCGTCCACGCGCCCATCATTCTTCCACGCGCCTGTCCTCTGTCCCCGCGCCCCCGCGTGTCCTTTGTCCCCGCGCTCGCCACGCGTCCTTCGTCCACGCGCCCATCGTTCCTCTACGTGCCAGTCCTCCGTCCTCGCGCCCGCCCCGGGTCCTTGGTCCAGGCACGCGCGCGGGGAGCCGCGCCTCCCGCGTCCCAGAGACCCACGCGCCCTCCGGTGGCTCAGACAGGTACTGCGTCGGGGCGCACCACTTTCCCAGGCCGGCAGCGCCCGCCCTGCGGACTCCAGCTCCTGGGCAGGCCCTGAGCCTCCCGCCCCGCCGCCAGGGCCCCAGACGAGGCTGGGCCCCAGACGACGCTGACGTGGGTCGGGCCTCCTGCCGCTTCGGAAGCGTCCCCGTTTCCGGTCTGAAGCGCTTCCAGAGCCCAGGGGCTGCCTGGGTGGCACATCCCCCGTTTTTGATCCCAGCGAGGGCTTCTCTGCCGTCCAGTCGAGAGGAACCGGAGCGGTGGGGACCCCCTCGGGCTCTTCCGCCCAGGTCGCTGATTCTCAAACGTCTCAGTGCAGGGAGAATTTCCTGGGAGGCCCTGCACGGAACACTGCACGTCTCTGGGGCCCCCCTTCCCGACACCCCGACGCCCTGACGCACCGCATCTCGCAGGAGCTGGACAGTTGGCACTTTCAGAAGCTCTCCTGGGCTGATCCCTCTGACCTTGGTCTGGCGGGTCCCAGTGGCCTTGAGCTACCTTCCTACTTTCTTCCCTTGGACACCTGAGCTTCCACCTGGCTAGCCCGGTGCTCTCCTCTCCGCCCTGGGCCGCCAGCAGAGGGCTCGTGGGGGCTGGGGCTGGCCTCGCCGCCCCGCCTCTTGTCTTCCAATTGGTCCCTGGCGGGCGGGGCGGGGCGGGGCGGGGCGGGGCTGGGCCAGTCCCCGCCCCGCGGCTGGGGTCCCATTTTTTCCCTCCTGGCTGAGCCGGCGCCAGGCAGATGCTGTCACTGAGGCCAAGTGGTGCACACGTTGGTCCGCAGCTCAGCTGGAGCCCTTGGTGTTCGGACGCCAGACTTTAGGGCTGCTGCCACTTCCCTGGTGGGAGCAGGGCCTAGTGGTGCGTGGGTCCCGGACAGAGAGGAGACAGCCGCCTGCGATCGGGCCTCCCAAGGCCGCGCAGAATCGGGTCGAGGGGGCGGGAGCCCCACTCCCCGAAGCCACACAGGCCGCGGCCCCTCCGGGCTGTGACTGGGAGCCCGGGGCACGGCGGTCGTGCACCTGCTTTTTAAGGTCTGGCGCCCGCCAGCCCGCCCCGGGCGCAGGCTCCTTGGTCGGCGGCGGTCGCGCCTGCTTTCGGGGTCACGAGGGCTCGGAACCTGACCCTGGCGTCTGGCCCGTGCTCCCAGGAGCCAAAGGCCTCCTGATTGTGACAGCCCGGGAGTTACTGCACCTGCCGCCAGGAGCTGCCCCCAGCCCAGCCCAGCCCAGCCCAGCCCAGCCCAGCCCAGCCCAGCTGGAGGGCGCAGCCTGGTGGCCTCCTACCTGCCCCTGTGGATCGTGCCGCTGGGCCCCAGGAAACCGTCAGGCGGCTCCTGGAGCTTTGCCAGCGGTCGGTGGCTTCGGCCCGAGATGCGCACCCTGGAACGGGTCCTAGGTCCCTTGGTGTCCGAGCAGCTCCTGGCCCTCCTGGCCCAGGAGATCCACAGCCGCGTGCAGAAGCTGCTTCTGCAGAGCTGCGAGGAAGCTGTTCCTGTCCTAGGGCAGAAGGAGTAGCAACCGGGGACCCCCTCGCCCTCATTCACACTGAGACTCCACCTCAGATATGGCGTCTGCTCTAAGGTATTGACTCCTAAATCCTCAGGGCACTTGTTCTTCCGAATTCTCTGAGCTGTCTCTTCTCCGTTCATATCTTTAGCCCGTTCTCCAGTGACTCCCCTTTCAGGGGACCCGGCCCAGTGTTCCAGCTCATCCGTTGTCACGGGTCTAAAACATACAGCAAGGAGGGTCTGCGTGCCCAGGCGTTTCCATCAAGCGTGACTTAGAGGTTTGGAGATGTGGAACCAAGGGCTCTATCCAAAAGAGCCGGTTGTTTTCATAAAGTGCGAGACATCCATGCGATGAACTATTTCAGAGAAAGTTTTTAAAATGTCCATAAGATATGACAGAAAGCTAGTGGCTGGACTGTGGTGGGAGGGCTAGAATGGGCGCTGCGCACTTAAAAGGTGCTCCCTTTGTAAAAAGCTTATTTGCCTCTGAGTCCTCTCTGCACTGAACGAGGGGCTCATGCTCACACCCCCGAGTTCAAGGGTCACACTCTATTCCTTTCCTAAAAAGGATTGCATTGATTGATTCATGAGAGACACAGAGAGAGGGGCGCCTGGGTGGCTCAGCGGTTGAGCATCTCCTTTGGCTCAGGCCGTGAACCCCGAGTCGTGGGACAGAGCCCCGCCTCAGGTCCCCTGCTCAGTGGGAGCCTGCTTCTCACTCTCCCTCTGTTGCTCCCTCTGCTTCTGCGCTCTGTCTCTCTCTGCCAAATAAAGAAGATCTTAAAAAATATAAAACCGCAGGATGCATCAGAGTCTGAGCTTCACACCAGTGCGCTTTGGGCTAGCGGTCCTAGCCTGCTGGGAAGAAGTCAACGACGTAGGAGCTCATCCCGAGAAGCCAGCCACAGGCAAACGCAGAAAGGGGCAACCGCAGTGGTTACCAGAGGCCACACTCACCTCCCTCACCTTGCTTCCTTTCTCCCAAAGCCATAAAGCTGCAGGTCCTGACCTCTTCCGTAGTTAGCAGAAGCTGATGAAAGCCACGGACTCACTTCCCAGAAATACACAGCGCGCGCGCGCACACACACACACACACACACACACACACACATCCCATGTCAAAGGTTTACAAAATGTCCATGAACGTCCAAGGGCCCTCTATGACTGTGCTGCCCCATACGATAGTGCACGTCCCGTGTGGCAGTTTCAGTTGAATTAATCTGAAAGATTCAGTTTCTCATTCCCACTGGCCACATTTCAAGTGCTCTAGAGACAGAATTTCAGGAAGTCCTATGGGACAGCTCGGCTTTGAAACTCCACAGGCCTAAGGCTAAGGACCCCACCCCTTAAGCGAAGCCCTATCCATCTGGTGGCTTGTAACCCCACTGCCACTCTACTGTTCGCCGTCTTCTGTTTCTGTATATAGGCGGGCCGCCGCACAAGTGGGGGCAGCGCTCACACCTCTGCTGAGCAACCCTGAAGGTCCAGGTGGCTCTGAGTGACCCTCGGTCACCTTGCGCCACGGGCATCATAGCTGCAGCCATGCCTCCAAAGGCTGCAAATCCACAAGGCTTCGTGCCTCTCCGCTCAAGGAGTGCATCCTTCAGCCAGCATCAGCGTGACCGGCCTCCTGCTAGGGCATGCGGGGCTTCCTCGTGCGGGGGCGGGCAGGGGACGGCTTGGGGGGTGGCGGAAACAGACCGCAACAGGGTGGGCCACCGGCCATCTGGGCTGCGTGAAGGACGAAGGACACCGATCGTGTCACGCTCGTCCTGCTGTGTCCAGGTGCTGCTCTAAGCCTCGTATGCATAGGCCGGGTCCCCCAGCCCTCACCCAAAGCTCATGCCCGGAGTCCAGAGGAGGGGCCTGAGGCTTGTGGCTCAGGAGCACTGAATGACGCGTCCCAGGTCACACAGAATATGCCAGAGGGTTATGGCGACCGGGCTAGAGTGGATAGCCCTTGCAATGCTCACGTGTAGCAACATCCAAAGGTTCTTAGTGCAACGTCCGGGGCCAGGCTGGTGGACACAGGGGTGGTCACGTGCACGTCAGCACAGGTCTCCAGACCTGTACCGGCCCCCACCCGCGCCCCCCACATGCTCTCCCTCTCTTTGCTCACAGCCCTGGGGTCCCCGGCCTCGTCCCTGGAGGCCATGAAACAGAAAACGACTCAGGACTCTTCCTGCCCAGTCTTGGAAAACAGCGCTGTTCCCACCCCACCCCTGGGCAAGTTTCTTTTGCACAAGGAATGATTTCTTCCCTTGAGGGAGGGCGGGTGGCAGAGGGAGAGGGAGGGAGAGACTGACAAGCGCGGGAGATCCTGACCTCAGGACCCTGAGTTGAGGGCCTGAGCTGACCCCCAGGATCCCAAGCTCAAGCAACTGAGCCGCTCAGGCCCCGCCCGCCGCCGCGCCTCTGCCCCCCCTCCCCCCACCTCGGGGAAGGTATCTGCAAGGACGCCCAGGGTCTCTCCTTGAACCTTCAGTTTCCCCAGGTTTCCCGCGGCGGCGCATGCAGCTGCACGGAAGCCACGGGCAGCAGGCCGGCCTGGCCCAGAGGAAGCGCTCCTGCAGGGGGATTGCTCGCGAGCACCCATTCCTTGAGAGCGTGCGCGGTCGCCCGCCCTCAGCCCCGAGCCTTCCTCGCGGCTCCGAGGCATCCAGGAAGCGGGCCGCTTGGGCTGTGGACATACGTGCCCTGACCGTGCTGGGCCTCAGAGCTGGCAGCCCTCCCCACACGGGCCCCAACCCTCCAGCACGACCACCAGGGAGGGCCCAGATGGTCCGGCCGTCCCTCCATGCGCTCTCCCGCAGGGCAGCCTCACTGCATGCACCGAGGCTTCTCCCCAAAGCCGCCTGAGCGAGCCCGCGCTCACTCGGCCCCGGGATAAGAAGGCTGCGTGCAAAGCGGGCACGCACTCGGGGAAAAGCGAGGGCGACGCGTCTCGGGAACGTCCAAAATCCGGTTACCAGGCAGCTGCCGGGGCGCCGGGGCGGGTGCGGGTGCGGGTGCGGGTGCGGGTGCGGGCGCGCTCCCCACCAGGATACCCAGGGCCCCGCCGGGCGCTCCTCGCCCCAGACAACCTGGGCAAGGCCCGGCCTGGGGCGCAGGGAGCGGCGGCAGGGAGTCCGGCGGGCGGGACAGGGGCGGGCCGCGCGTGTCCTTCGTCCACGCACCCGCCGCCCATCTTCCGTCCACGCGCCCGCCCTCTGGCCACGCGCCCCCCACGTGTCGCTCGTCCTCGTCCTCGCGCCCGCCGCCCGTGCTCGTCCACGCGCCCATCATTCTTCCACGCGCCTGTCCTCTGTCCCCGCGCCCCCGCGTGTCCTTTGTCCCCGCGCTCGCCACGCGTCCTTCGTCCACGCGCCCATCGTTCCTCTACGTGCCAGTCCTCCGTCCTCGCGCCCGCCCCGGGTCCTTGGTCCAGGCACGCGCGCGGGGAGCCGCGCCTCCCGCGTCCCAGAGACCCACGCGCCCTCCGGTGGCTCAGACAGGTACTGCGTCGGGGCGCACCACTTTCCCAGGCCGGCAGCGCCCGCCCTGCGGACTCCAGCTCCTGGGCAGGCCCTGAGCCTCCCGCCCCGCCGCCAGGGCCCCAGACGAGGCTGGGCCCCAGACGACGCTGACGTGGGTCGGGCCTCCTGCCGCTTCGGAAGCGTCCCCGTTTCCGGTCTGAAGCGCTTCCAGAGCCCAGGGGCTGCCTGGGTGGCACATCCCCCGTTTTTGATCCTAGCGAGGGCTTCTCTGCCGTCCAGTCGAGAGGAACCGGAGCGGTGGGGACCCCCTCGGGCTCTTCCGCCCAGGTCGCTGATTCTCAAACGTCTCAGTGCAGGGAGAATTTCCTGGGAGGCCCTGCACGGAACACTGCACGTCTCTGGGGCCCCCCTTCCCGACACCCCGACGCCCTGACGCACCGCATCTCGCAGGAGCTGGACAGTTGGCACTTTCAGAAGCTCTCCTGGGCTGATCCCTCTGACCTTGGTCTGGCGGGTCCCAGTGGCCTTGAGCTACCTTCCTACTTTCTTCCCTTGGACACCTGAGCTTCCACCTGGCTAGCCCGGTGCTCTCCTCTCCGCCCTGGGCCGCCAGCAGAGGGCTCGTGGGGGCTGGGGCTGGCCTCGCCGCCCCGCCTCTTGTCTTCCAATTGGTCCCTGGCGGGCGGGGCGGGGCGGGGCGGGGCGGGGCTGGGCCAGTCCCCGCCCCGCGGCTGGGGTCCCATTTTTTCCCTCCTGGCTGAGCCGGCGCCAGGCAGATGCTGTCACTGAGGCCAAGTGGTGCACACGTTGGTCCGCAGCTCAGCTGGAGCCCTTGGTGTTCGGACGCCAGACTTTAGGGCTGCTGCCACTTCCCTGGTGGGAGCAGGGCCTAGTGGTGCGTGGGTCCCGGACAGAGAGGAGACAGCCGCCTGCGATCGGGCCTCCCAAGGCCGCGCAGAATCGGGTCGAGGGGGCGGGAGCCCCACTCCCCGAAGCCACACAGGCCGCGGCCCCTCCGGGCTGTGACTGGGAGCCCGGGGCACGGCGGTCGTGCACCTGCTTTTTAAGGTCTGGCGCCCGCCAGCCCGCCCCGGGCGCAGGCTCCTTGGTCGGCGGCGGTCGCGCCTGCTTTCGGGGTCACGAGGGCTCGGAACCTGACCCTGGCGTCTGGCCCGTGCTCCCAGGAGCCAAAGGCCTCCTGATTGTGACAGCCCGGGAGTTACTGCACCTGCCGCCAGGAGCTGCCCCCAGCCCAGCCCAGCCCAGCCCAGCCCAGCCCAGCTGGAGGGCGCAGCCTGGTGGCCTCCTACCTGCCCCTGTGGATCGTGCCGCTGGGCCCCAGGAAACCGTCAGGCGGCTCCTGGAGCTTTGCCAGCGGTCGGTGGCTTCGGCCCGAGATGCGCACCCTGGAACGGGTCCTAGGTCCCTTGGTGTCCGAGCAGCTCCTGGCCCTCCTGGCCCAGGAGATCCACAGCCGCGTGCAGAAGCTGCTTCTGCAGAGCTGCGAGGAAGCTGTTCCTGTCCTAGGGCAGAAGGAGTAGCAACCGGGGACCCCCTCGCCCTCATTCACACTGAGACTCCACCTCAGATATGGCGTCTGCTCTAAGGTATTGACTCCTAAAACCTCAGGGCACTTGTTCTTCCGAATTCTCTGAGCTGTCTCTTCTCCGTTCATATCTTTAGCCCGTTCTCCAGTGACTCCCCTTTCAGGGGACCCGGCCCAGTGTTCCAGCTCATCCGTTGTCACGGGTCTAAAACATACAGCAAGGAGGGTCTGCGTGCCCAGGCGTTTCCATCAAGCGTGACTTAGAGGTTTGGAGATGTGGAACCAAGGGCTCTATCCAAAAGAGCCGGTTGTTTTCATAAAGTGCGAGACATCCATGCGATGAACTATTTCAGAGAAAGTTTTTAAAATGTCCATAAGATATGACAGAAAGCTAGTGGCTGGACTGTGGTGGGAGGGCTAGAATGGGCGCTGCGCACTTAAAAGGTGCTCCCTTTGTAAAAAGCTTATTTGCCTCTGAGTCCTCTCTGCACTGAACGAGGGGCTCATGCTCACACCCCCGAGTTCAAGGGTCACACTCTATTCCTTTCCTAAAAAGGATTGCATTGATTGATTCATGAGAGACACAGAGAGAGGGGCGCCTGGGTGGCTCAGCGGTTGAGCATCTCCTTTGGCTCAGGCCGTGAACCCCGAGTCGTGGGACAGAGCCCCGCCTCAGGTCCCCTGCTCAGTGGGAGCCTGCTTCTCACTCTCCCTCTGTTGCTCCCTCTGCTTCTGCGCTCTGTCTCTCTCTGCCAAATAAAGAAGATCTTAAAAAATATAAAACCGCAGGATGCATCAGAGTCTGAGCTTCACACCAGTGCGCTTTGGGCTAGCGGTCCTAGCCTGCTGGGAAGAAGTCAACGACGTAGGAGCTCATCCCGAGAAGCCAGCCACAGGCAAACGCAGAAAGGGGCAACCGCAGTGGTTACCAGAGGCCACACTCACCTCCCTCACCTTGCTTCCTTTCTCCCAAAGCCATAAAGCTGCAGGTCCTGACCTCTTCCGTAGTTAGCAGAAGCCGATGAAAGCCACGGACTCACTTCCCAGAAATACACAGCGCGCGCGCGCACACACACACACACACACACACACACATCCCATGTCAAAGGTTTACAAAATGTCCATGAACGTCCAAGGGCCCTCTATGACTGTGCTGCCCCATACGATAGTGCACGTCCCGTGTGGCAGTTTCAGTTGAATTAATCTGAAAGATTCAGTTTCTCATTCCCACTGGCCACATTTCAAGTGCTCTAGAGACAGAATTTCAGGAAGTCCTATGGGACAGCTCGGCTTTGAAACTCCACAGGCCTAAGGCTAAGGACCCCACCCCTTAAGCGAAGCCCTATCCATCTGGTGGCTTGTAACCCCACTGCCACTCTACTGTTCGCCGTCTTCTGTTTCTGTATATAGGCGGGCCGCCGCACAAGTGGGGGCAGCGCTCACACCTCTGCTGAGCAACCCTGAAGGTCCAGGTGGCTCTGAGTGACCCTCGGTCACCTTGCGCCACGGGCATCATAGCTGCAGCCATGCCTCCAAAGGCTGCAAATCCACAAGGCTTCGTGCCTCTCCGCTCAAGGAGTGCATCCTTCAGCCAGCATCAGCGTGACCGGCCTCCTGCTAGGGCATGCGGGGCTTCCTCGTGCGGGGGCGGGCAGGGGACGGCTTGGGGGGTGGCGGAAACAGACCGCAACAGGGTGGGCCACCGGCCATCTGGGCTGCGTGAAGGACGAAGGACACCGATCGTGTCACGCTCGTCCTGCTGTGTCCAGGTGCTGCTCTAAGCCTCGTATGCATAGGCCGGGTCCCCCAGCCCTCACCCAAAGCTCATGCCCGGAGTCCAGAGGAGGGGCCTGAGGCTTGTGGCTCAGGAGCACTGAATGACGCGTCCCAGGTCACACAGAATATGCCAGAGGGTTATGGCGACCGGGCTAGAGTGGATAGCCCTTGCAATGCTCACGTGTAGCAACATCCAAAGGTTCTTAGTGCAACGTCCGGGGCCAGGCTGGTGGACACAGGGGTGGTCACGTGCACGTCAGCACAGGTCTCCAGACCTGTACCGGCCCCCACCCGCGCCCCCCACATGCTCTCCCTCTCTTTGCTCACAGCCCTGGGGTCCCCGGCCTCGTCCCTGGAGGCCATGAAACAGAAAACGACTCAGGACTCTTCCTGCCCAGTCTTGGAAAACAGCGCTGTTCCCACCCCACCCCTGGGCAAGTTTCTTTTGCACAAGGAATGATTTCTTCCCTTGAGGGAGGGCGGGTGGCAGAGGGAGAGGGAGGGAGAGACTGACAAGCGCGGGAGATCCTGACCTCAGGACCCTGAGTTGAGGGCCTGAGCTGACCCCCAGGATCCCAAGCTCAAGCAACTGAGCCGCTCAGGCCCCGCCCGCCGCCGCGCCTCTGCCCCCCCTCCCCCCACCTCGGGGAAGGTATCTGCAAGGACGCCCAGGGTCTCTCCTTGAACCTTCAGTTTCCCCAGGTTTCCCGCGGCGGCGCATGCAGCTGCACGGAAGCCACGGGCAGCAGGCCGGCCTGGCCCAGAGGAAGCGCTCCTGCAGGGGGATTGCTCGCGAGCACCCATTCCTTGAGAGCGTGCGCGGTCGCCCGCCCTCAGCCCCGAGCCTTCCTCGCGGCTCCGAGGCATCCAGGAAGCGGGCCGCTTGGGCTGTGGACATACGTGCCCTGACCGTGCTGGGCCTCAGAGCTGGCAGCCCTCCCCACACGGGCCCCAACCCTCCAGCACGACCACCAGGGAGGGCCCAGATGGTCAGGCCGTCCCTCCATGCGCTCTCCCGCAGGGCAGCCTCACTGCATGCACCGCGGCTTCTCCCCAAAGCCGCCTGAGCGAGCCCGCGCTCACTCGGCCCCGGGATAAGAAGGCTGCGTGCAAAGCGGGCACGCACTCGGGGAAAAGCGAGGGCGACGCGTCTCGGGAACGTCCAAAATCCGGTTACCAGGCAGCTGCCGGGGCGCCGGGGCGGGTGCGGGTGCGGGTGCGGGTGCGGGTGCGGGCGCGCTCCCCACCAGGATGACCCAGGGCCCCGCCGGGCGCTCCTCGCCCCAGACAACCTGGGCAAGGCCCGGCCTGGGGCGCAGGGAGCGGCGGCAGGGAGTCCGGCGGGCGGGCCAGCGGCGGGCCGCGCGTGTCCTTCGTCCACGCACCCGCCGCCCATCTTCCGTCCACGCGCCCGCCCTCTGGCCACGCGCCCCCCACGTGTCGCTCGTCCTCGTCCTCGCGCCCGCCGCCCGTGCTCGTCCACGCGCCCATCATTCTTCCACGCGCCTGTCCTCTGTCCCCGCGCCCCCGCGTGTCCTTTGTCCCCGCGCTCGCCACGCGTCCTTCGTCCACGCGCCCATCGTTCCTCTACGTGCCAGTCCTCCGTCCTCGCGCCCGCCCCGGGTCCTTGGTCCAGGCACGCGCGCGGGGAGCCGCGCCTCCCGCGTCCCAGAGACCCACGCGCCCTCCGGTGGCTCAGACAGGTACTGCGTCGGGGCGCACCACTTTCCCAGGCCGGCAGCGCCCGCCCTGCGGACTCCAGCTCCTGGGCAGGCCCTGAGCCTCCCGCCCCGCCGCCAGGGCCCCAGACGAGGCTGGGCCCCAGACGACGCTGACGTGGGTCGGGCCTCCTGCCGCTTCGGAAGCGTCCCCGTTTCCGGTCTGAAGCGCTTCCAGAGCCCAGGGGCTGCCTGGGTGGCACATCCCCCGTTTTTGATCCTAGCGAGGGCTTCTCTGCCGTCCAGTCGAGAGGAACCGGAGCGGTGGGGACCCCCTCGGGCTCTTCCGCCCAGGTCGCTGATTCTCAAACGTCTCAGTGCAGGGAGAATTTCCTGGGAGGCCCTGCACGGAACACTGCACGTCTCTGGGGCCCCCCTTCCCGACACCCCGACGCCCTGACGCACCGCATCTCGCAGGAGCTGGACAGTTGGCACTTTCAGAAGCTCTCCTGGGCTGATCCCTCTGACCTTGGTCTGGCGGGTCCCAGTGGCCTTGAGCTACCTTCCTACTTTCTTCCCTTGGACACCTGAGCTTCCACCTGGCTAGCCCGGTGCTCTCCTCTCCGCCCTGGGCCGCCAGCAGAGGGCTCGTGGGGGCTGGGGCTGGCCTCGCCGCCCCGCCTCTTGTCTTCCAATTGGTCCCTGGCGGGCGGGGCGGGGCGGGGCGGGGCGGGGCTGGGCCAGTCCCCGCCCCGCGGCTGGGGTCCCATTTTTTCCCTCCTGGCTGAGCCGGCGCCAGGCAGATGCTGTCACTGAGGCCAAGTGGTGCACACGTTGGTCCGCAGCTCAGCTGGAGCCCTTGGTGTTCGGACGCCAGACTTTAGGGCTGCTGCCACTTCCCTGGTGGGAGCAGGGCCTAGTGGTGCGTGGGTCCCGGACAGAGAGGAGACAGCCGCCTGCGATCGGGCCTCCCAAGGCCGCGCAGAATCGGGTCGAGGGGGCGGGAGCCCCACTCCCCGAAGCCACACAGGCCGCGGCCCCTCCGGGCTGTGACTGGGAGCCCGGGGCACGGCGGTCGTGCACCTGCTTTTTAAGGTCTGGCGCCCGCCAGCCCGCCCCGGGCGCAGGCTCCTTGGTCGGCGGCGGTCGCGCCTGCTTTCGGGGTCACGAGGGCTCGGAACCTGACCCTGGCGTCTGGCCCGTGCTCCCAGGAGCCAAAGGCCTCCTGATTGTGACAGCCCGGGAGTTACTGCACCTGCCGCCAGGAGCTGCCCCCAGCCCAGCCCAGCCCAGCCCAGCCCAGCCCAGCTGGAGGGCGCAGCCTGGTGGCCTCCTACCTGCCCCTGTGGATCGTGCCGCTGGGCCCCAGGAAACCGTCAGGCGGCTCCTGGAGCTTTGCCAGCGGTCGGTGGCTTCGGCCCGAGATGCGCACCCTGGAACGGGTCCTAGGTCCCTTGGTGTCCGAGCAGCTCCTGGCCCTCCTGGCCCAGGAGATCCACAGCCGCGTGCAGAAGCTGCTTCTGCAGAGCTGCGAGGAAGCTGTTCCTGTCCTAGGGCAGAAGGAGTAGCAACCGGGGACCCCCTCGCCCTCATTCACACTGAGACTCCACCTCAGATATGGCGTCTGCTCTAAGGTATTGACTCCTAAAACCTCAGGGCACTTGTTCTTCCGAATTCTCTGAGCTGTCTCTTCTCCGTTCATATCTTTAGCCCGTTCTCCAGTGACTCCCCTTTCAGGGGACCCGGCCCAGTGTTCCAGCTCATCCGTTGTCACGGGTCTAAAACATACAGCAAGGAGGGTCTGCGTGCCCAGGCGTTTCCATCAAGCGTGACTTAGAGGTTTGGAGATGTGGAACCAAGGGCTCTATCCAAAAGAGCCGGTTGTTTTCATAAAGTGCGAGACATCCATGCGATGAACTATTTCAGAGAAAGTTTTTAAAATGTCCATAAGATATGACAGAAAGCTAGTGGCTGGACTGTGGTGGGAGGGCTAGAATGGGCGCTGCGCACTTAAAAGGTGCTCCCTTTGTAAAAAGCTTATTTGCCTCTGAGTCCTCTCTGCACTGAACGAGGGGCTCATGCTCACACCCCCGAGTTCAAGGGTCACACTCTATTCCTTTCCTAAAAAGGATTGCATTGATTGATTCATGAGAGACACAGAGAGAGGGGCGCCTGGGTGGCTCAGCGGTTGAGCATCTCCTTTGGCTCAGGCCGTGAACCCCGAGTCGTGGGACAGAGCCCCGCCTCAGGTCCCCTGCTCAGTGGGAGCCTGCTTCTCACTCTCCCTCTGTTGCTCCCTCTGCTTCTGCGCTCTGTCTCTCTCTGCCAAATAAAGAAGATCTTAAAAAATATAAAACCGCAGGATGCATCAGAGTCTGAGCTTCACACCAGTGCGCTTTGGGCTAGCGGTCCTAGCCTGCTGGGAAGAAGTCAACGACGTAGGAGCTCATCCCGAGAAGCCAGCCACAGGCAAACGCAGAAAGGGGCAACCGCAGTGGTTACCAGAGGCCACACTCACCTCCCTCACCTTGCTTCCTTTCTCCCAAAGCCATAAAGCTGCAGGTCCTGACCTCTTCCGTAGTTAGCAGAAGCTGATGAAAGCCACGGACTCACTTCCCAGAAATACACAGCGTGCGCGCGCGCGCACACACACACACACACACACACACATCCCATGTCAAAGGTTTACAAAATGTCCATGAACGTCCAAGGGCCCTCTATGACTGTGCTGCCCCATACGATAGTGCACGTCCCGTGTGGCAGTTTCAGTTGAATTAATCTGAAAGATTCAGTTTCTCATTCCCACTGGCCACATTTCAAGTGCTCTAGAGACAGAATTTCAGGAAGTCCTATGGGACAGCTCGGCTTTGAAACTCCACAGGCCTAAGGCTAAGGACCCCACCCCTTAAGCGAAGCCCTATCCATCTGGTGGCTTGTAACCCCACTGCCACTCTACTGTTCGCCGTCTTCTGTTTCTGTATATAGGCGGGCCGCCGCACAAGTGGGGGCAGCGCTCACACCTCTGCTGAGCAACCCTGAAGGTCCAGGTGGCTCTGAGTGACCCTCGGTCACCTTGCGCCACGGGCATCATAGCTGCAGCCATGCCTCCAAAGGCTGCAAATCCACAAGGCTTCGTGCCTCTCCGCTCAAGGAGTGCATCCTTCAGCCAGCATCAGCGTGACCGGCCTCCTGCTAGGGCATGCGGGGCTTCCTCGTGCGGGGGCGGGCAGGGGACGGCTTGGGGGGTGGCGGAAACAGACCGCAACAGGGTGGGCCACCGGCCATCTGGGCTGCGTGAAGGACGAAGGACACCGATCGTGTCACGCTCGTCCTGCTGTGTCCAGGTGCTGCTCTAAGCCTCGTATGCATAGGCCGGGTCCCCCAGCCCTCACCCAAAGCTCATGCCCGGAGTCCAGAGGAGGGGCCTGAGGCTTGTGGCTCAGGAGCACTGAATGACGCGTCCCAGGTCACACAGAATATGCCAGAGGGTTATGGCGACCGGGCTAGAGTGGATAGCCCTTGCAATGCTCACGTGTAGCAACATCCAAAGGTTCTTAGTGCAACGTCCGGGGCCAGGCTGGTGGACACAGGGGTGGTCACGTGCACGTCAGCACAGGTCTCCAGACCTGTACCGGCCCCCACCCGCGCCCCCCACATGCTCTCCCTCTCTTTGCTCACAGCCCTGGGGTCCCCGGCCTCGTCCCTGGAGGCCATGAAACAGAAAACGACTCAGGACTCTTCCTGCCCAGTCTTGGAAAACAGCGCTGTTCCCACCCCACCCCTGGGCAAGTTTCTTTTGCACAAGGAATGATTTCTTCCCTTGAGGGAGGGCGGGTGGCAGAGGGAGAGGGAGGGAGAGACTGACAAGCGCGGGAGATCCTGACCTCAGGACCCTGAGTTGAGGGCCTGAGCTGACCCCCAGGATCCCAAGCTCAAGCAACTGAGCCGCTCAGGCCCCGCCCGCCGCCGCGCCTCTGCCCCCCCTCCCCCCACCTCGGGGAAGGTATCTGCAAGGACGCCCAGGGTCTCTCCTTGAACCTTCAGTTTCCCCAGGTTTCCCGCGGCGGCGCATGCAGCTGCACGGAAGCCACGGGCAGCAGGCCGGCCTGGCCCAGAGGAAGCGCTCCTGCAGGGGGATTGCTCGCGAGCACCCATTCCTTGAGAGCGTGCGCGGTCGCCCGCCCTCAGCCCCGAGCCTTCCTCGCGGCTCCGAGGCATCCAGGAAGCGGGCCGCTTGGGCTGTGGACATACGTGCCCTGACCGTGCTGGGCCTCAGAGCTGGCAGCCCTCCCCACACGGGCCCCAACCCTCCAGCACGACCACCAGGGAGGGCCCAGATGGTCAGGCCGTCCCTCCATGCGCTCTCCCGCAGGGCAGCCTCACTGCATGCACCGAGGCTTCTCCCCAAAGCCGCCTGAGCGAGCCCGCGCTCACTCGGCCCCGGGATAAGAAGGCTGCGTGCAAAGCGGGCACGCACTCGGGGAAAAGCGAGGGCGACGCGTCTCGGGAACGTCCAAAATCCGGTTACCAGGCAGCTGCCGGGGCGCCGGGGCGGGTGCGGGTGCGGGTGCGGGTGCGGGTGCGGGCGCGCTCCCCACCAGGATGACCCAGGGCCCCGCCGGGCGCTCCTCGCCCCAGACAACCTGGGCAAGGCCCGGCCTGGGGCGCAGGGAGCGGCGGCAGGGAGTCCGGCGGGCGGGACAGGGGCGGGCCGCGCGTGTCCTTCGTCCACGCACCCGCCGCCCATCTTCCGTCCACGCGCCCGCCCTCTGGCCACGCGCCCCCCACGTGTCGCTCGTCCTCGTCCTCGCGCCCGCCGCCCGTGCTCGTCCACGCGCCCATCATTCTTCCATGCGCCTGTCCTCTGTCCCCGCGCCCCCGCGTGTCCTTTGTCCCCGCGCTCGCCACGCGTCCTTCGTCCACGCGCCCATCGTTCCTCTACGTGCCAGTCCTCCGTCCTCGCGCCCGCCCCGGGTCCTTGGTCCAGGCACGCGCGCGGGGAGCCGCGCCTCCCGCGTCCCAGAGACCCACGCGCCCTCCGGTGGCTCAGACAGGTACTGCGTCGGGGCGCACCACTTTCCCAGGCCGGCAGCGCCCGCCCTGCGGACTCCAGCTCCTGGGCAGGCCCTGAGCCTCCCGCCCCGCCGCCAGGGCCCCAGACGAGGCTGGGCCCCAGACGACGCTGACGTGGGTCGGGCCTCCTGCCGCTTCGGAAGCGTCCCCGTTTCCGGTCTGAAGCGCTTCCAGAGCCCAGGGGCTGCCTGGGTGGCACATCCCCCGTTTTTGATCCCAGCGAGGGCTTCTCTGCCGTCCAGTCGAGAGGAACCGGAGCGGTGGGGACCCCCTCGGGCTCTTCCGCCCAGGTCGCTGATTCTCAAACGTCTCAGTGCAGGGAGAATTTCCTGGGAGGCCCTGCACGGAACACTGCACGTCTCTGGGGCCCCCCTTCCCGACACCCCGACGCCCTGACGCACCGCATCTCGCAGGAGCTGGACAGTTGGCACTTTCAGAAGCTCTCCTGGGCTGATCCCTCTGACCTTGGTCTGGCGGGTCCCAGTGGCCTTGAGCTACCTTCCTACTTTCTTCCCTTGGACACCTGAGCTTCCACCTGGCTAGCCCGGTGCTCTCCTCTCCGCCCTGGGCCGCCAGCAGAGGGCTCGTGGGGGCTGGGGCTGGCCTCGCCGCCCCGCCTCTTGTCTTCCAATTGGTCCCTGGCGGGCGGGGCGGGGCGGGGCGGGGCGGGGCTGGGCCAGTCCCCGCCCCGCGGCTGGGGTCCCATTTTTTCCCTCCTGGCTGAGCCGGCGCCAGGCAGATGCTGTCACTGAGGCCAAGTGGTGCACACGTTGGTCCGCAGCTCAGCTGGAGCCCTTGGTGTTCGGACGCCAGACTTTAGGGCTGCTGCCACTTCCCTGGTGGGAGCAGGGCCTAGTGGTGCGTGGGTCCCGGACAGAGAGGAGACAGCCGCCTGCGATCGGGCCTCCCAAGGCCGCGCAGAATCGGGTCGAGGGGGCGGGAGCCCCACTCCCCGAAGCCACACAGGCCGCGGCCCCTCCGGGCTGTGACTGGGAGCCCGGGGCACGGCGGTCGTGCACCTGCTTTTTAAGGTCTGGCGCCCGCCAGCCCGCCCCGGGCGCAGGCTCCTTGGTCGGCGGCGGTCGCGCCTGCTTTCGGGGTCACGAGGGCTCGGAACCTGACCCTGGCGTCTGGCCCGTGCTCCCAGGAGCCAAAGGCCTCCTGATTGTGACAGCCCGGGAGTTACTGCACCTGCCGCCAGGAGCTGCCCCCAGCCCAGCCCAGCCCAGCCCAGCCCAGCCCAGCCCAGCTGGAGGGCGCAGCCTGGTGGCCTCCTACCTGCCCCTGTGGATCGTGCCGCTGGGCCCCAGGAAACCGTCAGGCGGCTCCTGGAGCTTTGCCAGCGGTCGGTGGCTTCGGCCCGAGATGCGCACCCTGGAACGGGTCCTAGGTCCCTTGGTGTCCGAGCAGCTCCTGGCCCTCCTGGCCCAGGAGATCCACAGCCGCGTGCAGAAGCTGCTTCTGCAGAGCTGCGAGGAAGCTGTTCCTGTCCTAGGGCAGAAGGAGTAGCAACCGGGGACCCCCTCGCCCTCATTCACACTGAGACTCCACCTCAGATATGGCGTCTGCTCTAAGGTATTGACTCCTAAAACCTCAGGGCACTTGTTCTTCCGAATTCTCTGAGCTGTCTCTTCTCCGTTCATATCTTTAGCCCGTTCTCCAGTGACTCCCCTTTCAGGGGACCCGGCCCAGTGTTCCAGCTCATCCGTTGTCACGGGTCTAAAACATACAGCAAGGAGGGTCTGCGTGCCCAGGCGTTTCCATCAAGCGTGACTTAGAGGTTTGGAGATGTGGAACCAAGGGCTCTATCCAAAAGAGCCGGTTGTTTTCATAAAGTGCGAGACATCCATGCGATGAACTATTTCAGAGAAAGTTTTTAAAATGTCCATAAGATATGACAGAAAGCTAGTGGCTGGACTGTGGTGGGAGGGCTAGAATGGGCGCTGCGCACTTAAAAGGTGCTCCCTTTGTAAAAAGCTTATTTGCCTCTGAGTCCTCTCTGCACTGAACGAGGGGCTCATGCTCACACCCCCGAGTTCAAGGGTCACACTCTATTCCTTTCCTAAAAAGGATTGCATTGATTGATTCATGAGAGACACAGAGAGAGGGGCGCCTGGGTGGCTCAGCGGTTGAGCATCTCCTTTGGCTCAGGCCGTGAACCCCGAGTCGTGGGACAGAGCCCCGCCTCAGGTCCCCTGCTCAGTGGGAGCCTGCTTCTCACTCTCCCTCTGTTGCTCCCTCTGCTTCTGCGCTCTGTCTCTCTCTGCCAAATAAAGAAGATCTTAAAAAATATAAAACCGCAGGATGCATCAGAGTCTGAGCTTCACACCAGTGCGCTTTGGGCTAGCGGTCCTAGCCTGCTGGGAAGAAGTCAACGACGTAGGAGCTCATCCCGAGAAGCCAGCCACAGGCAAACGCAGAAAGGGGCAACCGCAGTGGTTACCAGAGGCCACACTCACCTCCCTCACCTTGCTTCCTTTCTCCCAAAGCCATAAAGCTGCAGGTCCTGACCTCTTCCGTAGTTAGCAGAAGCTGATGAAAGCCACGGACTCACTTCCCAGAAATACACAGCGTGCGCGCGCGCGCACACACACACACACACACACACACATCCCATGTCAAAGGTTTACAGGGATCCCTGGGTGGCGCAGCGGTTTGGCGCCTGCCTTTGGCCCAGGGCGCGATCCTGGAGACCCGGGATCGAATCCCACGTCGGGCTCCCGGTGCATGGAGCCTGCTTCTCCCTCTGCCTGTGTCTCTGCCTCTCTCTCTCTCTGTGACTATCCTAAATAAATAAATAAAAAAAAATATTAAAAAAAAAAAAAAAAAAAAAAAAAAAAAAAAAAGGTTTACAAAATGTCCATGAACGTCCAAGGGCCCTCTATGACTGTGCTGCCCCATACGATAGTGCACGTCCCGTGTGGCAGTTTCAGTTGAATTAATCTGAAAGATTCAGTTTCTCATTCCCACTGGCCACATTTCAAGTGCTCTAGAGACAGAATTTCAGGAAGTCCTATGGGACAGCTCGGCTTTGAAACTCCACAGGCCTAAGGCTAAGGACCCCACCCCTTAAGCGAAGCCCTATCCATCTGGTGGCTTGTAACCCCACTGCCACTCTACTGTTCGCCGTCTTCTGTTTCTGTATATAGGCGGGCCGCCGCACAAGTGGGGGCAGCGCTCACACCTCTGCTGAGCAACCCTGAAGGTCCAGGTGGCTCTGAGTGACCCTCGGTCACCTTGCGCCACGGGCATCATAGCTGCAGCCATGCCTCCAAAGGCTGCAAATCCACAAGGCTTCGTGCCTCTCCGCTCAAGGAGTGCATCCTTCAGCCAGCATCAGCGTGACCGGCCTCCTGCTAGGGCATGCGGGGCTTCCTCGTGCGGGGGCGGGCAGGGGACGGCTTGGGGGGTGGCGGAAACAGACCGCAACAGGGTGGGCCACCGGCCATCTGGGCTGCGTGAAGGACGAAGGACACCGATCGTGTCACGCTCGTCCTGCTGTGTCCAGGTGCTGCTCTAAGCCTCGTATGCATAGGCCGGGTCCCCCAGCCCTCACCCAAAGCTCATGCCCGGAGTCCAGAGGAGGGGCCTGAGGCTTGTGGCTCAGGAGCACTGAATGACGCGTCCCAGGTCACACAGAATATGCCAGAGGGTTATGGCGACCGGGCTAGAGTGGATAGCCCTTGCAATGCTCACGTGTAGCAACATCCAAAGGTTCTTAGTGCAACGTCCGGGGCCAGGCTGGTGGACACAGGGGTGGTCACGTGCACGTCAGCACAGGTCTCCAGACCTGTACCGGCCCCCACCCGCGCCCCCCACATGCTCTCCCTCTCTTTGCTCACAGCCCTGGGGTCCCCGGCCTCGTCCCTGGAGGCCATGAAACAGAAAACGACTCAGGACTCTTCCTGCCCAGTCTTGGAAAACAGCGCTGTTCCCACCCCACCCCTGGGCAAGTTTCTTTTGCACAAGGAATGATTTCTTCCCTTGAGGGAGGGCGGGTGGCAGAGGGAGAGGGAGGGAGAGACTGACAAGCGCGGGAGATCCTGACCTCAGGACCCTGAGTTGAGGGCCTGAGCTGACCCCCAGGATCCCAAGCTCAAGCAACTGAGCCGCTCAGGCCCCGCCCGCCGCCGCGCCTCTGCCCCCCCTCCCCCCACCTCGGGGAAGGTATCTGCAAGGACGCCCAGGGTCTCTCCTTGAACCTTCAGTTTCCCCAGGTTTCCCGCGGCGGCGCATGCAGCTGCACGGAAGCCACGGGCAGCAGGCCGGCCTGGCCCAGAGGAAGCGCTCCTGCAGGGGGATTGCTCGCGAGCACCCATTCCTTGAGAGCGTGCGCGGTCGCCCGCCCTCAGCCCCGAGCCTTCCTCGCGGCTCCGAGGCATCCAGGAAGCGGGCCGCTTGGGCTGTGGACATACGTGCCCTGACCGTGCTGGGCCTCAGAGCTGGCAGCCCTCCCCACACGGGCCCCAACCCTCCAGCACGACCACCAGGGAGGGCCCAGATGGTCAGGCCGTCCCTCCATGCGCTCTCCCGCAGGGCAGCCTCACTGCATGCACCGCGGCTTCTCCCCAAAGCCGCCTGAGCGAGCCCGCGCTCACTCGGCCCCGGGATAAGAAGGCTGCGTGCAAAGCGGGCACGCACTCGGGGAAAAGCGAGGGCGACGCGTCTCGGGAACGTCCAAAATCCGGTTACCAGGCAGCTGCCGGGGCGCCGGGGCGGGTGCGGGTGCGGGTGCGGGTGCGGGTGCGGGCGCGCTCCCCACCAGGATGACCCAGGGCCCCGCCGGGCGCTCCTCGCCCCAGACAACCTGGGCAAGGCCCGGCCTGGGGCGCAGGGAGCGGCGGCAGGGAGTCCGGCGGGCGGGACAGGGGCGGGCCGCGCGTGTCCTTCGTCCACGCACCCGCCGCCCATCTTCCGTCCACGCGCCCGCCCTCTGGCCACGCGCCCCCCACGTGTCGCTCGTCCTCGTCCTCGCGCCCGCCGCCCGTGCTCGTCCACGCGCCCATCATTCTTCCACGCGCCTGTCCTCTGTCCCCGCGCCCCCGCGTGTCCTTTGTCCCCGCGCTCGCCACGCGTCCTTCGTCCACGCGCCCATCGTTCCTCTACGTGCCAGTCCTCCGTCCTCGCGCCCGCCCCGGGTCCTTGGTCCAGGCACGCGCGCGGGGAGCCGCGCCTCCCGCGTCCCAGAGACCCACGCGCCCTCCGGTGGCTCAGACAGGTACTGCGTCGGGGCGCACCACTTTCCCAGGCCGGCAGCGCCCGCCCTGCGGACTCCAGCTCCTGGGCAGGCCCTGAGCCTCCCGCCCCGCCGCCAGGGCCCCAGACGAGGCTGGGCCCCAGACGACGCTGACGTGGGTCGGGCCTCCTGCCGCTTCGGAAGCGTCCCCGTTTCCGGTCTGAAGCGCTTCCAGAGCCCAGGGGCTGCCTGGGTGGCACATCCCCCGTTTTTGATCCCAGCGAGGGCTTCTCTGCCGTCCAGTCGAGAGGAACCGGAGCGGTGGGGACCCCCTCGGGCTCTTCCGCCCAGGTCGCTGATTCTCAAACGTCTCAGTGCAGGGAGAATTTCCTGGGAGGCCCTGCACGGAACACTGCACGTCTCTGGGGCCCCCCTTCCCGACACCCCGACGCCCTGACGCACCGCATCTCGCAGGAGCTGGACAGTTGGCACTTTCAGAAGCTCTCCTGGGCTGATCCCTCTGACCTTGGTCTGGCGGGTCCCAGTGGCCTTGAGCTACCTTCCTACTTTCTTCCCTTGGACACCTGAGCTTCCACCTGGCTAGCCCGGTGCTCTCCTCTCCGCCCTGGGCCGCCAGCAGAGGGCTCGTGGGGGCTGGGGCTGGCCTCGCCGCCCCGCCTCTTGTCTTCCAATTGGTCCCTGGCGGGCGGGGCGGGGCGGGGCGGGGCGGGGCTGGGCCAGTCCCCGCCCCGCGGCTGGGGTCCCATTTTTTCCCTCCTGGCTGAGCCGGCGCCAGGCAGATGCTGTCACTGAGGCCAAGTGGTGCACACGTTGGTCCGCAGCTCAGCTGGAGCCCTTGGTGTTCGGACGCCAGACTTTAGGGCTGCTGCCACTTCCCTGGTGGGAGCAGGGCCTAGTGGTGCGTGGGTCCCGGACAGAGAGGAGACAGCCGCCTGCGATCGGGCCTCCCAAGGCCGCGCAGAATCGGGTCGAGGGGGCGGGAGCCCCACTCCCCGAAGCCACACAGGCCGCGGCCCCTCCGGGCTGTGACTGGGAGCCCGGGGCACGGCGGTCGTGCACCTGCTTTTTAAGGTCTGGCGCCCGCCAGCCCGCCCCGGGCGCAGGCTCCTTGGTCGGCGGCGGTCGCGCCTGCTTTCGGGGTCACGAGGGCTCGGAACCTGACCCTGGCGTCTGGCCCGTGCTCCCAGGAGCCAAAGGCCTCCTGATTGTGACAGCCCGGGAGTTACTGCACCTGCCGCCAGGAGCTGCCCCCAGCCCAGCCCAGCCCAGCCCAGCCCAGCCCAGCCCAGCTGGAGGGCGCAGCCTGGTGGCCTCCTACCTGCCCCTGTGGATCGTGCCGCTGGGCCCCAGGAAACCGTCAGGCGGCTCCTGGAGCTTTGCCAGCGGTCGGTGGCTTCGGCCCGAGATGCGCACCCTGGAACGGGTCCTAGGTCCCTTGGTGTCCGAGCAGCTCCTGGCCCTCCTGGCCCAGGAGATCCACAGCCGCGTGCAGAAGCTGCTTCTGCAGAGCTGCGAGGAAGCTGTTCCTGTCCTAGGGCAGAAGGAGTAGCAACCGGGGACCCCCTCGCCCTCATTCACACTGAGACTCCACCTCAGATATGGCGTCTGCTCTAAGGTATTGACTCCTAAAACCTCAGGGCACTTGTTCTTCCGAATTCTCTGAGCTGTCTCTTCTCCGTTCATATCTTTAGCCCGTTCTCCAGTGACTCCCCTTTCAGGGGACCCGGCCCAGTGTTCCAGCTCATCCGTTGTCACGGGTCTAAAACATACAGCAAGGAGGGTCTGCGTGCCCAGGCGTTTCCATCAAGCGTGACTTAGAGGTTTGGAGATGTGGAACCAAGGGCTCTATCCAAAAGAGCCGGTTGTTTTCATAAAGTGCGAGACATCCATGCGATGAACTATTTCAGAGAAAGTTTTTAAAATGTCCATAAGATATGACAGAAAGCTAGTGGCTGGACTGTGGTGGGAGGGCTAGAATGGGCGCTGCGCACTTAAAAGGTGCTCCCTTTGTAAAAAGCTTATTTGCCTCTGAGTCCTCTCTGCACTGAACGAGGGGCTCATGCTCACACCCCCGAGTTCAAGGGTCACACTCTATTCCTTTCCTAAAAAGGATTGCATTGATTGATTCATGAGAGACACAGAGAGAGGGGCGCCTGGGTGGCTCAGCGGTTGAGCATCTCCTTTGGCTCAGGCCGTGAACCCCGAGTCGTGGGACAGAGCCCCGCCTCAGGTCCCCTGCTCAGTGGGAGCCTGCTTCTCACTCTCCCTCTGTTGCTCCCTCTGCTTCTGCGCTCTGTCTCTCTCTGCCAAATAAAGAAGATCTTAAAAAATATAAAACCGCAGGATGCATCAGAGTCTGAGCTTCACACCAGTGCGCTTTGGGCTAGCGGTCCTAGCCTGCTGGGAAGAAGTCAACGACGTAGGAGCTCATCCCGAGAAGCCAGCCACAGGCAAACGCAGAAAGGGGCAACCGCAGTGGTTACCAGAGGCCACACTCACCTCCCTCACCTTGCTTCCTTTCTCCCAAAGCCATAAAGCTGCAGGTCCTGACCTCTTCCGTAGTTAGCAGAAGCCGATGAAAGCCACGGACTCACTTCCCAGAAATACACAGCGCGCGCGCACACACACACACACACACACACACACATCCCATGTCAAAGGTTTACAAAATGTCCATGAACGTCCAAGGGCCCTCTATGACTGTGCTGCCCCATACGATAGTGCACGTCCCGTGTGGCAGTTTCAGTTGAATTAATCTGAAAGATTCAGTTTCTCATTCCCACTGGCCACATTTCAAGTGCTCTAGAGACAGAATTTCAGGAAGTCCTATGGGACAGCTCGGCTTTGAAACTCCACAGGCCTAAGGCTAAGGACCCCACCCCTTAAGCGAAGCCCTATCCATCTGGTGGCTTGTAACCCCACTGCCACTCTACTGTTCGCCGTCTTCTGTTTCTGTATATAGGCGGGCCGCCGCACAAGTGGGGGCAGCGCTCACACCTCTGCTGAGCAACCCTGAAGGTCCAGGTGGCTCTGAGTGACCCTCGGTCACCTTGCGCCACGGGCATCATAGCTGCAGCCATGCCTCCAAAGGCTGCAAATCCACAAGGCTTCGTGCCTCTCCGCTCAAGGAGTGCATCCTTCAGCCAGCATCAGCGTGACCGGCCTCCTGCTAGGGCATGCGGGGCTTCCTCGTGCGGGGGCGGGCAGGGGACGGCTTGGGGGGTGGCGGAAACAGACCGCAACAGGGTGGGCCACCGGCCATCTGGGCTGCGTGAAGGACGAAGGACACCGATCGTGTCACGCTCGTCCTGCTGTGTCCAGGTGCTGCTCTAAGCCTCGTATGCATAGGCCGGGTCCCCCAGCCCTCACCCAAAGCTCATGCCCGGAGTCCAGAGGAGGGGCCTGAGGCTTGTGGCTCAGGAGCACTGAATGACGCGTCCCAGGTCACACAGAATATGCCAGAGGGTTATGGCGACCGGGCTAGAGTGGATAGCCCTTGCAATGCTCACGTGTAGCAACATCCAAAGGTTCTTAGTGCAACGTCCGGGGCCAGGCTGGTGGACACAGGGGTGGTCACGTGCACGTCAGCACAGGTCTCCAGACCTGTACCGGCCCCCACCCGCGCCCCCCACATGCTCTCCCTCTCTTTGCTCACAGCCCTGGGGTCCCCGGCCTCGTCCCTGGAGGCCATGAAACAGAAAACGACTCAGGACTCTTCCTGCCCAGTCTTGGAAAACAGCGCTGTTCCCACCCCACCCCTGGGCAAGTTTCTTTTGCACAAGGAATGATTTCTTCCCTTGAGGGAGGGCGGGTGGCAGAGGGAGAGGGAGGGAGAGACTGACAAGCGCGGGAGATCCTGACCTCAGGACCCTGAGTTGAGGGCCTGAGCTGACCCCCAGGATCCCAAGCTCAAGCAACTGAGCCGCTCAGGCCCCGCCCGCCGCCGCGCCTCTGCCCCCCCTCCCCCCACCTCGGGGAAGGTATCTGCAAGGACGCCCAGGGTCTCTCCTTGAACCTTCAGTTTCCCCAGGTTTCCCGCGGCGGCGCATGCAGCTGCACGGAAGCCACGGGCAGCAGGCCGGCCTGGCCCAGAGGAAGCGCTCCTGCAGGGGGATTGCTCGCGAGCACCCATTCCTTGAGAGCGTGCGCGGTCGCCCGCCCTCAGCCCCGAGCCTTCCTCGCGGCTCCGAGGCATCCAGGAAGCGGGCCGCTTGGGCTGTGGACATACGTGCCCTGACCGTGCTGGGCCTCAGAGCTGGCAGCCCTCCCCACACGGGCCCCAACCCTCCAGCACGACCACCAGGGAGGGCCCAGATGGTCAGGCCGTCCCTCCATGCGCTCTCCCGCAGGGCAGCCTCACTGCATGCACCGCGGCTTCTCCCCAAAGCCGCCTGAGCGAGCCCGCGCTCACTCGGCCCCGGGATAAGAAGGCTGCGTGCAAAGCGGGCACGCACTCGGGGAAAAGCGAGGGCGACGCGTCTCGGGAACGTCCAAAATCCGGTTACCAGGCAGCTGCCGGGGCGCCGGGGCGGGTGCGGGTGCGGGTGCGGGTGCGGGTGCGGGCGCGCTCCCCACCAGGATGACCCAGGGCCCCGCCGGGCGCTCCTCGCCCCAGACAACCTGGGCAAGGCCCGGCCTGGGGCGCAGGGAGCGGCGGCAGGGAGTCCGGCGGGCGGGACAGGGGCGGGCCGCGCGTGTCCTTCGTCCACGCACCCGCCGCCCATCTTCCGTCCACGCGCCCGCCCTCTGGCCACGCGCCCCCCACGTGTCGCTCGTCCTCGTCCTCGCGCCCGCCGCCCGTGCTCGTCCACGCGCCCATCATTCTTCCACGCGCCTGTCCTCTGTCCCCGCGCCCCCGCGTGTCCTTTGTCCCCGCGCTCGCCACGCGTCCTTCGTCCACGCGCCCATCGTTCCTCTACGTGCCAGTCCTCCGTCCTCGCGCCCGCCCCGGGTCCTTGGTCCAGGCACGCGCGCGGGGAGCCGCGCCTCCCGCGTCCCAGAGACCCACGCGCCCTCCGGTGGCTCAGACAGGTACTGCGTCGGGGCGCACCACTTTCCCAGGCCGGCAGCGCCCGCCCTGCGGACTCCAGCTCCTGGGCAGGCCCTGAGCCTCCCGCCCCGCCGCCAGGGCCCCAGACGAGGCTGGGCCCCAGACGACGCTGACGTGGGTCGGGCCTCCTGCCGCTTCGGAAGCGTCCCCGTTTCCGGTCTGAAGCGCTTCCAGAGCCCAGGGGCTGCCTGGGTGGCACATCCCCCGTTTTTGATCCCAGCGAGGGCTTCTCTGCCGTCCAGTCGAGAGGAACCGGAGCGGTGGGGACCCCCTCGGGCTCTTCCGCCCAGGTCGCTGATTCTCAAACGTCTCAGTGCAGGGAGAATTTCCTGGGAGGCCCTGCACGGAACACTGCACGTCTCTGGGGCCCCCCTTCCCGACACCCCGACGCCCTGACGCACCGCATCTCGCAGGAGCTGGACAGTTGGCACTTTCAGAAGCTCTCCTGGGCTGATGCCTCTGACCTTGGTCTGGCGGGTCCCAGTGGCCTTGAGCTACCTTCCTACTTTCTTCCCTTGGACACCTGAGCTTCCACCTGGCTAGCCCGGTGCTCTCCTCTCCGCCCTGGGCCGCCAGCAGAGGGCTCGTGGGGGCTGGGGCTGGCCTCGCCGCCCCGCCTCTTGTCTTCCAATTGGTCCCTGGCGGGCGGGGCGGGGCGGGGCGGGGCGGGGCTGGGCCAGTCCCCGCCCCGCGGCTGGGGTCCCATTTTTTCCCTCCTGGCTGAGCCGGCGCCAGGCAGATGCTGTCACTGAGGCCAAGTGGTGCACACGTTGGTCCGCAGCTCAGCTGGAGCCCTTGGTGTTCGGACGCCAGACTTTAGGGCTGCTGCCACTTCCCTGGTGGGAGCAGGGCCTAGTGGTGCGTGGGTCCCGGACAGAGAGGAGACAGCCGCCTGCGATCGGGCCTCCCAAGGCCGCGCAGAATCGGGTCGAGGGGGCGGGAGCCCCACTCCCCGAAGCCACACAGGCCGCGGCCCCTCCGGGCTGTGACTGGGAGCCCGGGGCACGGCGGTCGTGCACCTGCTTTTTAAGGTCTGGCGCCCGCCAGCCCGCCCCGGGCGCAGGCTCCTTGGTCGGCGGCGGTCGCGCCTGCTTTCGGGGTCACGAGGGCTCGGAACCTGACCCTGGCGTCTGGCCCGTGCTCCCAGGAGCCAAAGGCCTCCTGATTGTGACAGCCCGGGAGTTACTGCACCTGCCGCCAGGAGCTGCCCCCAGCCCAGCCCAGCCCAGCCCAGCCCAGCCCAGCCCAGCTGGAGGGCGCAGCCTGGTGGCCTCCTACCTGCCCCTGTGGATCGTGCCGCTGGGCCCCAGGAAACCGTCAGGCGGCTCCTGGAGCTTTGCCAGCGGTCGGTGGCTTCGGCCCGAGATGCGCACCCTGGAACGGGTCCTAGGTCCCTTGGTGTCCGAGCAGCTCCTGGCCCTCCTGGCCCAGGAGATCCACAGCCGCGTGCAGAAGCTGCTTCTGCAGAGCTGCGAGGAAGCTGTTCCTGTCCTAGGGCAGAAGGAGTAGCAACCGGGGACCCCCTCGCCCTCATTCACACTGAGACTCCACCTCAGATATGGCGTCTGCTCTAAGGTATTGACTCCTAAAACCTCAGGGCACTTGTTCTTCCGAATTCTCTGAGCTGTCTCTTCTCCGTTCATATCTTTAGCCCGTTCTCCAGTGACTCCCCTTTCAGGGGACCCGGCCCAGTGTTCCAGCTCATCCGTTGTCACGGGTCTAAAACATACAGCAAGGAGGGTCTGCGTGCCCAGGCGTTTCCATCAAGCGTGACTTAGAGGTTTGGAGATGTGGAACCAAGGGCTCTATCCAAAAGAGCCGGTTGTTTTCATAAAGTGCGAGACATCCATGCGATGAACTATTTCAGAGAAAGTTTTTAAAATGTCCATAAGATATGACAGAAAGCTAGTGGCTGGACTGTGGTGGGAGGGCTAGAATGGGCGCTGCGCACTTAAAAGGTGCTCCCTTTGTAAAAAGCTTATTTGCCTCTGAGTCCTCTCTGCACTGAACGAGGGGCTCATGCTCACACCCCCGAGTTCAAGGGTCACACTCTATTCCTTTCCTAAAAAGGATTGCATTGATTGATTCATGAGAGACACAGAGAGAGGGGCGCCTGGGTGGCTCAGCGGTTGAGCATCTCCTTTGGCTCAGGCCGTGAACCCCGAGTCGTGGGACAGAGCCCCGCCTCAGGTCCCCTGCTCAGTGGGAGCCTGCTTCTCACTCTCCCTCTGTTGCTCCCTCTGCTTCTGCGCTCTGTCTCTCTCTGCCAAATAAAGAAGATCTTAAAAAATATAAAACCGCAGGATGCATCAGAGTCTGAGCTTCACACCAGTGCGCTTTGGGCTAGCGGTCCTAGCCTGCTGGGAAGAAGTCAACGACGTAGGAGCTCATCCCGAGAAGCCAGCCACAGGCAAACGCAGAAAGGGGCAACCGCAGTGGTTACCAGAGGCCACACTCACCTCCCTCACCTTGCTTCCTTTCTCCCAAAGCCATAAAGCTGCAGGTCCTGACCTCTTCCGTAGTTAGCAGAAGCCGATGAAAGCCACGGACTCACTTCCCAGAAATACACAGCGCGCGCGCACACACACACACACACACACACACACATCCCATGTCAAAGGTTTACAAAATGTCCATGAACGTCCAAGGGCCCTCTATGACTGTGCTGCCCCATACGATAGTGCACGTCCCGTGTGGCAGTTTCAGTTGAATTAATCTGAAAGATTCAGTTTCTCATTCCCACTGGCCACATTTCAAGTGCTCTAGAGACAGAATTTCAGGAAGTCCTATGGGACAGCTCGGCTTTGAAACTCCACAGGCCTAAGGCTAAGGACCCCACCCCTTAAGCGAAGCCCTATCCATCTGGTGGCTTGTAACCCCACTGCCACTCTACTGTTCGCCGTCTTCTGTTTCTGTATATAGGCGGGCCGCCGCACAAGTGGGGGCAGCGCTCACACCTCTGCTGAGCAACCCTGAAGGTCCAGGTGGCTCTGAGTGACCCTCGGTCACCTTGCGCCACGGGCATCATAGCTGCAGCCATGCCTCCAAAGGCTGCAAATCCACAAGGCTTCGTGCCTCTCCGCTCAAGGAGTGCATCCTTCAGCCAGCATCAGCGTGACCGGCCTCCTGCTAGGGCATGCGGGGCTTCCTCGTGCGGGGGCGGGCAGGGGACGGCTTGGGGGGTGGCGGAAACAGACCGCAACAGGGTGGGCCACCGGCCATCTGGGCTGCGTGAAGGACGAAGGACACCGATCGTGTCACGCTCGTCCTGCTGTGTCCAGGTGCTGCTCTAAGCCTCGTACGCATAGGCCGGGTCCCCCAGCCCTCACCCAAAGCTCATGCCCGGAGTCCAGAGGAGGGGCCTGAGGCTTGTGGCTCAGGAGCACTGAATGACGCGTCCCAGGTCACACAGAATATGCCAGAGGGTTATGGCGACCGGGCTAGAGTGGATAGCCCTTGCAATGCTCACGTGTAGCAACATCCAAAGGTTCTTAGTGCAACGTCCGGGGCCAGGCTGGTGGACACAGGGGTGGTCACGTGCACGTCAGCACAGGTCTCCAGACCTGTACCGGCCCCCACCCGCGCCCCCCACATGCTCTCCCTCTCTTTGCTCACAGCCCTGGAGTCCCCGGCCTCGTCCCTGGAGGCCATGAAACAGAAAACGACTCAGGACTCTTCCTGCCCAGTCTTGGAAAACAGCGCTGTTCCCACCCCACCCCTGGGCAAGTTTCTTTTGCACAAGGAATGATTTCCTCCCTTGAGGGAGGGCGGGTGGCAGAGGGAGAGGGAGGGAGAGACTGACAAGCGCGGGAGATCCTGACCTCAGGACCCTGAGTTGAGGGCCTGAGCTGACCCCCAGGATCCCAAGCTCAAGCAACTGAGCCGCTCAGGCCCCGCCCGCCGCCGCGCCTCTGCCCCCCCTCCCCCCACCTCGGGGAAGGTATCTGCAAGGACGCCCAGGGTCTCTCCTTGAACCTTCAGTTTCCCCAGGTTTCCCGCGGCGGCGCATGCAGCTGCACGGAAGCCACGGGCAGCAGGCCGGCCTGGCCCAGAGGAAGCGCTCCTGCAGGGGGATTGCTCGCGAGCACCCATTCCTTGAGAGCGTGCGCGGTCGCCCGCCCTCAGCCCCGAGCCTTCCTCGCGGCTCCGAGGCATCCAGGAAGCGGGCCGCTTGGGCCGTGGACATTCGTGCCCTGACCGTGCTGGGCCTCAGAGCTGGCAGCCCTCCCCACACGGGCCCCAACCCTCCAGCACGACCACCAGGGAGGGCCCAGATGGTCCGGCCGTCCCTCCATGCGCTCTCCCGCAGGGCAGCCTCACTGCATGCACCGCGGCTTCTCCCCAAAGCCGCCTGAGCGAGCCCGCGCTCACTCGGCCCCGGGATAAGAAGGCTGCGTGCAAAGCGGGCACGCACTCGGGGAAAAGCGAGGGCGACGCGTCTCGGGAACGTCCAAAATCCGGTTACCAGGCAGCTGCCGGGGCGCCGGGGCGGGTGCGGGTGCGGGTGCGGGTGCGGGCGCGCTCCCCACCAGGATGACCCAGGGCCCCGCCGGGCGCTCCTCGCCCCAGACAACCTGGGCAAGGCCCGGCCTGGGGCGCAGGGAGCGGCGGCAGGGAGTCCGGCGGGCGGGACAGGGGCGGGCCGCGCGTGTCCTTCATCCACGCACCCGCCGCCCATCTTCCGTCCACGCGCCCGCCCTCTGGCCACGCGCCCCCCACGTGTCGCTCATCCTCGTCCTCGCGCCCGCCGCCCGTGCTCGTCCACGCGCCCATCATTCTTCCACGCGCCTGTCCTCTGTCCCCGCGCCCCCGCGTGTCCTTTGTCCCCGCGCTCGCCACGCGTCCTTCGTCCACGCGCCCATCGTTCCTCTACGTGCCAGTCCTCCGTCCTCGCGCCCGCCCCGGGTCCTTGGTCCAGGCACGCGCGCGGGGAGCCGCGCCTCCCGCGTCCCAGAGACCCACGCGCCCTCCGGTGGCTCAGACAGGTACTGCGTCGGGGCGCACCACTTTCCCAGGCCGGCAGCGCCCGCCCTGCGGACTCCAGCTCCTGGGCAGGCCCTGAGCCTCCCGCCCCGCCGCCAGGGCCCCAGACGAGGCTGGGCCCCAGACGACGCTGACGTGGGTCGGGCCTCCTGCCGCTTCGGAAGCGTCCCCGTTTCCGGTCTGAAGCGCTTCCAGAGCCCAGGGGCTGCCTGGGTGGCACATCCCCCGTTTTTGATCCCAGCGAGGGCTTCTCTGCCGTCCAGTCGAGAGGAACCGGAGCGGTGGGGACCCCCTCGGGCTCTTCCGCCCAGGTCGCTGATTCTCAAACGTCTCAGTGCAGGGAGAATTTCCTGGGAGGCCCTGCACGGAACACTGCACGTCTCTGGGGCCCCCCTTCCCGACACCCCGACGCCCTGACGCACCGCATCTCGCAGGAGCTGGACAGTTGGCACTTTCAGAAGCTCTCCTGGGCTGATGCCTCTGACCTTGGTCTGGCGGGTCCCAGTGGCCTTGAGCTACCTTCCTACTTTCTTCCCTTGGACACCTGAGCTTCCACCTGGCTAGCCCGGTGCTCTCCTCTCCGCCCTGGGCCGCCAGCAGAGGGCTCGTGGGGGCTGGGGCTGGCCTCGCCGCCCCGCCTCTTGTCTTCCAATTGGTCCCTGGCGGGCGGGGCGGGGCGGGGCGGGGCGGGGCTGGGCCAGTCCCCGCCCCGCGGCTGGGGTCCCATTTTTTCCCTCCTGGCTGAGCCGGCGCCAGGCAGATGCTGTCACTGAGGCCAAGTGGTGCACACGTTGGTCCGCAGCTCAGCTGGAGCCCTTGGTGTTCGGACGCCAGACTTTAGGGCTGCTGCCACTTCCCTGGTGGGAGCAGGGCCTAGTGGTGCGTGGGTCCCGGACAGAGAGGAGACAGCCGCCTGCGATCGGGCCTCCCAAGGCCGCGCAGAATCGGGTCGAGGGGGCGGGAGCCCCACTCCCCGAAGCCACACAGGCCGCGGCCCCTCCGGGCTGTGACTGGGAGCCCGGGGCACGGCGGTCGTGCACCTGCTTTTTAAGGTCTGGCGCCCGCCAGCCCGCCCCGGGCGCAGGCTCCTTGGTCGGCGGCGGTCGCGCCTGCTTTCGGGGTCACGAGGGCTCGGAACCTGACCCTGGCGTCTGGCCCGTGCTCCCAGGAGCCAAAGGCCTCCTGATTGTGACAGCCCGGGAGTTACTGCACCTGCCGCCAGGAGCTGCCCCCAGCCCAGCCCAGCCCAGCCCAGCCCAGCCCAGCCCAGCTGGAGGGCGCAGCCTGGTGGCCTCCTACCTGCCCCTGTGGATCGTGCCGCTGGGCCCCAGGAAACCGTCAGGCGGCTCCTGGAGCTTTGCCAGCGGTCGGTGGCTTCGGCCCGAGATGCGCACCCTGGAACGGGTCCTAGGTCCCTTGGTGTCCGAGCAGCTCCTGGCCCTCCTGGCCCAGGAGATCCACAGCCGCGTGCAGAAGCTGCTTCTGCAGAGCTGCGAGGAAGCTGTTCCTGTCCTAGGGCAGAAGGAGTAGCAACCGGGGACCCCCTCGCCCTCATTCACACTGAGACTCCACCTCAGATATGGCGTCTGCTCTAAGGTATTGACTCCTAAAACCTCAGGGCACTTGTTCTTCCGAATTCTCTGAGCTGTCTCTTCTCCGTTCATATCTTTAGCCCGTTCTCCAGTGACTCCCCTTTCAGGGGACCCGGCCCAGTGTTCCAGCTCATCCGTTGTCACGGGTCTAAAACATACAGCAAGGAGGGTCTGCGTGCCCAGGCGTTTCCATCAAGCGTGACTTAGAGGTTTGGAGATGTGGAACCAAGGGCTCTATCCAAAAGAGCCGGTTGTTTTCATAAAGTGCGAGACATCCATGCGATGAACTATTTCAGAGAAAGTTTTTAAAATGTCCATAAGATATGACAGAAAGCTAGTGGCTGGACTGTGGTGGGAGGGCTAGAATGGGCGCTGCGCACTTAAAAGGTGCTCCCTTTGTAAAAAGCTTATTTGCCTCTGAGTCCTCTCTGCACTGAACGAGGGGCTCATGCTCACACCCCCGAGTTCAAGGGTCACACTCTATTCCTTTCCTAAAAAGGATTGCATTGATTGATTCATGAGAGACACAGAGAGAGGGGCGCCTGGGTGGCTCAGCGGTTGAGCATCTCCTTTGGCTCAGGCCGTGAACCCCGAGTCGTGGGACAGAGCCCCGCCTCAGGTCCCCTGCTCAGTGGGAGCCTGCTTCTCACTCTCCCTCTGTTGCTCCCTCTGCTTCTGCGCTCTGTCTCTCTCTGCCAAATAAAGAAGATCTTAAAAAATATAAAACCGCAGGATGCATCAGAGTCTGAGCTTCACACCAGTGCGCTTTGGGCTAGCGGTCCTAGCCTGCTGGGAAGAAGTCAACGACGTAGGAGCTCATCCCGAGAAGCCAGCCACAGGCAAACGCAGAAAGGGGCAACCGCAGTGGTTACCAGAGGCCACACTCACCTCCCTCACCTTGCTTCCTTTCTCCCAAAGCCATAAAGCTGCAGGTCCTGACCTCTTCCGTAGTTAGCAGAAGCCGATGAAAGCCACGGACTCACTTCCCAGAAATACACAGCGCGCGCGCACACACACACACACACACACACACACATCCCATGTCAAAGGTTTACAAAATGTCCATGAACGTCCAAGGGCCCTCTATGACTGTGCTGCCCCATACGATAGTGCACGTCCCGTGTGGCAGTTTCAGTTGAATTAATCTGAAAGATTCAGTTTCTCATTCCCACTGGCCACATTTCAAGTGCTCTAGAGACAGAATTTCAGGAAGTCCTATGGGACAGCTCGGCTTTGAAACTCCACAGGCCTAAGGCTAAGGACCCCACCCCTTAAGCGAAGCCCTATCCATCTGGTGGCTTGTAACCCCACTGCCACTCTACTGTTCGCCGTCTTCTGTTTCTGTATATAGGCGGGCCGCCGCACAAGTGGGGGCAGCGCTCACACCTCTGCTGAGCAACCCTGAAGGTCCAGGTGGCTCTGAGTGACCCTCGGTCACCTTGCGCCACGGGCATCATAGCTGCAGCCATGCCTCCAAAGGCTGCAAATCCACAAGGCTTCGTGCCTCTCCGCTCAAGGAGTGCATCCTTCAGCCAGCATCAGCGTGACCGGCCTCCTGCTAGGGCATGCGGGGCTTCCTCGTGCGGGGGCGGGCAGGGGACGGCTTGGGGGGTGGCGGAAACAGACCGCAACAGGGTGGGCCACCGGCCATCTGGGCTGCGTGAAGGACGAAGGACACCGATCGTGTCACGCTCGTCCTGCTGTGTCCAGGTGCTGCTCTAAGCCTCGTATGCATAGGCCGGGTCCCCCAGCCCTCACCCAAAGCTCATGCCCGGAGTCCAGAGGAGGGGCCTGAGGCTTGTGGCTCAGGAGCACTGAATGACGCGTCCCAGGTCACACAGAATATGCCAGAGGGTTATGGCGACCGGGCTAGAGTGGATAGCCCTTGCAATGCTCACGTGTAGCAACATCCAAAGGTTCTTAGTGCAACGTCCGGGGCCAGGCTGGTGGACACAGGGGTGGTCACGTGCACGTCAGCACAGGTCTCCAGACCTGTACCGGCCCCCACCCGCGCCCCCCACATGCTCTCCCTCTCTTTGCTCACAGCCCTGGGGTCCCCGGCCTCGTCCCTGGAGGCCATGAAACAGAAAACGACTCAGGACTCTTCCTGCCCAGTCTTGGAAAACAGCGCTGTTCCCACCCCACCCCTGGGCAAGTTTCTTTTGCACAAGGAATGATTTCTTCCCTTGAGGGAGGGCGGGTGGCAGAGGGAGAGGGAGGGAGAGACTGACAAGCGCGGGAGATCCTGACCTCAGGACCCTGAGTTGAGGGCCTGAGCTGACCCCCAGGATCCCAAGCTCAAGCAACTGAGCCGCTCAGGCCCCGCCCGCCGCCGCGCCTCTGCCCCCCCTCCCCCCACCTCGGGGAAGGTATCTGCAAGGACGCCCAGGGTCTCTCCTTGAACCTTCAGTTTCCCCAGGTTTCCCGCGGCGGCGCATGCAGCTGCACGGAAGCCACGGGCAGCAGGCCGGCCTGGCCCAGAGGAAGCGCTCCTGCAGGGGGATTGCTCGCGAGCACCCATTCCTTGAGAGAGTGCGCGGTCGCCCGCCCTCAGCCCCGAGCCTTCCTCGCGGCTCCGAGGCATCCAGGAAGCGGGCCGCTTGGGCTGTGGACATACGTGCCCTGACCGTGCTGGGCCTCAGAGCTGGCAGCCCTCCCCACACGGGCCCCAACCCTCCAGCACGACCACCAGGGAGGGCCCAGATGGTCAGGCCGTCCCTCCATGCGCTCTCCCGCAGGGCAGCCTCACTGCATGCACCGCGGCTTCTCCCCAAAGCCGCCTGAGCGAGCCCGCGCTCACTCGGCCCCGGGATAAGAAGGCTGCGTGCAAAGCGGGCACGCACTCGGGGAAAAGCGAGGGCGACGCGTCTCGGGAACGTCCAAAATCCGGTTACCAGGCAGCTGCCGGGGCGCCGGGGCGGGTGCGGGTGCGGGTGCGGGTGCGGGTGCGGGCGCGCTCCCCACCAGGATGACCCAGGGCCCCGCCGGGCGCTCCTCGCCCCAGACAACCTGGGCAAGGCCCGGCCTGGGGCGCAGGGAGCGGCGGCAGGGAGTCCGGCGGGCGGGACAGGGGCGGGCCGCGCGTGTCCTTCGTCCACGCACCCGCCGCCCATCTTCCGTCCACGCGCCCGCCCTCTGGCCACGCGCCCCCCACGTGTCGCTCGTCCTCGTCCTCGCGCCCGCCGCCCGTGCTCGTCCACGCGCCCATCATTCTTCCACGCGCCTGTCCTCTGTCCCCGCGCCCCCGCGTGTCCTTTGTCCCCGCGCTCGCCACGCGTCCTTCGTCCACGCGCCCATCGTTCCTCTACGTGCCAGTCCTCCGTCCTCGCGCCCGCCCCGGGTCCTTGGTCCAGGCACGCGCGCGGGGAGCCGCGCCTCCCGCGTCCCAGAGACCCACGCGCCCTCCGGTGGCTCAGACAGGTACTGCGTCGGGGCGCACCACTTTCCCAGGCCGGCAGCGCCCGCCCTGCGGACTCCAGCTCCTGGGCAGGCCCTGAGCCTCCCGCCCCGCCGCCAGGGCCCCAGACGAGGCTGGGCCCCAGACGACGCTGACGTGGGTCGGGCCTCCTGCCGCTTCGGAAGCGTCCCCGTTTCCGGTCTGAAGCGCTTCCAGAGCCCAGGGGCTGCCTGGGTGGCACATCCCCCGTTTTTGATCCTAGCGAGGGCTTCTCTGCCGTCCAGTCGAGAGGAACCGGAGCGGTGGGGACCCCCTCGGGCTCTTCCGCCCAGGTCGCTGATTCTCAAACGTCTCAGTGCAGGGAGAATTTCCTGGGAGGCCCTGCACGGAACACTGCACGTCTCTGGGGCCCCCCTTCCCGACACCCCGACGCCCTGACGCACCGCATCTCGCAGGAGCTGGACAGTTGGCACTTTCAGAAGCTCTCCTGGGCTGATGCCTCTGACCTTGGTCTGGCGGGTCCCAGTGGCCTTGAGCTACCTTCCTACTTTCTTCCCTTGGACACCTGAGCTTCCACCTGGCTAGCCCGGTGCTCTCCTCTCCGCCCTGGGCCGCCAGCAGAGGGCTCGTGGGGGCTGGGGCTGGCCTCGCCGCCCCGCCTCTTGTCTTCCAATTGGTCCCTGGCGGGCGGGGCGGGGCGGGGCGGGGCGGGGCTGGGCCAGTCCCCGCCCCGCGGCTGGGGTCCCATTTTTTCCCTCCTGGCTGAGCCGGCGCCAGGCAGATGCTGTCACTGAGGCCAAGTGGTGCACACGTTGGTCCGCAGCTCAGCTGGAGCCCTTGGTGTTCGGACGCCAGACTTTAGGGCTGCTGCCACTTCCCTGGTGGGAGCAGGGCCTAGTGGTGCGTGGGTCCCGGACAGAGAGGAGACAGCCGCCTGCGATCGGGCCTCCCAAGGCCGCGCAGAATCGGGTCGAGGGGGCGGGAGCCCCACTCCCCGAAGCCACACAGGCCGCGGCCCCTCCGGGCTGTGACTGGGAGCCCGGGGCACGGCGGTCGTGCACCTGCTTTTTAAGGTCTGGCGCCCGCCAGCCCGCCCCGGGCGCAGGCTCCTTGGTCGGCGGCGGTCGCGCCTGCTTTCGGGGTCACGAGGGCTCGGAACCTGACCCTGGCGTCTGGCCCGTGCTCCCAGGAGCCAAAGGCCTCCTGATTGTGACAGCCCGGGAGTTACTGCACCTGCCGCCAGGAGCTGCCCCCAGCCCAGCCCAGCCCAGCCCAGCCCAGCCCAGCCCAGCTGGAGGGCGCAGCCTGGTGGCCTCCTACCTGCCCCTGTGGATCGTGCCGCTGGGCCCCAGGAAACCGTCAGGCGGCTCCTGGAGCTTTGCCAGCGGTCGGTGGCTTCGGCCCGAGATGCGCACCCTGGAACGGGTCCTAGGTCCCTTGGTGTCCGAGCAGCTCCTGGCCCTCCTGGCCCAGGAGATCCACAGCCGCGTGCAGAAGCTGCTTCTGCAGAGCTGCGAGGAAGCTGTTCCTGTCCTAGGGCAGAAGGAGTAGCAACCGGGGACCCCCTCGCCCTCATTCACACTGAGACTCCACCTCAGATATGGCGTCTGCTCTAAGGTATTGACTCCTAAAACCTCAGGGCACTTGTTCTTCCGAATTCTCTGAGCTGTCTCTTCTCCGTTCATATCTTTAGCCCGTTCTCCAGTGACTCCCCTTTCAGGGGACCCGGCCCAGTGTTCCAGCTCATCCGTTGTCACGGGTCTAAAACATACAGCAAGGAGGGTCTGCGTGCCCAGGCGTTTCCATCAAGCGTGACTTAGAGGTTTGGAGATGTGGAACCAAGGGCTCTATCCAAAAGAGCCGGTTGTTTTCATAAAGTGCGAGACATCCATGCGATGAACTATTTCAGAGAAAGTTTTTAAAATGTCCATAAGATATGACAGAAAGCTAGTGGCTGGACTGTGGTGGGAGGGCTAGAATGGGCGCTGCGCACTTAAAAGGTGCTCCCTTTGTAAAAAGCTTATTTGCCTCTGAGTCCTCTCTGCACTGAACGAGGGGCTCATGCTCACACCCCCGAGTTCAAGGGTCACACTCTATTCCTTTCCTAAAAAGGATTGCATTGATTGATTCATGAGAGACACAGAGAGAGGGGCGCCTGGGTGGCTCAGCGGTTGAGCATCTCCTTTGGCTCAGGCCGTGAACCCCGAGTCGTGGGACAGAGCCCCGCCTCAGGTCCCCTGCTCAGTGGGAGCCTGCTTCTCACTCTCCCTCTGTTGCTCCCTCTGCTTCTGCGCTCTGTCTCTCTCTGCCAAATAAAGAAGATCTTAAAAAATATAAAACCGCAGGATGCATCAGAGTCTGAGCTTCACACCAGTGCGCTTTGGGCTAGCGGTCCTAGCCTGCTGGGAAGAAGTCAACGACGTAGGAGCTCATCCCGAGAAGCCAGCCACAGGCAAACGCAGAAAGGGGCAACCGCAGTGGTTACCAGAGGCCACACTCACCTCCCTCACCTTGCTTCCTTTCTCCCAAAGCCATAAAGCTGCAGGTCCTGACCTCTTCCGTAGTTAGCAGAAGCCGATGAAAGCCACGGACTCACTTCCCAGAAATACACAGCGCGCGCGCACACACACACACACACACACACACACATCCCATGTCAAAGGTTTACAAAATGTCCATGAACGTCCAAGGGCCCTCTATGACTGTGCTGCCCCATACGATAGTGCACGTCCCGTGTGGCAGTTTCAGTTGAATTAATCTGAAAGATTCAGTTTCTCATTCCCACTGGCCACATTTCAAGTGCTCTAGAGACAGAATTTCAGGAAGTCCTATGGGACAGCTCGGCTTTGAAACTCCACAGGCCTAAGGCTAAGGACCCCACCCCTTAAGCGAAGCCCTATCCATCTGGTGGCTTGTAACCCCACTGCCACTCTACTGTTCGCCGTCTTCTGTTTCTGTATATAGGCGGGCCGCCGCACAAGTGGGGGCAGCGCTCACACCTCTGCTGAGCAACCCTGAAGGTCCAGGTGGCTCTGAGTGACCCTCGGTCACCTTGCGCCACGGGCATCATAGCTGCAGCCATGCCTCCAAAGGCTGCAAATCCACAAGGCTTCGTGCCTCTCCGCTCAAGGAGTGCATCCTTCAGCCAGCATCAGCGTGACCGGCCTCCTGCTAGGGCATGCGGGGCTTCCTCGTGCGGGGGCGGGCAGGGGACGGCTTGGGGGGTGGCGGAAACAGACCGCAACAGGGTGGGCCACCGGCCATCTGGGCTGCGTGAAGGACGAAGGACACCGATCGTGTCACGCTCGTCCTGCTGTGTCCAGGTGCTGCTCTAAGCCTCGTACGCATAGGCCGGGTCCCCCAGCCCTCACCCAAAGCTCATGCCCGGAGTCCAGAGGAGGGGCCTGAGGCTTGTGGCTCAGGAGCACTGAATGACGCGTCCCAGGTCACACAGAATATGCCAGAGGGTTATGGCGACCGGGCTAGAGTGGATAGCCCTTGCAATGCTCACGTGTAGCAACATCCAAAGGTTCTTAGTGCAACGTCCGGGGCCAGGCTGGTGGACACAGGGGTGGTCACGTGCACGTCAGCACAGGTCTCCAGACCTGTACCGGCCCCCACCCGCGCCCCCCACATGCTCTCCCTCTCTTTGCTCACAGCCCTGGAGTCCCCGGCCTCGTCCCTGGAGGCCATGAAACAGAAAACGACTCAGGACTCTTCCTGCCCAGTCTTGGAAAACAGCGCTGTTCCCACCCCACCCCTGGGCAAGTTTCTTTTGCACAAGGAATGATTTCCTCCCTTGAGGGAGGGCGGGTGGCAGAGGGAGAGGGAGGGAGAGACTGACAAGCGCGGGAGATCCTGACCTCAGGACCCTGAGTTGAGGGCCTGAGCTGACCCCCAGGATCCCAAGCTCAAGCAACTGAGCCGCTCAGGCCCCGCCCGCCGCCGCGCCTCTGCCCCCCCTCCCCCCACCTCGGGGAAGGTATCTGCAAGGACGCCCAGGGTCTCTCCTTGAACCTTCAGTTTCCCCAGGTTTCCCGCGGCGGCGCATGCAGCTGCACGGAAGCCACGGGCAGCAGGCCGGCCTGGCCCAGAGGAAGCGCTCCTGCAGGGGGATTGCTCGCGAGCACCCATTCCTTGAGAGCGTGCGCGGTCGCCCGCCCTCAGCCCCGAGCCTTCCTCGCGGCTCCGAGGCATCCAGGAAGCGGGCCGCTTGGGCCGTGGACATTCGTGCCCTGACCGTGCTGGGCCTCAGAGCTGGCAGCCCTCCCCACACGGGCCCCAACCCTCCAGCACGACCACCAGGGAGGGCCCAGATGGTCCGGCCGTCCCTCCATGCGCTCTCCCGCAGGGCAGCCTCACTGCATGCACCGCGGCTTCTCCCCAAAGCCGCCTGAGCGAGCCCGCGCTCACTCGGCCCCGGGATAAGAAGGCTGCGTGCAAAGCGGGCACGCACTCGGGGAAAAGCGAGGGCGACGCGTCTCGGGAACGTCCAAAATCCGGTTACCAGGCAGCTGCCGGGGCGCCGGGGCGGGTGCGGGTGCGGGTGCGGGTGCGGGCGCGCTCCCCACCAGGATGACCCAGGGCCCCGCCGGGCGCTCCTCGCCCCAGACAACCTGGGCAAGGCCCGGCCTGGGGCGCAGGGAGCGGCGGCAGGGAGTCCGGCGGGCGGGACAGGGGCGGGCCGCGCGTGTCCTTCATCCACGCACCCGCCGCCCATCTTCCGTCCACGCGCCCGCCCTCTGGCCACGCGCCCCCCACGTGTCGCTCATCCTCGTCCTCGCGCCCGCCGCCCGTGCTCGTCCACGCGCCCATCATTCTTCCACGCGCCTGTCCTCTGTCCCCGCGCCCCCGCGTGTCCTTTGTCCCCGCGCTCGCCACGCGTCCTTCGTCCACGCGCCCATCGTTCCTCTACGTGCCAGTCCTCCGTCCTCGCGCCCGCCCCGGGTCCTTGGTCCAGGCACGCGCGCGGGGAGCCGCGCCTCCCGCGTCCCAGAGACCCACGCGCCCTCCGGTGGCTCAGACAGGTACTGCGTCGGGGCGCACCACTTTCCCAGGCCGGCAGCGCCCGCCCTGCGGACTCCAGCTCCTGGGCAGGCCCTGAGCCTCCCGCCCCGCCGCCAGGGCCCCAGACGAGGCTGGGCCCCAGACGACGCTGACGTGGGTCGGGCCTCCTGCCGCTTCGGAAGCGTCCCCGTTTCCGGTCTGAAGCGCTTCCAGAGCCCAGGGGCTGCCTGGGTGGCACATCCCCCGTTTTTGATCCCAGCGAGGGCTTCTCTGCCGTCCAGTCGAGAGGAACCGGAGCGGTGGGGACCCCCTCGGGCTCTTCCGCCCAGGTCGCTGATTCTCAAACGTCTCAGTGCAGGGAGAATTTCCTGGGAGGCCCTGCACGGAACACTGCACGTCTCTGGGGCCCCCCTTCCCGACACCCCGACGCCCTGACGCACCGCATCTCGCAGGAGCTGGACAGTTGGCACTTTCAGAAGCTCTCCTGGGCTGATGCCTCTGACCTTGGTCTGGCGGGTCCCAGTGGCCTTGAGCTACCTTCCTACTTTCTTCCCTTGGACACCTGAGCTTCCACCTGGCTAGCCCGGTGCTCTCCTCTCCGCCCTGGGCCGCCAGCAGAGGGCTCGTGGGGGCTGGGGCTGGCCTCGCCGCCCCGCCTCTTGTCTTCCAATTGGTCCCTGGCGGGCGGGGCGGGGCGGGGCGGGGCGGGGCTGGGCCAGTCCCCGCCCCGCGGCTGGGGTCCCATTTTTTCCCTCCTGGCTGAGCCGGCGCCAGGCAGATGCTGTCACTGAGGCCAAGTGGTGCACACGTTGGTCCGCAGCTCAGCTGGAGCCCTTGGTGTTCGGACGCCAGACTTTAGGGCTGCTGCCACTTCCCTGGTGGGAGCAGGGCCTAGTGGTGCGTGGGTCCCGGACAGAGAGGAGACAGCCGCCTGCGATCGGGCCTCCCAAGGCCGCGCAGAATCGGGTCGAGGGGGCGGGAGCCCCACTCCCCGAAGCCACACAGGCCGCGGCCCCTCCGGGCTGTGACTGGGAGCCCGGGGCACGGCGGTCGTGCACCTGCTTTTTAAGGTCTGGCGCCCGCCAGCCCGCCCCGGGCGCAGGCTCCTTGGTCGGCGGCGGTCGCGCCTGCTTTCGGGGTCACGAGGGCTCGGAACCTGACCCTGGCGTCTGGCCCGTGCTCCCAGGAGCCAAAGGCCTCCTGATTGTGACAGCCCGGGAGTTACTGCACCTGCCGCCAGGAGCTGCCCCCAGCCCAGCCCAGCCCAGCCCAGCCCAGCCCAGCTGGAGGGCGCAGCCTGGTGGCCTCCTACCTGCCCCTGTGGATCGTGCCGCTGGGCCCCAGGAAACCGTCAGGCGGCTCCTGGAGCTTTGCCAGCGGTCGGTGGCTTCGGCCCGAGATGCGCACCCTGGAACGGGTCCTAGGTCCCTTGGTGTCCGAGCAGCTCCTGGCCCTCCTGGCCCAGGAGATCCACAGCCGCGTGCAGAAGCTGCTTCTGCAGAGCTGCGAGGAAGCTGTTCCTGTCCTAGGGCAGAAGGAGTAGCAACCGGGGACCCCCTCGCCCTCATTCACACTGAGACTCCACCTCAGATATGGCGTCTGCTCTAAGGTATTGACTCCTAAAACCTCAGGGCACTTGTTCTTCCGAATTCTCTGAGCTGTCTCTTCTCCGTTCATATCTTTAGCCCGTTCTCCAGTGACTCCCCTTTCAGGGGACCCGGCCCAGTGTTCCAGCTCATCCGTTGTCACGGGTCTAAAACATACAGCAAGGAGGGTCTGCGTGCCCAGGCGTTTCCATCAAGCGTGACTTAGAGGTTTGGAGATGTGGAACCAAGGGCTCTATCCAAAAGAGCCGGTTGTTTTCATAAAGTGCGAGACATCCATGCGATGAACTATTTCAGAGAAAGTTTTTAAAATGTCCATAAGATATGACAGAAAGCTAGTGGCTGGACTGTGGTGGGAGGGCTAGAATGGGCGCTGCGCACTTAAAAGGTGCTCCCTTTGTAAAAAGCTTATTTGCCTCTGAGTCCTCTCTGCACTGAACGAGGGGCTCATGCTCACACCCCCGAGTTCAAGGGTCACACTCTATTCCTTTCCTAAAAAGGATTGCATTGATTGATTCATGAGAGACACAGAGAGAGGGGCGCCTGGGTGGCTCAGCGGTTGAGCATCTCCTTTGGCTCAGGCCGTGAACCCCGAGTCGTGGGACAGAGCCCCGCCTCAGGTCCCCTGCTCAGTGGGAGCCTGCTTCTCACTCTCCCTCTGTTGCTCCCTCTGCTTCTGCGCTCTGTCTCTCTCTGCCAAATAAAGAAGATCTTAAAAAATATAAAACCGCAGGATGCATCAGAGTCTGAGCTTCACACCAGTGCGCTTTGGGCTAGCGGTCCTAGCCTGCTGGGAAGAAGTCAACGACGTAGGAGCTCATCCCGAGAAGCCAGCCACAGGCAAACGCAGAAAGGGGCAACCGCAGTGGTTACCAGAGGCCACACTCACCTCCCTCACCTTGCTTCCTTTCTCCCAAAGCCATAAAGCTGCAGGTCCTGACCTCTTCCGTAGTTAGCAGAAGCCGATGAAAGCCACGGACTCACTTCCCAGAAATACACAGCGCGCGCGCACACACACACACACACACACACACACACATCCCATGTCAAAGGTTTACAAAATGTCCATGAACGTCCAAGGGCCCTCTATGACTGTGCTGCCCCATACGATAGTGCACGTCCCGTGTGGCAGTTTCAGTTGAATTAATCTGAAAGATTCAGTTTCTCATTCCCACTGGCCACATTTCAAGTGCTCTAGAGACAGAATTTCAGGAAGTCCTATGGGACAGCTCGGCTTTGAAACTCCACAGGCCTAAGGCTAAGGAACCCACCCCTTAAGCGAAGCCCTATCCATCTGGTGGCTTGTAACCCCACTGCCACTCTACTGTTCGCCGTCTTCTGTTTCTGTATATAGGCGGGCCGCCGCACAAGTGGGGGCAGCGCTCACACCTCTGCTGAGCAACCCTGAAGGTCCAGGTGGCTCTGAGTGACCCTCGGTCACCTTGCGCCACGGGCATCATAGCTGCAGCCATGCCTCCAAAGGCTGCAAATCCACAAGGCTTCGTGCCTCTCCGCTCAAGGAGTGCATCCTTCAGCCAGCATCAGCGTGACCGGCCTCCTGCTAGGGCATGCGGGGCTTCCTCGTGCGGGGGCGGGCAGGGGACGGCTTGGGGGGTGGCGGAAACAGACCGCAACAGGGTGGGCCACCGGCCATCTGGGCTGCGTGAAGGACGAAGGACACCGATCGTGTCACGCTCGTCCTGCTGTGTCCAGGTGCTGCTCTAAGCCTCGTACGCATAGGCCGGGTCCCCCAGCCCTCACCCAAAGCTCATGCCCGGAGTCCAGAGGAGGGGCCTGAGGCTTGTGGCTCAGGAGCACTGAATGACGCGTCCCAGGTCACACAGAATATGCCAGAGGGTTATGGCGACCGGGCTAGAGTGGATAGCCCTTGCAATGCTCACGTGTAGCAACATCCAAAGGTTCTTAGTGCAACGTCCGGGGCCAGGCTGGTGGACACAGGGGTGGTCACGTGCACGTCAGCACAGGTCTCCAGACCTGTACCGGCCCCCACCCGCGCCCCCCACATGCTCTCCCTCTCTTTGCTCACAGCCCTGGAGTCCCCGGCCTCGTCCCTGGAGGCCATGAAACAGAAAATGACTCAGGACTCTTCCTGCCCAGTCTTGGAAAACAGCGCTGTTCCCACCCCACCCCTGGGCAAGTTTCTTTTGCACAAGGAATGATTTCCTCCCTTGAGGGAGGGCGGGTGGCAGAGGGAGAGGGAGGGAGAGACTGACAAGCGCGGGAGATCCTGACCTCAGGACCCTGAGTTGAGGGCCTGAGCTGACCCCCAGGATCCCAAGCTCAAGCAACTGAGCCGCTCAGGCCCCGCCCGCCGCCGCGCCTCTGCCCCCCCTCCCCCCACCTCGGGGAAGGTATCTGCAAGGACGCCCAGGGTCTCTCCTTGAACCTTCAGTTTCCCCAGGTTTCCCGCGGCGGCGCATGCAGCTGCACGGAAGCCACGGGCAGCAGGCCGGCCTGGCCCAGAGGAAGCGCTCCTGCAGGGGGATTGCTCGCGAGCACCCATTCCTTGAGAGCGTGCGCGGTCGCCCGCCCTCAGCCCCGAGCCTTCCTCGCGGCTCCGAGGCATCCAGGAAGCGGGCCGCTTGGGCCGTGGACATTCGTGCCCTGACCGTGCTGGGCCTCAGAGCTGGCAGCCCTCCCCACACGGGCCCCAACCCTCCAGCACGACCACCAGGGAGGGCCCAGATGGTCCGGCCGTCCCTCCATGCGCTCTCCCGCAGGGCAGCCTCACTGCATGCACCGCGGCTTCTCCCCAAAGCCGCCTGAGCGAGCCCGCGCTCACTCGGCCCCGGGATAAGAAGGCTGCGTGCAAAGCGGGCACGCACTCGGGGAAAAGCGAGGGCGACGCGTCTCGGGAACGTCCAAAATCCGGTTACCAGGCAGCTGCCGGGGCGCCGGGGCGGGTGCGGGTGCAGGTGCGGGTGCGGGTGCGGGCGCGCTCCCCACCAGGATGACCCAGGGTCCCGCCGGGCGCTCCTCGCCCCAGACAACCTGGGCAAGGCCCGGCCTGGGGCGCAGGGAGCGGCGGCAGGGAGTCCGGCGGGCGGGCCAGCGGCGGGCCGCGCGTGTCCTTCGTCCACGCACCCGCCGCCAATCTTCCGTCCACGCGCCCGCCCTCTGGCCACGCGCCCCCCACGTGTCGCTCGTCCTTGTCCTCGCGCCCGCCGCCCGTGCTCGTCCACGCGCCCATCATTCTTCCACGCGCCTGTCCTCTGTCCCCGCGCCCCCGCGTGTCCTTTGTCCCCGCGCTCGCCACGCGTCCTTCGTCCACGCGCCCATCGTTCCTCTACGTGCCAGTCCTCCGTCCTCGCGCCCGCCCCGGGTCCTTGGTCCAGGCACGCGCGCGGGGAGCCGCGCCTCCCGCGTCCCAGAGACCCACGCGCCCTCCGGTGGCTCAGACAGGTACTGCGTCGGGGCGCACCACTTTCCCAGGCCGGCAGCGCCCGCCCTGCGGACTCCAGCTCCTGGGCAGGCCCTGAGCCTCCCGCCCCGCCGCCAGGGCCCCAGACGAGGCTGGGCCCCAGACGACGCTGACGTGGGTCGGGCCTCCTGCCGCTTCGGAAGCGTCCCCGTTTCCGGTCTGAAGCGCTTCCAGAGCCCAGGGGCTGCCTGGGTGGCACATCCCCCGTTTTTGATCCTAGCGAGGGCTTCTCTGCCGTCCAGTCGAGAGGAACCGGAGCGGTGGGGACCCCCTCGGGCTCTTCCGCCCAGGTCGCTGATTCTCAAACGTCTCAGTGCAGGGAGAATTTCCTGGGAGGCCCTGCACGGAACACTGCACGTCTCTGGGGCCCCCCTTCCCGACACCCCGACGCCCTGACGCACCGCATCTCGCAGGAGCTGGACAGTTGGCACTTTCAGAAGCTCTCCTGGGCTGATGCCTCTGACCTTGGTCTGGCGGGTCCCAGTGGCCTTGAGCTACCTTCCTACTTTCTTCCCTTGGACACCTGAGCTTCCACCTGGCTAGCCCGGTGCTCTCCTCTCCGCCCTGGGCCGCCAGCAGAGGGCTCGTGGGGGCTGGGGCTGGCCTCGCCGCCCCGCCTCTTGTCTTCCAATTGGTCCCTGGCGGGCGGGGCGGGGCGGGGCGGGGCGGGGCTGGGCCAGTCCCCGCCCCGCGGCTGGGGTCCCATTTTTTCCCTCCTGGCTGAGCCGGCGCCAGGCAGATGCTGTCACTGAGGCCAAGTGGTGCACACGTTGGTCCGCAGCTCAGCTGGAGCCCTTGGTGTTCGGACGCCAGACTTTAGGGCTGCTGCCACTTCCCTGGTGGGAGCAGGGCCTAGTGGTGCGTGGGTCCCGGACAGAGAGGAGACAGCCGCCTGCGATCGGGCCTCCCAAGGCCGCGCAGAATCGGGTCGAGGGGGCGGGAGCCCCACTCCCCGAAGCCACACAGGCCGCGGCCCCTCCGGGCTGTGACTGGGAGCCCGGGGCACGGCGGTCGTGCACCTGCTTTTTAAGGTCTGGCGCCCGCCAGCCCGCCCCGGGCGCAGGCTCCTTGGTCGGCGGCGGTCGCGCCTGCTTTCGGGGTCACGAGGGCTCGGAACCTGACCCTGGCGTCTGGCCCGTGCTCCCAGGAGCCAAAGGCCTCCTGATTGTGACAGCCCGGGAGTTACTGCACCTGCCGCCAGGAGCTGCCCCCAGCCCAGCCCAGCCCAGCCCAGCCCAGCCCAGCCCAGCTGGAGGGCGCAGCCTGGTGGCCTCCTACCTGCCCCTGTGGATCGTGCCGCTGGGCCCCAGGAAACCGTCAGGCGGCTCCTGGAGCTTTGCCAGCGGTCGGTGGCTTCGGCCCGAGATGCGCACCCTGGAACGGGTCCTAGGTCCCTTGGTGTCCGAGCAGCTCCTGGCCCTCCTGGCCCAGGAGATCCACAGCCGCGTGCAGAAGCTGCTTCTGCAGAGCTGCGAGGAAGCTGTTCCTGTCCTAGGGCAGAAGGAGTAGCAACCGGGGACCCCCTCGCCCTCATTCACACTGAGACTCCACCTCAGATATGGCGTCTGCTCTAAGGTATTGACTCCTAAAACCTCAGGGCACTTGTTCTTCCGAATTCTCTGAGCTGTCTCTTCTCCGTTCATATCTTTAGCCCGTTCTCCAGTGACTCCCCTTTCAGGGGACCCGGCCCAGTGTTCCAGCTCATCCGTTGTCACGGGTCTAAAACATACAGCAAGGAGGGTCTGCGTGCCCAGGCGTTTCCATCAAGCGTGACTTAGAGGTTTGGAGATGTGGAACCAAGGGCTCTATCCAAAAGAGCCGGTTGTTTTCATAAAGTGCGAGACATCCATGCGATGAACTATTTCAGAGAAAGTTTTTAAAATGTCCATAAGATATGACAGAAAGCTAGTGGCTGGACTGTGGTGGGAGGGCTAGAATGGGCGCTGCGCACTTAAAAGGTGCTCCCTTTGTAAAAAGCTTATTTGCCTCTGAGTCCTCTCTGCACTGAACGAGGGGCTCATGCTCACACCCCCGAGTTCAAGGGTCACACTCTATTCCTTTCCTAAAAAGGATTGCATTGATTGATTCATGAGAGACACAGAGAGAGGGGCGCCTGGGTGGCTCAGCGGTTGAGCATCTCCTTTGGCTCAGGCCGTGAACCCCGAGTCGTGGGACAGAGCCCCGCCTCAGGTCCCCTGCTCAGTGGGAGCCTGCTTCTCACTCTCCCTCTGTTGCTCCCTCTGCTTCTGCGCTCTGTCTCTCTCTGCCAAATAAAGAAGATCTTAAAAAATATAAAACCGCAGGATGCATCAGAGTCTGAGCTTCACACCAGTGCGCTTTGGGCTAGCGGTCCTAGCCTGCTGGGAAGAAGTCAACGACGTAGGAGCTCATCCCGAGAAGCCAGCCACAGGCAAACGCAGAAAGGGGCAACCGCAGTGGTTACCAGAGGCCACACTCACCTCCCTCACCTTGCTTCCTTTCTCCCAAAGCCATAAAGCTGCAGGTCCTGACCTCTTCCGTAGTTAGCAGAAGCCGATGAAAGCCACGGACTCACTTCCCAGAAATACACAGCGCGCGCGCACACACACACACACACACACACACACATCCCATGTCAAAGGTTTACAAAATGTCCATGAACGTCCAAGGGCCCTCTATGACTGTGCTGCCCCATACGATAGTGCACGTCCCGTGTGGCAGTTTCAGTTGAATTAATCTGAAAGATTCAGTTTCTCATTCCCACTGGCCACATTTCAAGTGCTCTAGAGACAGAATTTCAGGAAGTCCTATGGGACAGCTCGGCTTTGAAACTCCACAGGCCTAAGGCTAAGGACCCCACCCCTTAAGCGAAGCCCTATCCATCTGGTGGCTTGTAACCCCACTGCCACTCTACTGTTCGCCGTCTTCTGTTTCTGTATATAGGCGGGCCGCCGCACAAGTGGGGGCAGCGCTCACACCTCTGCTGAGCAACCCTGAAGGTCCAGGTGGCTCTGAGTGACCCTCGGTCACCTTGCGCCACGGGCATCATAGCTGCAGCCATGCCTCCAAAGGCTGCAAATCCACAAGGCTTCGTGCCTCTCCGCTCAAGGAGTGCATCCTTCAGCCAGCATCAGCGTGACCGGCCTCCTGCTAGGGCATGCAGGGCTTCCTCGTGCGGGGGCGGGCAGGGGACGGCTTGGGGGGTGGCGGAAACAGACCGCAACAGGGTGGGCCACCGGCCATCTGGGCTGCGTGAAGGACGAAGGACACCGATCGTGTCACGCTCGTCCTGCTGTGTCCAGGTGCTGCTCTAAGCCTCGTACGCATAGGCCGGGTCCCCCAGCCCTCACCCAAAGCTCATGCCCGGAGTCCAGAGGAGGGGCCTGAGGCTTGTGGCTCAGGAGCACTGAATGACGCGTCCCAGGTCACACAGAATATGCCAGAGGGTTATGGCGACCGGGCTAGAGTGGATAGCCCTTGCAATGCTCACGTGTAGCAACATCCAAAGGTTCTTAGTGCAACGTCCGGGGCCAGGCTGGTGGACACAGGGGTGGTCACGTGCACGTCAGCACAGGTCTCCAGACCTGTACCGGCCCCCACCCGCGCCCCCCACATGCTCTCCCTCTCTTTGCTCACAGCCCTGGGGTCCCCGGCCTCGTCCCTGGAGGCCATGAAACAGAAAACGACTCAGGACTCTTCCTGCCCAGTCTTGGAAAACAGCGCTGTTCTCACCCCATCCCTGGGCAAGTTTCTTTTGCACAAGGAATGATTTCCTCCCTTGAGGGAGGGCGGGTGGCAGAGGGAGAGGGAGGGAGAGACTGACAAGCGCGGGAGATCCTGACCTCAGGACCCTGAGTTGAGGGCCTGAGCTGACCCCCAGGATCCCAAGCTCAAGCAACTGAGCCGCTCAGGCCCCGCCCGCCGCCGCGCCTCTGCCCCCCCTCCCCCCACCTCGGGGAAGGTATCTGCAAGGACGCCCAGGGTCTCTCCTTGAACCTTCAGTTTCCCCAGGTTTCCCGCGGCGGCGCATGCAGCTGCACGGAAGCCACGGGCAGCAGGCCGGCCTGGCCCAGAGGAAGCGCTCCTGCAGGGGGATTGCTCGCGAGCACCCATTCCTTGAGAGCGTGCGCGGTCGCCCGCCCTCAGCCCCGAGCCTTCCTCGCGGCTCCGAGGCATCCAGGAAGCGGGCCGCTTGGGCCGTGGACATTCGTGCCCTGACCGTGCTGGGCCTCAGAGCTGGCAGCCCTCCCCACACGGGCCCCAACCCTCCAGCACGACCACCAGGGAGGGCCCAGATGGTCCGGCCGTCCCTCCATGCGCTCTCCCGCAGGGCAGCCTCACTGCATGCACCGCGGCTTCTCCCCAAAGCCGCCTGAGCGAGCCCGCGCTCACTCGGCCCCGGGATAAGAAGGCTGCGTGCAAAGCGGGCACGCACTCGGGGAAAAGCGAGGGCGACGCGTCTCGGGAACGTCCAAAATCCGGTTACCAGGCAGCTGCCGGGGCGCCGGGGCGGGTGCGGGTGCGGGTGCGGGTGCGGGTGCGGGCGCGCTCCCCACCAGGATGACCCAGGGCCCCGCCGGGCGCTCCTCGCCCCAGACAACCTGGGCAAGGCCCGGCCTGGGGCGCAGGGAGCGGCGGCAGGGAGTCCGGCGGGCGGGACAGGGGCGGGCCGCGCGTGTCCTTCGTCCACGCACCCGCCGCCCATCTTCCGTCCACGCGCCCGCCCTCTGGCCACGCGCCCCCCACGTGTCGCTCGTCCTCGTCCTCGCGCCCGCCGCCCGTGCTCGTCCACGCGCCCATCATTCTTCCACGCGCCTGTCCTCTGTCCCCGCGCCTCCGCGTGTCCTTTGTCCCCGCGCTCGCCACGCGTCCTTCGTCCACGCGCCCATCGTTCCTCTACGTGCCAGTCCTCCGTCCTCGCGCCCGCCCCGGGTCCTTGGTCCAGGCACGCGCGCGGGGAGCCGCGCCTCCCGCGCCCCAGAGACCCACGCGCCCTCCGGTGGCTCAGACAGGTACTGCGTCGGGGCGCACCACTTTCCCAGGCCGGCAGCGCCCGCCCTGCGGACTCCAGCTCCTGGGCAGGCCCTGAGCCTCCCGCCCCGCCGCCAGGGCCCCAGACGAGGCTGGGCCCCAGACGACGCTGACGTGGGTCGGGCCTCCTGCCGCTTCGGAAGCGTCCCCGTTTCCGGTCTGAAGCGCTTCCAGAGCCCAGGGGCTGCCTGGGTGGCACATCCCCCGTTTTTGATCCTAGCGAGGGCTTCTCTGCCGTCCAGTCGAGAGGAACCGGAGCGGTGGGGACCCCCTCGGGCTCTTCCGCCCAGGTCGCTGATTCTCAAACGTCTCAGTGCAGGGAGAATTTCCTGGGAGGCCCTGCACGGAACACTGCACGTCTCTGGGGCCCCCCTTCCCGACACCCCGACGCCCTGACGCACCGCATCTCGCAGGAGCTGGACAGTTGGCACTTTCAGAAGCTCTCCTGGGCTGATGCCTCTGACCTTGGTCTGGCGGGTCCCAGTGGCCTTGAGCTACCTTCCTACTTTCTTCCCTTGGACACCTGAGCTTCCACCTGGCTAGCCCGGTGCTCTCCTCTCCGCCCTGGGCCGCCAGCAGAGGGCTCGTGGGGGCTGGGGCTGGCCTCGCCGCCCCGCCTCTTGTCTTCCAATTGGTCCCTGGCGGGCGGGGCGGGGCGGGGCGGGGCGGGGCTGGGACAGTCCCCGCCCCGCGGCTGGGGTCCCATTTTTTCCCTCCTGGCTGAGCCGGCGCCAGGCAGATGCTTTCACTGAGGCCAAGTGGTGCACACGTTGGTCCGCAGCTCAGCTGGAGCCCTTGGTGTTCGGACGCCAGACTTTAGGGCTGCTGCCACTTCCCTGGTGGGAGCAGGGCCTAGTGGTGCGTGGGTCCCGGACAGAGAGGAGACAGCCGCCTGCGATCGGGCCTCCCAAGGCCGCGCAGAATCGGGTCGAGGGGGCGGGAGCCCCACTCCCCGAAGCCACACAGGCCGCGGCCCCTCCGGGCTGTGACTGGGAGCCCGGGGCACGGCGGTCGTGCACCTGCTTTTTAAGGTCTGGCGCCCGCCAGCCCGCCCCGGGCGCAGGCTCCTTGGTCGGCGGCGGTCGCGCCTGCTTTCGGGGTCACGAGGGCTCGGAACCTGACCCTGGCGTCTGGCCCGTGCTCCCAGGAGCCAAAGGCCTCCTGATTGTGACAGCCCGGGAGTTACTGCACCTGCCGCCAGGAGCTGCCCCCAGCCCAGCCCAGCCCAGCCCAGCCCAGCCCAGCCCAGCTGGAGGGCGCAGCCTGGTGGCCTCCTACCTGCCCCTGTGGATCGTGCCGCTGGGCCCCAGGAAACCGTCAGGCGGCTCCTGGAGCTTTGCCAGCGGTCGGTGGCTTCGGCCCGAGATGCGCACCCTGGAACGGGTCCTAGGTCCCTTGGTGTCCGAGCAGCTCCTGGCCCTCCTGGCCCAGGAGATCCACAGCCGCGTGCAGAAGCTGCTTCTGCAGAGCTGCGAGGAAGCTGTTCCTGTCCTAGGGCAGAAGGAGTAGCAACCGGGGACCCCCTCGCCCTCATTCACACTGAGACTCCACCTCAGATATGGCGTCTGCTCTAAGGTATTGACTCCTAAAACCTCAGGGCACTTGTTCTTCCGAATTCTCTGAGCTGTCTCTTCTCCGTTCATATCTTTAGCCCGTTCTCCAGTGACTCCCCTTTCAGGGGACCCGGCCCAGTGTTCCAGCTCATCCGTTGTCACGGGTCTAAAACATACAGCAAGGAGGGTCTGCGTGCCCAGGCGTTTCCATCAAGCGTGACTTAGAGGTTTGGAGATGTGGAACCAAGGGCTCTATCCAAAAGAGCCGGTTGTTTTCATAAAGTGCGAGACATCCATGCGATGAACTATTTCAGAGAAAGTTTTTAAAATGTCCATAAGATATGACAGAAAGCTAGTGGCTGGACTGTGGTGGGAGGGCTAGAATGGGCGCTGCGCACTTAAAAGGTGCTCCCTTTGTAAAAAGCTTATTTGCCTCTGAGTCCTCTCTGCACTGAACGAGGGGCTCATGCTCACACCCCCGAGTTCAAGGGTCACACTCTATTCCTTTCCTAAAAAGGATTGCATTGATTGATTCATGAGAGACACAGAGAGAGGGGCGCCTGGGTGGCTCAGCGGTTGAGCATCTCCTTTGGCTCAGGCCGTGAACCCCGAGTCGTGGGACAGAGCCCCGCCTCACGTCCCCTGCTCAGTGGGAGCCTGCTTCTCACTCTCCCTCTGTTGCTCCCTCTGCTTCTGCGCTCTGTCTCTCTCTGCCAAATAAAGAAGATCTTAAAAAATATAAAACCACAGGATGCATCAGAGTCTGAGCTTCACACCAGTGCGCTTTGGGCTAGCGGTCCTAGCCTGCTGGGAAGAAGTCAACGACGTAGGAGCTCATCCCGAGAAGCCAGCCACAGGCAAACGCAGAAAGGGGCAACCGCAGTGGTTACCAGAGGCCACACTCACCTCCCTCACCTTGCTTCCTTTCTCCCAAAGCCATAAAGCTGCAGGTCCTGACCTCTTCCGTAGTTAGCAGAAGCCGATGAAAGCCACGGACTCACTTCCCAGAAATACACAGCGCGCGCGCACACACACACACACACACACACACACATCCCATGTCAAAGGTTTACAAAATGTCCATGAACGTCCAAGGGCCCTCTATGACTGTGCTGCCCCATACGATAGTGCACGTCCCGTGTGGCAGTTTCAGTTGAATTAATCTGAAAGATTCAGTTTCTCATTCCCACTGGCCACATTTCAAGTGCTCTAGAGACAGAATTTCAGGAAGTCCTATGGGACAGCTCGGCTTTGAAACTCCACAGGCCTAAGGCTAAGGACCCCACCCCTTAAGCGAAGCCCTATCCATCTGGTGGCTTGTAACCCCACTGCCACTCTACTGTTCGCCGTCTTCTGTTTCTGTATATAGGCGGGCCGCCGCACAAGTGGGGGCAGCGCTCACACCTCTGCTGAGCAACCCTGAAGGTCCAGGTGGCTCTGAGTGACCCTCGGTCACCTTGCGCCACGGGCATCATAGCTGCAGCCATGCCTCCAAAGGCTGCAAATCCACAAGGCTTCGTGCCTCTCCGCTCAAGGAGTGCATCCTTCAGCCAGCATCAGCGTGACCGGCCTCCTGCTAGGGCATGCAGGGCTTCCTCGTGCGGGGGCGGGCAGGGGACGGCTTGGGGGGTGGCGGAAACAGACCGCAACAGGGTGGGCCACCGGCCATCTGGGCTGCGTGAAGGACGAAGGACACCGATCGTGTCACGCTCGTCCTGCTGTGTCCAGGTGCTGCTCTAAGCCTCGTACGCACAGGCCGGGTCCCCCAGCCCTCACCCAAAGCTCATGCCCGGAGTCCAGAGGAGGGGCCTGAGGCTTGTGGCTCAGGAGCACTGAATGACGCGTCCCAGGTCACACAGAATATGCCAGAGGGTTATGGCGACCGGGCTAGAGTGGATAGCCCTTGCAATGCTCACGTGTAGCAACATCCAAAGGTTCTTAGTGCAACGTCCGGGGCCAGGCTGGTGGACACAGGGGTGGTCACGTGCACGTCAGCACAGGTCTCCAGACCTGTACCGGCCCCCACCCGCGCCCCCCACATGCTCTCCCTCTCTTTGCTCACAGCCCTGGGGTCCCCGGCCTCGTCCCTGGAGGCCATGAAACAGAAAACGACTCAGGACTCTTCCTGCCCAGTCTTGGAAAACAGCGCTGTTCTCACCCCATCCCTGGGCAAGTTTCTTTTGCACAAGGAATGATTTCCTCCCTTGAGGGAGGGCGGGTGGCAGAGGGAGAGGGAGGGAGAGACTGACAAGCGCGGGAGATCCTGACCTCAGGACCCTGAGTTGAGGGCCTGAGCTGACCCCCAGGATCCCAAGCTCAAGCAACTGAGCCGCTCAGGCCCCGCCCGCCGCCGCGCCTCTGCCCCCCCTCCCCCCACCTCGGGGAAGGTATCTGCAAGGACGCCCAGGGTCTCTCCTTGAACCTTCAGTTTCCCCAGGTTTCCCGCGGCGGCGCATGCAGCTGCACGGAAGCCACGGGCAGCAGGCCGGCCTGGCCCAGAGGAAGCGCTCCTGCAGGGGGATTGCTCGCGAGCACCCATTCCTTGAGAGCGTGCGCGGTCGCCCGCCCTCAGCCCCGAGCCTTCCTCGCGGCTCCGAGGCATCCAGGAAGCGGGCCGCTTGGGCCGTGGACATTCGTGCCCTGACCGTGCTGGGCCTCAGAGCTGGCAGCCCTCCCCACACGGGCCCCAACCCTCCAGCACGACCACCAGGGAGGGCCCAGATGGTCCGGCCGTCCCTCCATGCGCTCTCCCGCAGGGCAGCCTCACTGCATGCACCGCGGCTTCTCCCCAAAGCCGCCTGAGCGAGCCCGCGCTCACTCGGCCCCGGGATAAGAAGGCTGCGTGCAAAGCGGGCACGCACTCGGGGAAAAGCGAGGGCGACGCGTCTCGGGAACGTCCAAAATCCGGTTACCAGGCAGCTGCCGGGGCGCCGGGGCGGGTGCGGGTGCGGGTGCGGGTGCGGGTGCGGGCGCGCTCCCCACCAGGATGACCCAGGGCCCCGCCGGGCGCTCCTCGCCCCAGACAACCTGGGCAAGGCCCGGCCTGGGGCGCAGGGAGCGGCGGCAGGGAGTCCGGCGGGCGGGACAGGGGCGGGCCGCGCGTGTCCTTCGTCCACGCACCCGCCGCCCATCTTCCGTCCACGCGCCCGCCCTCTGGCCACGCGCCCCCCACGTGTCGCTCGTCCTCGTCCTCGCGCCCGCCGCCCGTGCTCGTCCACGCGCCCATCATTCTTCCACGCGCCTGTCCTCTGTCCCCGCGCCCCCGCGTGTCCTTTGTCCCCGCGCTCGCCACGCGTCCTTCGTCCACGCGCCCATCGTTCCTCTACGTGCCAGTCCTCCGTCCTCGCGCCCGCCCCGGGTCCTTGGTCCAGGCACGCGCGCGGGGAGCCGCGCCTCCCGCGTCCCAGAGACCCACGCGCCCTCCGGTGGCTCAGACAGGTACTGCGTCGGGGCGCACCACTTTCCCAGGCCGGCAGCGCCCGCCCTGCGGACTCCAGCTCCTGGGCAGGCCCTGAGCCTCCCGCCCCGCCGCCAGGGCCCCAGACGAGGCTGGGCCCCAGACGACGCTGACGTGGGTCGGGCCTCCTGCCGCTTCGGAAGCGTCCCCGTTTCCGGTCTGAAGCGCTTCCAGAGCCCAGGGGCTGCCTGGGTGGCACATCCCCCGTTTTTGATCCCAGCGAGGGCTTCTCTGCCGTCCAGTCGAGAGGAACCGGAGCGGTGGGGACCCCCTCGGGCTCTTCCGCCCAGGTCGCTGATTCTCAAACGTCTCAGTGCAGGGAGAATTTCCTGGGAGGCCCTGCACGGAACACTGCACGTCTCTGGGGCCCCCCTTCCCGACACCCCGACGCCCTGACGCACCGCATCTCGCAGGAGCTGGACAGTTGGCACTTTCAGAGCTCTCCTGGGCTGATCCCTCTGACCTTGGTCTGGCGGGTCCAGTGGCCTTGAGCTACCTTCCTACTTTCTTCCCTTGGACACCTGAGCTTCCACCTGGCTAGCCCGGTGCTCTCCTCTCCGCCCTGGGCCGCCAGCAGAGGGCTCGTGGGGGCTGGGGCTGGCCTCGCCGCCCCGCCTCTTGTCTTCCAATTGGTCCCTGGCGGGCGGGGGCGGGGCGGGGCGGGGCGGGGCTGGGCCAGTCCCCGCCCCGCGGCTGGGGTCCCATTTTTTCCCTCCTGGCTGAGCCGGCGCCAGGCAGATGCTGTCACTGAGGCCAAGTGGTGCACACGTTGGTCCGCAGCTCAGCTGGAGCCCTTGGTGTTCGGACGCCAGACTTTAGGGCTGCTGCCACTTCCCTGGTGGGAGCAGGGCCTAGTGGTGCGTGGGTCCCGGACAGAGAGGAGACAGCCGCCTGCGATCGGGCCTCCCAAGGCCGCGCAGAATCGGGTCGAGGGGGCGGGAGCCCCACTCCCCGAAGCCACACAGGCCGCGGCCCCTCCGGGCTGTGACTGGGAGCCCGGGGCACGGCGGTCGTGCACCTGCTTTTAAGGTCTGGCGCCCGCCAGCCCGCCCCGGGCGCAGGCTCCTTGGTCGGCGGCGGTCGCGCCTGCTTTCGGGGTCACGAGGGCTCGGAACCTGACCCTGGCGTCTGGCCCGTGCTCCCAGGAGCCAAGGCCTCCTGATTGTGACAGCCCGGGAGTTACTGCACCTGCCGCCAGGAGCTGCCCCCAGCCCAGCCCAGCCCAGCCCAGCCCAGCCCAGCCCAGCTGGAGGGCGCAGCCTGGTGGCCTCCTACCTGCCCCTGTGGATCGTGCCGCTGGGCCCCAGGAAACCGTCAGGCGGCTCCTGGAGCTTTGCCAGCGGTCGGTGGCTTCGGCCCGAGATGCGCACCCTGGAACGGGTCCTAGGTCCCTTGGTGTCCGAGCAGCTCCTGGCCCTCCTGGCCCAGGAGATCCACAGCCGCGTGCAGAAGCTGCTTCTGCAGAGCTGCGAGGAAGCTGTTCCTGTCCTAGGGCAGAAGGAGTAGCAACCGGGGACCCCCTCGCCCTCATTCACACTGAGACTCCACCTCAGATATGGCGTCTGCTCTAAGGTATTGACTCCTAAAACCTCAGGGCACTTGTTCTTCCGAATTCTCTGAGCTGTCTCTTCTCCGTTCATATCTTTAGCCCGTTCTCCAGTGACTCCCCTTTCAGGGGACCCGGCCCAGTGTTCCAGCTCATCCGTTGTCACGGGTCTAAAACATACAGCAAGGAGGGTCTGCGTGCCCAGGCGTTTCCATCAAGCGTGACTTAGAGGTTTGGAGATGTGGAACCAAGGGCTCTATCCAAAAGAGCCGGTTGTTTTCATAAAGTGCGAGACATCCATGCGATGAACTATTTCAGAGAAAGTTTTTAAAATGTCCATAAGATATGACAGAAAGCTAGTGGCTGGACTGTGGTGGGAGGGCTAGAATGGGCGCTGCGCACTTAAAAGGTGCTCCCTTTGTAAAAAGCTTATTTGCCTCTGAGTCCTCTCTGCACTGAACGAGGGGCTCATGCTCACACCCCCGAGTTCAAGGGTCACACTCTATTCCTTTCCTAAAAAGGATTGCATTGATTGATTCATGAGAGACACAGAGAGAGGGGCGCCTGGGTGGCTCAGCGGTTGAGCATCTCCTTTGGCTCAGGCCGTGAACCCCGAGTCGTGGGACAGAGCCCCGCCTCAGGTCCCCTGCTCAGTGGGAGCCTGCTTCTCACTCTCCCTCTGTTGCTCCCTCTGCTTCTGCGCTCTGTCTCTCTCTGCCAAATAAAGAAGATCTTAAAAATATAAAACCGCAGGATGCATCAGAGTCTGAGCTTCACACCAGTGCGCTTTGGGCTAGCGGTCCTAGCCTGCTGGGAAGAAGTCAACGACGTAGGAGCTCATCCCGAGAAGCCAGCCACAGGCAAACGCAGAAAGGGGCAACCGCAGTGGTTACCAGAGGCCACACTCACCTCCCTCACCTTGCTTCCTTTCTCCCAAAGCCATAAAGCTGCAGGTCCTGACCTCTTCCGTAGTTAGCAGAAGCCGATGAAAGCCACGGACTCACTTCCCAGAAATACACAGCGCGCGCGCACACACACACACACACACACACACACATCCCATGTCAAAGGTTTACAAAATGTCCATGAACGTCCAAGGGCCCTCTATGACTGTGCTGCCCCATACGATAGTGCACGTCCCGTGTGGCAGTTTCAGTTGAATTAATCTGAAAGATTCAGTTTCTCATTCCCACTGGCCACATTTCAAGTGCTCTAGAGACAGAATTTCAGGAAGTCCTATGGGACAGCTCGGCTTTGAAACTCCACAGGCCTAAGGCTAAGGACCCCACCCCTTAAGCGAAGCCCTATCCATCTGGTGGCTTGTAACCCCACTGCCACTCTACTGTTCGCCGTCTTCTGTTTCTGTATATAGGCGGGCCGCCGCACAAGTGGGGGCAGCGCTCACACCTCTGCTGAGCAACCCTGAAGGTCCAGGTGGCTCTGAGTGACCCTCGGTCACCTTGCGCCACGGGCATCATAGCTGCAGCCATGCCTCCAAAGGCTGCAAATCCACAAGGCTTCGTGCCTCTCCGCTCAAGGAGTGCATCCTTCAGCCAGCATCAGCGTGACCGGCCTCCTGCTAGGGCATGCAGGGCTTCCTCGTGCGGGGGCGGGCAGGGGACGGCTTGGGGGGTGGCGGAAACAGACCGCAACAGGGTGGGCCACCGGCCATCTGGGCTGCGTGAAGGACGAAGGACACCGATCGTGTCACGCTCGTCCTGCTGTGTCCAGGTGCTGCTCTAAGCCTCGTACGCATAGGCCGGGTCCCCAGCCCTCACCCAAAGCTCATGCCCGGAGTCCAGAGGAGGGGCCTGAGGCTTGTGGCTCAGGAGCACTGAATGACGCGTCCCAGGTCACACAGAATATGCCAGAGGGTTATGGCGACCGGGCTAGAGTGGATAGCCCTTGCAATGCTCACGTGTAGCAACATCCAAAGGTTCTTAGTGCAACGTCCGGGGCCAGGCTGGTGGACACAGGGGTGGTCACGTGCACGTCAGCACAGGTCTCCAGACCTGTACCGGCCCCCACCCGCGCCCCCCACATGCTCTCCCTCTCTTTGCTCACAGCCCTGGGGTCCCCGGCCTCGTCCCTGGAGGCCATGAAACAGAAAACGACTCAGGACTCTTCCTGCCCAGTCTTGGAAAACAGCGCTGTTCTCACCCCATCCCTGGGCAAGTTTCTTTTGCACAAGGAATGATTTCCTCCCTTGAGGGAGGGCGGGTGGCAGAGGGAGAGGGAGGGAGAGACTGACAAGCGCGGGAGATCCTGACCTCAGGACCCTGAGTTGAGGGCCTGAGCTGACCCCCAGGATCCCAAGCTCAAGCAACTGAGCCGCTCAGGCCCCGCCCGCCGCCGCGCCTCTGCCCCCCCTCCCCCCACCTCGGGGAAGGTATCTGCAAGGACGCCCAGGGTCTCTCCTTGAACCTTCAGTTTCCCCAGGTTTCCCGCGGCGGCGCATGCAGCTGCACGGAAGCCACGGGCAGCAGGCCGGCCTGGCCCAGAGGAAGCGCTCCTGCAGGGGGATTGCTCGCGAGCACCCATTCCTTGAGAGCGTGCGCGGTCGCCCGCCCTCAGCCCCGAGCCTTCCTCGCGGCTCCGAGGCATCCAGGAAGCGGGCCGCTTGGGCCGTGGACATTCGTGCCCTGACCGTGCTGGGCCTCAGAGCTGGCAGCCCTCCCCACACGGGCCCCAACCCTCCAGCACGACCACCAGGGAGGGCCCAGATGGTCCGGCCGTCCCTCCATGCGCTCTCCCGCAGGGCAGCCTCACTGCATGCACCGCGGCTTCTCCCCAAAGCCGCCTGAGCGAGCCCGCGCTCACTCGGCCCCGGGATAAGAAGGCTGCGTGCAAAGCGGGCACGCACTCGGGGAAAAGCGAGGGCGACGCGTCTCGGGAACGTCCAAAATCCGGTTACCAGGCAGCTGCCGGGGCGCCGGGGCGGGTGCGGGTGCGGGTGCGGGTGCGGGTGCGGGCGCGCTCCCCACCAGGATGACCCAGGGCCCCGCCGGGCGCTCCTCGCCCCAGACAACCTGGGCAAGGCCCGGCCTGGGGCGCAGGGAGCGGCGGCAGGGAGTCCGGCGGGCGGGACAGGGGCGGGCCGCGCGTGTCCTTCATCCACGCACCCGCCGCCCATCTTCCGTCCACGCGCCCGCCCTCTGGCCACGCGCCCCCCACGTGTCGCTCGTCCTCGTCCTCGCGCCCGCCGCCCGTGCTCGTCCACGCGCCCATCATTCTTCCACGCGCCTGTCCTCTGTCCCCGCGCCTCCGCGTGTCCTTTGTCCCCGCGCTCGCCACGCGTCCTTCGTCCACGCGCCCATCGTTCCTCTACGTGCCAGTCCTCCGTCCTCGCGCCCGCCCCGGGTCCTTGGTCCAGGCACGCGCGCGGGGAGCCGCGCCTCCCGCGCCCCAGAGACCCACGCGCCCTCCGGTGGCTCAGACAGGTACTGCGTCGGGGCGCACCACTTTCCCAGGCCGGCAGCGCCCGCCCTGCGGACTCCAGCTCCTGGGCAGGCCCTGAGCCTCCCGCCCCGCCGCCAGGGCCCCAGACGAGGCTGGGCCCCAGACGACGCTGACGTGGGTCGGGCCTCCTGCCGCTTCGGAAGCGTCCCCGTTTCCGGTCTGAAGCGCTTCCAGAGCCCAGGGGCTGCCTGGGTGGCACATCCCCCGTTTTTGATCCTAGCGAGGGCTTCTCTGCCGTCCAGTCGAGAGGAACCGGAGCGGTGGGGACCCCCTCGGGCTCTTCCGCCCAGGTCGCTGATTCTCAAACGTCTCAGTGCAGGGAGAATTTCCTGGGAGGCCCTGCACGGAACACTGCACGTCTCTGGGGCCCCCCTTCCCGACACCCCGACACCCTGACGCACCGCATCTCGCAGGAGCTGGACAGTTGGCACTTTCAGAAGCTCTCCTGGGCTGATGCCTCTGACCTTGGTCTGGCGGGTCCCAGTGGCCTTGAGCTACCTTCCTACTTTCTTCCCTTGGACACCTGAGCTTCCACCTGGCTAGCCCGGTGCTCTCCTCTCCGCCCTGGGCCGCCAGCAGAGGGCTCGTGGGGGCTGGGGCTGGCCTCGCCGCCCCGCCTCTTGTCTTCCAATTGGTCCCTGGCGGGCGGGGCGGGGCGGGGCGGGGCGGGGCTGGGCCAGTCCCCGCCCCGCGGCTGGGGTCCCATTTTTTCCCTCCTGGCTGAGCCGGCGCCAGGCAGATGCTTTCACTGAGGCCAAGTGGTGCACACGTTGGTCCGCAGCTCAGCTGGAGCCCTTGGTGTTCGGACGCCAGACTTTAGGGCTGCTGCCACTTCCCTGGTGGGAGCAGGGCCTAGTGGTGCGTGGGTCCCGGACAGAGAGGAGACAGCCGCCTGCGATCGGGCCTCCCAAGGCCGCGCAGAATCGGGTCGAGGGGGCGGGAGCCCCACTCCCCGAAGCCACACAGGCCGCGGCCCCTCCGGGCTGTGACTGGGAGCCCGGGGCACGGCGGTCGTGCACCTGCTTTTTAAGGTCTGGCGCCCGCCAGCCCGCCCCGGGCGCAGGCTCCTTGGTCGGCGGCGGTCGCGCCTGCTTTCGGGGTCACGAGGGCTCGGAACCTGACCCTGGCGTCTGGCCCGTGCTCCCAGGAGCCAAAGGCCTCCTGATTGTGACAGCCCGGGAGTTACTGCACCTGCCGCCAGGAGCTGCCCCCAGCCCAGCCCAGCCCAGCCCAGCCCAGCCCAGCCCAGCTGGAGGGCGCAGCCTGGTGGCCTCCTACCTGCCCCTGTGGATCGTGCCGCTGGGCCCCAGGAAACCGTCAGGCGGCTCCTGGAGCTTTGCCAGCGGTCGGTGGCTTCGGCCCGAGATGCGCACCCTGGAACGGGTCCTAGGTCCCTTGGTGTCCGAGCAGCTCCTGGCCCTCCTGGCCCAGGAGATCCACAGCCGCATGCAGAAGCTGCTTCTGCAGAGCTGCGAGGAAGCTGTTCCTGTCCTAGGGCAGAAGGAGTAGCAACCGGGGACCCCCTCGCCCTCATTCACACTGAGACTCCACCTCAGATATGGCGTCTGCTCTAAGGTATTGACTCCTAAAACCTCAGGGCACTTGTTCTTCCGAATTCTCTGAGCTGTCTCTTCTCCGTTCATATCTTTAGCCCGTTCTCCAGTGACTCCCCTTTCAGGGGACCCGGCCCAGTGTTCCAGCTCATCCGTTGTCACGGGTCTAAAACATACAGCAAGGAGGGTCTGCGTGCCCAGGCGTTTCCATCAAGCGTGACTTAGAGGTTTGGAGATGTGGAACCAAGGGCTCTATCCAAAAGAGCCGGTTGTTTTCATAAAGTGCGAGACATCCATGCGATGAACTATTTCAGAGAAAGTTTTTAAAATGTCCATAAGATATGACAGAAAGCTAGTGGCTGGACTGTGGTGGGAGGGCTAGAATGGGCGCTGCGCACTTAAAAGGTGCTCCCTTTGTAAAAAGCTTATTTGCCTCTGAGTCCTCTCTGCACTGAACGAGGGGCTCATGCTCACACCCCCGAGTTCAAGGGTCACACTCTATTCCTTTCCTAAAAAGGATTGCATTGATTGATTCATGAGAGACACAGAGAGAGGGGCGCCTGGGTGGCTCAGCGGTTGAGCATCTCCTTTGGCTCAGGCCGTGAACCCCGAGTCGTGGGACAGAGCCCCGCCTCACGTCCCCTGCTCAGTGGGAGCCTGCTTCTCACTCTCCCTCTGTTGCTCCCTCTGCTTCTGCGCTCTGTCTCTCTCTGCCAAATAAAGAAGATCTTAAAAAATATAAAACCGCAGGATGCATCAGAGTCTGAGCTTCACACCAGTGCGCTTTGGGCTAGCGGTCCTAGCCTGCTGGGAAGAAGTCAACGACGTAGGAGCTCATCCCGAGAAGCCAGCCACAGGCAAACGCAGAAAGGGGCAACCGCAGTGGTTACCAGAGGCCACACTCACCTCCCTCACCTTGCTTCCTTTCTCCCAAAGCCATAAAGCTGCAGGTCCTGACCTCTTCCGTAGTTAGCAGAAGCCGATGAAAGCCACGGACTCACTTCCCAGAAATACACAGCGCGCGCGCACACACACACACACACACACACACACATCCCATGTCAAAGGTTTACAAAATGTCCATGAACGTCCAAGGGCCCTCTATGACTGTGCTGCCCCATACGATAGTGCACGTCCCGTGTGGCAGTTTCAGTTGAATTAATCTGAAAGATTCAGTTTCTCATTCCCACTGGCCACATTTCAAGTGCTCTAGAGACAGAATTTCAGGAAGTCCTATGGGACAGCTCGGCTTTGAAACTCCACAGGCCTAAGGCTAAGGACCCCACCCCTTAAGCGAAGCCCTATCCATCTGGTGGCTTGTAACCCCACTGCCACTCTACTGTTCGCCGTCTTCTGTTTCTGTATATAGGCGGGCCGCCGCACAAGTGGGGGCAGCGCTCACACCTCTGCTGAGCAACCCTGAAGGTCCAGGTGGCTCTGAGTGACCCTCGGTCACCTTGCGCCACGGGCATCATAGCTGCAGCCATGCCTCCAAAGGCTGCAAATCCACAAGGCTTCGTGCCTCTCCGCTCAAGGAGTGCATCCTTCAGCCAGCATCAGCGTGACCGGCCTCCTGCTAGGGCATGCAGGGCTTCCTCGTGCGGGGGCGGGCAGGGGACGGCTTGGGGGGTGGCGGAAACAGACCGCAACAGGGTGGGCCACCGGCCATCTGGGCTGCGTGAAGGACGAAGGACACCGATCGTGTCACGCTCGTCCTGCTGTGTCCAGGTGCTGCTCTAAGCCTCGTACGCATAGGCCGGGTCCCCCAGCCCTCACCCAAAGCTCATGCCCGGAGTCCAGAGGAGGGGCCTGAGGCTTGTGGCTCAGGAGCACTGAATGACGCGTCCCAGGTCACACAGAATATGCCAGAGGGTTATGGCGACCGGGCTAGAGTGGATAGCCCTTGCAATGCTCACGTGTAGCAACATCCAAAGGTTCTTAGTGCAACGTCCGGGGCCAGGCTGGTGGACACAGGGGTGGTCACGTGCACGTCAGCACAGGTCTCCAGACCTGTACCGGCCCCCACCCGCGCCCCCCACATGCTCTCCCTCTCTTTGCTCACAGCCCTGGGGTCCCCGGCCTCGTCCCTGGAGGCCATGAAACAGAAAACGACTCAGGACTCTTCCTGCCCAGTCTTGGAAAACAGCGCTGTTCTCACCCCATCCCTGGGCAAGTTTCTTTTGCACAAGGAATGATTTCCTCCCTTGAGGGAGGGCGGGTGGCAGAGGGAGAGGGAGGGAGAGACTGACAAGCGCGGGAGATCCTGACCTCAGGACCCTGAGTTGAGGGCCTGAGCTGACCCCCAGGATCCCAAGCTCAAGCAACTGAGCCGCTCAGGCCCCGCCCGCCGCCGCGCCTCTGCCCCCCCTCCCCCCACCTCGGGGAAGGTATCTGCAAGGACGCCCAGGGTCTCTCCTTGAACCTTCAGTTTCCCCAGGTTTCCCGCGGCGGCGCATGCAGCTGCACGGAAGCCACGGGCAGCAGGCCGGCCTGGCCCAGAGGAAGCGCTCCTGCAGGGGGATTGCTCGCGAGCACCCATTCCTTGAGAGCGTGCGCGGTCGCCCGCCCTCAGCCCCGAGCCTTCCTCGCGGCTCCGAGGCATCCAGGAAGCGGGCCGCTTGGGCCGTGGACATTCGTGCCCTGACCGTGCTGGGCCTCAGAGCTGGCAGCCCTCCCCACACGGGCCCCAACCCTCCAGCACGACCACCAGGGAGGGCCCAGATGGTCCGGCCGTCCCTCCATGCGCTCTCCCGCAGGGCAGCCTCACTGCATGCACCGCGGCTTCTCCCCAAAGCCGCCTGAGCGAGCCCGCGCTCACTCGGCCCCGGGATAAGAAGGCTGCGTGCAAAGCGGGCACGCACTCGGGGAAAAGCGAGGGCGACGCGTCTCGGGAACGTCCAAAATCCGGTTACCAGGCAGCTGCCGGGGCGCCGGGGCGGGTGCGGGTGCGGGTGCGGGTGCGGGTGCGGGCGCGCTCCCCACCAGGATGACCCAGGGCCCCGCCGGGCGCTCCTCGCCCCAGACAACCTGGGCAAGGCCCGGCCTGGGGCGCAGGGAGCGGCGGCAGGGAGTCCGGCGGGCGGGACAGGGGCGGGCCGCGCGTGTCCTTCATCCACGCACCCGCCGCCCATCTTCCGTCCACGCGCCCGCCCTCTGGCCACGCGCCCCCCACGTGTCGCTCGTCCTCGTCCTCGCGCCCGCCGCCCGTGCTCGTCCACGCGCCCATCATTCTTCCACGCGCCTGTCCTCTGTCCCCGCGCCTCCGCGTGTCCTTTGTCCCCGCGCTCGCCACGCGTCCTTCGTCCACGCGCCCATCGTTCCTCTACGTGCCAGTCCTCCGTCCTCGCGCCCGCCCCGGGTCCTTGGTCCAGGCACGCGCGCGGGGAGCCGCGCCTCCCGCGCCCCAGAGACCCACGCGCCCTCCGGTGGCTCAGACAGGTACTGCGTCGGGGCGCACCACTTTCCCAGGCCGGCAGCGCCCGCCCTGCGGACTCCAGCTCCTGGGCAGGCCCTGAGCCTCCCGCCCCGCCGCCAGGGCCCCAGACGAGGCTGGGCCCCAGACGACGCTGACGTGGGTCGGGCCTCCTGCCGCTTCGGAAGCGTCCCCGTTTCCGGTCTGAAGCGCTTCCAGAGCCCAGGGGCTGCCTGGGTGGCACATCCCCCGTTTTTGATCCTAGCGAGGGCTTCTCTGCCGTCCAGTCGAGAGGAACCGGAGCGGTGGGGACCCCCTCGGGCTCTTCCGCCCAGGTCGCTGATTCTCAAACGTCTCAGTGCAGGGAGAATTTCCTGGGAGGCCCTGCACGGAACACTGCACGTCTCTGGGGCCCCCCTTCCCGACACCCCGACACCCTGACGCACCGCATCTCGCAGGAGCTGGACAGTTGGCACTTTCAGAAGCTCTCCTGGGCTGATGCCTCTGACCTTGGTCTGGCGGGTCCCAGTGGCCTTGAGCTACCTTCCTACTTTCTTCCCTTGGACACCTGAGCTTCCACCTGGCTAGCCCGGTGCTCTCCTCTCCGCCCTGGGCCGCCAGCAGAGGGCTCGTGGGGGCTGGGGCTGGCCTCGCCGCCCCGCCTCTTGTCTTCCAATTGGTCCCTGGCGGGCGGGGCGGGGCGGGGCGGGGCGGGGCTGGGACAGTCCCCGCCCCGCGGCTGGGGTCCCATTTTTTCCCTCCTGGCTGAGCCGGCGCCAGGCAGATGCTTTCACTGAGGCCAAGTGGTGCACACGTTGGTCCGCAGCTCAGCTGGAGCCCTTGGTGTTCGGACGCCAGACTTTAGGGCTGCTGCCACTTCCCTGGTGGGAGCAGGGCCTAGTGGTGCGTGGGTCCCGGACAGAGAGGAGACAGCCGCCTGCGATCGGGCCTCCCAAGGCCGCGCAGAATCGGGTCGAGGGGGCGGGAGCCCCACTCCCCGAAGCCACACAGGCCGCGGCCCCTCCGGGCTGTGACTGGGAGCCCGGGGCACGGCGGTCGTGCACCTGCTTTTTAAGGTCTGGCGCCCGCCAGCCCGCCCCGGGCGCAGGCTCCTTGGTCGGCGGCGGTCGCGCCTGCTTTCGGGGTCACGAGGGCTCGGAACCTGACCCTGGCGTCTGGCCCGTGCTCCCAGGAGCCAAAGGCCTCCTGATTGTGACAGCCCGGGAGTTACTGCACCTGCCGCCAGGAGCTGCCCCCAGCCCAGCCCAGCCCAGCCCAGCCCAGCCCAGCCCAGCTGGAGGGCGCAGCCTGGTGGCCTCCTACCTGCCCCTGTGGATCGTGCCGCTGGGCCCCAGGAAACCGTCAGGCGGCTCCTGGAGCTTTGCCAGCGGTCGGTGGCTTCGGCCCGAGATGCGCACCCTGGAACGGGTCCTAGGTCCCTTGGTGTCCGAGCAGCTCCTGGCCCTCCTGGCCCAGGAGATCCACAGCCGCGTGCAGAAGCTGCTTCTGCAGAGCTGCGAGGAAGCTGTTCCTGTCCTAGGGCAGAAGGAGTAGCAACCGGGGACCCCCTCGCCCTCATTCACACTGAGACTCCACCTCAGATATGGCGTCTGCTCTAAGGTATTGACTCCTAAAACCTCAGGGCACTTGTTCTTCCGAATTCTCTGAGCTGTCTCTTCTCCGTTCATATCTTTAGCCCGTTCTCCAGTGACTCCCCTTTCAGGGGACCCGGCCCAGTGTTCCAGCTCATCCGTTGTCACGGGTCTAAAACATACAGCAAGGAGGGTCTGCGTGCCCAGGCGTTTCCATCAAGCGTGACTTAGAGGTTTGGAGATGTGGAACCAAGGGCTCTATCCAAAAGAGCCGGTTGTTTTCATAAAGTGCGAGACATCCATGCGATGAACTATTTCAGAGAAAGTTTTTAAAATGTCCATAAGATATGACAGAAAGCTAGTGGCTGGACTGTGGTGGGAGGGCTAGAATGGGCGCTGCGCACTTAAAAGGTGCTCCCTTTGTAAAAAGCTTATTTGCCTCTGAGTCCTCTCTGCACTGAACGAGGGGCTCATGCTCACACCCCCGAGTTCAAGGGTCACACTCTATTCCTTTCCTAAAAAGGATTGCATTGATTGATTCATGAGAGACACAGAGAGAGGGGCGCCTGGGTGGCTCAGCGGTTGAGCATCTCCTTTGGCTCAGGCCGTGAACCCCGAGTCGTGGGACAGAGCCCCGCCTCAGGTCCCCTGCTCAGTGGGAGCCTGCTTCTCACTCTCCCTCTGTTGCTCCCTCTGCTTCTGCGCTCTGTCTCTCTCTGCCAAATAAAGAAGATCTTAAAAAATATAAAACCGCAGGATGCATCAGAGTCTGAGCTTCACACCAGTGCGCTTTGGGCTAGCGGTCCTAGCCTGCTGGGAAGAAGTCAACGACGTAGGAGCTCATCCCGAGAAGCCAGCCACAGGCAAACGCAGAAAGGGGCAACCGCAGTGGTTACCAGAGGCCACACTCACCTCCCTCACCTTGCTTCCTTTCTCCCAAAGCCATAAAGCTGCAGGTCCTGACCTCTTCCGTAGTTAGCAGAAGCCGATGAAAGCCACGGACTCACTTCCCAGAAATACACAGCGCGCGCGCACACACACACACACACACACACACACACATCCCATGTCAAAGGTTTACAAAATGTCCATGAACGTCCAAGGGCCCTCTATGACTGTGCTGCCCCATACGATAGTGCACGTCCCGTGTGGCAGTTTCAGTTGAATTAATCTGAAAGATTCAGTTTCTCATTCCCACTGGCCACATTTCAAGTGCTCTAGAGACAGAATTTCAGGAAGTCCTATGGGACAGCTCGGCTTTGAAACTCCACAGGCCTAAGGCTAAGGAACCCACCCCTTAAGCGAAGCCCTATCCATCTGGTGGCTTGTAACCCCACTGCCACTCTACTGTTCGCCGTCTTCTGTTTCTGTATATAGGCGGGCCGCCGCACAAGTGGGGGCAGCGCTCACACCTCTGCTGAGCAACCCTGAAGGTCCAGGTGGCTCTGAGTGACCCTCGGTCACCTTGCGCCACGGGCATCATAGCTGCAGCCATGCCTCCAAAGGCTGCAAATCCACAAGGCTTCGTGCCTCTCCGCTCAAGGAGTGCATCCTTCAGCCAGCATCAGCGTGACCGGCCTCCTGCTAGGGCATGCGGGGCTTCCTCGTGCGGGGGCGGGCAGGGGACGGCTTGGGGGGTGGCGGAAACAGACCGCAACAGGGTGGGCCACCGGCCATCTGGGCTGCGTGAAGGACGAAGGACACCGATCGTGTCACGCTCGTCCTGCTGTGTCCAGGTGCTGCTCTAAGCCTCGTACGCATAGGCCGGGTCCCCCAGCCCTCACCCAAAGCTCATGCCCGGAGTCCAGAGGAGGGGCCTGAGGCTTGTGGCTCAGGAGCACTGAATGACGCGTCCCAGGTCACACAGAATATGCCAGAGGGTTATGGCGACCGGGCTAGAGTGGATAGCCCTTGCAATGCTCACGTGTAGCAACATCCAAAGGTTCTTAGTGCAACGTCCGGGGCCAGGCTGGTGGACACAGGGGTGGTCACGTGCACGTCAGCACAGGTCTCCAGACCTGTACCGGCCCCCACCCGCGCCCCCCACATGCTCTCCCTCTCTTTGCTCACAGCCCTGGAGTCCCCGGCCTCGTCCCTGGAGGCCATGAAACAGAAAATGACTCAGGACTCTTCCTGCCCAGTCTTGGAAAACAGCGCTGTTCCCACCCCACCCCTGGGCAAGTTTCTTTTGCACAAGGAATGATTTCCTCCCTTGAGGGAGGGCGGGTGGCAGAGGGAGAGGGAGGGAGAGACTGACAAGCGCGGGAGATCCTGACCTCAGGACCCTGAGTTGAGGGCCTGAGCTGACCCCCAGGATCCCAAGCTCAAGCAACTGAGCCGCTCAGGCCCCGCCCGCCGCCGCGCCTCTGCCCCCCCTCCCCCCACCTCGGGGAAGGTATCTGCAAGGACGCCCAGGGTCTCTCCTTGAACCTTCAGTTTCCCCAGGTTTCCCGCGGCGGCGCATGCAGCTGCACGGAAGCCACGGGCAGCAGGCCGGCCTGGCCCAGAGGAAGCGCTCCTGCAGGGGGATTGCTCGCGAGCACCCATTCCTTGAGAGCGTGCGCGGTCGCCCGCCCTCAGCCCCGAGCCTTCCTCGCGGCTCCGAGGCATCCAGGAAGCGGGCCGCTTGGGCCGTGGACATTCGTGCCCTGACCGTGCTGGGCCTCAGAGCTGGCAGCCCTCCCCACACGGGCCCCAACCCTCCAGCACGACCACCAGGGAGGGCCCAGATGGTCCGGCCGTCCCTCCATGCGCTCTCCCGCAGGGCAGCCTCACTGCATGCACCGCGGCTTCTCCCCAAAGCCGCCTGAGCGAGCCCGCGCTCACTCGGCCCCGGGATAAGAAGGCTGCGTGCAAAGCGGGCACGCACTCGGGGAAAAGCGAGGGCGACGCGTCTCGGGAACGTCCAAAATCCGGTTACCAGGCAGCTGCCGGGGCGCCGGGGCGGGTGCGGGTGCAGGTGCGGGTGCGGGTGCGGGCGCGCTCCCCACCAGGATGACCCAGGGTCCCGCCGGGCGCTCCTCGCCCCAGACAACCTGGGCAAGGCCCGGCCTGGGGCGCAGGGAGCGGCGGCAGGGAGTCCGGCGGGCGGGCCAGCGGCGGGCCGCGCGTGTCCTTCGTCCACGCACCCGCCGCCAATCTTCCGTCCACGCGCCCGCCCTCTGGCCACGCGCCCCCCACGTGTCGCTCGTCCTCGTCCTCGCGCCCGCCGCCCGTGCTCGTCCACGCGCCCATCATTCTTCCACGCGCCTGTCCTCTGTCCCCGCGCCCCCGCGTGTCCTTTGTCCCCGCGCTCGCCACGCGTCCTTCGTCCACGCGCCCATCGTTCCTCTACGTGCCAGTCCTCCGTCCTCGCGCCCGCCCCGGGTCCTTGGTCCAGGCACGCGCGCGGGGAGCCGCGCCTCCCGCGTCCCAGAGACCCACGCGCCCTCCGGTGGCTCAGACAGGTACTGCGTCGGGGCGCACCACTTTCCCAGGCCGGCAGCGCCCGCCCTGCGGACTCCAGCTCCTGGGCAGGCCCTGAGCCTCCCGCCCCGCCGCCAGGGCCCCAGACGAGGCTGGGCCCCAGACGACGCTGACGTGGGTCGGGCCTCCTGCCGCTTCGGAAGCGTCCCCGTTTCCGGTCTGAAGCGCTTCCAGAGCCCAGGGGCTGCCTGGGTGGCACATCCCCCGTTTTTGATCCTAGCGAGGGCTTCTCTGCCGTCCAGTCGAGAGGAACCGGAGCGGTGGGGACCCCCTCGGGCTCTTCCGCCCAGGTCGCTGATTCTCAAACGTCTCAGTGCAGGGAGAATTTCCTGGGAGGCCCTGCACGGAACACTGCACGTCTCTGGGGCCCCCCTTCCCGACACCCCGACGCCCTGACGCACCGCATCTCGCAGGAGCTGGACAGTTGGCACTTTCAGAAGCTCTCCTGGGCTGATGCCTCTGACCTTGGTCTGGCGGGTCCCAGTGGCCTTGAGCTACCTTCCTACTTTCTTCCCTTGGACACCTGAGCTTCCACCTGGCTAGCCCGGTGCTCTCCTCTCCGCCCTGGGCCGCCAGCAGAGGGCTCGTGGGGGCTGGGGCTGGCCTCGCCGCCCCGCCTCTTGTCTTCCAATTGGTCCCTGGCGGGCGGGGCGGGGCGGGGCGGGGCTGGGCCAGTCCCCGCCCCGCGGCTGGGGTCCCATTTTTTCCCTCCTGGCTGAGCCGGCGCCAGGCAGATGCTGTCACTGAGGCCAAGTGGTGCACACGTTGGTCCGCAGCTCAGCTGGAGCCCTTGGTGTTCGGACGCCAGACTTTAGGGCTGCTGCCACTTCCCTGGTGGGAGCAGGGCCTAGTGGTGCGTGGGTCCCGGACAGAGAGGAGACAGCCGCCTGCGATCGGGCCTCCCAAGGCCGCGCAGAATCGGGTCGAGGGGGCGGGAGCCCCACTCCCCGAAGCCACACAGGCCGCGGCCCCTCCGGGCTGTGACTGGGAGCCCGGGGCACGGCGGTCGTGCACCTGCTTTTTAAGGTCTGGCGCCCGCCAGCCCGCCCCGGGCGCAGGCTCCTTGGTCGGCGGCGGTCGCGCCTGCTTTCGGGGTCACGAGGGCTCGGAACCTGACCCTGGCGTCTGGCCCGTGCTCCCAGGAGCCAAAGGCCTCCTGATTGTGACAGCCCGGGAGTTACTGCACCTGCCGCCAGGAGCTGCCCCCAGCCCAGCCCAGCCCAGCCCAGCCCAGCCCAGCCCAGCTGGAGGGCGCAGCCTGGTGGCCTCCTACCTGCCCCTGTGGATCGTGCCGCTGGGCCCCAGGAAACCGTCAGGCGGCTCCTGGAGCTTTGCCAGCGGTCGGTGGCTTCGGCCCGAGATGCGCACCCTGGAACGGGTCCTAGGTCCCTTGGTGTCCGAGCAGCTCCTGGCCCTCCTGGCCCAGGAGATCCACAGCCGCGTGCAGAAGCTGCTTCTGCAGAGCTGCGAGGAAGCTGTTCCTGTCCTAGGGCAGAAGGAGTAGCAACCGGGGACCCCCTCGCCCTCATTCACACTGAGACTCCACCTCAGATATGGCGTCTGCTCTAAGGTATTGACTCCTAAAACCTCAGGGCACTTGTTCTTCCGAATTCTCTGAGCTGTCTCTTCTCCGTTCATATCTTTAGCCCGTTCTCCAGTGACTCCCCTTTCAGGGGACCCGGCCCAGTGTTCCAGCTCATCCGTTGTCACGGGTCTAAAACATACAGCAAGGAGGGTCTGCGTGCCCAGGCGTTTCCATCAAGCGTGACTTAGAGGTTTGGAGATGTGGAACCAAGGGCTCTATCCAAAAGAGCCGGTTGTTTTCATAAAGTGCGAGACATCCATGCGATGAACTATTTCAGAGAAAGTTTTTAAAATGTCCATAAGATATGACAGAAAGCTAGTGGCTGGACTGTGGTGGGAGGGCTAGAATGGGCGCTGCGCACTTAAAAGGTGCTCCCTTTGTAAAAAGCTTATTTGCCTCTGAGTCCTCTCTGCACTGAACGAGGGGCTCATGCTCACACCCCCGAGTTCAAGGGTCACACTCTATTCCTTTCCTAAAAAGGATTGCATTGATTGATTCATGAGAGACACAGAGAGAGGGGCGCCTGGGTGGCTCAGCGGTTGAGCATCTCCTTTGGCTCAGGCCGTGAACCCCGAGTCGTGGGACAGAGCCCCGCCTCAGGTCCCCTGCTCAGTGGGAGCCTGCTTCTCACTCTCCCTCTGTTGCTCCCTCTGCTTCTGCGCTCTGTCTCTCTCTGCCAAATAAAGAAGATCTTAAAAAATATAAAACCGCAGGATGCATCAGAGTCTGAGCTTCACACCAGTGCGCTTTGGGCTAGCGGTCCTAGCCTGCTGGGAAGAAGTCAACGACGTAGGAGCTCATCCCGAGAAGCCAGCCACAGGCAAACGCAGAAAGGGGCAACCGCAGTGGTTACCAGAGGCCACACTCACCTCCCTCACCTTGCTTCCTTTCTCCCAAAGCCATAAAGCTGCAGGTCCTGACCTCTTCCGTAGTTAGCAGAAGCCGATGAAAGCCACGGACTCACTTCCCAGAAATACACAGCGCGCGCGCACACACACACACACACACACACACACATCCCATGTCAAAGGTTTACAAAATGTCCATGAACGTCCAAGGGCCCTCTATGACTGTGCTGCCCCATACGATAGTGCACGTCCCGTGTGGCAGTTTCAGTTGAATTAATCTGAAAGATTCAGTTTCTCATTCCCACTGGCCACATTTCAAGTGCTCTAGAGACAGAATTTCAGGAAGTCCTATGGGACAGCTCGGCTTTGAAACTCCACAGGCCTAAGGCTAAGGACCCCACCCCTTAAGCGAAGCCCTATCCATCTGGTGGCTTGTAACCCCACTGCCACTCTACTGTTCGCCGTCTTCTGTTTCTGTATATAGGCGGGCCGCCGCACAAGTGGGGGCAGCGCTCACACCTCTGCTGAGCAACCCTGAAGGTCCAGGTGGCTCTGAGTGACCCTCGGTCACCTTGCGCCACGGGCATCATAGCTGCAGCCATGCCTCCAAAGGCTGCAAATCCACAAGGCTTCGTGCCTCTCCGCTCAAGGAGTGCATCCTTCAGCCAGCATCAGCGTGACCGGCCTCCTGCTAGGGCATGCAGGGCTTCCTCGTGCGGGGGCGGGCAGGGGACGGCTTGGGGGGTGGCGGAAACAGACCGCAACAGGGTGGGCCACCGGCCATCTGGGCTGCGTGAAGGACGAAGGACACCGATCGTGTCACGCTCGTCCTGCTGTGTCCAGGTGCTGCTCTAAGCCTCGTACGCATAGGCCGGGTCCCCCAGCCCTCACCCAAAGCTCATGCCCGGAGTCCAGAGGAGGGGCCTGAGGCTTGTGGCTCAGGAGCACTGAATGACGCGTCCCAGGTCACACAGAATATGCCAGAGGGTTATGGCGACCGGGCTAGAGTGGATAGCCCTTGCAATGCTCACGTGTAGCAACATCCAAAGGTTCTTAGTGCAACGTCCGGGGCCAGGCTGGTGGACACAGGGGTGGTCACGTGCACGTCAGCACAGGTCTCCAGACCTGTACCGGCCCCCACCCGCGCCCCCCACATGCTCTCCCTCTCTTTGCTCACAGCCCTGGGGTCCCCGGCCTCGTCCCTGGAGGCCATGAAACAGAAAACGACTCAGGACTCTTCCTGCCCAGTCTTGGAAAACAGCGCTGTTCTCACCCCATCCCTGGGCAAGTTTCTTTTGCACAAGGAATGATTTCCTCCCTTGAGGGAGGGCGGGTGGCAGAGGGAGAGGGAGGGAGAGACTGACAAGCGCGGGAGATCCTGACCTCAGGACCCTGAGTTGAGGGCCTGAGCTGACCCCCAGGATCCCAAGCTCAAGCAACTGAGCCGCTCAGGCCCCGCCCGCCGCCGCGCCTCTGCCCCCCCTCCCCCCACCTCGGGGAAGGTATCTGCAAGGACGCCCAGGGTCTCTCCTTGAACCTTCAGTTTCCCCAGGTTTCCCGCGGCGGCGCATGCAGCTGCACGGAAGCCACGGGCAGCAGGCCGGCCTGGCCCAGAGGAAGCGCTCCTGCAGGGGGATTGCTCGCGAGCACCCATTCCTTGAGAGCGTGCGCGGTCGCCCGCCCTCAGCCCCGAGCCTTCCTCGCGGCTCCGAGGCATCCAGGAAGCGGGCCGCTTGGGCCGTGGACATTCGTGCCCTGACCGTGCTGGGCCTCAGAGCTGGCAGCCCTCCCCACACGGGCCCCAACCCTCCAGCACGACCACCAGGGAGGGCCCAGATGGTCCGGCCGTCCCTCCATGCGCTCTCCCGCAGGGCAGCCTCACTGCATGCACCGCGGCTTCTCCCCAAAGCCGCCTGAGCGAGCCCGCGCTCACTCGGCCCCGGGATAAGAAGGCTGCGTGCAAAGCGGGCACGCACTCGGGGAAAAGCGAGGGCGACGCGTCTCGGGAACGTCCAAAATCCGGTTACCAGGCAGCTGCCGGGGCGCCGGGGCGGGTGCGGGTGCGGGTGCGGGTGCGGGTGCGGGCGCGCTCCCCACCAGGATGACCCAGGGCCCCGCCGGGCGCTCCTCGCCCCAGACAACCTGGGCAAGGCCCGGCCTGGGGCGCAGGGAGCGGCGGCAGGGAGTCCGGCGGGCGGGACAGGGGCGGGCCGCGCGTGTCCTTCGTCCACGCACCCGCCGCCCATCTTCCGTCCACGCGCCCGCCCTCTGGCCACGCGCCCCCCACGTGTCGCTCGTCCTCGTCCTCGCGCCCGCCGCCCGTGCTCGTCCACGCGCCCATCATTCTTCCACGCGCCTGTCCTCTGTCCCCGCGCCTCCGCGTGTCCTTTGTCCCCGCGCTCGCCACGCGTCCTTCGTCCACGCGCCCATCGTTCCTCTACGTGCCAGTCCTCCGTCCTCGCGCCCGCCCCGGGTCCTTGGTCCAGGCACGCGCGCGGGGAGCCGCGCCTCCCGCGCCCCAGAGACCCACGCGCCCTCCGGTGGCTCAGACAGGTACTGCGTCGGGGCGCACCACTTTCCCAGGCCGGCAGCGCCCGCCCTGCGGACTCCAGCTCCTGGGCAGGCCCTGAGCCTCCCGCCCCGCCGCCAGGGCCCCAGACGAGGCTGGGCCCCAGACGACGCTGACGTGGGTCGGGCCTCCTGCCGCTTCGGAAGCGTCCCCGTTTCCGGTCTGAAGCGCTTCCAGAGCCCAGGGGCTGCCTGGGTGGCACATCCCCCGTTTTTGATCCTAGCGAGGGCTTCTCTGCCGTCCAGTCGAGAGGAACCGGAGCGGTGGGGACCCCCTCGGGCTCTTCCGCCCAGGTCGCTGATTCTCAAACGTCTCAGTGCAGGGAGAATTTCCTGGGAGGCCCTGCACGGAACACTGCACGTCTCTGGGGCCCCCCTTCCCGACACCCCGACGCCCTGACGCACCGCATCTCGCAGGAGCTGGACAGTTGGCACTTTCAGAAGCTCTCCTGGGCTGATGCCTCTGACCTTGGTCTGGCGGGTCCCAGTGGCCTTGAGCTACCTTCCTACTTTCTTCCCTTGGACACCTGAGCTTCCACCTGGCTAGCCCGGTGCTCTCCTCTCCGCCCTGGGCCGCCAGCAGAGGGCTCGTGGGGGCTGGGGCTGGCCTCGCCGCCCCGCCTCTTGTCTTCCAATTGGTCCCTGGCGGGCGGGGCGGGGCGGGGCGGGGCGGGGCTGGGACAGTCCCCGCCCCGCGGCTGGGGTCCCATTTTTTCCCTCCTGGCTGAGCCGGCGCCAGGCAGATGCTTTCACTGAGGCCAAGTGGTGCACACGTTGGTCCGCAGCTCAGCTGGAGCCCTTGGTGTTCGGACGCCAGACTTTAGGGCTGCTGCCACTTCCCTGGTGGGAGCAGGGCCTAGTGGTGCGTGGGTCCCGGACAGAGAGGAGACAGCCGCCTGCGATCGGGCCTCCCAAGGCCGCGCAGAATCGGGTCGAGGGGGCGGGAGCCCCACTCCCCGAAGCCACACAGGCCGCGGCCCCTCCGGGCTGTGACTGGGAGCCCGGGGCACGGCGGTCGTGCACCTGCTTTTTAAGGTCTGGCGCCCGCCAGCCCGCCCCGGGCGCAGGCTCCTTGGTCGGCGGCGGTCGCGCCTGCTTTCGGGGTCACGAGGGCTCGGAACCTGACCCTGGCGTCTGGCCCGTGCTCCCAGGAGCCAAAGGCCTCCTGATTGTGACAGCCCGGGAGTTACTGCACCTGCCGCCAGGAGCTGCCCCCAGCCCAGCCCAGCCCAGCCCAGCCCAGCCCAGCCCAGCTGGAGGGCGCAGCCTGGTGGCCTCCTACCTGCCCCTGTGGATCGTGCCGCTGGGCCCCAGGAAACCGTCAGGCGGCTCCTGGAGCTTTGCCAGCGGTCGGTGGCTTCGGCCCGAGATGCGCACCCTGGAACGGGTCCTAGGTCCCTTGGTGTCCGAGCAGCTCCTGGCCCTCCTGGCCCAGGAGATCCACAGCCGCGTGCAGAAGCTGCTTCTGCAGAGCTGCGAGGAAGCTGTTCCTGTCCTAGGGCAGAAGGAGTAGCAACCGGGGACCCCCTCGCCCTCATTCACACTGAGACTCCACCTCAGATATGGCGTCTGCTCTAAGGTATTGACTCCTAAAACCTCAGGGCACTTGTTCTTCCGAATTCTCTGAGCTGTCTCTTCTCCGTTCATATCTTTAGCCCGTTCTCCAGTGACTCCCCTTTCAGGGGACCCGGCCCAGTGTTCCAGCTCATCCGTTGTCACGGGTCTAAAACATACAGCAAGGAGGGTCTGCGTGCCCAGGCGTTTCCATCAAGCGTGACTTAGAGGTTTGGAGATGTGGAACCAAGGGCTCTATCCAAAAGAGCCGGTTGTTTTCATAAAGTGCGAGACATCCATGCGATGAACTATTTCAGAGAAAGTTTTTAAAATGTCCATAAGATATGACAGAAAGCTAGTGGCTGGACTGTGGTGGGAGGGCTAGAATGGGCGCTGCGCACTTAAAAGGTGCTCCCTTTGTAAAAAGCTTATTTGCCTCTGAGTCCTCTCTGCACTGAACGAGGGGCTCATGCTCACACCCCCGAGTTCAAGGGTCACACTCTATTCCTTTCCTAAAAAGGATTGCATTGATTGATTCATGAGAGACACAGAGAGAGGGGCGCCTGGGTGGCTCAGCGGTTGAGCATCTCCTTTGGCTCAGGCCGTGAACCCCGAGTCGTGGGACAGAGCCCCGCCTCACGTCCCCTGCTCAGTGGGAGCCTGCTTCTCACTCTCCCTCTGTTGCTCCCTCTGCTTCTGCGCTCTGTCTCTCTCTGCCAAATAAAGAAGATCTTAAAAAATATAAAACCACAGGATGCATCAGAGTCTGAGCTTCACACCAGTGCGCTTTGGGCTAGCGGTCCTAGCCTGCTGGGAAGAAGTCAACGACGTAGGAGCTCATCCCGAGAAGCCAGCCACAGGCAAACGCAGAAAGGGGCAACCGCAGTGGTTACCAGAGGCCACACTCACCTCCCTCACCTTGCTTCCTTTCTCCCAAAGCCATAAAGCTGCAGGTCCTGACCTCTTCCGTAGTTAGCAGAAGCCGATGAAAGCCACGGACTCACTTCCCAGAAATACACAGCGCGCGCGCACACACACACACACACACACACACACATCCCATGTCAAAGGTTTACAAAATGTCCATGAACGTCCAAGGGCCCTCTATGACTGTGCTGCCCCATACGATAGTGCACGTCCCGTGTGGCAGTTTCAGTTGAATTAATCTGAAAGATTCAGTTTCTCATTCCCACTGGCCACATTTCAAGTGCTCTAGAGACAGAATTTCAGGAAGTCCTATGGGACAGCTCGGCTTTGAAACTCCACAGGCCTAAGGCTAAGGACCCCACCCCTTAAGCGAAGCCCTATCCATCTGGTGGCTTGTAACCCCACTGCCACTCTACTGTTCGCCGTCTTCTGTTTCTGTATATAGGCGGGCCGCCGCACAAGTGGGGGCAGCGCTCACACCTCTGCTGAGCAACCCTGAAGGTCCAGGTGGCTCTGAGTGACCCTCGGTCACCTTGCGCCACGGGCATCATAGCTGCAGCCATGCCTCCAAAGGCTGCAAATCCACAAGGCTTCGTGCCTCTCCGCTCAAGGAGTGCATCCTTCAGCCAGCATCAGCGTGACCGGCCTCCTGCTAGGGCATGCAGGGCTTCCTCGTGCGGGGGCGGGCAGGGGACGGCTTGGGGGGTGGCGGAAACAGACCGCAACAGGGTGGGCCACCGGCCATCTGGGCTGCGTGAAGGACGAAGGACACCGATCGTGTCACGCTCGTCCTGCTGTGTCCAGGTGCTGCTCTAAGCCTCGTACGCACAGGCCGGGTCCCCCAGCCCTCACCCAAAGCTCATGCCCGGAGTCCAGAGGAGGGGCCTGAGGCTTGTGGCTCAGGAGCACTGAATGACGCGTCCCAGGTCACACAGAATATGCCAGAGGGTTATGGCGACCGGGCTAGAGTGGATAGCCCTTGCAATGCTCACGTGTAGCAACATCCAAAGGTTCTTAGTGCAACGTCCGGGGCCAGGCTGGTGGACACAGGGGTGGTCACGTGCACGTCAGCACAGGTCTCCAGACCTGTACCGGCCCCCACCCGCGCCCCCCACATGCTCTCCCTCTCTTTGCTCACAGCCCTGGGGTCCCCGGCCTCGTCCCTGGAGGCCATGAAACAGAAAACGACTCAGGACTCTTCCTGCCCAGTCTTGGAAAACAGCGCTGTTCTCACCCCATCCCTGGGCAAGTTTCTTTTGCACAAGGAATGATTTCCTCCCTTGAGGGAGGGCGGGTGGCAGAGGGAGAGGGAGGGAGAGACTGACAAGCGCGGGAGATCCTGACCTCAGGACCCTGAGTTGAGGGCCTGAGCTGACCCCCAGGATCCCAAGCTCAAGCAACTGAGCCGCTCAGGCCCCGCCCGCCGCCGCGCCTCTGCCCCCCCTCCCCCCACCTCGGGGAAGGTATCTGCAAGGACGCCCAGGGTCTCTCCTTGAACCTTCAGTTTCCCCAGGTTTCCCGCGGCGGCGCATGCAGCTGCACGGAAGCCACGGGCAGCAGGCCGGCCTGGCCCAGAGGAAGCGCTCCTGCAGGGGGATTGCTCGCGAGCACCCATTCCTTGAGAGCGTGCGCGGTCGCCCGCCCTCAGCCCCGAGCCTTCCTCGCGGCTCCGAGGCATCCAGGAAGCGGGCCGCTTGGGCCGTGGACATTCGTGCCCTGACCGTGCTGGGCCTCAGAGCTGGCAGCCCTCCCCACACGGGCCCCAACCCTCCAGCACGACCACCAGGGAGGGCCCAGATGGTCCGGCCGTCCCTCCATGCGCTCTCCCGCAGGGCAGCCTCACTGCATGCACCGCGGCTTCTCCCCAAAGCCGCCTGAGCGAGCCCGCGCTCACTCGGCCCCGGGATAAGAAGGCTGCGTGCAAAGCGGGCACGCACTCGGGGAAAAGCGAGGGCGACGCGTCTCGGGAACGTCCAAAATCCGGTTACCAGGCAGCTGCCGGGGCGCCGGGGCGGGTGCGGGTGCGGGTGCGGGTGCGGGTGCGGGCGCGCTCCCCACCAGGATGACCCAGGGCCCCGCCGGGCGCTCCTCGCCCCAGACAACCTGGGCAAGGCCCGGCCTGGGGCGCAGGGAGCGGCGGCAGGGAGTCCGGCGGGCGGGACAGGGGCGGGCCGCGCGTGTCCTTCGTCCACGCACCCGCCGCCCATCTTCCGTCCACGCGCCCGCCCTCTGGCCACGCGCCCCCCACGTGTCGCTCGTCCTCGTCCTCGCGCCCGCCGCCCGTGCTCGTCCACGCGCCCATCATTCTTCCACGCGCCTGTCCTCTGTCCCCGCGCCCCCGCGTGTCCTTTGTCCCCGCGCTCGCCACGCGTCCTTCGTCCACGCGCCCATCGTTCCTCTACGTGCCAGTCCTCCGTCCTCGCGCCCGCCCCGGGTCCTTGGTCCAGGCACGCGCGCGGGGAGCCGCGCCTCCCGCGTCCCAGAGACCCACGCGCCCTCCGGTGGCTCAGACAGGTACTGCGTCGGGGCGCACCACTTTCCCAGGCCGGCAGCGCCCGCCCTGCGGACTCCAGCTCCTGGGCAGGCCCTGAGCCTCCCGCCCCGCCGCCAGGGCCCCAGACGAGGCTGGGCCCCAGACGACGCTGACGTGGGTCGGGCCTCCTGCCGCTTCGGAAGCGTCCCCGTTTCCGGTCTGAAGCGCTTCCAGAGCCCAGGGGCTGCCTGGGTGGCACATCCCCCGTTTTTGATCCCAGCGAGGGCTTCTCTGCCGTCCAGTCGAGAGGAACCGGAGCGGTGGGGACCCCCTCGGGCTCTTCCGCCCAGGTCGCTGATTCTCAAACGTCTCAGTGCAGGGAGAATTTCCTGGGAGGCCCTGCACGGAACACTGCACGTCTCTGGGGCCCCCCTTCCCGACACCCCGACGCCCTGACGCACCGCATCTCGCAGGAGCTGGACAGTTGGCACTTTCAGAAGCTCTCCTGGGCTGATCCCTCTGACCTTGGTCTGGCGGGTCCCAGTGGCCTTGAGCTACCTTCCTACTTTCTTCCCTTGGACACCTGAGCTTCCACCTGGCTAGCCCGGTGCTCTCCTCTCCGCCCTGGGCCGCCAGCAGAGGGCTCGTGGGGGCTGGGGCTGGCCTCGCCGCCCCGCCTCTTGTCTTCCAATTGGTCCCTGGCGGGCGGGGCGGGGCGGGGCGGGGCGGGGCTGGGCCAGTCCCCGCCCCGCGGCTGGGGTCCCATTTTTTCCCTCCTGGCTGAGCCGGCGCCAGGCAGATGCTGTCACTGAGGCCAAGTGGTGCACACGTTGGTCCGCAGCTCAGCTGGAGCCCTTGGTGTTCGGACGCCAGACTTTAGGGCTGCTGCCACTTCCCTGGTGGGAGCAGGGCCTAGTGGTGCGTGGGTCCCGGACAGAGAGGAGACAGCCGCCTGCGATCGGGCCTCCCAAGGCCGCGCAGAATCGGGTCGAGGGGGCGGGAGCCCCACTCCCCGAAGCCACACAGGCCGCGGCCCCTCCGGGCTGTGACTGGGAGCCCGGGGCACGGCGGTCGTGCACCTGCTTTTTAAGGTCTGGCGCCCGCCAGCCCGCCCCGGGCGCAGGCTCCTTGGTCGGCGGCGGTCGCGCCTGCTTTCGGGGTCACGAGGGCTCGGAACCTGACCCTGGCGTCTGGCCCGTGCTCCCAGGAGCCAAAGGCCTCCTGATTGTGACAGCCCGGGAGTTACTGCACCTGCCGCCAGGAGCTGCCCCCAGCCCAGCCCAGCCCAGCCCAGCCCAGCCCAGCCCAGCTGGAGGGCGCAGCCTGGTGGCCTCCTACCTGCCCCTGTGGATCGTGCCGCTGGGCCCCAGGAAACCGTCAGGCGGCTCCTGGAGCTTTGCCAGCGGTCGGTGGCTTCGGCCCGAGATGCGCACCCTGGAACGGGTCCTAGGTCCCTTGGTGTCCGAGCAGCTCCTGGCCCTCCTGGCCCAGGAGATCCACAGCCGCGTGCAGAAGCTGCTTCTGCAGAGCTGCGAGGAAGCTGTTCCTGTCCTAGGGCAGAAGGAGTAGCAACCGGGGACCCCCTCGCCCTCATTCACACTGAGACTCCACCTCAGATATGGCGTCTGCTCTAAGGTATTGACTCCTAAAACCTCAGGGCACTTGTTCTTCCGAATTCTCTGAGCTGTCTCTTCTCCGTTCATATCTTTAGCCCGTTCTCCAGTGACTCCCCTTTCAGGGGACCCGGCCCAGTGTTCCAGCTCATCCGTTGTCACGGGTCTAAAACATACAGCAAGGAGGGTCTGCGTGCCCAGGCGTTTCCATCAAGCGTGACTTAGAGGTTTGGAGATGTGGAACCAAGGGCTCTATCCAAAAGAGCCGGTTGTTTTCATAAAGTGCGAGACATCCATGCGATGAACTATTTCAGAGAAAGTTTTTAAAATGTCCATAAGATATGACAGAAAGCTAGTGGCTGGACTGTGGTGGGAGGGCTAGAATGGGCGCTGCGCACTTAAAAGGTGCTCCCTTTGTAAAAAGCTTATTTGCCTCTGAGTCCTCTCTGCACTGAACGAGGGGCTCATGCTCACACCCCCGAGTTCAAGGGTCACACTCTATTCCTTTCCTAAAAAGGATTGCATTGATTGATTCATGAGAGACACAGAGAGAGGGGCGCCTGGGTGGCTCAGCGGTTGAGCATCTCCTTTGGCTCAGGCCGTGAACCCCGAGTCGTGGGACAGAGCCCCGCCTCAGGTCCCCTGCTCAGTGGGAGCCTGCTTCTCACTCTCCCTCTGTTGCTCCCTCTGCTTCTGCGCTCTGTCTCTCTCTGCCAAATAAAGAAGATCTTAAAAAATATAAAACCGCAGGATGCATCAGAGTCTGAGCTTCACACCAGTGCGCTTTGGGCTAGCGGTCCTAGCCTGCTGGGAAGAAGTCAACGACGTAGGAGCTCATCCCGAGAAGCCAGCCACAGGCAAACGCAGAAAGGGGCAACCGCAGTGGTTACCAGAGGCCACACTCACCTCCCTCACCTTGCTTCCTTTCTCCCAAAGCCATAAAGCTGCAGGTCCTGACCTCTTCCGTAGTTAGCAGAAGCCGATGAAAGCCACGGACTCACTTCCCAGAAATACACAGCGCGCGCGCACACACACACACACACACACACACACATCCCATGTCAAAGGTTTACAAAATGTCCATGAACGTCCAAGGGCCCTCTATGACTGTGCTGCCCCATACGATAGTGCACGTCCCGTGTGGCAGTTTCAGTTGAATTAATCTGAAAGATTCAGTTTCTCATTCCCACTGGCCACATTTCAAGTGCTCTAGAGACAGAATTTCAGGAAGTCCTATGGGACAGCTCGGCTTTGAAACTCCACAGGCCTAAGGCTAAGGACCCCACCCCTTAAGCGAAGCCCTATCCATCTGGTGGCTTGTAACCCCACTGCCACTCTACTGTTCGCCGTCTTCTGTTTCTGTATATAGGCGGGCCGCCGCACAAGTGGGGGCAGCGCTCACACCTCTGCTGAGCAACCCTGAAGGTCCAGGTGGCTCTGAGTGACCCTCGGTCACCTTGCGCCACGGGCATCATAGCTGCAGCCATGCCTCCAAAGGCTGCAAATCCACAAGGCTTCGTGCCTCTCCGCTCAAGGAGTGCATCCTTCAGCCAGCATCAGCGTGACCGGCCTCCTGCTAGGGCATGCAGGGCTTCCTCGTGCGGGGGCGGGCAGGGGACGGCTTGGGGGGTGGCGGAAACAGACCGCAACAGGGTGGGCCACCGGCCATCTGGGCTGCGTGAAGGACGAAGGACACCGATCGTGTCACGCTCGTCCTGCTGTGTCCAGGTGCTGCTCTAAGCCTCGTACGCATAGGCCGGGTCCCCCAGCCCTCACCCAAAGCTCATGCCCGGAGTCCAGAGGAGGGGCCTGAGGCTTGTGGCTCAGGAGCACTGAATGACGCGTCCCAGGTCACACAGAATATGCCAGAGGGTTATGGCGACCGGGCTAGAGTGGATAGCCCTTGCAATGCTCACGTGTAGCAACATCCAAAGGTTCTTAGTGCAACGTCCGGGGCCAGGCTGGTGGACACAGGGGTGGTCACGTGCACGTCAGCACAGGTCTCCAGACCTGTACCGGCCCCCACCCGCGCCCCCCACATGCTCTCCCTCTCTTTGCTCACAGCCCTGGGGTCCCCGGCCTCGTCCCTGGAGGCCATGAAACAGAAAACGACTCAGGACTCTTCCTGCCCAGTCTTGGAAAACAGCGCTGTTCTCACCCCATCCCTGGGCAAGTTTCTTTTGCACAAGGAATGATTTCCTCCCTTGAGGGAGGGCGGGTGGCAGAGGGAGAGGGAGGGAGAGACTGACAAGCGCGGGAGATCCTGACCTCAGGACCCTGAGTTGAGGGCCTGAGCTGACCCCCAGGATCCCAAGCTCAAGCAACTGAGCCGCTCAGGCCCCGCCCGCCGCCGCGCCTCTGCCCCCCCTCCCCCCACCTCGGGGAAGGTATCTGCAAGGACGCCCAGGGTCTCTCCTTGAACCTTCAGTTTCCCCAGGTTTCCCGCGGCGGCGCATGCAGCTGCACGGAAGCCACGGGCAGCAGGCCGGCCTGGCCCAGAGGAAGCGCTCCTGCAGGGGGATTGCTCGCGAGCACCCATTCCTTGAGAGCGTGCGCGGTCGCCCGCCCTCAGCCCCGAGCCTTCCTCGCGGCTCCGAGGCATCCAGGAAGCGGGCCGCTTGGGCCGTGGACATTCGTGCCCTGACCGTGCTGGGCCTCAGAGCTGGCAGCCCTCCCCACACGGGCCCCAACCCTCCAGCACGACCACCAGGGAGGGCCCAGATGGTCCGGCCGTCCCTCCATGCGCTCTCCCGCAGGGCAGCCTCACTGCATGCACCGCGGCTTCTCCCCAAAGCCGCCTGAGCGAGCCCGCGCTCACTCGGCCCCGGGATAAGAAGGCTGCGTGCAAAGCGGGCACGCACTCGGGGAAAAGCGAGGGCGACGCGTCTCGGGAACGTCCAAAATCCGGTTACCAGGCAGCTGCCGGGGCGCCGGGGCGGGTGCGGGTGCGGGTGCGGGTGCGGGTGCGGGCGCGCTCCCCACCAGGATGACCCAGGGCCCCGCCGGGCGCTCCTCGCCCCAGACAACCTGGGCAAGGCCCGGCCTGGGGCGCAGGGAGCGGCGGCAGGGAGTCCGGCGGGCGGGACAGGGGCGGGCCGCGCGTGTCCTTCATCCACGCACCCGCCGCCCATCTTCCGTCCACGCGCCCGCCCTCTGGCCACGCGCCCCCCACGTGTCGCTCGTCCTCGTCCTCGCGCCCGCCGCCCGTGCTCGTCCACGCGCCCATCATTCTTCCACGCGCCTGTCCTCTGTCCCCGCGCCTCCGCGTGTCCTTTGTCCCCGCGCTCGCCACGCGTCCTTCGTCCACGCGCCCATCGTTCCTCTACGTGCCAGTCCTCCGTCCTCGCGCCCGCCCCGGGTCCTTGGTCCAGGCACGCGCGCGGGGAGCCGCGCCTCCCGCGCCCCAGAGACCCACGCGCCCTCCGGTGGCTCAGACAGGTACTGCGTCGGGGCGCACCACTTTCCCAGGCCGGCAGCGCCCGCCCTGCGGACTCCAGCTCCTGGGCAGGCCCTGAGCCTCCCGCCCCGCCGCCAGGGCCCCAGACGAGGCTGGGCCCCAGACGACGCTGACGTGGGTCGGGCCTCCTGCCGCTTCGGAAGCGTCCCCGTTTCCGGTCTGAAGCGCTTCCAGAGCCCAGGGGCTGCCTGGGTGGCACATCCCCCGTTTTTGATCCTAGCGAGGGCTTCTCTGCCGTCCAGTCGAGAGGAACCGGAGCGGTGGGGACCCCCTCGGGCTCTTCCGCCCAGGTCGCTGATTCTCAAACGTCTCAGTGCAGGGAGAATTTCCTGGGAGGCCCTGCACGGAACACTGCACGTCTCTGGGGCCCCCCTTCCCGACACCCCGACACCCTGACGCACCGCATCTCGCAGGAGCTGGACAGTTGGCACTTTCAGAAGCTCTCCTGGGCTGATGCCTCTGACCTTGGTCTGGCGGGTCCCAGTGGCCTTGAGCTACCTTCCTACTTTCTTCCCTTGGACACCTGAGCTTCCACCTGGCTAGCCCGGTGCTCTCCTCTCCGCCCTGGGCCGCCAGCAGAGGGCTCGTGGGGGCTGGGGCTGGCCTCGCCGCCCCGCCTCTTGTCTTCCAATTGGTCCCTGGCGGGCGGGGCGGGGCGGGGCGGGGCGGGGCTGGGCCAGTCCCCGCCCCGCGGCTGGGGTCCCATTTTTTCCCTCCTGGCTGAGCCGGCGCCAGGCAGATGCTTTCACTGAGGCCAAGTGGTGCACACGTTGGTCCGCAGCTCAGCTGGAGCCCTTGGTGTTCGGACGCCAGACTTTAGGGCTGCTGCCACTTCCCTGGTGGGAGCAGGGCCTAGTGGTGCGTGGGTCCCGGACAGAGAGGAGACAGCCGCCTGCGATCGGGCCTCCCAAGGCCGCGCAGAATCGGGTCGAGGGGGCGGGAGCCCCACTCCCCGAAGCCACACAGGCCGCGGCCCCTCCGGGCTGTGACTGGGAGCCCGGGGCACGGCGGTCGTGCACCTGCTTTTTAAGGTCTGGCGCCCGCCAGCCCGCCCCGGGCGCAGGCTCCTTGGTCGGCGGCGGTCGCGCCTGCTTTCGGGGTCACGAGGGCTCGGAACCTGACCCTGGCGTCTGGCCCGTGCTCCCAGGAGCCAAAGGCCTCCTGATTGTGACAGCCCGGGAGTTACTGCACCTGCCGCCAGGAGCTGCCCCCAGCCCAGCCCAGCCCAGCCCAGCCCAGCCCAGCCCAGCTGGAGGGCGCAGCCTGGTGGCCTCCTACCTGCCCCTGTGGATCGTGCCGCTGGGCCCCAGGAAACCGTCAGGCGGCTCCTGGAGCTTTGCCAGCGGTCGGTGGCTTCGGCCCGAGATGCGCACCCTGGAACGGGTCCTAGGTCCCTTGGTGTCCGAGCAGCTCCTGGCCCTCCTGGCCCAGGAGATCCACAGCCGCGTGCAGAAGCTGCTTCTGCAGAGCTGCGAGGAAGCTGTTCCTGTCCTAGGGCAGAAGGAGTAGCAACCGGGGACCCCCTCGCCCTCATTCACACTGAGACTCCACCTCAGATATGGCGTCTGCTCTAAGGTATTGACTCCTAAAACCTCAGGGCACTTGTTCTTCCGAATTCTCTGAGCTGTCTCTTCTCCGTTCATATCTTTAGCCCGTTCTCCAGTGACTCCCCTTTCAGGGGACCCGGCCCAGTGTTCCAGCTCATCCGTTGTCACGGGTCTAAAACATACAGCAAGGAGGGTCTGCGTGCCCAGGCGTTTCCATCAAGCGTGACTTAGAGGTTTGGAGATGTGGAACCAAGGGCTCTATCCAAAAGAGCCGGTTGTTTTCATAAAGTGCGAGACATCCATGCGATGAACTATTTCAGAGAAAGTTTTTAAAATGTCCATAAGATATGACAGAAAGCTAGTGGCTGGACTGTGGTGGGAGGGCTAGAATGGGCGCTGCGCACTTAAAAGGTGCTCCCTTTGTAAAAAGCTTATTTGCCTCTGAGTCCTCTCTGCACTGAACGAGGGGCTCATGCTCACACCCCCGAGTTCAAGGGTCACACTCTATTCCTTTCCTAAAAAGGATTGCATTGATTGATTCATGAGAGACACAGAGAGAGGGGCGCCTGGGTGGCTCAGCGGTTGAGCATCTCCTTTGGCTCAGGCCGTGAACCCCGAGTCGTGGGACAGAGCCCCGCCTCACGTCCCCTGCTCAGTGGGAGCCTGCTTCTCACTCTCCCTCTGTTGCTCCCTCTGCTTCTGCGCTCTGTCTCTCTCTGCCAAATAAAGAAGATCTTAAAAAATATAAAACCGCAGGATGCATCAGAGTCTGAGCTTCACACCAGTGCGCTTTGGGCTAGCGGTCCTAGCCTGCTGGGAAGAAGTCAACGACGTAGGAGCTCATCCCGAGAAGCCAGCCACAGGCAAACGCAGAAAGGGGCAACCGCAGTGGTTACCAGAGGCCACACTCACCTCCCTCACCTTGCTTCCTTTCTCCCAAAGCCATAAAGCTGCAGGTCCTGACCTCTTCCGTAGTTAGCAGAAGCCGATGAAAGCCACGGACTCACTTCCCAGAAATACACAGCGCGCGCGCACACACACACACACACACACACACACATCCCATGTCAAAGGTTTACAAAATGTCCATGAACGTCCAAGGGCCCTCTATGACTGTGCTGCCCCATACGATAGTGCACGTCCCGTGTGGCAGTTTCAGTTGAATTAATCTGAAAGATTCAGTTTCTCATTCCCACTGGCCACATTTCAAGTGCTCTAGAGACAGAATTTCAGGAAGTCCTATGGGACAGCTCGGCTTTGAAACTCCACAGGCCTAAGGCTAAGGACCCCACCCCTTAAGCGAAGCCCTATCCATCTGGTGGCTTGTAACCCCACTGCCACTCTACTGTTCGCCGTCTTCTGTTTCTGTATATAGGCGGGCCGCCGCACAAGTGGGGGCAGCGCTCACACCTCTGCTGAGCAACCCTGAAGGTCCAGGTGGCTCTGAGTGACCCTCGGTCACCTTGCGCCACGGGCATCATAGCTGCAGCCATGCCTCCAAAGGCTGCAAATCCACAAGGCTTCGTGCCTCTCCGCTCAAGGAGTGCATCCTTCAGCCAGCATCAGCGTGACCGGCCTCCTGCTAGGGCATGCAGGGCTTCCTCGTGCGGGGGCGGGCAGGGGACGGCTTGGGGGGTGGCGGAAACAGACCGCAACAGGGTGGGCCACCGGCCATCTGGGCTGCGTGAAGGACGAAGGACACCGATCGTGTCACGCTCGTCCTGCTGTGTCCAGGTGCTGCTCTAAGCCTCGTACGCATAGGCCGGGTCCCCCAGCCCTCACCCAAAGCTCATGCCCGGAGTCCAGAGGAGGGGCCTGAGGCTTGTGGCTCAGGAGCACTGAATGACGCGTCCCAGGTCACACAGAATATGCCAGAGGGTTATGGCGACCGGGCTAGAGTGGATAGCCCTTGCAATGCTCACGTGTAGCAACATCCAAAGGTTCTTAGTGCAACGTCCGGGGCCAGGCTGGTGGACACAGGGGTGGTCACGTGCACGTCAGCACAGGTCTCCAGACCTGTACCGGCCCCCACCCGCGCCCCCCACATGCTCTCCCTCTCTTTGCTCACAGCCCTGGGGTCCCCGGCCTCGTCCCTGGAGGCCATGAAACAGAAAACGACTCAGGACTCTTCCTGCCCAGTCTTGGAAAACAGCGCTGTTCTCACCCCATCCCTGGGCAAGTTTCTTTTGCACAAGGAATGATTTCCTCCCTTGAGGGAGGGCGGGTGGCAGAGGGAGAGGGAGGGAGAGACTGACAAGCGCGGGAGATCCTGACCTCAGGACCCTGAGTTGAGGGCCTGAGCTGACCCCCAGGATCCCAAGCTCAAGCAACTGAGCCGCTCAGGCCCCGCCCGCCGCCGCGCCTCTGCCCCCCCTCCCCCCACCTCGGGGAAGGTATCTGCAAGGACGCCCAGGGTCTCTCCTTGAACCTTCAGTTTCCCCAGGTTTCCCGCGGCGGCGCATGCAGCTGCACGGAAGCCACGGGCAGCAGGCCGGCCTGGCCCAGAGGAAGCGCTCCTGCAGGGGGATTGCTCGCGAGCACCCATTCCTTGAGAGCGTGCGCGGTCGCCCGCCCTCAGCCCCGAGCCTTCCTCGCGGCTCCGAGGCATCCAGGAAGCGGGCCGCTTGGGCCGTGGACATTCGTGCCCTGACCGTGCTGGGCCTCAGAGCTGGCAGCCCTCCCCACACGGGCCCCAACCCTCCAGCACGACCACCAGGGAGGGCCCAGATGGTCCGGCCGTCCCTCCATGCGCTCTCCCGCAGGGCAGCCTCACTGCATGCACCGCGGCTTCTCCCCAAAGCCGCCTGAGCGAGCCCGCGCTCACTCGGCCCCGGGATAAGAAGGCTGCGTGCAAAGCGGGCACGCACTCGGGGAAAAGCGAGGGCGACGCGTCTCGGGAACGTCCAAAATCCGGTTATCAGGCAGCTGCCGGGGCGCCGGGGCGGGTGCGGGTGCGGGTGCGGGTGCGGGTGCGGGCGCGCTCCCCACCAGGATGACCCAGGGCCCCGCCGGGCGCTCCTCGCCCCAGACAACCTGGGCAAGGCCCGGCCTGGGGCGCAGGGAGCGGCGGCAGGGAGTCCGGCGGGCGGGACAGGGGCGGGCCGCGCGTGTCCTTCATCCACGCACCCGCCGCCCATCTTCCGTCCACGCGCCCGCCCTCTGGCCACGCGCCCCCCACGTGTCGCTCGTCCTCGTCCTCGCGCCCGCCGCCCGTGCTCGTCCACGCGCCCATCATTCTTCCACGCGCCTGTCCTCTGTCCCCGCGCCTCCGCGTGTCCTTTGTCCCCGCGCTCGCCACGCGTCCTTCGTCCACGCGCCCATCGTTCCTCTACGTGCCAGTCCTCCGTCCTCGCGCCCGCCCCGGGTCCTTGGTCCAGGCACGCGCGCGGGGAGCCGCGCCTCCCGCGCCCCAGAGACCCACGCGCCCTCCGGTGGCTCAGACAGGTACTGCGTCGGGGCGCACCACTTTCCCAGGCCGGCAGCGCCCGCCCTGCGGACTCCAGCTCCTGGGCAGGCCCTGAGCCTCCCGCCCCGCCGCCAGGGCCCCAGACGAGGCTGGGCCCCAGACGACGCTGACGTGGGTCGGGCCTCCTGCCGCTTCGGAAGCGTCCCCGTTTCCGGTCTGAAGCGCTTCCAGAGCCCAGGGGCTGCCTGGGTGGCACATCCCCCGTTTTTGATCCTAGCGAGGGCTTCTCTGCCGTCCAGTCGAGAGGAACCGGAGCGGTGGGGACCCCCTCGGGCTCTTCCGCCCAGGTCGCTGATTCTCAAACGTCTCAGTGCAGGGAGAATTTCCTGGGAGGCCCTGCACGGAACACTGCACGTCTCTGGGGCCCCCCTTCCCGACACCCCGACACCCTGACGCACCGCATCTCGCAGGAGCTGGACAGTTGGCACTTTCAGAAGCTCTCCTGGGCTGATGCCTCTGACCTTGGTCTGGCGGGTCCCAGTGGCCTTGAGCTACCTTCCTACTTTCTTCCCTTGGACACCTGAGCTTCCACCTGGCTAGCCCGGTGCTCTCCTCTCCGCCCTGGGCCGCCAGCAGAGGGCTCGTGGGGGCTGGGGCTGGCCTCGCCGCCCCGCCTCTTGTCTTCCAATTGGTCCCTGGCGGGCGGGGCGGGGCGGGGCGGGGCGGGGCTGGGCCAGTCCCCGCCCCGCGGCTGGGGTCCCATTTTTTCCCTCCTGGCTGAGCCGGCGCCAGGCAGATGCTTTCACTGAGGCCAAGTGGTGCACACGTTGGTCCGCAGCTCAGCTGGAGCCCTTGGTGTTCGGACGCCAGACTTTAGGGCTGCTGCCACTTCCCTGGTGGGAGCAGGGCCTAGTGGTGCGTGGGTCCCGGACAGAGAGGAGACAGCCGCCTGCGATCGGGCCTCCCAAGGCCGCGCAGAATCGGGTCGAGGGGGCGGGAGCCCCACTCCCCGAAGCCACACAGGCCGCGGCCCCTCCGGGCTGTGACTGGGAGCCCGGGGCACGGCGGTCGTGCACCTGCTTTTTAAGGTCTGGCGCCCGCCAGCCCGCCCCGGGCGCAGGCTCCTTGGTCGGCGGCGGTCGCGCCTGCTTTCGGGGTCACGAGGGCTCGGAACCTGACCCTGGCGTCTGGCCCGTGCTCCCAGGAGCCAAAGGCCTCCTGATTGTGACAGCCCGGGAGTTACTGCACCTGCCGCCAGGAGCTGCCCCCAGCCCAGCCCAGCCCAGCCCAGCCCAGCCCAGCCCAGCTGGAGGGCGCAGCCTGGTGGCCTCCTACCTGCCCCTGTGGATCGTGCCGCTGGGCCCCAGGAAACCGTCAGGCGGCTCCTGGAGCTTTGCCAGCGGTCGGTGGCTTCGGCCCGAGATGCGCACCCTGGAACGGGTCCTAGGTCCCTTGGTGTCCGAGCAGCTCCTGGCCCTCCTGGCCCAGGAGATCCACAGCCGCGTGCAGAAGCTGCTTCTGCAGAGCTGCGAGGAAGCTGTTCCTGTCCTAGGGCAGAAGGAGTAGCAACCGGGGACCCCCTCGCCCTCATTCACACTGAGACTCCACCTCAGATATGGCGTCTGCTCTAAGGTATTGACTCCTAAAACCTCAGGGCACTTGTTCTTCCGAATTCTCTGAGCTGTCTCTTCTCCGTTCATATCTTTAGCCCGTTCTCCAGTGACTCCCCTTTCAGGGGACCCGGCCCAGTGTTCCAGCTCATCCGTTGTCACGGGTCTAAAACATACAGCAAGGAGGGTCTGCGTGCCCAGGCGTTTCCATCAAGCGTGACTTAGAGGTTTGGAGATGTGGAACCAAGGGCTCTATCCAAAAGAGCCGGTTGTTTTCATAAAGTGCGAGACATCCATGCGATGAACTATTTCAGAGAAAGTTTTTAAAATGTCCATAAGATATGACAGAAAGCTAGTGGCTGGACTGTGGTGGGAGGGCTAGAATGGGCGCTGCGCACTTAAAAGGTGCTCCCTTTGTAAAAAGCTTATTTGCCTCTGAGTCCTCTCTGCACTGAACGAGGGGCTCATGCTCACACCCCCGAGTTCAAGGGTCACACTCTATTCCTTTCCTAAAAAGGATTGCATTGATTGATTCATGAGAGACACAGAGAGAGGGGCGCCTGGGTGGCTCAGCGGTTGAGCATCTCCTTTGGCTCAGGCCGTGAACCCCGAGTCGTGGGACAGAGCCCCGCCTCACGTCCCCTGCTCAGTGGGAGCCTGCTTCTCACTCTCCCTCTGTTGCTCCCTCTGCTTCTGCGCTCTGTCTCTCTCTGCCAAATAAAGAAGATCTTAAAAAATATAAAACCGCAGGATGCATCAGAGTCTGAGCTTCACACCAGTGCGCTTTGGGCTAGCGGTCCTAGCCTGCTGGGAAGAAGTCAACGACGTAGGAGCTCATCCCGAGAAGCCAGCCACAGGCAAACGCAGAAAGGGGCAACCGCAGTGGTTACCAGAGGCCACACTCACCTCCCTCACCTTGCTTCCTTTCTCCCAAAGCCATAAAGCTGCAGGTCCTGACCTCTTCCGTAGTTAGCAGAAGCCGATGAAAGCCACGGACTCACTTCCCAGAAATACACAGCGCGCGCGCACACACACACACACACACACACACACATCCCATGTCAAAGGTTTACAAAATGTCCATGAACGTCCAAGGGCCCTCTATGACTGTGCTGCCCCATACGATAGTGCACGTCCCGTGTGGCAGTTTCAGTTGAATTAATCTGAAAGATTCAGTTTCTCATTCCCACTGGCCACATTTCAAGTGCTCTAGAGACAGAATTTCAGGAAGTCCTATGGGACAGCTCGGCTTTGAAACTCCACAGGCCTAAGGCTAAGGACCCCACCCCTTAAGCGAAGCCCTATCCATCTGGTGGCTTGTAACCCCACTGCCACTCTACTGTTCGCCGTCTTCTGTTTCTGTATATAGGCGGGCCGCCGCACAAGTGGGGGCAGCGCTCACACCTCTGCTGAGCAACCCTGAAGGTCCAGGTGGCTCTGAGTGACCCTCGGTCACCTTGCGCCACGGGCATCATAGCTGCAGCCATGCCTCCAAAGGCTGCAAATCCACAAGGCTTCGTGCCTCTCCGCTCAAGGAGTGCATCCTTCAGCCAGCATCAGCGTGACCGGCCTCCTGCTAGGGCATGCGGGGCTTCCTCGTGCGGGGGCGGGCAGGGGACGGCTTGGGGGGTGGCGGAAACAGACCGCAACAGGGTGGGCCACCGGCCATCTGGGCTGCGTGAAGGACGAAGGACACCGATCGTGTCACGCTCGTCCTGCTGTGTCCAGGTGCTGCTCTAAGCCTCGTACGCATAGGCCGGGTCCCCCAGCCCTCACCCAAAGCTCATGCCCGGAGTCCAGAGGAGGGGCCTGAGGCTTGTGGCTCAGGAGCACTGAATGACGCGTCCCAGGTCACACAGAATATGCCAGAGGGTTATGGCGACCGGGCTAGAGTGGATAGCCCTTGCAATGCTCACGTGTAGCAACATCCAAAGGTTCTTAGTGCAACGTCCGGGGCCAGGCTGGTGGACACAGGGGTGGTCACGTGCACGTCAGCACAGGTCTCCAGACCTGTACCGGCCCCCACCCGCGCCCCCCACATGCTCTCCCTCTCTTTGCTCACAGCCCTGGGGTCCCCGGCCTCGTCCCTGGAGGCCATGAAACAGAAAACGACTCAGGACTCTTCCTGCCCAGTCTTGGAAAACAGCGCTGTTCTCACCCCATCCCTGGGCAAGTTTCTTTTGCACAAGGAATGATTTCCTCCCTTGAGGGAGGGCGGGTGGCAGAGGGAGAGGGAGGGAGAGACTGACAAGCGCGGGAGATCCTGACCTCAGGACCCTGAGTTGAGGGCCTGAGGTGACCCCCAGGATCCCAAGCTCAAGCAACTGAGCCGCTCAGGCCCCGCCCGCCGCCGCGCCTCTGCCCCCCCTCCCCCCACCTCGGGGAAGGTATCTGCAAGGACGCCCAGGGTCTCTCCTTGAACCTTCAGTTTCCCCAGGTTTCCCGCGGCGGCGCATGCAGCTGCACGGAAGCCACGGGCAGCAGGCCGGCCTGGCCCAGAGGAAGCGCTCCTGCAGGGGGATTGCTCGCGAGCACCCATTCCTTGAGAGCGTGCGCGGTCGCCCGCCCTCAGCCCCGAGCCTTCCTCGCGGCTCCGAGGCATCCAGGAAGCGGGCCGCTTGGGCCGTGGACATACGTGCCCTGACCGTGCTGGGCCTCAGAGCTGGCAGCCCTCCCCACACGGGCCCCAACCCTCCAGCACGACCACCAGGGAGGGCCCAGATGGTCCGGCCGTCCCTCCATGCGCTCTCCCGCAGGGCAGCCTCACTGCATGCACCGCGGCTTCTCCCCAAAGCCGCCTGAGCGAGCCCGCGCTCACTCGGCCCCGGGATAAGAAGGCTGCGTGCAAAGCGGGCACGCACTCGGGGAAAAGCGAGGGCGACGCGTCTCGGGAACGTCCAAAATCCGGTTACCAGGCAGCTGCCGGGGCGCCGGGGCGGGTGCGGGTGCGGGTGCGGGTGCGGGTGCGGGCGCGCTCCCCACCAGGATGACCCAGGGCCCCGCCGGGCGCTCCTCGCCCCAGACAACCTGGGCAAGGCCCGGCCTGGGGCGCAGGGAGCGGCGGCAGGGAGTCCGGCGGGCGGGACAGGGGCGGGCCGCGCGTGTCCTTCGTCCACGCACCCGCCGCCCATCTTCCGTCCACGCGCCCGCCCTCTGGCCACGCGCCCCCCACGTGTCGCTCGTCCTCGTCCTCGCGCCCGCCGCCCGTGCTCGTCCACGCGCCCATCATTCTTCCACGCGCCTGTCCTCTGTCCCCGCGCCTCCGCGTGTCCTTTGTCCCCGCGCTCGCCACGCGTCCTTCGTCCACGCGCCCATCGTTCCTCTACGTGCCAGTCCTCCGTCCTCGCGCCCGCCCCGGGTCCTTGGTCCAGGCACGCGCGCGGGGAGCCGCGCCTCCCGCGTCCCAGAGACCCACGCGCCCTCCGGTGGCTCAGACAGGTACTGCGTCGGGGCGCACCACTTTCCCAGGCCGGCAGCGCCCGCCCTGCGGACTCCAGCTCCTGGGCAGGCCCTGAGCCTCCCGCCCCGCCGCCAGGGCCCCAGACGAGGCTGGGCCCCAGACGACGCTGACGTGGGTCGGGCCTCCTGCCGCTTCGGAAGCGTCCCCGTTTCCGGTCTGAAGCGCTTCCAGAGCCCAGGGGCTGCCTGGGTGGCACATCCCCCGTTTTTGATCCTAGCGAGGGCTTCTCTGCCGTCCAGTCGAGAGGAACCGGAGCGGTGGGGACCCCCTCGGGCTCTTCCGCCCAGGTCGCTGATTCTCAAACGTCTCAGTGCAGGGAGAATTTCCTGGGAGGCCCTGCACGGAACACTGCACGTCTCTGGGGCCCCCCTTCCCGACACCCCGACACCCTGACGCACCGCATCTCGCAGGAGCTGGACAGTTGGCACTTTCAGAAGCTCTCCTGGGCTGATGCCTCTGACCTTGGTCTGGCGGGTCCCAGTGGCCTTGAGCTACCTTCCTACTTTCTTCCCTTGGACACCTGAGCTTCCACCTGGCTAGCCCGGTGCTCTCCTCTCCGCCCTGGGCCGCCAGCAGAGGGCTCGTGGGGGCTGGGGCTGGCCTCGCCGCCCCGCCTCTTGTCTTCCAATTGGTCCCTGGCGGGCGGGGCGGGGCGGGGCGGGGCGGGGCTGGGACAGTCCCCGCCCCGCGGCTGGGGTCCCATTTTTTCCCTCCTGGCTGAGCCGGCGCCAGGCAGATGCTGTCACTGAGGCCAAGTGGTGCACACGTTGGTCCGCAGCTCAGCTGGAGCCCTTGGTGTTCGGACGCCAGACTTTAGGGCTGCTGCCACTTCCCTGGTGGGAGCAGGGCCTAGTGGTGCGTGGGTCCCGGACAGAGAGGAGACAGCCGCCTGCGATCGGGCCTCCCAAGGCCGCGCAGAATCGGGTCGAGGGGGCGGGAGCCCCACTCCCCGAAGCCACACAGGCCGCGGCCCCTCCGGGCTGTGACTGGGAGCCCGGGGCACGGCGGTCGTGCACCTGCTTTTTAAGGTCTGGCGCCCGCCAGCCCGCCCCGGGCGCAGGCTCCTTGGTCGGCGGCGGTCGCGCCTGCTTTCGGGGTCACGAGGGCTCGGAACCTGACCCTGGCGTCTGGCCCGTGCTCCCAGGAGCCAAAGGCCTCCTGATTGTGACAGCCCGGGAGTTACTGCACCTGCCGCCAGGAGCTGCCCCCAGCCCAGCCCAGCCCAGCCCAGCCCAGCCCAGCCCAGCTGGAGGGCGCAGCCTGGTGGCCTCCTACCTGCCCCTGTGGATCGTGCCGCTGGGCCCCAGGAAACCGTCAGGCGGCTCCTGGAGCTTTGCCAGCGGTCGGTGGCTTCGGCCCGAGATGCGCACCCTGGAACGGGTCCTAGGTCCCTTGGTGTCCGAGCAGCTCCTGGCCCTCCTGGCCCAGGAGATCCACAGCCGCGTGCAGAAGCTGCTTCTGCAGAGCTGCGAGGAAGCTGTTCCTGTCCTAGGGCAGAAGGAGTAGCAACCGGGGACCCCCTCGCCCTCATTCACACTGAGACTCCACCTCAGATATGGCGTCTGCTCTAAGGTATTGACTCCTAAAACCTCAGGGCACTTGTTCTTCCGAATTCTCTGAGCTGTCTCTTCTCCGTTCATATCTTTAGCCCGTTCTCCAGTGACTCCCCTTTCAGGGGACCCGGCCCAGTGTTCCAGCTCATCCGTTGTCACGGGTCTAAAACATACAGCAAGGAGGGTCTGCGTGCCCAGGCGTTTCCATCAAGCGTGACTTAGAGGTTTGGAGATGTGGAACCAAGGGCTCTATCCAAAAGAGCCGGTTGTTTTCATAAAGTGCGAGACATCCATGCGATGAACTATTTCAGAGAAAGTTTTTAAAATGTCCATAAGATATGACAGAAAGCTAGTGGCTGGACTGTGGTGGGAGGGCTAGAATGGGCGCTGCGCACTTAAAAGGTGCTCCCTTTGTAAAAAGCTTATTTGCCTCTGAGTCCTCTCTGCACTGAACGAGGGGCTCATGCTCACACCCCCGAGTTCAAGGGTCACACTCTATTCCTTTCCTAAAAAGGATTGCATTGATTGATTCATGAGAGACACAGAGAGAGGGGCGCCTGGGTGGCTCAGCGGTTGAGCATCTCCTTTGGCTCAGGCCGTGAACCCCGAGTCGTGGGACAGAGCCCCGCCTCACGTCCCCTGCTCAGTGGGAGCCTGCTTCTCACTCTCCCTCTGTTGCTCCCTCTGCTTCTGCGCTCTGTCTCTCTCTGCCAAATAAAGAAGATCTTAAAAAATATAAAACCGCAGGATGCATCAGAGTCTGAGCTTCACACCAGTGCGCTTTGGGCTAGCGGTCCTAGCCTGCTGGGAAGAAGTCAACGACGTAGGAGCTCATCCCGAGAAGCCAGCCACAGGCAAACGCAGAAAGGGGCAACCGCAGTGGTTACCAGAGGCCACACTCACCTCCCTCACCTTGCTTCCTTTCTCCCAAAGCCATAAAGCTGCAGGTCCTGACCTCTTCCGTAGTTAGCAGAAGCCGATGAAAGCCACGGACTCACTTCCCAGAAATACACAGCGCGCGCGCACACACACACACACACACACACACACATCCCATGTCAAAGGTTTACAAAATGTCCATGAACGTCCAAGGGCCCTCTATGACTGTGCTGCCCCATACGATAGTGCACGTCCCGTGTGGCAGTTTCAGTTGAATTAATCTGAAAGATTCAGTTTCTCATTCCCACTGGCCACATTTCAAGTGCTCTAGAGACAGAATTTCAGGAAGTCCTATGGGACAGCTCGGCTTTGAAACTCCACAGGCCTAAGGCTAAGGACCCCACCCCTTAAGCGAAGCCCTATCCATCTGGTGGCTTGTAACCCCACTGCCACTCTACTGTTCGCCGTCTTCTGTTTCTGTATATAGGCGGGCCGCCGCACAAGTGGGGGCAGCGCTCACACCTCTGCTGAGCAACCCTGAAGGTCCAGGTGGCTCTGAGTGACCCTCGGTCACCTTGCGCCACGGGCATCATAGCTGCAGCCATGCCTCCAAAGGCTGCAAATCCACAAGGCTTCGTGCCTCTCCGCTCAAGGAGTGCATCCTTCAGCCAGCATCAGCGTGACCGGCCTCCTGCTAGGGCATGCGGGGCTTCCTCGTGCGGGGGCGGGCAGGGGACGGCTTGGGGGGTGGCGGAAACAGACCGCAACAGGGTGGGCCACCGGCCATCTGGGCTGCGTGAAGGACGAAGGACACCGATCGTGTCACGCTCGTCCTGCTGTGTCCAGGTGCTGCTCTAAGCCTCGTACGCATAGGCCGGGTCCCCCAGCCCTCACCCAAAGCTCATGCCCGGAGTCCAGAGGAGGGGCCTGAGGCTTGTGGCTCAGGAGCACTGAATGACGCGTCCCAGGTCACACAGAATATGCCAGAGGGTTATGGCGACCGGGCTAGAGTGGATAGCCCTTGCAATGCTCACGTGTAGCAACATCCAAAGGTTCTTAGTGCAACGTCCGGGGCCAGGCTGGTGGACACAGGGGTGGTCACGTGCACGTCAGCACAGGTCTCCAGACCTGTACCGGCCCCCACCCGCGCCCCCCACATGCTCTCCCTCTCTTTGCTCACAGCCCTGGGGTCCCCGGCCTCGTCCCTGGAGGCCATGAAACAGAAAACGACTCAGGACTCTTCCTGCCCAGTCTTGGAAAACAGCGCTGTTCTCACCCCATCCCTGGGCAAGTTTCTTTTGCACAAGGAATGATTTCCTCCCTTGAGGGAGGGCGGGTGGCAGAGGGAGAGGGAGGGAGAGACTGACAAGCGCGGGAGATCCTGACCTCAGGACCCTGAGTTGAGGGCCTGAGCTGACCCCCAGGATCCCAAGCTCAAGCAACTGAGCCGCTCAGGCCCCGCCCGCCGCCGCGCCTCTGCCCCCCCTCCCCCCACCTCGGGGAAGGTATCTGCAAGGACGCCCAGGGTCTCTCCTTGAACCTTCAGTTTCCCCAGGTTTCCCGCGGCGGCGCATGCAGCTACACGGAAGCCACGGGCAGCAGGCCGGCCTGGCCCAGAGGAAGCGCTCCTGCAGGGGGATTGCTCGCGAGCACCCATTCCTTGAGAGCGTGCGCGGTCGCCCGCCCTCAGCCCCGAGCCTTCCTCGCGGCTCCGAGGCATCCAGGAAGCGGGCCGCTTGGGCCGTGGACATACGTGCCCTGACCGTGCTGGGCCTCAGAGCTGGCAGCCCTCCCCACACGGGCCCCAACCCTCCAGCACGACCACCAGGGAGGGCCCAGATGGTCCGGCCGTCCCTCCATGCGCTCTCCCGCAGGGCAGCCTCACTGCATGCACCGCGGCTTCTCCCCAAAGCCGCCTGAGCGAGCCCGCGCTCACTCGGCCCCGGGATAAGAAGGCTGCGTGCAAAGCGGGCACGCACTCGGGGAAAAGCGAGGGCGACGCGTCTCGGGAACGTCCAAAATCCGGTTACCAGGCAGCTGCCGGGGCGCCGGGGCGGGTGCGGGTGCGGGTGCGGGTGCGGGTGCGGGCGCGCTCCCCACCAGGATGACCCAGGGCCCCGCCGGGCGCTCCTCGCCCCAGACAACCTGGGCAAGGCCCGGCCTGGGGCGCAGGGAGCGGCGGCAGGGAGTCCGGCGGGCGGGACAGGGGCGGGCCGCGCGTGTCCTTCGTCCACGCACCCGCCGCCCATCTTCCGTCCACGCGCCCGCCCTCTGGCCACGCGCCCCCCACGTGTCGCTCGTCCTCGTCCTCGCGCCCGCCGCCCGTGCTCGTCCACGCGCCCATCATTCTTCCACGCGCCTGTCCTCTGTCCCCGCGCCTCCGCGTGTCCTTTGTCCCCGCGCTCGCCACGCGTCCTTCGTCCACGCGCCCATCGTTCCTCTACGTGCCAGTCCTCCGTCCTCGCGCCCGCCCCGGGTCCTTGGTCCAGGCACGCGCGCGGGGAGCCGCGCCTCCCGCGTCCCAGAGACCCACGCGCCCTCCGGTGGCTCAGACAGGTACTGCGTCGGGGCGCACCACTTTCCCAGGCCGGCAGCGCCCGCCCTGCGGACTCCAGCTCCTGGGCAGGCCCTGAGCCTCCCGCCCCGCCGCCAGGGCCCCAGACGAGGCTGGGCCCCAGACGACGCTGACGTGGGTCGGGCCTCCTGCCGCTTCGGAAGCGTCCCCGTTTCCGGTCTGAAGCGCTTCCAGAGCCCAGGGGCTGCCTGGGTGGCACATCCCCCGTTTTTGATCCTAGCGAGGGCTTCTCTGCCGTCCAGTCGAGAGGAACCGGAGCGGTGGGGACCCCCTCGGGCTCTTCCGCCCAGGTCGCTGATTCTCAAACGTCTCAGTGCAGGGAGAATTTCCTGGGAGGCCCTGCACGGAACACTGCACGTCTCTGGGGCCCCCCTTCCCGACACCCCGACACCCTGACGCACCGCATCTCGCAGGAGCTGGACAGTTGGCACTTTCAGAAGCTCTCCTGGGCTGATGCCTCTGACCTTGGTCTGGCGGGTCCCAGTGGCCTTGAGCTACCTTCCTACTTTCTTCCCTTGGACACCTGAGCTTCCACCTGGCTAGCCCGGTGCTCTCCTCTCCGCCCTGGGCCGCCAGCAGAGGGCTCGTGGGGGCTGGGGCTGGCCTCGCCGCCCCGCCTCTTGTCTTCCAATTGGTCCCTGGCGGGCGGGGCGGGGCGGGGCGGGGCGGGGCTGGGCCAGTCCCCGCCCCGCGGCTGGGGTCCCATTTTTTCCCTCCTGGCTGAGCCGGCGCCAGGCAGATGCTGTCACTGAGGCCAAGTGGTGCACACGTTGGTCCGCAGCTCAGCTGGAGCCCTTGGTGTTCGGACGCCAGACTTTAGGGCTGCTGCCACTTCCCTGGTGGGAGCAGGGCCTAGTGGTGCGTGGGTCCCGGACAGAGAGGAGACAGCCGCCTGCGATCGGGCCTCCCAAGGCCGCGCAGAATCGGGTCGAGGGGGCGGGAGCCCCACTCCCCGAAGCCACACAGGCCGCGGCCCCTCCGGGCTGTGACTGGGAGCCCGGGGCACGGCGGTCGTGCACCTGCTTTTTAAGGTCTGGCGCCCGCCAGCCCGCCCCGGGCGCAGGCTCCTTGGTCGGCGGCGGTCGCGCCTGCTTTCGGGGTCACGAGGGCTCGGAACCTGACCCTGGCGTCTGGCCCGTGCTCCCAGGAGCCAAAGGCCTCCTGATTGTGACAGCCCGGGAGTTACTGCACCTGCCGCCAGGAGCTGCCCCCAGCCCAGCCCAGCCCAGCCCAGCCCAGCTGGAGGGCGCAGCCTGGTGGCCTCCTACCTGCCCCTGTGGATCGTGCCGCTGGGCCCCAGGAAACCGTCAGGCGGCTCCTGGAGCTTTGCCAGCGGTCGGTGGCTTCGGCCCGAGATGCGCACCCTGGAACGGGTCCTAGGTCCCTTGGTGTCCGAGCAGCTCCTGGCCCTCCTGGCCCAGGAGATCCACAGCCGCGTGCAGAAGCTGCTTCTGCAGAGCTGCGAGGAAGCTGTTCCTGTCCTAGGGCAGAAGGAGTAGCAACCGGGGACCCCCTCGCCCTCATTCACACTGAGACTCCACCTCAGATATGGCGTCTGCTCTAAGGTATTGACTCCTAAAACCTCAGGGCACTTGTTCTTCCGAATTCTCTGAGCTGTCTCTTCTCCGTTCATATCTTTAGCCCGTTCTCCAGTGACTCCCCTTTCAGGGGACCCGGCCCAGTGTTCCAGCTCATCCGTTGTCACGGGTCTAAAACATACAGCAAGGAGGGTCTGCGTGCCCAGGCGTTTCCATCAAGCGTGACTTAGAGGTTTGGAGATGTGGAACCAAGGGCTCTATCCAAAAGAGCCGGTTGTTTTCATAAAGTGCGAGACATCCATGCGATGAACTATTTCAGAGAAAGTTTTTAAAATGTCCATAAGATATGACAGAAAGCTAGTGGCTGGACTGTGGTGGGAGGGCTAGAATGGGCGCTGCGCACTTAAAAGGTGCTCCCTTTGTAAAAAGCTTATTTGCCTCTGAGTCCTCTCTGCACTGAACGAGGGGCTCATGCTCACACCCCCGAGTTCAAGGGTCACACTCTATTCCTTTCCTAAAAAGGATTGCATTGATTGATTCATGAGAGACACAGAGAGAGGGGCGCCTGGGTGGCTCAGCGGTTGAGCATCTCCTTTGGCTCAGGCCGTGAACCCCGAGTCGTGGGACAGAGCCCCGCCTCAGGTCCCCTGCTCAGTGGGAGCCTGCTTCTCACTCTCCCTCTGTTGCTCCCTCTGCTTCTGCGCTCTGTCTCTCTCTGCCAAATAAAGAAGATCTTAAAAAATATAAAACCGCAGGATGCATCAGAGTCTGAGCTTCACACCAGTGCGCTTTGGGCTAGCGGTCCTAGCCTGCTGGGAAGAAGTCAACGACGTAGGAGCTCATCCCGAGAAGCCAGCCACAGGCAAACGCAGAAAGGGGCAACCGCAGTGGTTACCAGAGGCCACACTCACCTCCCTCACCTTGCTTCCTTTCTCCCAAAGCCATAAAGCTGCAGGTCCTGACCTCTTCCGTAGTTAGCAGAAGCCGATGAAAGCCACGGACTCACTTCCCAGAAATACACAGCGCGCGCGCGCACACACACACACACACACACACACATCCCATGTCAAAGGTTTACAAAATGTCCATGAACGTCCAAGGGCCCTCTATGACTGTGCTGCCCCATACGATAGTGCACGTCCCGTGTGGCAGTTTCAGTTGAATTAATCTGAAAGATTCAGTTTCTCATTCCCACTGGCCACATTTCAAGTGCTCTAGAGACAGAATTTCAGGAAGTCCTATGGGACAGCTCGGCTTTGAAACTCCACAGGCCTAAGGCTAAGGACCCCACCCCTTAAGCGAAGCCCTATCCATCTGGTGGCTTGTAACCCCACTGCCACTCTACTGTTCGCCGTCTTCTGTTTCTGTATATAGGCGGGCCGCCGCACAAGTGGGGGCAGCGCTCACACCTCTGCTGAGCAACCCTGAAGGTCCAGGTGGCTCTGAGTGACCCTCGGTCACCTTGCGCCACGGGCATCATAGCTGCAGCCATGCCTCCAAAGGCTGCAAATCCACAAGGCTTCGTGCCTCTCCGCTCAAGGAGTGCATCCTTCAGCCAGCATCAGCGTGACCGGCCTCCTGCTAGGGCATGCGGGGCTTCCTCGTGCGGGGGCGGGCAGGGGACGGCTTGGGGGGTGGCGGAAACAGACTGCAACAGGGTGGGCCACCGGCCATCTGGGCTGCGTGAAGGACGAAGGACACCGATCGTGTCACGCTCGTCCTGCTGTGTCCAGGTGCTGCTCTAAGCCTCGTATGCATAGGCCGGGTCCCCCAGCCCTCACCCAAAGCTCATGCCCGGAGTCCAGAGGAGGGGCCTGAGGCTTGTGGCTCAGGAGCACTGAATGACGCGTCCCAGGTCACACAGAATATGCCAGAGGGTTATGGCGACCGGGCTAGAGTGGATAGCCCTTGCAATGCTCACGTGTAGCAACATCCAAAGGTTCTTAGTGCAACGTCCGGGGCCAGGCTGGTGGACACAGGGGTGGTCACGTGCACGTCAGCACAGGTCTCCAGACCTGTACCGGCCCCCACCCGCGCCCCCCACATGCTCTCCCTCTCTTTGCTCACAGCCCTGGGGTCCCCGGCCTCGTCCCTGGAGGCCATGAAACAGAAAACGACTCAGGACTCTTCCTGCCCAGTCTTGGAAAACAGCGCTGTTCTCACCCCATCCCTGGGCAAGTTTCTTTTGCACAAGGAATGATTTCCTCCCTTGAGGGAGGGCGGGTGGCAGAGGGAGAGGGAGGGAGAGACTGACAAGCGCGGGAGATCCTGACCTCAGGACCCTGAGTTGAGGGCCTGAGCTGACCCCCAGGATCCCAAGCTCAAGCAACTGAGCCGCTCAGGCCCCGCCCGCCGCCGCGCCTCTGCCCCCCCTCCCCCCACCTCGGGGAAGGTATCTGCAAGGACGCCCAGGGTCTCTCCTTGAACCTTCAGTTTCCCCAGGTTTCCCGCGGCGGCGCATGCAGCTGCACGGAAGCCACGGGCAGCAGGCCGGCCTGGCCCAGAGGAAGCGCTCCTGCAGGGGGATTGCTCGCGAGCACCCATTCCTTGAGAGCGTGCGCGGTCGCCCGCCCTCAGCCCCGAGCCTTCCTCGCGGCTCCGAGGCATCCAGGAAGCGGGCCGCTTGGGCCGTGGACATACGTGCCCTGACCGTGCTGGGCCTCAGAGCTGGCAGCCCTCCCCACACGGGCCCCAACCCTCCAGCACGACCACCAGGGAGGGCCCAGATGGTCCGGCCGTCCCTCCATGCGCTCTCCCGCAGGGCAGCCTCACTGCATGCACCGCGGCTTCTCCCCAAAGCCGCCTGAGCGAGCCCGCGCTCACTCGGCCCCGGGATAAGAAGGCTGCGTGCAAAGCGGGCACGCACTCGGGGAAAAGCGAGGGCGACGCGTCTCGGGAACGTCCAAAATCCGGTTACCAGGCAGCTGCCGGGGCGCCGGGGCGGGTGCGGGTGCGGGTGCGGGTGCGGGTGCGGGCGCGCTCCCCACCAGGATGACCCAGGGCCCCGCCGGGCGCTCCTCGCCCCAGACAACCTGGGCAAGGCCTGGCCTGGGGCGCAGGGAGCGGCGGCAGGGAGTCCGGCGGGCGGGACAGGGGCGGGCCGCGCGTGTCCTTCGTCCACGCACCCGCCGCCCATCTTCCGTCCACGCGCCCGCCCTCTGGCCACGCGCCCCCCACGTGTCGCTCGTCCTCGTCCTCGCGCCCGCCGCCCGTGCTCGTCCACGCGCCCATCATTCTTCCACGCGCCTGTCCTCTGTCCCCGCGCCCCCGCGTGTCCTTTGTCCCCGCGCTCGCCACGCGTCCTTCGTCCACGCGCCCATCGTTCCTCTACGTGCCAGTCCTCCGTCCTCGCGCCCGCCCCGGGTCCTTGGTCCAGGCACGCGCGGGGAGCCGCGCCTCCCGCGCCCCAGAGACCCACGCGCCCTCCGGTGGCTCAGACAGGTACTGCGTCGGGGCGCACCACTTTCCCAGGCCGGCAGCGCCCGCCCTGCGGACTCCAGCTCCTGGGCAGGCCCTGAGCCTCCCGCCCCGCCGCCAGGGCCCCAGACGAGGCTGGGCCCCAGACGACGCTGACGTGGGTCGGGCCTCCTGCCGCTTCGGAAGCGTCCCCGTTTCCGGTCTGAAGCGCTTCCAGAGCCCAGGGGCTGCCTGGGTGGCACATCCCCCGTTTTTGATCCTAGCGAGGGCTTCTCTGCCGTCCAGTCGAGAGGAACCGGAGCGGTGGGGACCCCCTCGGGCTCTTCCGCCCAGGTCGCTGATTCTCAAACGTCTCAGTGCAGGGAGAATTTCCTGGGAGGCCCTGCACGGAACACTGCACGTCTCTGGGGCCCCCCTTCCCGACACCCCGACACCCTGACGCACCGCATCTCGCAGGAGCTGGACAGTTGGCACTTTCAGAAGCTCTCCTGGGCTGATGCCTCTGACCTTGGTCTGGCGGGTCCCAGTGGCCTTGAGCTACCTTCCTACTTTCTTCCCTTGGACACCTGAGCTTCCACCTGGCTAGCCCGGTGCTCTCCTCTCCGCCCTGGGCCGCCAGCAGAGGGCTCGTGGGGGCTGGGGCTGGCCTCGCCGCCCCGCCTCTTGTCTTCCAATTGGTCCCTGGCGGGCGGGGCGGGGCGGGGCGGGGCGGGGCTGGGACAGTCCCCGCCCCGCGGCTGGGGTCCCATTTTTTCCCTCCTGGCTGAGCCGGCGCCAGGCAGATGCTTTCACTGAGGCCAAGTGGTGCACACGTTGGTCCGCAGCTCAGCTGGAGCCCTTGGTGTTCGGACGCCAGACTTTAGGGCTGCTGCCACTTCCCTGGTGGGAGCAGGGCCTAGTGGTGCGTGGGTCCCGGACAGAGAGGAGACAGCCGCCTGCGATCGGGCCTCCCAAGGCCGCGCAGAATCGGGTCGAGGGGGCGGGAGCCCCACTCCCCGAAGCCACACAGGCCGCGGCCCCTCCGGGCTGTGACTGGGAGCCCGGGGCACGGCGGTCGTGCACCTGCTTTTTAAGGTCTGGCGCCCGCCAGCCCGCCCCGGGCGCAGGCTCCTTGGTCGGCGGCGGTCGCGCCTGCTTTCGGGGTCACGAGGGCTCGGAACCTGACCCTGGCGTCTGGCCCGTGCTCCCAGGAGCCAAAGGCCTCCTGATTGTGACAGCCCGGGAGTTACTGCACCTGCCGCCAGGAGCTGCCCCCAGCCCAGCCCAGCCCAGCCCAGCCCAGCTGGAGGGCGCAGCCTGGTGGCCTCCTACCTGCCCCTGTGGATCGTGCCGCTGGGCCCCAGGAAACCGTCAGGCGGCTCCTGGAGCTTTGCCAGCGGTCGGTGGCTTCGGCCCGAGATGCGCACCCTGGAACGGGTCCTAGGTCCCTTGGTGTCCGAGCAGCTCCTGGCCCTCCTGGCCCAGGAGATCCACAGCCGCGTGCAGAAGCTGCTTCTGCAGAGCTGCGAGGAAGCTGTTCCTGTCCTAGGGCAGAAGGAGTAGCAACCGGGGACACCCTCGCCCTCATTCACACTGAGACTCCACCTCAGATATGGCGTCTGCTCTAAGGTATTGACTCCTAAAACCTCAGGGCACTTGTTCTTCCGAATTCTCTGAGCTGTCTCTTCTCCGTTCATATCTTTAGCCCGTTCTCCAGTGACTCCCCTTTCAGGGGACCCGGCCCAGTGTTCCAGCTCATCCGTTGTCACGGGTCTAAAACATACAGCAAGGAGGGTCTTCGTGCCCAGGCGTTTCCATCAAGCGTGACTTAGAGGTTTGGAGATGTGGAACCAAGGGCTCTATCCAAAAGAGCCGGTTGTTTTCATAAAGTGCGAGACATCCATGCGATGAACTATTTCAGAGAAAGTTTTTAAAATGTCCATAAGATATGACAGAAAGCTAGTGGCTGGACTGTGGTGGGAGGGCTAGAATGGGCGCTGCGCACTTAAAAGGTGCTCCCTTTGTAAAAAGCTTATTTGCCTCTGAGTCCTCTCTGCACTGAACGAGGGGCTCATGCTCACACCCCCGAGTTCAAGGGTCACACTCTATTCCTTTCCTAAAAAGGATTGCATTGATTGATTCATGAGAGACACAGAGAGAGGGGCGCCTGGGTGGCTCAGCGGTTGAGCATCTCCTTTGGCTCAGGCCGTGAACCCCGAGTCGTGGGACAGAGCCCCGCCTCAGGTCCCCTGCTCAGTGGGAGCCTGCTTCTCACTCTCCCTCTGTTGCTCCCTCTGCTTCTGCGCTCTGTCTCTCTCTGCCAAATAAAGAAGATCTTAAAAAATATAAAACCGCAGGATGCATCAGAGTCTGAGCTTCACACCAGTGCGCTTTGGGCTAGCGGTCCTAGCCTGCTGGGAAGAAGTCAACGACGTAGGAGCTCATCCCGAGAAGCCAGCCACAGGCAAACGCAGAAAGGGGCAACCGCAGTGGTTACCAGAGGCCACACTCACCTCCCTCACCTTGCTTCCTTTCTCCCAAAGCCATAAAGCTGCAGGTCCTGACCTCTTCCGTAGTTAGCAGAAGCTGATGAAAGCCACGGACTCACTTCCCAGAAATACACAGCGCGCGCGCGCGCACACACACACACACACACACACACACACATCCCATGTCAAAGGTTTACAAAATGTCCATGAACGTCCAAGGGCCCTCTATGACTGTGCTGCCCCATACGATAGTGCACGTCCCGTGTGGCAGTTTCAGTTGAATTAATCTGAAAGATTCAGTTTCTCATTCCCACTGGCCACATTTCAAGTGCTCTAGAGACAGAATTTCAGGAAGTCCTATGGGACAGCTCGGCTTTGAAACTCCACAGGCCTAAGGCTAAGGACCCCACCCCTTAAGCGAAGCCCTATCCATCTGGTGGCTTGTAACCCCACTGCCACTCTACTGTTCGCCGTCTTCTGTTTCTGTATATAGGCGGGCCGCCGCACAAGTGGGGGCAGCGCTCACACCTCTGCTGAGCAACCCTGAAGGTCCAGGTGGCTCTGAGTGACCCTCGGTCACCTTGCGCCACGGGCATCATAGCTGCAGCCATGCCTCCAAAGGCTGCAAATCCACAAGGCTTCGTGCCTCTCCGCTCAAGGAGTGCATCCTTCAGCCAGCATCAGCGTGACCGGCCTCCTGCTAGGGCATGCGGGGCTTCCTCGTGCGGGGGCGGGCAGGGGACGGCTTGGGGGGTGGCGGAAACAGACCGCAACAGGGTGGGCCACCGGCCATCTGGGCTGCGTGAAGGACGAAGGACACCGATCGTGTCACGCTCGTCCTGCTGTGTCCAGGTGCTGCTCTAAGCCTCGTACGCATAGGCCGGGTCCCCCAGCCCTCACCCAAAGCTCATGCCCGGAGTCCAGAGGAGGGGCCTGAGGCTTGTGGCTCAGGAGCACTGAATGACGCGTCCCAGGTCACACAGAATATGCCAGAGGGTTATGGCGACCGGGCTAGAGTGGATAGCCCTTGCAATGCTCACGTGTAGCAACATCCAAAGGTTCTTAGTGCAACGTCCGGGGCCAGGCTGGTGGACACAGGGGTGGTCACGTGCACGTCAGCACAGGTCTCCAGACCTGTACCGGCCCCCACCCGCGCCCCCCACATGCTCTCCCTCTCTTTGCTCACAGCCCTGGGGTCCCCGGCCTCGTCCCTGGAGGCCATGAAACAGAAAACGACTCAGGACTCTTCCTGCCCAGTCTTGGAAAACAGCGCTGTTCTCACCCCATCGCTGGGCAAGTTTCTTTTGCACAAGGAATGATTTCCTCCCTTGAGGGAGGGCGGGTGGCAGAGGGAGAGGGAGGGAGAGACTGACAAGCGCGGGAGATCCTGACCTCAGGACCCTGAGTTGAGGGCCTGAGCTGACCCCCAGGATCCCAAGCTCAAGCAACTGAGCCGCTCAGGCCCCGCCCGCCGCCGCGCCTCTGCCCCCCCTCCCCCCACCTCGGGGAAGGTATCTGCAAGGACGCCCAGGGTCTCTCCTTGAACCTTCAGTTTCCCCAGGTTTCCCGCGGCGGCGCATGCAGCTGCACGGAAGCCACGGGCAGCAGGCCGGCCTGGCCCAGAGGAAGCGCTCCTGCAGGGGGATTGCTCGCGAGCACCCATTCCTTGAGAGCGTGCGCGGTCGCCCGCCCTCAGCCCCGAGCCTTCCTCGCGGCTCCGAGGCATCCAGGAAGCGGGCCGCTTGGGCCGTGGACATACGTGCCCTGACCGTGCTGGGCCTCAGAGCTGGCAGCCCTCCCCACACGGGCCCCAACCCTCCAGCACGACCACCAGGGAGGGCCCAGATGGTCCGGCCGTCCCTCCATGCGCTCTCCCGCAGGGCAGCCTCACTGCATGCACCGCGGCTTCTCCCCAAAGCCGCCTGAGCGAGCCCGCGCTCACTCGGCCCCGGGATAAGAAGGCTGCGTGCAAAGCGGGCACGCACTCGGGGAAAAGCGAGGGCGACGCGTCTCGGGAACGTCCAAAATCCGGTTACCAGGCAGCTGCCGGGGCGCCGGGGCGGGTGCGGGTGCGGGTGCGGGTGCGGGTGCGGGCGCGCTCCCCACCAGGATGACCCAGGGTCCCGCCGGGCGCTCCTCGCCCCAGACAACCTGGGCAAGGCCCGGCCTGGGGCGCAGGGAGCGGCGGCAGGGAGTCCGGCGGGCGGGCCAGCGGCGGGCCGCGCGTGTCCTTCGTCCACGCACCCGCCGCCCATCTTCCGTCCACGCGCCCGCCCTCTGGCCACGCGCCCCCCACGTGTCGCTCGTCCTCGTCCTCGCGCCCGCCGCCCGTGCTCGTCCACGCGCCCATCATTCTTCCACGCGCCTGTCCTCTGTCCCCGCGCCCCCGCGTGTCCTTTGTCCCCGCGCTCGCCACGCGTCCTTCGTCCACGCGCCCATCGTTCCTCTACGTGCCAGTCCTCCGTCCTCGCGCCCGCCCCGGGTCCTTGGTCCAGGCACGCGCGCGGGGAGCCGCGCCTCCCGCGTCCCAGAGACCCACGCGCCCTCCGGTGGCTCAGACAGGTACTGCGTCGGGGCGCACCACTTTCCCAGGCCGGCAGTGCCCGCCCTGCGGACTCCAGCTCCTGGGCAGGCCCTGAGCCTCCCGCCCCGCCGCCAGGGCCCCAGACGAGGCTGGGCCCCAGACGACGCTGACGTGGGTCGGGCCTCCTGCCGCTTCGGAAGCGTCCCCGTTTCCGGTCTGAAGCGCTTCCAGAGCCCAGGGGCTGCCTGGGTGGCACATCCCCCGTTTTTGATCCTAGCGAGGGCTTCTCTGCCGTCCAGTCGAGAGGAACCGGAGCGGTGGGGACCCCCTCGGGCTCTTCCGCCCAGGTCGCTGATTCTCAAACGTCTCAGTGCAGGGAGAATTTCCTGGGAGGCCCTGCACGGAACACTGCACGTCTCTGGGGCCCCCCTTCCCGACACCCCGACGCCCTGACGCACCGCATCTCGCAGGAGCTGGACAGTTGGCACTTTCAGAAGCTCTCCTGGGCTGATCCCTCTGACCTTGGTCTGGCGGGTCCCAGTGGCCTTGAGCTACCTTCCTACTTTCTTCCCTTGGACACCTGAGCTTCCACCTGGCTAGCCCGGTGCTCTCCTCTCCGCCCTGGGCCGCCAGCAGAGGGCTCGTGGGGGCTGGGGCTGGCCTCGCCGCCCCGCCTCTTGTCTTCCAATTGGTCCCTGGCGGGCGGGGCGGGGCGGGGCGGGGCGGGGCTGGGACAGTCCCCGCCCCGCGGCTGGGGTCCCATTTTTTCCCTCCTGGCTGAGCCGGCGCCAGGCAGATGCTGTCACTGAGGCCAAGTGGTGCACACGTTGGTCCGCAGCTCAGCTGGAGCCCTTGGTGTTCGGACGCCAGACTTTAGGGCTGCTGCCACTTCCCTGGTGGGAGCAGGGCCTAGTGGTGCGTGGGTCCCGGACAGAGAGGAGACAGCCGCCTGCGATCGGGCCTCCCAAGGCCGCGCAGAATCGGGTCGAGGGGGCGGGAGCCCCACTCCCCGAAGCCACACAGGCCGCGGCCCCTCCGGGCTGTGACTGGGAGCCCGGGGCACGGCGGTCGTGCACCTGCTTTTTAAGGTCTGGCGCCCGCCAGCCCGCCCCGGGCGCAGGCTCCTTGGTCGGCGGCGGTCGCGCCTGCTTTCGGGGTCACGAGGGCTCGGAACCTGACCCTGGCGTCTGGCCCGTGCTCCCAGGAGCCAAAGGCCTCCTGATTGTGACAGCCCGGGAGTTACTGCACCTGCCGCCAGGAGCTGCCCCCAGCCCAGCCCAGCCCAGCCCAGCTGGAGGGCGCAGCCTGGTGGCCTCCTACCTGCCCCTGTGGATCGTGCCGCTGGGCCCCAGGAAACCGTCAGGCGGCTCCTGGAGCTTTGCCAGCGGTCGGTGGCTTCGGCCCGAGATGCGCACCCTGGAACGGGTCCTAGGTCCCTTGGTGTCCGAGCAGCTCCTGGCCCTCCTGGCCCAGGAGATCCACAGCCGCGTGCAGAAGCTGCTTCTGCAGAGCTGCGAGGAAGCTGTTCCTGTCCTAGGGCAGAAGGAGTAGCAACCGGGGACCCCCTCGCCCTCATTCACACTGAGACTCCACCTCAGATATGGCGTCTGCTCTAAGGTATTGACTCCTAAAACCTCAGGGCACTTGTTCTTCCGAATTCTCTGAGCTGTCTCTTCTCCGTTCATATCTTTAGCCCGTTCTCCAGTGACTCCCCTTTCAGGGGACCCGGCCCAGTGTTCCAGCTCATCCGTTGTCACGGGTCTAAAACATACAGCAAGGAGGGTCTGCGTGCCCAGGCGTTTCCATCAAGCGTGACTTAGAGGTTTGGAGATGTGGAACCAAGGGCTCTATCCAAAAGAGCCGGTTGTTTTCATAAAGTGCGAGACATCCATGCGATGAACTATTTCAGAGAAAGTTTTTAAAATGTCCATAAGATATGACAGAAAGCTAGTGGCTGGACTGTGGTGGGAGGGCTAGAATGGGCGCTGCGCACTTAAAAGGTGCTCCCTTTGTAAAAAGCTTATTTGCCTCTGAGTCCTCTCTGCACTGAACGAGGGGCTCATGCTCACACCCCCGAGTTCAAGGGTCACACTCTATTCCTTTCCTAAAAAGGATTGCATTGATTGATTCATGAGAGACACAGAGAGAGGGGCGCCTGGGTGGCTCAGCGGTTGAGCATCTCCTTTGGCTCAGGCCGTGAACCCCGAGTCGTGGGACAGAGCCCCGCCTCAGGTCCCCTGCTCAGTGGGAGCCTGCTTCTCACTCTCCCTCTGTTGCTCCCTCTGCTTCTGCGCTCTGTCTCTCTCTGCCAAATAAAGAAGATCTTAAAAAATATAAAACCGCAGGATGCATCAGAGTCTGAGCTTCACACCAGTGCGCTTTGGGCTAGCGGTCCTAGCCTGCTGGGAAGAAGTCAACGACGTAGGAGCTCATCCCGAGAAGCCAGCCACAGGCAAACGCAGAAAGGGGCAACCGCAGTGGTTACCAGAGGCCACACTCACCTCCCTCACCTTGCTTCCTTTCTCCCAAAGCCATAAAGCTGCAGGTCCTGACCTCTTCCGTAGTTAGCAGAAGCCGATGAAAGCCACGGACTCACTTCCCAGAAATACACAGCGCGCGCGCACACACACACACACACACACACACACATCCCATGTCAAAGGTTTACAAAATGTCCATGAACGTCCAAGGGCCCTCTATGACTGTGCTGCCCCATACGATAGTGCACGTCCCGTGTGGCAGTTTCAGTTGAATTAATCTGAAAGATTCAGTTTCTCATTCCCACTGGCCACATTTCAAGTGCTCTAGAGACAGAATTTCAGGAAGTCCTATGGGACAGCTCGGCTTTGAAACTCCACAGGCCTAAGGCTAAGGACCCCACCCCTTAAGCGAAGCCCTATCCATCTGGTGGCTTGTAACCCCACTGCCACTCTACTGTTCGCCGTCTTCTGTTTCTGTATATAGGCGGGCCGCCGCACAAGTGGGGGCAGCGCTCACACCTCTGCTGAGCAACCCTGAAGGTCCAGGTGGCTCTGAGTGACCCTCGGTCACCTTGCGCCACGGGCATCATAGCTGCAGCCATGCCTCCAAAGGCTGCAAATCCACAAGGCTTCGTGCCTCTCCGCTCAAGGAGTGCATCCTTCAGCCAGCATCAGCGTGACCGGCCTCCTGCTAGGGCATGCGGGGCTTCCTCGTGCGGGGGCGGGCAGGGGACGGCTTGGGGGGTGGCGGAAACAGACCGCAACAGGGTGGGCCACCGGCCATCTGGGCTGCGTGAAGGACGAAGGACACCGATCGTGTCACGCTCGTCCTGCTGTGTCCAGGTGCTGCTCTAAGCCTCGTACGCATAGGCCGGGTCCCCCAGCCCTCACCCAAAGCTCATGCCCGGAGTCCAGAGGAGGGGCCTGAGGCTTGTGGCTCAGGAGCACTGAATGACGCGTCCCAGGTCACACAGAATATGCCAGAGGGTTATGGCGACCGGGCTAGAGTGGATAGCCCTTGCAATGCTCACGTGTAGCAACATCCAAAGGTTCTTAGTGCAACGTCCGGGGCCAGGCTGGTGGACACAGGGGTGGTCACGTGCACGTCAGCACAGGTCTCCAGACCTGTACCGGCCCCCACCCGCGCCCCCCACATGCTCTCCCTCTCTTTGCTCACAGCCCTGGGGTCCCCGGCCTCGTCCCTGGAGGCCATGAAACAGAAAACGACTCAGGACTCTTCCTGCCCAGTCTTGGAAAACAGCGCTGTTCTCACCCCATCCCTGGGCAAGTTTCTTTTGCACAAGGAATGATTTCCTCCCTTGAGGGAGGGCGGGTGGCAGAGGGAGAGGGAGGGAGAGACTGACAAGCGCGGGAGATCCTGACCTCAGGACCCTGAGTTGAGGGCCTGAGCTGACCCCCAGGATCCCAAGCTCAAGCAACTGAGCCGCTCAGGCCCCGCCCGCCGCCGCGCCTCTGCCCCCCCTCCCCCCACCTCGGGGAAGGTATCTGCAAGGACGCCCAGGGTCTCTCCTTGAACCTTCAGTTTCCCCAGGTTTCCCGCGGCGGCGCATGCAGCTGCACGGAAGCCACGGGCAGCAGGCCGGCCTGGCCCAGAGGAAGCGCTCCTGCAGGGGGATTGCTCGCGAGCACCCATTCCTTGAGAGCGTGCGCGGTCGCCCGCCCTCAGCCCCGAGCCTTCCTCGCGGCTCCGAGGCATCCAGGAAGCGGGCCGCTTGGGCCGTGGACATACGTGCCCTGACCGTGCTGGGCCTCAGAGCTGGCAGCCCTCCCCACACGGGCCCCAACCCTCCAGCACGACCACCAGGGAGGGCCCAGATGGTCCGGCCGTCCCTCCATGCGCTCTCCCGCAGGGCAGCCTCACTGCATGCACCGCGGCTTCTCCCCAAAGCCGCCTGAGCGAGCCCGCGCTCACTCGGCCCCGGGATAAGAAGGCTGCGTGCAAAGCGGGCACGCACTCGGGGAAAAGCGAGGGCGACGCGTCTCGGGAACGTCCAAAATCCGGTTACCAGGCAGCTGCCGGGGCGCCGGGGCGGGTGCGGGTGCGGGTGCGGGTGCGGGTGCGGGCGCGCTCCCCACCAGGATGACCCAGGGTCCCGCCGGGCGCTCCTCGCCCCAGACAACCTGGGCAAGGCCCGGCCTGGGGCGCAGGGAGCGGCGGCAGGGAGTCCGGCGGGCGGGCCAGCGGCGGGCCGCGCGTGTCCTTCGTCCACGCACCCGCCGCCCATCTTCCGTCCACGCGCCCGCCCTCTGGCCACGCGCCCCCCACGTGTCGCTCGTCCTCGTCCTCGCGCCCGCCGCCCGTGCTCGTCCACGCGCCCATCATTCTTCCACGCGCCTGTCCTCTGTCCCCGCGCCCCCGCGTGTCCTTTGTCCCCGCGCTCGCCACGCGTCCTTCGTCCACGCGCCCATCGTTCCTCTACGTGCCAGTCCTCCGTCCTCGCGCCCGCCCCGGGTCCTTGGTCCAGGCACGCGCGCGGGGAGCCGCGCCTCCCGCGTCCCAGAGACCCACGCGCCCTCCGGTGGCTCAGACAGGTACTGCGTCGGGGCGCACCACTTTCCCAGGCCGGCAGTGCCCGCCCTGCGGACTCCAGCTCCTGGGCAGGCCCTGAGCCTCCCGCCCCGCCGCCAGGGCCCCAGACGAGGCTGGGCCCCAGACGACGCTGACGTGGGTCGGGCCTCCTGCCGCTTCGGAAGCGTCCCCGTTTCCGGTCTGAAGCGCTTCCAGAGCCCAGGGGCTGCCTGGGTGGCACATCCCCCGTTTTTGATCCTAGCGAGGGCTTCTCTGCCGTCCAGTCGAGAGGAACCGGAGCGGTGGGGACCCCCTCGGGCTCTTCCGCCCAGGTCGCTGATTCTCAAACGTCTCAGTGCAGGGAGAATTTCCTGGGAGGCCCTGCACGGAACACTGCACGTCTCTGGGGCCCCCCTTCCCGACACCCCGACGCCCTGACGCACCGCATCTCGCAGGAGCTGGACAGTTGGCACTTTCAGAAGCTCTCCTGGGCTGATCCCTCTGACCTTGGTCTGGCGGGTCCCAGTGGCCTTGAGCTACCTTCCTACTTTCTTCCCTTGGACACCTGAGCTTCCACCTGGCTAGCCCGGTGCTCTCCTCTCCGCCCTGGGCCGCCAGCAGAGGGCTCGTGGGGGCTGGGGCTGGCCTCGCCGCCCCGCCTCTTGTCTTCCAATTGGTCCCTGGCGGGCGGGGCGGGGCGGGGCGGGGCGGGGCTGGGACAGTCCCCGCCCCGCGGCTGGGGTCCCATTTTTTCCCTCCTGGCTGAGCCGGCGCCAGGCAGATGCTGTCACTGAGGCCAAGTGGTGCACACGTTGGTCCGCAGCTCAGCTGGAGCCCTTGGTGTTCGGACGCCAGACTTTAGGGCTGCTGCCACTTCCCTGGTGGGAGCAGGGCCTAGTGGTGCGTGGGTCCCGGACAGAGAGGAGACAGCCGCCTGCGATCGGGCCTCCCAAGGCCGCGCAGAATCGGGTCGAGGGGGCGGGAGCCCCACTCCCCGAAGCCACACAGGCCGCGGCCCCTCCGGGCTGTGACTGGGAGCCCGGGGCACGGCGGTCGTGCACCTGCTTTTTAAGGTCTGGCGCCCGCCAGCCCGCCCCGGGCGCAGGCTCCTTGGTCGGCGGCGGTCGCGCCTGCTTTCGGGGTCACGAGGGCTCGGAACCTGACCCTGGCGTCTGGCCCGTGCTCCCAGGAGCCAAAGGCCTCCTGATTGTGACAGCCCGGGAGTTACTGCACCTGCCGCCAGGAGCTGCCCCCAGCCCAGCCCAGCCCAGCCCAGCTGGAGGGCGCAGCCTGGTGGCCTCCTACCTGCCCCTGTGGATCGTGCCGCTGGGCCCCAGGAAACCGTCAGGCGGCTCCTGGAGCTTTGCCAGCGGTCGGTGGCTTCGGCCCGAGATGCGCACCCTGGAACGGGTCCTAGGTCCCTTGGTGTCCGAGCAGCTCCTGGCCCTCCTGGCCCAGGAGATCCACAGCCGCGTGCAGAAGCTGCTTCTGCAGAGCTGCGAGGAAGCTGTTCCTGTCCTAGGGCAGAAGGAGTAGCAACCGGGGACCCCCTCGCCCTCATTCACACTGAGACTCCACCTCAGATATGGCGTCTGCTCTAAGGTATTGACTCCTAAAACCTCAGGGCACTTGTTCTTCCGAATTCTCTGAGCTGTCTCTTCTCCGTTCATATCTTTAGCCCGTTCTCCAGTGACTCCCCTTTCAGGGGACCCGGCCCAGTGTTCCAGCTCATCCGTTGTCACGGGTCTAAAACATACAGCAAGGAGGGTCTGCGTGCCCAGGCGTTTCCATCAAGCGTGACTTAGAGGTTTGGAGATGTGGAACCAAGGGCTCTATCCAAAAGAGCCGGTTGTTTTCATAAAGTGCGAGACATCCATGCGATGAACTATTTCAGAGAAAGTTTTTAAAATGTCCATAAGATATGACAGAAAGCTAGTGGCTGGACTGTGGTGGGAGGGCTAGAATGGGCGCTGCGCACTTAAAAGGTGCTCCCTTTGTAAAAAGCTTATTTGCCTCTGAGTCCTCTCTGCACTGAACGAGGGGCTCATGCTCACACCCCCGAGTTCAAGGGTCACACTCTATTCCTTTCCTAAAAAGGATTGCATTGATTGATTCATGAGAGACACAGAGAGAGGGGCGCCTGGGTGGCTCAGCGGTTGAGCATCTCCTTTGGCTCAGGCCGTGAACCCCGAGTCGTGGGACAGAGCCCCGCCTCAGGTCCCCTGCTCAGTGGGAGCCTGCTTCTCACTCTCCCTCTGTTGCTCCCTCTGCTTCTGCGCTCTGTCTCTCTCTGCCAAATAAAGAAGATCTTAAAAAATATAAAACCGCAGGATGCATCAGAGTCTGAGCTTCACACCAGTGCGCTTTGGGCTAGCGGTCCTAGCCTGCTGGGAAGAAGTCAACGACGTAGGAGCTCATCCCGAGAAGCCAGCCACAGGCAAACGCAGAAAGGGGCAACCGCAGTGGTTACCAGAGGCCACACTCACCTCCCTCACCTTGCTTCCTTTCTCCCAAAGCCATAAAGCTGCAGGTCCTGACCTCTTCCGTAGTTAGCAGAAGCCGATGAAAGCCACGGACTCACTTCCCAGAAATACACAGCGCGCGCGCACACACACACACACACACACACACACATCCCATGTCAAAGGTTTACAAAATGTCCATGAACGTCCAAGGGCCCTCTATGACTGTGCTGCCCCATACGATAGTGCACGTCCCGTGTGGCAGTTTCAGTTGAATTAATCTGAAAGATTCAGTTTCTCATTCCCACTGGCCACATTTCAAGTGCTCTAGAGACAGAATTTCAGGAAGTCCTATGGGACAGCTCGGCTTTGAAACTCCACAGGCCTAAGGCTAAGGACCCCACCCCTTAAGCGAAGCCCTATCCATCTGGTGGCTTGTAACCCCACTGCCACTCTACTGTTCGCCGTCTTCTGTTTCTGTATATAGGCGGGCCGCCGCACAAGTGGGGGCAGCGCTCACACCTCTGCTGAGCAACCCTGAAGGTCCAGGTGGCTCTGAGTGACCCTCGGTCACCTTGCGCCACGGGCATCATAGCTGCAGCCATGCCTCCAAAGGCTGCAAATCCACAAGGCTTCGTGCCTCTCCGCTCAAGGAGTGCATCCTTCAGCCAGCATCAGCGTGACCGGCCTCCTGCTAGGGCATGCGGGGCTTCCTCGTGCGGGGGCGGGCAGGGGACGGCTTGGGGGGTGGCGGAAACAGACCGCAACAGGGTGGGCCACCGGCCATCTGGGCTGCGTGAAGGACGAAGGACACCGATCGTGTCACGCTCGTCCTGCTGTGTCCAGGTGCTGCTCTAAGCCTCGTACGCATAGGCCGGGTCCCCCAGCCCTCACCCAAAGCTCATGCCCGGAGTCCAGAGGAGGGGCCTGAGGCTTGTGGCTCAGGAGCACTGAATGACGCGTCCCAGGTCACACAGAATATGCCAGAGGGTTATGGCGACCGGGCTAGAGTGGATAGCCCTTGCAATGCTCACGTGTAGCAACATCCAAAGGTTCTTAGTGCAACGTCCGGGGCCAGGCTGGTGGACACAGGGGTGGTCACGTGCACGTCAGCACAGGTCTCCAGACCTGTACCGGCCCCCACCCGCGCCCCCCACATGCTCTCCCTCTCTTTGCTCACAGCCCTGGGGTCCCCGGCCTCGTCCCTGGAGGCCATGAAACAGAAAACGACTCAGGACTCTTCCTGCCCAGTCTTGGAAAACAGCGCTGTTCTCACCCCATCCCTGGGCAAGTTTCTTTTGCACAAGGAATGATTTCCTCCCTTGAGGGAGGGCGGGTGGCAGAGGGAGAGGGAGGGAGAGACTGACAAGCGCGGGAGATCCTGACCTCAGGACCCTGAGTTGAGGGCCTGAGCTGACCCCCAGGATCCCAAGCTCAAGCAACTGAGCCGCTCAGGCCCCGCCCGCCGCCGCGCCTCTGCCCCCCCTCCCCCCACCTCGGGGAAGGTATCTGCAAGGACGCCCAGGGTCTCTCCTTGAACCTTCAGTTTCCCCAGGTTTCCCGCGGCGGCGCATGCAGCTGCACGGAAGCCACGGGCAGCAGGCCGGCCTGGCCCAGAGGAAGCGCTCCTGCAGGGGGATTGCTCGCGAGCACCCATTCCTTGAGAGCGTGCGCGGTCGCCCGCCCTCAGCCCCGAGCCTTCCTCGCGGCTCCGAGGCATCCAGGAAGCGGGCCGCTTGGGCTGTGGACATACGTGCCCTGACCGTGCTGGGCCTCAGAGCTGGCAGCCCTCCCCACACGGGCCCCAACCCTCCAGCACGACCACCAGGGAGGGCCCAGATGGTCCGGCCGTCCCTCCATGCGCTCTCCCGCAGGGCAGCCTCACTGCATGCACCGCGGCTTCTCCCCAAAGCCGCCTGAGCGAGCCCGCGCTCACTCGGCCCCGGGATAAGAAGGCTGCGTGCAAAGCGGGCACGCACTCGGGGAAAAGCGAGGGCGACGCGTCTCGGGAACGTCCAAAATCCGGTTACCAGGCAGCTGCCGGGGCGCCGGGGCGGGTGCGGGTGCGGGTGCGGGTGCGGGTGCGGGCGCGCTCCCCACCAGGATGACCCAGGGCCCCGCCGGGCGCTCCTCGCCCCAGACAACCTGGGCAAGGCCCGGCCTGGGGCGCAGGGAGCGGCGGCAGGGAGTCCGGCGGGCGGGACAGGGGCGGGCCGCGCGTGTCCTTCGTCCACGCACCCGCCGCCCATCTTCCGTCCACGCGCCCGCCCTCTGGCCACGCGCCCCCCACGTGTCGCTCGTCCTCGTCCTCGCGCCCGCCGCCCGTGCTCGTCCACGCGCCCATCATTCTTCCACGCGCCTGTCCTCTGTCCCCGCGCCCCCGCGTGTCCTTTGTCCCCGCGCTCGCCACGCGTCCTTCGTCCACGCGCCCATCGTTCCTCTACGTGCCAGTCCTCCGTCCTCGCGCCCGCCCCGGGTCCTTGGTCCAGGCACGCGCGCGGGGAGCCGCGCCTCCCGCGTCCCAGAGACCCACGCGCCCTCCGGTGGCTCAGACAGGTACTGCGTCGGGGCGCACCACTTTCCCAGGCCGGCAGCGCCCGCCCTGCGGACTCCAGCTCCTGGGCAGGCCCTGAGCCTCCCGCCCCGCCGCCAGGGCCCCAGACGAGGCTGGGCCCCAGACGACGCTGACGTGGGTCGGGCCTCCTGCCGCTTCGGAAGCGTCCCCGTTTCCGGTCTGAAGCGCTTCCAGAGCCCAGGGGCTGCCTGGGTGGCACATCCCCCGTTTTTGATCCTAGCGAGGGCTTCTCTGCCGTCCAGTCGAGAGGAACCGGAGCGGTGGGGACCCCCTCGGGCTCTTCCGCCCAGGTCGCTGATTCTCAAACGTCTCAGTGCAGGGAGAATTTCCTGGGAGGCCCTGCACGGAACACTGCACGTCTCTGGGGCCCCCCTTCCCGACACCCCGACACCCTGACGCACCGCATCTCGCAGGAGCTGGACAGTTGGCACTTTCAGAAGCTCTCCTGGGCTGATGCCTCTGACCTTGGTCTGGCGGGTCCCAGTGGCCTTGAGCTACCTTCCTACTTTCTTCCCTTGGACACCTGAGCTTCCACCTGGCTAGCCCGGTGCTCTCCTCTCCGCCCTGGGCCGCCAGCAGAGGGCTCGTGGGGGCTGGGGCTGGCCTCGCCGCCCCGCCTCTTGTCTTCCAATTGGTCCCTGGCGGGCGGGGCGGGGCGGGGCGGGGCGGGGCTGGGACAGTCCCCGCCCCGCGGCTGGGGTCCCATTTTTTCCCTCCTGGCTGAGCCGGCGCCAGGCAGATGCTTTCACTGAGGCCAAGTGGTGCACACGTTGGTCCGCAGCTCAGCTGGAGCCCTTGGTGTTCGGACGCCAGACTTTAGGGCTGCTGCCACTTCCCTGGTGGGAGCAGGGCCTAGTGGTGCGTGGGTCCCGGACAGAGAGGAGACAGCCGCCTGCGATCGGGCCTCCCAAGGCCGTGCAGAATCGGGTCGAGGGGGCGGGAGCCCCACTCCCCGAAGCCACACAGGCCGCGGCCCCTCCGGGCTGTGACTGGGAGCCCGGGGCACGGCGGTCGTGCACCTGCTTTTTAAGGTCTGGCGCCCGCCAGCCCGCCCCGGGCGCAGGCTCCTTGGTCGGCGGCGGTCGCGCCTGCTTTCGGGGTCACGAGGGCTCGGAACCTGACCCTGGCGTCTGGCCCGTGCTCCCAGGAGCCAAAGGCCTCCTGATTGTGACAGCCCGGGAGTTACTGCACCTGCCGCCAGGAGCTGCCCCCAGCCCAGCCCAGCCCAGCCCAGCCCAGCCCAGCCCAGCTGGAGGGCGCAGCCTGGTGGCCTCCTACCTGCCCCTGTGGATCGTGCCGCTGGGCCCCAGGAAACCGTCAGGCGGCTCCTGGAGCTTTGCCAGCGGTCGGTGGCTTCGGCCCGAGATGCGCACCCTGGAACGGGTCCTAGGTCCCTTGGTGTCCGAGCAGCTCCTGGCCCTCCTGGCCCAGGAGATCCACAGCCGCGTGCAGAAGCTGCTTCTGCAGAGCTGCGAGGAAGCTGTTCCTGTCCTAGGGCAGAAGGAGTAGCAACCGGGGACCCCCTCGCCCTCATTCACACTGAGACTCCACCTCAGATATGGCGTCTGCTCTAAGGTATTGACTCCTAAAACCTCAGGGCACTTGTTCTTCCGAATTCTCTGAGCTGTCTCTTCTCCGTTCATATCTTTAGCCCGTTCTCCAGTGACTCCCCTTTCAGGGGACCCGGCCCAGTGTTCCAGCTCATCCGTTGTCACGGGTCTAAAACATACAGCAAGGAGGGTCTGCGTGCCCAGGCGTTTCCATCAAGCGTGACTTAGAGGTTTGGAGATGTGGAACCAAGGGCTCTATCCAAAAGAGCCGGTTGTTTTCATAAAGTGCGAGACATCCATGCGATGAACTATTTCAGAGAAAGTTTTTAAAATGTCCATAAGATATGACAGAAAGCTAGTGGCTGGACTGTGGTGGGAGGGCTAGAATGGGCGCTGCGCACTTAAAAGGTGCTCCCTTTGTAAAAAGCTTATTTGCCTCTGAGTCCTCTCTGCACTGAACGAGGGGCTCATGCTCACACCCCCGAGTTCAAGGGTCACACTCTATTCCTTTCCTAAAAAGGATTGCATTGATTGATTCATGAGAGACACAGAGAGAGGGGCGCCTGGGTGGCTCAGCGGTTGAGCATCTCCTTTGGCTCAGGCCGTGAACCCCGAGTCGTGGGACAGAGCCCCGCCTCACGTCCCCTGCTCAGTGGGAGCCTGCTTCTCACTCTCCCTCTGTTGCTCCCTCTGCTTCTGCGCTCTGTCTCTCTCTGCCAAATAAAGAAGATCTTAAAAAATATAAAACCGCAGGATGCATCAGAGTCTGAGCTTCACACCAGTGCGCTTTGGGCTAGCGGTCCTAGCCTGCTGGGAAGAAGTCAACGACGTAGGAGCTCATCCCGAGAAGCCAGCCACAGGCAAACGCAGAAAGGGGCAACCGCAGTGGTTACCAGAGGCCACACTCACCTCCCTCACCTTGCTTCCTTTCTCCCAAAGCCATAAAGCTGCAGGTCCTGACCTCTTCCGTAGTTAGCAGAAGCCGATGAAAGCCACGGACTCACTTCCCAGAAATACACAGCGCGCACGCGCACACACACACACACACACACACACACATCCCATGTCAAAGGTTTACAAAATGTCCATGAACGTCCAAGGGCCCTCTATGACTGTGCTGCCCCATACGATAGTGCACGTCCCGTGTGGCAGTTTCAGTTGAATTAATCTGAAAGATTCAGTTTCTCATTCCCACTGGCCACATTTCAAGTGCTCTAGAGACAGAATTTCAGGAAGTCCTATGGGACAGCTCGGCTTTGAAACTCCACAGGCCTAAGGCTAAGGACCCCACCCCTTAAGCGAAGCCCTATCCATCTGGTGGCTTGTAACCCCACTGCCACTCTACTGTTCGCCATCTTCTGTTTCTGTATATAGGCGGGCCGCCGCACAAGTGGGGGCAGCGCTCACACCTCTGCTGAGCAACCCTGAAGGTCCAGGTGGCTCTGAGTGACCCTCGGTCACCTTGCGCCACGGGCATCATAGCTGCAGCCATGCCTCCAAAGGCTGCAAATCCACAAGGCTTCGTGCCTCTCCGCTCAAGGAGTGCATCCTTCAGCCAGCATCAGCGTGACCGGCCTCCTGCTAGGGCATGCGGGGCTTCCTCGTGCGGGGGCGGGCAGGGGACGGCTTGGGGGGTGGCGGAAACAGACCGCAACAGGGTGGGCCACCGGCCATCTGGGCTGCGTGAAGGACGAAGGACACCGATCGTGTCACGCTCGTCCTGCTGTGTCCAGGTGCTGCTCTAAGCCTCGTATGCATAGGCCGGGTCCCCCAGCCCTCACCCAAAGCTCATGCCCGGAGTCCAGAGGAGGGGCCTGAGGCTTGTGGCTCAGGAGCACTGAATGACGCGTCCCAGGTCACACAGAATATGCCAGAGGGTTATGGCGACCGGGCTAGAGTGGATAGCCCTTGCAATGCTCACGTGTAGCAACATCCAAAGGTTCTTAGTGCAACGTCCGGGGCCAGGCTGGTGGACACAGGGGTGGTCACGTGCACGTCAGCACAGGTCTCCAGACCTGTACCGGCCCCCACCCGCGCCCCCCACATGCTCTCCCTCTCTTTGCTCACAGCCCTGGGGTCCCCGGCCTCGTCCCTGGAGGCCATGAAACAGAAAACGACTCAGGACTCTTCCTGCCCAGTCTTGGAAAACAGCGCTGTTCTCACCCCATCCCTGGGCAAATTTCTTTTGCACAAGGAATGATTTCCTCCCTTGAGGGAGGGCGGGTGGCAGAGGGAGAGGGAGGGAGAGCCTGACAAGCGCGGGAGATCCTGACCTCAGGACCCTGAGTTGAGGGCCTGAGCTGACCCCCAGGATCCCAAGCTCAAGCAACTGAGCCGCTCAGGCCCCGCCCGCCGCCGCGCCTCTGCCCCCCCTCCCCCCACCTCGGGGAAGGTATCTGCAAGGACGCCCAGGGTCTCTCCTTGAACCTTCAGTTTCCCCAGGTTTCCCGCGGCGGCGCATGCAGCTGCACGGAAGCCACGGGCAGCAGGCCGGCCTGGCCCAGAGGAAGCGCTCCTGCAGGGGGATTGCTCGCGAGCACCCATTCCTTGAGAGCGTGCACGGTCGCCCGCCCTCAGCCCCGAGCCTTCCTCGCGGCTCCGAGGCATCCAGGAAGCGGGCCGCTTGGGCCGTGGACATACGTGCCCTGACCGTGCTGGGCCTCAGAGCTGGCAGCCCTCCCCACACGGGCCCCAACCCTCCAGCACGACCACCAGGGAGGGCCCAGATGGTCCGGCCGTCCCTCCATGCGCTCTCCCGCAGGGCAGCCTCACTGCATGCACCGCGGCTTCTCCCCAAAGCCGCCTGAGCGAGCCCGCGCTCACTCGGCCCCGGGATAAGAAGGCTGCGTGCAAAGCGGGCACGCACTCGGGGAAAAGCGAGGGCGACGCGTCTCGGGAACGTCCAAAATCCGGTTACCAGGCAGCTGCCGGGGCGCCGGGGCGGGTGCGGGTGCGGGTGCGGGTGCGGGTGCGGGCGCGCTCCCCACCAGGATGACCCAGGGCCCCGCCGGGCGCTCCTCGCCCCAGACAACCTGGGCAAGGCCCGGCCTGGGGCGCAGGGAGCGGCGGCAGGGAGTCCGGCGGGCGGGACAGGGGCGGGCCGCGCGTGTCCTTCATCCACGCACCCGCCGCCCATCTTCCGTCCACGCGCCCGCCCTCTGGCCACGCGCCCCCCACGTGTCGCTCGTCCTCGTCCTCGCGCCCGCCGCCCGTGCTCGTCCACGCGCCCATCATTCTTCCACGCGCCTGTCCTCTGTCCCCGCGCCTCCGCGTGTCCTTTGTCCCCGCGCTCGCCACGCGTCCTTCGTCCACGCGCCCATCGTTCCTCTACGTGCCAGTCCTCCGTCCTCGCGCCCGCCCCGGGTCCTTGGTCCAGGCACGCGCGCGGGAAGCCGCGCCTCCCGCGTCCCAGAGACCCACGCGCCCTCCGGTGGCTCAGACAGGTACTGCGTCGGGGCGCACCACTTTCCCAGGCCGGCAGCGCCCGCCCTGCGGACTCCAGCTCCTGGGCAGGCCCTGAGCCTCCCGCCCCGCCGCCAGGGCCCCAGACGAGGCTGGGCCCCAGACGACGCTGACGTGGGTCGGGCCTCCTGCCGCTTCGGAAGCGTCCCCGTTTCCGGTCTGAAGCGCTTCCAGAGCCCAGGGGCTGCCTGGGTGGCACATCCCCCGTTTTTGATCCTAGCGAGGGCTTCTCTGCCATCCAGTCGAGAGGAACCGGAGCGGTGGGGACCCCCTCGGGCTCTTCCGCCCAGGTCGCTGATTCTCAAACGTCTCAGTGCAGGGAGAATTTCCTGGGAGGCCCTGCACGGAACACTGCACGTCTCTGGGGCCCCCCTTCCCGACACCCCGACACCCTGACGCACCGCATCTCGCAGGAGCTGGACAGTTGGCACTTTCAGAAGCTCTCCTGGGCTGATGCCTCTGACCTTGGTCTGGCGGGTCCCAGTGGCCTTGAGCTACCTTCCTACTTTCTTCCCTTGGACACCTGAGCTTCCACCTGGCTAGCCCGGTGCTCTCCCCTCCGCCCTGGGCCGCCAGCAGAGGGCTCGTGGGGGCTGGGGCTGGCCTCGCCGCCCCGCCTCTTGTCTTCCAATTGGTCCCTGGCGGGCGGGGCGGGGCGGGGCGGGGCGGGGCTGGGCCAGTCCCCGCCCCGCGACTGGGGTCCCATTTTTTCCCTCCTGGCTGAGCCGGCGCCAGGCAGATGCTTTCACTGAGGCCAAGTGGTGCACACGTTGGTCCGCAGCTCAGCTGGAGCCCTTGGTGTTCGGACGCCAGACTTTAGGGCTGCTGCCACTTCCCTGGTGGGAGCAGGGCCTAGTGGTGCGTGGGTCCCGGACAGAGAGGAGACAGCCGCCTGCGATCGGGCCTCCCAAGGCCGCGCAGAATCGGGTCGAGGGGGCGGGAGCCCCACTCCCCGAAGCCACACAGGCCGCGGCCCCTCCGGGCTGTGACTGGGATCCCGGGGCACGGCGGTCGTGCACCTGCTTTTTAAGGTCTGGCGCCCGCCAGCCCGCCCCGGGCGCAGGCTCCTTGGTCGGCGGCGGTCGCGCCTGCTTTCGGGGTCACGAGGGCTCGGAACCTGACCCTGGCGTCTGGCCCGTGCTCCCAGGAGCCAAAGGCCTCCTGATTGTGACAGCCCGGGAGTTACTGCACCTGCCGCCAGGAGCTGCCCCCAGCCCAGCCCAGCCCAGCCCAGCCCAGCCCAGCCCAGCTGGAGGGCGCAGCCTGGTGGCCTCCTACCTGCCCCTGTGGATCGTGCCGCTGGGCCCCAGGAAACCGTCAGGCGGCTCCTGGAGCTTTGCCAGCGGTCGGTGGCTTCGGCCCGAGATGCGCACCCTGGAACGGGTCCTAGGTCCCTTGGTGTCCGAGCAGCTCCTGGCCCTCCTGGCCCAGGAGATCCACAGCCGCGTGCAGAAGCTGCTTCTGCAGAGCTGCGAGGAAGCTGTTCCTGTCCTAGGGCAGAAGGAGTAGCAACCGGGGACCCCCTCGCCCTCATTCACACTGAGACTCCACCTCAGATATGGCGTCTGCTCTAAGGTATTGACTCCTAAAACCTCAGGGCACTTGTTCTTCCGAATTCTCTGAGCTGTCTCTTCTCCGTTCATATCTTTAGCCCGTTCTCCAGTGACTCCCCTTTCAGGGGACCCGGCCCAGTGTTCCAGCTCATCCGTTGTCACGGGTCTAAAACATACAGCAAGGAGGGTCTGCGTGCCCAGGCGTTTCCATCAAGCGTGACTTAGAGGTTTGGAGATGTGGAACCAAGGGCTCTATCCAAAAGAGCCGGTTGTTTTCATAAAGTGCGAGACATCCATGCGATGAACTATTTCAGAGAAAGTTTTTAAAATGTCCATAAGATATGACAGAAAGCTAGTGGCTGGACTGTGGTGGGAGGGCTAGAATGGGCGCTGCGCACTTAAAAGGTGCTCCCTTCGTAAAAAGCTTATTTGCCTCTGAGTCCTCTCTGCACTGAACGAGGGGCTCATGCTCACACCCCCGAGTTCAAGGGTCACACTCTATTCCTTTCCTAAAAAGGATTGCATTGATTGATTCATGAGAGACACAGAGAGAGGGGCGCCTGGGTGGCTCAGCGGTTGAGCATCTCCTTTGGCTCAGGCCGTGAACCCCGAGTCGTGGGACAGAGCCCCGCCTCAGGTCCCCTGCTCAGTGGGAGCCTGCTTCTCACTCTCCCTCTGTTGCTCCCTCTGCTTCTGCGCTCTGTCTCTCTCTGCCAAATAAAGAAGATCTTAAAAAATATAAAACCGCAGGATGCATCAGAGTCTGAGCTTCACACCAGTGCGCTTTGGGCTAGCGGTCCTAGCCTGCTGGGAAGAAGTCAACGACGTAGGAGCTCATCCCGAGAAGCCAGCCACAGGCAAACGCAGAAAGGGGCAACCGCAGTGGTTACCAGAGGCCACACTCACCTCCCTCACCTTGCTTCCTTTCTCCCAAAGCCATAAAGCTGCAGGTCCTGACCTCTTCCGTAGTTAGCAGAAGCCGATGAAAGCCACGGACTCACTTCCCAGAAATACACAGCGCGCGCGCACACACACACACACACACACACACATCCCATGTCAAAGGTTTACAAAATGTCCATGAACGTCCAAGGGCCCTCTATGACTGTGCTGCCCCATACGATAGTGCACGTCCCGTGTGGCAGTTTCAGTTGAATTAATCTGAAAGATTCAGTTTCTCATTCCCACTGGCCACATTTCAAGTGCTCTAGAGACAGAATTTCAGGAAGTCCTATGGGACAGCTCGGCTTTGAAACTCCACAGGCCTAAGGCTAAGGACCCCACCCCTTAAGCGAAGCCCTATCCATCTGGTGGCTTGTAACCCCACTGCCACTCTACTGTTCGCCGTCTTCTGTTTCTGTATATAGGCGGGCCGCCGCACAAGTGGGGGCAGCGCTCACACCTCTGCTGAGCAACCCTGAAGGTCCAGGTGGCTCTGAGTGACCCTCGGTCACCTTGCGCCACGGGCATCATAGCTGCAGCCATGCCTCCAAAGGCTGCAAATCCACAAGGCTTCGTGCCTCTCCGCTCAAGGAGTGCATCCTTCAGCCAGCATCAGCGTGACCGGCCTCCTGCTAGGGCATGCGGGGCTTCCTCGTGCGGGGGCGGGCAGGGGACGGCTTGGGGGGTGGCGGAAACAGACCGCAACAGGGTGGGCCACCGGCCATCTGGGCTGCGTGAAGGACGAAGGACACCGATCGTGTCACGCTCGTCCTGCTGTGTCCAGGTGCTGCTCTAAGCCTCGTATGCATAGGCCGGGTCCCCCAGCCCTCACCCAAAGCTCATGCCCGGAGTCCAGAGGAGGGGCCTGAGGCTTGTGGCTCAGGAGCACTGAATGACGCGTCCCAGGTCACACAGAATATGCCAGAGGGTTATGGCGACCGGGCTAGAGTGGATAGCCCTTGCAATGCTCACGTGTAGCAACATCCAAAGGTTCTTAGTGCAACGTCCGGGGCCAGGCTGGTGGACACAGGGGTGGTCACGTGCACGTCAGCACAGGTCTCCAGACCTGTACCGGCCCCCACCCGCGCCCCCCACATGCTCTCCCTCTCTTTGCTCACAGCCCTGGGGTCCCCGGCCTCGTCCCTGGAGGCCATGAAACAGAAAACGACTCAGGACTCTTCCTGCCCAGTCTTGGAAAACAGCGCTGTTCTCACCCCATCCCTGGGCAAGTTTCTTTTGCACAAGGAATGATTTCCTCCCTTGAGGGAGGGCGGGTGGCAGAGGGAGAGGGAGGGAGAGACTGACAAGCGCGGGAGATCCTGACCTCAGGACCCTGAGTTGAGGGCCTGAGCTGACCCCCAGGATCCCAAGCTCAAGCAACTGAGCCGCTCAGGCCCCGCCCGCCGCCGCGCCTCTGCCCCCCCTCCCCCCACCTCGGGGAAGGTATCTGCAAGGACGCCCAGGGTCTCTCCTTGAACCTTCAGTTTCCCCAGGTTTCCCGCGGCGGCGCATGCAGCTGCACGGAAGCCACGGGCAGCAGGCCGGCCTGGCCCAGAGGAAGCGCTCCTGCAGGGGGATTGCTCGCGAGCACCCATTCCTTGAGAGCGTGCGCGGTCGCCCGCCCTCAGCCCCGAGCCTTCCTCGCGGCTCCGAGGCATCCAGGAAGCGGGCCGCTTGGGCCGTGGACATACGTGCCCTGACCGTGCTGGGCCTCAGAGCTGGCAGCCCTCCCCACACGGGCCCCAACCCTCCAGCACGACCACCAGGGAGGGCCCAGATGGTCCGGCCGTCCCTCCATGCGCTCTCCCGCAGGGCAGCCTCACTGCATGCACCGCGGCTTCTCCCCAAAGCCGCCTGAGCGAGCCCGCGCTCACTCGGCCCCGGGATAAGAAGGCTGCGTGCAAAGCGGGCACGCACTCGGGGAAAAGCGAGGGCGACGCGTCTCGGGAACGTCCAAAATCCGGTTACCAGGCAGCTGCCGGGGCGCCGGGGCGGGTGCGGGTGCGGGTGCGGGTGCGGGTGCGGGCGCGCTCCCCACCAGGATGACCCAGGGCCCCGCCGGGCGCTCCTCGCCCCAGACAACCTGGGCAAGGCCCGGCCTGGGGCGCAGGGAGCGGCGGCAGGGAGTCCGGCGGGCGGGACAGGGGCGGGCCGCGCGTGTCCTTCGTCCACGCACCCGCCGCCCATCTTCCGTCCACGCGCCCGCCCTCTGGCCACGCGCCCCCCACGTGTCGCTCGTCCTCGTCCTCGCGCCCGCCGCCCGTGCTCGTCCACGCGCCCATCATTCTTCCACGCGCCTGTCCTCTGTCCCCGCGCCTCCGCGTGTCCTTTGTCCCCGCGCTCGCCACGCGTCCTTCGTCCACGCGCCCATCGTTCCTCTACGTGCCAGTCCTCCGTCCTCGCGCCCGCCCCGGGTCCTTGGTCCAGGCACGCGCGCGGGGAGCCGCGCCTCCCGCGTCCCAGAGACCCACGCGCCCTCCGGTGGCTCAGACAGGTACTGCGTCGGGGCGCACCACTTTCCCAGGCCGGCAGCGCCCGCCCTGCGGACTCCAGCTCCTGGGCAGGCCCTGAGCCTCCCGCCCCGCCGCCAGGGCCCCAGACGAGGCTGGGCCCCAGACGACGCTGACGTGGGTCGGGCCTCCTGCCGCTTCGGAAGCGTCCCCGTTTCCGGTCTGAAGCGCTTCCAGAGCCCAGGGGCTGCCTGGGTGGCACATCCCCCGTTTTTGATCCTAGCGAGGGCTTCTCTGCCGTCCAGTCGAGAGGAACCGGAGCGGTGGGGACCCCCTCGGGCTCTTCCGCCCAGGTCGCTGATTCTCAAACGTCTCAGTGCAGGGAGAATTTCCTGGGAGGCCCTGCACGGAACACTGCACGTCTCTGGGGCCCCCCTTCCCGACACCCCGACACCCTGACGCACCGCATCTCGCAGGAGCTGGACAGTTGGCACTTTCAGAAGCTCTCCTGGGCTGATGCCTCTGACCTTGGTCTGGCGGGTCCCAGTGGCCTTGAGCTACCTTCCTACTTTCTTCCCTTGGACACCTGAGCTTCCACCTGGCTAGCCCGGTGCTCTCCTCTCCGCCCTGGGCCGCCAGCAGAGGGCTCGTGGGGGCTGGGGCTGGCCTCGCCGCCCCGCCTCTTGTCTTCCAATTGGTCCCTGGCGGGCGGGGCGGGGCGGGGCGGGGCGGGGCTGGGACAGTCCCCGCCCCGCGGCTGGGGTCCCATTTTTTCCCTCCTGGCTGAGCCGGCGCCAGGCAGATGCTGTCACTGAGGCCAAGTGGTGCACACGTTGGTCCGCAGCTCAGCTGGAGCCCTTGGTGTTCGGACGCCAGACTTTAGGGCTGCTGCCACTTCCCTGGTGGGAGCAGGGCCTAGTGGTGCGTGGGTCCCGGACAGAGAGGAGACAGCCGCCTGCGATCGGGCCTCCCAAGGCCGCGCAGAATCGGGTCGAGGGGGCGGGAGCCCCACTCCCCGAAGCCACACAGGCCGCGGCCCCTCCGGGCTGTGACTGGGAGCCCGGGGCACGGCGGTCGTGCACCTGCTTTTTAAGGTCTGGCGCCCGCCAGCCCGCCCCGGGCGCAGGCTCCTTGGTCGGCGGCGGTCGCGCCTGCTTTCGGGGTCACGAGGGCTCGGAACCTGACCCTGGCGTCTGGCCCGTGCTCCCAGGAGCCAAAGGCCTCCTGATTGTGACAGCCCGGGAGTTACTGCACCTGCCGCCAGGAGCTGCCCCCAGCCCAGCCCAGCCCAGCCCAGCCCAGCTGGAGGGCGCAGCCTGGTGGCCTCCTACCTGCCCCTGTGGATCGTGCCGCTGGGCCCCAGGAAACCGTCAGGCGGCTCCTGGAGCTTTGCCAGCGGTCGGTGGCTTCGGCCCGAGATGCGCACCCTGGAACGGGTCCTAGGTCCCTTGGTGTCCGAGCAGCTCCTGGCCCTCCTGGCCCAGGAGATCCACAGCCGCGTGCAGAAGCTGCTTCTGCAGAGCTGCGAGGAAGCTGTTCCTGTCCTAGGGCAGAAGGAGTAGCAACCGGGGACCCCCTCGCCCTCATTCACACTGAGACTCCACCTCAGATATGGCGTCTGCTCTAAGGTATTGACTCCTAAAACCTCAGGGCACTTGTTCTTCCGAATTCTCTGAGCTGTCTCTTCTCCGTTCATATCTTTAGCCCGTTCTCCAGTGACTCCCCTTTCAGGGGACCCGGCCCAGTGTTCCAGCTCATCCGTTGTCACGGGTCTAAAACATACAGCAAGGAGGGTCTGCGTGCCCAGGCGTTTCCATCAAGCGTGACTTAGAGGTTTGGAGATGTGGAACCAAGGGCTCTATCCAAAAGAGCCGGTTGTTTTCATAAAGTGCGAGACATCCATGCGATGAACTATTTCAGAGAAAGTTTTTAAAATGTCCATAAGATATGACAGAAAGCTAGTGGCTGGACTGTGGTGGGAGGGCTAGAATGGGCGCTGCGCACTTAAAAGGTGCTCCCTTTGTAAAAAGCTTATTTGCCTCTGAGTCCTCTCTGCACTGAACGAGGGGCTCATGCTCACACCCCCGAGTTCAAGGGTCACACTCTATTCCTTTCCTAAAAAGGATTGCATTGATTGATTCATGAGAGACACAGAGAGAGGGGCGCCTGGGTGGCTCAGCGGTTGAGCATCTCCTTTGGCTCAGGCCGTGAACTCCGAGTCGTGGGACAGAGCCCCGCCTCAGGTCCCCTGCTCAGTGGGAGCCTGCTTCTCACTCTCCCTCTGTTGCTCCCTCTGCTTCTGCGCTCTGTCTCTCTCTGCCAAATAAAGAAGATCTTAAAAAATATAAAACCGCAGGATGCATCAGAGTCTGAGCTTCACACCAGTGCGCTTTGGGCTAGCGGTCCTAGCCTGCTGGGAAGAAGTCAACGACGTAGGAGCTCATCCCGAGAAGCCAGCCACAGGCAAACGCAGAAAGGGGCAACCGCAGTGGTTACCAGAGGCCACACTCACCTCCCTCACCTTGCTTCCTTTCTCCCAAAGCCATAAAGCTGCAGGTCCTGACCTCTTCCGTAGTTAGCAGAAGCCGATGAAAGCCACGGACTCACTTCCCAGAAATACACAGCGCGCGCGCGCACACACACACACACACACACACACATCCCATGTCAAAGGTTTACAAAATGTCCATGAACGTCCAAGGGCCCTCTATGACTGTGCTGCCCCATACGATAGTGCACGTCCCGTGTGGCAGTTTCAGTTGAATTAATCTGAAAGATTCAGTTTCTCATTCCCACTGGCCACATTTCAAGTGCTCTAGAGACAGAATTTCAGGAAGTCCTATGGGACAGCTCGGCTTTGAAACTCCACAGGCCTAAGGCTAAGGACCCCACCCCTTAAGCGAAGCCCTATCCATCTGGTGGCTTGTAACCCCACTGCCACTCTACTGTTCGCCGTCTTCTGTTTCTGTATATAGGCGGGCCGCCGCACAAGTGGGGGCAGCGCTCACACCTCTGCTGAGCAACCCTGAAGGTCCAGGTGGCTCTGAGTGACCCTCGGTCACCTTGCGCCACGGGCATCATAGCTGCAGCCATGCCTCCAAAGGCTGCAAATCCACAAGGCTTCGTGCCTCTCCGCTCAAGGAGTGCATCCTTCAGCCAGCATCAGCGTGACCGGCCTCCTGCTAGGGCATGCGGGGCTTCCTTGTGCGGGGGCGGGCAGGGGACGGCTTGGGGGGTGGCGGAAACAGACCGCAACAGGGTGGGCCACCGGCCATCTGGGCTGCGTGAAGGACGAAGGACACCGATCGTGTCACGCTCGTCCTGCTGTGTCCAGGTGCTGCTCTAAGCCTCGTATGCATAGGCCGGGTCCCCCAGCCCTCACCCAAAGCTCATGCCCGGAGTCCAGAGGAGGGGCCTGAGGCTTGTGGCTCAGGAGCACTGAATGACGCGTCCCAGGTCACACAGAATATGCCAGAGGGTTATGGCGACCGGGCTAGAGTGGATAGCCCTTGCAATGCTCACGTGTAGCAACATCCAAAGGTTCTTAGTGCAACGTCCGGGGCCAGGCTGGTGGACACAGGGGTGGTCACGTGCACGTCAGCACAGGTCTCCAGACCTGTACCGGCCCCCACCCGCGCCCCCCACATGCTCTCCCTCTCTTTGCTCACAGCCCTGGGGTCCCCGGCCTCGTCCCTGGAGGCCATGAAACAGAAAACGACTCAGGACTCTTCCTGCCCAGTCTTGGAAAACAGCGCTGTTCTCACCCCATCCCTGGGCAAGTTTCTTTTGCACAAGGAATGATTTCCTCCCTTGAGGGAGGGCGGGTGGCAGAGGGAGAGGGAGGGAGAGACTGACAAGCGCGGGAGATCCTGACCTCAGGACCCTGAGTTGAGGGCCTGAGCTGACCCCCAGGATCCCAAGCTCAAGCAACTGAGCCGCTCAGGCCCCGCCCGCCGCCGCGCCTCTGCCCCCCCTCCCCCCACCTCGGGGAAGGTATCTGCAAGGACGCCCAGGGTCTCTCCTTGAACCTTCAGTTTCCCCAGGTTTCCCGCGGCGGCGCATGCAGCTGCACGGAAGCCACGGGCAGCAGGCCGGCCTGGCCCAGAGGAAGCGCTCCTGCAGGGGGATTGCTCGCGAGCACCCATTCCTTGAGAGCGTGCGCGGTCGCCCGCCCTCAGCCCCGAGCCTTCCTCGCGGCTCCGAGGCATCCAGGAAGCGGGCCGCTTGGGCTGTGGACATACGTGCCCTGACCGTGCTGGGCCTCAGAGCTGGCAGCCCTCCCCACACGGGCCCCAACCCTCCAGCACGACCACCAGGGAGGGCCCAGATGGTCCGGCCGTCCCTCCATGCGCTCTCCCGCAGGGCAGCCTCACTGCATGCACCGCGGCTTCTCCCCAAAGCCGCCTGAGCGAGCCCGCGCTCACTCGGCCCCGGGATAAGAAGGCTGCGTGCAAAGCGGGCACGCACTCGGGGAAAAGCGAGGGCGACGCGTCTCGGGAACGTCCAAAATCCGGTTACCAGGCAGCTGCCGGGGCGCCGGGGCGGGTGCGGGTGCGGGTGCGGGTGCGGGTGCGGGCGCGCTCCCCACCAGGATGACCCAGGGCCCCGCCGGGCGCTCCTCGCCCCAGACAACCTGGGCAAGGCCTGGCCTGGGGCGCAGGGAGCGGCGGCAGGGAGTCCGGCGGGCGGGACAGGGGCGGGCCGCGCGTGTCCTTCGTCCACGCACCCGCCGCCCATCTTCCGTCCACGCGCCCGCCCTCTGGCCACGCGCCCCCCACGTGTCGCTCGTCCTCGTCCTCGCGCCCGCCGCCCGTGCTCGTCCACGCGCCCATCATTCTTCCACGCGCCTGTCCTCTGTCCCCGCGCCCCCGCGTGTCCTTTGTCCCCGCGCTCGCCACGCGTCCTTCGTCCACGCGCCCATCGTTCCTCTACGTGCCAGTCCTCCGTCCTCGCGCCCGCCCCGGGTCCTTGGTCCAGGCACGCGCGGGGAGCCGCGCCTCCCGCGCCCCAGAGACCCACGCGCCCTCCGGTGGCTCAGACAGGTACTGCGTCGGGGCGCACCACTTTCCCAGGCCGGCAGCGCCCGCCCTGCGGACTCCAGCTCCTGGGCAGGCCCTGAGCCTCCCGCCCCGCCGCCAGGGCCCCAGACGAGGCTGGGCCCCAGACGACGCTGACGTGGGTCGGGCCTCCTGCCGCTTCGGAAGCGTCCCCGTTTCCGGTCTGAAGCGCTTCCAGAGCCCAGGGGCTGCCTGGGTGGCACATCCCCCGTTTTTGATCCTAGCGAGGGCTTCTCTGCCGTCCAGTCGAGAGGAACCGGAGCGGTGGGGACCCCCTCGGGCTCTTCCGCCCAGGTCGCTGATTCTCAAACGTCTCAGTGCAGGGAGAATTTCCTGGGAGGCCCTGCACGGAACACTGCACGTCTCTGGGGCCCCCCTTCCCGACACCCCGACACCCTGACGCACCGCATCTCGCAGGAGCTGGACAGTTGGCACTTTCAGAAGCTCTCCTGGGCTGATGCCTCTGACCTTGGTCTGGCGGGTCCCAGTGGCCTTGAGCTACCTTCCTACTTTCTTCCCTTGGACACCTGAGCTTCCACCTGGCTAGCCCGGTGCTCTCCTCTCCGCCCTGGGCCGCCAGCAGAGGGCTCGTGGGGGCTGGGGCTGGCCTCGCCGCCCCGCCTCTTGTCTTCCAATTGGTCCCTGGCGGGCGGGGCGGGGCGGGGCGGGGCTGGGACAGTCCCCGCCCCGCGGCTGGGGTCCCATTTTTTCCCTCCTGGCTGAGCCGGCGCCAGGCAGATGCTTTCACTGAGGCCAAGTGGTGCACACGTTGGTCCGCAGCTCAGCTGGAGCCCTTGGTGTTCGGACGCCAGACTTTAGGGCTGCTGCCACTTCCCTGGTGGGAGCAGGGCCTAGTGGTGCGTGGGTCCCGGACAGAGAGGAGACAGCCGCCTGCGATCGGGCCTCCCAAGGCCGCGCAGAATCGGGTCGAGGGGGCGGGAGCCCCACTCCCCGAAGCCACACAGGCCGCGGCCCCTCCGGGCTGTGACTGGGAGCCCGGGGCACGGCGGTCGTGCACCTGCTTTTTAAGGTCTGGCGCCCGCCAGCCCGCCCCGGGCGCAGGCTCCTTGGTCGGCGGCGGTCGCGCCTGCTTTCGGGGTCACGAGGGCTCGGAACCTGACCCTGGCGTCTGGCCCGTGCTCCCAGGAGCCAAAGGCCTCCTGATTGTGACAGCCCGGGAGTTACTGCACCTGCCGCCAGGAGCTGCCCCCAGCCCAGCCCAGCCCAGCCCAGCCCAGCTGGAGGGCGCAGCCTGGTGGCCTCCTACCTGCCCCTGTGGATCGTGCCGCTGGGCCCCAGGAAACCGTCAGGCGGCTCCTGGAGCTTTGCCAGCGGTCGGTGGCTTCGGCCCGAGATGCGCACCCTGGAACGGGTCCTAGGTCCCTTGGTGTCCGAGCAGCTCCTGGCCCTCCTGGCCCAGGAGATCCACAGCCGCGTGCAGAAGCTGCTTCTGCAGAGCTGCGAGGAAGCTGTTCCTGTCCTAGGGCAGAAGGAGTAGCAACCGGGGACCCCCTCGCCCTCATTCACACTGAGACTCCACCTCAGATATGGCGTCTGCTCTAAGGTATTGACTCCTAAAACCTCAGGGCACTTGTTCTTCCGAATTCTCTGAGCTGTCTCTTCTCCGTTCATATCTTTAGCCCGTTCTCCAGTGACTCCCCTTTCAGGGGACCCGGCCCAGTGTTCCAGCTCATCCGTTGTCACGGGTCTAAAACATACAGCAAGGAGGGTCTGCGTGCCCAGGCGTTTCCATCAAGCGTGACTTAGAGGTTTGGAGATGTGGAACCAAGGGCTCTATCCAAAAGAGCCGGTTGTTTTCATAAAGTGCGAGACATCCATGCGATGAACTATTTCAGAGAAAGTTTTTAAAATGTCCATAAGATATGACAGAAAGCTAGTGGCTGGACTGTGGTGGGAGGGCTAGAATGGGCGCTGCGCACTTAAAAGGTGCTCCCTTTGTAAAAAGCTTATTTGCCTCTGAGTCCTCTCTGCACTGAACGAGGGGCTCATGCTCACACCCCCGAGTTCAAGGGTCACACTCTATTCCTTTCCTAAAAAGGATTGCATTGATTGATTCATGAGAGACACAGAGAGAGGGGCGCCTGGGTGGCTCAGCGGTTGAGCATCTCCTTTGGCTCAGGCCGTGAACCCCGAGTCGTGGGACAGAGCCCCGCCTCAGGTCCCCTGCTCAGTGGGAGCCTGCTTCTCACTCTCCCTCTGTTGCTCCCTCTGCTTCTGCGCTCTGTCTCTCTCTGCCAAATAAAGAAGATCTTAAAAAATATAAAACCGCAGGATGCATCAGAGTCTGAGCTTCACACCAGTGCGCTTTGGGCTAGCGGTCCTAGCCTGCTGGGAAGAAGTCAACGACGTAGGAGCTCATCCCGAGAAGCCAGCCACAGGCAAACGCAGAAAGGGGCAACCGCAGTGGTTACCAGAGGCCACACTCACCTCCCTCACCTTGCTTCCTTTCTCCCAAAGCCATAAAGCTGCAGGTCCTGACCTCTTCCGTAGTTAGCAGAAGCCGATGAAAGCCACGGACTCACTTCCCAGAAATACACAGCGCGCGCGCACACACACACACACACACACACACACATCCCATGTCAAAGGTTTACAAAATGTCCATGAACGTCCAAGGGCCCTCTATGACTGTGCTGCCCCATACGATAGTGCACGTCCCGTGTGGCAGTTTCAGTTGAATTAATCTGAAAGATTCAGTTTCTCATTCCCACTGGCCACATTTCAAGTGCTCTAGAGACAGAATTTCAGGAAGTCCTATGGGACAGCTCGGCTTTGAAACTCCACAGGCCTAAGGCTAAGGACCCCACCCCTTAAGCGAAGCCCTATCCATCTGGTGGCTTGTAACCCCACTGCCACTCTACTGTTCGCCGTCTTCTGTTTCTGTATATAGGCGGGCCGCCGCACAAGTGGGGGCAGCGCTCACACCTCTGCTGAGCAACCCTGAAGGTCCAGGTGGCTCTGAGTGACCCTCGGTCACCTTGCGCCACGGGCATCATAGCTGCAGCCATGCCTCCAAAGGCTGCAAATCCACAAGGCTTCGTGCCTCTCCGCTCAAGGAGTGCATCCTTCAGCCAGCATCAGCGTGACCGGCCTCCTGCTAGGGCATGCGGGGCTTCCTCGTGCGGGGGCGGGCAGGGGACGGCTTGGGGGGTGGCGGAAACAGACCGCAACAGGGTGGGCCACCGGCCATCTGGGCTGCGTGAAGGACGAAGGACACCGATCGTGTCACGCTCGTCCTGCTGTGTCCAGGTGCTGCTCTAAGCCTCGTATGCATAGGCCGGGTCCCCCAGCCCTCACCCAAAGCTCATGCCCGGAGTCCAGAGGAGGGGCCTGAGGCTTGTGGCTCAGGAGCACTGAATGACGCGTCCCAGGTCACACAGAATATGCCAGAGGGTTATGGCGACCGGGCTAGAGTGGATAGCCCTTGCAATGCTCACGTGTAGCAACATCCAAAGGTTCTTAGTGCAACGTCCGGGGCCAGGCTGGTGGACACAGGGGTGGTCACGTGCACGTCAGCACAGGTCTCCAGACCTGTACCGGCCCCCACCCGCGCCCCCCACATGCTCTCCCTCTCTTTGCTCACAGCCCTGGGGTCCCCGGCCTCGTCCCTGGAGGCCATGAAACAGAAAACGACTCAGGACTCTTCCTGCCCAGTCTTGGAAAACAGCGCTGTTCTCACCCCATCGCTGGGCAAGTTTCTTTTGCACAAGGAATGATTTCCTCCCTTGAGGGAGGGCGGGTGGCAGAGGGAGAGGGAGGGAGAGACTGACAAGCGCGGGAGATCCTGACCTCAGGACCCTGAGTTGAGGGCCTGAGCTGACCCCCAGGATCCCAAGCTCAAGCAACTGAGCCGCTCAGGCCCCGCCCGCCGCCGCGCCTCTGCCCCCCCTCCCCCCACCTCGGGGAAGGTATCTGCAAGGACGCCCAGGGTCTCTCCTTGAACCTTCAGTTTCCCCAGGTTTCCCGCGGCGGCGCATGCAGCTGCACGGAAGCCACGGGCAGCAGGCCGGCCTGGCCCAGAGGAAGCGCTCCTGCAGGGGGATTGCTCGCGAGCACCCATTCCTTGAGAGCGTGCGCGGTCGCCCGCCCTCAGCCCCGAGCCTTCCTCGCGGCTCCGAGGCATCCAGGAAGCGGGCCGCTTGGGCCGTGGACATACGTGCCCTGACCGTGCTGGGCCTCAGAGCTGGCAGCCCTCCCCACACGGGCCCCAACCCTCCAGCACGACCACCAGGGAGGGCCCAGATGGTCCGGCCGTCCCTCCATGCGCTCTCCCGCAGGGCAGCCTCACTGCATGCACCGCGGCTTCTCCCCAAAGCCGCCTGAGCGAGCCCGCGCTCACTCGGCCCCGGGATAAGAAGGCTGCGTGCAAAGCGGGCACGCACTCGGGGAAAAGCGAGGGCGACGCGTCTCGGGAACGTCCAAAATCCGGTTACCAGGCAGCTGCCGGGGCGCCGGGGCGGGTGCGGGTGCGGGTGCGGGTGCGGGCGCGCTCCCCACCAGGATGACCCAGGGCCCCGCCGGGCGCTCCTCGCCCCAGACAACCTGGGCAAGGCCCGGCCTGGGGCGCAGGGAGCGGCGGCAGGGAGTCCGGCGGGCGGGCCAGCGGCGGGCCGCGCGTGTCCTTCGTCCACGCACCCGCCGCCCATCTTCCGTCCACGCGCCCGCCCTCTGGCCACGCGCCCCCCACGTGTCGCTCGTCCTCGTCCTCGCGCCCGCCGCCCGTGCTCGTCCACGCGCCCATCATTCTTCCACGCGCCTGTCCTCTGTCCCCGCGCCTCCGCGTGTCCTTTGTCCCCGCGCTCGCCACGCGTCCTTCGTCCACGCGCCCATCGTTCCTCTACGTGCCAGTCCTCCGTCCTCGCGCCCGCCCCGGGTCCTTGGTCCAGGCACGCGCGCGGGGAGCCGCGCCTCCCGCGTCCCAGAGACCCACGCGCCCTCCGGTGGCTCAGACAGGTACTGCGTCGGGGCGCACCACTTTCCCAGGCCGGCAGCGCCCGCCCTGCGGACTCCAGCTCCTGGGCAGGCCCTGAGCCTCCCGCCCCGCCGCCAGGGCCCCAGACGAGGCTGGGCCCCAGACGACGCTGACGTGGGTCGGGCCTCCTGCCGCTTCGGAAGCGTCCCCGTTTCCGGTCTGAAGCGCTTCCAGAGCCCAGGGGCTGCCTGGGTGGCACATCCCCCGTTTTTGATCCTAGCGAGGGCTTCTCTGCCGTCCAGTCGAGAGGAACCGGAGCGGTGGGGACCCCCTCGGGCTCTTCCGCCCAGGTCGCTGATTCTCAAACGTCTCAGTGCAGGGAGAATTTCCTGGGAGGCCCTGCACGGAACACTGCACGTCTCTGGGGCCCCCCTTCCCGACACCCCGACACCCTGACGCACCGCATCTCGCAGGAGCTGGACAGTTGGCACTTTCAGAAGCTCTCCTGGGCTGATGCCTCTGACCTTGGTCTGGCGGGTACCAGTGGCCTTGAGCTACCTTCCTACTTTCTTCCCTTGGACACCTGAGCTTCCACCTGGCTAGCCCGGTGCTCTCCTCTCCGCCCTGGGCCGCCAGCAGAGGGCTCGTGGGGGCTGGGGCTGGCCTCGCCGCCCCGCCTCTTGTCTTCCAATTGGTCCCTGGCGGGCGGGGCGGGGCGGGGCGGGGCGGGGCTGGGACAGTCCCCGCCCCGCGGCTGTGGTCCCATTTTTTCCCTCCTGGCTGAGCCGGCGCCAGGCAGATGCTTTCACTGAGGCCAAGTGGTGCACACGTTGGTCCGCAGCTCAGCTGGAGCCCTTGGTGTTCGGACGCCAGACTTTAGGGCTGCTGCCACTTCCCTGGTGGGAGCAGGGCCTAGTGGTGCGTGGGTCCCGGACAGAGAGGAGAAAGCCGCCTGCGATCGGGCCTCCCAAGGCCACGCAGAATCGGGTCGAGGGGGCGGGAGCCCCACTCCCCGAAGCCACACAGGCCGCGGCCTCCTCGGGCTGTGACTGGGATCCCGGGGCACGGCGGTCGTGCACCTGCTTTTTAAGGTCTGGCGCCCGCCAGCCCGCCCCGGGCGCAGGCTCCTTGGTCGGCGGCGGTAGCGCCTGCTTTCGGGGTCACGAGGGCTCGGAACCTGACCCTGGCGTCTGGCCCGTGCTCCCAGGAGCCAAAGGCCTCCTGATTGTGACAGCCCGGGAGTTACTGCACCTGCCGCCAGGAGCTGCCCCCAGCCCAGCCCAGCCCAGCCCAGCCCAGCTGGAGGGCGCAGCCTGGTGGCCTCCTACCTGCCCCTGTGGATTGTGCCGCTGGGCCCCAGGAAACCGTCAGGCGGCTCCTGGAGCTTTGCCAGCGGTCGGTGGCTTCGGCCCGAGATGCGCACCCTGGAACGGGTCCTAGGTCCCTTGGTGTCCGAGCAGCTCCTGGCCCTCCTGGCCCAGGAGATCCACAGCCGCGTGCAGAAGCTGCTTCTGCAGAGCTGCGAGGAAGCTGTTCCTGTCCTAGGGCAGAAGGAGTAGCAACCGGGGACCCCCTCGCCCTCATTCACACTGAGACTCCACCTCAGATATGGCGTCTGCTCTAAGGTATTGACTCCTGAAACCTCAGGGCACTTGTTCTTCCGAATTCTCTGAGCTGTCTCTTCTCCGTTCATATCTTTAGCCCGTTCTCCAGTGACTCCCCTTTCAGGGGACCCGGCCCAGTGTTCCAGCTCATCCGTTGTCACGGGTCTAAAACATACAGCAAGGAGGGTCTGCGTGCCCAGGCGTTTCCATCAAGCGTGACTTAGAGGTTTGGAGATGTGGAACCAAGGGCTCTATCCAAAAGAGCCGGTTGTTTTCATAAAGTGCGAGACATCCATGCGATGAACTATTTCAGAGAAAGTTTTTAAAATGTCCATAAGATATGACAGAAAGCTAGTGGCTGGACTGTGGTGGGAGGGCTAGAATGGGCGCTGCGCACTTAAAAGGTGCTCCCTTTGTAAAAAGCTTATTTGCCTCTGAGTCCTCTCTGCACTGAACGAGGGGCTCATGCTCACACCCCCGAGTTCAAGGGTCACACTCTATTCCTTTCCTAAAAAGGATTGCATTGATTGATTCATGAGAGACACAGAGAGAGGGGCGCCTGGGTGGCTCAGCGGTTGAGCATCTCCTTTGGCTCAGGCCGTGAACCCCGAGTCGTGGGACAGAGCCCCGCCTCAGGTCCCCTGCTCAGTGGGAGCCTGCTTCTCACTCTCCCTCTGTTGCTCCCTCTGCTTCTGCGCTCTGTCTCTCTCTGCCAAATAAAGAAGATCTTAAAAAATATAAAACCGCAGGATGCATCAGAGTCTGAGCTTCACACCAGTGCGCTTTGGGCTAGCGGTCCTAGCCTGCTGGGAAGAAGTCAACGACGTAGGAGCTCATCCCGAGAAGCCAGCCACAGGCAAACGCAGAAAGGGGCAACCGCAGTGGTTACCAGAGGCCACACTCACCTCCCTCACCTTGCTTCCTTTCTCCCAAAGCCATAAAGCTGCAGGTCCTGACCTCTTCCGTAGTTAGCAGAAGCCGATGAAAGCCACGGACTCACTTCCCAGAAATACACAGCGCGCGCGCACACACACACACACACACACACACACACATCCCATGTCAAAGGTTTACAAAATGTCCATGAACGTCCAAGGGCCCTCTATGACTGTGCTGCCCCATACGATAGTGCACGTCCCGTGTGGCAGTTTCAGTTGAATTAATCTGAAAGATTCAGTTTCTCATTCCCACTGGCCACATTTCAAGTGCTCTAGAGACAGAATTTCAGGAAGTCCTATGGGACAGCTCGGCTTTGAAACTCCACAGGCCTAAGGCTAAGGACCCCACCCCTTAAGCGAAGCCCTATCCATCTGGTGGCTTGTAACCCCACTGCCACTCTACTGTTCGCCGTCTTCTGTTTCTGTATATAGGCGGGCCGCCGCACAAGTGGGGGCAGCGCTCACACCTCTGCTGAGCAACCCTGAAGGTCCAGGTGGCTCTGAGTGACCCTCGGTCACCTTGCGCCACGGGCATCATAGCTGCAGCCATGCCTCCAAAGGCTGCAAATCCACAAGGCTTCGTGCCTCTCCGCTCAAGGAGTGCATCCTTCAGCCAGCATCAGCGTGACCGGCCTCCTGCTAGGGCATGCGGGGCTTCCTCGTGCGGGGGCGGGCAGGGGACGGCTTGGGGGGTGGCGGAAACAGACCGCAACAGGGTGGGCCACCGGCCATCTGGGCTGCGTGAAGGACGAAGGACACCGATCGTGTCACGCTCGTCCTGCTGTGTCCAGGTGCTGCTCTAAGCCTCGTATGCATAGGCCGGGTCCCCCAGCCCTCACCCAAAGCTCATGCCCGGAGTCCAGAGGAGGGGCCTGAGGCTTGTGGCTCAGGAGCACTGAATGACGCGTCCCAGGTCACACAGAATATGCCAGAGGGTTATGGCGACCGGGCTAGAGTGGATAGCCCTTGCAATGCTCACGTGTAGCAACATCCAAAGGTTCTTAGTGCAACGTCCGGGGCCAGGCTGGTGGACACAGGGGTGGTCACGTGCACGTCAGCACAGGTCTCCAGACCTGTACCGGCCCCCACCCGCGCCCCCCACATGCTCTCCCTCTCTTTGCTCACAGCCCTGGGGTCCCCGGCCTCGTCCCTGGAGGCCATGAAACAGAAAACGACTCAGGACTCTTCCTGCCCAGTCTTGGAAAACAGCGCTGTTCTCACCCCATCCCTGGGCAAGTTTCTTTTGCACAAGGAATGATTTCCTCCCTTGAGGGAGGGCGGGTGGCAGAGGGAGAGGGAGGGAGAGACTGACAAGCGCGGGAGATCCTGACCTCAGGACCTTGAGTTGAGGGCCTGAGCTGACCCCCAGGATCCCAAGCTCAAGCAACTGAGCCGCTCAGGCCCCGCCCGCCGCCGCGCCTCTGCCCCCCCTCCCCCCACCTCGGGGAAGGTATCTGCAAGGACGCCCAGGGTCTCTCCTTGAACCTTCAGTTTCCCCAGGTTTCCCGCGGCGGCGCATGCAGCTGCACGGAAGCCACGGGCAGCAGGCCGGCCTGGCCCAGAGGAAGCGCTCCTGCAGGGGGATTGCTCGCGAGCACCCATTCCTTGAGAGCGTGCGCGGTCGCCCGCCCTCAGCCCCGAGCCTTCCTCGCGGCTCCGAGGCATCCAGGAAGCGGGCCGCTTGGGCTGTGGACATACGTGCCCTGACTGTGCTGGGCCTCACAGCTGGTAGCCCGCCCCACACGGGCCCCAACCCTCCAGCACGACCACCAGGGAGGGCCCAGATGGTCCGGCCGTCCCTCCATGCGCTCTCCCGCAGGGCAGCCTCACTGCATGCACCAAAGCTTCTCCCCAAAGCCGCCTGAGCGAGCCCGCGCTCACTCGGCCCCGGGATAAGAAGGCTGCGTGCAAAGCGGGCACGCACTCGGGGAAAAGCGAGGGCGACGCGTCTCGGGAACGTCCAAAATCCGGTTACCAGGCAGCTGCCGGGGCGCCGGGGCGGGTGCGGGTGCGGGTGCGGGTGCGGGTGCGGGCGCGCTCCCCACCAGGATGACCCAGGGCCCCGCCGGGCGCTCCTCGCCCCAGACAACCTGGGCAAGGCCCGGCCTGGGGCGCAGGGAGCGGCGGCAGGGAGTCCGGCGGGCGGGCCAGCGGCGGGCCGCGCGTGTCCTTCGTCCACGCACCCGCCGCCCATCTTCCGTCCACGCGCCCGCCCTCTGGCCACGCGCCCCCCACGTGTCGCTCGTCCTCGTCCTCGCGCCCGCCGCCCGTGCTCGTCCACGCGCCCATCATTCTTCCACGCGCCTGTCCTCTGTCCCCGCGCCTCCGCGTGTCCTTTGTCCCCGCGCTCGCCACGCGTCCTTCGTCCACGCGCCCATCGTTCCTCTACGTGCCAGTCCTCCGTCCTCGCGCCCGCCCCGGGTCCTTGGTCCAGGCACGCGCGCGGGGAGCCGCGCCTCCCGCGTCCCAGAGACCCACGCGCCCTCCGGTGGCTCAGACAGGTACTGCGTCGGGGCGCACCACTTTCCCAGGCCGGCAGCGCCCGCCCTGCGGACTCCAGCTCCTGGGCAGGCCCTGAGCCTCCCGCCCCGCCGCCAGGGCCCCAGACGAGGCTGGGCCCCAGACGACGCTGACGTGGGTCGGGCCTCCTGCCGCTTCGGAAGCGTCCCCGTTTCCGGTCTGAAGCGCTTCCAGAGCCCAGGGGCTGCCTGGGTGGCACATCCCCCGTTTTTGATCCTAGCGAGGGCTTCTCTGCCGTCCAGTCGAGAGGAACCGGAGCGGTGGGGACCCCCTCGGGCTCTTCCGCCCAGGTCGCTGATTCTCAAACGTCTCAGTGCAGGGAGAATTTCCTGGGAGGCCCTGCACGGAACACTGCACGTCTCTGGGGCCCCCCTTCCCGACACCCCGACGCCCTGACGCACCGCATCTCGCAGGAGCTGGACAGTTGGCACTTTCAGAAGCTCTCCTGGGCTGATGCCTCTGACCTTGGTCTGGCGGGTCCCAGTGGCCTTGAGCTACCTTCCTACTTTCTTCCCTTGGACACCTGAGCTTCCACCTGGCTAGCCCGGTGCTCTCCTCTCCGCCCTGGGCCGCCAGCATAGGGCTCGTGGGGGCTGGGGCTGGCCTCGCCGCCCCGCCTCTTGTCTTCCAATTGGTCCCTGGCGGGCGGGGCGGGGCGGGGCGGGGCGGGGCTGGGACAGTCCCCGCCCCGCGGCTGGGGTCCCATTTTTTCCCTCCTGGCTGAGCTGGCGCCAGGCAGATGCTGTCACTGAGGCCAAGTGGTGCACACGTTGGTCCGCAGCTCAGCTGGAGCCCTTGGTGTTCGGACGCCAGACTTTAGGGCTGCTGCCACTTCCCTGGTGGGAGCAGGGCCTAGTGGTGCGTGGGTCCCGGACAGAGAGGAGACAGCCGCCTGCGATCGGGCCTCCCAAGGCCGCGCAGAATCGGGTCGAGGGGGCGGGAGCCCCACTCCCCGAAGCCACACAGGCCGCGGCCCCTCCGGGCTGTGACTGGGAGCCCGGGGCACGGCGGTCGTGCACCTGCTTTTTAAGGTCTGGCGCCCGCCAGCCCGCCCCGGGCGCAGGCTCCTTGGTCGGCGGCGGTCGCGCCTGCTTTCGGGGTCACGAGGGCTCGGAACCTGACCCTGGCGTCTGGCCCGTGCTCCCAGGAGCCAAAGGCCTCCTGATTGTGACAGCCCGGGAGTTACTGCACCTGCCGCCAGGAGCTGCCCCCAGCCCAGCCCAGCCCTTACTGCACCTGCCGCCAGGAGCTGCCCCCAGCCCAGCCCAGCCCAGCCCAGCCCAGCCCAGCCCAGCCCAGCTGGAGGGCGCAGCCTGGTGGCCTCCTACCTGCCCCTGTGGATCGTGCCGCTGGGCCCCAGGAAACCGTCAGGCGGCTCCTGGAGCTTTGCCAGCGGTCGGTGGCTTCGGCCCGAGATGCGCACCCTGGAACGGGTCCTAGGTCCCTTGGTGTCCGAGCAGCTCCTGGCCCTCCTGGCCCAGGAGATCCACAGCCGCGTGCAGAAGCTGCTTCTGCAGAGCTGCGAGGAAGCTGTTCCTGTCCTAGGGCAGAAGGAGTAGCAACCGGGGACCCCCTCGCCCTCATTCACACTGAGACTCCACCTCAGATATGGCGTCTGCTCTAAGGTATTGACTCCTAAAACCTCAGGGCACTTGTTCTTCCGAATTCTCTGAGCTGTCTCTTCTCCGTTCATATCTTTAGCCCGTTCTCCAGTGACTCCCCTTTCAGGGGACCCGGCCCAGTGTTCCAGCTCATCCGTTGTCACGGGTCTAAAACATACAGCAAGGAGGGTCTGCGTGCCCAGGCGTTTCCATCAAGCGTGACTTAGAGGTTTGGAGATGTGGAACCAAGGGCTCTATCCAAAAGAGCCGGTTGTTTTCATAAAGTGCGAGACATCCATGCGATGAACTATTTCAGAGAAAGTTTTTAAAATGTCCATAAGATATGACAGAAAGCTAGTGGCTGGACTGTGGTGGGAGGGCTAGAATGGGCGCTGCGCACTTAAAAGGTGCTCCCTTTGTAAAAAGCTTATTTGCCTCTGAGTCCTCTCTGCACTGAACGAGGGGCTCATGCTCACACCCCCGAGTTCAAGGGTCACACTCTATTCCTTTCCTAAAAAGGATTGCATTGATTGATTCATGAGAGACACAGAGAGAGGGGCGCCTGGGTGGCTCAGCGGTTGAGCATCTCCTTTGGCTCAGGCCGTGAACCCCGAGTCGTGGGACAGAGCCCCGCCTCAGGTCCCCTGCTCAGTGGGAGCCTGCTTCTCACTCTCCCTCTGTTGCTCCCTCTGCTTCTGCGCTCTGTCTCTCTCTGCCAAATAAAGAAGATCTTAAAAAATATAAAACCGCAGGATGCATCAGAGTCTGAGCTTCACACCAGTGCGCTTTGGGCTAGCGGTCCTAGCCTGCTGGGAAGAAGTCAACGACGTAGGAGCTCATCCCGAGAAGCCAGCCACAGGCAAACGCAGAAAGGGGCAACCGCAGTGGTTACCAGAGGCCACACTCACCTCCCTCACCTTGCTTCCTTTCTCCCAAAGCCATAAAGCTGCAGGTCCTGACCTCTTCCGTAGTTAGCAGAAGCTGATGAAAGCCACGGACTCACTTCCCAGAAATACACAGCGCGCGCGCGCACACACACACACACACACACACACACATCCCATGTCAAAGGTTTACAAAATGTCCATGAACGTCCAAGGGCCCTCTATGACTGTGCTGCCCCATACGATAGTGCACGTCCCGTGTGGCAGTTTCAGTTGAATTAATCTGAAAGATTCAGTTTCTCATTCCCACTGGCCACATTTCAAGTGCTCTAGAGACAGAATTTCAGGAAGTCCTATGGGACAGCTCGGCTTTGAAACTCCACAGGCCTAAGGCTAAGGACCCCACCCCTTAAGCGAAGCCCTATCCATCTGGTGGCTTGTAACCCCACTGCCACTCTACTGTTCGCCGTCTTCTGTTTCTGTATATAGGCGGGCCGCCGCACAAGTGGGGGCAGCGCTCACACCTCTGCTGAGCAACCCTGAAGGTCCAGGTGGCTCTGAGTGACCCTCGGTCACCTTGCGCCACGGGCATCATAGCTGCAGCCATGCCTCCAAAGGCTGCAAATCCACAAGGCTTCGTGCCTCTCCGCTCAAGGAGTGCATCCTTCAGCCAGCATCAGCGTGACCGGCCTCCTGCTAGGGCATGCGGGGCTTCCTCGTGCGGGGGCGGGCAGGGGACGGCTTGGGGGGTGGCGGAAACAGACCGCAACAGGGTGGGCCACCGGCCATCTGGGCTGCGTGAAGGACGAAGGACACCGATCGTGTCACGCTCGTCCTGCTGTGTCCAGGTGCTGCTCTAAGCCTCGTATGCATAGGCCGGGTCCCCCAGCCCTCACCCAAAGCTCATGCCCGGAGTCCAGAGGAGGGGCCTGAGGCTTGTGGCTCAGGAGCACTGAATGACGCGTCCCAGGTCACACAGAATATGCCAGAGGGTTATGGCGACCGGGCTAGAGTGGATAGCCCTTGCAATGCTCACGTGTAGCAACATCCAAAGGTTCTTAGTGCAACGTCCGGGGCCAGGCTGGTGGACACAGGGGTGGTCACGTGCACGTCAGCACAGGTCTCCAGACCTGTACCGGCCCCCACCCGCGCCCCCCACATGCTCTCCCTCTCTTTGCTCACAGCCCTGGGGTCCCCGGCCTCGTCCCTGGAGGCCATGAAACAGAAAACGACTCAGGACTCTTCCTGCCCAGTCTTGGAAAACAGCGCTGTTCTCACCCCATCCCTGGGCAAGTTTCTTTTGCACAAGGAATGATTTCCTCCCTTGAGGGAGGGCGGGTGGCAGAGGGAGAGGGAGGGAGAGACTGACAAGCGCGGGAGATCCTGACCTCAGGACCCTGAGTTGAGGGCCTGAGCTGACCCCCAGGATCCCAAGCTCAAGCAACTGAGCCGCTCAGGCCCCGCCCGCCGCCGCGCCTCTGCCCCCCCTCCCCCCACCTCGGGGAAGGTATCTGCAAGGACGCCCAGGGTCTCTCCTTGAACCTTCAGTTTCCCCAGGTTTCCCGCGGCGGCGCATGCAGCTGCACGGAAGCCACGGGCAGCAGGCCGGCCTGGCCCAGAGGAAGCGCTCCTGCAGGGGGATTGCTCGCGAGCACCCATTCCTTGAGAGCGTGCGCGGTCGCCCGCCCTCAGCCACGAGCCTTCCTCGCGGCTCCGAGGCATCCAGGAAGCGGGCCGCTTGGGCCGTGGACATACGTGCCCTGACCGTGCTGGGCCTCAGAGCTGGCAGCCCTCCCCACACGGGCCCCAACCCTCCAGCACGACCACCAGGGAGGGCCCAGATGGTCCGGCCGTCCCTCCATGCGCTCTCCCGCAGGGCAGCCTCACTGCATGCACCGCGGCTTCTCCCCAAAGCCGCCTGAGCGAGCCCGCGCTTACTCGGCCCCGGGATAAGAAGGCTGCGTGCAAAGCGGGCACGCACTCGGGGAAAAGCGAGGGCGACGCGTCTCGGGAACGTCCAAAATCCGGTTACCAGGCAGCTGCCGGGGCGCCGGGGCGGGTGCGGGTGCGGGTGCGGGTGCGGGTGCGGGCGCGCTCCCCACCAGGATGACCCAGGGCCCCGCCGGGCGCTCCTCGCCCCAGACAACCTGGGCAAGGCCCGGCCTGGGGCGCAGGGAGCGGCGGCAGGGAGTCCGGCGGGCGGGACAGGGGCGGGCCGCGCGTGTCCTTCGTCCACGCACCCGCCGCCCATCTTCCGTCCACGCGCCCGCCCTCTGGCCACGCGCCCCCCACGTGTCGCTCGTCCTCGTCCTCGCGCCCGCCGCCCGTGCTCGTCCACGCGCCCATCATTCTTCCACGCGCCTGTCCTCTGTCCCCGCGCCTCCGCGTGTCCTTTGTCCCCGCGCTCGCCACGCGTCCTTCGTCCACGCGCCCATCGTTCCTCTACGTGCCAGTCCTCCGTCCTCGCGCCCGCCCCGGGTCCTTGGTCCAGGCACGCGCGCGGGGAGCCGCGCCTCCCGCGTCCCAGAGACCCACGCGCCCTCCGGTGGCTCAGACAGGTACTGCGTCGGGGCGCACCACTTTCCCAGGCCGGCAGCGCCCGCCCTGCGGACTCCAGCTCCTGGGCAGGCCCTGAGCCTCCCGCCCCGCCGCCAGGGCCCCAGACGAGGCTGGGCCCCAGACGACGCTGACGTGGGTCGGGCCTCCTGCCGCTTCGGAAGCGTCCCCGTTTCCGGTCTGAAGCGCTTCCAGAGCCCAGGGGCTGCCTGGGTGGCACATCCCCCGTTTTTGATCCTAGCGAGGGCTTCTCTGCCGTCCAGTCGAGAGGAACCGGAGCGGTGGGGACCCCCTCGGGCTCTTCCGCCCAGGTCGCTGATTCTCAAACGTCTCAGTGCAGGGAGAATTTCCTGGGAGGCCCTGCACGGAACACTGCACGTCTCTGGGGCCCCCCTTCCCGACACCCCGACACCCTGACGCACCGCATCTCGCAGGAGCTGGACAGTTGGCACTTTCAGAAGCTCTCCTGGGCTGATGCCTCTGACCTTGGTCTGGCGGGTCCCAGTGGCCTTGAGCTACCTTCCTACTTTCTTCCCTTGGACACCTGAGCTTCCACCTGGCTAGCCCGGTGCTCTCCTCTCCGCCCTGGGCCGCCAGCAGAGGGCTCGTGGGGGCTGGGGCTGGCCTCGCCGCCCCGCCTCTTGTCTTCCAATTGGTCCCTGGCGGGCGGGGCGGGGCGGGGCGGGGCGGGGCTGGGACAGTCCCCGCCCCGCGGCTGGGGTCCCATTTTTTCCCTCCTGGCTGAGCCGGCGCCAGGCAGATGCTTTCACTGAGGCCAAGTGGTGCACACGTTGGTCCGCAGCTCAGCTGGAGCCCTTGGTGTTCGGACGCCAGACTTTAGGGCTGCTGCCACTTCCCTGGTGGGAGCAGGGCCTAGTGGTGCGTGGGTCCCGGACAGAGAGGAGACAGCCGCCTGCGATCGGGCCTCCCAAGGCCGCGCAGAATCGGGTCGAGGGGGCGGGAGCCCCACTCCCCGAAGCCACACAGGCCGCGGCCCCTCCGGGCTGTGACTGGGAGCCCGGGGCACGGCGGTCGTGCACCTGCTTTTTAAGGTCTGGCGCCCGCCAGCCCGCCCCGGGCGCAGGCTCCTTGGTCGGCGGCGGTCGCGCCTGCTTTCGGGGTCACGAGGGCTCGGAACCTGACCCTGGCGTCTGGCCCGTGCTCCCAGGAGCCAAAGGCCTCCTGATTGTGACAGCCCGGGAGTTACTGCACCTGCCGCCAGGAGCTGCCCCCAGCCCAGCCCAGCCCAGCCCAGCCCAGCCCAGCCCAGCCCAGCCCAGCTGGAGGGCGCAGCCTGGTGGCCTCCTACCTGCCCCTGTGGATCGTGCCGCTGGGCCCCAGGAAACCGTCAGGCGGCTCCTGGAGCTTTGCCAGCGGTCGGTGGCTTCGGCCCGAGATGCGCACCCTGGAACGGGTCCTAGGTCCCTTGGTGTCCGAGCAGCTCCTGGCCCTCCTGGCCCAGGAGATCCACAGCCGCGTGCAGAAGCTGCTTCTGCAGAGCTGCGAGGAAGCTGTTCCTGTCCTAGGGCAGAAGGAGTAGCAACCGGGGACCCCCTCGCCCTCATTCACACTGAGACTCCACCTCAGATATGGCGTCTGCTCTAAGGTATTGACTCCTAAAACCTCAGGGCACTTGTTCTTCCGAATTCTCTGAGCTGTCTCTTCTCCGTTCATATCTTTAGCCCGTTCTCCAGTGACTCCCCTTTCAGGGGACCCGGCCCAGTGTTCCAGCTCATCCGTTGTCACGGGTCTAAAACATACAGCAAGGAGGGTCTGCGTGCCCAGGCGTTTCCATCAAGCGTGACTTAGAGGTTTGGAGATGTGGAACCAAGGGCTCTATCCAAAAGAGCCGGTTGTTTTCATAAAGTGCGAGACATCCATGCGATGAACTATTTCAGAGAAAGTTTTTAAAATGTCCATAAGATATGACAGAAAGCTAGTGGCTGGACTGTGGTGGGAGGGCTAGAATGGGCGCTGCGCACTTAAAAGGTGCTCCCTTTGTAAAAAGCTTATTTGCCTCTGAGTCCTCTCTGCACTGAACGACGGGCTCATGCTCACACCCCCGAGTTCAAGGGTCACACTCTATTCCTTTCCTAAAAAGGATTGCATTGATTGATTCATGAGAGACACAGAGAGAGGGGCGCCTGGGTGGCTCAGCGGTTGAGCATCTCCTTTGGCTCAGGCCGTGAACCCCGAGTCGTGGGACAGAGCCCCGCCTCAGGTCCCCTGCTCAGTGGGAGCCTGCTTCTCACTCTCCCTCTGTTGCTCCCTCTGCTTCTGCGCTCTGTCTCTCTCTGCCAAATAAAGAAGATCTTAAAAAATATAAAACCGCAGGATGCATCAGAGTCTGAGCTTCACACCAGTGCGCTTTGGGCTAGCGGTCCTAGCCTGCTGGGAAGAAGTCAACGACGTAGGAGCTCATCCCGAGAAGCCAGCCACAGGCAAACGCAGAAAGGGGCAACCGCAGTGGTTACCAGAGGCCACACTCACCTCCCTCACCTTGCTTCCTTTCTCCCAAAGCCATAAAGCTGCAGGTCCTGACCTCTTCCGTAGTTAGCAGAAGCCGATGAAAGCCACGGACTCACTTCCCAGAAATACACAGCGCGCGCGCGCGCACACACACACACACACACATCCCATGTCAAAGGTTTACAAAATGTCCATGAACGTCCAAGGGCCCTCTATGACTGTGCTGCCCCATACGATAGTGCACGTCCCGTGTGGCAGTTTCAGTTGAATTAATCTGAAAGATTCAGTTTCTCATTCCCACTGGCCACATTTCAAGTGCTCTAGAGACAGAATTTCAGGAAGTCCTATGGGACAGCTCGGCTTTGAAACTCCACAGGCCTAAGGCTAAGGAACCCACCCCTTAAGCGAAGCCCTATCCATCTGGAGGCTTGTAACCCCACTGCCACTCTACTGTTCGCCGTCTTCTGTTTCTGTATATAGGCGGGCCGCCGCACAAGTGGGGGCAGCGCTCACACCTCTGCTGAGCAACCCTGAAGGTCCAGGTGGCTCTGAGTGACCCTCGGTCACCTTGCGCCACGGGCATCATAGCTGCAGCCATGCCTCCAAAGGCTGCAAATCCACAAGGCTTCGTGCCTCTCCGCTCAAGGAGTGCATCCTTCAGCCAGCATCAGCGTGACCGGCCTCCTGCTAGGGCATGCGGGGCTTCCTTGTGCGGGGGCGGGCAGGGGACGGCTTGGGGGGTGGCGGAAACAGACCGCAACAGGGTGGGCCACCGGCCATCTGGGCTGCGTGAAGGACGAAGGACACCGATCGTGTCACGCTCGTCCTGCTGTGTCCAGGTGCTACTCTAAGCCTCGTATGTATAGGCCGGGTCCCCCAGCCCTCACCCAAAGCTCATGCCCGGAGTCCAGAGGAGGGGCCTGAGGCTTGTGGCTCAGGAGCACTGAATGACGCGTCCCAGGTCACACAGAATATGCCAGAGGGTTATGGCGACCGGGCTAGAGTGGATAGCCCTTGCAATGCTCACGTGTAGCAACATCCAAAGGTTCTTAGTGCAACGTCCGGGGCCAGGCTGGTGGACACAGGGGTGGTCACGTGCACGTCAGCACAGGTCTCCAGACCTGTACCGGCCCCCACCCGCGCCCCCCACATGCTCTCCCTCTCTTTGCTCACAGCCCTGGGGTCCCCGGCCTCGTCACTGGAGGCCATGAAACAGAAAACGACTCAGGACTCTTCCTGCCCAGTCTTGGAAAACAGCGCTGTTCTCACCCCATCCCTGGGCAAGTTTCTTTTGCACAAGGAATGATTTCTTCCCTTGAGGGAGGGCGGGTGGCAGAGGGAGAGGGAGGGAGAGACTGACAAGCGCGGGAGATCCTGACCTCAGGACCCTGAGTTGAGGGCCTGAGCTGACCCCCAGGATCCCAAGCTCAAGCAACTGAGCCGCTCAGGCCCCGCCCGCCGCCGCGCCTCTGCCCCCCCTCCCCCCACCTCGGGGAAGGTATCTGCAAGGACGCCCAGGGTCTCTCCTTGAACCTTCAGTTTCCCCAGGTTTCCCGCGGCGGCGCATGCAGCTGCACGGAAGCCACGGGCAGCAGGCCGGCCTGGCCCAGAGGAAGCGCTCCTGCAGGGGGATTGCTCGCGAGCACCCATTCCTTGAGAGCGTGCGCGGTCGCCCGCCCTCAGCCACGAGCCTTCCTCGCGGCTCCGAGGCATCCAGGAAGCGGGCCGCTTGGGCTGTGGACATACGTGCCCTGACTGTGCTGGGCCTCACAGCTGGTAGCCCGCCCCACACGGGCCCCAACCCTCCAGCACGACCACCAGGGAGGGCCCAGATGGTCCGGCCGTCCCTCCATGCGCTCTCCCGCAGGGCAGCCTCACTGCATGCACCGCGGCTTCTCCCCAAAGCCGCCTGAGCGAGCCCGCGCTCACTCGGCCCCGGGATAAGAAGGCTGCGTGCAAAGCGGGCACGCACTCGGGGAAAAGCGAGGGCGACGCGTCTCGGGAACGTCCAAAATCCGGTTACCAGGCAGCTGCCGGGGCGCCGGGGCGGGTGCGGGTGCGGGTGCGGGTGCGGGTGCGGGTGCGGGCGCGCTCCCCACCAGGATGACCCAGGGTCCCGCCGGGCGCTCCTCGCCCCAGACAACCTGGGCAAGGCCCGGCCTGGGGCGCAGGGAGCGGCGGCAGGGAGTCCGGCGGGCGGGCCAGCGGCGGGCCGCGCGTGTCCTTCGTCCACGCACCCGCCGCCCATCTTCCGTCCACGCGCCCGCCCTCTGGCCACGCGCCCCCCACGTGTCGCTCGTCCTCGTCCTCGCGCCCGCCGCCCGTGCTCGTCCACGCGCCCATCATTCTTCCACGCGCCTGTCCTCTGTCCCCGCGCCCCCGCGTGTCCTTTGTCCCCGCGCTCGCCACGCGTCCTTCGTCCACGCGCCCATCGTTCCTCTACGTGCCAGTCCTCCGTCCTCGCGCCCGCCCCGGGTCCTTGGTCCAGGCACGCGCGCGGGGAGCCGCGCCTCCCGCGTCCCAGAGACCCACGCGCCCTCCGGTGGCTCAGACAGGTACTGCGTCGGGGCGCACCACTTTCCCAGGCCGGCAGCGCCCGCCCTGCGGACTCCAGCTCCTGGGCAGGCCCTGAGCCTCCCGCCCCGCCGCCAGGGCCCCAGACGAGGCTGGGCCCCAGACGACGCTGACGTGGGTCGGGCCTCCTGCCGCTTCGGAAGCGTCCCCGTTTCCGGTCTGAAGCGCTTCCAGAGCCCAGGGGCTGCCTGGGTGGCACATCCCCCGTTTTTGATCCTAGCGAGGGCTTCTCTGCCGTCCAGTCGAGAGGAACCGGAGCGGTGGGGACCCCCTCGGGCTCTTCCGCCCAGGTCGCTGATTCTCAAACGTCTCAGTGCAGGGAGAATTTCCTGGGAGGCCCTGCACGGAACACTGCACGTCTCTGGGGCCCCCCTTCCCGACACCCCGACGCCCTGACGCACCGCATCTCGCAGGAGCTGGACAGTTGGCACTTTCAGAAGCTCTCCTGGGCTGATCCCTCTGACCTTGGTCTGGCGGGTCCCAGTGGCCTTGAGCTACCTTCCTACTTTCTTCCCTTGGACACCTGAGCTTCCACCTGGCTAGCCCTGTGCTCTCCTCTCCGCCCTGGGCCGCCAGCAGAGGGCTCGTGGGGGCTGGGGCTGGCCTCGCCGCCCCGCCTCTTGTCTTCCAATTGGTCCCTGGCGGGCGGGGCGGGGCGGGGCGGGGCGGGGCTGGGCCAGTCCCCGCCCCGCGGCTGGGGTCCCATTTTTTCCCTCCTGGCTGAGCCGGCGCCAGGCAGATGCTGTCACTGAGGCCAAGTGGTGCACACGTTGGTCCGCAGCTCAGCTGGAGCCCTTGGTGTTCGGACGCCAGACTTTAGGGCTGCTGCCACTTCCCTGGTGGGAGCAGGGCCTAGTGGTGCGTGGGTCCCGGACAGAGAGGAGACAGCCGCCTGCGATCGGGCCTCCCAAGGCCGCGCAGAATCGGGTCGAGGGGGCGGGAGCCCCACTCCCCGAAGCCACACAGGCCGCGGCCCCTCCGGGCTGTGACTGGGAGCCCGGGGCACGGCGGTCGTGCACCTGCTTTTTAAGGTCTGGCGCCCGCCAGCCCGCCCCGGGCGCAGGCTCCTTGGTCGGCGGCGGTCGCGCCTGCTTTCGGGGTCACGAGGGCTCGGAACCTGACCCTGGCGTCTGGCCCGTGCTCCCAGGAGCCAAAGGCCTCCTGATTGTGACAGCCCGGGAGTTACTGCACCTGCCGCCAGGAGCTGCCCCCAGCCCAGCCCAGCCCAGCCCAGCCCAGCCCAGCCCAGCCCAGCTGGAGGGCGCAGCCTGGTGGCCTCCTACCTGCCCCTGTGGATCGTGCCGCTGGGCCCCAGGAAACCGTCAGGCGGCTCCTGGAGCTTTGCCAGCGGTCGGTGGCTTCGGCCCGAGATGCGCACCCTGGAACGGGTCCTAGGTCCCTTGGTGTCCGAGCAGCTCCTGGCCCTCCTGGCCCAGGAGATCCACAGCCGCGTGCAGAAGCTGCTTCTGCAGAGCTGCGAGGAAGCTGTTCCTGTCCTAGGGCAGAAGGAGTAGCAACCGGGGACCCCCTCGCCCTCATTCACACTGAGACTCCACCTCAGATATGGCGTCTGCTCTAAGGTATTGACTCCTAAAACCTCAGGGCACTTGTTCTTCCGAATTCTCTGAGCTGTCTCTTCTCCGTTCATATCTTTAGCCCGTTCTCCAGTGACTCCCCTTTCAGGGGACCCGGCCCAGTGTTCCAGCTCATCCGTTGTCACGGGTCTAAAACATACAGCAAGGAGGGTCTGCGTGCCCAGGCGTTTCCATCAAGCGTGACTTAGAGGTTTGGAGATGTGGAACCAAGGGCTCTATCCAAAAGAGCCGGTTGTTTTCATAAAGTGCGAGACATCCATGCGATGAACTAGTTCAGAGAAAGTTTTTAAAATGTCCATAAGATATGACAGAAAGCTAGTGGCTGGACTGTGGTGGGAGGGCTAGAATGGGCGCTGCGCACTTAAAAGGTGCTCCCTTTGTAAAAAGCTTATTTGCCTCTGAGTCCTCTCTGCACTGAACGAGGGGCTCATGCTCACACCCCCGAGTTCAAGGGTCACACTCTATTCCTTTCCTAAAAAGGATTGCATTGATTGATTCATGAGAGACACAGAGAGAGGGGCGCCTGGGTGGCTCAGCGGTTGAGCATCTCCTTTGGCTCAGGCCGTGAACCCCGAGTCGTGGGACAGAGCCCCGCCTCAGGTCCCCTGCTCAGTGGGAGCCTGCTTCTCACTCTCCCTCTGTTGCTCCCTCTGCTTCTGCGCTCTGTCTCTCTCTGCCAAATAAAGAAGATCTTAAAAAATATAAAACCGCAGGATGCATCAGAGTCTGAGCTTCACACCAGTGCGCTTTGGGCTAGCGGTCCTAGCCTGCTGGGAAGAAGTCAACGACGTAGGAGCTCATCCCGAGAAGCCAGCCACAGGCAAACGCAGAAAGGGGCAACCGCAGTGGTTACCAGAGGCCACACTCACCTCCCTCACCTTGCTTCCTTTCTCCCAAAGCCATAAAGCTGCAGGTCCTGACCTCTTCCGTAGTTAGCAGAAGCCGATGAAAGCCACGGACTCACTTCCCAGAAATACACAGCGCGCGCGCGCACACACACACACACACACACACACACACATCCCATGTCAAAGGTTTACAAAATGTCCATGAACGTCCAAGGGCCCTCTATGACTGTGCTGCCCCATACGATAGTGCACGTCCCGTGTGGCAGTTTCAGTTGAATTAATCTGAAAGATTCAGTTTCTCATTCCCACTGGCCACATTTCAAGTGCTCTAGAGACAGAATTTCAGGAAGTCCTATGGGACAGCTCGGCTTTGAAACTCCACAGGCCTAAGGCTAAGGAACCCACCCCTTAAGCGAAGCCCTATCCATCTGGTGGCTTGTAACCCCACTGCCACTCTACTGTTCGCCGTCTTCTGTTTCTGTATATAGGCGGGCCGCCGCACAAGTGGGGGCAGCGCTCACACCTCTGCTGAGCAACCCTGAAGGTCCAGGTGGCTCTGAGTGACCCTCGGTCACCTTGCGCCACTGGCATCATAGCTGCAGCCATGCCTCCAAAGGCTGCAAATCCACAAGGCTTCGTGCCTCTCCGCTCAAGGAGTGCATCCTTCAGCCAGCATCAGCGTGACCGGCCTCCTGCTAGGGCATGCGGGGCTTCCTCGTGCGGGGGCGGGCAGGGGACAGCTTGGGGGGTGGCGGAAACAGACCGCAACAGGGTGGGCCACCGGCCATCTGGGCTGCGTGAAGGACGAAGGACACCGATCGTGTCACGCTCGTCCTGCTGTGTCCAGGTGCTGCTCTAAGCCTCGTATGCATAGGCCGGGTCCCCCAGCCCTCACCCAAAGCTCATGCCCGGAGTCCAGAGGAGGGGCCTGAGGCTTGTGGCTCAGGAGCACTGAATGACGCGTCCCAGGTCACACAGAATATGCCAGAGGGTTATGGCGACCGGGCTAGAGTGGATAGCCCTTGCAATGCTCACGTGTAGCAACATCCAAAGGTTCTTAGTGCAACGTCCGGGGCCAGGCTGGTGGACACAGGGGTGGTCACGTGCACGTCAGCACAGGTCTCCAGACCTGTACCGGCCCCCACCCGCGCCCCCCACATGCTCTCCCTCTCTTTGCTCACAGCCCTGGGGTCCCCGGCCTCGTCCCTGGAGGCCATGAAACAGAAAACGACTCAGGACTCTTCCTGCCCAGTCTTGGAAAACAGCGCTGTTCCCACCCCACCCCTGGGCAAGTTTCTTTTGCACAAGGAATGATTTCTTCCCTTGAGGGAGGGCGGGTGGCAGAGGGAGAGGGAGGGAGAGACTGACAAGCGCGGGAGATCCTGACCTCAGGACCCTGAGTTGAGGGCCTGAGCTGACCCCCAGGATCCCAAGCTCAAGCAACTGAGCCGCTCAGGCCGCGCCCGCCGCCGCGCCTCTGCCCCCCCTCCCCCCACCTCGGGGAAGGTATCTGCAAGGACGCCCAGGGTCTCTCCTTGAACCTTCAGTTTCCCCAGGTTTCCCGCGGCGGCGCATGCAGCTGCACGGAAGCCACGGGCAGCAGGCCGGCCTGGCCCAGAGGAAGCGCTCCTGCAGGGGGATTGCTCGCGAGCACCCATTCCTTGAGAGCGTGCGCGGTCGCCCGCCCTCAGCCCCGAGCCTTCCTCGCGGCTCCGAGGCATCCAGGAAGCGGGCCGCTTGGGCCGTGGACATACGTGCCCTGACCGTGCTGGGCCTCAAGGCTGGCAGCCCGCCCCACACGGGCCCCAACCCTCCAGCACGACCACCAGGGAGGGCCCAGATGGTCCGGCCGTCCCTCCATGCGCTCTCCCGCAGGGCAGCCTCACTGCATGCACCAAAGCTTCTCCCCAAAGCCGCCTGAGCGAGCCCGCGCTCACTCGGCCCCGGGATAAGAAGGCTGCGTGCAAAGCGGGCACGCACTCGGGGAAAAGCGAGGGCGACGCGTCTCGGGAACGTCCAAAATCCGGTTACCAGGCAGCTGCCGGGGCGCCGGGGCGGGTGCGGGTGCGGGTGCGGGTGCGGGTGCAGGCGCGCTCCCCACCAGGATGACCCAGGGCCCCGCCGGGCGCTCCTCGCCCCAGACAACCTGGGCAAGGCCCGGCCTGGGGCGCAGGGAGCGGCGGCAGGGAGTCCGGCGGGCGGGACAGGGGCGGGCCGCGCGTGTCCTTCGTCCACGCACCCGCCGCCCATCTTCCGTCCACGCGCCCGCCCTCTGGCCACGCGCCCCCCACGTGTCGCTCGTCCTCGTCCTCGCGCCCGCCGCCCGTGCTCGTCCACGCGCCCATCATTCTTCCACGCGCCTGTCCTCTGTCCCCGCGCCCCCGCGTGTCCTTTGTCCCCGCGCTCGCCACGCGTCCTTCGTCCACGCGCCCATCGTTCCTCTACGTGCCAGTCCTCCGTCCTCGCGCCCGCCCCGGGTCCTTGGTCCAGGCACGCGCGCGGGGAGCCGCGCCTCCCGCGTCCCAGAGACCCACGCGCCCTCCGGTGGCTCAGACAGGTACTGCGTCGGGGCGCACCACTTTCCCAGGCCGGCAGCGCCCGCCCTGCGGACTCCAGCTCCTGGGCAGGCCCTGAGCCTCCCGCCCCGCCGCCAGGGCCCCAGACGAGGCTGGGCCCCAGACGACGCTGACGTGGGTCGGGCCTCCTGCCGCTTCGGAAGCGTCCCCGTTTCCGGTCTGAAGCGCTTCCAGAGCCCAGGGGCTGCCTGGGTGGCACATCCCCCGTTTTTGATCCTAGCGAGGGCTTCTCTGCCGTCCAGTCGAGAGGAACCGGAGCGGTGGGGACCCCCTCGGGCTCTTCAGCCCAGGTCGCTGATTCTCAAACGTCTCAGTGCAGGGAGAATTTCCTGGGAGGCCCTGCACGGAACACTGCACGTCTCTGGGGCCCCCCTTCCCGACACCCCGACGCCCTGACGCACCGCATCTCGCAGGAGCTGGACAGTTGGCACTTTCAGAAGCTCTCCTGGGCTGATGCCTCTGACCTTGGTCTGGCGGGTCCCAGTGGCCTTGAGCTACCTTCCTACTTTCTTCCCTTGGACACCTGAGCTTCCACCTGGCTAGCCCGGTGCTCTCCTCTCCGCCCTGGGCCGCCAGCAGAGGGCTCGTGGGGGCTGGGGCTGGCCTCGCCGCCCCGCCTCTTGTCTTCCAATTGGTCCCTGGCGGGCGGGGCGGGGCGGGGCGGGGCGGGGCTGGGCCAGTCCCCGCCCCGCGGCTGGGGTCCCATTTTTTCCCTCCTGGCTGAGCCGGCGCCAGGCAGATGCTGTCACTGAGGCCAAGTGGTGCACACGTTGGTCCGCAGCTCAGCTGGAGCCCTTGGTGTTCGGACGCCAGACTTTAGGGCTGCTGCCACTTCCCTGGTGGGAGCAGGGCCTAGTGGTGCGTGGGTCCCGGACAGAGAGGAGACAGCCGCCTGCGATCGGGCCTCCCAAGGCCGCGCAGAATCGGGTCGAGGGGGCGGGAGCCCCACTCCCCGAAGCCACACAGGCCGCGGCCCCTCCGGGCTGTGACTGGGAGCCCGGGGCACGGCGGTCGTGCACCTGCTTTTTAAGGTCTGGCGCCCGCCAGCCCGCCCCGGGCGCAGGCTCCTTGGTCGGCGGCGGTCGCGCCTGCTTTCGGGGTCACGAGGGCTCGGAACCTGACCCTGGCGTCTGGCCCGTGCTCCCAGGAGCCAAAGGCCTCCTGATTGTGACAGCCCGGGAGTTACTGCACCTGCCGCCAGGAGCTGCCCCCAGCCCAGCCCAGCCCAGCCCAGCTGGAGGGCGCAGCCTGGTGGCCTCCTGCCTGCCCCTGTGGATCGGGCCGCTGGGCCCCAGGAAACCGTCAGGCGGCTCCTGGAGCTTTGCCAGCGGTCGGTGGCTTCGGCCCGAGATGCGCACCCTGGAACGGGTCCTAGGTCCCTTGGTGTCCGTGCAGCTCCTGGCCCTCCTGGCCCAGGAGATCCACAGCCGCGTGCAGAAGCTGCTTCTGCAGAGCTGCGAGGAAGCTGTTCCTGTCCTAGGGCAGAAGGAGTAGCAACCGGGGACCCCCTCGCCCTCATTCACACTGAGACTCCACCTCAGATATGGCGTCTGCTCTAAGGTATTGACTCCTAAAACCTCAGGGCACTTGTTCTTCCGAATTTTCTGAGCTGTCTCTTCTCCGTTCGTATCTTTAGCCCGTTCTCCAGTGACTCCCCTTTCAGGGGACCCGGCCCAGTGTTCCGGCTCATCCGTTGTCACGGGTCTAAAACATACAGCAAGGAGGGTCTGCGTGCCCAGGCGTTTCCATCAAGCGTGACTTAGAGGTTTGGAGATGTGGAACCAAGGGCTCTATCCAAAAGAGCCGGTTGTTTTCATAAAGTGCGAGACATCCATGCGATGAACTAGTTCAGAGAAAGTTTTTAAAATGTCCATAAGATATGACAGAAAGCTAGTGGCTGGACTGTGGTGGGAGGGCTAGAATGGGCGCTGCGCACTTAAAAGGTGCTCCCCTTGTAAAAAGCTTATTTGCCTCTGAGTCCTCTCTGCACTGAACGAGGGGCTCATGCTCACACCCCCGAGTTCAAGGGTCACACTCTATTCCTTTCCTAAAAAGGATTGCATTGATTGATTCATGAGAGACACAGAGAGAGGGGCGCCTGGGTGGCTCAGCGGTTGAGCATCTCCTTTGGCTCAGGCCGTGAACCCCGAGTCGTGGGACAGAGCCCCGCCTCAGGTCCCCTGCTCAGTGGGAGCCTGCTTCTCACTCTCCCTCTGTTGCTCCCTCTGCTTCTGCGCTCTGTCTCTCTCTGCCAAATAAAGAGGATCTTAAAAAATATAAAACCGCAGGATGCATCAGAGTCTGAGCTTCACACCAGTGCGCTTTGGGCTAGCGGTCCTAGCCTGCTGGGAAGAAGTCAACGACGTAGGAGCTCATCCCGAGAAGCCAGCCACAGACAAACGCAGAAAGGGGCAACCGCAGTGGTTACCAGAGGCCACACTCACCTCCCTCACCTTGCTTCCTTTCTCCCAAAGCCATAAAGCTGCAGGTCCTGACCTCTTCCGTAGTTAGCAGAAGCTGATGAAAGCCACGGACTCACTTCCCAGAAATACACACAGCGCGCGCGCGCACACACACACACACACACACACACATCCCATGTCAAAGGTTTACAAAATGTCCATGAACGTCCAAGGGCCCTCTATGACTGTGCTGCCCCATACGATAGTGCACGTCCCGTGTGGCAGTTTCAGTTGAATTAATCTGAAAGATTCAGTTTCTCATTCCCACTGGCCACATTTCAAGTGCTCTAGAGACAGAATTTCAGGAAGTGCTATGGGACAGCTCGGCTTTGAAACTCCAGAGGCCTAGGGCTAAGGACCCCACCCCTTAAGCGAAGCCCTATCCATCTGGTGGCTTGTAACCCCACTGCCACTCTACTGTTCGCCGTCTTCTGTTTCTGTATATAGGCGGGCCGACGCACAAGTGGGGGCAGCGTATGCATAGGCCGGGTCCCCCAGCCCTCACCCAAAGCTCATGCCCGGAGTCCAGAGGAGGGGCCTGAGGCTTGTGGCTCAGGAGCACTGAATGACGCGTCCCAAGTCACACAGAATATGCCAGAGGGTTATGGCGACCGGGCTAGAGTGCATAGCCCTTGCAATGCTCACGTGTAGCAACATCCAAAGGTTCTTAGTGCAACGTCTGGGGCCAGGCTGGTGGACACAGGGGTGGTCACGTGCACGTCAGCACAGGTCTCCAGACCTGTACCGGCCCCCACCCGCGCCCCCCACATGCTCTCCCTCTCTTTGCTCACAGCCCTGGGGTCCCCGGCCTCGTCCCTGGAGGCCATGAAACAGAAAACGACTCAGGACTCTTCCTGCCCAGTCTTGGAAAACAGCGCTGTTCCCACCCCATCCCTGGGCAAGTTTCTTTTGCACAAGGAATGATTTCTTCCCTTGAGGGAGGGCGGGTGGCAGAGGGAGAGGGAGGGTGAGACTGACAAGCGCGGGAGATCCTGACCTCAGGACCCTGAGTTGAGGGCCTGAGCTGACCCCCAGGATCCCAAGCTCAAGCAACTGAGCCGCTCAGGCCCCGCCCGCCGCCGCGCCTCTGCCCCCCCTCCCCCCACCTCGGGGAAGGTATCTGCAAGGACGCCCAGGGTCTCTCCTTGAACCTTCAGTTTCCCCAGGTTTCCCGCGGCGGCGCATGCAGCTGCACGGAAGCCACGGGCAGCAGGCCGGCCTGGCCCAGAGGAAGCGCTCCTGCAGGGGGATTGCTCGCGAGCACCCATTCCTTGAGAGCGTGCGCGGTCGCCCGCCCTCAGCCACGAGCCTTCCTCGCGGCTCCGAGGCATCCAGGAAGCGGGCCGCTTGGGCCGTGGACATACGTGCCCTGACCGTGCTGGGCCTCAGAGCTGGCAGCCCGCCGCACACGGGCCCCAACCCTCCAGCACGACCACCAGGGAGGGCCCAGATGGTCCGGCCGTCCCTCCATGCGCTCTCCCGCAGGGCAGCCTCACTGCATGCACCGCGGCTTCTCCCCAAAGCCGCCTGAGCGAGCCCGCGCTCTCTCGGCCCCGGGATAAGAAGGCTGCGTGCCACGCGGGAACGCACTCGGGGAAAAGCGAGGGCGACGCGTCTCGGGAACGTCCAAAATCCGGTTACCAGGCAGCTGCCGGGGCGCCGGGGCGGGTGCGGGTGCGGGTGCGGGTGTGGGTGCGGGCGCGCTCCCCACCAGGATGACCCAGGGCCCCGCCGGGCGCTCCTCGCCCCAGACAACCTGGGCAAGGCCCGGCCTGGGGCGCAGGGAGCGGCGGCAGGGAGTCCGGCGGGCGGGACAGGGGCGGGCCGCGCGTGTCCTTCGTCCACGCACCCGCCGCCCATCTTCCGTCCACGCGCCCGCCCTCTGGCCACGCGCCCCCCACGTGTCGCTCGTCCTCGTCCTCGCGCCCGCCGCCCGTGCTCGTCCACGCGCCCATCATTCTTCCACGCGCCTGTCCTCTGTCCCCGCGCCCCCGCGTGTCCTTTGTCCCCGCGCTCGCCACGCGTCCTTCGTCCACGCGCCCATCGTTCCTCTACGTGCCAGTCCTCCGTCCTCGCGCCCGCCCCGGGTCCTTGGTCCAGGCACGCGCGCGGGGAGCCGCGCCTCCCGCGTCCCAGAGACCCACGCGCCCTCCGGTGGCTCAGACAGGTACTGCGTCGGGGCGCACCACTTTCCCAGGCCGGCAGTGCCCGCCCTGCGGACTCCAGCTCCTGGGCAGGCCCTGAGCCTCCCGCCCCGCCGCCAGGGCCCCAGACGAGGCTGGGCCCCAGACGACGCTGACGTGGGTCGGGCCTCCTGCCGCTTCGGAAGCGTCCCCGTTTCCGGTCTGAAGCGCTTCCAGAGCCCAGGGGCTGCCTGGGTGGCACATCCCCCGTTTTTGATCCCAGCGAGGGCTTCTCTGCCGTCCAGTCGAGAGGAACCGGAGCGGTGGGGACCCCCTCGGGCTCTTCCGCCCAGGTCGCTGATTCTCAAACGTCTCAGTGCAGGGAGAATTTCCTGGGAGGCCCTGCACGGAACACTGCACGTCTCTGGGGCCCCCCTTCCCGACACCCCGACACCCTGACGCACCGCATCTCGCAGGAGCTGGACAGTTGGCACTTTCAGAAGCTCTCCTGGGCTGATGCCTCTGACCTTGGTCTGGCGGGTCCCAGTGGCCTTGAGCTACCTTCCTACTTTCTTCCCTTGGACACCTGAGCTTCCACCTGGCTAGCCCGGTGCTCTCCTCTCCGCCCTGGGCCGCCAGCAGAGGGCTCGTGGGGGCTGGGGTTGGCCTCGCCGCCCCGCCTCTTGTCTTCCAATTGGTCCCTGGCGGGCGGGGCGGGGCGGGGCGGGGCGGGGCTGGGCCAGTCCCCGCCCCGCGGCTGGGGTCCCATTTTTTCCCTCCTGGCTGAGCCGGCGCCAGGCAGATGCTGTCACTGAGGCCAAGTGGTGCACACGTTGGTCCGCAGCTCAGCTGGAGCCCTTGGTGTTCGGACGCCAGACTTTAGGGCTGCTGCCACTTCCCTGGTGGGAGCAGGGCCTAGTGGTGCGTGGGTCCCGGACAGAGAGGAGACAGCCGCTTGCGATCGGGCCTCCCAAGGCCGCGCAGAATCGGGTCGAGGGGGCGGGAGCCCCACTCCCCGAAGCCACACAGGCCGCGGCCCCTCCGGGCTGTGACTGGGAGCCCGGGGCACGGCGGTCGTGCACCTGCTTTTTAAGGTCTGGCGCCCGCCAGCCCGCCCCGGGCGCAGGCTCCTTGGTCGGCGGCGGTCGCGCCTGCTTTCGGGGTCACGAGGGCTCGGAACCTGACCCTGGCGTCTGGCCCGTGCTCCCAGGAGCCAAAGGCCTCCTGATTGTGACAGCCCGGGAGTTACTGCACCTGCCGCCAGGAGCTGCCCCCAGCCCAGCCCAGCCCAGCCCAGCTGGAGGGCGCAGCCTGGTGGCCTCCTGCCTGCCCCTGTGGATCGTGCCGCTGGGCCCCAGGAAACCGTCAGGCGGCTCCTGGAGCTTTGCCAGCGGTCGGTGGCTTCGGCCCGAGATGCGCACCCTGGAACGGGTCCTAGGTCCCTTGGTGTCCGTGCAGCTCCTGGCCCTCCTGGCCCAGGAGATCCACAGCCGCGTGCAGAAGCTGCTTCTGCAGAGCTGCGAGGAAGCTGTTCCTGTCCTAGGGCAGAAGGAGTAGCAACCGGGGACCCCCTCGCCCTCATTCACACTGAGACTCCACCTCAGATATGGCGTCTGCTCTAAGGTATTGACTCCTAAAACCTCAGGGCACTTGTTCTTCCGAATTTTCTGAGCTGTCTCTTCTCCGTTCGTATCTTTAGCCCGTTCTCCAGTGACTCCCCTTTCAGGGGACCCGGCCCAGTGTTCCGGCTCATCCGTTGTCACGGGTCTAAAACATACAGCAAGGAGGGTCTGCGTGCCCAGGCGTTTCCATCAAGCGTGACTTAGAGGTTTGGAGATGTGGAACCAAGGGCTCTATCCAAAAGAGCCGGTTGTTTTCATAAAGTGCGAGACATCCATGCGATGAACTAGTTCAGAGAAAGTTTTTAAAATGTCCATAAGATATGACAGAAAGCTAGTGGCTGGACTGTGGTGGGAGGGCTAGAATGGGCGCTGCGCACTTAAAAGGTGCTCCCCTTGTAAAAAGCTTATTTGCCTCTGAGTCCTCTCTGCACTGAACGAGGGGCTCATGCTCACACCCCCCGAGTTCAAGGGTCACACTCTATTCCTTTCCTAAAAAGGATTGCATTGATTGATTCATGAGAGACACAGAGAGAGGGGCGCCTGGGTGGCTCAGCGGTTGAGCATCTCCTTTGGCTCAGGCCGTGAACCCCGAGTCGTGGGACAGAGCCCCGCCTCAGGTCCCCTGCTCAGTGGGAGCCTGCTTCTCACTCTCCCTCTGTTGCTCCCTCTGCTTCTGCGCTCTGTCTCTCTCTGCCAAATAAAGAAGATCTTAAAAAATATAAAACCGCAGGATGCATCAGAGTCTGAGCTTCACACCAGTGCGCTTTGGGCTAGCGGTCCTAGCCTGCTGGGAAGAAGTCAACGACGTAGGAGCTCATCCCGAGAAGCCAGCCACAGGCAAACGCAGAAAGGGGCAACCGCAGTGGTTACCAGAGGCCACACTCACCTCCCTCACCTTGCTTCCTTTCTCCCAAAGCCATAAAGCTGCAGGTCCTGACCTCTTCCGTAGTTAGCAGAAGCTGATGAAAGCCACGGACTCACTTCCCAGAAATACACAGCGCGCGCGCACACACACACACACACACACACACACACACATCCCATGTCAAAGGTTTACAAAATGTCCATGAACGTCCAAGGGCCCTCTATGACTGTGCTGCCCCATACGATAGTGCACGTCCCGTGTGGCAGTTTCAGTTGAATTAATCTGAAAGATTCAGTTTCTCATTCCCACTGGCCACATTTCAAGTGCTCTAGAGACAGAATTTCAGGAAGTGCTATGGGACAGCTCGGCTTTGAAACTCCACAGGCCTAAGGCTAAGGACCCCATCCCTTAAGCGAAGCCCTATCCATCTGGTGGCTTGTAACCCCACTGCCACTCTACCGTTCGCCGTCTTCTGTTTCTGTATATAGGCGGGCCGACGCACAAGTGGGGGCAGCGTATGCATAGGCCGGGTCCCCCAGCCCTCACCCAAAGCTCATGCCCGGAGTCCAGAGGAGGGGCCTGAGGCTTGTGGCTCAGGAGCACTGAATGACGCGTCCCAGGTCACACAGAATATGCCAGAGGGTTATGGCGACCGGGCTAGAGTGGATAGCCCTTGCAATGCTCACGTGTAGCAACATCCAAAGGTTCTTAGTGCAACATCTGGGGCCAGGCTGGTGGACACAGGGGTGGTCACGTGCACGTCAGCACAGGTCTCCAGACCTGTACCGGCCCCCACCCGCGCCCCCCACATGCTCTCCCTCTCTTTGCTCACAGCCCTGGGGTCCCCGGCCTCGTCCCGGGAGGCCATGAACCAGAAAACGACTCAGGACTCTTCCTGCCCAGTCTTGGAAAACAGCGCTGTTCCCACCCCATCCCTGGGCAAGTTTCTTTTGCACAAGGAATGATTTCTTCCCTTGAGGGAGGGCGGGTGGCAGAGGGAGAGGGAGGGAGAGAATGACAAGCGAGGGAGATCCTGACCTCAGGACCCTGAGTTGAGGGCCTGAGCTGACCCCCAGGATCCCAAGCTCAAGCAACTGAGCCGCTCAGGCCCCGCCCGCCGCCGCGCCTCTGCCCCCCCTCCCCCCACCTCGGGGAAGGTATCTGCAAGGACGCCCAGGGTCTCTCCTTGAACCTTCAGTTTCCCCAGGTTTCCCGCGGCGGCGCATGCAGCTGCACGGAAGCCACGGGCAGCAGGCCGGCCTGGCCCAGAGGAAGCGCTCCTGCAGGGGGATTGCTCGCGAGCACCCATTCCTTGAGAGCGTGCGCGGTCGCCCGCCCTCAGCCCCGAGCCTTCCTCGCGGCTCCGAGGCATCCAGGAAGCGGCCGCTTGGGCCGTGGACATACGTGCCCTGACCGTGCTGGGCCTCAGAGCTGGCAGCCCTCCCCACACGGGCCCCAACCCTCCAGCACGACCACCAGGGAGGGCCCAGATGGTCCGGCCGTCCCTCCATGCGCTCTCCCGCAGGGCAGCCTCACTGCATGCACCGCGGCTTCTCCCCAAAGCCGCCTGAGCAAGCCCGCGCTCACTCGGCCCCGGGATAAGAAGGCTGCGTGCCACGCGGGAACGCACTCGGGGAAAAGCGAGGGCGACGCGTCTCGGGAACGTCCAAAATCCGGTTACCAGGCAGCTGCCGGGGCGCCGGGGCGGGTACGGGTGCGGGTGCGAGTGCGGGTGCGGGTGCGGGCGCGCTCCCCACCAGGATGACCCAGGGTCCCGCCGGGCGCTCCTCGCCCCAGACAACCTGGGCAAGGCCCGGCCTGGGGCGCAGGGAGCGGCGGCAGGGAGTCCGGCGGGCGGGACAGGGGCGGGCCGCGCGTGTCCTTCGTCCACGCACCCGCCGCCCATCTTCCGTCCACGCGCCCGCCCTCTGGCCACGCGCCCCCCACGTGTCGCTCGTCCTCGTCCTCGCGCCCGCCGCCCGTGCTCGTCCACGCGCCCATCATTCTTCCACGCGCCTGTCCTCTGTCCCCGCGCCCCCGCGTGTCCTTTGTCCCCGCGCTCGCCACGCGTCCTTCGTCCACGCGCCCATCGTTCCTCTACGTGCCAGTCCTCCGTCCTCGCGCCCGCCCCGGGTCCTTGGTCCAGGCACGCGCGCGGGGAGCCGCGCCTCCCGCGTCCCAGAGACCCACGCGCCCTCCGGTGGCTCAGACAGGTACTGCGTCGGGGCGCACCACTTTCCCAGGCCGGCAGTGCCCGCCCTGCGGACTCCAGCTCCTGGGCAGGCCCTGAGCCTCCCGCCCCGCCGCCAGGGCCCCAGACGAGGCTGGGCCCCAGACGACGCTGACGTGGGTCGGGCCTCCTGCCGCTTCGGAAGCGTCCCCGTTTCCGGTCTGAAGCGCTTCCAGAGCCCAGGGGCTGCCTGGGTGGCACATCCCCCGTTTTTGATCCTAGCGAGGGCTTCTCTGCCGTCCAGTCGAGAGGAACCGGAGCGGTGGGGACCCCCTCGGGCTCTTCCGCCCAGGTCGCTGATTCTCAAACGTCTCAGTGCAGGGAGAATTTCCTGGGAGGCCCTGCACGGAACACTGCACGTCTCTGGGGCCCCCCTTCCCGACACCCCGACGCCCTGACGCACCGCATCTCGCAGGAGCTGGACAGTTGGCACTTTCAGAAGCTCTCCTGGGCTGATGCCTCTGACCTTGGTCTGGCGGGTCCCAGTGGCCTTGAGCTACCTTCCTACTTTCTTCCCTTGGACACCTGAGCTTCCACCTGGCTAGCCCGGTGCTCTCCTCTCCGCCCTGGGCCGCCAGCAGAGGGCTCGTGGGGGCTGGGGTTGGCCTCGCCGCCCCGCCTCTTGTCTTCCAATTGGTCCCTGGCGGGCGGGGCGGGGCGGGGAGGGGCGGGGCTGGGCCAGTCCCCGCCCCGCGGCTGGGGTCCCATTTTTTCCCTCCTGGCTGAGCCGGCGCCAGGCAGATGCTGTCACTGAGGCCAAGTGGTGCACACGTTGGTCCGCAGCTCAGCTGGAGCCCTTGGTGTTCGGACGCCAGACTTTAGGGCTGCTGCCACTTCCCTGGTGGGAGCAGGGCCTAGTGGTGCGTGGGTCCCGGACAGAGAGGAGACAGCCGCTTGCGATCGGGCCTCCCAAGGCCGCGCAGAATCGGGTCGAGGGGGCGGGAGCCCCACTCCCCGAAGCCACACAGGCCGCGGCCCCTCCGGGCTGTGACTGGGAGCCCGGGGCACGGCGGTCGTGCACCTGCTTTTTAAGGTCTGGCGCCCGCCAGCCCGCCCCGGGCGCAGGCTCCTTGGTCGGCGGCGGTCGCGCCTGCTTTCGGGGTCACGAGGGCTCGGAACCTGACCCTGGCGTCTGGCCCGTGCTCCCAGGAGCCAAAGGCCTCCTGATTGTGACAGCCCGGGAGTTACTGCACCTGCCGCCAGGAGCTGCCCCCAGCCCAGCCCAGCCCAGCCCAGCTGGAGGGCGCAGCCTGGTGGCCTCCTACCTGCCCCTGTGGATCGTGCCGCTGGGCCCCAGGAAACCGTCAGGCGGCTCCTGGAGCTTTGCCAGCGGTCGGTGGCTTCGGCCCGAGATGCGCACCCTGGAACGGGTCCTAGGTCCCTTGGTGTCCGTGCAGCTCCTGGCCCTCCTGGCCCAGGAGATCCACAGCCGCGTGCAGAAGCTGCTTCTGCAGAGCTGCGAGGAAGCTGTGCCTCTCGCAGAGTCTAGGCAGAGCTTGGGGGCGAGGGACTAGGTCAGAGAGAGAATGAGCGCGGACTCCTATCTGCTCTGGGTCGGTCCCGAATCTGAGAGCCTGTGGACTCTTACTTGCCCATTCGGATTTTCTTGATTGGCCCGGGGAGACCTGACTTGGGCATGTGACCTTCAGTGGTTTCATCGGCCCCCTGGATCCTGCAGATTCTCCCCGGGCGCACCTGTCTCCGCGGGGAGGCGGTGTTGCTGCTGAGGTCGTCAGGGTGCGCTCCACTGGGATCCCAGGGGTTCGCATCCTGGCTCTGCTGGCTGCCCACTAATGGAGTGACTCTGGGCAGGTGACTGACTGTTCCCTCTTGGGCCTCACAGGCTCCTGGGGGAGGGTTCCGTTTGGAGGACTCCAAGAGGAGCAGCACGTCCGTGGTCCGCGTGACGACACTGCTGGTGCCGCTGCTGGTGCGTAGTGAGTGCTTCCACCGGGCGGTCCGGGCGTGGCGGCCGCGCGTCTGGTCCCAGCTGCTCGGCAGAGATGCAGAGATGCCGGGGGCAGAGGCGGGAGGACTGCCCTAGCCCAGGAGTTCTGGGCTGGCGTGCGCTCTGCTGGTCGGCTGTGCGGGCTACGTTCGTTCCCAAGTTCGCCTTCACTTGGGCTAACCTCCCCGAAGCAGGAGACCTCCAGGCTGCCCGAGGAGAGGGTCGCCTGGTGGACACGGGGAGAACCGGGGTCTGAGCAAACACACTCAAGGAGAGCGGTTGTTACCTTGGGGTCCGTCAGCGTCAGCGGCCTGGTCCCGTCCGCAGAGCTGAGTCTCACTTGACGGTGAGCTCACTAAAAGAGTTTGGCACTGAGGCTTTGAGGCCTGGATTCCCGGAGCGGCCCCCACCCCCACCCCCACCCCCACCCCCACCCCCAGGTGGGCTTCCCTAGCAGTGATGACTGGGAGCACCTGGAAGTCGTGGGGAGGGAAAGGGGCAGTGCGGTGCTTGGGAGGATCTGTGGGGAAAGGGGGAAGTGGGACAGAGGTCTCCCCACCCCCTCCACAAACAATCACAGACTGACCCTCACGAACGCCCGGAGTGGAAATCCTCCTTTGGTCCTGGTGTGTCCAAAGTGACCGACCGAGGTCTTCTCTCCGCCCTGCCCTCAAACCCCTGCCAGAGCTTCCCTGGCCCTTGGGCCCTTTTCTGAGGAGAGGTGATGGCAGCTTGCCTTTGAGGCCACACACAGTGGGCTGGGAACCCAAAGGCTTCGCAAGCAGACTGTGCTTCAGCAGCCGGTGGGCACGAAAGTCACTGAGCTTCAAGCGAGGGTGGGTGCACCCTGGGCGAAGCCCGGGCTGCACAGCCCCTAGGGCTGCGTTCCCAAAGAACCCCAAAGGCCTAAGGACCACAGGTGGCAGGTGAGAAGGCCAGGGTGTGGCCTCACCGCAACCAGTGGGCTGGAGCATTAGCTGCTAAAGAGAGGCAATTTCTAAAGTCAGTGTCTTGTCTGTGGACCCAAGGGCCTCAGAAATGGTGGTTCGGAATTTGCTGGAGGTGGGGCAGATCTTTGGGTAGCGTCCCTCTTTTCAATTCAACTTTTCATTCTGACATGATTGTAGCTGACCTGCAGTTGAACAAAGAGAGGGGTCTCCTTTACCCTTCCAGGAGTCCGGCCAATGGGAATCGCAAAAAGTCTACTTCCAATCCAGCATATTGGCATGAGGAAGGCCTGGCTCTACTCACCCGCACCCTGTCCTGCCCATCCACCCCTTTGACACAGTCCCCGATCTTCTCTGGCCTCTGGCAACCACTAATGTGTCCGATGTCCTTTTGTTGTTGTTGTTGTTGTTGTTGTTGTTGTTAAACGTAGCCTCCGTGCCCGGTGCAGAACCCAGTGCAGGGCCTGAACCCTCGACCCTGAGATCCAGATGTGAGCTGAGATCAAGAGTCAGGCGCTCACCCAATGAGTTCCCCAGGTGCTCCATTCTGTTCTCCCCTCACATCATTTTGTCATTTCAAGAATGTTTTCTACATGCAATCCTATGGTCTGTAGCCTTTGGAGATGGGCTTCTTCGCCCCCACCCAGCACAATTCCCTGGAGATTTCTCCAAGTCATTCTGTGTAACCAACCACATTTGTTTCTTTGTATGGCTGTATAGGTATACTGCAGGGGTGTTGCAACAGTCATCCAGTGAAGGGCCGCTGGGTTGTTTCGAGCTGTTGGCTACTACAAAGAGCCTGGTATGAACATGTACTTGTAATTTTTAAAACAAGAGTTACATTGGTTTGAGAGAGAGAGAGAGAGAGGGAGAGAGAGAGGGAGGGAGAGACAGAAAGCCTGAGAGTGAGAACACAGGGAGGATGAGCTGCAAACAGAGGGAGAGGGAGAAGCAGGGAGCCCGATGCGGGGCTCGAACCCAGGACGCTGGGATCATGACCTGAGCTGAAGGCAGGCGCTTCAGCGACCGAGCCACCCAGGCGCCCCCTGGCGCCGTGTACTCGTAAGAGTTATTTTTAGGATTGATGCTTTATGAGTTCATTCTGACATCTCCTTAATTCTGGAGTTAGTATCACTTGACTGTCTGTTGTCGTCCAAGTGGAGGATTTCCTGGTTCTTCGTACGAAGGATGAATTTCCATCGTGTCCTAGCCATTTCGGATAGTACGGGAGGACACACCGGGCTCTCTTTCCACTTGGTATTTGAGCAAGCAGTCGTCCTGTGGAGGTTTGGCCTGCAGGTGCTGGCCTAGTGTTGTGGGCTGTGGTTGCAAGGACAAGATGATTTTCCAAGTCCGCGTGGCGCTGTTTCTCAATTATCTGTTTTACAGACATCTGTTCAAGCTACGCGCGTGCGGCTGGCAGCGGGACCCGGAGACCAAGGGTTGCCTGAGCCAGCCTTTGGGGGGCGGGGGGCGCTGGGGCCTTGGCGGTGCTCCTTTGGTCGCCTGGGTTTATGCTGCTGCTGGGACTTCCACTTGTCCCTGCGGATCTTGCTGGAGGAAATGGAAGAGATCTCCCCAGGCCAGGCTACCTTAGGATTCTCGGTGGGGCAAAGGATTCCAGTGCCTTCGGGGCAAGCCACCGTTTCCAGTGTTGGGAGCTTTGGGAGGCAGGATGCCCTCTACCAGTGGAAGAAGGGGACCATTCTGGGCCAAACGCTTGGAGCCTGATTCGCCGCGTCGCGTCGGTGCCTGCGGGCAGCAGGGCGTCTCGGGGTGGGGTGGAGGAGGGCATTTTCGGGCCCAGCTGGGAAGGACAGGGTTGCTGGGCCAGGCGCTTTGTTGTGCCGGGATCCCCCTTGCTGGAGTCCCATGGTTTGGGCGTGTCCTTGTCTGAGGGGGGATCTCAGGCTAGGTGGAAAACGAGAGTGCTTCCCAGGCGCGATGCCCCTTGTGGTGACGTGTCCTTTGCATGTGACCCAGTGACAAGGTGTCTCCGTGTCAGGAGGGGAACCTTGGACGTTGGTGGGGAGAGGAGTCCTCTTGGAGCTTGGCGGAGGGCCGACTGGACCATAGGAGGCTTGGAGCACCGCAGCCCAGCGGGGAAGGGACCTGTTATTCCTTTACTGTGTCCCCATCATTTCAGGTATGGTTACCCCTCCTCCCCCCCGACAGTTGCCTTCTCTTAGGAGACTTGAGTCCTACGGGGCAGGGCCCAGGGGTTGGGGAAGGCACACCACGTGCTACTAATCCGCGGGATGCTACCCAGTCGGGGCGCTGTTGTCCTGGGCATTTCTCTCTTCTCCATCATTATCTGTCCCCTGACTTCTCTCTTGCCCCCTCAGGGGGCCTCGGGGGACAAGGTGATGGAACCGGGTGGTGTGCAAGGTGCTGCTGTGTCCCCCCCAAGACAAACACACCCCCCGCCTGCCGGTGCCCCTCCTCCTTGCTGCCTGCTCCTCTCCTTGGGGCCCTTGCTGCTACGTGCACCTTCTCTTCAGACGGTGCTCGCAGCAGGACCTGGATGTCATGTGGCCTTGTCTGGGATCAGGTCATCCTCCGCCAAGGGGCCTAGTAGCCTTGGACTCAAGCCTCATCTGGCAGAGCTGGAGGAAGGGAGGCTGCCAGATGTCCTAGGGCAGAAGGAGTGGCGACCGGAGACCCCCTGGCCCCCATACACACACTCAGACTCCATCTCAGATACGGCGCCTGCTCCGAGTTATTGACTCCTAAAACCTCAGGGCACTTGTTCTTCTGGATTGGATTCTCTGAGCTGTCTCTTCTCCGCTCGTATCTTTAGCCCGTTCTCCAGTGACTCCCATTTCAGGGGACCCGGCCCAGTGTTCCCGCTCATCCATTGTCACGGGTCTAAAACATACAGCAAGGAGGGTCTGCGTGCCCAGGTGTTTCCATCAAGCGTGACTTAGAGATTTGGAGATGTGGAGCCAAGGGCTCTATCCAAAAGAGCAGGTTGTCTTCATAAAGTACGAGACGTCCATGAGACGAACTATTTCACAGAAAATTGTTAAAATGCCCATAAGATATGACAAAAAGCTAGTGGCTGGACTGTGGTGGGAGGGCTAGAATGGGCGCTGCGCACTTAAAAGGTGCTCCCTTTGTAAAAAGCTTATTTGCCTCTGAGTCCTCTCTGCACTGAACGAGGGGCTCATGCTCACACCCCCGAGTTCAAGGGTCACACTCTATTCCTTTCCTAAAAAGGATTGCATTGATTGATTCATGAGAGACACAGAGAGAGGGGCGCCTGGGTGGCTCAGCGGTTGAGCATCTCCTTTGGCTCAGGCCGTGAACCCCGAGTCGTGGGACAGAGCCCCGCCTCAGGTCCCCTGCTCAGTGGGAGCCTGCTTCTCACTCTCCCTCTGTTGCTCCCTCTGCTTCTGCGCTCTGTCTCTCTCTGCCAAATAAAGAAGATCTTAAAAAATATAAAACCGCAGGATGCATCAGAGTCTGAGCTTCACACCAGTGCGCTTTGGGCTAGCGGTCCTAGCCTGCTGGGAAGAAGTCAACGACGTAGGAGCTCATCCCGAGAAGCCAGCCACAGACAAACGCAGAAAGGGGCAACCGCAGTGGTTACCAGAGGCCACACTCACCTCCCTCACCTTGCTTCCTTTCTCCCAAAGCCATAAAGCTGCAGGTCCTGACCTCTTCCGTAGTTAGCAGAAGCTGATGAAAGCCACGGACTCACTTCCCAGAAATACACAACACACACACACACACACACACACACACGCACATCCGATGTCAAAGGTTTACAAAATGTCCATGAACGTCCAAGGGCCCTCTATGACTGTGCTGCCCCATACGATAGTGCAAGTCCCGTGTGGCAGTTTCAGTTGAATTAATCTGAAAGATTCAGTTTCTCATTCCCACTGGCCACATTTCAAGTGCTCTAGAGACAGAATTTCAGGAAGTGCTATGGGACAGCTCGGCTTTGAAACTCCACAGGCCTAAGGCTAAGGACCCCACCCCTTAAGCGAAGCCCTATCCTTCTGGTGGCTTGTAACCCCACTGCCACTCTACTGTTCGCCGTCTTCTGTTTCTGTATATAGGCGGGCCGACGCACAAGTGGGGGCAGCGTATGCATAGGCCGGGCCCCCCAGCCCTCACCCAAAGCTCATGCCCGGAGTCCAGAGGAGGGGCCTGAGGCTTGTGGCTCAGGAGCACTGAATGACGCGTCCCAGGTCACACAGAATATGCCAGAGGGTTATGGCGACCGGGCTAGAGTGGATAGCCCTTGCAATGCTCACGTGTAGCAACATCCAAAGGTTCTTAGTGCAACGTCTGGGGCCAGGCTGGTGGACACAGGGGTGGTCACGTGCACGTCAGCACAGGTCTCCAGACCTGTACCGGCCCCCACCCGCGCCCCCCACATGCTCTCCCTCTCTTTGCTCACAGCCCTGGGGTCCCCGGCCTCGTCCCTGGAGGCCATGAAACAGAAAACGACTCCGGACTCTTCCTGCCCAGTCTTGGAAAACAGCGCTGTTCCCACCCCATCCCTGGGCAAGTTTCTTTTGCACAAGGAATGATTTCTTCCCTTGAGGGAGGGCGGGTGGCAGAGGGAGAGGGAGGGAGAGACTGACAAGCGAGGGAGATCCTGACCTCAGGACCCTGAGTTGAGGGCCTGAGCTGACCCCCAGGATCCCAAGCTCAAGCAACTGAGCCGCTCAGGCCCCGCCCGCCGCCGCGCCTCTGCCCCCCCTCCCCCCACCTCGGGGAAGGTATCTGCAAGGACGCCCAGGGTCTCTCCTTGAACCTTCAGTTTCCCCAGGTTTCCCGCGGCGGCGCATGCAGCTGCACGGAAGCCACGGGCAGCAGGCCGGCCTGGCCCAGAGGAAGCGCTCCTGCAGGGGGATTGCTCGCGAGCACCCATTCCTTGAGAGCGTGCGCGGTCGCCCGCCCTCAGCCCCGAGCCTTCCTCGCGGCTCCGAGGCATCCAGGAAGCGGGCCGCTTGGGCCGTGGACATACGTGCCCTGACCGTGCTGGGCCTCAGAGCTGGCAGCCCGCCCCACACGGGCCCCAACCCTCCAGCACGACCACCAGGGAGGGCCCAGATGGTCCGGCCGTCCCTCCATGCGCTCTCCCGCAGGGCAGCCTCACTGCATGCACCGCGGCTTCTCCCCAAAGCCGCCTGAGCGAGCCCGCGCTCACTCGGCCCCGGGATAAGAAGGCTGCGTGCAAAGCGGGCACGCACTCGGGGAAAAGCGAGGGCGACGCGTCTCGGGAACGTCCAAAATCCGGTTACCAGGCAGCTGCCGGGGCGCCGGGGCGGGTGCGGGTGCGGGTGCGGGTGCGGGTGCGGGTGCGGGTGCGGGCGCGCTCCCCACCAGGATGACCCAGGGCCCCGCCGGGCGCTCCTCGCCCCAGACAACCTGGGCAAGGCCCGGCCTGGGGCGCAGGGAGCGGCGGCAGGGAGTCCGGCGGGCGGGACAGGGGCGGGCCGCGCGTGTCCTTCGTCCACGCACCCGCCGCCCATCTTCCGTCCACGCGCCCGCCCTCTGGCCACGCGCCCCCCACGTGTCGCTCGTCCTCGTCCTCGCGCCCGCCGCCCGTGCTCGTCCACGCGCCCATCATTCTTCCACGCGCCTGTCCTCTGTCCCCGCGCCTCCGCGTGTCCTTTGTCCCCGCGCTCGCCACGCGTCCTTCGTCCACGCGCCCATCGTTCCTCTACGTGCCAGTCCTCCGTCCTCGCGCCCGCCCCGGGTCCTTGGTCCAGGCACGCGCGCGGGGAGCCGCGCCTCCCGCGTCCCAGAGACCCACGCGCCCTCCGGTGGCTCAGACAGGTACTGCGTCGGGGCGCACCACTTTCCCAGGCCGGCAGCGCCCGCCCTGCGGACTCCAGCTCCTGGGCAGGCCCTGAGCCTCCCGCCCCGCCGCCAGGGCCCCAGACGAGGCTGGGCCCCAGACGACGCTGACGTGGGTCGGGCCTCCTGCCGCTTCGGAAGCGTCCCCGTTTCCGGTCTGAAGCGCTTCCAGAGCCCAGGGGCTGCCTGGGTGGCACATCCCCCGTTTTTGATCCTAGCGAGGGCTTCTCTGCCGTCCAGTCGAGAGGAACCGGAGCGGTGGGGACCCCCTCGGGCTCTTCCGCCCAGGTCGCTGATTCTCAAACGTCTCAGTGCAGGGAGAATTTCCTGGGAGGCCCTGCACGGAACACTGCACGTCTCTGGGGCCCCCCTTCCCGACACCCCGACGCCCTGACGCACCGCATCTCGCAGGAGCTGGACAGTTGGCACTTTCAGAAGCTCTCCTGGGCTGATCCCTCTGACCTTGGTCTGGCGGGTCCCAGTGGCCTTGAGCTACCTTCCTACTTTCTTCCCTTGGACACCTGAGCTTCCACCTGGCTAGCCCGGTGCTCTCCTCTCCGCCCTGGGCCGCCAGCAGAGGGCTCGTGGGGGCTGGGGCTGGCCTCGCCGCCCCGCCTCTTGTCTTCCAATTGGTCCCTGGCGGGCGGGGCGGGGCGGGGCGGGGCGGGGCTGGGCCAGTCCCCGCCCCGCGGCTGGGGTCCCATTTTTTCCCTCCTGGCTGAGCCGGCGCCAGGCAGATGCTGTCACTGAGGCCAAGTGGTGCACACGTTGGTCCGCAGCTCAGCTGGAGCCCTTGGTGTTCGGACGCCAGACTTTAGGGCTGCTGCCACTTCCCTGGTGGGAGCAGGGCCTAGTGGTGCGTGGGTCCCGGACAGAGAGGAGACAGCCGCCTGCGATCGGGCCTCCCAAGGCCGCGCAGAATCGGGTCGAGGGGGCGGGAGCCCCACTCCCCGAAGCCACACAGGCCGCGGCCCCTCCGGGCTGTGACTGGGAGCCCGGGGCACGGCGGTCGTGCACCTGCTTTTTAAGGTCTGGCGCCCGCCAGCCCGCCCCGGGCGCAGGCTCCTTGGTCGGCGGCGGTCGCGCCTGCTTTCGGGGTCACGAGGGCTCGGAACCTGACCCTGGCGTCTGGCCCGTGCTCCCAGGAGCCAAAGGCCTCCTGATTGTGACAGCCCGGGAGTTACTGCACCTGCCGCCAGGAGCTGTCCCCAGCCCAGCCCAGCCCAGCCCAGCTGGAGGGCGCAGCCTGGTGGCCTCCTGCCTGCCCCTGTGGATCGTGCCGCTGGGCCCCAGGAAACCGTCAGGCGGCTCCTGGAGCTTTGCCAGCGGTCGGTGGCTTCGGCCCGAGATGCGCACCCTGGAACGGGTCCTAGGTCCCTTGGTGTCCGTGCAGCTCCTGGCCCTCCTGGCCCAGGAGATCCACAGCCGCGTGCAGAAGCTGCTTCTGCAGAGCTGCGAGGAAGCTGTTCCTGTCCTAGGGCAGAAGGAGTAGCAACCGGGGACCCCCTCGCCCTCATTCACACTGAGACTCCACCTCAGATATGGCATCTGCTCTAAGGTATTGACTCCTAAAACCTCAGGGCACTTGTTCTTCCGAATTCTCTGAGCTGTCTCTTCTCCGTTCATATCTTTAGACCGTTCTCCAGTGACTCCCCTTTCAGGGGACCCGGCCCAGTGTTCCAGCTCATCCGTTGTCACGGGTCTAAAACATACAGCAAGGAGGGTCTGCGTGCCCAGGCGTTTCCATCAAGCGTGACTTAGAGGTTTGGAGATGTGGAACCAAGGGCTCTATCCAAAAGAGCCGGTTGTTTTCATAAAGTGCGAGACATCCATGCGATGAACTAGTTCAGAGAAAGTTTTTAAAATGTCCATAAGATATGACAGAAAGCTAGTGGCTGGACTGTGGTGGGAGGGCTAGAATGGGCGCTGCGCACTTAAAAGGTGCTCCCCTTGTAAAAAGCTTATTTGCCTCTGAGTCCTCTCTGCACTGAACGACGGGCTCATGGTCACACCCCCGAGTTCAAGGGTCACACTCTATTCCTTTCCTAAAAAGGATTGCATTGATTGATTCATGAGAGACACAGAGAGAGGGGCGCCTGGGTGGCTCAGCGGTTGAGCATCTCCTTTGGCTCAGGCCGTGAACCCCGAGTCGTGGGACAGAGCCCCGCCTCAGGTCCCCTGCTCAGTGGGAGCCTGCTTCTCACTCTCCCTCTGTTGCTCCCTCTGCTTCTGCGCTCTGTCTCTCTCTGCCAAATAAAGAGGATCTTAAAAAATATAAAACCGCAGGATGCATCAGAGTCTGAGCTTCACACCAGTGCGCTTTGGGCTAGCGGTCCTAGCCTGCTGGGAAGAAGTCAACGACGTAGGAGCTCATCCCGAGAAGCCAGCCACAGGCAAACGCAGAAAGGGGCAACCGCAGTGGTTACCAGAGGCCACACTCACCTCCCTCACCTTGCTTCCTTTCTCCCAAAGCCATAAAGCTGCAGGTCCTGACCTCTTCCGTAGTTAGCAGAAGCTGATGAAAGCCACGGACTCACTTCCCAGAAATACACAGCGCGCGCGCACACACACACACACACACACACACATCCCATGTCAAAGGTTTACAAAATGTCCATGAACGTCCAAGGGCCCTCTATGACTGTGCTGCCCCATACGATAGTGCACGTCCCGTGTGGCAGTTTCAGTTGAATTAATCTGAAAGATTCAGTTTCTCATTCCCACTGGCCACATTTCAAGTGCTCTAGAGACAGAATTTCAGGAAGTCCTATGGGACAGCTCGGCTTTGAAACTCCACAGGCCTAAGGCTAAGGACCCCATCCCTTAAGCGAAGCCCTATCCATCTGGTGGCTTGTAACCCCACTGCCACTCTACTGTTCGCCGTCTTCTGTTTCTGTATATAGGCGGGCCGACGCACAAGTGGGGGCAGCGTATGCATAGGCCGGGTCCCCCAGCCCTCACCCAAAGCTCATGCCCGGAGTCCAGAGGAGGGGCCTGAGGCTTGTGGCTCAGGAGCACTGAATGACGCGTCCCAGGTCACACAGAATATGCCAGAGGGTTATGGCGACCGGGCTAGAGTGGATAGCCCTTGCAATGCTCACGTGTAGCAACATCCAAAGGTTCTTAGTGCAACATCTGGGGCCAGGCTGGTGGACACAGGGGTGGTCACGTGCACGTCAGCACAGGTCTCCAGACCTGTACCGGCCCCCACCCGCGCCCCCCACATGCTCTCCCTCTCTTTGCTCACAGCCCTGGGGTCCCCGGCCTCGTCCCTGGAGGCCATGAACCAGAAAACGACTCAGGACTCTTCCTGCCCAGTCTTGGAAAACAGCGCTGTTCCCACCCCATCCCTGGGCAAGTTTCTTTTGCACAAGGAATGATTTCTTCCCTTGAGGGAGGGCGGGTGGCAGAGGGAGAGGGAGGGAGAGAATGACAAGCGAGGGAGATCCTGACCTCAGGACCCTGAGTTGAGGGCCTGAGCTGACCCCCAGGATCCCAAGCTCAAGCAACTGAGCCGCTCAGGCCCCGCCCGCCGCCGCGCCTCTGCCCCCCCTCCCCCCACCTCGGGGAAGGTATCTGCAAGGACGCCCAGGGTCTCTCCTTGAACCTTCAGTTTCCCCAGGTTTCCCGCGGCGGCGCATGCAGCTGCACGGAAGCCACGGGCAGCAGGCCGGCCTGGCCCAGAGGAAGCGCTCCTGCAGGGGGATTGCTCGCGAGCACCCATTCCTTGAGAGCGTGCGCGGTCGCCCGCCCTCAGCCCCGAGCCTTCCTCGCGGCTCCGAGGCATCCAGGAAGCGGCCGCTTGGGCCGTGGACATACGTGCCCTGACCGTGCTGGGCCTCAGAGCTGGCAGCCCGCCCCACACGGGCCCCAACCCTCCAGCACGACCACCAGGGAGGGCCCAGATGGTCCGGCCGTCCCTCCATGCGCTCTCCCGCAGGGCAGCCTCACTGCATGCACCGCGGCTTCTCCCCAAAGCCGCCTGAGCAAGCCCGCGCTCACTCGGCCCCGGGATAAGAAGGCTGCGTGCCACGCGGGAACGCACTCGGGGAAAAGCGAGGGCGACGCGTCTCGGGAACGTCCAAAATCCGGTTACCAGGCAGCTGCCGGGGCGCCGGGGCGGGTACGGGTGCGGGTGCGAGTGCGGGTGCGGGTGCGGGCGCGCTCCCCACCAGGATGACCCAGGGCCCCGCCGGGCGCTCCTCGCCCCAGACAACCTGGGCAAGGCCCGGCCTGGGGCGCAGGGAGCGGCGGCAGGGAGTCCGGCGGGCGGGACAGGGGCGGGCCGCGCGTGTCCTTCGTCCACGCACCCGCCGCCCATCTTCCGTCCACGCGCCCGCCCTCTGGCCACGCGCCCCCCACGTGTCGCTCGTCCTCGTCCTCGCGCCCGCCGCCCGTGCTCGTCCACGCGCCCATCATTCTTCCACGCGCCTGTCCTCTGTCCCCGCGCCCCCGCGTGTCCTTTGTCCCCGCGCTCGCCACGCGTCCTTCGTCCACGCGCCCATCGTTCCTCTACGTGCCAGTCCTCCGTCCTCGCGCCCGCCCCGGGTCCTTGGTCCAGGCACGCGCGCGGGGAGCCGCGCCTCCCGCGTCCCAGAGACCCACGCGCCCTCCGGTGGCTCAGACAGGTACTGCGTCGGGGCGCACCACTTTCCCAGGCCGGCAGCGCCCGCCCTGCGGACTCCAGCTCCTGGGCAGGCCCTGAGCCTCCCGCCCCGCCGCCAGGGCCCCAGACGAGGCTGGGCCCCAGACGACGCTGACGTGGGTCGGGCCTCCTGCCGCTTCGGAAGCGTCCCCGTTTCCGGTCTGAAGCGCTTCCAGAGCCCAGGGGCTGCCTGGGTGGCACATCCCCCGTTTTTGATCCCAGCGAGGGCTTCTCTGCCATCCAGTCGAGAGGAACCGGAGCGGTGGGGACCCCCTCGGGCTCTTCCGCCCAGGTCGCTGATTCTCAAACGTCTCAGTGCAGGGAGAATTTCCTGGGAGGCCCTGCACGGAACACTGCACGTCTCTGGGGCCCCCCTTCCCGACATCCCGACACCCTGACGCACCGCATCTCGCAGGAGCTGGACAGTTGGCACTTTCAGAAGCTCTCCTGGGCTGATGCCTCTGACCTTGGTCTGGCGGGTCCCAGTGGCCTTGAGCTACCTTCCTACTTTCTTCCCTTGGACACCTGAGCTTCCACCTGGCTAGCCCGGTGCTCTCCTCTCCGCCCTGGGCCGCCAGCAGAGGGCTCGTGGGGGCTGGGGTTGGCCTCGCCGCCCCGCCTCTTGTCTTCCAATTGGTCCCTGGCGGGCGGGGCGGGCCGGGGCGGGGCGGGGCTTGGCCAGTCCCCGCCCCGCGGCTGGGGTCCCATTTTTTCCCTCCTGGCTGAGCCGGCGCCAGGCAGATGCTGTCACTGAGGCCAAGTGGTGCACACGTTGGTCCGCAGCTCAGCTGGAGCCCTTGGTGTTCGGACGCCAGACTTTAGGGCTGCTGCCACTTCCCTGGTGGGAGCAGGGCCTAGTGGTGCGTGGGTCCCGGACAGAGAGGAGACAGCCGCTTGCGATCGGGCCTCCCAAGGCCGCGCAGAATCGGGTCGAGGGGGCGGGAGCCCCACTCCCCGAAGCCACACAGGCCGCGGCCCCTCCGGGCTGTGACTGGGAGCCCGGGGCACGGCGGTCGTGCACCTGCTTTTTAAGGTCTGGCGCCCGCCAGCCCGCCCCGGGCGCAGGCTCCTTGGTCGGCGGCGGTCGCGCCTGCTTTCGGGGTCACGAGGGCTCGGAACCTGACCCTGGCGTCTGGCCCGTGCTCCCAGGAGCCAAAGGCCTCCTGATTGTGACAGCCCGGGAGTTACTGCACCTGCCGCCAGGAGCTGACCCCAGCCCAGCCCAGCCCAGCCCAGCTGGAGGGCGCAGCCTGGTGGCCTCCTACCTGCCCCTGTGGATCGTGCCGCTGGGCCCCAGGAAACCGTCAGGCGGCTCCTGGAGCTTTGCCAGCGGTCGGTGGCTTCGGCCCGAGATGCGCACCCTGGAACGGGTCCTAGGTCCCTTGGTGTCCGTGCAGCTCCTGGCCCTCCTGGCCCAGGAGATCCACAGCCGCGTGCAGAAGCTGCTTCTGCAGAGCTGCGAGGAAGCTGTTCCTGTCCTAGGGCAGAAGGAGTAGCAACCGGGGACCCCCTCGCCCTCATTCACACTGAGACTCCACCTCAGATATGGCGTCTGCTCTAAGGTATTGACTCCTAAAACCTCAGGGCACTTGTTCTTCCGAATTCTCTGAGCTGTCTCTTCTCCGTTCATATCTTTAGACCGTTCTCCAGTGACTCCCCTTTCAGGGGACCCGGCCCAGTGTTCCAGCTCATCCGTTGTCACGGGTCTAAAACATACAGCAAGGAGGGTCTGCGTGCCCAGGCGTTTCCATCAAGCGTGACTTAGAGGTTTGGAGATGTGGAACCAAGGGCTCTATCCAAAAGAGCCGGTTGTTTTCATAAAGTGCGAGACATCCATGCGATGAACTAGTTCAGAGAAAGTTTTTAAAATGTCCATAAGATATGACAGAAAGCTAGTGGCTGGACTGTGGTGGGAGGGCTAGAATGGGCGCTGCGCACTTAAAAGGTGCTCCCCTTGTAAAAAGCTTATTTGCCTCTGAGTCCTCTCTGCACTGAACGAGGGGCTCATGCTCACACCCCCGAGTTCAAGGGTCACACTCTATTCCTTTCCTACAAAGGATTGCATTGATTGATTCATGAGAGACACAGAGAGAGGGGCGCCTGGGTGGCTCAGCGGTTGAGCATCTCCTTTGGCTCAGGCCGTGAACCCCAAGTCGTGGGACAGAGCCCCGCCTCAGGTCCCCTGCTCAGTGGGAGCCTGCTTCTCACTCTCCCTCTGTTGCTCCCTCTGCTTCTGCGCTCTGTCTCTCTCTGCTAAATAAAGAAGATCTTAAAAAATATAAAACCGCAGGATGCATCAGAGTCTGAGCTTCACACCAGTGCGCTTTGGGCTAGCGGTCCTAGCCTGCTGGGAAGAAGTCAACGACGTAGGAGCTCATCCCGAGAAGCCAGCCACAGACAAACGCAGAAAGGGGCAACCGCAGTGGTTACCAGAGGCCACACTCACCTCCCTCACCTTGCTTCCTTTCTCCCAAAGCCATAAAGCTGCAGGTCCTGACCTCTTCCGTAGTTAGCAGAAGCTGATGAAAGCCACGGACTCACTTCCCAGAAATACACAGCGCGCGCGCGCACACACACACACACACACACACACACACATCCCATGTCAAAGGTTTACAAAATGTCCATGAACGTCCAAGGGCCCTCTATGACTGTGCTGCCCCATACGATAGTGCACGTCCCGTGTGGCAGTTTCAGTTGAATTAATCTGAAAGATTCAGTTTCTCATTCCCACTGGCCACATTTCAAGTGCTCTAGAGACAGAATTTCAGGAAGTCCTATGGGACAGCTCGGCTTTGAAACTCCACAGGCCTAGGGCGAAGGACCCCACCCCTTAAGCGAAGCCCTATCCATCTGGTGGCTTGTAACCCCACTGCCACTCTACTGTTCGCCGTCTTCTGTTTCTGTATATAGGCGGGCCGACGCACAAGTGGGGGCAGCGTATGCATAGGCCGGGTCCCCCAGCCCTCACCCAAAGCTCATGCCCGGAGTCCAGAGGAGGGGCCTGAGGCTTGTGGCTCAGGAGCACTGAATGACGCGTCCCAGGTCACACAGAATATGCCAGAGGGTTATGGCGACCGGGCTAGAGTGGATAGCCCTTGCAATGCTCACGTGTAGCAACATCCAAAGGTTCTTAGTGCAACGTCCGGGGCCAGGCTGGTGGACACAGGGGTGGTCACGTGCACGTCAGCACAGGTCTCCAGACCTGTACCGGCCCCCACCCGCGCCCCCCACATGCTCTCCCTCTCTTTGCTCACAGCCCTGGGGTCCCCGGCCTCGTCCCTGGAGGCCATGAAACAGAAAACGACTCAGGACTCTTCCTGCCCAGTCTTGGAAAACAGCGCTGTTCCCACCCCATCCCTGGGCAAGTTTCTTTTGCACAAGGAATGATTTCTTCCCTTGAGGGAGGGCGGGTGGCAGAGGGAGAGGGAGGGAGAGACTGACAAGCGCGGGAGATCCTGACCTCAGGACCCTGAGTTGAGGGCCTGAGCTGACCCCCAGGATCCCAAGCTCAAGCAACTGAGCCGCTCAGGCCCCGCCCGCCGCCGCGCCTCTGCCCCCCCTCCCCCCACCTCGGGGAAGGTATCTGCAAGGACGCCCAGGGTCTCTCCTTGAACCTTCAGTTTCCCCAGGTTTCCCGCGGCGGCGCATGCAGCTGCACGGAAGCCACGGGCAGCAGGCCGGCCTGGCCCAGAGGAAGCGCTCCTGCAGGGGGATTGCTCGCGAGCACCCATTCCTTGAGAGCGTGCGCGGTCGCCCGCCCTCAGCCCCGAGCCTTCCTCGCGGCTCCGAGGCATCCAGGAAGCGGGCCGCTTGGGCCGTGGACATACGTGCCCTGACCGTGCTGGGCCTCAGAGCTGGCAGCCCGCCCCACACGGGCCCCAACCCTCCAGCACGACCACCAGGGAGGGCCCAGATGGTCCGGCCGTCCCTCCATGCGCTCTCCCGCAGGGCAGCCTCACTGCATGCACCGCGGCTTCTCCCCAAAGCCGCCTGAGCGAGCCCGCGCTCACTCGGCCCCGGGATAAGAAGGCTGCGTGCAAAGCGGGCACGCACTCGGGGAAAAGCGAGGGCGACGCGTCTCGGGAACGTCCAAAATCCGGTTACCAGGCAGCTGCCGGGGCGCCGGGGCGGGTGCGGGTGCGGGTGCGGGCGCGCTCCCCACCAGGATGACCCAGGGCCCCGCCGGGCGCTCCTCGCCCCAGACAACCTGGGCAAGGCCCGGCCTGGGGCGCAGGGAGCGGCGGCAGGGAGTCCGGCGGGCGGGACAGGGGCGGGCCGCGCGTGTCCTTCGTCCACGCACCCGCCGCCCATCTTCCGTCCACGCGCCCGCCCTCTGGCCACGCGCCCCCCACGTGTCGCTCGTCCTCGTCCTCGCGCCCGCCGCCCGTGCTCGTCCACGCGCCCATCATTCTTCCACGCGCCTGTCCTCTGTCCCCGCGCCCCCGCGTGTCCTTTGTCCCCGCGCTCGCCACGCGTCCTTCGTCCACGCGCCCATCGTTCCTCTACGTGCCAGTCCTCCGTCCTCGCGCCCGCCCCGGGTCCTTGGTCCAGGCACGCGCGCGGGGAGCCGCGCCTCCCGCGTCCCAGAGACCCACGCGCCCTCCGGTGGCTCAGACAGGTACTGCGTCGGGGCGCACCACTTTCCCAGGCCGGCAGCGCCCGCCCTGCGGACTCCAGCTCCTGGGCAGGCCCTGAGCCTCCCGCCCCGCCGCCAGGGCCCCAGACGAGGCTGGGCCCCAGACGACGCTGACGTGGGTCGGGCCTCCTGCCGCTTCGGAAGCGTCCCCGTTTCCGGTCTGAAGCGCTTCCAGAGCCCAGGGGCTGCCTGGGTGGCACATCCCCCGTTTTTGATCCTAGCGAGGGCTTCTCTGCCGTCCAGTCGAGAGGAACCGGAGCGGTGGGGACCCCCTCGGGCTCTTCCGCCCAGGTCGCTGATTCTCAAACGTCTCAGTGCAGGGAGAATTTCCTGGGAGGCCCTGCACGGAACACTGCACGTCTCTGGGGCCCCCCTTCCCGACACCCCGACGCCCTGACGCACCGCATCTCGCAGGAGCTGGACAGTTGGCACTTTCAGAAGCTCTCCTGGGCTGATGCCTCTGACCTTGGTCTGGCGGGTCCCAGTGGCCTTGAGCTACCTTCCTACTTTCTTCCCTTGGACACCTGAGCTTCCACCTGGCTAGCCCGGTGCTCTCCTCTCCGCCCTGGGCCGCCAGCAGAGGGCTCGTGGGGGCTGGGGTTGGCCTCGCCGCCCCGCCTCTTGTCTTCCAATTGGTCCCTGGCGGGCGGGGCGGGGCGGGGAGGGGCGGGGCTGGGCCAGTCCCCGCCCCGCGGCTGGGGTCCCATTTTTTCCCTCCTGGCTGAGCCGGCGCCAGGCAGATGCTGTCACTGAGGCCAAGTGGTGCACACGTTGGTCCGCAGCTCAGCTGGAGCCCTTGGTGTTCGGACGCCAGACTTTAGGGCTGCTGCCACTTCCCTGGTGGGAGCAGGGCCTAGTGGTGCGTGGGTCCCGGACAGAGAGGAGACAGCCGCTTGCGATCGGGCCTCCCAAGGCCGCGCAGAATCGGGTCGAGGGGGCGGGAGCCCCACTCCCCGAAGCCACACAGGCCGCGGCCCCTCCGGGCTGTGACTGGGAGCCCGGGGCACGGCGGTCGTGCACCTGCTTTTTAAGGTCTGGCGCCCGCCAGCCCGCCCCGGGCGCAGGCTCCTTGGTCGGCGGCGGTCGCGCCTGCTTTCGGGGTCACGAGGGCTCGGAACCTGACCCTGGCGTCTGGCCCGTGCTCCCAGGAGCCAAAGGCCTCCTGATTGTGACAGCCCGGGAGTTACTGCACCTGCCGCCAGGAGCTGCCCCCAGCCCAGCCCAGCCCAGCCCAGCTGGAGGGCGCAGCCTGGTGGCCTCCTACCTGCCCCTGTGGATCGTGCCGCTGGGCCCCAGGAAACCGTCAGGCGGCTCCTGGAGCTTTGCCAGCGGTCGGTGGCTTCGGCCCGAGATGCGCACCCTGGAACGGGTCCTAGGTCCCTTGGTGTCCGTGCAGCTCCTGGCCCTCCTGGCCCAGGAGATCCACAGCCGCGTGCAGAAGCTGCTTCTGCAGAGCTGCGAGGAAGCTGTGCCTCTCGCAGAGTCTAGGCAGAGCTTGGGGGCGAGGGACTAGGTCAGAGAGAGAATGAGCGCGGACTCCTATCTGCTCTGGGTCGGTCCCGAATCTGAGAGCCTGTGGACTCTTACTTGCCCATTCGGATTTTCTTGATTGGCCCGGGGAGACCTGACTTGGGCATGTGACCTTCAGTGGTTTCATCGGCCCCCTGGATCCTGCAGATTCTCCCCGGGCGCACCTGTCTCCGCGGGGAGGCGGTGTTGCTGCTGAGGTCGTCAGGGTGCGCTCCACTGGGATCCCAGGGGTTCGCATCCTGGCTCTGCTGGCTGCCCACTAATGGAGTGACTCTGGGCAGGTGACTGACTGTTCCCTCTTGGGCCTCACAGGCTCCTGGGGGAGGGTTCCGTTTGGAGGACTCCAAGAGGAGCAGCACGTCCGTGGTCCGCGTGACGACACTGCTGGTGCCGCTGCTGGTGCGTAGTGAGTGCTTCCACCGGGCGGTCCGGGCGTGGCGGCCGCGCGTCTGGTCCCAGCTGCTCGGCAGAGATGCAGAGATGCCGGGGGCAGAGGCGGGAGGACTGCCCTAGCCCAGGAGTTCTGGGCTGGCGTGCGCTCTGCTGGTCGGCTGTGCGGGCTACGTTCGTTCCCAAGTTCGCCTTCACTTGGGCTAACCTCCCCGAAGCAGGAGACCTCCAGGCTGCCCGAGGAGAGGGTCGCCTGGTGGACACGGGGAGAACCGGGGTCTGAGCAAACACACTCAAGGAGAGCGGTTGTTACCTTGGGGTCCGTCAGCGTCAGCGGCCTGGTCCCGTCCGCAGAGCTGAGTCTCACTTGACGGTGAGCTCACTAAAAGAGTTTGGCACTGAGGCTTTGAGGCCTGGATTCCCGGAGCGGCCCCCACCCCCACCCCCACCCCCACCCCCACCCCCAGGTGGGCTTCCCTAGCAGTGATGACTGGGAGCACCTGGAAGTCGTGGGGAGGGAAAGGGGCAGTGCGGTGCTTGGGAGGATCTGTGGGGAAAGGGGGAAGTGGGACAGAGGTCTCCCCACCCCCTCCACAAACAATCACAGACTGACCCTCACGAACGCCCGGAGTGGAAATCCTCCTTTGGTCCTGGTGTGTCCAAAGTGACCGACCGAGGTCTTCTCTCCGCCCTGCCCTCAAACCCCTGCCAGAGCTTCCCTGGCCCTTGGGCCCTTTTCTGAGGAGAGGTGATGGCAGCTTGCCTTTGAGGCCACACACAGTGGGCTGGGAACCCAAAGGCTTCGCAAGCAGACTGTGCTTCAGCAGCCGGTGGGCACGAAAGTCACTGAGCTTCAAGCGAGGGTGGGTGCACCCTGGGCGAAGCCCGGGCTGCACAGCCCCTAGGGCTGCGTTCCCAAAGAACCCCAAAGGCCTAAGGACCACAGGTGGCAGGTGAGAAGGCCAGGGTGTGGCCTCACCGCAACCAGTGGGCTGGAGCATTAGCTGCTAAAGAGAGGCAATTTCTAAAGTCAGTGTCTTGTCTGTGGACCCAAGGGCCTCAGAAATGGTGGTTCGGAATTTGCTGGAGGTGGGGCAGATCTTTGGGTAGCGTCCCTCTTTTCAATTCAACTTTTCATTCTGACATGATTGTAGCTGACCTGCAGTTGAACAAAGAGAGGGGTCTCCTTTACCCTTCCAGGAGTCCGGCCAATGGGAATCGCAAAAAGTCTACTTCCAATCCAGCATATTGGCATGAGGAAGGCCTGGCTCTACTCACCCGCACCCTGTCCTGCCCATCCACCCCTTTGACACAGTCCCCGATCTTCTCTGGCCTCTGGCAACCACTAATGTGTCCGATGTCCTTTTGTTGTTGTTGTTGTTGTTGTTGTTGTTGTTAAACGTAGCCTCCGTGCCCGGTGCAGAACCCAGTGCAGGGCCTGAACCCTCGACCCTGAGATCCAGATGTGAGCTGAGATCAAGAGTCAGGCGCTCACCCAATGAGTTCCCCAGGTGCTCCATTCTGTTCTCCCCTCACATCATTTTGTCATTTCAAGAATGTTTTCTACATGCAATCCTATGGTCTGTAGCCTTTGGAGATGGGCTTCTTCGCCCCCACCCAGCACAATTCCCTGGAGATTTCTCCAAGTCATTCTGTGTAACCAACCACATTTGTTTCTTTGTATGGCTGTATAGGTATACTGCAGGGGTGTTGCAACAGTCATCCAGTGAAGGGCCGCTGGGTTGTTTCGAGCTGTTGGCTACTACAAAGAGCCTGGTATGAACATGTACTTGTAATTTTTAAAACAAGAGTTACATTGGTTTGAGAGAGAGAGAGAGAGAGGGAGAGAGAGAGGGAGGGAGAGACAGAAAGCCTGAGAGTGAGAACACAGGGAGGATGAGCTGCAAACAGAGGGAGAGGGAGAAGCAGGGAGCCCGATGCGGGGCTCGAACCCAGGACGCTGGGATCATGACCTGAGCTGAAGGCAGGCGCTTCAGCGACCGAGCCACCCAGGCGCCCCCTGGCGCCGTGTACTCGTAAGAGTTATTTTTAGGATCGATGCTTTATGAGTTCATTCTGACATCTCCTTAATTCTGGAGTTAGTATCACTTGACTGTCTGTTGTCGTCCAAGTGGAGGATTTCCTGGTTCTTCGTACGAAGGATGAATTTCCATCGTGTCCTAGCCATTTCGGATAGTACGGGAGGACACACCGGGCTCTCTTTCCACTTGGTATTTGAGCAAGCAGTCGTCCTGTGGAGGTTTGGCCTGCAGGTGCTGGCCTAGTGTTGTGGGCTGTGGTTGCAAGGACAAGATGATTTTCCAAGTCCGCGTGGCGCTGTTTCTCAATTATCTGTTTTACAGACATCTGTTCAAGCTACGCGCGTGCGGCTGGCAGCGGGACCCGGAGACCAAGGGTTGCCTGAGCCAGCCTTTGGGGGGCGGGGGGCGCTGGGGCCTTGGCGGTGCTCCTTTGGTCGGCTGGGTTTATGCTGCTGCTGGGACTTCCACTTGTCCCTGCGGATCTTGCTGGAGGAAATGGAAGAGATCTCCCCAGGCCAGGCTACCTTAGGATTCTCGGTGGGGCAAAGGATTCCAGTGCCTTCGGGGCAAGCCACCGTTTCCAGTGTTGGGAGCTTTGGGAGGCAGGATGCCCTCTACCAGTGGAAGAAGGGGACCATTCTGGGCCAAACGCTTGGAGCCTGATTCGCCGCGTCGCGTCGGTGCCTGCGGGCAGCAGGGCGTCTCGGGGTGGGGTGGAGGAGGGCATTTTCGGGCCCAGCTGGGAAGGACAGGGTTGCTGGGCCAGGCGCTTTGTTGTGCCGGGATCCCCCTTGCTGGAGTCCCATGGTTTGGGCGTGTCCTTGTCTGAGGGGGGATCTCAGGCTAGGTGGAAAACGAGAGTGCTTCCCAGGCGCGATGCCCCTTGTGGTGACGTGTCCTTTGCATGTGACCCAGTGACAAGGTGTCTCCGTGTCAGGAGGGGAACCTTGGACGTTGGTGGGGAGAGGAGTCCTCTTGGAGCTTGGCGGAGGGCCGACTGGACCATAGGAGGCTTGGAGCACCGCAGCCCAGCGGGGAAGGGACCTGTTATTCCTTTACTGTGTCCCCATCATTTCAGGTATGGTTACCCCTCCTCCCCCCCGACAGTTGCCTTCTCTTAGGAGACTTGAGTCCTACGGGGCAGGGCCCAGGGGTTGGGGAAGGCACACCACGTGCTACTAATCCGCGGGATGCTACCCAGTCGGGGCGCTGTTGTCCTGGGCATTTCTCTCTTCTCCATCATTATCTGTCCCCTGACTTCTCTCTTGCCCCCTCAGGGGGGCCTCGGGGGACAAGGTGATGGAACCGGGTGGTGTGCAAGGTGCTGCTGTGTCCCCCCCAAGACAAACACACCCCCCGCCTGCCGGTGCCCCTCCTCCTTGCTGCCTGCTCCTCTCCTTGGGGCCCTTGCTGCTACGTGCACCTTCTCTTCAGACGGTGCTCGCAGCAGGACCTGGATGTCATGTGGCCTTGTCTGGGATCAGGTCATCCTCCGCCAAGGGGCCTAGTAGCCTTGGACTCAAGCCTCATCTGGCAGAGCTGGAGGAAGGGAGGCTGCCAGATGTCCTAGGGCAGAAGGAGTGGCGACCGGAGACCCCCTGGCCCCCATACACACACTCAGACTCCATCTCAGATACGGCGCCTGCTCCGAGTTATTGACTCCTAAAACCTCAGGGCACTTGTTCTTCTGGATTGGATTCTCTGAGCTGTCTCTTCTCCGCTCGTATCTTTAGCCCGTTCTCCAGTGACTCCCATTTCAGGGGACCCGGCCCAGTGTTCCCGCTCATCCATTGTCACGGGTCTAAAACATACAGCAAGGAGGGTCTGCGTGCCCAGGTGTTTCCATCAAGCGTGACTTAGAGATTTGGAGATGTGGAGCCAAGGGCTCTATCCAAAAGAGCAGGTTGTCTTCATAAAGTACGAGACGTCCATGAGACGAACTATTTCACAGAAAATTGTTAAAATGCCCATAAGATATGACAAAAAGCTAGTGGCTGGACTGTGGTGGGAGGGCTAGAATGGGCGCTGCGCACTTAAAAGGTGCTCCCTTTGTAAAAAGCTTATTTGCCTCTGAGTCCTCTCTGCACTGAACGAGGGGCTCATGCTCACACCCCCGAGTTCAAGGGTCACACTCTATTCCTTTCCTAAAAAGGATTGCATTGATTGATTCATGAGAGACACAGAGAGAGGGGCGCCTGGGTGGCTCAGCGGTTGAGCATCTCCTTTGGCTCAGGCCGTGAACCCCGAGTCGTGGGACAGAGCCCCGCCTCAGGTCCCCTGCTCAGTGGGAGCCTGCTTCTCACTCTCCCTCTGTTGCTCCCTCTGCTTCTGCGCTCTGTCTCTCTCTGCCAAATAAAGAAGATCTTAAAAAATATAAAACCGCAGGATGCATCAGAGTCTGAGCTTCACACCAGTGCGCTTTGGGCTAGCGGTCCTAGCCTGCTGGGAAGAAGTCAACGACGTAGGAGCTCATCCCGAGAAGCCAGCCACAGACAAACGCAGAAAGGGGCAACCGCAGTGGTTACCAGAGGCCACACTCACCTCCCTCACCTTGCTTCCTTTCTCCCAAAGCCATAAAGCTGCAGGTCCTGACCTCTTCCGTAGTTAGCAGAAGCTGATGAAAGCCACGGACTCACTTCCCAGAAATACACAACACACACACACACACACACACACACGCACATCCGATGTCAAAGGTTTACAAAATGTCCATGAACATCCAAGGGCCCTCTATGACTGTGCTGCCCCATACGATAGTGCAAGTCCCGTGTGGCAGTTTCAGTTGAATTAATCTGAAAGATTCAGTTTCTCATTCCCACTGGCCACATTTCAAGTGCTCTAGAGACAGAATTTCAGGAAGTGCTATGGGACAGCTCGGCTTTGAAACTCCACAGGCCTAAGGCTAAGGACCCCACCCCTTAAGCGAAGCCCTATCCTTCTGGTGGCTTGTAACCCCACTGCCACTCTACTGTTCGCCGTCTTCTGTTTCTGTATATAGGCGGGCCGACGCACAAGTGGGGGCAGCGTATGCATAGGCCGGGCCCCCCAGCCCTCACCCAAAGCTCATGCCCGGAGTCCAGAGGAGGGGCCTGAGGCTTGTGGCTCAGGAGCACTGAATGACGCGTCCCAGGTCACACAGAATATGCCAGAGGGTTATGGCGACCGGGCTAGAGTGGATAGCCCTTGCAATGCTCACGTGTAGCAACATCCAAAGGTTCTTAGTGCAACGTCTGGGGCCAGGCTGGTGGTCCCTCTGGGTCTGGACCTGGGGTAAGTGGCTGTGACTTGGATCCTGGGGCACGGTCGTTCTGTACCTGCGTTTTAATGTGTCTCGTCCGCCTGCTCCACGTGCCCTACTCCTTGGAATTGGGCAGTAGCGGCGGGTTCAGGGTCACGAGGTCTAGGAACCTGGCCCTGGCTTCCCGCCTTGGCTCCCACTCCCCAAAAATGCTCCTCACTGCAACAGCCCAGCAGGTACTGCACCTGCCCCCAGGAGCTGCCTGCAGCCCTGCCCAGCCCAGCGCAGCCCAGTGCTGCCCGATGGCCTCCCACCTGCCCCCGAGTCTTCTACCGCTGGGCCCCAGGAAACAGTCAGGCGGTCCCGGAGCTTTGGCAAGGGTCCCGGAATTCGGCCTGATATGAGCGCCCTGGAACGGGTCCTAGGCCCCTTGGTGTCCGAGCACTTCCTGGCCCTCCTGGCCCAGGAGATCCACAACCGGGTGTATTATCTAGTCTGGGTCCGTCCTGGAGACTGACAGCCCTTGGAATCTTACTTGCCGTTTTCGTTTTCTTGATTGTTCCAGGGAACCTGACTTGGGCAAGTGACAGTGTGGTTTCGTCCGCCACTTGGATCCCGCAGACTTTTTTCCTGGGCGCACCTGTCTCCGCAGGCAGCCGGTGTTGCTCCTGAGATTGTCAGGGTGCGCTTCGCTGCCCTCTCTACCAGGATGTCCCGGTGCCCAGACAGGTGCTCGCGTTCTGCGGGGCGTTGGGAAGGCCCAGACGGATGGCTCGCATTGCTGCAAGGGAGTCAGGCTACCAGGGTCAGGCCGTGTAGCCTCTGTCCACGTGCACACCGCCCGTCCTCTCTCCACGCTCTCCCCTAGTGTCATTCGCCCACGCGCCCGCAGCCCCTGCATCGTCCACGTGCCCATCTTTCTTCCTCACCCCTGTCCTCTGTCCACGCGCTCCCCCAGGCAGGAGTCTTCCGTCCGCGCACCCGCCACCCATCCTCCGTTCCCGGGTCCACCGCCAGTCCTCCCACCACACGCCTCCCACCCTTCTGCGTCCCCGGGCACTCCACGCGTCTTCCGTCCATGCATCTGCCTCCTCTGCCTCCTCCAGGCACCCGCCTTTCATCCATGCGGCAGTCCTAGTCCACGCGCCCGCCGCCCTTCCATGGTTCTCTCGCCAGCAGGGAGCCCGGCCGCCCATTTGAGGAGACCAACGCGCCCTCCGGTGGCTCAGAGAGGTACGGCACCTGGGCAGTACCCTCATTGGCTGAATGTCACTTCCTCTCTATGATTGGCTAGTTGGTCCGTGCCTTTCTCTGATTGCCTGAGGGGGGCGGTGCCTTTCCCTCATTGGCTGGAGGTGCCGTGACACTCTCTGATTTGCAGGGTGGTCGAAGCCTGCCCCTGATTGGCTGTCTGTCTCCTGGCTGTCTCTGATTGGCTCGCTTGCCCATACCTCTCTCTAATTGGCTGGATTGGCTTTGCCTCTCTGATTGGCCGAGTGGGTGGTGCCTGTCTTTCATTGGCTCGCCAGGCTGCGCATTCCTCTGATTGGCTTGCTGCCTCATGCCCCTCTCTGACTGGCTGGCTCGCCCTTGCCTATCCCTCATTGGCTCACTGGGCCATGCTGGTCTCTTATTGGCTGTGAAGTCTTAGCCTGTCATTCATGGCTTGCCGAGGCTGCACCTCTCTCTGATTGGATGACTGGGTCCTTCCTCTTTCGGATTGGCTGGGTGGCCCTTGCCTGTCCCTCATTGGCTCTCTGACTCTTGCCTTTCTCTGACTGGCTTGCTGGGCTGTAGCACTCTCTGATTGGCTTCGTGGTCTGTTCCTTTCGTTCATTGGCTCTCATTGCCATGCCTCTGCCTCATTGGCTGGCTATCCCGTGCCTCTCGCTGATTGTTTGCCTGGGCATTGCCCTTCCCTGATTGCCTCAGTGGTCATTGTCCGTCCTCCATTGGCTGGCCGTGCCGTGCCGTTTTGTGATTGGCTGGCTACGTCGTCCCTCTCCGATTGGCTGTGTGGGCTGTGCCTGTCACTTATTGGCTGGAAGAATTGCGCCTCTCTCTCATTGGCTGGCTGGGCCATGCCTCTTCCTCATTGGCTGCCTGGTCTATGTATGCATCTCGCTGATTTGCTGGCTGGGCATCGGTGTCTCTGATTGGCCGTCTGGGTGGTGTCTGTCCCTCTTTCGCTGCTGGGTTTGTGTCTCTCCCTGGTTGGCTGGGTGGATCTTTCCTCTCCAATTTGGTGGGTGGATGGTGCCTGTCCCTCAATGGCGGGGCAGTGCCTCTCCCTGTTTGGGTGGCTGGACCATGCCTCTCTGATTGGCTGGCTGGGCGATGCCTGTCCCTCACTGATTGGCTGCCTGGCCCGTGCCCCTCTCTGTTTGGCTGGGTAGAAGATACCTGTTACCCAATGACTGGTAGTGTCCTGCCTTTCATTGGCTGGCTGGGCCCTGCCTCTTTCTCCTTGGCTGGCTGGCCTGTGACTCTCTCGAATTGGCGGGCTGGGCTGTGCCTCTCTCTGATAGGCTGGATGGGAGTGCCTGACCCTCACTTGCTGGCTGGCCTCTACCTCTTGCGGATTTCCTGGCCGCACCGTGCCACTTTCTAATTGCTTGCGGGGCTTTGCCCCTGTCAGACAGGCTGGCTTGGCACGAGCTATTTCTGATTGGCTGCTCAGACGATTCCTGTCCTTCATTGGCTGCTGATGGTCTGGACCTCTCCCCGATTGGCTGACTTGGACGTATCTTTCTCTGAGTGGCTGGCTGGGCCGTATTTCCCTGTCGGGCTGGCTGCTCCCATGCTTCTTTCTGATTGGCTGGCTGGCCGGTGCCTATCCCTGATTGGCTGGTTGGGTGGTGCTGTTCGCCAGTGGATCGCTGGGCCGTGCCAATGATTTTTAGGCTGGGTTGGCCATGCCCGTCTCTCATTGGCTGGTGGGACCATGCCTCTCCCTGACTGGCTGGCTCGGCCATGGCTCTTTCTGATTCGCTGGGTGGGTGGTGCCTTTCACTCATTGGCTGGTTGGTTAGTGCCTCTCTCTGATTGGCTGGGTGGGCGGTGCTTCTCCCGAATTGGCTGGTGGGGCCTTGCCTCTATCTGAGTGGCTGGCTGGCCATACCTTTTTCTGATTGGCTACGTGGGTGGTGCCTGTCTCTCACTGGTTAGCTTGTCCACGCCTCGCTCTGGTTGTCAGGCTGCACCGTGTCTCTCCCTGATAGCCAGATGGGCCATGCCTCTCTCTGATTGGTTGGGTGGGGAGGATGCCTGTCCTTCCTTGACTGACTGATCCATGCTCCTTTCACACGGGCTGGCAGGCACGTGCCTGTCTCTGATTGGCCGAGTGGGCAGTGCTTCTCCCTGGTTGGCTTTCTGGGCAGTGCCTTTCTCTCCTTGGCTGGCTGGGATGTGGCTCTCTCTGAATGGCTGGGTGGGTGGAGCCTGTTCCTCGTTTGCTGGCTGAGTTGTGCCTCTTTCTCATTCTTTGCAGGCCTGCACCTGTTTCTGATTGGCTTCATGGGTGGTGTCTTTCCCTCATTGGCTGGCTGGGCTGTGCCACTCCTTGACTGGCTGGGTGGGCCGTGCCTCTCTGTCATTGGCTGGGTAGGCGGTGCCTGTCGCTCATTGGCTGCCTGGGCCGTACCTCTCTCTCAATGGCTGGCCGGGCTGTGCCTGGGTATCATTGGCTGGTTGTCCTGCGCCTGTGTTTCATTGGCGGGCTGGGCTGTGCCTGGCATAGGTATAGGTAACCCCATTTTTGGTTTGGTTGGTGCAGTAGTAGCTTCTAATATTTAAACGGAGAACAATCCTGGATCTTTTCCTCGCATTGATGATAATAATCTCATTGTCTTTAAAAAAACTATAGCGGTGAAAGGCCATTTGTTGTAACTGAATAGGTGCTCTGTAGAAGGCACTACATCTTGGAAATAACTCAAATGAGCTTGTAAGAACCTGGAGAAGTTCCTGTCAAAGGTGGAAGCATTTCCATCTCTTAAGAGGTGTGGATTTGTGTACTTCCAGGCAGATACTCCTTTGTCTGGAAGAAAACCAAAACCAAGGGAAGTGCCCTTTAGTCTAACAAAATACAAGATGGTCAGTTCCCAACTATCCCGCTCCATCCTGCCCCAGTACCCTCAAGACACAGAGAGAGAGGCAGAAACATAGGCAGAGGGAAAAGCAGGCTCCCTGTAAGGAGCCGGATGTGGGACTCGATCCCAGGACCCCTAGATCACCACCAGCTGAGCTGAAGGCAGATGCTCAACCTCTGAGCCACCCAGGGTTACACCAAAATAAAACCTTTTTCAAAAAAAGTTGGATGGTAGTGATGAAATAAAAAAAAATACCTTGCTCAGTGGAGTTATAAGCTGAACTAGCTGGCTTTTTTTATGGACCTCCACTTTCACATGAAACGATGACACACAAACTCTGGTCATCTAGACTTGATTGTCAGATACTTTTCTCAGAAATGACTGGTGTGAGCCTGGAACTTGAAGAGAACCACCTTTGTTCTCAACTGCTGTCAACTGTTACAAATGCATCTGAGATATCAGGGAAGATCACAATCAAAAGATGCCCATTAGATTTAGGAACATGGAGGTCCTGCCAACTTTCTTGAAAGACTTCATTGGATGGTGGGGGTGGAATACAGGTTAAGGTCATTTGAGAAGTGAGTGGGAAAGAAAACAGAGGCAGTGAGAATAGACCCACTCTCAGGAAAAGTTTAACAATGAAGGGGAAAACAGGATAATAGGGGGAGGAGCGGGGAGTAGGGTGAAGGAACATTGTTCTAAACATGTGAAAAGCTTGAGCGTGTATCAATGATGATGAGACGCAGCAAACCCAGAGGGATTGAGTGAAGATACAGAAGAGAGAGGGAATCATGGGCAAGATTCAGGAGAAGAAGTTGGGATCTGGGACTCAGCTGATGATGGGGGTGGTGTGTTCGTGTGTTGGTTGAGCAAGGGTAGTAGAAGGTTTGAAAAAGGTGGAGAAAGTGTGAACTTGCCACTGCAGGGATTGGGAGAGCAAATGGAGCAGAGAAACACCGTCGTCTTGCCTGGCATGGTTAATCTGTTTACCATTTCTATGTTGCTGATTCCCAGACCTGTGCCTCTGGCCCCTGTGTTCCTTCTGACCTCCAGGCCCGCATAGCTCACGGACCAGTGGGTATCTACCCTTGCCCATCCTACAGGCGTTTCACTTTGCGCGTCCAAAATCAGACTCATAATCCTCTCTCCCAGGACAGGTCCTCTGTTAGTGTTCCTGATCCTGGTGAATGACACCATCATCTGGCTTGTTTTGTCCTTTTTCTTCATCCTCTGTATTCAATCCATCACCAAATCCTATTGATTCTGTTTTCTTCACGTACCTTAAATCCATTCACCTCAACCCAGCCCCTCCTACCGCCCTAGCTCAAGGTGGTATGACCTCGAATCTGGACCATTGCCATATCCTTCTACCTGTCTCCTCAGCTCTATACTCTATTTTCCATAATCAGACTGATCTTTCGTAATGACAAATATCATGTCACACTGCTGTCTAAAACCCATCGATAACTTTGCATGTTCCTCTGGAATAAAGAACAAAACTTGTATTTCTCCATTACTTCCATCCCTCCCTCCACCTTCTTTTCTTTAAAGATGATCTATCTATCTATCTATCTATCTATCTATCTATCTATCTATTCATGAGAGACACAGAGAAAGAGGCAGAGACATGGGGAGAAGGAGAAGCAGGCTCCCTGCAGGGAGCCCAATGCGAGACTCAATCCCAGGACCCCAGGATCACAACCTGAGCCAAAGGCAGATGCTCAACCACTGAGCAACCCATGTGTCCCAGTCCATTCACTTATATTACCGAGTAATACTTGACTGTATATACACACCACGGCTCATTTACCTCTTCAGAATTGATGGAAATTTCTCCCGTTTATAGTTTGCAACTATTACAAATACAGCTGGTATGAACGTACACACACAATTAGCTTTAATCATATTACTTTCTTGGAAATGCTTTGGTCTCCCAGATTAAGTGAGGGCCTCCTGTTCTGCTCTCTCATTTACTCATGTCTTCTGTTTTTTAGTATGATTGCTTGGGAGGAGTAGGTTGATTTGGAAGAATGATTTTAATAAATCACTCAGAAGGAAGAGAGTGAGACCCACAGTGAGACAAGAAGAATTAGTTTCCTTCTCTCTCCTTTTATTTTTTTTATTTTTTTATTTATTTATGATAGTCACAGAGAGAGAGAGAGAGAGAGGGAGAGGCAGAGACATAGGCAGAGGGAGAAGCAGGCTCCATGCACCGGGAGCCTGACATGGGATTCGATCCCGGGTCTCCAAGATTGCTCCCTGGGCCAAAGGCAGGCGCTAAACTGCTGCACCACCCAGGGATCCCTCTCTCTCCTTTTAAATATTTTCTTTATTTATTGGAGAGTACACAAGCGGAAATTGAGGGGCAGAGGGAGAAGTAGACTCCTCGCTGAGCAGGGAGCTTGATGTGGGACTCAATCCCAGGACCCTCGGATCGTGACCTGAGCAGGCAGACATTTAACCAACTGAGCCACCCAGGCACCCGGAATTAATTTTTGTCTTGAGTGAGATGGAGATAAGAGGAAACGGAGAACAAGGTATTTAGATCTGTCTGTTATAATTTGACAAATACACAGTATTAGGATCATTTCAAATGTTTTGGGCTTTTTGTTTGAGATATGGTTAACAGACAATAAGATCAATTTTAACTAGCCTTTTAAAAAAAAAAGGAAGTGTCTAGGACTGTGAAGTTTGCTTGTTATGTGGTCCTACCCTTTACACAACCTTCCTACATGCTTTATCCAAATACCCTCCAGCTATGGGCTCCTACTCATCCTCTCCCCCCTGTATTCTCTCTACCAAAGCGTCCAAACCTCACCTCCTTTCACTACTCTGATGTGCTCCTCTCTGAGTTCTCTCTCATCTTCTGTGACTGGCTGCTGGATTTGATCCATGAGTTCGGAACCCAGCAACCCACTGGAGGTGAGAGAACCCCCCCCCAGGAACCTGGCTCAAGTTCCAAGCATACAGAGTCCTGTTTCCAATCCTGCTGGTCCTAAAAATATACCAACTGTTGGCAGGTGGCTAGGCTATTTTCAACCTCGGGGGCCTCGAGAATCAAGGGATTCATGCCAGGCAAGGAGGCTGAAAAGCATGCCCATATTGGTGGGCTTCGGATAAAAATAGCTGTCTTGTGGCCAGGCTTCAACTGACTCTCAATATCTGTGTACTGGATTGCTAATTATTTCTCTTTTCGGACCCCATCAGTCCCCACTCCCTCTCTAAGCGTAAAGCCAGAACAGTAAATACAGGTACCAGGAGGGTAGGGAGGGAGGCCAGAGAAACTGTTTTTATTTTTCTACTTGCCCAACTCCGTGTGGTTCTCGGGTCACAGAGGAGTTCGGAAATACGTTAGAGCTGCTCTGAGGTGTCTCTCCAGTTTCAGGCTTCTGCATCACACATGTCTGGAAAGTGGGTCATGGTGTCTGTCTCCGATGAAGAAATTAAATACTATTATTATCATCTTCGCTCTAGAGATGAGGAACCCTGAGGAACAGAGAGGTTAACAATCTGTGCGAGTGGAAAGTTGACAACTCAGATCTGCTGGACTCCAGAGCTTAGGCTCTTAAGCGCTAGCATTTCCAAACAGGGGGTCTTCAGGTCATCTGCCAGAATTGCATTGAGTGAGTGGTCACCTTAAAACCAAGTACAGTTCACCCTTGAACAACGTAGATCCACTTATCGCAGATTTTTTTTCCACGATAAACACTGTGCCATGCTGGAAATGTATTTTCTCTGTCTTAGGACTTTCTTAATGACATTTTCTTCACTCTGGCTTACTTCTTTGTAAGAAGACAGTACCTAATACATAGAGCATACAAAATATGTGTTAACTGACTGTTCCTGTTTGCAGGAAACTTTCCCATCAGTAGTAGGCTATTAGTAGTTAAAGCTGGGGGTGTCAAAAGTTATATGTGGATTTTCGACTGTACAAGGAATGGGTGCCCCTAGCCCCTGTGTTGTTCAAGGGTCGACCGTACTGTCATGCAATTTCAGCCTCAGACTTTGCATCTCAATTTCAATCATAGTAATACAAATTGTACCGTTTTCAGTGCCTTCGATCCAACAGAAAAGAACAGAGATCATAAAGCATAAATGATGCATTTGCTTCAAATCATGCAGATAATACCATAGTTAATTCAGAGGCAGTGTTTTATTAAGGCACGTACCAATATTCACTTGGGGAAAGTGATTTAGTTTCAGCAAAACATCATCTACCAGGTGAACGGTAGTGATTTTGAGTTTTATTGATTTTGTGGTGTGGTTTGCATTTCATATGCAAAATCGTTCTGGTTTTACAGTTGTTTCACTATTATAAGCATAAGGAGGATGTCTCATTTTCTGTCAACGTATATTCAAGTACTATTACAATAAAAGATCAACACTGAGTTCTGAAGCAGTTTTTTTTCCAATAGGAAGCATCCACACAGGGGCACCTGGTTGGCTCAGTGGTTGAGCATCTGCCTTGAGCTCAGGGTGTGATCCCTGGATCCTGGGATCAAGTCCTGCATTGGGCTCCCCACAGGGAGCCTGCTTCTCCCTCTGCCTATGTCTCTGCCTCTCTCTGTGTGTGTCTCTCATGAATAAATAACCAAATAGACTTTTTTTTAAAAGAAAGGAAGCATCTGCATATTGTTCATATTTGAGAAACTGCCATCCGGGTACTGAAGACTGGAAAGAGCTGCATGACCAGCCAGGAATTCCTTTTATTGAAATTTCTTTTTGTTGCTATTATTACCTCAGAGATACGTCCAGCATCCAAGGTGACCCTGGCCTCTCTTCAACCACTGGTGGGAGCATGCGATGCAGCTGTGGGCCCTTGGCATTCCTTGACCACTGAGTCGAATTACCCTATCTTAGCAATTTGTGTTCTATGCCACTGCTATTACACTGTACCATTTCCTCCGTTGTTTCCTTGAATAAAAATGATGCACTGGCAAGGCTTCAGGTGAGCAAAGAAGAGAAGGAGAAAGGAAGAGTTACTATTTTCCTTCACTTCTTTTTTTTTCTTTTGTTTTAAATTAATTTTTATTTATTGATGATAGTCACACACAGAGAGAGAGAGGGGCAGAGACACAGGCAGAGTGAGAGGCAGGCTCCATGCACCGGGAGCCCGACGTGGGACTCGATCCTGGGTCTCCAGGATCACGCCCTGGGCCAAAGGCAGGCGCCAAACCGCTGCGCCACCCAGGGATCCCTCCTTCACTTCTTCTAACTTGCTTGCGACTTCCCCTCTCTCTACTGCTCTCTCCTTTCAAACCTGGAAGTGATTATGGAATTTGCAAAAGACAATACCAAGTGATTTTACACTCCCTACCCTGCTTCAAAACAGAGAAACGGAACCAAATCAAAGTTCCTTAAGGATGAGCTGGAAGGCAGACACGTGGAAAAATGCTTAAGATATAAAGTTAAAATCTTTATAAAGAAGCAGGGAAAAAAAATCAGGGAGAACCTGGGTGGCTCAGTTGTTTAAGCATCTGCCTTCAGCTCAGGTGGTGATCTCAGGGACCTGGGATCAAGTTCCACATCTGGCTCTCTGCTCAGTGGGAATCTGCTTCTCCCTCTCCCTCTGCTCCTTCTCCTGCTTGTGCTCTATCTCTCTCTCAAATAAATACATGAAATCTTTAAAAATAAGTAAATAAAATCTTTTCAAAAATGATATAATGTTAAGCGCCCCCAACCCCCAGGAAAGGTGAGGAGGTGCAAAGGTACATGGACACAGGGCTTGCAACCAGAGGTGGGACTCTGTGGTCCTCACTGCTCCATATTTGATTCCTAGAGCACTGAGTGCCTAGGACCTGACACGGCCTAAGAAATACCTGTGGAATGACTAAATCAACTGTGGAAATATCTGGAAGCCGCCGAACAGGGACAAAAGGAGGCACCTGGGGATGACAAATGTTGGGAACGTGTTAGAGCAGAGGGTCACTCTCTGTGTCTCTGTCACTCACTGCGCCTTCCTTCTTCCCTTCTTTCCTTCCTTCCCTTCTCTTGCTCTCTCTCTCTTTCTCTCTCTCTCTCTCTGAAAGATTTTAATGTTACGTTTATAATTAAAACACGGGAAAATAAATGTGTCCTGTTGGTCTTGCAGATAAATGAACAGTAAATATTGCAGGAAGGTGCTCCAAAGGAGCCAATGATGTATTATTAAAGTGTAATCTGGCACTAAGCAGGCTTTCCTGGGACTGTTCCTTGGTCCTTTTAGGTGCTCTAAGGAGAAAATATGCAGAACATTTCGAAGCCTTCATGCTTGTCAGTGAAACATCAAAGAAAGGGGCTCTTTGGCTATGGGTGAGATGGCATGTGTGCTTCAACACGTCAACCTAATCGACCTGCTGCAGAGAGCTGGACGAGTGACTTCATCACGACCTGGTCTTGAAATACTTTACTTTATGGTGTCGAGGCGGTAGACCTTCCTCCGGGCTTTTGTACTTAGGCTCTGGAAGTTTGAGATGCACCCTGAAAGACTTCAACCCTCCTACTGTACTGATAAGAAAACTCGGCCCAGTTTGGGGATAAGATTTGCCCAAAAGATCCCATTTGTATTTCTACCCCTCGGCATCTTCATCCAAGTATCCCCTACATCTGTGGAGCACTCTTGGACATGCCCTCTGGTGTCTCTGGATCTCCTTGAGTAAACTGGAGATAATTATGGGCACTACCACATTCCAGAGTATTGTGATAATTCGGGGCAACTCCTGATCTTGGGTTTGTGAATTCAACCCCCGCATTGCATGTAGAGCTTTAAAAAAACAACAACAATAGGGCTCCTGGATGGCTCAGTCAGGTAAGTGTCTGCCTTCGGTTCAGGTCATAATTTCAAGGCCTCGGGATCGAGCCCCACATCAGGCTCCCTGCTCAACGGGGAGTCTGCTTCTCCCTCTGCCCTTCCCCTCTGCTCCAGGTCTCTCTCTCAACTCTCTCTCAAATAAAGAAATAAACTCTTAAAAAATAAACAATAAAGAAATATAGAGCATTGTAAGAATTAAATGAGATAACTTAGCCTTCAGTAAGTGTTAGCTATTACCGGTATCTTTACTGTGATAGTTAATGTCTTGGAGGGTCTTTTCCACAATCTGGGAAAGCAGACAGCATGGGCAGGCTGTCACCTAGCCTGTGAGCACAGTGACAGGCAGAGAGGGTAAGTGGCTCATCTGGCTTATAAGTCGCACACTCACATCCAAAACTCTGATATTCTGCTATACGGTACATGAGGCGACCCCTTCCAGAACGTCTCCAATGCTAAAATTCCATGCTGTCTATAGAAAGGACTCTCATGGTCGGCCTTTTACAACTTCCAGTCTTTTTCGTCTCAGAGAACAAGAAAGTAGCAAAGTCTAGGGCTCAGAGGTCGATGACACGGAAGGGAGCCAGCGTCCTAGTATTAATAAACCAGTGGTGTCTCTTCTACGGTATTTGATTTGTGCAAATTTCACCATGTGTGCCTGTGAGATTTATGGGAATTCTTTTTTTTTTAATTTATGGGAATTCTGTAGGACTTTTCAGGAATAGATTTTTTAAATTTTATTTATTTATTTATTTCCTTATTTACTTATTTATTTATGAGAGACACAGAAAGAGAGAGGTGGAGACATAAGCAGAGGGAGAAGCAGGCTCCGTGCAGGGGGCCTGATGTGGGACTCCATCCCATACCCTGGGATAATGCCCTGAGCCGAAGGCAGAGAGAGGCTCCACTGCTGAGGCACCCAGGCGTCCCTGAGGAATAGTTTTAGTGTGGTTTTGACTTGACATGCTGGCTTTGCAACTTAACGTTCCCATTACATGTAACGCTGCTACTGCTTCTCATAGCTCCTACCATTTACTGGACAATAACACCCTGCCAAAATGCATTATCTTGTCTAATTACTAGAACAATTCTAGGAGGTAGGTACATTATCCTCACTTTAAGTGGGAATCTATAATAATAGTAATAATAATATAACTACAAAGGCTTGAGATAGAGCGTGAGTGCAAGGGGGTAGGGGAGGAGCAGAGGGAGAGGGAAGGGAGAGAAAGAATCTCAAGCAGACTCCCTGCTGAGCATGGACCGTCCCACCTACCATGTAGGGCTCAGTCTCATGACCCTGAGATCATGACCTGAGCCGAAATCAAGAGTTGGACACCTGAGTGACTGCACCACTCAGGCACCATGTTATTTGTTGTACTTCCTAATCATATCTTTATTTATCTGACAACTTTCTTATTTTCTTTTTTTTTTCAGAACTTTCTCATTTCTTGATTTCTCTTTTTGGTTTTATGTATGTGATATATTCTCTAATCTTTCTGGGGGTGATAAATAAGGGATCATTTTTTTAAGATTTTATTTATTTATTCATGAGAGACACGCAGAGAGACTAGGCAGAGACAGTGGCAGAGGGAGAAGCAGGCTCCAAGCAAGGAGCCTGATGCAGGACTCAATCCAGGGACCACGGGATCACGACTGGAGCCGAAGGCAGGTGCTCAATCTCTGAGCCACCCAGGCACCCCAGGGATCTTTTTTAAAGATCATTTTTGATCCTTTAAGGCGTTTGCTCTGCTTCCTTCAAGATACTACTTTTTTCATCTTAGACTTCTCTTGTTGCAGTTTCCTTCAAATACTTGGTGTTCCTTTGTTGGCCATTTATATTTATGACTGGGGGATTTTGATGAATAGGAGATACAGCTTGGCCTTTGAATAGAACTATTTACCCCAAGATCATCTTTCTTGACTATCTGACTGCATCTCTGTATAAGTAGGTGGGGGCCCCGGGAAGCAAGCTTCCCTTTGGGTAATGGACAGAGAAACCAACTCGGGTCTTCCTCCCAACACCCCCATTATCGATGGAAGATGAAGTTTATTCTTTGTTTTAAAGATTTTATTTGTTTCTTCATAAATTAAGACACAGAGTTAGAGAGGCAGAGACACAGGCAGAGGGAGAAGCAGGCTCCATGCAGGGAGCCTGATGTGCAACTCGATCCTGGGACTCCACGTTCATGCCCTGAGCCCAAGGTAGATGCTTAACCATTGAGCCACCCAGGCGTCCCAAGGTAAACTTTATTCTTGGTGCAATTCCTCCCTGGGTGCAGCTTTCTTTTCGTCTTTAATTCTGGGGCTACTGTGGAGGTCAGAAGTGAACCCCAGGCTCTGTGCTGCCTCTCTCCCTTGTCCCCGTACTCATTCTGGGGGCCCACCCAAGGTAAATTTTCTGCTCTGTTAAGTCAGCAGCCACTGGGGTGGTAGCTGGTTACAAATGCTACCTCTTACACCTTCTGTCCCAGCTGTTCCACTCCAACTTCCATCCCTCCACCCACTCTGCTTTCTGTACCTGTCAATTCCAAGACCTATGAGCTAGTCCCTATTAGCTTTTTGTCACATCACTCCGGTGCCTCCAGAATCTAGAATGCTATCTGGTATTGAGCAGGTGCTCGTGAACTGCTTATTTCATGAGCAGATGACGAGTGGACAGGGACCAAATTATAGAGAGCAGAGCTTCAGTGCCAAGTTTTTGAGTAGATATGCCATTTATAGTATTATTTTAGAGAGGGGTAGAGGGGGGATAGAGAGAGGGGGAATCTCAAGCAGACTCCCCACTGAGCATGGAGCTGGATGTTGGGCTTGATCTCACAACCCTGAGATCGTGACCTGAGCCAAAACCAAAAGTCAGACGCTTAGCCCAGGTGCCCCTAGATGTGGCATCTGAGAATAAGAAGCTGACGTCAGGTTGGTTGGTTGGTTTGGGTTCTATAATCATGGCCCCAAAAGCAACAACCACTTTCCAGGCAATCCCGAAAAGAAGAAATTCTGAGAAGATAATGCTGGCTAAGTAGGGATCTGGAAGCCAGAGAGTTGGGAGGGTTCCGCCTTGATCCAGGGAGCCAGTTTCCCTCTGGAAATTGGTGAGCAGCATGAAGACAGAGGTTCTCTCAGAGATCTCTGACAATAATATTGTTGTAGGTAGAATAACGTACCCCCAAAGATGTACATTTCTTAACGCCCAGCACAGGTGGATACATTACGTCACTTGGCGAGGAGGCATTAAGACTGTAGACAGAATTAAGGTTACTAATCAGCTGACTTTGAGATGGGGAGATAATCCTGGATAATCCGGGTTGGCCCAAAGTACTCACAAGAGTCCTTATAAGTGACAGAGGGACTCAGAAAGGTCTGCAATGGAGTGATTTGATGTGAGAAAAACTCAACCCATCTTGCTACCTTTGAAGATAGAGGAAGAGGGTTGCAATCTGAGGAATGTGGGGGCTCCAGAAGCTGGAAACGGCAAGGAAGCAGATTCTACCTTGGAGCCTGCACAAGGGAATGAAGCCCTCTACCTAAATTGAATCAGTAAAGGAAGATCAGTAACATCAAGGGCTTTCCTATCTCTGACTTCAAGTTTCTCATCAGTCGAATGGTGGATGCTTCGTAGGCCAGTGATGTTCTTAGTCCTCCTTAGTCACTGTGATGGTTAATTTCATGTGTCAACTTGACTGAGCGCCTGGGTGCTCAGATGTTTTGTCAGGTATCATTCAGGGTGTTGCTGTGAGGATGTTTTCGGATGAGATTAACATTTAAATTGGTCAACTAGGTGCTTGCTTCCCCAGCACATACATTAAATTGGTAGACTGAGATTGCCCTCTCTAGTGTGGGTGGGCCTCGCCCAATCAGTTGACGGCCTGGATAAAACAGATATTCTGGCCCACCCCACTTAAGAGAGAATTCTTCCTACCTAATGGTTTTTTATTTATTTTTATTTTTTATTGGAGTTCAATTTGCCAACATATAGCATAACACCCAGGGCACATCCCATCAAGTGCCCCCTCAGTGCCCGTCACCCAGTCACCCCCACCGCCCACCCACCTCCCTTTCTGCCACCCCTTGTTCCTTTCCCAGTTAGGAGTCTCTCATGTTCTGTCTCTCTTTCTGATATTTCCCACTCATTTTGTCTCCTTTCCCCTTTATTCCCTTTCACTATTTTTTATATTCCCCAAATGAAAGAAACCATATCATGTTTGTCCTTCTCCGATTGACTTATTTCACTCAGCATAATACCCTCCAGTTCCATCCACGTTGAAGCAAATGGTGAGTATTTGTCATTTCTAATGGCTGAGTAATATTCCATTGTATACATAGACCACATATTCTTTCCCCATTTATCTTTCAATGGACACCGAGGCTCCTTCCACAGTTTGGCTATTGTGGACATTGCGGCCATAAACATCGGGGTGCAGGTGTCCCAGCGTTTCACTGCATCTGTATCTTGAGCTGGGACATTGTCTTTTCTTCTACCTTCAGACTCAGATTGAAAGAGCTGCTCTTCCTGTGCCTCATGCCTGCCGGCCTTTGGATGAGAACTCTATCCTTGGCTCTCTTGCTTCTCAGGCCTTTGTACATGCACTAGAAGTAAACCGTCAGCTCTTCTCGGTCTCCACCTTGCCGACTCGCAGATCTTAGGACTTATACACCTCCGTGATCATGTAAGCCACTTCCTTATGATAAATCTCTCTCTCTCTTTCTCTGATATTGTGATTTATAATAAGAAATAAATACTTGGTCTTTGTCTCCAGTCCCTGACTCAGGGCTCTTGAAGTTCCTGAGCACTAGTAGTATCTTTGCTTCTAATGTGGTGACTCTGGTTGGCCTCCTGGATGGGGGCTGATCTCCAGAAAGACCAAGCCAAGCTTAGACGTTTGGAATTTTCAGCTCCACCCACATCAAGAGAAGGGAGAAGAGCTGGAAAATGGACTTACTGATGGATCATGCCTATGTGATGAAGCCGCCCTAAAACCCAAACACCAGCAGGTTTGGGAAGCTTCCGGGTTCGTGAGCACATCCGCATACTGAGAGGGTGACACACCCCAACTCCACAGGGACAGAAGCCCCTGTGTGCAAGAGTCCCCCAGACCTGGCCCTTTGCTCTATGAGCCACTCTAACACATTAGTCAAACCCAAGGAGAGGGGTCTTTGGAATACCCAAATTATAAGCCATTGGTCAGAAGCACAGGTGATTTACTGGACTTGCTATTAGTATCTGAAATGGGACTGGAGCAGTCCTATAGGAATAAGCCCTAAACACATGAGATATAATGCCATCTCTGGGTTGATGCTGTCAGAATTGAGTTAAATTGTATGATACCCAGCTGGTTCCAGACAGAGTTACTTGCTAGGGGAAAACCGCACTGTATCTGGTTTTAGAAAGTGTTGTGGGTGTTCTGGGTGAGAGTAAGCAAAGACACGCAACAGTAGGTTTCTCCAATTCTCTCCCTCCCTACCTCCCTCCTTTCCTCCCTCCCTTTTCCTAGAAACTTGGATTAATTCAGCCATCAAAGCCTGATATAAATGACAGATAATAGTGAAAATCCTTCAGCTGTAGCAGCTTGAGTGAGACTGGAGCCCCATCCACTCATAGCCCTCTCTCCTACTAGGCTCCAAAGCCTCGATTAAAATTATTTGTGTAAGGTCATCACTTAGCTCTTAAACTTGAGGAATTTGTTTCATTTTTCTCTTAAAGAAGGGTATGTACTGAAAAGTAAAAATATCTCAGGGTATCCTCTTGCTTCATTTTTCATTTATATTAGTATCATTTTGCTGCTGTAACAATTTATCCAAACTTGGTGGCTTCAAACAACCACTGATTATCTTACAGTGTTGTAGCTTTGAAGTCCACGATCACTCTGACCTGATTAAAAATCAAGGTGTCAACAGGAATATCTTCCTTCTGCAGGGTCTAGGGAGAATCTCCCCAGCCAACTTTCCTGCTTGTGAAATCCACTTGGATTCTTTTGTTCATGGCCTATTTCTCCATCTGAAAGGCTACCAACATAGCAGCTTCAAATCTCTCCCTTACTCTGGCCCCTGCTTTCCCGACCACACTATTCCCTAATGCTGGCCACTGAAAACGGAATTTTCCATAAACACTTTATGCATATACAAATGCTAACTCATGCACAGTCCTCACAACTGTACAGGGGCAAAAGACAGCACATAGTAGACTGGCAGGGGGGTTACATGCCACCAGATGGATAGGGCTTCACTTAAGGGGTGGGGTCATTAACCTTAAGCCTGTGGAATTTCAAAGCCGAGCTCTCCTAAAGCACTTGCTGCAATAATGTCTCTAGAGCACTTGAAATGTGGTTAGTGGGAATGAGAAACTAAATCTTTCGAATTAATTAAACTAAAACTGGCACATGGGACATGCACTATCGTATGGGGCAGCACAGTCGTAGGGGGTTCTTGGATGTTCTTCAACATTCTGTAAAATTTTGTCGTGGGATGTGTGTGCGTGTGGCGTGTCTGTGTGTGTGTGTGCCTGTGTGTGTGTGTGTGTGTGTGTGTGTGCGTGCGTGCGTGTGGGGTGTATTTCTGCAAAGTGAGTCCATGGATTTCATCAACTTCTGCTAACTACGGAAGAGGTCAGGACCTGCAGCTTTGTGGCTTTGGGAGAAAGGAAGCAAGGTGAGGGAGGTGAGTGTGGCCTCTGGTAACCACTGCGGTTGCCCCTTTCTGCGTTTGTCTGTGGCTGGCTTCTCGGGATGAGCTCCTACGTCGTTGACTTCTTCCCAGCAGGCTAGGACCGCTAGCCCAAAGCGCACTGGTGTGAAGCTCAGACTCTGATGCATCCTGCGGTTTTATATTTTTTAAGATCTTCTTTATTTGGCAGAGAGAGACAGAGCGCAGAAGCAGAGGGAGCAACAGAGGGAGAGTGAGAAGCAGGCTCCCACTGAGCAGGGGACCTGATGCGGGGCTCTGTCCCACGACTCGGGGTTCACGGCCTGAGCCAAAGGAGATGCTCAACTGCTGAGCCACCCAGGCGCCCCTCTCTCTGTGTCTCTCATGAATCAATCAATGCAATCCTTTTTAGGAAAGGAATAGAGTGTGACCCTTGAACTCGGGGGTGTGAGCATGAGCCCCTCGTTCAGTGCAGAGAGGACTCAGAGGCGAATAAGCTTTTTACAAGGGGAGCACCTTTTAAGTGCGCAGCGCCCATTCTAGCCCTCCCACCACAGTCCAGCCGCTAGCTTTTTGTCATATCTTATGGGCATTTTAACAATTTTCTGTGAAATAGTTCGTCGCATGGACGTCTCGTACTTTATGAAGACAACCTGCTCTTTTGGATAGACCCCTTGGTTCCACATCTCCAAACCTCTAAGTCACGCTTGATGGAAACGCCTGGGCATGCAGACCCTCCTTGCTGTATGTTTTAGACCCGTGACAACGGATGAGCCGGAACACGGGGCCGGGTCCCCTGAAATGGGAGTCACTGGAGAACGGGCTAAAGATACGAGCGGAGAAGAGACAGCTCAGAGAATCCAATCCAGAAGAACAAGTGCCCTGAGGTTTTAGGAGTCAATACCTCGGAGCAGGCGCCGTATCTGAGATGGAGTCTGAGTGTGTGTATGGGGGCCAGGGGGTCCCCGGTCGCTATTCCTTCTGCCCTAGGACATCCACCAAGGTGCAGCTCCCCTTCCTCCAGCTTGCCAGATGAGGCTTGAGTCCAAGGCTACTAGGCCCCTTGGCGGAGGGTGACCTGATCCCAGACAAGGCCACATGACATCCAGGTCCTGCTGCGAGCACTGTCTGAAGAGAAGGTGCACGTAGCAGCAAGGGCCCCAAGGAGAGGAGCAGGCAGCAAGGAGGAGGGGCACCGGCAGGCGGGGGGTGTGTTTGTGATGGAGGGGACACAGCAGCACCTTGGACACCACCCGGTTCCATCATCTTGTCCCCCGAGGCCCCCCTGAGGGGGCAAGAGAGAAGTCAGGGGACAGATAATGATGGAGATGAGAGAAATGCCCAGGACAACAGCGTCCCTACTGGGTAGCATCCCGCGGATTAGTAGCACGTGTGTGCCTTCCCCAACCCCTGGGCCCTGCCCCGTAGGACTCAAGTCTCCTAAGAGAAGGCAACTGTCGGGGGGAGGAGGGGTAACCATACCTGAAATGATGGGGACACAGTAAAGGAATAACAGGTCCCTTCCCCGCTGGGCTGCGGTGCTCTAAGCCTCCTATGGTCCAGTCGGCCCTCCGCCAAGCTCCAAGAGGACTCCACTCCCCACCAACGTCCGAGGTTCCCCTCCTGACACGGAGACACCTTGTCACTGGGTCACATGCAAAGGACACGTCACCACAAGGGGCATCGCGCCTGGGAAGCACTCTCGTTTTCCACCTAGCCTGAGATCCCCCCCTCCGACAAGGACACGCCCAAACCTTGGGACTCCAGCAAGGGGGATCCCGGCACAACAAAGCGCCTGGCCCAGCAACCCTGTCCTTCCCAGCTGGGCCCGAAAATGCCCTCCTCCACCCCACCCCGAGACGCCCTGCTGCCCGCAGGCACCGACGCGACGCGGCGAATCAGGCTCCAAGCGTTTGGCCCAGAATGGTCCCCTTCTTCCACTGGTAGAGGGCATCCTGCCTCCCAAAGCTCCCAACACTGGAAACGGTGGCTTGCCCCGAAGGCACTGGAATCCTTTGCCCCACCGAGAATCCTAAGGTAGCCTGGCCTGGGGAGATCTCTTCCATTTCCTCCAGCAAGATCCGCAGGGACAAGTGGAAGTCCCAGCAGCAGCATAAACCCAGGCGACCAAAGGAGCACCGCCAAGGCCCCAGCGCCCCCCGCCCCCCAAAGGCTGGCTCAGGCAACCCTTGGTCTCCGGGTCCCGGCTGCCAGCCGCACGCGCGTAGCTTGAACAGATGTCTGTAAAACAGATAATTGAGAAACAGCGCCACGCGGACTTGGAAAATCATCTTGTCCTTGCAACCACAGCCCACAACACTAGGCCAGCACCTGCAGGCCAAACCTCCACAGGACGACTGCTTGCTCAAATACCAAGTGGAAAGAGAGCCCGGTGTGTCCTCCCGTACTATCCGAAATGGCTAGGACACGATGGAAATTCATCCTTCGTACGAAGAACCAGGAAATCCTCCACTTGGACGACAACAGACAGTCAAGTGATACTAACTCCAGAATTAAGGAGATGTCAGAATGAACTCATAAAGCATCGATCCTAAAAATAACTCTTACGAGTACACGGCGCCAGGGGGCGCCTGGGTGGCTCGGTCGCTGAAGCGCCTGCCTTCAGCTCAGGTCATGATCCCAGCGTCCTGGGTTCGAGCCCCGCATCGGGCTCCCTGCTTCTCCCTCTCCCTCTGTTTGCAGCTCATCCTCCCTGTGTTCTCACTCTCAGGCTTTCTGTCTCTCCCTCCCTCTCTCTCTCCCTCTCTCTCTCTCTCTCTCAAACCAATGTAACTCTTGTTTTAAAAATTACAAGTACATGTTCATACCAGGCTCTTTGTAGTAGCCAACAGCTCGAAACAACCCAGCGGCCCTTCACTGGATGACTGTTGCAACACCCCTGCAGTATACCTATACAGCCATACAAAGAAACAAATGTGGTTGGTTACACAGAATGACTTGGAGAAATCTCCAGGGAATTGTGCTGGGTGGGGGCGAAGAAGCCCATCTCCAAAGGCTACAGACCATAGGATTGCATGTAGAAAACATTCTTGAAATGACAAAATGATGTGAGGGGAGAACAGAGTGGAGCACCTGGGTACTCATTGGGTTGAGCGCCTGACTCTTGATCTCAGGGTTGTGGGTTCAGATCCTGCACTGGATTCTGTATCAGGCACAGAGGCTACGTTTAACAAAAAAAAAAAAAAAAAGGAGATCGGAAACATTTGTGGTTGCCAGAGGCCAGGGAAGATCGGGGACGGTGTCCAAGGGGTGGACGGGCAGGGCAGGGTGCGGGTGAGTAGAGCCAGGCCTTTCTCATGCCACTATCCTTGATTGGAAGTATACTTTTTTGCAATTCCTATTGGCCAAACCTTGTAAGATTAAAAAAGACCTCTCTTTGTGTCTCATGATTAAATTAGTAATATATTTTTAAAAATAAAATAGGTTATGCCTGTTTTGCTCAGCATATGAGCTACTGCCTTTCACTTAGATAGTTATCTTGGAGTCCCGGGATTTAGTACCACTTTGGGCTTTTTGCATGAACCATTCTTCTCCCTCTGCCTATGTCTCTGTCTGTGTTTACATGTCTTTATGAGTCTCATGAATAAATAAATAAAATATTCAAAATTTAAAAATAATAGTGGAATAGTATGTTACCCTTGATCTCAAGGGGTGAGTTTCTGCCCCTGGTTCAGAGTAAAGATGACTTAAAAGCAACTAAACATTTTTAAAAGGAGTTATCCTGGTGGCTTAGTGCTTGAGCGTCTGCCTTTGGCTCAGGATGTGATCTTGAGGTCCTGGATCATGTCCCGCATGAGTCTCTCCCAGGGTACGTGCTTCTACTTCAGCCTGTATCTCTGCCTCTCTCTGAATCTCTCATGAGTAAATAAATAGAATCTTTACAATAGACAATTGCAGAAAAAGTAAAATGACATAAAATCTTTAATAAAAAAGACTTTGGGTAGCTTTGGTTTGTCAGTGGTTGAGCATCTGCCTTTGTCTCAGGGCATGATGCCTGGGTTCCAGGATCAAGTCCCACATTCGGCTTCCTGCATGGAGCCTGCTTCTTCCTCTGTGTCTCTGCCTCTCTGTATTTGTGTCTCTTGAATAAATAAATTACTAAATCAATAAATAAACATATAAATACATAAATAAATTTTTTTCATAAATAAAAATTTTAAAGGACTTTTTGGAAGGGTGTCTTTGGGTCTCAGTGGGTGAAGCATTTTTGTTTTGCCTCGGTCATGATCTCATGGTTCTGGAATTGAGCTGCGCTTCAGGCTCTGCTGCTCAGAAGGGAGCCTGCCTCTCTCTTTCCTCCACTCATGTTCACTCTCTCTTCCTCTCTCTCTCTCTCTCAAATAAATCAATCTTTTTTAAAATAAAAGGCTTCTTGTATACTCCAATGCTGATGGACATTGTGTATCACCCTTTGGGTGATATAACACCTTGTCTAGTTCCCCAGCCTTACTGGTCAAGGGAGTACTTTACTTACAGAAGAGTTGCTAGTATCTCATAGATCTAGTACTCCTTGAAATACTTTGGCATCTATTTTTCTAAGCTTTAAAGTGGTGAGCAGAGCCCCAGGCCCAGGACACAAATGGGAGGTGGTGGGGATCCCTAACAGATTGGCAGTGAGTTCTAAATATACTTTCCCTTCCCAAATCTGCTTTGTGGGCTGCTGGGCTGGTCATGGTTAGAATCCTTTCTTGTGTTTTATCTCAGATGTTCATGCCCCATTTAAGTTATTTCCAAGTTCTCTTAGCCTGTCTTACTGTAAATCCAGAGATTGTACTGGAACTTTTTTAAAGGGAGCAAGTCCGGGCAACTGAATGGCTCAGTCAGTTAAGTATCTGACCTTGGCTCATGTGATGATCCCAGTCCTGAGATGGAGCCCCACATCAGGCTCCCTGCTCAGTGGAGAGTCTGCTTCTCCCTCTGCCCACCACTCTGCCAACCTGTGCTCTCTCTCTCTGCCAAATAAATAAACACAATCTTAAAAAAAATCAATAAATAAATGGAGCAACTCTTAATGTTAATTCACAGGGCAAGTAGCTGGGATCCTCCAAGCCACTAGGAGTCCCCAGTCATTTGCATGGTGCTCCCAAACTGCAGCCTGATATTGTGATAGCTCTTAGGGATTTTGCCAGTAGCTGATGACTGGTGGGACTCGAAACAGAAAAACAAGAAACAGTAGAGCTGGGCAGTGAAAGCCTAATGTGAACCATGACAAAGATTCATAGCTGGACCTCCATCAAGCTGACGAAAGCCCTCTGTGACCACTGGTGACTGTGTTGGCAATGAAGAGGAGTCACCCCCGCCAGAGCAAAATTTTTGAGAACCTCTGGGACAAGAAGCTCACATTCAGAGGATGCTATGTGTGGTCATGGCTCTGCACAACAGGGAGGAGGAGCAGCCTAAAGGGTGACCTGGTCCTTACCACAAAGATGGTAATAATGGGGACATTAATAAATATAGTTTCACCTGCTCTGGGAGACCAGAGAGGAGGTGCTTTGCCCTCCGCATGCTGAGGAATCCCTCCTGCAGCACAGTAGAGGTAGCAGCCAGGGCCCTGCTTGACTGGATGACTGTTCACACCCGCACCCCAAGATCCTTATGAAATCCCAGGGAGACCTGTTGCCCAGCAATGCATATCTATAGGCAGAACTGATGACAGAAGTCTTGTTCTCCTTTCTGCCAGGAGAAGATTCTAATGTCCACAATGCAAACATTCCTTAGACAGCTGTAAACTCTCAAAATTTTCTGGTACTGGGGCTCCTGAAACCAGATTTAATTATAAATGCCAATTGGTTATGCATTTAGTACATGATCAGCATATCTGGGTGGCTCTGTCAATTAAGCATCCCACTCTTCATATTGGGCTTATGGGATTGAGCCTGCAGTAAAAGTCCAGCTCTGCACTCAGTGGGGTGTCTGCTTAGCATTCTCTTCCTCTCCCTCTTCCCCTCCCCTGCCACCCCCATGCCTGTGCACTTTCTCCCTCTGTCTCTCAAATGAATAAATCTTTAAAAATGTGTAATGCTTGGGGAGCCTGGTTGGCTAAGTCAGTTAAGTGTCTGCCTTCGGCTCAGGTCATGATCCCAGGGTCTTGAATCCAGAGATTCAAGCATCGCATTGGGCTCCCTGCTCTGTAGGAAGCTTGCTTCTCCCTCTCCCTTGGCCTGCCACTCTGCCTACCTACGGTTTCTGTGTCCAATAAATAAATAAAATCTTAAAAAATGTGTAATATATGATCAGCTCTAGAGAAGAAATGTAATTACATTTCATTGAAAATTTTACATAGTAGGTAGAATATTGACATATATAAGGAGCAGACAGCACTAAAAATGACTATGACACTGACTTATGTATTTTGATTCTTGACCTTGAAAGCCAGTTCTCACCTCTACACCTATAAGGCTGCTCACTATAATCACCTATGACTCTGCCTGAGGAATTTTTCTCACCCTTGGAGCATGCTGGACATGACACAAGGCTGTCAGAAGTGCCGGAGGTTTACTGATCCTGAAAGTAGCTAGTACTTTATTAATAATGGTTAGATATTTGGTGGCTACATACTCCAGCTTCCTCGTCCCATCCTTGAGGTGGATGTGAAATATGTTCTACCCAGTCTCCCACAGTGCCCCCCTCCAAATAAACTACACTTGCCAAAATGGTAACTTGCTGGATCATCCCCCACTTTAATTAGCTGCCTTCCGTGCAAGTCTCATTTCCCCACATCCCACCAGTGCTACTTGGTATTTCCTTTTATTAAGATTTTATTTATTTATTTGTCAGAGAGAGCACAAGCAGGGGGAGGGGCAGGCAGTGGGAGAAGCAGGTTCCGTGCTGAGCAGGGAGCCCAATGCGGGGCTCAATCCCAGGACCATGAGATCATGACTTGAGCTGAAGGCAGATGCTTAAGTGACTGAGCCACCCAGGCATGCCTGATATTTCCTTTCAAGTAAGCTATTTGTACTGACAAGTTTGTCTCAGGGTCTGCCACACTTGGACACATTGTAAATTAAAAATGCATTTAATTTGGGACCCTGGGTGGCACAGTTGGTTGAGCATCCAACTCTTGGTTTCACTTTGGATAGTGATCTCTGGGTTGTGAGATCTCTCTCTCTAAAATAAATAAATGAATCTATGAAAATAAAGTAAAAATGCATTTAATTCAGAAACACTAATTCAAAAAGATATACATAGCCCTACTTTTATTGTAGCATTATCTACAATAGCCAAGATATGGAAGAAACTTAAGTGTCCATCAGTAGATGAATGCATAAAGATGTGAGATACACACATTTGAATATTAGCCACAAAAAAGAAGGAAATCTTGCTATTTGCAACAGCATGGATAGACCTACATGGTATCATACTAAGTGAAATAAGTCAGACAGAGAAAGATAAATGCCATATGAGTGGACTTATATGTTGAATCCGGAAAAAAGTGAACAAACAGAAACAGACTTAAAAGTACAAACAACAAATTGGTGGTTACCAGAGAGGAGGTAGGGGGAAGGATGGGCAAAATAGGTGAAGGGAATTAAGAGGTACAAACTGTCAGCTACAAATAAGTCACAGGGAGGAAAAGTATAACATAGGGTATATAGTCAAAAATACTGTAAGAACTATATGGTGACAGTATCTCTATCATCGTAAACATTGAGTAATGCATATAATTGTTGGATCACTATGTTGTACACCTGAAAATAATATAATATTGTATGTTAACTATTCTCAAAATTTTAAAAAATGCATTTAATTCACTCTGACACATGTCTGGTTGGAAGTAGATTTCCACACTCAAAGTTATTTTTCACCAATATTGGGTTTTTCAAAGATTTTATTTATTTATTTGAGCAAGAGAGAGCACGAGTGGGGGAGAGGTGCAGAGGGAGTGGGACAAGCAGACTCTGCCCTGAGTGTGGAGCCCAATGTGGGGCTGGATCTCACAACCCTGCAATCCTGACCTGTGCAGAAATCAAGAGTCTGATGCTCAACTGAGCCACCCAGGTACCTCTCACCAGTATTTGGACAATATACCATTCTTTCTTTCTTGTGCATTTCTGCTTGCCTCATTTTCTCCCCTTTTGTTATTCTCTTTTGAGGAAGTATATCAAGAATACAGAAATGTATAGAATATATAGGAAAATAGTGTATACTCATCTCCCAGCTAAGGGAATAGGACTTGAAACAGGGTGAACGATCTGTCCCTCATGTCAGCACCATCTGAATGTGGGATTTGCCATTCCCGCGTCTGTGTGACTGTCACGTAGAGCAAGCAGGGGCAAAACCCCAATGATTTTTTTTCATTTAAGAGATTTTATTTATTTATTCATGACAGAGAGAGAGAGAGAGGCAGAGACATAGGCAGAGGGAGAAGCAGGCTCCATGCAGGGAGCCCAATGCGGGACTGGATCCCGGGACTCCAGGATCACGCCCTGGGCCAAAGGCAAGAGCTAAACCACTGAGCCACCCAGGACTCAGCAGTTTTTTCAGCTTCTCCCAAGAGCGCCCCTCTCAATTCCAAACCCCTCAGACGCTGCCCTGTTAGTAAACCTCTAGGACGGTTGCAAGCCGCCACCAGTTTGTGGCCTCCGGGTAGCACAAAGGGAGGTCTGAAGTACATAGATCATGGAAACAAATAACAGACCAAACCAAAATAAGTGAAAGCACAGCTTCAATTTTAATGGTTTCATCAGGGGAAGGATTTGTTGATCCACATCATTTTCTGGGATTTCTTATAATCCCCAAGGATCATGCATGAGTAAGTCATGTGGCATTTTGGCAAAGGCCATCTCCACACGGTCATCATTTGTGTCAGTGTCCACAAGCCATTCCATCAGATCTTAATCATTTTTGTGCCTCCCCGGTTGCCTCCCCAGTAAAAAGCTCAGCATGTTTTTAGAGGCCAATATGGGTTTTAGGTATTCATCTGCCTTCTTCTTGGTGTTCTGTGTGGGCATGCTGGGACCCACTTCAGAGCGCCCTTTCTCCATGACCAGTTGGGACACCACAAACAGCTTTAGGAAGAAGCACAACTGGGAAAAAAAACTGTAAAAGTGGATGGAATCGAGAATGACCTATTGGAGAAATAACAAGTGCCCCAGAAGCCCCTCCGCACCTCCATCTACTTACACATGTGTGTGCATGTATCCAAACACACGGACATGCAAACACACATACACACACACACACACCAATTTAGTCAGATACTGCTTTGAGGTTGACATCTGCTGTGAAATGCCAGCTTTATCATTTATTTGATCCCCGCATATATGGGAAAATATTTCTGGAATCTCAATTTTATTCCATCTACAGGTTTCTCAATTCCTGTTTCAACTGCTAACCCTATAGAGTATGTTTCAATAGGCAGTATGACAAGCTCCCCCTTTGGATAATTCCTCACATTTTCTCTTCTAGTTCCAAATATATACTCAAAGTCCTGTTGTGATTTATGATGGGGATTACACTGAAATCAGAAATTTAGAGGAGAATTGGTATCATTTCAAAGCTTAGTCTTGCTTCCTTCTCCCTCCCCAAAATAATTTAAAATATTATTTTAATGTCCAAACATGAAGTACATAAGAAGGTTCATGTACATTTTCCCTGTTTTTTTTTATTTCATTATAGTTGTGTTTCACAGTGCTTGTGACTAATTTGAATTGGACATTGTATTTCTATTATATTTTCTAGTAGAAGTGTACACAAAATTTAAAGTTTTTATGTGTTTAACTTATATCAACTGACCTTTCCTGATCTATTTCCTGAGTGATGGCTTTGTTTTTTCTGAGGAAATCCCTTTAGAGAAAGGCAGTTTTGCTACTTTCTTTAGGTAACATAATACTGGACACTAATCATAGTTCTTCTCCCTTTTGTTGTCTTTTAGTCCTTGAACACAGTATCTGAGTGTCTTGACATGGTTCTATAGGGGGTGGCAGGAAAGTGGGGTGAGTGGGCCTTCCCTGCCTCTCAAGGAAAGGAGTGCGTACCTTTCATCAGTTCAACTGCATCAGGTGTTACATGAATAAGGATAATAACTTCCCGTCCTCTGGCACCTCTCACTGTTTTCAGCCCTTAACCAGCTGTAACGCAAGTGATAGTGTTAAGTATTCAGATCTTGCATGCGGGCACAAGGTTCTGAGAGTCATTGTGAGTCACCTCTGGGGCCTAGCCAATAAGGCCTGAGGGCTCAGGGAAGAAAAATATAAGGTAAGGATCTTCCCCTCTCATCCCCGTCCTCTTCCAGACCATCCTCTACAGAAACCTAAGTAGTCTGTGAGGTAAGCCATCCAATATAATGTAATGTGGTTTTGTGCCATTACCACACTAACCCACCTGGTGAACCCCAATCCAACTATCCAGAAGGGGAGAGGTTATAGGACTCTCTCATTTGTTCACACTGGCCCAGAGATGCTCTGTAGAGAAGTGAGGAGGGGCACAGCCCCTAGATATTGGCTTTCTCACTTCTAGTCCCAGGTCTGTGTAGCCTTGAGCAAGTGCCTTAATTTCTCTTCTGAGTCAAGGATTGAGAACACAATAAGTACCTGCCCCCAGAAATAGCACTGCATCAGATTCAAAAAATACTGCACAAAATGGGGGAGGGCAGTCTGGGGGAATGCAGTGAGGTATTAGGAGTATGGAGTTCGTGGTCCGGTATCGGGGTGAGTGCAGTCTTCAAACACAATTGGTCATTAGCCTCACAGATAGCCCTGGTCCTCCAGACCTTAAACAGATTTTTCAGCACCTAGTTCCCCAGCCTTAGATCTTTTCCTCTTTGAAATCCTTTTTCTCTTTAACTAATGGTTCTTGTCTGATGTGGGGAATAAGGGAGATAAAACCATCTCATAGGACTATGCTGGAAACAAAGTATGTGTGGCAGGGGTGGCAGGAGGAAGCGCCCCTTGCGGGGGGCATAGAATCAACTGAATTTCATCAACTTTTTCAGGTTTACTCCATTGTGTTCTTTTTGTGAAGCCATTTGTGGTGTTAGCCAGACATGGAGAAAGAAAACTCTGAATTCAAACCCAGCCCATCTACAACCAGTGATGAAAAAAATGAGAAGACAAGTGGACGCTCAAAGCAAACCGTGCCCACCAAGAACGTGTTGCACTTTTTACTGGAGAGGCAGCTGGGGAGGCACCAGAGTGATGTGGATCTGTCTAGGTGGCTGTGGATGCTGACATAGCCACACCAGGGTGGAGGTGGCCCTTGCTAAAAAAAAAAAGCATGGGTCTTACCTGCTTATGCTTACCCCAATTTTTGAAAATGCAAAAAAAAAATTGATTTAAAATAACAAAACAACTTCCTTGTTTCAGCTACTACAACAAAAGCTGCATTTTCACTCTATTTGGTTTGGTATGTTTTTATTGCCCAAACAGCATTTTTAGGTTAGTAATATGGGACAGGGGATTTCACCACGGTAACCTGGAACACAGGAGCTCTCATAGCCTGCAAGGCGGTGAGGTCACAGTGCAGGTCACATTTCTTCCACCCTTAACCTGAAACAAAATCAAGGGGGCAGTGATGCAGAATTGGGGACCCCCGGGAACCGAGACCCCTCTCCTAAGCATTTGAGGAGACACCCGCTGTTTCTCGCTGGAAAACCTGGCTGCTACCCTGGTGAAAGTTTAAGAATGGGCCTCCCGCAGCGTAGGAAGTTTAGGATATCCATATTTTTTATTCTGAGCCTCATGAGGATACCATTTAGAAACTACAGCGTTATGTTTTTGTTGGCTCTATTTCATATAAAAAAATCAGAGTAGGGCAGCCTGGGTGGCTGAGCGGTTTAGCACCGTCTTCGGCCCAGGTTGTGATCCTGGACACTCGGGTTCGAGTCCCACATCGGGCTCCCTGCATGGAACCTACTTCTCTCTCTGCCTGTGTCTCTGCCTCTCTCTCTCTGCGTGTCTCTCATGAATAAATAAAATATTTTTAAAAAATCAGAGTACATGGCATTTTAATATGGGAACGTGGCACCTTCAGGGCCTCCTGAAGGGTAATGGCCCTTCTCTGGCCTGGTGGGGTGAAGCCAGGTGGGCGGTGGCTGGCAGTGGAGAACATACCGGACTGAGGGCCCCAGCTCCTTTCAGCAAGACAGGGGCACAAGAGAAAGTCGCCCCCCCGCCCCCCCTCCAGGAGGCTGCAGGGCGTGAGGATGCCTGGGGGAACAGGGTGCGGGATGGAGGACCTACAGGGCATGGGGAAGCAGCCAGCCCGGGGTGGGGGGCAGCCCGGGGACCCAAGCGGGAGTAGAGCCGGGAGCAGCGCAGCCACGGGCATGCCTATCCTGGGTGGTGGGGGCCACCGCCTGTCCCCTGCCTCCTCCTTCACCGCTGTCAGTCGGGGATGGGGATGGTCCCCCCACCACTTCCCTTCCCGCCTGCCAGCACCTCAGGGTACCAGCTCCTCCCTGTCCGTCACTTAATTGGGACAACTCCGGCCCTTTGCATCCCATCCTCTGGTCCCCGTGCCTGACCACTCGTAGTCTGACCAGGCCTCCGGGATCCCTGGAAGGGCGCCTTTTTGCCCCGGGTCCCGCACCGCTCATAGCAAACGGAGGTGCCACAGACCTGGACGCTTGGGCCGAGTGTCACTGTCATCACCTGGAGCAACGGGATGAGCCGCGCTGGGGGCCATCGCAACGTGCCTTCTGGTGCTGGGCAGCATGGAGCACGGAAGCGTGCACGCAGGTCCCCGCCCTGGGGCAGCCGCTGGCACCGCCTACCACGCATCTCCCGGAGTGCCTGATCCTCAGTGGAGGCCTACCGGAGGCAGTGACACACGCGGTGGCAACTCTTGACTGTAAACCCACTGAAGGCCACGCTCATGGGGCAGAGGCCAGGGCAGGAGGCTTGGAAGTTAGAGAGACCTCCTTACAGAGCTTCCACTGTGTGCTGATTGTACTAGAGGAACATCCCTCCCGCACAAAGTTACTGGGGGAATGCATTTCAGTGTCCCTGTGGAGGGCTCACTTTGTGTCTCCATAAATTAGAAGCACAAATACGACATTCAAAAGGGCAGGGGCTGGCAGAGACAGAAAGAGACAGACAGGGAGAGGGCGATGGAAAGGAGGGAAGGAAAAGGAAATTGACCCCAGAAGTCAATCCTGGGTCCTTTGCATGGGCTCGTCACATCCACAGCTATCCTCCCTTGAGAGACTCCGACTTTTAGTTTGTTTAGTGTTTCAGACCCTCTTCCAAGAAGAGTCCTCTATGGGGTTTGACAGTAACCCTGTCCAGTGTCTGGAGAATCACTGCCAAACATCCAGGGAAGACACTACATCACTCCAAAAGGCTCTGGAAGAGGGAACATAATGACCACCCCTCCTCTGTCTTCTTGGGGTTGGAGAAAGGAACAGGAACAAGATGTGAAAACGAAACTGGGGAGGGGTGGGCCACCTCTCTTTCGATCTTCTCAAATGGCTGCCCTCTGCCCCTTCCCTCCACCCCAAGTTAGAGCTAGCTGGAAGAAAAGAGGAGGAAGAGGCTCCCTGAAGTCTGTAAAGATGCCCATGCACTGAGTGTTACCAGAGACCCTATAGGAGAAGGGTACGTGGACACACTGCCTGTGCATCATGGATATGTTTATAACTGTAAGAAATCTTTCTTTTTAAAAAGATTGTATTTATTTGTATTTATTTATTCATGAGAGGCAGAGGCAGACACACAGGCAGAGGGAGAAGCAGACTCCCTGCAAGGAGCCAGATGCAGGACTCGATCCTAGATCCTGGAATCACACCCTGAGCAGAAGGCAGACACTCAACCGCTGAGCCACCCAGGCATGTCTGTAAGGAATATTTCTAAAAAAGACATACATCTGGGGGTGCCTAGTAGGCTCAGTCAGTTAAGAGGCCGACTTTTGGTTTGGCCATGGGTCAAGATCTAGAGAGGGAAGGTTGGGAGATCCAGACTGGCCTTGAGCTGAGTGCTGGGTGCAAAGCCTGTTTGAAATTCTCTCCCTCTCTCTCTGTTCCTCCCCACCCTCTGCCACACTCATGAGAGCTCTCTCTCAAAAATAAAGAAACAAGTAATTTTTTGAAAAGGAAAACATACAACTGTCTAGGAACAAAAGTTCTATTAGCATCAAGTACAGACTCTAAGATGATACCTTCTTTGAAAGCAAAATTGCCATAAAAAGCACTTTGTTCCTTTGGTTATTCTCTTCTCTAATAAGTTGAGTACAGGTCAATGTGAGGCAGGCCATCAATCAATCAAACAAACAAACAAACATAGGCGATACACTTTTGCCTGCTCGTTTTCCTGGACATAGAACAGTTACACAAATCTTTCAAACCTGTGTCTCTTTTCCCTGAAATAATTCAATTATTATTCATGAAATCATGAAATTACATTTACTGTCATAACATTTTAGAATTGTTGAAATCTTAGAATATATTTCCTCTTAACGCCACATGTTATGCATAAAAAGCTGAGACTTAAGTAAGGCATTAAGACTTGGAGTGGTCGGTCCATGGTCTGTTGCTCAAATACCCAGATGGAAGCCCTCGGTCCTATTGCCTAGAACTCTAAACTTTGTTTCTCCACAGGATTGCAATGGGCATTTTAAGTCTACACAACTTGATCGCAAGTGGTTTTTTTGTAGAATAGAGATTAGAAATACATTGTGAACCACATCATGGCAGGTGATGCCCACGGCCATGAATGGGCACAGGGCGCCTCGAGCACTGGCCTTGGGTGGCCTCGGATGCAGTCCTGTGGGTGGCAGCACTTAAGGGCAAGTGGAACCGTAAAAGCTCCAGTCTTACAAGCACAGTGAACAACTAAGGCCATCTCAAGCTGGTTCTGCTGGAGCTCAACTTCTTGTCAACCACAGGGACCCAACTGACCAAACAGCAGTTCATTCTGGCTGGTAACATTTTGGAGATTGGGGCTCAGTGGAGCATCCTGTGCAAGGACGTCCCCTCCTTTCAGCACTACATGACCCAGCTCAAATGCTACTATTTCAACTGTGAGGAGCAACTCTCCGAGTCAGCCGACATGCACCAGCTCTCAGGCCTCGACTTCCTCTTCCTGCTGTCCCAGAACCGGGTGGCTGAGTTCCACACAAGAGTTGGAGCAGCTGCCTGCCAAGGACATGCAGACCAAGGTATATACATCAAGCGTCCTGTGTCCCTGCAGCAATACGTGATGGAGAGAAGCTATCACAGGGTTTTCTTGGCCAAAGGCAACATTCCTGCTGAGAGCTATACCTTCTTCACTGACATCCTGCTTGACACTCTGATGAGATTGCTGGGTGCATCGAGGAGGCCTATGAGCAAATGCTTTTCACTGAGGCCACCCAGATCCTCTTCTTTAACACACCCAAAAAGAAGGCAGACTGCACGAAGAAGCGAGGGTGGGTTCTGGGCCTTAGCAACTACTACAGCTTTGTCAGCCAGCAGCAGAAGCCAGAAGGTACCACCATCCCCTCCACAGAACTGGCTACACAGGTCATTGAGTATGCCTGGCAGCTAGAGATGGTCTGAGCCCACCAGGCACCCAGGTGAGGCAGGGCTTGCGGTCTTTAAAGCAGTGGCAGTGCAGGGCTTCCTCCAATAAAGGTGGAGAGCCATTCTCTCTTCTAGACCTTTGTTTCCCCTGGTGGAATGGTGGGGAGACAAGTTCCTTATCTCTGAAGAAGTTAGACATTTGGGGGCCCTCTTGGGTCTGAGATAAACCCTCTGTTGGGTCAGCTTCTGTCCAGTGGCCACTGCTCAAGTTCTCAAATGGCTGCCCGTTGCTGGGGCTCAGATGCAGAAGAACACATTTTCAGGTAGAGGGACTGTTGGAGCCAGCCATGAATGCACAATACAGGAGGACCAGGGCAAGGCACATGTTTTTCAGCAAAGGGGGTGAAGCATCACAATTTTAAAAAATGTTTGCAATTAAACTGGCATTTTTTTAAGGTTTTATTTATTTATTCACGAGAGACACAGAGAGAGAGAGAGAGGCAGAGACACAGGCAGAGGGAGAAGCAGGCTCCATGCAGAGATCCAGATGTGGGACTCTATCCCAGGACTCCAGGATCATGCCCTGGGCCTAAGGCAGGAGCTTAACTGCTGAATCACATAGGTGTCCCTTAAACCGGTATGTTAAATGAAAAAAAAAACAAAACTCCTCATTGTGATAGCTGTGAATCAAAAATTAAAATATTGGGAATAAAATTCCATCTACAGTAATGGTAGGAATACAATCAGCTACAAACCACATATAAAGGAATAATGCAGAGCTCCGACTAGTCTTTTCAGATATTATGCAATGTGCAGATTTCATTAGACTAAAGAAGGGGGCACCTGGTTGGCTCAGTTGGAGGAGCCTGCAACTCTTGATCTCCGGGTTGTGTTTGAGCCCCATGTTAGGTATAGAGATGACTTAGATAAATAAAAAACACTTTGAAAAAAAAAAGAAGGAGAGAAAGCATGAAGACAGGCAGGAAGATGGTAGGTCAGAGAGCCCAAAAAGTTCTAGCTCCAACAAAAGGGAATAAAATCAGAGGTGGGAACCACTTAAGAACTACCTTTTTAACTACCAGTGACCTTCCCTTTGTTCATACTCTACACCCATCCCCTCCCCACCCAAACCTGTTACTAAACAATATCAGGCTGAGTTAGGGTTGCTGTGATTCAAATTAAGTAGTAAGCGGAAGTTTAAATAAAGGAGATAGTGGATTGATGTTATTAGAAAAAAAAAAGTAAGAAACAAAGAAATAAGAAGAGCAAGATAACACAACAAAATACAAAAGACAGAGAAAGTATAATTCTGGAAAAAGAATTACTCCCAGGTAGTGTAAGAGAAAATTAGAGATATTCTTTTTTAATAGAATTAAGAAATTTTAAATCACGGAAAAAATGAAATTAAAGAACTAAGATAAAAAAGGAAATAGACAGATAACAATGAGCTAGCAAAGCCCCTGTAAAAAGAGGAAGAAATAAAGCCACTGCTTAAATGAAACCACATTAGAAGCATGAGGAATCAGAATGGAGAGTGCTAAAAAACAGAAGAAATGGAGGACTGGTAGAAGGAAATAGAATATAAAAGGAAAAAAAAAACAAAGAAATAAAACCACTCAAAACCAGAGATGTGGAAGGAAGAGAACAGTGCCTTAACCTAGGGATTGTAGTAACCCTTACAACAATTTGCAACTGGAGAAGTCATTGTTTTACAAAGGGGAACTAGCAGGCTGCTTTTTCAATTCTCTTCTGCAATTTGTAGTGTCTGAAGGTTTACTAGTTTGCCACAAACTCAGTGGATTAAACAACAGAAATGGATTGTCTCCCAGTTCTGGAAACTGGAAGTCAGATCATGTGTGAGCAGTGTTATTCCTTCAAAAGGCTGTGAGGGAGAAATCTGTTGGAGGCCCCTTGCTTAAGCTTCTGGTAGTTTGCAGGCAAGATCTAGCATTTCTTAGAAGTGTATTAGTCAGGGTTCCCCGAAGACACAGAGCCAATAGGATGGATGGATGGATGGATGTTAGCATTGGGTGGATGGACGTATAAACAGATAGAGGATAAGAAGATAGAGACAAATTTATCAGAAAGAAGTGGCTTGTTTTATTATGGAGGCTGAGAAGTCCCAAGATCTCCATTCAGCAAGCTGGAGACACAGGAGAGCCAATGATGAAAGTTCCAGTCTGAAAGCTGGCAGGCTTAACACCCAAGAAAAGCCAATGCTTCAGTCTAGGTTGGAAGGCCAGAAAAGATCAATGTCCTTGCTGAGTCAGGCAGGAGGAGTTCCTTCTTATTCATAGGAGGGGAAGCATTGTTTGTTCTCTTCAGGTCTTCAACTGATGAACGAAGGGCCACCCACATTAGGGTGCAATTTGTTTTACTCAATCTACCAATTGAGATGTTTTGTTTTGTTTTGTTTTTAAATATTTTATTCATTTATTTATTCACAAGAGACACACAGAGAGAGGCAGAGACATAGGCAGAGGGAGAAGCAGGCTCCCCGCAGGGAGCCTGACATGAGACTCAATCCCGAGTCCCCAGGACCAGGCCCTGGGCTGAAGGTGGCGCCAAACCGCTGAGCCACCGGGCTGCCCCAATTGAGATGTTAATTGCATTCAAAACACCCTCAGCGACATGCCTGGAATAATGTTTGACCTGGGTACTCTGTGGCCCTGGAAAGGAGATACGTAAACTTTTGATGATTTTATCATCAAAACCAGGTTTTGGGATCCCTGGGGTGGCGCAGCGGTTTGGCGCCTACCTTTGGCCCAGGGCGCGATCCTGGAGACCCGGGACGAATCCCACATCGGGCTCCCGGTGCATGGAGCCTGCTTCTCCCTCTGCCTGTGTCTCTGCCTCTCTCTCTCTCTCTGTGACTATCATAAATAAATAAAAATTTAAAAAAACAGGTTTTGGGGGGCACCTGGGTGCCTCAGTGGTTCAGCATCTGCCTTTGGCTAAGGTCGTGATTCTGGGATCCTGGGATTGAGTACTACATTGGGGTCCCTGAAGAGAACCTGCTTCTCTCTCTGCCTATGTCTCTGCCTCTCTATGTCTCTCATGAATAAATAAAATCTTTTTAAAAAAACCCTGTATTTTAAAGTCATTTTAGTTCTAGTTGATCTAGTAATACTAAATACAAGTCTTTTCAAATGAGCACTGTGTCCTTTGAAAAACATCAAATATCATCCTAACAATCTATATTAGTATATTGCTATAGAATTGTAAGAGTAATTTTGCAATATCATATTATTATTCATAGCAACCTAATTATATTGGTGTTTGTATGTTAACACTGTTTTAAATATGTTGCTTCAGGGATCCCTGGGTGGTGCAGCGGTTTGGCGCCTGCCTTTGGCCCAGGGTGCGATCCTGGAGACCCAGGATCAAATCCCACATCAGGCTCCCGGTGCATGGAGCCTGCTTCTCCCTCTGCCTATGTCTTTGCCTCTCTCTCTCTGTGACTATCATAAATAAAAAAAATTTTAATATCTTGCTTCAGATCATTTAGCTATAAAATATAAACTTGGAATCCATTTAGTACACAGTTCACTAAAATGTGTTTAAAACATTTTGCTGAAAAATGATTGTGAAAGTCTTGGCTAAAATAGAGTTCTTCTTGGTTGAAAAGAACACTCAAAGGGAGTTCTTTGAGGTATTTAATAATGCTAGATGTCAATGGAGTGGATGTCAGTATATAAAATTTCGCATAACCTCAGCATCCAAACAAATTGTCTTTTCTATGAGCCTTTTGCTTGATTAGATTTTATGTTTTTTTACTTCTATTGAATTGCAATCTTATTTCAAAAAATGAAATAATTTGAATAAATTCATGTTTGTTAAACAGCTGTCCATCTTTAAAACAAAAAAAAATAAACTGGCTTTAAATATGAACACCAGCCAATCTTGAATCTGTCTCTTGCCTTTGAATAACCAAGGACACAAAGCTGTAAATTCAGTTTTAAAAGTATACAATTTCCTGGTGTTCTTTGTTTTTAATTTTATTTTTTTATTTTTAAAATATTTAATTTATTTATTCATGAGAGACACAGAGAGCAAGAAAGGCAGAGACATAGGCAGAGGGAGAAGCAGGCTCCATGCAAGGAGCCCAACGTGGGACTCGATCCCGGGTCTCCAGGATCAGGCCCTGGGCTGAAGGCAGCGCTAAGCCACTGTGCCACCCGGGCTGCCTGGGGTAGGGGGGTTAAATAGTAAGATATAGTTAACGGGGGATCCAGGTAGAAATTCAGGGCAAAACAATGGAAGATTAGAAAACTAAACTTTGCTAGGTAGGCTGTGGCCTGGATCTTTTGTGATACATGGTCCACCAATGATGCTAATGGGCATCTAAATCCACTGTTGTGGCGGAAACTTTTGTCCCTGGCCGAAATCTAGTCTTTTCTCTATTAGGATGGGGACCACTTGGCTTGTGAAATCTCTGATGCATCCTGCTTTACTTTCTTTTAAACTGCTTACATATGAAAATAGAAGTGAAACTACATTAAGGGGGTCGCCTGGGTGGCTCAGCAGTTGGGTGTCTGCCTTTGGGTCAGAGTGTGATCCTGGAGTCCTGGGATCAACTCCCGTATCAGGCTCCCTGCATGGAGCCTGCTTCTCCCTCTGCCTGTGTCTCTGCTTTTCTCTCTGTGTCTCTCATGAATAAATAAGTAAAATCTTAAAGAAACTATATTAATTCATTGTCCTTACATTTTGCCACTGATTTTCCACTGCATTTGTGATTTTTTTAAAGCTCATCTATTGTTCATTTTCACCATGGTGTTAGGAGGGAGAAGATGAGTAGAAACCCTGGAATTGTCTGCACTATTGCCTGGGAACAAGAAAAGTGACTTTTTATATTTGTTTGCCTAGATGATAGTTTTGAAGTATTTAAAGACCATTCCTTTGCAGACAATATAGAAAGGATCAAATTTTAAAAATGAAAACTAAATTTATTTATTTTTAAAATCCTTTCATTATTAGCATTGTCTTTTATCATGATTTTAGCTAAAATTTTAAGTTTGAGAATTATATGTAGGAAACAAAGTAATAATTTATCTCTAGCCCCACAAGTATCAGTTCACTTTATTCAGTGAATCAAATATTGATACAGTTATAGCCAAATCACCAAATTAAACAAAAAACCATTTTAAGAATTGATGTGCCAGGGTGCCTGGGTGGCTCCATGGTTGAGTGTCTACCTTTGGCTCAGGTATGATCAGGGGCCTGGGATCCAGTCCCATATCAGGCTCCCCATGGGGAGCCTGCTTCTCCCTCTGCCTGTGCTCTGCCTCTGTCTGTGTCTCTCATAAATAAATTATGAGAGAACAAATAAATTAAATCTTAAAAAAAAAGAATTGATGTGCTGCAGTGCCTGGATGGCTCTGTCAGGTGAACCTATGACTCTTGGTTTCTGCTCAGGTCATGGTCTCAGGGTCATGAGTTGGAGCCCCATGTTGGATTCCACGCTTAAGAGTTGAGACATGGGGATCCCTGGGTGGCGCAGCGGTTTGGCGCCTGCCTTTGGCCCAGGGCGCGATCCTGGAGACCCGGGATCGAATCCCACATCGGGCTTCCGGTGCATGGAGCCTGCTTCTCCCTCTGCCTGTGTCTCTGCCTCTCTCTCTCTGTGTGACTATCATAAAAAAAAAAAGAGTTGAGACATGCCCCTCCCACTTATGCTCTCTCTCTCTCTCTATCTCTCAAATAAATAAATCTTTTTAATAATTGATGTGCTATTTACCATGTGCCAGGTTTGTGAAAGAACCATTATCATCATTTAATAACTATTTCCAGTAAAAAGTGATGTTATAAATATATACTCTAGATATTATCAAAGTTCAAATTATCCATGGTTACATAGTAATTTATAACTCAGTATGAAGTCATCCAACCAGTGTCAGTATTTGATAATGTTTTGTTATATATTTGGGGCTACATTAAGGGAAATCAATTTTGTCTTCTTACATTTTGATATCAAAAGCAGAAAAAGCATCTTTCCTCTCTGCTGTACACCTATTATCTCAACAGGAAATCTCACAGACATGGTCATTGCTTAGCAGAACGACAACATAAATGCAAGTAAATCAGGTCCCACAGCAGCCTAAAACTTGGACTCAAATGCATCTGTGAAAGAACCTTTAACATATCAAAACAGATGCTTGTTTTTGTCCTGGTAAGCTTACAAAAATAAAAATGGCATTTATTTTTATCAGCAAAATGGGTTTAGGAAGAGCAGAGAATTGCAATCTCGGTAGGGAAGCTACAGGCAAAACCATATGCAAGTCTAGAGAAAGGAGAGGAAGGCTCTTTTATAGAAGAGTGGGGCTAGTTAGGAAGGTTGTTTAAACAAGATGTCCATTGGAGAAAACTGGGAATTCAAAGTATAGTGGTTTCTCACTGGCTGAGCTGTGATGTCTCTCATTGGTTGGGCTGTTGCCAGGGGTGACTTCTTCCTCCTGGGATAACAAAGAACTATCCTCGTGCAAGGTCCTTCTCTTCCTGGGGAGTCTGCAATTGACTATGAGTGGTAGGATGTGAGAGGCGCCCCTGCCAAACCTCCTGAACTGTTACCAATAATGTTCCTATATAATATTTTTAAATAACTCAGAAACTTGCAGTGACTCCTTACTGCCTAAAGAATCAAGTTCAGGTTTCTAAGCACTCAATGATCTGACCTCATCCCAACGTTTTAGTCTCCTGTCTCATTGTGCAGGATACTCAAGCACAGGCAGGAACTGTGAGAGTCACAGCTCAGCCAATGAGATCCACAATACTTGGAACTCCCAGTTCCCTCGAATGGACGTCTTGTGTACAACTGTTCTTTCCAATCGTGGTTTTACCCTAGGTGACTGGTTCCACATTGCAATTCTTTGCTATTCTCAAAGAAGCCCATTTTTGCTGATAAAGTAATTGGCAGTTTTATTTTTAAGGCTAACAAAGGATATATTAGAGGCAAACGGAAACTCTGATGGGCTAGGTATTCTATGTTACTTCAAGGTAACATATGTTGTAAGGTGTACTTAACCTAATGTTAGCCGTGTGGTTTCAAGTGTGGATTCCGTAGTAAGACCAAGTGTTTTTGTCACTGAGGTGTTCTGAGCTGTACCTTGATGTGTAAAAGAAGAAATACTGGTTAAAACAACTTTCACCTTCCAGGATCTACTTTTTAAATCTTCTGTCCCTTGTAGTTCTCAACTGCATGTACCAGGCCTCTAGAAACTAGTAGTGAAACTGAACCAACTGGATGGGAGTAGCCACGGATAGGGCTTGTTTTCCAAAGAAGAGCGTTGTTTAGAGTAGCAAAATTCTAAGCCTCCTTAGGCGTGTTGTAAAGCTGTTCAAGAAGTAACTCCACAAGTTTTGTGAGTGGAAATGTGTAGTGCTCAAGTCACATTCTGCTTTAAGAGGTTGTAACAAATACAAACAAATTTAAAAAAATATTAATTCTATGAAGTAATACAAGTTTAATAAGTATGCCAGTTCGGAGTCTATCAGAGTGCTCCAGATGAAAGATAATGGGGGCCCAAATTAGGCTGATAATTGTATAAAAAGGAAGATGAGCACAAATCAGCTTTAAGATTTAATATTTCAAAAAAATTTGTACAAGCCTTAGCAATTCACTAGATGTGAAGATTGAGAAGGAAGTAGAAAGTAGATAAAGACTCAGAAATCAATTATTGACCTCACTGTCTAAAATCATAGAAATTTGTTAGCTAAAGTAGGGGACAGGAAAGAAGAAACAATTTTTTAAGGATTTTATTTATTTATTCATGAGAGACACAGAGAGAGGCAGAGACATAGGCAGAGGGAGGAGTAGGCTCCATGGAGGGAGCCCAATATGGGACTCGATCCAAGACTCAGGGATCACACCTGGAGCCGAAGGCAGAAGCTCAACCACTGAGCCACCCAGGCATCCAAGGAGAAACAATATTTGAGTTTAAGGTAATGGGTTAAGTTTTGGACAGATAAAGTGGGAGACATCAGTGAGGCAATATTTACCAAGCAATTAAACAAAAGCTCCTATTTATAGAGGGTTTATTATGTGTCAGGCAGTTTGCTAAGCCCTTGACATGCATTACATTGCTTAAAACTTATGTTTATATTATGAGGAAGGTTTTGTAATTATCTCTATCTCATGGATCAAGATAATGAGCCTTAGAAAAGTTAAGTAATTGGGATGCCTGCGTGGCTCAGTGGTTGAGTGTCTGCCTTTGATCCAGGGTGAGATCCTGGGTTCTGGGATCGAGTCCTGCATCAGGCTCTGTGAGGAGCCTGCTTCTCTGCCTGTGTCTCTAATGAATAAATAAATAAAATTTAAAAAAAGAAAAGTTAAGTAACTTTCTCTAAACCACATACTTGCTAGTAACTGAACCAAGGTTGAAACCCAAGCAATCCTACTATATGGCCTACCTGATGGGCCACCACTCTACCCTGTATTGGCTCCCTGGGATGTGGAGCTTGGGAGAGAAATGAGGGCTTCCCAAGTAAATTCGGAACTTTATTCCACAAGCCTTTATTGAACTGCTGCCAAGGCCCAAGTACAGTGCTCTGAGTTTCAAGCACACAAAAGCCATTGGCATGATCCTAAAAGTGAAAATTAAAATAAAGGATTTGAATCAGTGAGTGTGAGCAATGGGAAGAGAAGAAGCTAAGGAATCCTGGGTTGGGAACATGAATAGACAACACTTAAGAAGAGGAAAAAGGGGAGCCTGGGGGGCTCAGTTGGTTAAGCATTTACTGTTGGCTCAGGCCATGATCCCAGAGTCCTGGGACCCAGCTAGGAGTTAGGCTTCTCCCTCTCCCTCTGCCCCTCCCCTGGCTAATTCACATGCCCTCCCCCCATCTCCGCCCTTGCTCACTCTCTCAGTATCTCAAAAAAATAAATAAAATCTTGGGGAAACTGGATGGCTCAGTGGTTGAGCGTCTGCCTTGGGCTCAGGTTGTGTTCCCAGGATCTTGGGATCAAGTCCTGCATGGACCTCCCGGTAGGGAGCCTGCTTCTCCCTCTGCCTATGTCTCTGTGTCTCTCATAAATAAATAAAATCTTAAAAATAATATAATAATAAATAAAATCTTCTTTTAAATAGAGAAAAAAATAGGGAGACCTAGTGGCTCAGTTGGTTAAGTACCCAACCCTTGGTTTTGGCTCAGATTATGATCCTGGAGCCCTGAGATTGAGCCCTATGTGAGGCTCAGTGTTCAACAAAGAGTCTGCTTGTCCTTCTCCCTCTCCTCCTCCCCCCATAAATAAAATCTTTAAAGAAATATTATAGGGGCACCTGGGTGGCTCAGTGGTTGATCGTCTGGCTTGGGCTCAGGGAGTGATCCTGGGGTCCTGGGATTGAGTCTCACATCAGGCTCCCCATGGGGAGCCTGCTTCTCCCCCTGCCTATGTCTCTGCCTTTTCCTCTATGTCTGTCATGAATAAAAAAAAGAAAGAAAAAACTTTATAAAAACAAAAAGAAGAGGAAAAATAAGTAGAGAAATTGGAAGAAAACTCAACCCAGGTGGCAAGAGAATTAAGGAAAGAGTGGCCAACTCTGTGAAGTGTTCCAGAAAACAATTAAAGAAGATTGAGAGGAGCTGTTATATTTTATAATTTTTGGTGTAATGAATTATCTTCCTAGCAACTGGCCTATCACAATTTTTTAAGAGAATATGAAAGGAAAATGTGAAGATAGATGTAAACCAATGTACAATTGACCCTTGAACAACACAGGGGTTAGGGGTGCCCACCCCTCTGTGAAGTGGAACATCCATGTATAACTTTGGGTTCCCTAAAACTTAACTCCAAATAGTCTACTGTTGACTGGAAGCTTTACAGATAACATAAACAGTCAACAACTATTTTGCATGTCATGTGTATTCTACCCTATGTTCTCACAATAAAGTAAGCTAGAGAAAAGAACCTGTTATTAAGGAGATGACAAGATAGGGAAGATATATTTACAGTGGTTGCACTGTAGTTTTTTTAGACTTTATTTACTTATTCAAGAGAGACACATAGGGAGAGGAGAACCGGCTCCTGGTACAGAGCATGATGGGAGACTAGATCCCAGGACCCCAGAATCATGACCTGAGCCCAAGGCAGATGCTCAACCGTTGAGCCACCCAGGTGTCCCCTGCACTGTAGTTATTGAAAAAAAAATCTAAATATAAGTGGACCTGCACAGTTCAAACCCATGTTGTTCAAGGGTTAACAGTACTTCAGAATTTTGAGCATAAACAGAAAAGCAGAGACAAGAGGAAGCGAGAAGCCAGAATCAAAGGGAAGGTTCTGTTTTCTGCTTTCTGCTTCACAAGTGTTGTTCTGATTCTAGAGCCTGAGGGTAGGGTATTCTATGCAAAGTGGAAGCCGTTTGTTCTTACAAAATCAGACTTGATGGGTAAATGATCAGGTAATTGAAAATGTGGATTCAAATGCTAAATCATATAGATAACAATACCTGCATACATTAAGCATTTATTTTAATATGAAAACTGTAAATATTCGCTCACTTACCAACTTTTTGCTATGCAGCCAAGGCCTTTTCTTTGCACAAAGGCCTGCCAGTTGCATTTCCTCATTGATTGCCCCTATCACCACTATTCACATACAGCCTCCACCCTTTCCAGTTTGAGTCTCTTTATTTTTCTTTTTATTTTGGTAAAAATTTCATTTTGATGTAATCTCTACACCCACTGTGGGGCTCAAACTCACAACCCTGAGACCAAGAGTCACATGTTCCGGTGACTGAGCCAGCCGGGTACCCTGATTTGGGTCTCTTTAAAGAGATGCAGACCTTAGCGTCCCCTGTGAAGAAACTCAAATACAGAGAACTTCTTTATTTTTTTTTAAGGTTTTTTTCGATCTTTTGCCTATTTCTTTGTCATAATAATGCAATGATTTTAGAGAACAAATTTCCAAAGACTTTTTTATTATTTATTTTTAAAATGTTTAATTCCAGCATAGTAATCAGTGTTTCTAAAGACTTTCAATCTAGTTTAATTTTTTTTAAAGATTTTATGTATTTATTCATGAAAGACACAGAGACAGAGAGGCTGAGACACGGCAAAAGGAAAAGCAAGCTCCATGCAGGGAGCCGGATGTGGGACTCAATCCCAGGACTCCAGGATCACGCCCTGGGCTGAAGGCAGGCACTCAGCCGCTGAGCCACCCAGGCGTCCCTCAATTTAGTTTTCATAGAAGGATCAACTGTCTTTTCACATAAATATTCCACCAGTTTTTAAAAACGATTTTACTTATTTATTCATGAGAGACACAGAGAGAGGCAGAGACATTGGCAGAGGCAGAAACAGGTTCCCTGCAGGGAGCCTGATGTGGGACTTGATCCCAGAACCCTGGGATCACACCCTGAGCCCTAGGCCGACACTCAAATGCTGAGCCACCCAGGTTCCCCTATTCCACCAGTTTATACACTAACTGAAGCCTCCACAATGCCTCCAGGCAAGAAACTGGAGGAAGGGATCCATGGCAGCAGAGTAGAGGGCAATGAGAAGAAAAAAATGTCCAGCCTCTGGGACTGAGGATGAAAAAGGGGGGATGTTTCCCAGCCTGGACCAAATGTGGACTCCAAGTGAAAGTCTTACGGACTTAGTCACTTGGGAAAGGACCCCACCCAAGAGAACTGCCTGGAGCAAGGAAAGCTTAGCAGAAAAAGCTGAGGTGTACTGTCAGATGTGAAGTGGGAATGTGTCTTCTGGGTGGAACCGAGGAGAGGGTTTGCCCAGGTTCCATGTTGAAGGAATGGCCATTAGATGTTCCTAGTGTAAGAATGTCAAGGAAATCCTTGAAATGCATCCCACAGAGGAAAGAATCATTTCTCAAGAGCCATCTAGACCAGGCAGCATCAAAGCCAAGCCATGGCACTACTCTTTAAATAAGACCTTCCCATCCTCAACACTCACTCTTCCCCCGTCCCACCTTGACCCTAGAGATGTGTGACCCCATTCAGCAAGCACAGGTGTAAAGAAAAATATTGCAAGGCAGGAAAATAGATTAGAAAGCAACCACATCTCCACTTTTCTACTAGAGAATTTCCTACTTAAGTAGATCCGAACTGGGACGAAACATGACTAAATTTTACATATTTTAAGGGAAAGAAAAGTTTTTCTCTAACCTCAAGATCTACCAGCTGGATTAAGAATTAAATTTAGGGGCACCGGGCTGGCTCACTCAGAAGAGTATGTGACTTTTGATCTCAGCGTCATGGGTTTGAGCTCCACAGTGGGTGTAGAGATTAAATAAAACTTTTTTTAAAAAGAATTAAATTTGTATGAGACAGATTAATGAAGAAAAAAACCCAAAGTTTTATTACACACAGAGGCCCAATATTGAAATTGAGACCACCCCAAATGACCAAAGCAGGCACTTTTGCTTTTATAGGAAGAGACAATAAGTCTGTGAGGAATTGGCAGGAAAAGAAAATTTAACTTTGGGAGCATCGATTATTAAAGAATTATAAAAAGATTTTGGCCTGGGGTTGTACATTAATGCAAAGTAACAAGTGTTGTTTTTACAACCTTCTCAGCTCTGAATTTTCCACCTCTGGTGATCAGATGTCTCTTTACCCCTTGGTACAGGAAGGGCACTTTTCACATGGGAAATTTATTCTTGTTTCAGGGGAACAGAGGAGAGTCTGAATGTCCTTTCATAGGTTGTCTCTTAAGCAACTTTTGTTTTAAATAATATGCCAAAGTGGCACATTTTGGGGAAGCCCGCCTTTGGCTCCTACCATAGTTTGAGATTTTGTTAAGAGACTGGACAGGGGATTCCTGGGTGGTGCAGCGGTTTGGCACCTGCCTTTGGCCCAGGGCGTGATCCTGGAGACCCGGGATCGAGTCCCACGTCAGGCTCCTGGTGCATGGAGCCTGCTTCTCCCTCTGCCTGTGTCTCTGCCTCTCTCTCTCTCTGTGACTATCATAAAATAAAAAAAAAATTTAAAAAAATCTTTAAAAAAAGATACTGGACATTTTAATTGTTGAAATTATCTTATTTTTATGATAAAGACTTAGAGATTTTACTATCTAAAAGTAATCAAAATAATAGTAATCAATATCATCACCTAAGGACGGGAGGATACCCAATTTGGACCCACAGAGGTTTAGGCAAATTTGGGAGGTCAAGTGCAAGATGGGAGAATCAAGTTCTCTGTTTGCACCCTATAAAGTTATCCTAGTCTTGTGCAAAAGTTACAAATAGTGATCAAAAACGTGCTTTAGCTTCCAGGGTATGTTGATCATAAACTGAATGATAGTTTTGATTTTTTTAAAAGATTTTATTTTTTATTCATGAGAGAGAGAGAGAGAGAGAGAGAAAGAGAGAAGCAGAGACACAGGCAGAGGTAAAAGCAGACCCCATGCAGGGAGCCTGATGTGGGACTCCATCCCGGGTCTCCAGGATCATGCCCTGGGCCAAAGGCAGGTGCTAAACTGCTGAGCCACCCAGGGATCCCGATATTTTTGATCTTTTATTTATATCTTTTGTAATATGATAGTCATCATTAATCTTAAAAATAAAACTGCCAGTTATTCTACCAGCAAAAATGGGTTTATTGGAGAATGGAAGAAAATTACAATCTGGAACAAGCAAGCTATGGCAAATCCATACGCAAGCCCAGAGAAGGAAGGAGAGGAAGGTTTCTTTATAGAAGAAAGAGGTTGGTTGGGAGGGCTGTTGCAAACAAGAAATCTATTGGAGAGAACCGGGAGTTCTAAGTATAGTGACCTCTCATTGACTGAGCTGTGGCTGTCTCTCACCGCTGGGGTGTTGCAAGGGGAAGAGGAAGAATTCCTTCCTTCTGCTGTTTTTAAAGCAGTATCCATGTGCAACGTCCCTCTCTTCCTGTTGGATCTGCAATTGACCAGTGATGGGGCCTGAGAGCTCTCTCTAGATGTCTAAACTCCATTTTTTTTCCTAAACTCCATTTTAAATGAGATTTCCAGGACGCCTGGGTGGCTCAGTGGTTGAGCGTCTGCTCTCTGCTCATAACATGATCCCGGAATCGCAGGATCAAATTCCACATCGGGCTCCTTGCATGGAGCCTGCTTCTCCTTCTGCCTCTCTTTCTCTCAGTCATGAATAAATAAAAAAAATTAAAAAAAATAAATGAGATTTCCTTTTATTAATTTTCACATCATCCTTCAGGATGAGATAATAGTACAGTCATTTAAGTGTAAACAGTGCGGCACCTGTGTAGCCCAGCCAGTTAAGTATCCAACTCTTGGTTTAGGCTCAGGTCCCGATCTCATGGTTCAGGAGATCTAGCGCTTGAGTGGGCTCCATGCTCAGCAGGAATTTGCTTGGTTATTCTCTCTCCCTCTGCCCCTTTGCCCCCTCTGTCTCTAAAACAAGTCTTTAAAAAATGTAAACATTATGGAGCACGTGGATGGCTTAGTCAAGTCCGTGACTCTTGATCTCAAGGTTGCAAGTTCAAGCCCCATGTTGGATACAGAGCATACTTTTAAAAAATCTTTTAAAAAATGAAAACATTAATGATATAATTCATGCATGGCTTTCCTTTTTGAGTGTTTTCCATACTGTACTACCTTCTGAATGACTTCCTCTCCCAATATCAGGGATTGGAAACAGGTTTTACTTAGTTCTCAGTTTTTTTTTCCCTATTTCCTACGTATTACAATATCCTTATTCATTTCATAAATAATCATCACAAGGTACATACAAGGCCTTATGGATAGTATAGACATGTATAAACAGAAAGAAAAATAATGTCCAATCCAGTTATAAAATATGTTGAGCTCCTCAGTACTCTCTGGTTTGCCTAGAGCTTAAGTGGACACTCATGTGTTCACTTGGTCATTTCTGAATCTGTCTTTGTGCAAAGTTAAAGCTGCAGAGAACTTTCTTTGAATAAAACAATATCAGAAGGTACCGGTTTGTGCCTTTTGAATCCCTAACAAGTATTTTTTTTAAAGCTTACTACCACCTGGTTGATAACTAATGAAGTTTGTACATAATACAAGCCAAAATAAAAATGTAAAGCAATATATGGAAATCTCAAAAAATTCATCTGTGCAGTCAAATCCAAATACGCACCAAGTATTGTATGTAGAGTGAAAACTCAACGTGGCATGGTATGGACCTTCTTTACATTATGTAGATGTTCTCATAATTAACAAAACCATTTATAAACAACAGAAACCGAAGTCACCTGTGACATTTGGGGACAGACGCAGCTGATCTTTCAATTGAGAACACTATTCATAAGCTAAATATGATATCGTAGGTACGCCTGGGTAGCTCAGTGGTTGAGTTTCTGCCTTAGGCTCAGGGCATGATCCTGAGTCCCAGAATCGAGTCCTACATCGGGCTTCTGGCATGGAGCCTGCTTCTCTCTCTGCCTATGTCTCTGCCTCTCACTCTCTGTGTGTCTCTCATGAATAAATAAATAAATAAATAAATATTTTTAAAAAATAAAAAATAAAAAAATAAATATGATATCGTGTAAGAGTTTATAGTCCTAATTTGGTTTTGACAGAGCAGAATATGCAAAGAAACCAAGACTTGCAACTTGCATTAAGTATGTAAGCATATCCTTACTTTGTTGATACACTTGATTTGAAGGAGTCATGACAAGATGCGTTCTCCCCACATACACAGCATTTGCAGGCTGTATTGTGTGACCACCAAAGAGACACATGCAAGCTGCAGTGAGATCTTCTGCTTTCCGTGAATGCTTATAAATGCTCTTGTGCTGGGATTTGTAGGCTTCTTTATGTTGCTTTCCTCACATCTTTTCATTAATACAATTTCTGAGGTGAGTGTAATAATCCACATGTCAATTAACTTTCATATTTAAATATTAAAACTGTTATTTGAGTCCATCCTTGATGTTAAAATACAAGCATACACTTTGATGCATGCATTCACTCCCCCAATACAGTCACTATATTCCCATTGTGGAATCAGCTTTGCCTCCATGTTTTTTTTTTTTATTTATGATAGTCAGAGAGAGGGGCAGAGACACAGGTAGAGGGAGAAGCAGGCTCCACGCACCGGGAGCCTGATGTGGGATTCGATCCCGGGTCTCCAAGATCGCGCCCTGGGCCAAAGGCAGGCGCCAAACCGCTGCGCCACCCAGGGATCCCTGCCTCCATGTTTGACCATGAAACTCTTACCTGTATTTCAAGGGCTTTTCTTTCACGTTTTCCATAATAAACATCTTTGGAATTAAGAACTTTCTCAGTCTTTCTATGAACAGAGTAGAAAAGAACATAGGGGAGGGGTCACAGGATTTGAGATGTGTGTTTTTAAAATATTCCATTTAAGGATGCCTGAGTGGCTCAGCGGTTGAGCCTCTGCCTTCAGTTCAGGGCATGATCCTGGAGTCCTGGGATGGAGTCCCACATTGGGCTTCCTGCATGGAGCCTGCTTCTCCCTCTGCCTATGTCTCTGCCTCTCTCTGTGTCTTTCATGAATAAATAAAATCCTTAAAAAGTGTATATTTTTTATTTATTTAACACAGAGAGATGGGGGGATAGAGAGAGAGAGAAAGACAGAAAAAGAGAGAGGAGAGAGAGAGCACCAACGGGGGAACAGGAGATGGTGAAACAGGCTTCCGAATGAGCAGAGAAGCCAATGTGCAGATGGATCCCAGGACTCTGGGGTCATGACCTGAACCAAGGGCAAACACTTAACTGATTGAGCCACCCAGATGCTCCCATAGCCTCTTTTCTAAATCCATTTTCTAAACATCTCAACTCCTGGGGTGCCTGAGTGGTTCAGTTGGTTAAGTGTCTGCTTTTGGCTCAGGTCATGATCCCAGGGTCCAGGGACCAAGCCCTACATAGAGCTCTCTGCTCAGTGGGGAGCCTGCTTCACCCTCTCCTACTCCCCCTGTTCCCACTGCTTGTGCTCTCTCTCTCCGTTGAATACATAAATAAAATCTTGAAAAGAAAATAAAAGAAAAAAAAGGGAATATATAGAGTCTCATGAGGATGATGGTCCAGGGGCTGGTGAGATCCCAGGATTCCCAGGCTTTTTGTGACTGAAGTGAAGGTCTCAAGATAGACTGTGGTGAGGCAGAGAGTACTGACATGTAAGGCAAAGGTGGGAGGACTTGCCAGGAACATACAGAGTTCTTGGGTGTCCTCACTGTCTTAGGGTAGAGTGGACCTTCTCTGGACAGTTAAATGTTGGAGGCGTTCCTGCTTCAGCTTCCCCTCAGATCCCAGGAATGGGCTGATGAGAGCTTCGGAGAAGTGAGCCAGGTAAGAACAAGAACTGTGCCTTTTCATCTTTCTCACCAGCATTGGCTGAACATGTAACATGATTGCTTTAAAAAATTAACAAATGAGGGGCATCTGGGTGGCTCAGCTGGTGGACCTTGTGACTCTTGATCTCAGGGTTGTGAGTTTGATCCCCCATGTTGGCTGTAGAGATTACTTAAAAATAAAATCTTTTAAAAATAGATTTTAAATATTTATTCATGAGAGACACACACAGAGAGAGAGAGAGAGAGAGAGAGAGAGAGAGAGGCAGAGACACAGGCAGAGGGAGAAGCAGGCTCTGTCCCAGATCCTGGGATCACGCTCTGAACCGAAGGCAGACACTCAATGCTGAGCCACCGAGGCATCCCAAAAATAAAATCTTTTTTTTTTAATTTTTATTTATTTATTTATGATAGGCATGCAGTGAGAGAGAGAGGCAGAGACACAGGCAGAGGGAGAAGCAGGCTCCATGCACCGGGAGCCCGATGCGGGATTCGATCCCGGGTCTCCAGGATCGCGCCCTGGGCCAAAGGCAAGCGCCAAACTGCTGCGCCACCCAGGGATCCCCAAAAATAAAATCTTAATTAAAAAACTGTCGGAGGATGCCTGGGTGGCTCAGCAGTTGAGCATCTGCCTTCAGCTCAGGGCATGATCCTGGAGTCCCAGAATCGAGTCCCACATCAGGCCCCCTGCATGGAGCCTGCTTCTCTCTCTGCCTGTGTCTCTGCCTCTCCCTCTGTGTCTCTCTTGAATAAATAAAAGAAATCTTAAAAAAAAATGTTGGGACATCTGTGTGGCTCAGAGGTTGAGCATCTGCCTTTGGCTCAGGGTGTGAAAATAGGGTCCAGGCATCAAGTCCCACATCAGGCTCCCTATGAGGAGCCTGCTTCTCCCTCCGCCTCTGTCTTTGTCTCTCTCATGAAGAAATAAATAAAATCTTTTAAAACAAATACATAAATAAAATCTTTAAAAAACAGATCCAATAAAAAAAGAAAATCACAAACCTAAGATTATTAAAAAGATTAAAATGAAAATGTCTTTAATCAACAAGGAAAAATGCTAGCCTCTCTCCAGAAAGGTACCCTCCCATTTAGCAAACCCACATGAAACTCAAAACGTTGTGCTTGAATTAATTGTTGAGGTTTACAAGCTATTTTTCACAGAACACATTTAAAGCAGGCCCTTTACTGATGAGAGAAGAGAAGCTGCACAAGGAATAAAACTGCTGTTTTCTTATTACTGCCTTTTCACTAGAGACATAGAAATGGCTCTCCAAATGTAGCAGGACTGAATGCTCTCCACCACAACAGCATTAACAATGTCAGATATTTGAGGTGTGTATCCATCAGGTAGCTTCAGAGATTCCAAGGTGAAAAAGATGCTATCATCTATCACACCATTTCTTCCATGAAGGCTGGTAATGCAGACCTGTAATTACAGGTAATAGAAATGTTTATGTAAAAGCATCGTCTGCTGTCCTAAAGCCTGTACCACCTTGCTCTGGCTTAGTCTGAAGGTCACTCCTTTCCCAACCTAGCTGCCATGTCAGAAATCCCAGGAGCACCCTGTGAAACTACCCATGGTGGCCCCTTCCTCACAACAGCTAAGTCAGAACCCCTACAGACCTGGTCCTGCTCTAGATTAGAAACTCTATTCTAAATACACTACATGATGTCCATTAACCTCTCTAGTGATGGTTGAGGAAGGGAAAAGCAGTAGAATGAGAAAAGAATGGTGGTGGCCAAGAGAAGGCCATCTCCCCACTTCCTGGGTCCCATCCCAAGCACCCTCTGTGCCTTTGTGCAGACTGACTCTTGCACTCATTTCTAGTCCATAGGACCCAAGTCACACCCAGCATTCACTGCATGCTCTCGTTCTCCCCACTAGGCCATTCCTTCCTCCCCCACAATTCTCTCAACACAATTTGCTTTCTATTCAGGGCATTTAAATACCTCTCAAGTAAACTACCTAATTTTGACCTTAAATATATGCATATTGTATATTATTCTGGGGTTATGCCCACTGTGGAGCTTGTCTTGTTTAGTAAGGAAATAGACTCTTTGGCCAAGAATGGTTTTGCCAACACACCCCATGAAATCCCGAGAATCAGCAAGGATCACTAGAGGGAAAAGTAGAACCGAGTAACAAGAGCTACCCACAAAGGAGCTACCTCATGCACATGCTTATGTCTCAGAGGCTTCACCGAGAGGGCCTTTCGGCTCAGCGCATCCAATGGGGTGCAAAACTCAACTTCTACTCGGTCCCCCTGGTAAGGCTCGAAACCTAAAACAGCAGACAAACTGTAAGAGACTTAACTTACTCTACGGAACAAGCTGAAGGTGGCTGGAGGGGAGGGGGTTGGGGGGATGGAGTCACCGGAGGATGGGCATGAAGGAGGCCATGTGAGAGAATGAGCACTGGGTGTTCTATGCCACTGATGAATCCTTAAATTCTACCCCTCAAACTAATAATGCACTCTATGTTAATTAAATTTAAATTAAAAACAACAACAAACCCTAAAACAGCCACAGAGAGAAATCCAGTTGGAATTAGGTCTTAGCTCCTAACTCTGGGAAATGAACAAGGGGTAGTGGAAGTGGAGGTGGACGGGGGGGATGGGGTGACTGAGAGATGGGCACTGAGGGGGAAACTTATGGGATGAGCACTGGGTATTATACTATATGTTGGCAAATCGAACTCCAATTAAAAAAATATAAAAAAAAGAATTATGTCTTAGTTTTGGTAATGTTCAGTTTCACAGTGACTTTGATGTTCTAATACCCTAAAATAATGTCTATTACATCAAAAGTACCTTTGAACCTTTTAAAAACAGGTAACCTGTAAGTCTTCCTGCCAGAAAGGATGTTTGTAATCCTCTAGGCTTTGATTCCCACTGGTTTAACAAAGGCTGTTGGGGAGAAGTATCAGCTGGGCATCACAGGTCATTATTTTTTTAAATATATTTATTTATTTGAGAGACAGAGAGAGACTGGGGGAGGGGCAGAGGAAGAGAATCTCAAGCAGATTCTCCAAGGAAGGTGGAGCCGGTGGTGGGGCTTAATCTCAGGACCCATGACCTGAGCTGAAATCATGAGTGGAACGCTTAACAAACTGAGCCATTCAGGTGCCCCAATTCCCATTATGTTTTTGGCTTTTTTAAAAAAGATTTATTTATTTATTTGAGAGAGAGAGAGAGAGAGAGCAAGGGAGGGAGGAGAGAGAAGAGGGTCGTGTGAGAGTGGGGGGGCAGAGAGAGAGAGAAAGAATCTCAAGAAGACTCCTCCCTGAGCGCTTAGCCTGACAAGGGCTTAATCTCATGACCCTGAGATCACGACCTGAGCTGAAATCAACAGTAAAATGCTTAAACTACCTCTCATTATGTTTTATTATTTTTTATTTAAAAAATTTTTTTAAATTTTTATTTATTTATGATAGTCACAGAGAGAGAGAGAGAGAGGCAGAGACATAGGCAGAGGGAGAAGCAGGCTCCATGCACCGGGAGCCTGATGTGGGATTCGATCCCGGGTCTCCAGGATCGTGCCCTGGGCCAAAGGCAGGCGCCAAACCGCTGCGCCACCCAGGGATCCCAAAAAAATTTTTTTATTGGAGTTCAATTTGCCAACATTTTGGGTGATGGTCACTGAGTGGGGCACTTGGCGGGATGAGCACTGGGTGTTATGCTCAATGTTGTCATTATGTTTTATTAGTGTTTTTTTTAATTTTTATTTATTTATGATAGGCACACAGTGAGAGAGAAAGAGGCAGAGACACAGGCAGAGGGAGAAGCAGGCTCCATGCACCGGGAGCCCGACGTGGGATTCGATCCCGGATATCCAGGACCGCGCCCTGGGCCAAAGCCAGGCGCCAAACCGCTGCGCCACCCAGGGATCCCCTGTCATTATGTTTTAAATTGGAATTGTCTTTTGCCATTTTCATTAGGTGTCATAATCAGATTAACAGCAGCTATTTTGACAATGCTAAGTATGACTGATTAGGGTTCAAGTATTTTTATTTAAAAAAATTTTTTTAAGATTTTATTTATTCACTAGAGAGAGGCAGAGACACAGGCAGAGGGAGAAGCAGGCTCCTCCAGGGAGCCCAATGTGGAACTTGATCCTGGAACTCCGGGATCACGCCCTGAGCAGAAGGCAGCCACTCATCCGCCACCCAGGCATCCTGGGGTCAAGTATTTTTAATCCACTCTCTTTGAATCACTCAATTTATTTTGCAGCAGTAAATCCCTTCACCTGTGCTTTGGGTCCCGGCCTCTTTATGCCTCAGGACCCTGGTTCCATCCATCCTTCTGGCTCTCCCTTACACCTTCCATCACTCCCTTTGTTTTTGTTTTTGTTTTTGTTTTTGTTTTTTCCATCACTCCCTTTGGCATTACAAACATGCTCAAGTGTTTCCCATCTTGAGAAGAATTCTAGCAAGGGCTACTATTGGTGGTGACTTCCCACTGGCATGGTTATAGGGACCAGGAAATTGACTTTGGAGCTTAGCAATCACAGGGGCTTTTTCTCCTAGAATTGGGTATTTCTAACTAAACATGTCTTAAAATCCCAGATGCCACCAGATAATCATCCTTGGGGACTTCCATGGTTATCAAATAAGGTCAAGTCCTGGCTTTTAAATCCCAGAAAAATTAAATGGAAAGCTGCCTGGTGTGGCTGAACTAAGTTCCCCCTTTTTATATTCAAGCTACATAGCAGCTGATAGGGCATAAACAAGTACAGAATTTTTACTTCTAGTCATCTTTCCAAAGCCAGCCCAGCAGAAGTTGTCCAGCTGGGAAAGCATCTCACACAGGCAGCCTTCCCAAGTCTCCCCATAGCAGATAGTCATTCTAACTTGTCTGCTCAGTAGAGTTGTTTTCACTATATTCTTTTAATGTCTCCACATGTCTGTCTTTCCCAATTAGACGATGAGCTCTTTACAGGGAGGGTTTAATAAAGTCTTATTTAGGGATCCCTGGGTGGCGCAGCAGTTTGGCGCCTACCTTTGGCCCAGGGTGCGATCCTGGAGACCCGGGATTGAATCCCACGTCGGGCTCCCTGAATGGAGCCTGCTTCTCCTTCTACCTATGTCTCTGCCTCTCTCTCTCTCTGTGTGACTATCATGAATAAATAAATAAAATCTTTAAAAATAAATAAATAAATAAAGTCTTATTTATCTTGTCTTGCCAATACCTAGCACTCTATTGTGAACTGAGCTAAACTCAAATAGCATAAACAAAATAACAACATATTGCTTTAGGCATAAAACAACTAAATGTTAGACCTGATAATTACAAATAGAATTCAACAACAGTGTACACACACACACACACACACACACACACACAGAAAGTGCTGGAGGAGGCCATCAAGAGGGTGTGATTACCAGTGGACCTATGAGCTGGACCCTGGGGTCCAGCTTGAGGCTCCTCACCCCACCCCTGTCCTGGGAATGTGTGTTCCACCCATCACTCCAACAGTTGGAGGCCTAAGGCTTTAGAGAGTAAGGTGTGGCTGAGACCATCTGGACAGTGTACGTGACTGAGCCCAATTAAGGCATCTATGTAAACTTTTAAGATTCTGGCAGGTGGGTGTGGAGATCAATTCATTTCGGGTCCCCCCAGTCAAGACCCATGTGTAAGTCTCCTTGATTACTACACTGGCCACTTACCAATCAAGAGTGGCCTGCCTCATTTTTTTGTCTCTCCTCGGTTCTATGTAGTGGGGGCAGTTTGCAAACCAACAGAAAGGTACAAGGCTATCTCCAAGGCATTTGAAATATTATTTTCATTATTTTTTTTAAAACTTTTTAAAATATTTATTTATTTATTTATGATAGTCACACACAGAGAGAGAGAGAGAGGCAGAGACACAGGCAGAGGGAGAAGCAGGTTCCACGCACTGGGAGTCCGACGTGGGATTCGATCTCGGGTCTCCAGGATTGTGCCCTGGGCCAAAGGCAGGCGCCAAACTGCTGCGCTACCCAGGGATCCCTATTTTCATTAGTTTTTAAAAGATTTTATTCGTTTATTCATGAGAGACACAGGCCGAGGGAGAAGCAAGCTCCCCGTGGAGAGCCTGATGCAGGACACCATCCCAGGACCCCGGGATCAAGACCTGAGCCCAAGGTAGATGCTCAACCACTGAGCCGCCAGGCGCCCTTTGAGATATATTTTTTTAAAGAGTATATCTGTGTGGCGCCTGGGTGGATCTGTTGGTTGGGCATCCAACTCTTGGTTTCTGCTCATGTTATGAACTCAGGGTCCTGAGTAAGAGCCTCCCATGGGCCTCTGCACTAAGTGGGGAGTGTGCTTCAGGACTCTCTCTCTGTCTCCCATTCTTCAAGACTTGCTCTCTCTCTCAAATTAATAAGTCTTTGAGGGATCCCTGGGTGGCGCAGCGGTTTGGCGCCTGCCTTTGGCCCAGGGCACGATCCTGGAGACTCGGGATCGAGTCCCACATCGAGTCCCACATCGGGCTCCCGGTGCATGGAGCCTGCTTCTCCCTCTGCCTGTGTCTCTGCGCCTTTCTCTCTCTCTCTCTGTGACTATCATAAATAAATAAAAATAAAAAAAAAATAAGTCTTTGAAAAATTAAAATAAAAAAGAATATCCCTGTATACCCATAATGTTTTTCTGTTAGATTAGAAATTCAGTGCCTGTACAAATAGAAAAATTACACAAATACTAGCAGTTGCATCCAATAAATAAAACGTCAACAAAAGATAGCATGAGTGTTTAAGAACATGATGTACTGCGGTGCATTATTTTCAACTGCAAAGGTCCACCTCAAGTATCAAAGAGCCTCTTATTGGAGACAAGGACACTTAGAGAAGTAGTTCTAATCCGAAAATCCTCTTGCTAAATAGCATGTTCCAAATTCGACCCTAGAAATGATGCCTGTAACCATCAGCAAAGCCAATCTATAAAATTTAAAAAACAGGCAAAATCTAGCTTTAAATTAAAAAAAGTAAACTGGGCACCTCTGGTGGCTCAGCACTTTAGCGTTACCTTTAGCCCAGGGCATGATCCTGGAGACCCAGAATCAAGTCCCATGTCAGGCTCCCTGCATGGATCCTGCTTCTCCTTCTGCCTGTGTCTCTGCCTCTCTCTCTCTCTGTGTGTCTCTCATGAATAAATAAATAAAATCTTTAAATAAATAAATAAATAAATAAATAAATAAATAAATAAAATCTTTTAAAAAGTAAACTATACCTTTACAAATGACATCTAGAGAGAAGTAAGTTGTGTGATCAACGTAGTTAGCACCTTCCATTAGAGAGGTAATAGAGCCAAATGAGATTCTAGCATAGGAGTCTGCAGGTCCATTGCCATGGCAACTATCACAGAGAGCATCCACCTGTGAGATAACGAAACCATTATAGCAAACATAACACAGGTTTAAAAAGCAGAAACATGCTTAAAACATTGTCGTTCAAGAAATGGCTTAAACAACTACAACAAACATTGGTGAATACATTTCACCTGACCACATTGTAGACGTGAGACGATGATAAAATAATGACTGAGCCTTATATATTTTATTTATGTTTTAGAGCAGTTTAGGAACCTTGAGCCAAAATTTCCCACACGTTCCACCTCTCTGTCCTTAGTTTGCCCTATTATTAGCACCTTGCATTTGTTTGATTGGTTGAACCAATATTGGTACAGTATATTGACCTCAAGTCCATAGTTTATTTTTTAAAAGATTTTATTTATGGGACACCTGGGTGCCTCAGCAGTTGAGCATCTGCCTTTGGGTAAGGGCATGATCCCAGGGTCCCAGGATGAAGTCCTGCATCGGGTTCCCTGCGTGGAGCCTGCTTCTCCCTCTGCCTATGTCTCTGCCTCTCTCTCTCTCTCTCTCTGGGTCTCTCATGAATAAATAAATAAAATCTTTATTTTTTTTTAGTTTTTTAAAAATTTTTTTAAAAGATTAAAAAAAATCCAGATGGTCTCTGAGCCACCTAGGTGCCCCACCAGTAAAACATATTTAAGGAATCATCTAAGGCGCCTGGGTGACTCAGTTAGTTGTCTGTCTTTGGCTCAGGTCATGATCCCGGGGTCCTGGGACAGAGTCCCACATTGGGCTACATGCTCATTAGGGTGCCTGCTTCTCCCTCTGCTCTTCCCCCTGCTCTTACTCTTTCGCTCTCAAATAAATAAAAAAATAAAATAATCTATACTCATTTCCCTATCTCCCATTTGCTCCTCACTGCTCTCCAATCAGGCCTTGTATCCCAAATGCCTCTAAAGCTCTTAAAGCTCTAAAGCTCTTAAAATCACCAGCATCCTCCAGGTTGCCAAATCCCACAGTCAATTTTCTCTGCTCCTATCACTCAACCTCTTAGCATCTGATCCAGTTGTAAAACTTTGCCTGGCTTCTGTGTGACCACTCTTTCCTGGAGAGGCTCCATCTCAACCTCCTCTGTTAACACTCTCTTCTTGTTTCCTGTTGCTGAACTGAATACACCAAGTTACAGACATGGTGTCCCATTGGTATCTCAATCTTAGCTTAACATAGACAAAATTTAATGTATCCTGAACTTCCCTGAAAAAACTGTACTCCCCCCCATCTTCTGTATCTCAGAAAATGGCAAGTCATCTCACCTAGACAAGATGGATGCATTCTGGTATACAGAAATTAAATGGCACAAAGTGAAAGACAGCTTGGGAGGAAACATTCGCAAAATGTTCATATGAGAAATTTCCTAACAAACCTCTCATTTCCGTAACATACAAACAGCTCTAATGTTCCTACTGTAGAAATAGCTGTAAGAAGAGAAACATTGCTGTACTCTCCCCAACACTTAAAGAAATGCAAAATAAAATTATGAGACTGCCTTTTTTTAAGATTGGCAAAGATTTCAAAGATTGGAATCTTTCCATTCTTCTTAATATTGGCAAACAGGTAGTTTCCAGAGCCTGCTGTTGACAGTGCCAACTGGTACAATACAGCTGAAGCATAATTGGACAGTATCTATTGAAATGGTAAATACACTGAGGTGATGGTTGCATGACTATGTGAAATTTACTAAAAATGTCATCAAACTATGGCTTTAAATGTGGAGAATCTTGGGGCTTTTGGGGCACTCAGTCGGTTAAGCATCCAACTCTTGGTCTCGGCTCAGGGCTTGATCTCAAGGTGTGAGTTAAAGCTCTGTGTTGGGCTCTAGCTGGGAATGGAGCCTACTTAAAAAAATGGAGAATCTTATGGTACATCCATTGTATCTCAATAAAGCTGCTTTTATTTATTTTTTTAAAGATTGTATTTATTTATTCATGAGAGACACACACACAGAGAGGCAGAGACATAGGCAGAGGTAGAAGCAGGCTCCCTGTGGGGAACCTGTTTCTCGACTCATCCCAGGTTCCTGAGATCACAATCTGAGCCAAAGCAAATACTCAACCACTGAGCCACCCAGGTGCCCAAAGCTGCATTTAAAAAGTGGTTAAGGGGCAGCCCCAGTGGCTCAGTGGTTTAGTGCCGCCTTCGGCCCAGGGCCTGACCTTGGAGACCCAGGATCGAGTCTCACATCGGGCTCCTTGCATGGAGCCTGCTTCTCCTTCTGCCTGTTTCTGTGCCTCTCTGTCTCTCATGAATAAATGTCTCTTAAAAAAATAAAAGGTGGTTAAGGACGCCTGGGTGGCTCAGCGGTTGAGTCTGCCTTTGGCTCAGGGCGTGATCCGTCGGTCCCAGGATCAAGTCCCACATCAGGCTCCCTGCATGGAGGCTGCTTCTCCCTCTGCCTCTGTCTCTGCCTCTTTCTCTCAGTGTCTCTCATGAATAAATAAATAAAATCTTAAAAAAAAAACTTTAAAAAAGTGGTTAAAATGCATTTCTGTTCACCCAGCAATTACATTACAACAAAATAAAAAATCCTTTACTTGGTTGAGAAAAGGACATTGCAGGGACCCCCTTGTGGCTCAGTGGTTGAATGTCTGCCTTCAGCTCAGCGCCTGATCCCAGGTCCAGGATCAAGTCCCACATGGGGCTCCTCATGGGGAGCCTGCTTCTCCCTCTGCCTATGAATCTGCCTCTCTCTGTGTCTCTCATGAATAAATAAATAAAATCTTTTTTTAAAAAAAGAAAAAAGGACATTGCCGAATAATATAGACTCTAATAATTATTAATGTTTACCATAGTTTTAAATGCTGAAGAATAGATATATAATTTAGACTTTTATAAACAGAAACCACTACAAAGATAAGAACAAGTGTTCCGGGATGCCTGGGTGGCTCAGCGGTTGAGCATCTGCCTTTGGCTCAGGGCTTGATTCCCAGGTCCGGGATCAAGTCCTTCATTGAGCTCCCTGCATGGAGCCTGCTTTTCCTTCTGCCTATGTTCTGCCTCTCTCTCTGTGTCTCTCATAAATAAATAAATAAAATCTTTAAAAAAAAAAAAAGAACAAGTGTCTCACACAATGCAGTGGATTGGACTTCAAATCCCACTCTACATCCACCATACCAGGTCACGTCAGAGAGGCTGAACAAATCAGGAGCAAGGCTGAAAGCCCCCCCGGGGAAATAGAGCCGATCCTCAAACTCATAGTAATCTTACTTTGATCGCTTTCAATCCATATGCTTTATCTTCTTCCACAATGGCGGTGACTTCTTGTCCAACTTTCAGGAACACGTTGCCAGTTATAACATCACTGGTGAAGTAGATCAACTCATCAATCAGGCCATAATCACTACAGAACTGTGTCACTACTCCTTGTACAGTTTTTAACCTGGTGTCACCTAAAAGATAGGTCAAAAAAATGTTTCATTAACTCACCTCCAAAGCAAACTACACACAAGAAATAAGCCCTACCGTGGGAAGATATGGGAGACGATGATCTAAATCTAGAAACAAATTGGGCTTGCTCTGAGACACAGATGATAATGACTGAGGAGCATAGGGATTGTTTGGGAAGCAGAGTGCTCATGCTGAAAGGCTGATCCCACCATTTCTCTGCGAGGCCCAGTGGCCAAGTGCCCTTGGTAGTGGGACTTGTAGTAGGTGCTGAGTCTGGAACCAGACTGCCTAGCTGTGAACACAGCTCCTCCCTTTACCATCTCTGTAACCCTGGGCACATTTCTTAACCTCCCTGAATCTGTTTCCATCTGGAAAACCAGGGCATTACTAATGTCTGCCTAGGAGAGTAGATCTTATAAGCTCTCCACACACACACACACACACACACACACACACACACAGGGTAACTATATAAGGTGTGGATGTGTTAATGAATCTTATTGTGCAATCATTTCACAATATATAGGTAACAAGTTGTCATGCATACCTTATATGCAAATTATGTCTCAATAAAGCAGGGGAGAAAGGGTTGTTACAGTTATTAACTGACACATACATGTCAACTGCTTAAAATTGAATGCCTCCCACAGGTTAGAGCTTACACATTAGTTGTCATGGTTTCTGCATCTAGAGAGTCTTTAAACAGCCATTATTGTTATAGAATTTTATCATCAACAAAAGCGGCAGCAGCAGCACCTGGAGATTATTGAAACATCTCACCGAACAAAGCACACAAAGAGATCTGGGGGTTTAAATCTAGCCCAAATGTGGATCCAAAACACTCAGGTTTACTTATTTATTTATTTCATGAACAAACACAGCTAATAAGCCATAATTTGATATCTGAACCTAGAGAATAAGCCCACAGGGCCCACTATGAACCACAACGCCTTAGGTGCCATGCCAAAGTGAGGCTGGGAGAAACATTGCTTACAATTTGATTTCAGAAGCCAAGAAGATCCTGAAAACTTTTTTTTTTAAAGATTTTATTTATTTATTCATGAGAGACACACAGAGAGGCAGAGACACAGGCAGAGGGAGAAGCAGGCTCCACGCAGGGAGCCCGATGTGGGACTTGATCCCGGGTCTCCAGGATCACGCCCTGGGCCAAAGGCAGATGCTCAACCACTGAGCCACCCAGGCATCCCCCGAAAACTTTTTTTTAAAGGATTTTATTTGAGGAGGGCTTAGAAAATTAAAAAATAAAGATTTTATTTATTTGAGAGAGAGCACCCAAGAGAGGGGGTGGGTGGAGCAGAGGGAGAGGGAGAAGCAGACTCCCCCCTCCAGTAGGGAGCCCGAGGTGGTGCTCAATCCCTGGACCCAAGACCCGAACCAAAGGCAGACGCTTAACCCAACAGAGCCCCATAGGAGCCTCTTCTAAACTATTTAAAAAATGGGTCAAATTTGTCAAGTGAAATCACAAAACATATGGAAATGGAAGGTACAAGGGTGACAACTGCCACCTAGGCTCATGAAAATAAATCAGAAACTCTTCTGCATCGTCCCATTGGCAAAAATACGGCTACCGGCTAAGGGATGCAGCGGCAGCGCTTCCCGCTCAAGCTCGGCAGCAGCCCTCCTTGGCCCACTGGGCCGAGAATCCGCCAACTCTGCAGGGCTCACACTCCTCCGGCAGAGGAGCTGCAGGCCCAGTCAGGCACCAGGAAGGCTGGGGCCCTGCTGGGAGGGCTGCATCCACCAGAGATGACCCTTTCCAGAATCGGGCCCAGAGCCCGCCCTGCACTCATTCTGGGGAAGGAGGCCCCCCAGAGGCGGGACCGGGGCACACCCAGCAGGGAATGGCTGCTTGGCCTCCGGGTCTGGGTAACTAACACCAGCCGGGTGCCGGCTCTCCCCTGGTTGTGTCTCCCTGACCCGGCTGTAAAGTGAACGTGACAATACTCCCCGCTCCCTGTGGGGGTCTTCCAGCCTTGAGCCCAGGGCTTGGTCCAGACAAATGCTCGGCTCATGAGAGGAACACTTCAGAACAGGACCACCATCCACCTCAGCACACCCTCTCAGTTTTCATGGGGACTCACCGACACCCTGATGCCTGTCCCGGGCCTCCTGAGTCTCCCCCTCAGTGCCAGACCCTGGACTGTGTCAGGATACAAAGGTGAGCAAGTTAACCCGTGGCCCCCAGCCTCCTACCAGCGACTTGACCACTTGGATTCAAATATACGCATGTTTGGGAAACGAGATCAAATGCACCCTCAAATCAGGGAGATCCACTACTACTGGAAATATGAAAAGGAATCTGTTGTACATACCATACACACAATGTAAGTTTCAAAGGCATGGGGCGGGGAGGTAATGCAAGGGTGGTGCATAGTTCCCCAGGGGCCTTCCCTGTTTACACCACCGTCACTTTGGGCAGGATGGTTCCGGGCATGCTCAGGGACTCAGGGACCCCTCTCCCCACAAGGAGGCGCTGGCATGGCTATGTGGCGCCCTTCTGAGCCCCGGAAGTTCTGAACTAGGTGCTGGCCCGTGGGAGGGAGAAGACAAATTAAATACCTTCCAATTCCAAGAGCCTCATATGCTGCTCCCTCTCTGCCTCTGACGAGTCTATCTTCCTCCGGAAGACGGCAAGAGCCCTGGAAATCAGCCGAAGCATGGTCCCGTTGCTAGGGCAGCCTGCGGCCCCCAAACACAGCACCAAGCCTGCTTCTGTCCACGTCTCTGCCACCCAGCCGCACTCTGACCCCAGCAGCCCCTCAGACCACGCGCTGGTTCCTCCGCACCGCGGGACGTCTAGTCAGGTGCCTTCATGAGCTTTGGCTCAGGCTACCACGCGAAGGGCCTTAACATGCCCCAGCCCATCATCCAGCCAATGAGGACCCAGTGCGCTTAGTGCCAGCCACTCAGAGGCTGAGAGCTGATGGGCGGGACTTCATGGGCTCCTCCCACCAAGGCAAGGGCGGAAATGCGGTGACCCACCAGAAATCACTTCCAGTGAGACCTCGTTTTGCACCTCTTAGAGTAGAGGTGGGCCCTACTCTGTGGTCTCTGTGGGCTTCTAAGGGAGGGCCTGATGCCTGTTTGAAGGTGGCACAGCAACTTGTCCCCAGGTTGGAAGCATACCCCCAGGCGTGCAGCCTCCACCCCTCACGGAGTGAATTATTTTCTCTTCCTTTGCCTCTGAGTGCCCTCCACGGCTACACAACCACCACCAGCCCCACCTCCTCACCCCTACACTCACTCCTCAGGGAGACTTGGTGGTCAGCTCTAAGCAACGGCTTTCTGTTCAGTGTTAAATGAAACCACAGATCCTGTGGAAAAGGCCTAACTTGCACGTCTACAAGGGTCTCAAAATGTAGCCTGTGTCTTGCTCTTGGAAGGGAGCCAACGGTGCCAAAGCACTCACTATGGTGCCGAGAGCCACACTGAAGTACCATCTGGAAATGAGGATGATTAGATGAGGAGGGCGAGGAGATGTGGCACGAAGCAGAGTTCGGATTGCCTCCCTATTCTTTTCTTCTGGGTAGCACGCAGACATCACATTTAAAATATTAAATGGAAAAAAAAAGAATATTAAATATTTTAATAGCAAAATGAGTTTATTTGGAAATAGGAGACCAACTGCAATTCAGGACACGTGAACTATGGCGAACTGTAAGCAAATACAGAGTACAACGAAAAGCTTTCTTTTTGTCCTAGCAGACAGGAAGTTGCCATGGGTGGTTTTCAAGGAAAGTTATTGGAGGAGAGTGAGAATCAAGGTTGTGATGGCCTCTCATTGTCTGGGTTGTGGCAGTTTCTCATTGGCTGGGCTGTTGCTGAGCCAGGAGGAAATCTTCCTTCCTGTTGGGGGCTGCAAAGGCTGTTTAAGAGTGGTGGTGTGTGAGAGCTCTCCTTTTAGAGCTCCCTGCTCCATATTAAATACGGTTGCCTTCAATAATTTTCACATATCCCTCTTTTGATCAAGATGCCCCAGTGGCTTATGGGTTTAGCTCCGCCTTCTGCCTGGGGCATGATGTTAGAGACCCAGGATTTTTTTTTTAAGGTGCAGGTATCTTTTTTTTTCTTTTTTAAATTGGAGTTCAATTAGCCAACATATATCATAACACCCAGTGCTCATCCCAAGTGCCCCCCTCAGCGCCCATCACCCAGTCACCCCACCCCACCCCCGCCCACCTCCCCTTCCACGACCCCTTGTTCATTTCCCAGAGTTAGGTGTCTCTCCTGTTTGTCACCCTCACTGATATTTTCACTCATTTTCTCTCCTTTCCTTTATTCCCTTTCACTAATTTTTATATTCCCCAAATGCATGAGACCATATAATGTTTGTCCTTTTCCAAATGACTTATTTCACTCAGCATAATACCCTCCAGTTCCATCCACGTCGAAGCAAATGGTGGGTATTTGTCATTTCTAATGGCTGAGTAATATTCCATTGTATACATAAACCACATCTTCTTTATCCATTCATCTTTCGATGGACACCGAGGCTCCTTCCACAGTTTGGCTACTGTGGACATTGCTGCTATAAACATCAGGGTGCAGCTGTCCCAACGTTTCACTGCATCTGTATCTTTGTTGTAAATCCCCAGCAGTGCAATTGCTGGGTTGTAAGGTAAGGGTATGTCTAATGATGAAAATTTCTCTTAATTTTTCTTCATTTCTGAATTATTTCCTCATCATTTCTGAAGGATGTATTCACATAGAATTTGTGTTTGGGTACTGAAGTGAACCACTGATTAGTCTTCCTCCTTACCACCACCTTCAGTTTCTTTGATGCTTCAGGTTTGCCTTTTTTTCCTTGACTGAGTAGGAAGGAATTGCCAGATCAGTATATATGACTTTGTTGAGTTCCTTAAACAGTTATAGAGAGGCTACAGGGATGCTCAAGTCTTGTGGGGAACAGGCATTTTGAGAATCTAAATACTCAGACCAGCTCTCCTTGTTAAAACTGGGGCAGGATGATTGTGAATCTACTTCTTGAAGATAGCTTTTTAAAGGTTATGTGTATAAGCTGGGGTGCCTGGGTGGCTCAGTCAATTAAGCATCTGCCTTTGGCTCAGGTCATGATCTCATGATGGCTAGAGGCTCAATCCCATTAAGTAGCTCCAGGGATTGAGCCCTGAGTCATCCTTCCTCTGCTCATTCTCTTTCTCTCTCTCAAATAAATAAATAACATTTTAAAAAATTAAAAATAAATAAAAATAAAAGTTATGTGTATAATCAAGCATGAACATTTCTACAATTTATTAAATGGTCTTAAAAAATGATCAAGCTTGAGTTGGATTTGGCTTAGAATAAAGATTAGATGAAACCACAAAAGTGCTTCGAAGCACATCAGCAAGAACTGTCATGAACGAGGGCTAATGAAAACCTGAGAAGATCCCATAGAGTAACCAGGACCAATAATGGGTTAAGAGGGGTGCTTAGAAATCACTGTGTGGTTTGAAGGAGTTCAGGACATGCCACGCCAAAATACACTACTTTGGTATATTATTTGAGCTCAAAAAGCACTTGAAAAACAGCCAATGCAGGGAGAGGCTTTCGCTGAAATCCCTGTAAAAATTAGTAAAAGGAAACCTCATTTAAAGTGGAGTTGGGAGACCAGAAGGGGGGGCTCTTAGGTCCTACCACTCCTTATAAATTGCAGACTTCAACAAGAAGAGACTTATCATGCAGATAGACACTACTTTTGTTACTACTACCCCGGCAGGAAAAACAAAAGCTGTTTTCCCTTCACTCTCCCCCAACAGCCCAGCCAATGAGAGACAGTCATAACTCAAGTCAATGAAAAGTTAGTATACTTGGAACTCCCAGTTTACTCTAATGGACTTGTCCTTTCTAATAGCTACCCCAGCCTCCTCCTTTCCTTTATAAAAGAGCTTTTCTGGGGCACCTGGGTGGCTCAGTCAGTTGGGCAACTGCCTTCTGCTCAGGTCATGATTCCTGGGCTCTGGGATCCAACCCTGCCTGGGGCTCCCTGCTTTGTAGTGGAGTCTGCTTCTTCCTCTTCTCCCTCACCTCCCTCTGCCTCTGCTGATGTGCTCTCTCACTCACTCTCTCTCTCAAATAAATAAATAAGATCTTTTTTTGAAAAAAAGAGGCTTCCTCTCTTTTGTTCTACTGATTTGCTTACCATTATGTTCTTGCTTGCTTGTCTTTAGTTGTAATTCACTCTGATTCCCAAATAAACATTTTGGCTGGTGAATAACTGACCATTTTATTTTTAAGATTAATATCCCCTTATGGGCCTAAAGAAAGATCCTCCAAGAGGAACTCGATTGTGAAAATCCCTCCTTAGAAATTTCATCAACCAGGGAAATTGATTCTTTTTTTTATTTTTTAAAGATTATTTATTTATTTATTCATGATAGACATAGAGAGAGAGAGAGAGAGAGAGAGGCAGAGACACAGAAGGAGGGAGAAGCAGGCTCCATGCCGGAAGCCCGACGTGGGACTCGATCCCGGGACTCCAGGATGGTGCCCTGGGCCAAAGGCAGGCGCTAAACAGCTGAGCCACCCAGGGATCCCCGGGAAATTGATTCTGACAAAAGGTAAATGGATGAGAAGTCCACACCACATGCAAACTCTGTCACAAACTATCACATCTTCCATTTATTCTACTAAGAACTCACTCATGTTTCCCAAAAATCATTTAGACTTCCCTAAATTGCCTACATCTTCGTTCCCCTTCCTCTATTAAGATGGTATATAAGCTCTCAAATCTCACTGCCTCTCTGGGTGTTTACATTTATTTTCCTGTGATGTCCCCGTGCAGGTAATATTAAAAATTAATAAATGTGCATACCTTTTCTGCAGTTAATTTGCATATTGTTGATTTATTTCATAGACCTAAGAGATGTGTACAAATAGGCTCTAAGAGTATAGAGGGAAATTTTTCTCCCTCACAGCTAAAGGAAGGACAATGGGGAAATTTAATAAAGAAATACACATAATCAGATGGTGTGTGGGCAGGCTGGTAGAGTTGCCAGTGGATTTATTGAGCTATTTTGATCAAGTCCAGCAGACCCTTCTGATCCCCCCAGAAACTTCAGAAGGCAATCTTTTGGGGTGCCTGGGTATCTCAGTTGGTTAAACATGTGCCTTCAGCTCAGATTGTGATCCCAGGATCCCAGGAATGAGCCCCATGTTGGGCTTCCTGCTCAGCAGGGAATAGGCTTCTTCCTCGGCCCCTCCACCCAGTTATGCTTGCTCTCTCTCTGTTTCAAATAAAATCTTTTTAAAATTAAAAAAAATAAGGACACCTGGGTGGCTCAGTGGTTGAGTATCTGCCTTTGGCTTGGGGCGTGGTCCCAGGGTCCTGGGATCAAGTCCCACCTAGGGCTTCAAGTGGGGAGCCTGCTTCTCCCTCTGTCTACATCTCTGCCTCTCTGTATCTCTCATGAACATTAAATAAAATCTTGGGATCCCTGGGTGGCACGGTGGTTGGGCGCCTGCCTTTGGCCTGGGGCGTGATCCCGGAGACCTGGGATCGAATCCCACGTTGGGCTCCCTGCATGGAGCCTGCTTCTCCCTCTGCCTGTGTCTCTGCCTCTCTGTCTCTCTCTGTGTGACTATCATGAATAAATAAATAAAATCTTTAAAAAAAAGAAAAATAAATAAAATCTTAAAAAAAAGAAATACACATAACCAGCAAATATACCAAAAAGAAAAAAATGCGTCTGTGGGTTTGGTGAACCTCTACAGTGCTGAGTTAGCAGAGAAATGCAAATTAATGGTACAATGGGTTGCCTGGCTGGGTTTTCTGTGTAGACAGTGCAGAAGAGGGGATAAATTAAACAGGCGGAGCCTTCCCAGTGGGCTTTCCATTTATTTATTTATTTATTTATTTATTTATTTATTTATTTATTTAGTATATTTTTTTATTGGAGTTCGATTTGCCAACATAGAGCATAACACCCAGTGCTCATCCCTTCAAGTGCCCATTGGGCTTTCGGCACGTCATCAGTATAGCTTTCTAGACCCTCTGGCCTTCCGCCGCGCTCAAGGACACGCCCCAGAAGCGATCCCTGGGGAACGTCACCTTCCAATCTCTTCCCGCCCTCGGGCTCTGCCCTTGGGAGCCCAGGAGAAGGCGGGGCTTGCTGGCGGGGCGGTCCCGCGGGCCGTCGCTCTGAGGCGCCCGGGAGGGGGCGTGGCCAAGCCAGGGGCGGGGTTCCGCTGGCGGCGGCTGCCCTGGCAGCCGGCGAGGGGCGGAGTTCTCCGTGGGCGGAGCTCCCCATAGGCTGCTGGAGAGGGGCGGTGGCGGAGGCGGAGGCGACAGCAGCTGAGGCTGCATCCCCGGCCCGGCCAGGGAAGGGGTGACCGAAGGCGGGCCGGGGCGCTTCAAGCCTCGCGTCCCCCTGCCCGGCAGCTCGGGCTCCCCTGGGTCGGCGGGCCCGCGCCGGCCCGGGCCCATGGCGGCGTCGGCGGCTCTGTCGGCGGCGGCGGCCGCGGCGGCCCTGTCGGGCCTGGCGGTGCGGCTGTCGCGCTCGGCGGCGGCCCGCGGCTCGTATGGCGCCTTCTGCAAGGGGCTCACGCGCACTCTGATCACCTTCTTCGACCTGGCCTGGCGGCTGCGCATGAACTTCCCTTACTTCTACGTGGTGGCCTCGGTGATGCTCAACGTCCGCCTGCAGGTGCGGATCGAGTGAGCGCGCGCCGCCGCAGCCCCGGCCAGAGGGTCCCGCGGGCCGGGCCGCCGCGGGCAGGGGCGCGGGCATGGACGACGGCCGCCGGGACGCGGCGCGGGCAGGGGGCGGGGCGGCCCGGGCCCCGGGGCCCTAGACCCCCGCAGGAGGACGCCGGCCACCCGGCCGCGGGGCCACCCTGCCCGGCCCTGGCCGCGACCCCCCCGCCCGCAGCATGGCCGGTGACCGATTGCACAGAAACTCCACAACGGGCCCTTTCCGTCGAGCTCGAAAGAAAAAAAAAAAACAAAACGATTTAAGTGCCGCCGACCTGTTGCCTCACGTTGGCCAGAGGCGGGGAAGCAGCAAGGAAAAATTCTGCAGCAGGGACTTGACTGGCCTCAGTCTTCAAGGTAGGAGGCCCGAGGCTCCATGGAGGACCCATGGGCTGGCGGCGGCGCTTGCCATGACATCTTGGTGGCAGGGGGAACTGTGGACGGGACGCCGGGAAGCTAGCCCCGGAGCTGCCCAGGCAGGGGGCCGCAGGCACCCCAAACTCCCTGGTCCTCATTCCCAGACGAGGGTGAGGGGCAGCGGCGGCCTGGGCATCTGGGAGGTCAGCCCATCCCCGCCCCGCTTTCCCCAGAGGCCTGGCGTTGCCACCTGAACCCCAGGGAATGGAGGGGAATGAGCTGGGGGAGGCCCCAGGGAAGACTGTAGAAGGAAAAGATGCTGCCACCCTTTGCCCCCTTGGGGGACCAGACAGGAAAGCTGGTTGTGTTCTTGGCCAAAGCCCTGGTCAGGCCTCTTCCCATCCCTCAGGCCCCTGGGGTCTGGGCAGCTCACGCCCAGCGCTTGGCAGAATTGCATCTGCCCCGTGTTGGTGTCCAGGGGACTGCTCTGGGCCTGCTTCTGCTGTGCCTGCTGCTCGCCTACCCCCAGGGGCATCCTCTGGCGCTGGGCATTTGGACATTTGGAGACCTAGAGTGGAAAGGTCGCCCCGCCCTATCCCTGCCCCCACAGTCTCTCTCTTGCGCCATCACAGCCACCCTCCCTCCAGCCTCTACCTCTGCCCTCCCGATGCTACTGAGTGCCGCCTCCAGCAGCCTCTGTGCACCCAGAGCATCCGGGGAAATGGGGATCTCCTTGAGCAGACGGCAGGCAGTTCTCAGGCTCGCGTGGCAAAAGCAGGTGGAGGAGGGGCTTGGGAGGAGACAGCACTTGGGGAAGCCGTCACCACTCTTCGTGGGGAGGCCACTGTGAAATCTCCATCTCTTTCTGTCTTTCAGGAGCCAGTGTTTGTAAGTGGTGACCCACCCCTTCTCTGGCCTTGTCAAGAGACTCCAATCCCTGCCCATGGGGTGCCCCTGGCCCCACAGCCGCCTGGGGAGCAGCTGGGCAAAAGGCCTGGGCCAGGAGGAGAGAAAGGACCTTTCAGGCAGAGGCACTGAGGGGTGGGGTACCCAGTGGTCCAGTTGTTGCATGGGGAAGGACTCGACCCTGTCATCTCAGCACTAGATCTCCTAGCAACACTTTGAAGGAGTTCTGTTCTCCCCACCTGATGATTGGAAAGACTAGTTCTGGGACAGGGAGAGATTGTCCTTGTCATACAGATAAGAAGTGGTGGGGCTGAATCTGATCTGCCCCCAGACTTTGGGAAAACCTGGCATGGTAGAGGGTGGATGTGGGAGGGAACTCAGGGCCCCTCTGAGGGACCTAAGGGGAAAGAGAGAGGTCCAGGGTAGGGAATGTGGGGGATTGGCTTTTCTTGGAGTGCTATGGGAGGTCACAGGGGAGACAGCGAGAGCTGAGGTGGACTCAGGAGAGTCCTAGAACCCCTTGCGGAGCTGACGTCTACCCACACGGCCTGGCCTCCCCAGCACCCCACCCCAGGCTTGACCAAGAGCTCCTCAGCAGTTGAGTGGCAGGAGCCTCTTAGTTTGGGTGGCAGGGTGGGGGTGGGTGGTGGCATGGCTCCTGGGGACATGACGGAATCAGGAGGGTGAAGGGATAAACCTAAGATGAGCCTGGGACCCGTGTGTGACTCCGTCTCTCTGTCCCCAGGCTCAGGCCCCCAAGCCCAGGATCACTCAGAGAACCTTCTCTGGATGGGCTTGGATTGGTCCCGGAGGACCCAGGTGTACTGCTACCTGGTGCACCAGGATGGCCAGGCATGGCCCCAAGGGGAGCCAGGAAAGACCCCTGTCCCACAGCTGCTCTGCCACTGGTTGCTCTTGGCCCCCACGCTCTGAATTCCTGGACCTGAAAACCAAAGCAATCTGGTCAGCCCCAGGGACAGAGTGGCCCAGTGTCACACCTCCTGCTTTCCTCAGCTGCCAAGCTGGAAGCCTGATCCTGATTGAAGAGCTCTGCCTGCCTCACCCCGGGGACTGAGGCCAGACGAAGCCACCATGTGTCCCCTGCAGCTCCCCACAGGGTGTGATGGCTTCCTTCCTTGTGCCTAGTGCCCTGGGATCCCTGATCCGGGTGGAACCTCCCATACCCCAACGCTTTCCACCGAGGTCCAGTTCGGGGAGCCTGCCAGCCTGCTGACTCCATCTACAGATGTCTGGGGACAGCCTTCAACAGCCACCTGAGGCTGTCTGAGAGGAGAGGACGAGGGGCCTCCTTAGGGCTGGCCCCTCCCCTGCAGGAAGCTCCATCCTGTGCCACCCCCTCCCCCAGGGTACAGGGTGTCCCTGAGCAGCCCTCAAGGGGCAGGGGAGGGGCAGGGGAGGGGATGCACGTCTTTCGCCCCGTGTTCCTGCCACTGCTTTCCTGACCGGTTTGGCCTTGAGTACTTAGCGCGCTTCTTCCCCACCCCTTCCCTCTCCCGCACTGGGCCCTGGCTGCCTGACAGGCTCTCCATGCACTTTATTTATTTGCAGTCTGTGTTCCAGGCGGCAGAGCTTCTACAGCATCAGAGCCACGGGCTGAATATGATGACTGTCACTTTCCCGTGTGTGATTAACTGCTGGTCAGCGCCCTCTGCTCAGAGGAATGGGCTCGTTTCTGCTGTCAAATCCTGTCACTCTAAGTTAAAAAGAAAACCTTCCCTGAGTTCAATAAAATGAAATACAAGTGGAGGCCATCCTTCTGGTGTGGCGCAGTAGCCTTCGAGGAGGGGGCCAGCGGTGATATCACGCTGCAGGGCTGCGGGGTGGGGGTGGCGGTAGGGGTGGAGGCCTGCTCCGGAGGTGTGGGGAGATGGGCTGGCCTGGGCCACTGCTCCTTGAGAAGGCAGCAGTGGGGCCTGGCCCAAGGAGTGGGAATTTGTCCTACTCACAACCTTTATCTGAATGACCAAGCACCTCGGTCTTTTCTCCATTTTCGAGCTGGGCTTCAGAAAGCACTTAACACCTGGAGGCTTGAGGATGGGCTGGGGGAGGTGGGGTGAAGTGGGCTCTCTGCACATCTTTTTGGGGCCCCCAAAAGCCACAGCAGGTGGCAAGGACCCCTTGTCTCCCTGCTAGTCCGGTGGGTGCCCAGATTTGGAAAAGGTAAAGCATGGGGACTGGGAGCCTGCTGCCCTTCCCCCCAGCTTAGGCCCCACCTGTCCCTTCAGAGCCCCAGCCTGGTGACTCCTCAGAGAGGCCTGGCCATGGGCTCCACGGGCTGCAGAGCTGAGGGTGGGTACGCAGGCAGAAGCCTGGTGGAGGGGGTCTGGGGAGCACAGTGGCCCAGGTAGAAAAAGGAAGGCTCTTGGTCCCCAGGGGGCAGGCGGCTGAGGAAGCAGGGCAATGGTCACAAGGAGGAGCACAGCCTGGGGCAAGGGCCTTGGGTATATTCCCCTTGCTGGGAATTTCTGGGGATCCAAGCACCCTGACAGGAGAGAGACCCTCCTGACATCTTCCACCACAGGAGAGATGGACCTCAGTCCCTGCCAGTGCCCGGAACCCGCCCTTCACTCATCCTGTAGAAGGAGGTGCCCCAGAGGCTGGAGGGGGGGTACACCCAGCAGGGAATGGCTGCTGGGCCTCTGGGTCTGGATAATACCAGTCGGGTGCCCACTTTCCCCTGGTCATGTCTCCCTGACCTGGCTGTAAAGTGGACATGACAATAAAACCCCCTCCTTGTGGGGTCTTCTGGCCCTGTGCCCAGGGCTTGGCCCAGACAAATGCTCGGCTCATGAGATGAACATTTCAGAATACTAGCAACAGAAATTTAAAAATTGGAATAAAGAAAATATTTTATTTCATTCACAATAGCCTAAAAAGAGTAGAACACTTAGGGATAAAGCAGATAAAATATGTACCAACCTTGCATACTAAAAATGAGAAAACATTGCTGGGGTATGCCTGGGTGGTTCAGCAGTTGGGCTTCTGCCTTCTGCTCAGGGTGTGATACTGGAGTCACGGGATCAACTCCTGCATCGGGCTCCCTGCATGGAACCTGCTTCTCCCTCTGCCTATGTCTCTGTCTCTCTCTGTGTCTGTCATGAATAAATAACTAAAATCTTTAAAAAAAGAAAACATTGCTGGGAAAATTTAAAGAAGCTCTGGATAGAGGGGTGCCTGGGTGGCTCAGTTGTTTAAGCGGCAGGCTCTTGATTTTGGCTCGGATCATGATCTCAGGGTCCTAGGATGAGCCCTGCGTGGGTTCTGTGCTCAGAAGTGAGTCTGCTTGAAGATTATCTCCCCCACAATCCTGCTCCAGCTCACTGTCTCTCTCTCTCTCTCTCTCTCTCATATGTATATATATAAAATGAAGAATGAAGGTATATAGAAAGACATTTCATAGTTTGGAGACTGAATATTGTCAAAGATGACAATCTTCCCCAAATTTATCTGTAGATTGAACAGATGCTCTATCCAGATCTCAGCTGAGTTTCCTGTAGAAACTGACAAGCTGAACCCAAAATGTAGGTGGAAATGTATATTACCTTAAATAACTAAAACATTTTGAAAAAGAAAAAGTTGAGGATTCACCATACCTAGTTCAAAACTTAGTATAAACTATAGTAAGAAAGACAGTGTGGTATTGGAGCAAAGATATGTGTATTAATCATTGGAACAGATTGAGAGACTTTAAAGAAATCCTTACATTTATGATCCATTGATTTTTTTTATTGTGGCAAAATACCTATAAGATGAAATTTGCCATTTTAACCATTTTAAAGTATACAATTCAGTGGCATGGAGTACAATCACAATATTTTGCAACTGTCACCAGTCTCAAGTTCCAGGACATTTTCATCACCCTGAACTGGAAACACCATATGCATGAGGCTGTCAATCCCTGTTCCCTCCCTACCCCAGCCCTTGGCAACCAAAAATGTGTTTTCTGCCTCTATAGATATGCTTCCTCTGGGTATTTGATAAAAATGAAATCACAGATATGTGACTTTTATGTCTGGTTTCTTTAACTTAGCATAAGGTTTGGGAGAGTCATCCACATTGTTACATGTGTCAGTACTTTGTTCCTTTTGGGAGGTGAATAATATTCCACTGGATGAATATACCACTTTTGTTTACCCATTCACATATGCTGTTGGAGATTTGTGTTGTTTAGAACTTTTGGCTCTTTTGAATAGTGCTGCTAGGAACATTCATGTACAATTTTTTTTTCATGTACAAATTTTGTTTGGACACCTGATTTCAAATTTTGGGATCCATATCTAGGAGTGGAATTTCTGGATCACATGGTTATTCTACGTTTAACTTATTAAGGAACCACCAAACTATTTCACATAGAGGCTGCATCACTGTATATTCACACTAGTAATGTATGATGTTTATGATTTTGCCACATCCAACCCTATAACTGTTATTTTCCTGTTTTGAAATTATGGCCTCCTGGCGGGTGTGAAGTAGTATCTCATAGTAATTTTTTAAGATTTTATTTATTCATGAGAGAGAGAGAGAGAGAGAGAGAGAGAGGCAGAGACATAGGCAGAGGGAGAAGCAGGCTCCATGCAGGGAGCCCGATGTGGGACTAGATCCCTGGACTCCAGGTCATGCCAAAGGCAGACAACCGCTGAGCCACCCAGGCATCCCTCTCACTGTAATTTTTATTTGCATTTCCCTAATGACTAAGGATGTTGAGCATCTTTTCATTTGCCTGTCGGCCATTTGTATAAGTTTGTAGAAAGTTTAGTACTTAGGGATAAACTTGACAAAAGAAATGCAAGACCTGTACGCTGAAAACCTGAAAAGAAATTCAAGAATGAACATAAATGCAGAACTATGCCATGCTCATAGATTTGAAGACTGACGAAACTGACATATAGATTCAGCGCATTCCCAACAAAATCATAGCAGGACTTTTAAAAGAAATTACCAAGGTGATTCCAACATTTATACTAAATACAGAAGGCTTAGGACAGCCAAACAATTTTGAAGATGAGCAGAGTTCCAGGGCTTTGACGCCTTCAAGACTTACTATAGAATGTAAGCCATCATCCGGGCCTTGTGGTATTGCAGAAAGACATCAATGAACAGACGAGAGTTCAGAATGTACTCAGAACTAGGTGGACAATTGCCTTTTGACAGAAGCGTCAAGGCAAGCCAATAGAGAAAGGATAATATTTTCAAGAAATAGTATTGTGCACATCGGAAAGGCCTGCCTGGAAAAATGAAACTTGACCCTAACCTCACATCATATACAAAAATTAATTCAAAACCATGGCATACATGTAAGAGACAAAACTGTACTACATGCCACTTGTGGGTTACTGTAGTTCTCAGCTGAACTGCTGCTGGTTGTGCTTCTCTCCGATGTCAAATTTAATAAAAAAGTCATACCACATCACCCTGGCGATAGGGCTAAAGCAGATGCCCCACAGGCTCACACTGACCCCCACATCCCCAACCCCCTTTTGGTGCCCCAAGACCTTTCCCCTTAAAAACTGCTCCGCATGGCTGACTGCCGCCCCTTAGTGGAAGGCGAGAGCAACAGCCCCGCCAGGCTTTCTGATGTAGTTCGAGGAACTCGCCAGGAGATGGCGCCACGCTCAGCACAGGCCAGATTCGCGGGAGCACAAAGGGCCTTTCATCCAGCTTTGACAGAATTAAGCTGCCTGCAAACTAGGAACCCCTGAAGATGAGATAGGGGTTTCCCAGTTACCCGAGGTGCAAGATCTTGAGCAACGAAGACCCCTGAACGGATGATGTGCTGCCGATTCTAGGCATGCTGCAACCATGATTCTCAGACACGGGGGTAGCAGGGCACCCCCGTGTCACCAGGGTCTGTTCAGAACCCCGTTAATACCAGGAGATGGTCAGTCCCATCCTTAAACCGGGGCCCGTGCGGTCCTGGAAGGCTGGGGAAGCCGAAAGCAGCGGGGTTTGGACCCTGGCTCTTTGGGTTGTGAGCGGGGACTTCTGCCAGGCCCGCGTACTCTCTGTCTGCCCCCCCTTCTTCGTCTGCACAAGGATTAGTGACCCAGGGTCCTGTGGGGAGTCGGTGAGGACATGTCCGTCAATGAACAAGCATCGCGCGGGGCCGACACGTGGAAGCCGTGGGGTAAACGAAGACTAGTCTTTATCGGCGCTTAGCCGTGTGGGCAGCTAGTCACACAGGCTGTGCGGGGTCAGGGACGCCAAAAGGCAGCCCCGTGTCCGCGTCGGGGCCACAGACCTGGTGGTGGGGGTCCCACAGCTGCACCACCTCTCAGGGGCCGTGGGGAGCGCCCTGCGCCGGCCGGAGCCCCAGCCTCGTGACTGATGGTGACACTGGCAGGTGCCACAGGGTCCCGGCAGGCTGTCACGGAGGCGGGGGGCGGGGGGGCACGTGGGAGGGGCCCCTAGGGTCACGGCTGCTGTGGCACCCCGCTGGGCAGGAGCCTGGCCTGCCACGCGCGGTCCCCCAGGAACGCCCCCTTCCTTCCAACGGGTGCGCGTGGGGTGCTTCACTTCTGCTCAGGGGCTCTCAGCTGCAGGGGGGTGGGGGCTCGCGGGGCAGCGGGGCGTGTGGGTGTGGGAAGCGCAGGGGTCGGTGTTAGGGGGGTAGGGTGGGGGGGCGCAAGGGGGCTTGGGGGTGCTGGACGCGGGGGTCGCCCTCGCAGCAGGAGAGAAAGGAAAACATGAAACAAAGGGGAAACAGGCTGACGACCTCCACAGCCTGGCCACATCCCTGCCTGCTCTGTCTGCCGCCGTCCTCCACTCATCCCCTTCTATGCATTTCCATCATGTGGGGCTCCCACGGAGCACAGGGACTTCCTCAGCCTCCTATGCTACAGAGGGTGTAAAATTGCAAAGTCAGCCACATTTCTTTCTGGGGAACCATCACATAACTTTAGATTCCTATGCCTGACCTGGGGCTCCTGAGGTCCTTATGTCTGCACTACTCAGTTAAAATACACTTGTCCTGGGAAACCCTCCCCTTGAGAATAACTTCTATTCTCTAGATTCATGTTTGTAGTGTATCCTGACCATTATAGTTCTCCATCATGACTGGTGGTTGACGTCCTAGTTTGTAGATCAATCTCCGGTGAGTTTTCGTCAATTCTTGACTTGTAAAAATGAACTCATTACCCTGCAATGCCAAGGACCAGGCTTTAGACATGGTAACCACAGCAGTTGTGATTAAGAATCTAACTGCTAATGGAACACTCAAATATTTAAACTCAAAATGCTCCAAGTTGAACTTTTCATTTTTTTAAAAAAAGATTTTATTTATTTATTCATGAGACACAGAGACACATGTGTGCAGACACATAGGCAGAGGGAGAAGCAGGCTCCTTGGACTCAACCCCAGGACGCTGGGATCACAACCTGAGCCAAAGGCAGACTCTGCGTTCAACCACTGAGCCACCCAGGTGCCCCTGAACTTGTCTTTACTAAAAATCAAAAATACATTTCTTTTCTTCTGTGGCTCCCTATCTTGGGTGGTGTCAGAAACTATCCACCCAGAAATCAGGAATCATCTCTGAGTCAACTGTATCCTTCTTCCTCAAGTATCCAGTTAGTAGAGCTCCCCTTCCCATAGCTTCTGGAATCCATCCCCACTTTCCAATCCCCATCAACCTTGCCTTGGTTTAGACAGAGATTATTTCCCCATTGCTTCTCGACGTTTCCTGTCATTGTTTACCCCCACCCAGGTTTTCAGCCCTGCCCCCTGCCAATGCAAAATTCATCCTTATCCCTGATAATATGATTCACCAAAAACATAAATATGGCCATGCCACTCTCCTTTAAACATCTTTCGAGGGATCCCTGGGTGGCGCAGCGGTTTGGCGCCTGCCTTTGGCCCAGGGCGCGATCCTGGAGACCCGGGATCGAATCCCACGTCGGGCTCCCAGTGCATGGAGCCTGCTTCTCCCTCTGCCTGTGTCTCTGCCTCTCTCTCTCTCTGTAACTATCATAAATAAATAAAAATTTAAAAAAAAACATCTTTCGAGAAATCTCAGCATTTAGGAGTGGGACACTTCTCTCCAGAGCCTCTGATGCCTCTTCTCTGAGTCTAATTTCCAATGCATAGAGCCACACTGAGGTTTGTTTTCTTGCTCTCCAGAGAATCACAAGCTTAATAAAGCACTTGATGTTCAGGAGGACCTGGATTTGCGGTTGCTCTCCAAGGCAGATTGCATTTCACAAACGTCATGGAAATGATCAAGCACAGGAAAGTTGAACAATAATATGAGAAACTCCATGTTCCCATCATTTGTTGACAATTAGTATCAACCCATACTTGATCACACTTGATCTCTGCCTTTCCTACTACCACAGGATTATTTTTACATGAATCTTATACATTACATATAAATATGTATAGGAAATAGCTCTCAAAAAGAGGGCCAGAAAAGCCTTATGAAGAACTCCAAGTATGCAATTTTCAGATCTGTTGTATTCATCCATTTTATTGGCTTGTGAATTACTTCAGACATCCCCAAAGCCAGGATGGGGCTGCTAGGGTGGCTGATGCAGGGATAATTTTTTGAGTTTCTGGTATGGGAAAGTAGCTGGGTACCTAGGTTTCTAGGTACCCAGATCCAAAGGAGAATAAATCTTTGCATGTGACTCTGGCTGTGATGCAAGCAAATATAGCAGGTGGTATGATGCACTGCATATTGGGTTGCTGTATGAAGTCTCTGGCCAGCAACAGGATGGGATTCTTCTTGCCACATACTTCTAAAGATTGTGTGTATTTATTTATTTATTTATGTATTTATTTATTTATTTATGGAGTTGGTGTGGGAGGGAGGAGCAGAGGAGGGGATCAGGAGGGGGAAAGAATCCCAAGCAGACTCCATGCTGAGCACAAAGCTCAGACTCCTCAGACTCGTGGCTGTATCTCATGACCCTGAGATCACAACCTCAGCTGAAACCAAGAGTTGGATGCTCAACCAACTGAGCCATCCAGGCGTCTACCCCCATTCCCCCATATTTTTAGGTGAAGCCGTGCCCTTTTTACCTTTTCATTACCTTTCTTGGATTAATACTAGATCCTGCTACTAGGAGACATAATACCCCATCATGAGAAACCAGATCCCATAATCTGTCCTCCCCTACTGGTGATGCCTGAGGTTTAGTAGTTTATTAAGGAAAGGAAGAAGGTAGGTAAATTTATAGGTCCCTGTGAAAAGTGATCCTTTGGGCCACTACATGAAGGCCATAGATGAATATGTGAAGATTGTAGAGGTGTTGAGGGAAATCTCCTGACCCTGCTAAAGCAAGACAGAGCTAGCATGACTAGTATAGTCTTAGAAAAGGTCATCTAAGAAGACAGGAGTGGGCGGCGCCTGGGTTGCTCAGTCAGTTAAATGTCTGCCTTTGGCTTGTGTCATGATCCCAGGGTCCTGGGGTCAATGTCTCAGGTGCTCTGCTCAGTGGAGAATCTGCTTCTCCCTTTGCTCTTCCCACTCTCTTATGCTCTCTTTCTTTCTCGAATAAATAAATAAAATCTTTTAAAAAAGAATACTTAAAAAAAAAAAGACAGGAAGATATGACACCAAAAACAATAAAAGGGAAAATAAACAAATGGGACTACATCAAACTTCTGCATATGGATGCCTGGGTGGCCTAGTGGTTGAGCATCTGCCTTTGGCTCAGGTCGTGATCCTGGGGTCCTGGGATTGAGTCCCACATCAGATTCCCCACAGGTAGCCCACTATTCCTCTGCCTGTGTCTCTGCCTCTCTCTCTGTGTCTCTCATGAATACATAAAAATAAAATCTTTAAAAAAGAAAGCTTCTGGACAGCAAAGGAAACCTTGTCAGTGAAATGAAAAGACAACCTACTGAATGGGAGAAGGTATCTGCAAATCATGTATCTTATAAGTGATGAATATCCAAATATATATAAAGAATCCATACTACTCAATGGTAAAAAGAAGAAACAATTTGATTTCTAAATTGGCAAAGATCTGAATAAATATTTTTGCACAGAATGCATACAGATAGCCAACAAGTACATGAAAATATACTATGCATCATTTAATCATCAGGAAATGGAAATCAAAACCACAATTAGATATCACTTCACATCTGTTAAAATGGCTAGTATCAAAAAGCCTAGAATTAACAAGTGTTGTCAGGAAGTGGAGAAATGGGACCCCTGTGCACTGTTGGTTGAAATGTAAATTGCAGCCATTATGGAAAACAGTATGGGGGTTCCTCAAAAAATTAAAAATACAATGACCATAATTGAACGATTCCATTTCTGGGAAAACAGAATTTTTTTTTGAAAACAGAAATATTAATTGAAAAAATAGATGCAACCCTATGTTCATTGCAGTATTATTTAAAATAGACAAGATACGGAAACAACCTAAGTGTTCACTGATGAATGAATGGATAAAGAAATTGAGATACAAGGATGCCTGGGTGGCTCAGTGGTTGTCTGTCTTTGACTCGGGGTGTGATCCTGGAGTCCCGGGATCAGGTCCCACATGGGGCTTCCTGCATGGAGCCTGCTTCTCTCTTTGCCTGTGTCTCTGTCTCTCTTTCTGTGTCTCTCATGATAAAATAAATAAAATCTTTTTAAAAAATAAGAAATTGAGATACACACACACACACAGAAATATTATTCAACCATAAAAAAGAAGGGAAATCTTGCCATTTGCAACAACATGGATGGACCTCCAGAGCACTGTGCTAACTAAAATAGGTCAAATAGCAAAAGACATATACCATATGATTTCTATTATATGGAGAATCTAGATATATATACATGTAATACTATACACATATGACATATATACACATATTAAACAAATATATATATTTGCATACACACACACACACACAAAAAAAACTTACCTTATAGATTGATACAGAGAACATATTTGTGGTTGCCAGAAGCAGGGGATTAGGGGTGGGAGAAATGGGTCAATTGTTTTAAGGTTATTTTTTAGTTTGTATAAAATTGAAAAAAAAGAAGCAATAGATGTTTATTTTTATTTATGATAGTCACAGAGAGAGAGAGAGAGAGAGGCAGAGACATAGGCAGAGGGAGAAGCAGGCTCCATGCACCGGGAGCCCGACGTGAGATTCGATCCCAGGTCTCCAGGGTCGCGCCCTGGGCCAAAGGCAGGCGCTAAACCGCTGCGCCACCCAGGGATCCCAGCAATAGATATTTAGAAATATAATAACTTAAGGGTCACCTGGGTGGCTCAGTAGGTTGAGTGATTGACTCTTGATTTTGGCTCAGGTCATGATTTCAGAGTCATGAGATTGAGCCCCCATGGGATCTGCACCCAGCAGGGAACCTGCTTGAGATTCTCTCCCTCTTCCTCTGCTTGTCCCCCCTGGCTCGCATGCTCTCTAAATTATAAATAAATAAATAAATAAATAAATAAATAAATAAATAAATAAATAAATAAATAAATTTTTAAAGAAAATAAAAGAAGTACAATTACTTAGCATTGAAAATTCAAAGAAGAGTGGCAGAAGGTTGTATATCATTGCCAGCTATTGGGGCCTACTGACTCATATGCTCTCTTCCAGATGGTTGTCTCAGATCCCTAGTAGATGAGAACTCATTACACAGGGTGCTTTTATAAATAAATCTAAGGTCTTACATAAATGAACATTGTGTTAATGAAAGGAAAGAAAAAAGAGAGAATGAGAGTTTTTTTTAAGGCCTAAGCATATATACTTTCTTTAGCCTCATATTTAGTGAGCCAGGGGTAGAGAGGGCACCTTTGAATTCCAGTAGTTTCCAAAGGGGATATCTGTCTGTTTTTTTACCCCTCTTAATTAGTTATGTTTTTTGATAAAGCAGCTACGCTATCAGAGAAAGCTCCCTGAGGTATGGATGTTGTAATTCTCAAGTTCAAATAAAGTTGAAGAAATAATTTGAGTTGTTAATTGATGCATTCTACTATGTAGATGAGCAAAGTTCTTTCTAGTGTTGCTCAGCACTAACTACTATGAAGATGAGAAGTAATAATAAAAATAAGCACAATACAGACTCTGTTTCTTTTTAAAGATTTTGGTTATTCATTAGAGACACAGATAGAGGCAGATAGAGAGGCAGAGAGGGGAAGCAGTCTCCATGCAAGGAGCCCAATATGGGACTCGATCCCAGGACTCCAGGATCACGCCCTGAGCCAAAGGCAGACACTCAACCACTGAGCCACTCAGGTGTCCCCAGACTCTATTTTTCAAAAGATTTTATTTATTTAAGAGAAAGAGATTGAGATAGCGACAGAGATAGAGAGCAGGAGCAGGGAGGAGAGGGAGAAGCAGGCTACCCACTGAGTGGGAAGTCCAATATGGAGCTTGATCCCAGGACCTTGGGACATCATGATCATGACCCGAGCTGAAGGCAGATGCTTAACTGACTCAGCCACCCTGGCTCCCCCAAACAGACTATTAAATACAGAGAACAAACTGGAGGTGGGAAAATTAGGTGAAGGAGATTAAGAGGTATAAACCTCCAGTTATAAAATAAATAAGTCACAGAGGTAAAAAGTATAGCATAGGGAATATAGTCAATTTTTATAATGTTTTGTGGTGACACTTGTGATGAGCCTTGAGTAATGTACAGAATTGTGGAATCAGTATATTGTACACTGGAAACTAATATTACATTGTATGTCAATTATATTTCAATTGAAAAAGTAAGTACAGTTGGGGCACCTGGCTGGCTTAGTTGGTGGAGCATGCAACTCTTGATCTCTGGGTCAGGAGGTTGAGCCACACATTGGGTTTAGAAATTACTTAAAAATAAAATCTTTTTAAAAATTAAGCACATGGGGATCCCTGGGTGGCTCAGCGGTTTAGCACCTGCCTTTGGCCCAGGGCGTGATCCTGGAGTCCCGGGATTGAGTCCCGCGTCGGGCTCCCTGCATGGGGCCTGCTTCTCCCTCTGCCTGTGTCTCTGCTTCTCTCTCTCTCTGTCTCTCTCATGAATGAATAAATAAAATCTTTAAAAAAATAAATAAAAATAAAAATTAAGCACAATAAACGAGGGGCAAAATATTAAACACAAGAGTGCACTGATGAACATGAAAGTATGAATTTAGGTAATTCTCATTAGAAAGAAAAAAATCTGGGGTGCCTGGGTGGCTCAGTCAGTTGAGTGTCTGCCTTTGGCTCAGGTCATGATCCCAGGATCCTGGGATCAAGCCCCACATCAGGCTCCCTGCTCATCTGGAAGCCTTCTTCTTCCTCTCCTGCTCCCCCTGCTTGTGCTCTCTCTCTCCTCCTCCCTGTCAAATAAATAAATAATTTTTAAAAAGAAAAATCTTAGAAATTCCATAACTGAGATTTATTTCCATGATAAAATTAAATTTGAATTCATATTATTATTATTTAGAAGGGGGGCAGAGAGAGGATGGGCAGAGGGAGAGGAAGAATGAATCTAGAGCAGACTCCATGCACATGAGTCCTACATGGGACTCAATGTCATGACCCTGAGATCATAACCTGAACTGAAATCAAGAGTCTGACGCTTAACCAACGGAGCCACCCAGACACCCCTTGAATTCATATGATTATTGGCAGTATATATTGGAATGGGTAAAACTTATATCATTATTGTCATTAATAAATTTTATGACAGATAACTGTACTGGATTTCAGGGTGTGACTTTTTTTTCTGTGTTGAATTGATGCAAATCAGCCTTTTTCTTGGTCTCTCTTAGGGTGATGTCTACAGATTTTGTGCAGTGCAGTTCACTGGTTTGTCCAGATAGCTCTCTGAACAGTGAAGCCAGCCTTTTAGATTCCTGCTTCTCCTAACACAGATAAGCCTTGGAAAAGTGCCTAACTGGGATCCCTGGGTGGCGCAGCGGTTTGGCGCCTGCCTTTGGCCCAGGGCGCGATCCTGGAGACCCGGGATCGAGTCCCACATCGGGCTCCCGGTGCATGGAGCCTGCTTCTCCCTCTGCCTGTGTCTCTGCCTCTCTCGCTCTCTCTCTGTGACTATCATAAATAAATAAATAATTAAAAAAAAAGTGCCTAACTGATTATTTTTCTAACTCTAACTTCTCATGTAGACATAACTTTGGTTTTCACTTGGATTTGGCAGCCGTGGAGTTTGTTTTGAGGCTCTATATAAAATCATCCAAATTGGCAGCTCCAACAGCATAGTTGCGATTAATATTACAATGAGCAAGTATACTCAGGGCAGAATTGCTGGAATCGTGACAACTTTCAGGCATTATCTCAGCTTCCTGAAAATTTAAAAACTGCTCCGTAAGAAACATGTTATTTATCATTAATTTTCTAGAGTCTTAATTTCTTTTTCTTGTATTTTTGTATATACATTCTTAGGGCCATTAAACACACACACACATATCTGTTCACAGCCATTACTTGGATTCAACTCACTGTCAAATCTACCAGTTTTTCTTTTTTCTTTTTTGCTTTGTTCTCCACATTCTTGGAAAAATAAAAACACCCTCTGGGCACCTGGGTGGCTCAGTCAGTTAAGCATCTGCCTTTGACTCAGGTCATGATCTCAAGGTCCTGGGATTGAGCTCCACATCGGGCTCCCTGCTAAGCAGGGAGTCGGCTTCTCACTCTTCCTCTGCACCTCTCTCGTACTCTGTCTCTCTCCTTCTCTCAAATAAATCAATAAAATCTTTTTAAAAACTCACCCTCCATTTTCTTCTCTCCATGAAAAGAACTGGACTTTTTTTCAGGTTTTAAAGATTTTATTTATTTATCTCATGCCTCACAGAGAGAGGCAGAGACATAGGCAGAGGGGAAGCAGGCTCCATACAAGAAGCCCTATGCAGGACTCGATCCCCGGACTCCAGGATCACGCCCTGAGTCAAAGGCATGCTCAACCATTGAGCCACCCAGGCATCCCTGGATTTTGTTTTAATGTAAATAAACTAACATGGAATGAGGAGACTTGTGTTGATTATGGACTGAAAGTGGGTAATGGATTTAGTGCATGTTATTCAACTCTGCAGATGTATTGAAGTCAACCATGTAAATCAGAGTGTGTAGTGAGACCTAATCAGGAAACTGCCAAGTGAAACCAAATTTAGCAAGTTCTGCTGCTCTCTTCAGATACTATAATTTTTATAAGATCTTCATAGGAATGTTGTTTTGTGCAAGTGCTTTCAGCATATCTATTTGATCTTTTTTATAGGGAGACAGTATACATTCTAAGTTATATATTGGATACACACACACTCACACACACATGTCCCCTGCTCAGATGTTTTCAGATGCATGTAAATTCAGATTCAACTTCAGACAATGGTATTGAACCAGAACCCAGGTTCCTGCTGAAATCTGGTCAGTTGGTCCTATGATTACGGGATCACTTTGATGCCAAAAAAAAGAGAAATAACTCAGGAAGGACAGAACTGGAAAAAGTGGGCACACAGTTAAATCCTGTTTAAACTGGTATCAGAACCTTGGTTCTTTAACTCTGAAGAATCTTCCATTACATCACAGTGCCTGCTTTTACAAAATCATTGCAAGGCCAGATTCAGAATAGGTAAGTCAGAGGTCTGCTTCCCGCACTGCGGCGTGAAGAGCTCCATGGGCCCGCTCCCATGTGAAACTGGTGAAAATTATTTCAAAACCAGCCATTTAAAGTCTTTGGAAATGGGGCTAAGGGAATGCAGTAAATGAAGAAACATTCATTTAAGAAAACCTTCTAAAACAGCTCTTGATGGGTTTGACGTGATTTGTCTTTTGTCGGGGTGGGGAGGCTGTGACTTTGGCTTTGTCTCTGTCTTTTGGTTGCTTTCATTGTTTACAATATGTCCATTTGTGCTTAGACAAAGGATCTTGGAATTTTATACATGGAAAGATGTCAAACGTATCTGTGCCCTATTTGTATCCTACAGGGTGAAGGCAATGGTCATAGGCTGTTTGAACTACCCCACCTTTTCTCTGAGAGCTGTCCACTGCAAATACACCATTCTCCTGGTTGTGTGACAGAGTCCTTTGGCCATAGCAACTTGGTTTGATACTGGTTTCCTCACCCTAGTTAAGGCAATCATAGTCTTTGTCCCATGAATTTTAGAGTATTGAACTGGACCCCGAGTGATTTCCTGCTAAGTCTCTTTAACATCATTTCTTTTGAGAATTTTACTTAGATGACCTACTGTTGGTTTCTCCTGAGCTACCCTTGTTCCTGTCCTTGTGACACTTGTTCATTGGCTTGGTTCCAATTGGATTTTGTAAAATACTTGCATTCTTTTAATAAATTTTTTTGCTGCTGTTGGAGAAGCTCCCATTTGGAGATTTTTATTATTTGCAATGAATGCAAATGTGATCAAGGCAGCATGTGCTTCTGCCATTAAGGGTATATGCCAGGGCAGAACTCCCAGCTCTGTAATTTGAGGCACTGATGTCAGGTGGTTGGTGGCAGGGTGAGGGGCCTAAGGTAAGAAATGTAGTAGATAATCCAACATATAATTCCTATGAAAAGTGGCCACTTCATGAAGATTATAAATACATGTTCAGATACTATGGGAGTGATGGGGCATCTTCTCTTCCTGCTAGAATAAGGCAGAGGTAGGGTGACCAACCCATTCTGCCCAAGAACAGTACAGAAGTCATGAGACTCAAAACTGGAAGCAGCAAGCATGCAGTAATTCCCGGTCAAGCCTGTGTTAGAATCTTGGTCCCTTAAAAATATGAAATAGTTCTCATTATTCTACACTACCTGGCCTCAGAAAGTCTTATTAAGAGCAGAATCTGGAGAGTCAGGTCAGTGAAGATTATCTGTGACACTGTCCTTTAAAAATATCAATATAAAAAAATATCAATATAGGGGTGCCTGGGTGGCCTACTCTGTTAAACATCCGCCTTTGGCTCAGGTCATGATCCCAGGGTTCTGGAATTGAGCTGTTATTGGGCCCCCTGCTCAATGGGGAGTCTGCTTCTCCCTCTGCTCCTAACCTGCTTGTGCTCTCTCTCTCTCAAATAAATAAAATCTTTAAAAATAGATATCAAAACATTTCCCACTACTTGTATAAAATTTTCAATTAACTACTATTGCATGTCCTCTATACAGCTGACTATGATTTAAACATTTGTCAAATAGCCTTATCATTGTTATGATTAAAATCCCCCCCCACCCCGGGACGCCTGGGTGGCTCAGCGGTTTGGTGCATGCCTTTGGCCCATGGCATAATCCTGGGGTCCCAGGATCGAGTCCCACATCAGGCACCCTCCGCCTTTGTCTCTGATTGCCCCCCACCTCTCCCTCTCTGTGTGTTTCTCTCATTAATAAATAAATAAAATCTTAATAAAAATAAATAAAATCCCCCCCCCATGAGAAGAGACAGCAAGACTGTGGCCATCTGTGGGACACAGGTCTCTCCCTGGGATTTCATAAGGATCTTGGTCCATAGGTGTGAGCAGCTCTGTTCTTGCCTCCCAGTCAAGAGGGACCCGTCTGCCACATCTCTCGTGCTGTGGGAGGGGTTGCTTAGCATGCGGAAGACAAAACACCTCCTTTCTGGTCTCCCAGGGTAGCTGGAATTGTATTTATAAATATCCCCATTATTACTCTCTCTGGGGTAAGGAATGGGTTGTCCATGGAGCTGTGAGCCACTCCTACCCAGCTATGCTCACCCGCACTGCAAACAGTACACTGTCTCCACAGTGTGTGTCCCTGTGAGTCTCAGAAATGCTCTTCCGTGTGGTGACCAGTTTGTGAGGGACTTAGGGGTTATGTGTGCAGACGGTCAGTGACACATGGGGTATTTTAACTCACAGGACAGCATTTCAGCACTGGCAGAGCCACAAGTGGCAACAGATGGTCTTTCCAAGCTTCTGATGGGGACTCAGTAATGAATCTTTGTCACAATTCAGATGTGGCTTGGATGCCTGGCTCCACTAGCTGTTCAGTGATAAAGGAAATTTTCAACTTTTAATGTTTGTGGAACCTGTTCCTGGGCTCCCAGGGAACCTGTGCTTGAATATTTACTGAGGTTAAATGGCTTAACAAAGCCTCAATGCATGGGCTCTATTTCTGCCCTGAGCCCACATCGTATGTCTGCCTTATTAAAAAAATAATAATAAATAACCAAAAAGGAGAATTCTAAACATAAAGATAAGAAAAACAACAACACCCCTCCCTGATTCCCATGAGATTATCATCATATGGCCTTGTACATACTAAAAACATAAGGTAAGGTCTGTAACTTTCTGGAATGGCTTTCTTCATTACAACTTGTAACTCTTTATATAAAAAATATGTCTAACCCTGCACCAAATGTTCCTTTCCCAGAGCATTTCCTTCTTTGTGAAGAAGGGCAGCTGCCTATCCTGAGCTTGAATAAAATGCTTTTCCTTTCTCTTTAAATATTTTGTAAAAGGTTTGTTCACTTTCTATGGACACCAGCCAAGTGTCTTCCCTCAGCTGTTAGAGATTCTCTGAGCTGTCACCATGCACATACCAGGGAGTGCTTAGGGTTGGTTGCACCGGCCCTAACTCCTCCAGAGAGATTTTAAGTGCCAATGAGAAGTCCAGCCTGGATTGGGAGGGAGTGGTCTCGACCTGGAGAAAGAGACATTGGAGCAGGAGAGAAGTATGTTATTAATTGGCCTCAATAGAGAGATAAGATCTGCAGGGCAAGAAGCTAAGCAAAACTATGGGAGACAGGGATTTCTCACATCTGCTTCCCATTTGGGGTCAGCAGGGATAAACAGTCCCCCACAGACGCACACATATACACACAAATAAATGAAACAGGCAGCCTGGGTGTATGCTCTTGACAGTAAGCCAAGGCAATGAAAGGGTTCACCTGAGGTAGTGTTTCACTCTTAGGGAACACTACCCTGGCTGCTGGATATCAGAAAACTGTCATTTTATATGCGGCATATTATATATATATATATATATATATATATATATATATATATAGAGAGAGAGAGAGAGAGAGAGAGAGAGAGAGAGAGATTTTATTTATTTATTTATTCATGAAAGAAACACAGAGAGAGGCAGAGACACAGGCAGAGGGAGAAGCAGGCTCCATTCAGGGAGCCCGACATGGGACTCGATCCCGGGTCTCCAGCATCAGGCACTGGGCTGAAGGCGGCGCTAAACTGCTGAGCCATCCGGGCTGTCTGTCATTTTATATATTTTAAAGGCCTTTTTTCTTGTAAATAACTCTGGATTGGTTAGGTCTACAATAGATATTTTGCCCTTGGAAGATCATGCGGGCTCTGGGCACTGTTGCAAGTCAAGCAGGTTGAAGCAAATTTGCTGTCACCTTATTGGTATGGGCAGCAGCTGGCTCTATAGCTCATCTAGTTCCAGCTGGGTCAATTCTTCACCTTCTCTAACTGCTAAGGCCGCAATTGCACGTCTTGGGGTGCCACCCAGTCCACATTTCCTCACGCATGGAAAATGAATATCTTTAAGAAGTTGTGCTATTCTGTACCAGACCTGAGCATGCATTTCTGCTTGAGTATTCTTTCGTATACCTCTTTAGCATTTAAAAATGTTCTTTACATGGCTTTTATAATTTTTCAAGTACATACCAAGGTATTATTTCTTTTTATTTTTTTATTTTTTATTTTTGGTACTATTTCTTTTTAATTGCTTTTTCAAATTTGGTCATTAACAACCTCATCTAGCTTATTTTCTCCATATATGAAAGCTTGTGGTGAATTTATATTACTTTTGTATTCAACCAAACAAATGAATTCAGATATAACTTGTAATAGTTTCCCCTCCTTCAATAGATTAATCTCTGTTATTTCTTTCCTTTATTTTTCGGCATGGAAATGTAAGTCAGGTTTGGAAAGCATTCAATACCTCTTCTTTTGTCTCTTGGTTTCTATACTGATAATCCTCTTTTTTATAAAAAAGATTTTATTTGCTTCTTAATGAGAGACACAGAGAGAGGGGCAGAGACAGGAGAAGCAGGCTCCATGCAAGGATCCCAATATGGGACTCAATTCCAGGCCTCAGGGATCACGCCCTGAGCCAAAGGCAGATGCTCAACCGCTGAGCCACCCAGGAGTTACTGATAATCCTCTTTTGATCTTGTATAAACCAAATTCAGAGATTTCTTAACATTTTTAAAAATATTTTATTTATTTATTCATTCATGAGAGAGAGGCAGAGGCAGAGATATAGGCAGAGGCTGAGACATAGGCAGAGGGCGAGGCAGGCTCCCCAGGGAGCCCCATGTGAGACTCAATCCCAGAACCCTGCAGGCAGACGCTAAACCACTGAGCCACCCAGGGATCCCAAGAGATTTCTTGTATTTAACCCTCTTTACACTAATGATGTCATGGAGCATCATTCTTTGGTTACAAGGTTCTGGATAATATTTGCTAATATTTGGAGCTTTCCCATTATACTGCAAGGCAACTACACCTAAACCTTTCGAGTAAAACTACTCTAGCTGAGAAAGCTATGATTAAGCAGGAATCTGTTCAAAGAAACTTTCTCAAGTGGTGTTCAGATGCAAGACTCCACAAATATAGGCCTCAGGGGCAGAAAAGTTGAAAAGAAAGGACTCCTCAACCCCCACAAGAGAGCCATACCGATGTCCACATGCAGCAGGCCCTGCCTGCACCAAATAGAGACATGGGTACAGAGAGACCTACATAGACCCAGACATCTTGGGCTCTTCTCCTGGCCCCGCCCCACACTGGCCACTGGTCTAGTGACCTTCGGCCAAGCCCCTCAATTCTGACCCTGCCTCCTCGAGCGGCATTAGGACTGACTACACTTCCCAGGGGGCCCGAGGGCGCCCTCCCTCTGTCGCGCCTGCGCCCTAACGACCACGAGGACTCATGGGCCGGGCCCGCGCCAGCGCCCGCGCCAACCCCGCCCCCGGGCCCGGGCCCAAGCCCGCCTCCGCGCGCACGCACTTCCCGCCATGCCTTCCCGCCCACCTCGGCCACGCCCCGCCCAGCCCAGCCTTGTGAGCGCGAGCGCGGCGCGATGGACGGCCGAGTGCAGCTGATCAAGGCCCTCCTGGCCCTGCCCCTGCGGCCCCAGACGCGGCGGTGGAGGAACCCGATTCCCTTCCCCGAGACGTTTGACGGCGACACCGACCGGCTGCCGGAGTTCATCGTGCAGACGGGCGCCTACATGTTAGTGGACGAGACCCTGTTCTCCAGCGATGCCCTGAAGGTGACGTTCCTCATCACCCGCCTCACCGGGCCGGCCCTGCAGTGGGTGATCCCCTACATCAGGAAGGGGAGCCCCCTCCTCAATGATTACCGGGGCTTCCTGGCCGAGATGAAGCGGGTCTTTGGATGGGTGGAGGACGAGGACTTCTAGGCCGAGAGCCCGTCGGGCCTGGGGGCGGGTGCTCGGGGGGAGGGTCCGCTGCGCCCGTCGCCCCGCCGCGCCTCCCCCTCCCTCACCTTCGCGGCGCTCGAGTGGCCGCGCTCTCCCCCGCGCTGCTGTCCCCTCCCGCGTAGTGCTTGCCTTTGTTCCAGGAATAGCGCTCCAGGTTCCCGCCGCTGCCTCTGGGCCCCGCTCCGGAGCTCGCCGCCCCTGTGCGGCCAGCCGGGCCCCTCCCGTGCATACTTGGACTCGGGCCCGCGCTCCAGCTGCGGGCCTGGCTCCGGTTACACGCCGGGCGGACCACCCACAGCCCGGCCGCCGCGGGCCGCCTCCGCCAGACTGACCGCCAGGCCTGCAGCGCGGTGCCAGGAGACAGACCCGCGCCGTGGCTGCCGCCGCCGCCGCTGACGCCCCCCACCGTGCGCCACCACCAGACTGCGGCCTCCAGCGATCTGAGCTCAGCCAGGAAGTATCCGAGCCGGCCGCGGTCCCCGGACACTGATTCCAGCAGCTTGCCACCCACCCCCGCGGAGGGGCCGGCCAGCCTCTCGCCTCCAGTGAGACCCGTTCCACCCCCCTCCTCCCAGAGACCTCTTCTGCTCCTGCCAGTTGGCCACCAGGTCCCAGGGGTGCCTGGCAGTCGGGTCCAGTCACTCGTTTTCCTTCTGTGTACCTGTGCGTTTTGGGCAGGTTCCGTTCTCAATTTGCAGCTGTCTCTCTGATGTGTGCCTTTTGTTCAACACAGTAATTAACCCCTGCACTCTGCCCAGCCCTTCCACACTACCTGGACAAACGTCTTTTCTTTTTTTCAATAAATGTGAGAAGCTATTAAAAGAAATTGAATCTTGATGAATGTGGCACCTCTTCCTTCCCCGGGCCGGTACTCGGGGTCCGTGGGTCTTGTCCAGCAGGCGTGTGCCCTGCCGATCTGTGGCTGATGTGGAATCTTGCATTATGAAACAGAACCGGAGGACACTTGGGTGGCTCAGCGGTTGAGCGTCTGCCTTTGGCTCGCGTTGTGATCCCAAGGCCCTTCGGATGGAGTCCCACATTGGGGCTCCCTGCGGGAAGCCTGCTTCTCTATCTGCCCATGTCTCTGCCTCTCTCTGTGTGTCTCTCATGAATAAATAAATAAAATATTTAAAAAATGAAACAGCAAGTGGTCCTGTGGTGGTCCTGGGGATGGAGATCCCTCCGACCTTCATGTGAACCCAGATGCTGACTCTTCCAATCCGGTCAGCCCCATGCCCCCTAGGAAATGGACCTGCATCTGAGTTTGGCCAAGGGAATATCAGGAAAAGGCAGCTAGGAAGCTTCTGGAAAACATTTCCTCGTTTCCAAAGAGCTGCTGGAATGCACAACATCTTTCTGTGACAAATCATGAATCCCACACATAAGTTGCTGAACACCTGTCAGATTTTATTTAATCCATTATTCAGGAAATCAGAATGACAGGTTCTTTAGAAAAAGCATTTACATTTATAGAGCCTTGGTTGTGTGAGTAGTAGAGAAGGGAGTGCAGAAGTGTGATTGTTAATTTAGTTCGAACCTGGTTGATGAACTACAGGACAATAAAATTATAAGTTTCTCTGAAAGGCAGAAAAGGAAAAATGTCACTTCTTACTATTCTCTGCATGCTCACCTCTGAAATCCACAGTGGCTGAGAAAAGCCTCTGCTGCCTCATCTATGGCTGGAAAAATTAAGTATCCTACTAGAGTTAGATGAAAGGTGGGCTTCTAAGGCAGCACTGTCAACTCTGTCTCACTTCTAATTTGGGTGATTTTTCAAGAACATGCAAAAGAATCCATCATACCAGTGTTTTTTTCACTTTTCCCCTTCTCTCTATCTCTCTTCTTTTGAACAGGTAAACTTTTGCTGTATATATACAGTTTTTCATAGGCTGTACAGAAACTAGAGGAACATCTGTGTTACATATATGATAATGTTTTTATTCCAAGAAATCATGGAAGCATCACTAACTTTCATAGTGGCTTATAATAGATCAAAATCTTGAAATCAGAGGGTTTTTTTTAAGTTACTTAATAAAGTTGTTATGGTTCGCAGAGTTCTTAAAACAATTGAACGCTGTCTAATTATGAGATCTCAAGTTGAGGTGCTACCTGTCAGCTTTCCTGCATGGGTTTCAAGGATGACTGTGTTAAGCATATTCACTGTTTTTTTAAGATTTTATTTATTTATTCATGAGAAACACACAGAGAGAGAGGCACAGACACAGGCAGAGGGAAAAGCAGGCTCATTCCATGCAGGGAGCACATCGTGGGACTAGATCCCGAGTCTCCAGAACCCCCCTGGACCACACCCTGGGCTAAAAGCGTAGCCAAACCGCTGAGCCACCTGGGCTACCCTCACTGTTTGGTTTTAAACATAGACCCTGCTCAAGTGGTTCTAGGAAGTGTTTGGAAACAGTTTATGTACTCCGTCTAGCATTATCCCTATGATCTGTGTCCACTTGGCTGGAGAGCTAGGTAGAATGGGCAGGGGCTTCTGAGTATCCTTCGAACAATGTACTTAACAGCCCGCCCCAGCCCGCCTTTCCCAACAAAAACACCTGGCAGTTATCATCCTCCCACCAGCATGGCTCTGTTAGGGATCATGCCTTCATGTACTCTAGTTGTATTATCCCCAGTCATTTTTCATGAGGAAAATGTCTTGGAGACGGTCTTAGTTTGCAAGAATCAATCCTAGATACTTTAGTAAGAGTCCACAAAGGGACAAATGAACAGCATTTGTAAGGAAGGAAGGTGGTTCTTTCTCATTACTTTGCAATCCAACGCTTCTGCCTTGAGGTTATCATTCTTGGTTTGTTTCCCTGACCTCCTTCTAGCACTCAACTCTGTATCCACCAAGAAACTTTACCTTAGAAGGAGGGAGCGTTATAAAAACTGAGAAAACGGAAGATGCATATAAGAGGGACAAGAGAGAAATGCAATTAACCTTTTGTTTATTTATTTTTGGTAGTTGAGGCCAATGATGACTTGAAATCTGTAATTAAGACAACATTACAGAAATTTTGTGACGGTGAAATTCACAAAAATTTAAAATAGTAATGAAGTGGCCTTTGGGTGGTTCAGGGTCCTGAGTGTCCGAGTCAGGGGAATTGTGGTAGAACATAGTGGTGAAATGGCTCTCTCTTCCCTTATCCCCGGAGTGCTAAGTATACCCCTGTATCCAGACCCTGCCCTATGGCAGAGACAGAGTAGGAATGGAATTCAGATGGACTCTTTGTGAATACTCCTGATCCATCTGTTTACCAGAGGCTTGGAGCTGAAGGGGCAGGCTGAGAGAGTACCAGAAATCTGGGGAGCCCTGAAGCCCTGAAGCTTCCTCCAGGAGCATTTTCTGGTACTCTGGTACTCTGCTTGCTTCTTCAGGGCTTGAGACACTTCTTTGTCTTCCATCATGGAGGTACTGTGAGAACTTAGGTCCTTCATCAAGCTGTTCTGAGCAATACATCTAAAATGAAATGTCACACATCTAATGGGACCAGGCATGGAAAGGACAGTGATCAATCAAAAGACACTCAATGAAATAAAGTAAAATGAAAGCCCATTATGATTTTAAACTACCTAATGACATGGGGAAATGGTCACAACTGGACAGTAAGAAAAAAACCAGTCTACTGACCAATGAATACCTAGTGAGGGCATCAAGACCCCTGGATCCTATCATCACTACAGCTAATCACTAAGTCTGTACTGCAATGACCTGAACTTTGCATTTATGTTTGTAATCCTCTAGGCATTGATTCTCTTACTGGTTTAACAAAGGCTGTTGAGGAGAAGTGTCAGGTGGCCATCACAGGCCAATCGCTTAGAGAGAAGCATGGCGTTTATTAAACTGTTGGTCATGGAACACCTGGTTGGCTCAGTGGTTGAGCATCTGCCTTTGGCCCAGATTATGATCATGGAGTCCTGGGATTGAGTCCTGCATCAAGCTTCTGGCAGGGAGCCTGCTTCTCCCTCTGACTGTGTCTCTGCCTCTCACTCTGTGTCTCTCACAAATAAATAAATAAAGTCTTTAAAAAATAATGAATTCACATCCATACAATTTGTTTGATCAAGGTCATAAAGATGAGGAGCAAAGAATTTGCTATGTGAGTAGCCATAACATCAGGGCCAGCCCCGTCCATTCTGCCTACAAGAAAACATATTAATATCTGATACTTAAAAGTATTGAAGACTTGCATGTTTTGGGCTCCTACTATGTACAATGAAATGTTAGATGTGCCTTGTGCACATTTCATTAACTTAAGATGAAGATCATGTTTATGTCTACTCTTTTAGAATAGCACAGATAGGAGAAACAGGCATTTGCAAACAAACAATATACCCCAGGTATTTTAAGCAGGTGTATTTAAGCAGTTAGTTCAAATAACTATAAGAAGGCTGGAGGGGCTGATTCTAGCTGTCATATTATTTTTCATGGTATTAACAGTATTAAAACTAATGCCCATGGAAGCAGATGCTATGAACATTCTGTCTTTCTCCCCCTTGGACCTCTCAACCATTTTCATTGCACATCAGCTTCTCTTGTGCTTTTCCTCCCAACAGCTAGTATCTGTGGCTCTTTGCCCACAGTGTACCAACATCCCCTTTGTCTGCAAGCATGAAGAGCTAGTAGCTAGTAATTTAAGTTCTCCAGAGAGAGCAGCCTTTAGCCAATGACTGATGGATGTGTAGTTATAAAAACCTTAGCTCTCATGTCCCTGATTGGAACAAGTTTGAGGTGTGACCTACATTGCCTGTGCAATGGATTTTGTCAAGTGACCCTCTGTGAGACTTCAGTTGATATCAAAACATTGCTTAGCTTTCTTCCCTTACTCCCCATCAGTGTACTTTTATTTGGACCACTTCTTGTGGTCTTGTTGTATCACTTTTATTTTTATTTTTTTTTATCACTTTTACATGAATTCTTGGTCAAAATCAGCTCACGGGGAATCCAATCTAAAGGAATTGCCAAAGTGTTTTCCAAAATATTTCTTTTTTTAAAGATTTTTGTTTATTTATTAGACAAAGAAAGCAAGGGAGAGAGCACAAGCAGGGGTAGCAGCAGAGGGAGAAGGAGACAAGCAGATTCTCCAGTGAGCAAGAAGCCTGACCTGGAACTCCATCCCAGTTCCCTGGGATGATGACCTGAGCTGAAGGCAGATGCCAGACCAACTGAACCAGCCAGAAGCCCCTCAAAAATATTTCTTTTTTCTTTTCTTTTTTTAAAAAGATTTTATTTATTTATTCATGAGAGTCAGAGAGAGAGAGGCAGAGACACAGGCAGAAGGAGAAGCAGGCTCCATGCAGGGAGCCCCACGCGGGATTCATTCCTGGGTCCCCAGGATCACGCCCTGGGCTGAAGGCGGTGCTAAATCGCTGAGCCGCCCAGGCTGCCCCAAAATATTTCTTAATTTACATTCTTAACTTTAATATATGTGTTCCCTTTTCCTCACTAGTACTTGGTATTGTTAGAGTCTAATTTTTTGTCAGCTGAAACTTTGTATACCGTTAAATATGCATGTTAACTTTTCAGATACACTAAAACAAGATAAATATAGTACATAACTTTAAAAAAATATTTTATTTGTTTATTCATGAGAGACACAGAGAGAGAGGCAGAGACAGGCAGAGGGAGAAGCAGGCTCCTCACAGGGAGCCCAATGTGGGATTCGATCCCGGGACTCCAGGATCACGCCTCATGCTTAACCGCTGAGCCACCTAGGTGTCCCAACCCACCCAGTTTTTAAAAGCTTTTTAAAAAAGTCATCCCTACCCTCAATGTGGGGATTATCTCACCACCCCAAGATCAAGAGTGTCATGCCCTACCAACTGAGTCAGCCAGGTGCCTCCATCTATTGTTTTTAATCTTAAAATTCAATATTCGTACTACTGCTTGTATATATTTAGCCATATGTTTACCTCCTTTAAAAACCATCTTTAAAATATTTATTTATTTATATTGAGAGAGACAGAGATAGCACAAGTAGGGGGGAGGGGTAGAGGGAGATGGAGAATGAGAATCTCAAACAGGCTCCACACCTAGTGCAATGCCCGACATAGGCCTTGATCTCACCACCCGATATCATGACAGGATACGAAATTAAGAGTTGGAGGCTCATGGTATCCAGGTGGTTTAGTCCGTTAAGCATCTGCTTTTGGCTGGTTCATGTCATGATCCTGTGGTCCTGGGATCGAGTCCCATGTTGGGCTCCCTGCTCAGCTAAGAGGCTGCTTCCCCCTCTCCCTTTGTTCCTCCCTATGTTGTATGCTCTCTCTGTGTCAAATAAATAAAATCTTTAAAAGAAAGAGTTGGAGGCTTAACCGACTGAGCCATCCAGGTGCCCCTACAAATCATTTTTGAGTCTCTTTCATTTACAGAATCACCAGATCTTTGTTTTTTTCTACACAATATTCTTCTGTGTGCCTAAGATGATAGTGATGCAGTAGTTCTCAGCTGACTATTCCTCTGCTATTTCTGAGACCTTTGCCTTCATCCATGGGCATCAGTTCCTCCAGTTCTGATACAAATGCTTTTGATGTTTGCACATGAGCAAGGAGTGAGTCTGTCACAATGGCCACCTGGCCAACGGTAATTTTTAAGACTACGATTTATTGTAAGAAGCACTCAGCTATTGGAAATGTCAAAATGTGAAAATATGAGTCATAGAATTGACGAAAACAATATTATTCTGTGGTCTTCCAGCTTCCATTTTACTGTTCATAAATCAGTTATTGGCCTAATTTTGTGCTTCTTTGTTGGTTGTTTTGAAGATAATTTCTTTGTATTTGATGTTCTGCAGCTTTTCTATTTATCTAAATGCACATTCTTTTACTTGTATTTTTTAAAAATAAAATATAAGCTACATCCAGAAAAGGATAAAAATCTTAAGTGTACAGCTAGATGACTTTTTCATTTGCATACATCAGTGTAACCACCATCCAGATCAATGTATAGAATATTTCTAACATTCAAAAATGGGTTTTCATGCTCCCTTTCAGGCAGCGCCCCTCAAGTGTAATCATTCTTCTTCTTCTTTTTTAAGATTTTACTTATTTTGACAGAGAGAGAGCACAAGCAGGGCGAGTGGCAGGCAGAGGGAAAGGGAGAGGCAGTCTCCCCACTGAGCAGTGAGTTCCGTGTAGGGCTCCATCCCAGGACACTGGGATCATGATTTGAGCTGAAAGCAGATGCTTAACTGACTGAGGCAGACTCATGTGCCCTGTAAACAGTCTTCTGACTTCTGTCACCATCAATAAGTTTCACCTGTGTTCAAACTTCTCATAAATAAAATTATATAGTATGTATTCTGTGTGTCTGTGAGATTCACCTATGCTGTGTATTTCAAGTGTCAATTATTTTTTAAAGATTTTATTTAGGGCAGCCCGGGTGGCTCAGTGGTTTAGTGCCACCTTCGGCCCAGGGCCTGATCCTGGAGACCCGGGATTGAGTCCTGCGTCAGGCTCCCTGCATGGAGCCTGCTTCTCCCTCTGCCTGTATCTCTGCCTCTCTCTCTGTGTCTCTCATAAATAAATAGAAGATTTTATGTTACATCCTTCCATGTAGTTGTAGTTTTTCCTAGATATACTTTATCATTTTAATGAACTTACTGTCAAATGATTCATAAAAAATAGATATGCATAGTAAGGCATATGTATAATTACACATATGTTTGTATATCTGTATATAAAGGTAAATGTGATTCCAAAAATATACATTGTATCTATTTTATTTTATTTTTTGAAGCTGTAATGGCAATTTATTACATTTATAATATGTACAAATAAAAGTATGACATGACAATACTGTAGGAGTAAGAGGGTAGAGAATTTCAGCATGTTACATGAGAAATGGTATAATATTATTTGAAGGGACTAGAATGTGATCATTTAAAATTGCATAATATAAATTCTAGAGGAACCATGAAAAAGAGGAAGTGGTTTGGAATGACAGAATAACAGAATGAAAGGAGGATGAAAGAAGGAGGATAGGAAAGAAGGAAAGGAGAAAGGAGAGAAAGAGTGAAGGAAGGAAGAGTAAGAGAAAGAAAGCAGTTAGCTGAAATAATCATGCCTGTCTAGTGGCTACTAACTTGAACCTACCCTAGGTTTATTTTTTATATTATTTTTTTATTGGAGTTCAATTTGCCAACATATAACATAACACCCAGTGCTCATCCCATCAAGTGCCCACCTCAGTGCCCGTCACCCAGTCACCCCAACCCCCCGCCCATCTCCCTTTCCAATACCTCTTGTTCATTTCCCAGAGTTAGGTGTCTCTCATGTTCTGTCACCCTCACTGATATTTTCACTCATTTTCTCTTCTTTCCCCTTTATTCCCTTTCACTATTTTTTATATTCCCCAAATGAATGAGACCATATAATGTTTGTCCTTCTCTGATTGACTTACTTCAGTCAGCATAATACCCTCCAGTTCCATCCACGTCGAAGCACATGGTGGGTGTTTGTCGTTTCTAATGGCTGAGTAATATTCCATTGTATACATAGACCACATCTTCTTTATCCATCCATCTTTCGATGAACACCGAGGCTCCCTCCACAGTTTGGCTATTGTGGACATTGCTGCTATAAACACCGGGGTGCAGGTGTCCCTGTGTTTCACTGCATCCGTATCTTTGGGGTAAATCCCCAGCAGTGCAATTGCTGGGTCATAGGGCAGATCTATTTTTAACTCTTTGAGGAACCTCCACACAGTTTTCCAGAGTGGCTGCGCCAGTTCACATTCCCACCAACAGTGCAAGGGGTCTCCCCTTTCTCCACATCCTCTCCAACATTTGTTGTTTCTGGTCTTGTTAATATTCACTATTCTCACTGGTGTGAGGTGGTATCTCAATGTGGTTTTGGTTTGTATTTCCCTGATGGCCAGTGATGCGGAGCATTTTCTCGTGTGCTTGTTGGGCATGTCTATATCTTCCTCTGTGAAATTTCTGTTCATGTCTTTTGCCCATTTCATGATTGGATGGTTTGTTTCTTTGCTGTGGAGTTTAATAAGTTCTTTATAGATCTTGGAAACTAGCCCTTTATCTGATAGACCATTTGCAAATATCTTCTCCCATTCTGTAGGTTGTCTTTTAGTTTTGTTGACTGTATCCTTTGCAGTGCAAAAGCTTCTTATCTTGATGAAGTCCCAATAGTTCATTTTTGCTTTTGTTTCCCTTGCCTCTAATGATGTATCTTGCAAGAAGTTGCTGTGGCCAAGTTCAAAAAGAGTGTTGTCTGTGTTCTCCTCTAGGATTCTGATGGATTCTTGTCTGACATTTAGATCTTTCATCCACTTTGAGTTTATCTTTGTGTATGGTGTAAGAGAATGGTCTAATTTCATTCTTCTGCATGTGGCTGTCCAATTTTCCCAGCACCATCTATTGAAGAGACTTTCTTTTTTCCAGTGGATAGTTTTTCCTGCTTTTCAAATGTATCTATTTTATAGGTGGATAAATAGAGAAAGAAATGCTGAATGGGGTAAAAGGAATTAGGAGTTGCTTGAAATATTCTTGAAACTTTTTTTGAAATTTAAAATTATTATCTACACTTTCAAAGGAAGACAAGAAGGCGGGGAAAGGATAAATGGAAATGTATATATGTGTGTATATGTGTATTCATTTTCCTACTGATACTACTTAGGTTGTTTTCAATGTTCAGCTATTACAAACAGGGCTGCTGCTTATGGTCCTGTAGTTATTCACCTCTGCGATGCCCCTTACCAAGTGAGTGACTCGCACTGCAATCCAGCCCCATCCCAGCCCACCGAGCCACCAAGCCAAACAATGAGAGTGCACCCAGACGTACTAAGGGTTGCTCTTTTTATTTTTTAGGATATGTGCTCTTGAAGCGACCACAGGGCTGCTTTTTTTAAAATATATATATATATTATTTAAATTCAATTTGCCAATATACAGTATAACACCCAGTATTGGTCTTTTTTTTAAGCATAAAAATATCTGCCTGCCCTGCTCCACACACATGAGGCTGCTTCCACCACTAGGGGGCACCTTTTATTAATTTCCACAAAGGAGCCATACAGCTTAGCCGAAGTCCTAATTATATACACTGTTTTAAAAAATGCTGCAGTCAACATCCTCCTGGAATTGTTTGTTGATAGGGCATGTATGTCACAAGCTTTACAGGTATTACCACTCTCATCTTATGATAATTCTCATTTTCCCATATCCCTTCAACACTTGATGTTGTCTTTATGTTTACTTTTACCAATCAAATAGTTTTGAAATGAGACCCCATTTTTGTTCTATTTAAAATCTGTCTGGAAAAAAAATAAAAATAAAATCTGTCTGGGAGCTTCCTGGTTGATGAACATGTGGGGATTTGGGGAGAATGGCACCCTCTGAGAGGGCCCAGAAGCTCCGTGCTCCTTCCAATGCATACCTTGCCCTATGCATCTCTTCCATCTGGCGATTCCTGAAGTATATCCTTTGATAAGCCAGTGATGTCTAGCACAGTAAAGGCCATGTGAGGACATAGCTTCTCTAGATGCCAGGAGAGAACGCTCAGGAGAAATCAAATCTACCTGCACCATGATCTGGTACTTTCAACTCTCAGAACTGCAAGAGATAAATGTCTGTTGTTTAACACACACACACACACACACACACACACACACACACACACACACCACTCTGATGACTAATGTTGTGATTGTGCATCTTTTGATTGTCCATGTATGCTTTGGATATCTTCCATTTGTCCTTCTGTGACTACTCTCCCCCGCACTACTCTATGCCCAGGAAGCTGACCTTTTGGGACAGCATGAATGACTTCCTTGTCCTTTGGCTCAGGGTTGAGTTTGTTGAGTTGTTGAATTGTCGAGATTGTTGAGTTCTGGTTGAGTTTGGCCAATGAGAGAGCTTCATCTCTACCAGACTGAGGTGGCTGTGGCTGAGTTTCTTTTTTTAAAGATTATTTATTTATTCATGAGAGAGAGGCAGGGACACAGGCAGAGGAGGAAGCAGGCTACATGCAGGAAGCCCAATGCAGGACTTGATCCCAGGACTCCGGGATCACACCCCGAGCCAAAGGCAGATGCTCAACCGCTGAGCCCCCCAGGCGTCCCTGTGGCTGAGTTTCTTAACCAAAGACCACAAAGGCTCTCCAGGGATTCTCTTCAATGTGTATTTTTAAATTATTATTTGTTGTATCAAAGTATAGTTGACACACAATGTTATACTGGTTTCAAGTGTACAACATAGTGATTGGAAGATAACTCTGACATTATGCTGTGCTCATCACAAATGTAGCAGCCACATATCTCCTAAGGGTCCTATTACAGTGCCATTCACGACATACCCTATGCTGTGACTTTCATCCTTGTGACTTAATTCATTCCAAAACCGGAAGCCTGTACCTCCCACTCCCCTTCACTTAGTTTGTCCATCCCCTTACCCCCCTCCCCTCCAGCAACCATCAGCTTGTTATCCGTATTTATGGGTTTTGTTTTTTTTAATATTTTATTTATTTATTTATGAGAAACACACAGAGAGAGAAAGAGGCAGAGACACAGGCAGAGGGAGAAGCAGGCTCCATGCAGGGAGCCCAATGTGGGACTCAACCTCAGGACTCCAAGATCACACCTTGGGCAGAAGGCAGGCGCCCAACCACTGAGCCACCCAGGGACCCCCTATTTATGGGTTTCTGTCTTGTTTTTTTGTTACTTTGTTTTTTGGATTCCACTTATAAGTGAGATCATATGATATTTGTCTTTCTCAGTTAGACTTACTTCACTCAGCATAAAACCCTCCAGGTCCATCCATGTTGTGGCAGGGATTCTCTTTTATAGCTATTATGTTCTGATAACTACTCCCTGAATTTACCCCTTCCTGCTCTGGTGGGAGGTCACAGCTCCCCACCATTATGAGCTCTGGGGCATTTCAAAATCTCTTCTTGGTGTTAGTTTTAGTCAGCTATTGTTCCAATAATGATGTATCAGGAATTCCTCAAAACTTGAAATAATCCCATGCCTCCTTGCTCATGTGCCCTGGGCTGTTTGGGGTGATTTTTTAAAAAATTTTTTTAGATATTTATTTATTTATTTATTCATGAGAGATACAGAAAGAGAGAAGCAGAGACATAGGCAGAGGGAAAGTAGGCTCCATGCAGGTTGCTCCACGAGGGGACTAGATCCTGGAACTCCAGGACCATGCCCTGAGCCAAAGGCAGACACACTAAACCGCTGAGCCACCCAGATGTCCCTGTCTGGGGCGATTCTACCTCAGGATGCAGTTAGGGTGGACTGGGCTCAAGGATACAAATCGTGTTCAGATCTGCTCCACATGAATCACAGTGGTGTAGTGCAGGCTGATGCATCAGCAACTACCTGGGGTAAGCTCTTTTCACGGCAATCACAGGAGTGAAAGAGGACCAGCAAAACCACACAAGCATTTTGACATCCTCTATTCATACCATGTCTTCTCATATTGCACTGAAAAAAGCAAGTGCATGACAAAGCCTAGATGTAGAAGAACAGGTTTGTACACTCTTTCCTGGGAGTTGGAGGGGGGAGCAGTAAATATTTGCAGAACAATTATCTAATCTATCACAATTTCTTCTAACCGTACCCACACCTTTGTCACAGTCTCTTCATTTACTTCTCCTCTATTTCCCCATTTGTGTGTAGCACCTCTTTCTTTTTGGGACTCTGATGACAACTGCACCATCCTCACAAGTTTCTATGGATTCTGCCAGTATGCAGGGGGCATGCAGTACCTCTCTCTCATTGTAGCAGACCTTTTTGCATTCTTTTTTTGTGTGGGTCCTCCTCCCCAGACGTCCTACCCTATCTTTGACACCAACCCTTTCCCACCTCTTGTGACTCATGCTAACGATTTAGTATGTTTATTTCTATAGCTTTCTCCAAACCTAGCAGGTCTCTTGTGTATGAGCACATGCACATGCACATGGGCGTGCGCATTCATTTGTAAGCTTTTTTGAGTTAACATCTATTTAACAATAAAAACATGATGCAGTTTTCTACATATTCTTCTTCTTACTTAAAACCTTGCAAAATCTCCCAAAGTCAGCTGCCTCAATCCCTCTTATTCCTTCAAAATGCTGAACTATATTCCACCATGTTGGTTCCATTCCACTATTGATGAGCAAAGTAAATGCTATGTATGAAGTACTGCCCAGACCCCACCATTAGGGACTAAGGGGCCTCCTTCCCCCAGCTGCTAGGAGCCTGGGCTGCTGAGAACCATAGCTGAATCACTCCCCAGGAATTGCTATGTGTTGCAGGGAGCTTCCTTGCCCAGGGGGTACCCTGTTGCCTTCAGGTAAGACCATACCCAAGGACTAGTCAGTGTGGAGATAGCAAGGACTTGGCCTCAACTACAAGATCCAGAACTTTGCTGAATGGCTCTTTCAGTTTTACATATCCTTGTAGAATCAACTGAATCCTCTATTGTAACTGCTGTGTTTTTTTTTTTTGCTGTGTTTCTTTAAATCCTCCCTCTTCTCAATCCTGCTTCCTTCCCTCCCTTACAAGTGTCATGAGATCTGTTTCTTTTCTTAAGATTTTTATTTATTTATTCATGACACAGAAAGAGAGGCAGAGACACAGGCAGAGGGAGAAGCAAGCTCCACACAAGGAGCCCGATGCAGGACTTGAACCCGGGAATCCAGGATCACGCCCCGAGCCAAAGGCAGAAACTCAACCGCTGAGTCACCCAGGCGTCCCATGAGATATGTCTCTGAGGGAACTTATTAAAGTGTATTTGGAGTTAGAAGTTGTCCTAGGAGCAGATTCTGAAATGGGATTTTGGAGTGTGGTTACCTGCCAGCTAGGTGTGAGGACTAGGATTGAGGACTCCATCACTGGCCACTGGCTTTAAGGGAAGTGCTGATAACCCATGACGTAGTTATGATGTCACTGTCAAAACTGTCACTAGTGGTGACGAGAGACAGGACACCAATGGATGGAAACTTGCTTACACGTGCAATGTCTCGGGTTGACTGGTTGAGAGGAAGTAGAAATGATTCACAATTGTGAAAAGAGATGGTTGTAAAAAGAGGCTGCTATAGCACTGGAGAAAGACAAGGAAAGGTGAGGAGTGATTAACACCAGTCTAACCTAGGCTCAAAAGCCAAGGGTCCCATCTGCAGGCAGAAGGTAGTCTGAGGGAAGACTGGCCTATAAGAATTAGTCCTCTTCACATGCTGCTCAGAGTCCAGTTTTGTTTTCTACAGCATGTCAGGCAACTCATGTACAAGCCAAGCTCAGCCTTTTCCCACTACCTTCCCATGTTCTGGGAAAATAACCCAAATCAGAAATAAGAAGATGGTTGATTCCATGAACATTTAACATCGTACCAGAATGTTGCCTTAGAAGCCCACCTTTCATCTAACTCTAGTAGGATACTTAACTTTTCCAGCCATAGATGAGGCAGCAGAGGCTTTTCTCAGCCACTGTGGATTTCAGAGGTGAGCATGCAGAGAATAGTAAGAAGTGACATTTTTCCTTTTCTGCCTTTCAGAGAAACTTATAATTTTATTGTCCTGTAGTTCATCAACCAGGTTCGAACTAAATTAACAATCACACTTCTGCACTCCCTTCTCTACTACTCACACAACCAAGGCTCTATAAATGTAAATGCTTTTTCTAAAGAACCTGTCATTCTGATTTCCTGAATAATGGATTAAATAAAATCTGACAGGTGTTCAGCAACCTATGTGTGGGATTCATGATTTGTCACAGAAAGATGTTGTGCATTCCAGCAGCTCTTTGGAAACGAGGAAATGTTTTCCAGAAGCTTCCTAGCTGCCTTTTCCTGATATTCCCTTGGCCAAACTCAGATGCAGGTCCATTTCCTAGGGGGCATGGGGCTGACCGGATTGGAAGAGTCAGCATCTGGGTTCACATGAAGGTCGGAGGGATCTCCATCCCCAGGACCACCACAGGACCACTTGCTGTTTCATTTTTTAAATATTTTATTTATTTATTCATGAGAGACACACAGAGAGAGGCAGAGACATGGGCAGATAGAGAAGCAGGCTTCCCGCAGGGAGCCCCAATGTGGGACTCCATCCGAAGGGCCTTGGGATCACAACGCGAGCCAAAGGCAGACGCTCAACCGCTGAGCCACCCAAGTGTCCTCCGGTTCTGTTTCATAATGCAAGATTCCACATCAGCCACAGATCGGCAGGGCACACGCCTGCTGGACAAGACCCACGGACCCCGAGTACCGGCGTGGGAAGGGAGTGGTGCCACATTCATCAAGACTGAATTTTTTAATAGCTTCTGACATTTATTGAAAAGAAGGAAAACACATTTGTCCAGGTAGTGTAGAAGAGCTGGGCAGAGTGCAGGGGTTAATTACTGTGTTGAACAAAAGGCACACATCAGAGAGACAGCTGCAAATTGAGAACGGAACCTGCCCAAAACGCACAGGTACACAGAAGGAAAACGAGTGACTGGACCCGACTGCCAGGCACCCCTGGGACCTGGTGGCCATCTGGCAGGAGCAGAAGAGGTCTCTGGGAGGAGGGGGGTGGAACGGGTCTCACTGGAGGCGAGAGGCTGGCCGGCCCCTCCGCGGGGGTGGGTGGCAAGCTGCTGGAATCAGTGTCCGGGGACCGCGGCCGGCTCGGATACTTCCTGGCTGAGCTCAGATCGCTGGAGGCCGCAGTCTGGTGGTGGCGCACGGTGCGGGGCGTCAGCGGCGGCGGCGGCAGCCACGGCGCGGGTCTGTCTCCTGGCACCGCGCTGCAGGCCTGGCGGTCAGTCTGGCGGAGGCGGCCCGCGGCGGCCGGGCTGTGGGTGGTCCGCCCGGCGTGTAACGGGAGCCAGGCCCGCAGCTGGAGCGCGGGCCCGAGTCCAAGTGTGCACGGGAGGGGCCCGGCTGGCCGCACAGGGGCGGCGAGCTCCGGAGCGGGGCCCAGAGGCAGCGGCGGGAACCTGGAGCGCTATTCCTGGAACAAAGGCAAGCACTACGCGGGAGGGGACAGCAGCGCGGGGGAGAGCGCGGCCACTCGAGCGCCGCGAAGGTGAGGGAGGGGGAGGCGCGGCGGGGCGACGGGCGCAGCGGACCCTCCCCCCGAGCACCCGCCCCCAGGCCCGACGGGCTCTCGGCCTAGAAGTCCTCGTCCTCCACCCATCCAAAGACCCGCTTCATCTCGGCCAGGAAGCCCCGGTAATCATTGAGGAGGGGGCTCCCCTTCCTGATGTAGGGGATCACCCACTGCAGGGCCGGCCCGGTGAGGCGGGTGATGAGGAACGTCACCTTCAGGGCATCGCTGGAGAACAGGGTCTCGTCCACTAACATGTAGGCGCCCGTCTGCACGATGAACTCCGGCAGCCGGTCGGTGTCGCCGTCAAACGTCTCGGGGAAGGGAATCGGGTTCCTCCACCGCCGCGTCTGGGGCCGCAGGGGCAGGGCCAGGAGGGCCTTGATCAGCTGCACTCGGCCGTCCATCGCGCCGCGCTCGCGCTCGCGCTCGCGCTCGCGCTCTCTGGGCTGGGCTGGGCGGGGCGTGGCCGAGGTGGGCGGAGAGGCGTGGCGGGAAGTGTGTGCGTAGGAGGCGTGGCTGGGTCCAGGGGCGAGGCCGGCGTGGGTCCTGGCCGGCCCGGCCCACGAGTTCAGGTGGTCGCTAGTGCGCAGGCGCGACACGGGTGGGTATCCTAGGGCTTGAGTTGACGGGGGAGGGGTGGCTAGGGTTTTCTTTTTTTTTTTTAACATTTTTTTTTATTTTTTTTTTAAATTTTTATTTATTTATGATAGTTACAGAGAGAGAGAGAGAGAGGGAGGCAGAGACACAGGCAGAGGGAGAAGCAGGCTCCATGCACCGGGAGCCCGATGTGGGATTCGATCCCGGGTCTCCGGGATCACGCCCTGGGCCAAAGACAGGCGCCAAACCGCTGCGCCACCCAGGGATCCCTGGCTAGGGTTTTCAAGTAGACGGGAGGTCACAGTAGAGGGGCATGGCCCAGGTTCCCAAGGCGGGTAGTAGGTGAGGGGTGGGGCCATGGGAGGGGCCCAGCCCCGCGGCTTCTAGGTGAAGGTGGAGCTAGTTGCAGCTGGAGTGGGTAAGTCCCAGTTTTAAGGAGCTGAGGAGCGCGCCCTTGTACACCTCCTGTGCGGGCCGTGCACCTATCCTTGCGTGTTCTTTAGCCCAGCTTCGATGATGGCACTTTGGAATATTATAGATGGATCATTTTGAGAAATGTCCCTCTGCATTTGCTTTGGTTATTTTTGCCAGTTAAAAGATACCGTATCTCTCATATCTCATGGGGCTGGTAATGTGTTATTACTGATGATGTTATTACTAATGTTATTAATGATGATGTGTATCATGATTACTTGTTCTATCTGCTGTGTTACAAGGCCTGAGGAGCCTGACTTCTGCCTGCATCCACCTAGACTTTTCAATAAAAGTGTTTACCATGGGCACCTGCATATCTCAGTGATTGAGCATCTGCGTTTTGTCTCAGGTTGTGATCCCAGGATTCTGGGATCAAGTCCCGCATCAGCGTCCCCGGGTGGGGGGGGGGGGCTGCTTTTACCTCTGCCTATGTCCCTGCCTCTCACCATGTCTCTTATGAATAAATAAGTAAAATCTTTTTAAAAAGTGTTCTCCCAGTGCAACTGAATGTATTTCTTGCCTCTAAAAATCCCAAGATGCTCTCCATGAGTTTTATCTATTCTTTAATAGTAGGAAATGAAAGATGTCAAATAGGGGCAACCCAGGTGGCTCAGCGGTTTAGCGCCGCCTTCAGCCAAAGGCGTGATCCTGGAGTCCGGGGATCGAGTCCCACATCGGGCTCCCTGCATGGAGCCAGCTTCTCCCTCTTCCTGTGTCTCTGCCTCTCTCTTTCGCTCTGTGTGTCTCTCATGAATAAACAAAATATTTTTTTAAAAAAAGAAAGATGTCAAATATAGTTTCACTTTCTCTTGGGATGATCACATGGATTTCTCTCTTAGAGGAGAGAGAGGGGGAGAAAGTGACAAAGGCAAGGGCGGGAAAATCCGTGCCAAGCATAAAGTCTGACCCCCTCAATCTCACAATCCTGAGTTCATAACCTGAGCCAAAATCAAGAGGCAGCGGTTTAACAGACTTAGCCACCCAGGCATCCTCCTCCCCTCTCTTTTTAAAAACATGTTATTAAAAAAATAATAAAATAAACACATGTTATGTATTTGTTTGTTTATTTATTTATTTATATTTCATTTACTTGAGACAGTGAGAGGGAGAGAGTGAGCAGGGCAGAGGAAGAGAGAATCTGAACCCGACCCCTTGCAGAGCCCAACTTGGCTGAATCCCAGGACTGCGAGATCATGACCTGAGCTAAAACCAAGAGTGGATCACGGACCAGATTGAGCCACCCCAGAACCCCTTGAACACTGTATTTTATGTCCTCTCTACACCCAAGGTGGTGCTGGAACATACAACCCCGAGATCAAGAGTCAAATGCTCTACTGACTGAGCCAGCGAGGTACCCTAGATTTTTTCTTTTTAAATTAGTTGTCTATTGCTGTCTTAAGAAATTATCACATATTTATCATGAGTTTTCAGAAGTTTATCATCTGACAGTTCTGTACGATAGAAATTTGGTATGGGTCTTTCAAACAAAATCCTGGTATTGTCTGACTATGTATACCTTTTTGGGCTCCTGGACCCTTTCTTCTTAAAAGTCAACAGTGGTGGACTCTGTTTCTCACATGGTATTTCTCTAACGCACTCTTCTGCCTTCCTCTTCTGTTTTTAAGAGTTACCTGATTAAGTAATCCAGGATAATGTCACTATTTTAAGATAAACTGCTTAGAAACCTTAGTTCCATCTGCAACTTTATTTTTATTTATTTTTATTTTTATTTTTACCATCTGCAACTTTAATTTTCTGTTGCTGTATATTCTTAGGTTGTGGGGATTAGGATGCAGACATCCTTGAGGCATCCTTGTAAGGATGTAAGACTACATCCTTATTCTTGGTTACTATAGCAAATTACATGTTTGATTTTCAATTAATAAAGCAACATTGCGTTGCAATGTGGGACGTCTGGTTTAGACAGTTGGGCTTCTGCCTTCTGCTTGGGTCGTGGTCCCTGTGTTCTGGATAGAGCTGCATACTGTGCTCCCTGCAGAGAAAGGAGCCTGCTTCTCCCTCTTCCGCTGCCTGCCACTCCGTTTGCTTGTGCTCTCCCTCTCTGTATGTGTGTCAAATGAACGGATAAAATCTTCAGAAAAAATAAGTTTGATGTAGTATTTTTAATATATTACTAGATTAGGCAAATGGATAAAAATGTGTTATATTCATACAGATGAATCCTAGCCAATATTTAAATAGGAACTACTATCGATGACTCACAGCAATATTGATGACTCCTACAGAAAATATATTCGGTGTATAGAAATGCCACTGACTTCTGGGCATTGATTTTGTATCCTGCCACACTGCCAAATTGCTGTATGAGTTTTAGCAATCTTGGGGTGGAGGCTTTTGGGTTTTCTACGTAGAGTATCATGTCATTGGCGAAGAGGGAGAGTTTGACTTCTTCTTTGCCAATTCGAATGCCTTTGATGTCTTTTTGTTGTCTGATTGCTGAGGCTAGGACTTCCAGTACTATGTTGAATAGCAGTGGTGAGAGTGGACATCCCTGTCTTGTTCCTGTTCTTAGGGGAAAGGCTCCCAGTGCTTCCCCATTGAGAATGATATTTGCTGTGGGCTTTTCGTAGATGGCTTTTAAGATGTTGAGGAATGTTCCCTCTATCCCTACACTCTGAAGAGTTTTGATCAGGAATGGATGCTGTATTTTGTCAAATGCTTTCTCTGCATCTAATGAGAGGATCATATGGTTCTTGGTTTTTCTCTTGCTGATATGATGAATCACATTGATTGTTTTACGAGTGTTGAACCAGCCTTGTGTCCCGGGAATAAATCCTACTTGGTCATGGTGAATAATTTTCTTAATGTACTGTTGGATCCTATTGGCTAGTATCTTGTTGAGAATTTTTGCATCCATGTTCATCAGGGATATTGGTCTGTAGTTCTCCTTTTTGGTGGGGTCTTTGTCTGGTTTTGGAATTAAGGTGATGCTGGCCTCATAGAACGAATTTGGAAGTACTCCATCTCTTTCTATCTTTCCAAACAACTTTAGTCGAATAGGTATGGTTTCTTCTTTAAATATTTGATAGAATTCCCTTGGGAAGCCATCTGGCCCTGGACTTTTGTGTCTTGGGAGGTTTTTGATGACTGCTTCAATTTCTTCCCTGGTTATTGGCCTGTTCAGGTTTTCTATTTCTTCCTGTTCCAGTTTTGGTAGTTTGTGGCTTTCCAGAAATGCGTCCATTTCTTCTAGATTGCCTAATTTATTGGGGTATAGCTGTTCATAATATGTTTTTAAAATCGTTTGTATTTCCTTGGTGTTGGTAGTGATCTCTCCTTTCTCATTCATGATTTTATTAATTTGAGTCTTCTCTCTCTTCTTTTTAATAAGGCTGGCAAATGGTTTATCTATCTTATTAATTCTTTCAAAGAACCAACTCCTGGTTTTGTTGATCTGTTCCACAGTTCTTCTGGTCTCGATTTCGTTGAGTTCTGCTCATATCTTTATTAACTCTCTTCTTCTGCTGGGTGTAGGATCTATTTGCGGTTTTTTCTCTAGCTCCTTTAGGTGTAAGGTTACTTTTGTATTTGAGTTCTTTCCAGTTTTTGAATGGATGCTTGTATTGTGATGTATTTCCCCCTCAGGACTGCTTTTGCTGCATCCCAAAGATTTTGAACGGTTGTATCTTCATTCTCATTAGTTTCCATGAATCTTTTAAATTCTTCCTTAATTTCCTGGTTGACCCTTTCATCTTTTAGCAGGATAGTCAACGTTACCCAGGGAAATTTACAAGTTTAATGTAATCCCTATCAAAATACCATGGACTTTCTTCAGAGAGTTAGAACAAATTATTTTAAGATTTGTGTGGAATCAGAAAAGACCTCGAATAGCCCGGGAATTTTAAAAAAGGAAACCATAGCTGGGGGCATCACAATGCCAGATTTCAGGTTGTACTACAAAGCTATGGTCATCAAGACAGTGTGGTACTGGCACAAAAACAGACACATAGATCCATGGAACAGAATAGAGAATCCAGAAGTGGACCCTCAACTAATATGGTCAACTAATATTCGATAAAGGAGGAAAGACTATCCATTGGAAGAAAGACAGCCTCTTCAATAAATGGTGCTGGGAAAATTGGACATCGACATGCAGAAGAATGAAACTAGACCACTCTCTTTCACCATACACAAAGATAAACTCAAAATGGATGAAAGATCTAAATGTGAGACAAGATTCCATCAAAATCCTAGAGGAGAACTCAGGCCTTTTTGAACTCGGCCACAGATACATCCACAAAGATGTAAGATACATCCACAAAGGGAAAAGAAACAAAAGCAAAAATGAACTATTGGGACTTCATCAAGATAAGAAGCTTTTGCACAGCAAAGGATACAGTCAACAAAACTAAAAGACAACCTACAGAATGGGAGAAGATATTTGCAAATGACGTATCAGATAAAGGGCTAGTTTCCAAGATCTATAAAGAACTTATTAAACTCAACACCAAAGAAACAAACAATCCAATCATGAAATGGGCAAAACACATGAACAGAAATCTCACAGAGGAAGACATAGACATGGCCAACAAGCACATGAGAAAATGCTCTGCATCACTTGCCATCAGGGAAATACAAATCAAAACCACATTGAGATACCACCTCACACCAGTGAGAATGGGGAAAATTAACAAGGCAGGAAACCACAAATGTTGGAGAGGATGTGGAGAAAAGGGAATCCTCTTACACTGTTGGTGGGAATGTGAACTGGCGCAGCCACTCTGGAAAACTGTGTGGAGGTTCCTCAAAGAGTTAAAAATAGACCTGCCCTATGACCCAGCAATTGCACTGTTGGGGATTTACCCCAAAGATACAGATGCAATGAAATGCCAGGACACCTGCACACCGATGTTTCTAGCAGCAATGTCCACAATAGCCAAACTGTGGAAGGAGCCTCAGTGTCCATCAAAAGATGAATGGATAAAGAAGATGTGGTTTATGTATACAATGGAATATTACTCAGCCATTAGAAATGACAAATACCCACCATTTGCTTCAACGTGGATGGAACTGGAGGGTATTATACTGAGTGAAATAAGTCAATCGGAGAAGGACAAACATTATATGTTCTCATTCATTTGGGGAATATAAATAATAGTGAAAGGGAATAGAAGGGAAGGGAGAAGAAATGGGTAGGAAATATCAGAAAGGGAGACAGAACATAAAAACTCCTAACTCTGGGAAACGAACTAGGGGTGGTGGAAGGGGAGGAGGGTGGGGGTGAATGGGTGATGGGCACTGAGGGGGGCACTTGACAGGATGAGCACTGGGTGTTATTCTGTATGTTGGCAAATTGAACACCAATAAAAAATAAATTTATTTTAAAAAGAAAATATATTCAGTACAAGAAGTGAGCACAAGAAAATATAGGTTTATGATTCTTTTTTATATCAGTGTCAAGAAGGGACAAAACTAAATGTAGAATTCAGAATAGTGGTTATATCAGAAAAGGGGGAATAATAGTCTATAAAGTTGCATGAAGCAATCTAATGAGATGCCAATAATATTTTCCAGAGCAGTTCTACTATTCTGTATCTCCACCAGCAATATATGGGATTAATTTGCTCTTCAAATTCAATGACACTTAGTATTGTCAATTTTGTTTTTTTCTGTTTTGTTTTTACTTTAGTTCTTCTAATAGGTGTGAAGTGGTCACTCATCCTGGTTTTAATTTGAAATTTCCTAATTATTAATGATACTAAACATCTTTTTTGTGTGTGTACTTATCTACCATAGATATCTTTTCTTTTATGGACTGTCTGTTCAAATATTTTGACCATTTTTAATTGGGTTGTTTACTTTTTGTTATATCCCATATTCAAGTCTTAATCAGATATGTAATTTCAACTATTTTCCTCTAGCCTGTGCTTTCTCTTTTCATTCTCTTAAAACTGTTTTTTGAAGAACATCAAATTTTTAATTTGATGAAATCCAATTTACCTAATTTTCCTTTTATGCATTGTTTCTGGTGTCATAAGTAAGAAATGTTCAGTTAATCTGAGGTTGCACACACTTTTCTTCCTGTTTCCTCCTAGTTTTATAATTTTAGGTTTTACCATTAGAACGATTAATCATTTGGGTTATTTAAAAAAATATTCAATTAATTAATTTATTTGAGAGAGAGAACACACACAGAAGAAGGAGGAGAGAGAGAGGGAGAATCAGACTCCCCACTGAGCTGGGAGCCCAATGCCGGGCTCCATCTCAGGACCAGGAGATCATGGCCTGCCCTGAAACCAAGACTCAGATGCTCAACCACTTGAGCCACCTAGGCTCCCCTACAGTGTTTTGTGGGCTTTTTGGTAAATGAATATTTAATTGTTCCTGTATCATTGTTGAAAGGACTAGCTTTCCCCCATAATTATATTTACATCTTTGTCAGAACTCAGCTATCCATATAAGTATGGGTCTACTTCTGGATCCCATTTTCTCTTCCACTAATCTATCTTGTGACAGTACGACACTGTCTTAATTACTATAGCTTTACCACAAATCCTGAAATCAAATAATACTAGTTCTTCAATTTAATCATTTTTTCAATGCAGTTTTGCCATTGCATGTCTTTTTCATTTTGAAATGAATTTTAGAATCAATTACTTTTTATATGTTAACATTTTTGCTGGGACTTTGAATCTATAGATGAATTTGGGGAGAATTAATATTTTAACAATATTGACTCTTCCAAACCATGAAAATATATCTTTCCATTACTCAGATTGGCTGTAATTTATCTCAGGAATGTTTTATAGTTTTCAAATATTGAAATAAAATATGTAAAAACATTTAAAAATATTTAAAAAATATTTTTGTCATATTTAACTCTAAGTTTTACACATTTCTATGGTGTTAAATTTTTCCTAATTTCAAAGGTCTTTTGTTTATTACTAGAAATATGACTGATTTTTGAATATTTACTTTGGGTCTTGCAACCTTGCTAAATTCACTTATTAGTTATACTTTGTTGTTGTTGTTCATTCTACATCCTAGAGAATCTGTTTTCTACATACATGATCATGTAGTCTGCAAAAAACAAGAGTTTGTCTTTTTCTTCCTGCCAATATGGGTGCCCTTTCTTTGTCTCCTGTTCCTTCCTTCCTTCCTTCCTTCCTTCCTTCCTTCCTTCCTTCCTTCCTTCCTTTTCTCCTTATTGCACTGGCTAGAACCTCCAGCACAGTATTTAATTCAGATGTTTGACAGTGTGCATGCTTGTCTTGTTCTTGATCTAAGAATGGAAGCATTCTGGCTTTCACCTAGAATTATGATGCCAGTCTTATGTTTTCCTAGGTCCTTTATTAGTTTGAGGAGTTATATTTTATTCCTAGTTTAATGAGAGTTTTCTAAGAACAATATGATATAGAAATCCTCCTTCTAGGTATTTACCCTAGAGAAATGAAAACATATTCTCACACAATAATCTGTACTTGAATGTTTATAGCTGACTTATTAGTAACTGCTAAAAATGTGAAACATGCCCAAGGCCCTTGAACAGATGAATAGATCACCAAACTGTGGTACACACATTCATACTATGGCAAACATTAAAGTGGCCCCATGATCCCGACCTACTGATGATGCCTTTGAGTGTGCATAGGGACGGTGAATTGCTTTTAAACAAAGAACATGAGAGAGGTGATGGAATGTCGCTCTTGTGATTATGTTACATTAAGCATATCTCCATCTTGAGAACTGACTCCCTCTCCCTCTCCCATTGCCATGAGGAAGTAAGCTGCAGTGTTGAACTACCTATTAAGAGAGCAACACAGAGTACTGCCAGGAAGCTTGATACAAAATTAAGAGGTTTGTATCACTATACCTCTTTATATTAACTGACCATGGTGCATTATACTTTAAATATGCTACTTTGGATTTTGTTGGCCAGTATTTGGGGCTTTCCCTTTATGTTGCAATGCAACCTCATCAACAACGAGCGGTGCAATACTTCTCTGGCTGAAAGGTTCACGAGTAAGTACAAAGCAGCAGGAAAATGTATTCACAGAATCTCAAGTGAAGTCAAGAGACAAGGTCCGCAAAGGATACAGCTGGACTGAGACTGAGGGGCAGAAATGGGCAAAATGGAAGGGACGTTCAACCCACATGACAGGTGAATGTCGGGCAGGGACATACACCAGACGGACTCCTCAAAACCAGAGCGCTTAGCCCTCCCTTCTACGCAAGTAGCTCGCCCTGCCCACACCAAGGGGGCCTGGGCTTTTCCTCTGGCCCCGCCCCTCGCGCACCGCCCACGTGCGGAGCAACGGCCACGCCCCTTCATTCTGACTCCGCCTCCTCGACTGGTCGTTAGGCCTGGCCTCCAGTGCACGCTCCCACGCAGTGAACAGCTCCCGCCCGAGCGCCTGCGCCTTAACGACCACACGGATTCATGGGCCGGGCCCGCGCCAGCGCCCGCGCCCACCCCGCCCCCGGGCCCGGGCCCGCCTCCGCGCGCACGCAATTCCCGCCACGCCTCCCCGCCCACCTCGGCCACGCCTCGCCCCGCCCAGCCCTGTGAGCGCGAGCGCGGCGCGATGGACGGCCGAGTGCAGCTGATCAAGGCCCTCCTGGCCCTGCCCCTGCGGCCCCAGACGCGGCGGTGGAGGAACCCGATTCCCTTCCCCGAGACGTTTGACGGCGACACCGACCGGCTGCCGGAGTTCATCGTGCAGACGGGCGCCTACATGTTAGTGGACGAGACCCTGTTCTCCAGCGATGCCCTGAAGGTGACGTTCCTCATCACCCGCCTCACCGGGCCGGCCCTGCAGTGGGTGATCCCCTACATCAGGAAGGGGAGCCCCCTCCTCAATGATTACCGGGGCTTCCTGGCCGAGATGAAGCGGGTCTTTGGATGGGTGGAGGACGAGGACTTCTAGGCCGAGAGCCCGTCGGGCCTGGGGGCGGGTGCTCGGGGGGAGGGTCCGCTGCGCCCGTCGCCCCGCCGCGCCTCCCCCTCCCTCACCTTCGCGGCGCTCGAGTGGCCGCGCTCTCCCCCGCGCTGCTGTCCCCTCCCGCGTAGTGCTTGCCTTTGTTCCAGGAATAGCGCTCCAGGTTCCCGCCGCTGCCTCTGGGCCCCGCTCCGGAGCTCGCCGCCCCTGTGCGGCCAGCCGGGCCCCTCCCGTGCACACTTGGACTCGGGCCCGCGCTCCAGCTGCGGGCCTGGCTCCCGTTACACGCCGGGCGGACCACCCACAGCCCGGCCGCCGCGGGCCGCCTCCGCCAGACTGACCGCCAGGCCTGCAGCGCGGTGCCAGGAGACAGACCCGCGCCGTGGCTGCCGCCGCCGCCGCTGACGCCCCGCACCGTGCGCCACCACCAGACTGCGGCCTCCAGCGATCTGAGCTCAGCCAGGAAGTATCCGAGCTGGCCGCGGTCCCCGGACACTGATTCCAGCAGCTTGCCACCCACCCCCGCGGAGGGGCCGGCCAGCCTCTCGCCTCCAGTGAGACCCGTTCCACCCCCCTCCTCCCAGAGACCTCTTCTGCTCCTGCCAGATGGCCGCCGGGCCCCAGGGGTTGCTGGCAGCCAGATCCAGGCACTCGTTTTCTTTTTCCTGTGGACCTGTGCGTTTTGCCCAGGTTCTTTTTGCCCAGGTTCTCTTCTCAAATCGCATTATTTTCTTAGTTACGTGTTTGTTGGTCAGCATTATAACGCCTACATTCTACACAACTTCTCGACACTACCTGGATAAACGTTTTTTCTTTCTCAGTTAATGTCAGACGCTATTGAAAAAGAAATATCTCAATAAATATGACATTTCTCCTTCCTTGTTTCTGTAAAGGGGTCCATGTCTTGTGCAGAAGAGCTTTCCCTTGCAGTTCCATGAGTTAATATTAGAGACTCTCTCTCTCCTCTCTGTTGACTCTTGCATATAAAACATCAACGTTAGAATCCTTAGGTAGTCCTGGGGAAGGAGGCCCCATTGATAACTGGTCAATCCCAGATGATGACTCCTTTGAACGATTTAGGATTGTTCCAAGCCTCTTAAGAAATGGATCTTTACTTTGGCTAAGACAGTGTGAAAAGTTAACCAGGAGGCTACTCTTAAAAGGTTTCTTTTCCAAAAAGTCATTTGAATGCTCCTAAATTGTCAAAAACCATTAATCCCATATAGATGGTGAACAATATCAAATCTTTATTTAACCCATTTTTCAAGAAACCAGCAGAATGATATAGGTGCTTTAAAAAACATTTATACAGCCTTCATTATGTGGGTACTGGGGTTGGGGAAAAGCATGCAGAAATGAGCTTGTTTATGTACAAACTTGGTTATTGACCTGTAGAACAATAAACATGTAAACTTACCTAATAAGCAGAGAAAAGTCATTGCTGTTTATCTACAGTTTAACCATTTATATATCTAGTACTGTAAAAAGCTTGCACTCCCTCACCAGTTATTGGTCATCAAAATTAAATATCCTGAGTCAGATGACCCATAGATGGGCTTATACACAGTTCTTTGATGTGATGTGTAAAGGTTGTACCACCATCTTTTTGTCTCTTTTCTAAGTTTTGGTGATTTTCCAGAACACAAGGTAGTAGAATAAATCACACCAGTGTTTTTTGACTTATTCCTCTCTCCATCTCTTTCTTCATTTGAACATGTAAGCATTTGCTAGTCATTTGTTCTGATTCACAGGACTGTACATTGAACTGGAGGTACCTTACCTATAGGATGTGCCTTGACTATTTTTTTTATTCCTCCAAATAGTGGAACCACCATTAATTTGTAATTTGGCACATAATAGGTCAAAGTCTTGATGTCAGAGGAAGAATTTGAATTGCTTAATGAAATGTTTTTATAATTCTCAGCATTCTTAAAATAATTGAAAGCAAGTTTATTGTGAGGTTCTAATTTAAGGTGGTGGCAATTGGCCTTCTGGATGGGTAGAAAAGAGTATTGTTTTACATATATTCACTGTTTAGTTTTAAACATAGGACTCCTGGGTGGCTCAGTTGTTTAAGCATCTGCCTTTGGCTCAGATCATGATCTCAGGGTTCTGGGATGGAGCACTGCTTAGGGCTCTCTGCTGAACAGGGAGCCTACTTCTGCCTCTCCCTCTGCCTACCCCCCGCCCATGCGCTCTCTCTCTATTGCACCCGTGTACTCTCTCAAATACATGAATAATATCTTAAAAAAATAAACCTAGATTTAGCTAAAGTGGTTTGAAAAGAGTTTGGAAACACTTTATAGAGTCGGTCCAGTGTATTCCCTACAATCTGTGTCCACCTGGCTCTAAAGGTAGGTAGGAATGGCAGGGGCTTCTGGATCTGTTATGAATGGTGTCAGTAACCCCCTTCCCCTCTCAACAAAAACTCTTGCAATTTTCTTCGTCCTGCCAGCGTGGCTCCGTTTGGGATTGTTCCTTTGTCTACTCTGGTTCTATCATCCCCAGTCCTTTATTGTGACAAAAATGTCTGGGAGATGGTTAATACTTCTCAAGAATTAATCATGAGCATTTTCACAAGATTTCATAAAGGGAGAGAAGGAAGAAATGGTATGTGTAAGGGCAGAAGGGAAGCTCTCTTTTTCATTTGTGTCTCAGTTCAGGCTGCTGAAATAAAATACCACAAGCTGGGTGCTCTAAACAAAAGAACATTAATTCTCACAGTTCTGGAGGCAGGGAAAGGCAAGTCAGGGCACTGATATATTAGGCGTCCTGCAAGGGCTCACTTCCAGGTTTACAAATGGCTGCCTTTTTTCGGTATCCTCACATGGTCATAAGAGGTAGATAGAGAGTTCTGGTCTCTTCCTTTTACAAGGGCACTAATCCCAGGATGGTGGCTCCAACCTCATGACCTCATCCATGCCAATAACCTCCACCCATACCCTACCTCCTAATACCATCACACTGCCAAGTAGGGCTCTGACATGCAGATTTGGGAAGGTTACATGCATTTAGCATGTGCAGTGACTTTGCCACCTCAACCATGACAGTTGTCCTTGGTTTGTTTCCCTCCCCTTATTCTCATCAATTGAGTCTGCCTCACCCTGAGGCCCCAAATTGGAAGTGAACACTAAAGGAGGGAGAAATATAAAGATTTTTTTTAAGGGGTAATATATGAGGGCTGAGAGAGAAAAGGCAATTAACCCTTTTTTTGAGATTGGAGCCAATATTGATTTAAAGTCTATAGTTAAGGGGATCCCTGGGTGGCTCAGCGGTTTAGCGCCTGCCATTGGCCCAGGGTATGATCCTGGAGTCCTGGGATCAAGTCACGCATCAGGCTGCCTGCATGGAGCCTGCTTCTTCCTCTGCCTGTGTCTCTGCCTCTCTCTCTCTCTCTCTCATGAATAAATAAATAAAATACTTTTAAAAGAAAATAAATAAAGTCTATATTTAAGATAACATGGCACAAATTTTGTGACTAAGATGGACAAAAAATTTAAGATGTAGACATAGAGAGGACGTAGTGACCTATTTAGTGTCTTGAGATCTTGGGTTGCTGGGCAATCCTGGTAGAGAACTTGTGTAATAAGTGGCTTGAAAGTACAATTTTCAAATCGTTACAACCCTAATTCTCACATAGCTTGGTGATGAACAACTGTCAAAATCTCATTCAATTTACTATCCAGGAAATCAGAAAGACAGCTACTTCAAAGTGTGGAGAGAGGGATGCAGGAAGACAATTGTTAATTTAGGTACAAGCCTGGTTGATGTCCCATAAAACGGCACTTCTTTCTGTATTTCTACAAATTAACCTCTTAAATCTACAGTATGTTTTCAATTTTCACAAAGCCGGACTTTATTTCATTGAAAGGATGTCCTTGGATTAGAGATAAAGATCGCTATAATAACAAAACAGCTGGATATGTTTGAACACCTTCTATGGCCCCAGACATTTACACAGATGTTCTCCTTTAATCCTCAACATCCCCCACGAGGTAAGCACCATTTATAGTTAAAGAAACTGAGGCTTGACGTGGCCAAATCATTTGCCCAAGGTCCTACAGTTACAGAGTGGTAGAGCTAGGACTGACGGTGAAGGCACCAGAGCCCTGCACTCATAACCAATATACTTTTTGTCCGAGGGCCATTTTGATTTTTAACAGCTTTATTGACATATAATTTACATACCATAAAATTCACCCAAATAAAGTGTACAGATCAATGGCTTTTTTAAGTTATCGAGTTACGCAAGTATCACCATAATCTCATTGTATTTTATTTTTTTAAGATTTCATTTATTTATTCATGAGAGACACACAGAGAGAGGCAGAGGGAGAAACAGGCTCCCTGAGGAGAGCCTGATGTGGGACTCCATCCCGAGACCTCGGATCACAAACCCAGCCAAAGGCAGACACTCAACTGCTGAGCCACCCAGGTGCCCCTCCCTCAATAAATTTCTTGACTGTCTAGTTCTATCTTGGCATCTGCTTTTCAGAGGATCTCAAATAACGAAAGTCAAAAATTATAAATTGGATTTCATATAAACTATGAAGAATTTTACACTTCAAGAGATAGCTTTCAGAAAATTGAAGGCCAATGTACAGGCCTAGAGAAAAATATTCAAAATACATGTATCTAATACATACATACATGCGTACATATATCTGACAAAGGGGTGTTATACAAAATATATCAAGAACTACTATAACTCAATAGTAATAAGAAAAATGGAGGTGCCTGGCTGACTCAGTCACTGGAGCATCTGACTCTTGATCTTGGAGTTGTGAGTTTCAGCACCACATCAGGTATAGAAATTACTTAAAATTAAATCTTAAAAAAGAAGAAAAATGACAATTAAAAAATGACCCACCAATGTGCACCATGGTGGCTCAGTCACTTAAGCATCTAGCTCTTGATTTTGGCTCATGTCATGATCTTGTGGTGGTGGGATGGAGCCCTGGACTAGGCTCCAACCTCAGCAGGGAGTCTGTTTCTCTCCTTCTCCCTCTCCCTCTGCCCACCCCCATGCACAAGTTCTCTCTCTCTCTCTCCCTCTCTCTCCCTCTCTGTCTCTCAAATAAATAAATAAATAAATAAATAAATAAATAAATAAATCTTTTTTAAAAATTAAAAAATAAAATCTTAAAAATCAAAGAAAAACAACAATTTAAAAATGGCCCAGCAATGGGTATCTGGGTGGCTCAGTCAATTAAATGTCCAACTCTTGATGTCAGCTTAGGTCTTGGTCTCAGTGTTGTGAGTTCAAGCCCCACATTGGGCTCCACACCCAGTGAGGAGCTTATTTAAGAAACCATGGCTCAGTGACTTGAACAGATTCCTCACAAAAGAAGATATATAAATAGATGATAAGGCTATTAGAAATATGGTTAATATTACTATTAATCAGGTAAATAAAAAACAAAAATAAAACGAGTCTCTCACACACTAGAATGTCTAAAATTAAAAATTATAGGTGTGCCTGGATGGCTCAGTCAGTTAATCATCTGATTCTTGGTTTTGGCTCAGGTCATGATCTCATTGGTTGTGAGTTCGAGTCCCACATTGGGCTCCATACCCAGTGGGGAGTCTGCTTGAAGATTCTCTCCCTCTACCTCTCCTTCCACTCTCTCTCTCAAATAAATAAATAAATCTTTAAAAAATTAAATTAATACATTAATATAATGACAATACCAAGTGTTGGTAAGGATGTGGAAAAATGAAACTTTCATATACTGCTGACAGGAGTATGTAATTGTAAAACCATCTTGGGAAGCAGTTTAGCATTTTCTTACAAAGTTAAATATACACCAACTGTGTAAGTTAGAAATTCCACTCCTGAGTATTTGCCCCAGAGATGAAAATATATGCTCAAAAAAGACTTGCACAAAGACTTGCATAATTATTTTCATAGTAGCTTTATTGGGAAACCTGGGTGGCTCAGGCGCTGAGTGTCTGGGGATCGAGTCCCATATTGGGCTCCCTGCGAGGAGCCTGCTTCTCCCTCTGCCTGTGTCTCTGCCTCTCTCTCTTTATCTTTCATGAATAAATAAATTCCTTAAAATAAGTCATAGTAGCTTTATTTATAATGCATAAAAGTTGAAACTGCCCACATTTTCATCAGATTAATAAAGAAGACAAATCTAGTATATCTATGTGTTGGAATACTACCTAGCAATAACAAGGAATGAACTAATGAACGACTGCTGTATGCTATAATATGAATGAATATAAAAACATTATGTAGCGGGGAAAGAAGTGTAGGGAAAGAAATATACTTCCTCTACCTTTCAAGGTCGTTCAGCTGAACTACAAATTCAATTTATTTATTTTTAAGCGGAGTAGTCAGGTTTGGGAGGGCAGAAGGAGAGAGAGGATCTCAAGCAGGCATGTAGCCTGACAGCGGGGTTGGTCTCACAATCCTGAGATCATGACCTGAGCTGAAATCAAGAGTCAGACATTTGGGATGCCTGGGTGGCTCAGCGGTTATGGCATCTGCCTTCGGCCCAGGGCATGATCCTGGACTCCCAGGATCGAGTCCCGCATTGAGCTCCCTGCGTGGAGCCTGCTTCTCCCTCAGCCTGTGTCTCTGCCTCTCTCTGTGTGTGTCTCTCATGAATAAATAAATAAATAATTAAAAAAAAAGAGTCAGACATTTAACTGACTGAGCCACCCAGGATCCCCTAAAAATTAAATTTAAATTAAATGGATTAACAGGAGAAAAAAAAACCAAATTTCTTACACATGCATGGAAGCCCAATAATGAAAATGAGATCTAAAGAAATTATCAAGGCAGGCAGTTTTTTTCTTAAGATTTTATTTATTTATTCAAGAGAGACAGAAAGAGAGAGAGAGAGGCAGAGACACAGGCAGAGAGAGAAGCAAGCTCCATGCATGGAGCCCGATGTGGGACTTGATCCCGGGACTCCAGGATCACGCCCTGAGCCGAAGGCAGAAGCTTAACCGCTGAGTCACCCAGGAGTCCTAGTTTTTATACTTTCTAGACAAACTGACAATAAATATGTGAGGAATTAACAGGATGACGTAAATGGATGCTTGGGAGATTTTAATTCATAAGGAATTTTTTAAAAATATTTTATTTATTTATTCATGAGAGACACAGAAAGAGAGAGGCAGAGACATAGGCAGAAGGAGAAGCAAGCTCCTCACAGGGAACCTGACGTGGGAATCGATTCCAGGTCTCCAGGATCGGCCCTGGGCTGAAGGCAGCGCTAAAACCGCTGAGCCACTTGGGCTGCCCAATTCTTAAGGAATCTAAGCAGAATTTGGTCTGAGGCAGTAGATAAGTAAAAAAGTAACAAGGTTTGTCTCTACAGCCTTCTTGGCTGTAAATTTCCTATCTCTGGTAATAAGGATATTTCTCTATTTCTTAGGACAGAGAGGGTAGTTTTCATATGAGAGATTATTTCCTGCTTTCAGGAGGACAGAAGAGGGTCTTAGTGACCATCATTGTACTGGCTGTTCCGCAATAGCTTCAACTCAAAATCATCAGTATGCCATTGTGGTAGATTTGGGGTGGCCTGTCCTTGGCCCCTACAGAAGCTGGAATAAAATAGTACATACTGTACAGTTGCATTTATATGAAATCCTAGAATAGGCAAAATGAATCTATGGTGCTAGACTGCTTGGGCTAGGGCTGTGAGTGGTCTCAAAGGGGCATAATCAAACATTTTGGAGTGATAGAAATGTTCTTTTTTTAAGATTCATTCATTCATTCATTCATTCATTCATTCATGACAGACAGAGGGAGGCAGAGACATAGGCAGAGGGAGAAGCAGGCTCCTTGCAGGGAGCCCAGTGTGAGACTCCATCCCAGGGCCCCGGGATCACAACCTGAGCAGAAGGCAGACCCTCAATCGCTGAGCCTCCCAGGCACCAGATAGAAATGTTCTATATCTCAACTCTGGGTGTTGAGTCACGCACATATATGTAGCTATATACATACATACTGTGATTTAAGGCCTAACGTTGCAGCCCAGTATTATGTACTGCCTTGACATTCAGGGAAATCAGGAAGACCTCAAATGTCCTGACCATGAATTCTGCTCCCCTCTTTGCTCCCACAGACAGGGTCCCCCAGCCAAACAACTCTTCTCCGAAAGACCAAGTGCAGTCTTTGCTTATCCCTAAGTACCGGGTTTCTGTTTCCTGACAGCATGAGGAACAATTCAGCGAGGAATTATTCAAAGAAGCCAATCACATCTCTTCCTGGGACCCACCATGTCTTCTTGATGCCACAAAGCCCACCATAACACTCCCTGTTTGTACACTCTGTGTCCAAGTGCAATCCCCGCCCCCATCTCTGCAGTATGCCATTTTTCCTCCGGGTTGTGAGTTTCTGTGACTAATAAAACCGTTGATATTGTCTATCCAGTGTCAGGTGTTGTGTGTCCAGCCATCTCCATAACCCTAGAGCAGAAATCCCTCTATAACCAACGGGGTGAATTGGAAGCAATGAAAACATACTCATACAGCCAAACATGTCCGGATGCATTGCGCAGTGCATTGAAACCCATACTTTAGAGTGGTTTTACTGCATGTAAAGTATAACCCCATTTAAAATTGATTTTGATTTGATTTGATTTTTATTTATTAATTTTTGAAGTAGGCTCCACACCCAGTATGGATCCCAACTCAGGGATTGCACTCACAACCCTGAGATCAAGATCTAAGCTGAGATCAAGTGTTGGATGCTTAAGCGACTGAGCCACCCAGGTAGGAGCCACCCCTAAGGTTGATTTTTAAACCTGCCACAACATGGATTGAATATCTACAATTTAATGAGATTTGTCCTATCTCAATATGATGCCATCTGAATGTTTGAGGACCCATGGGATGCCCATTAGAGGAGCCACTCAAATAGGCTTGGGACTGGAAGAATTTCTGAATGAAAGGAACAGATCCAGTGAGTAGGAAATAGTCTTATGAGCCTGGTGAAAATTATGGGAAAGCAGGGGCACCTGGGGGCTCAGTTGGCTAGGTCATGGGATCAAACCTCAAGTGGGGCTCCTTGCTCAGCGAGGAGTCTGCTTCTCTCTCCCTCTGCCCCTTCCCTTGCTTGTTCTCTCTCTCTCTCTCTCTCTCTCTCTCTCTCTCTCTCTCTCTCTCCCTATCTCTCTCAAATAAATAAATAAAATAAAATCTTTAAAATATATGAAAAGCAAAGAAGAAATACAAAATATCCCAGGCAAAAGAATAAACAAGCTAGAGAGAGCCTGGCCCATATCAGGTCCAGGAATGGTCCAATTCTTAAGCCAGAAACTTGAGCCCATCCCAGATTCCTCTTCTCCCCACCTTCCACTTCTCAACTAATTACTGAGAGTTCAAATGAATGTAAATGTCACTTTTATCTTCGTATCCTCTTTACCTTGAAGCACTGGATAGCTTTCACCTGCAAAATACTCATTGCTGGTCTTGACCCATGTTCTATCCCTCCACAATCTATGTTCAATGTCATCCCCAGAGTTAATGTTAAAACACAAATCTAATCCCATCAGTGCTCCAGTCAGTATCTTCCCGCTGTTCCCCTGGTGACTATAGGATAAGTGATATGTGCTTTTGCATGCGTACAAGAGTCTTCACAATGTAGCCTTCTACTTGTCCCCTCATATCCTGTTCATGACTTTTATATTCTAGCCACACTGTCTCATTTTTCCGAACCTCAGATACAGGTGGCCCTCTTAGATTGGAATCGAGTCTCAACAAATTTACTACTTCCTCTATTGAGATGGTCCCTGCCTCAACTGGGGCAGATTTAACTGTTCTTTATCTGGGACATCTGGGTGGTCCAGTCGGTTAGACCTCCAACTCATAGTTTTGGCTCAGGTCATGATCTTAGGGTCATGATCCCAGGGTCATGATCCCAGGGTCATGATCCTGGGGTGGTGAGATCGAGCCCTTTGACAAACTCCACACTCAGGGGGAGTCTGCTTAAGAATTCTTTCTCTTGAGATGCCTGGATGGGTCAGCGGTTGAGCAGCTGCCTTCCGCTCAGGGCATGGTCCTGGAGTCCCAAGATGGAGTCCCATATTGGGCCCCTTGCAAGCCCCTTGCATTGGGCTTTTCCTGTCTCTGCCTCTCTCTCTGCCTTTCTCCTGTGTCTCTCATGAATAAGTAAATAAAATCTTTAAAAAAAAGAATTCTCTCTCTTTCTCTCTCCCTCTGCCCTCTCCCTATTGAACTTGTTCTCTCTCACACAAATAAATAAATCTTTTTAAAAAGCATTCTTGGGGTGCCTAGGTGGCTCAGTAGGTTAAGCGTCTGCCTTCATCTCAGGTCATGATCATGAGGTCCTGGAATCGAGCCCCATGTGGGGCTCTCTGCTCTGCAGGGAGCCTGCTTCTCCCTCTCCCTCTGTCCTTTCCCTCGCTCCCTCTCAAATAAATAAATAAAATCTTTAAACACATTTTTTAAAATAAAATAAATAAAATTAAAAAAATTGTTCTTTAGAGGTGTCTGAGTGCCTCAGTAGGTTAAGTGACTGCCTTTGGCTCAGGTCATGATCTCAGGGCCCTGAGAGAGAGCCAGCATCGGGCTCCCTACTGTGTGGAGAGCTTGCTTCTCCCTCTCCCTCTGCCAGCTGCTCCCCTTCCTTGTGCTATTTCATTATCTCTGTCAAGGAAATAGATAAAATCTTAAAAAAAAACCCTACATTCTCTATCCTGTAGTCCCACTGTGACATATACAAGCACCAGTTCATTATCATATACTAAAAAAAAGTAATACGAATGATTGTTGTTATTATGGTTTTGGCAAGTCCCATTTACTGAATGCTCAGATTTTATATTTTTAATCTCATTGAATTCTCATTAGGAATTTAATATATATGTTTTGTTTCACCTACTTTTCGTATGAGAAAACAATGGTTTAGGGAGGTTATGAAGTTCGCCTATTGTCATTCAGCCAGTGTGACTGAGCATGGACTTTATTAAACAAATCCCAAACTGAGATGCCATACACATATTGTTTTTACATTATAGCCAAATGGATTCTAAAGTCCCGGAAGACTTGGACTGTACTTTTGCAAAGACTTATCCATAGTTCATAGTAAAGTGCCTGGGACACAGGAAGTACTTAATAAATGATAAGTGACTGACTTACAAATGAGTGAAAAAGTCAATCAATCAAGATTTTGCAGAGAAAATTAAAAGGGATGACAAATGAATTGTGAAAACATTATACTAATGTCAGGCATTATAAGTATGTCATATGTTAACCAACTAAGGTATATAACCAGCTAAAGATTAGAGGCTGAATGCAACAATGTAATTCACCAACAATATAATAATGTTTCAGATTGCAAAGATGATGCTGTAAAAACACATATTTGTGTTGCTAACACTCCCTTGTGTCTGTATATTATAATTTCATACAGAGATTTTGGAATGTATAAGAAATTATTAGGACAATTCATGACTCCAAAAATTATATAAGTACCCAGACCAATATACAGATCTACTAACTAGGGGACAATTATTTTTAATTGAAAAATAAATAATATACACTATTATAATAGTTTCAAGTGTGCAACATAGTGATTTGATATTTATATACATTATGAAATGGTCACCCCAATAAGTCTAGTCACAATCTGTCACCAAACCAAGTTGTTACAATATTATTGACCATATTCCCTATGCTGTACATTACATCCCTATGATGTATTTATTTATTTATTTATTTTTAAAGATTTTATTTATTTATTCATGAGAGACAGAGAGAGAGAGGCAGAGACACAAACAGAGGAGAAGCAGGCTCCATGCAGAAAGCCCGATGTGGGACTCGATCCCGGGATTCCAGGATCACGCCCTGGGCTAAAGGCAGGTGCCAAACCGCTGAACCACCCAGGAATCCCCAATGTATTTACTTTTAACTGAAAGATTGTATCTCTTAATCCCCTTTACCTATCTCATCTCCTCTTTGACGAGTCAGTAAGTTGGTTTTCTATATTTATGAGTCTGTTTTGTTTTGTTTGCTAGTTTGTTTTAGACTTGAGATTTCGCATACAAGTGAAATCACACACTATTGGTCTTTCTCTGTCTGACTTATTTCACTAGGGGACCGTTCTGATGGGGAGGAGAGGATTGCAGAGTATGCTGGCTTCTCTAAAACGTTTTCTTGAAGAACTGTGCAAACCCAACCAGAAAAAAAAAATGTGTACATGCTTACGAGGCCAATACAGAGATTAAAGGTCTGACTTGCATGGAGATTAATTTTTTAAAGATTTTTATATATTCATTTGAGACAGAGAGAGCGAGCAAGCATGAGCAGGGGGAAGAGGCAGAGCGGAGGGAGAAACACTCTGCTGAGCCAGGAGCCCAACATGGGGCTCAATCCAGGACTCTGGGATCATGACCTGAGCCAAAGACAGAAGCTTAATCAGCTGAGCCACCAGACCCCCCTGAGATTAATTCTTTTTCTCTCTGTCATTGTCTCGATTTCTATCTCCTACCACAGGCCTGCTACACTGAAAGGAGCCAAAGGCTCTTTTTATTTAAAGGGTGGTGAACCACCTCACACCTTCTATTCATTTCAGAGTGAAATGACACACAGGATCTAGAATAAAGGGAGCCACGTGGACAGAACAGGCTGAGGAAGGGGATCTCCTAAAGATACTGTTATGAATATGGGAGGAATTTTGTAAAAATTGTTTCTCCCCCCAAATAGTATGTTGTAATCCTAGCCCACAGTACCTTAGAACATGACCTTGTGTGGAAATAGGGTCTTTACAAAGGTAATCAAGTTACATAAGGTCATAAGGCAGCACTAATTCAGCAGGATTGGTTTCCTTATAAAAAGAGGAAATTTAAACAGAGAGACACATAAAGGGAAGAAAATGTGAAGAGACTGAGGGAGAGGGCAGCCATCTTGCCTCCTTGGAGGCAAGGAGAGGCCTGGAAGGGCGTATTCTCACAGGCCTCAAAGGAACTTTTTTCACACCTTGATTTTCAACTTCTAGCCTCTAGAACCCTGAGAAAAACAATTGCTGCTATTTAAGCGCCTCAGTGTGTGTTGCTGTGCCATGGTCACTCAAGCAAAATAATACATGACCATACATTAAATTTTTCTTTGTGGAATGAACCTCTTTGGGTGAAAATCTAATTGTAGTTTGAGATTCCAAAATTAGAAGTGAGGCAGAGTTGACATTGCTGCCAGGGAAGCCCACCTTTTATCTGACACTAATGGGATATTTAACCTTTCCAGCCATAGATGAGGTAGCAGAGGCTTTTCTCAGCCACTGTGGATTTCAGAGGTGAACATGCAGAGAACAGTAAGAAGTGACATTTTTCCTTTTCTGCCTTTCAGAGAAACTTGTAATTTCATCAACCAGGTTCAGACTAAATTAACAATCACACTTCTGCACTCCCTTCTCTACTACTCACACAACCAAGGCTCTATAAATGTAAATGCTTTTTCTAAAGAACCTGTCATTCTGCTGATTTCCTGAATAATGCATTAAATAAAATTTGACAGGTGTTCAGCAACCTATGTGTGAGATTCATGATTTGTCACAGAAAGATGTTATGCATTCCAGCAGCTCTTTGGAAACAAGGAAATGTTTTCCAGAGCTTCGTAGCTGCCTTGTCCTGATATTCCCTTGGCCAAACTCAGATGCAGGTCCATTTCTTAGGGGGCATGGAGTTGACCGGATTGGAAGAGTCAGCATATGGCCCCGCGTGAGAGTCGGTGGGCTCTCCGTCCCCAGGACCATTTGCTCTATTTGCAAAGATTCCACATCAGGCACAAAACAGCAGGGCACACCCCTGCTGAGCTAGACCCACGGACCCCAAGTACCTGTCTGAGGAAGGGAGAGGTGCCACATTAACCGAGACTCAATTTCTTTTTTAATAGCGTCTGACATTTATTGTAAAGAAGGAAAAGACGTTTGTCCAGGTAGTGTGGAAGGGCTGGGCAGAGTGCAGGGGTTAATTATTGTGTTGAACAAAAGGCACACATCAGAGAGACAGCTGCGAATTGAGAAAGGAACCTGGGCAAAACGCACAGGTCCACAGGAGAAGGAAAACGAGTGACTGGACCCGACTGCCAGGCACCCCTGGGACCTGGTGGCCATCTGGCAGGAGCAGAAGAGGTCTCTGGGTGGAGAGGGGTGGAACGGGTCTCACTGGAGGCGAGAGGCTGGCCGGCCCCTCCGCGGGGGTGGGTGGCAAGCTGCTGGAATCAGTGTCCGGGGACCGCGGCCGGCTCGGATACTTCCTGGCTGAGCTCAGATCGCTGGAGGCCGCAGTCTGGTGGTGGTGCACGGTGGGGGGCGTCAGCGGCGGCGGCGGCAGCCACGGCGCGGGTCTGTCTCCTGGCACCGCGCTGCAGGCCTGGCGGTCAGTCTGGCGGAGGCGGCCCGCGGCGGCCGGGCTGTGGGTGGTCCGCCCGGCGTGTAACGGGAGCCAGGCCCGCAGCTGGAGCGCGGGCCCGAGTCCAAGTGTGCACGGGAGGGGCCCGGCTGGCCGCACAGGGGCGGCGAGCTCCGGAGCGGGGCCCAGAGGCAGCGGCGGGAACCTGGAGCGCTATTCCTGGAACAAAGGCAAGCACTACGCGGGAGGGGACAGCAGCGCGGGGGAGAGCGCGGCCACTCGAGCGCCGCGAAGGTGAGGGAGGGGGAGGCGCGGCGGGGCGACGGGCGCAGCGGACCCTCCCCCCGAGCACCCGCCCCCAGGCCCGACGGGCTCTCGGCCTAGAAGTCCTCGTCCTCCACCCATCCAAAGACCCGCTTCATCTCGGCCAGGAAGCCCCGGTAATCATTGAGGAGGGGGCTCCCCTTCCTGATGTAGGGGATCACCCACTGCAGGGCCGGCCCGGTGAGGCGGGTGATGAGGAACGTCACCTTCAGGGCATCGCTGGAGAACAGGGTCTCGTCCACTAACATGTAGGCGCCCGTCTGCACGATGAACTCCGGCAGCCGGTCGGTGTCGCCGTCAAACGTCTCGGGGAAGGGAATCGGGTTCCTCCACCGCCGCGTCTGGGGCCGCAGGGGCAGGGCCAGGAGGGCCTTGATCAGCTGCACTCGGCCGTCCATCGCGCCGCGCTCGCGCTCACAGGGCTGGGCTGGGCGGGGCGTGGCCGAGGTGGGCGGGGAGGCGTGGCGGGAAGTGCGTGCGCGCGGAGGCGGCCCGGGCCCGGGGGCGGGGTTGGCGTGAGCCCGGGCGCTGGCGCGGGCCCGGCCAATGAGGCCGGGTGGTCGTTAGGGCGCAGGCGCTCGGGCGGGAGCTGTTCACCGGGTGGGAGCGTGCGCGGGAGGCCAGGCCTAACGACTGGTCGAGAAGGCGGAGTCAGAATGAAGGGGCGTGGCCGTGGCTCCCCTCGTGGGCGGTGCGCGAGGGGCGGGGCCAGGGGAGGAGCCCAGGACCCCAAGTCTTTGGTGGTGTGAGCAGGGCTGATGCAGGTAGAGAGGGAGAGCCAAGTGCTCTGGTTTTGAGGAGTCAGTCTGGTGTGCACCATCTCTGGGGGAGACTCATCTTTTCCAGTTCTTTAGAGGACCCTTAGCGTCTGGATATCCCTTGCATGAACTTCTGCATCACATTTTCCCTGCTTATTCGTGCATCTCTTAGCCAGAGACTATTGGTACCCAGGCAGCAGAAGTTCCCCGCAACATTAATGGGAAAACGTTGAATATTAGCCAACATGATCCAGAGAGCATATTTAGGAATGATGCAACATGACTAGGAAATGTAAAAAATGTTGAAAGTTAAGAAGTCTCTTAATATGCTTGCCATTGGGGCAGCCCAGGTGGCTCAGCCGTTTAGTGCCGCCTTCAGCCCAGGGCATGATCCTGGAGTCCCAGGACTGAGTCCCTTGTTGGGCTTCCCTGAGTGGAGCCTGCTTCTCCCTCTCCCTCTGCCTCTGTCTCTGCCTCTCTCTCTCTATAAAAGAATATTGTAAGAAGTGGAATGATACCCACAGATCTGTGATAGGACGACTCACCATCATAAAAATATTAAGTTTTCCCAAGTTAAATTATACTTCCAATACATAACCAGTGATATGGTTAGGTGATTTGCCAATATTATTTCTAATCCAATTATGTGCACTATTCCCCTCCAACATAATCTCACCAGAAACACAAAGAGGATATTTTTGATTAGACAAGCTGATTTTAACATTCACATGGAAGAATAAACAACCAAAATTAGGGTGGAAATTTTTGAAACATAAAACATAAGGGCAATGAAGGATGAATGATTTTAACAGGTATTCGCAAATATATTATTATTTATTTGTTTTCATTATCTTTTACTCTGAATAAAATACAAGATGCTGGCAACCTCAGGTGATCATAATGTTAAACAATTACCTCTGAGGTCTTTTTTCTCAGTAAATGCCCTGATGATAGTGCTTTCTCACAGCTACCTCCCATTCAGGTTAAATAAACAATGTTTCAGAATGAGATTTTTATTTTATATTCTATTTATGTATTCATGAGAGACACACAGAGAGAGGCAGAGACATAGACAGAGGGAGAAGCAGGCTCCTCACAGGGCCCCAATGTGGGACTTCAAGAGAATACTAACAGATATTCCTTGGGCCAAAGAAAAATTTTCAGATGAGTGAAAAGTAATAGATTGGGAAGATATGTGGGCAGATCTGAATGAATACTGCTTTATGGGGTTTATTTATTTATTTAAGATTTTATGTATTTATTCATGAGAGACAGAGAGAGAAAGAGAGGAGGCTGAGACACAGGCAGCAGGCTCCATGCAGGGAGCCTGATGTGGGACTAGATCCCGGGAATCTAGGATCATGCCCTGGGCATGAAGGCAGGCGCTAAACCGCTGAGCCACCCAGCAATCTCCAACTTTGTGGGTTTAAAATGCAGAGAGAGACAACGGCACGGATGGAGCTGAAGAGTAAGTGAAATAAGCCAGGCGGAGAAAGACAAACACCATAGGATTTCACTCTTTCTTTTAAGAACCAAAACAAAGGAGCAAGGGAAATAAAAGAGACAAACAAAAGAAGAGACTCTTAACTGTAGAGAACAAACTGCTGGTTACCAGAGGGGAGGTAGCTGGAGGGATGGGGGTGATAAGGGATGAGGACTAAGAGTACACTTGTCATGATGAGCGCTAGGTGTTGTATGGAATCACTGAGTCAATGTATTGTACACTTGAAACTAATACAACACTGTATGTTAACTAACTGGAATTAAAATAAATAAATAGATAAGAATTTTAAAATATTTTATTTATTTATTTTAGTAAGAGAGAGTGGCAGGTGGGGTAGGGAGGAGCAGAGGGAGAGGGACAAGCAGATTCCCCACTGATCACTTGACCTTGAGATTATGACCTAAGCCAAAATCCAGAGTGGGTCACAGCCACTTAACTGACTAAGCCATCCAGGCACCCCATAAACAAATAAATTTTAAAAAATTAGAGATCCTTAAAATACATAAAAATGGTGCATAGAAGTCAGCATGGGAATACATGGAAGTAAGATTTTCTAAGATCTTGCTTTGCATGGGGAGATGTTGGATGTATCACATAAAATGAGGGTTTGATCAATCAAGAAGGTGTATTGAGGGTCCTCTCGAGGGTCGCTTTTACCGTGGCTCCCCGGGGGTTCTGCACAACCACAGCAGGAGGGGACCTCAATAAGAAGGCATATTGTAATCATGAATGAAACCACTAAGAGCTGCAAACAGACATAAAGCTTCCATGAGAATGAAGGTGGGGGGAGGAAACAGGAAAACAATAAATTCAGAATCAGTCAGGAAAAGAAAGAAAGGGAAACACAGACCAGGAGGGTAGGCCAAAGAGAAATCACCTAGTAAGATGACAAGTTTAAATCCAAATATATCAGTAAAGTCATAAAATGTAAGTGCTCTAAATAGGGGCACCTGGATGATCCAGTTGCTGGAGTGTGTGTCTTCAGCTTGGGGTTGTGAGTAGAGATTACTTAAAAATAAAAAAATTCTTGAAAAAAATATGTATGCACTGAATGTGTCAATATATGAGAATTGTCAGAATAGATTAAAAATAGAAAATTTGATAATATTCTGTTTACTAGAAAAATCCTCCATTTTAGTTTGCATAGAGGTAGGAAGGAAAAGGATGGGTAAAACCGTACTACACAAATAACGGCTAACAGAAATCGAGTGCAGCTAACGTAGTAGCAGGGCGACGGGCACTAAGGAGGGCATGTGATGAGGTGAGCACTGGGTGTTATCCTATATGTTGGCAAATTGAATTTAAATAAAATGAAATAAGGTAGCAACAAACAAAACAACTTAAAGACAAAACTTAAGGTGGAAAATGAAGAAGCTCACTTAATAAGTATAGTGGTAGGGTGCCTGGGAGGGCACAGTCAGTTAAGCATCTGCCTTCAGGCTCAGTTCTTGATCTCAGGGTCCTGGGATGGAGCCCCATGTGGGCTCCCTGCTCAGTGGGGAGTCTGCCTCTTATTCTCCATCTGCCTCTTCCCCAGCTTGCTCTCTCTCTCTCTCTCCAATAAATGAATAAAATCTTTTAAAAAGTATGATAATATTAAGAGATTCGATTCATTAGTAATATTTAACAATTACTGTTTAATGCGTCTCAACAAATTAAAAATTCAAAATGGCAATTGGAGAGAACCTCTAGGAGAAATTTCATTATAAACCCACAATCATGGTGGAAGATATTTAATACAGTTTTCTCAGTGACTGATAGAACCAACAGAAAAGGAATCAGCAAGGAAATTAAATATTTTTCATAGCAAATGGGGTCTAATGGGGATGCATAGAGCAACACAAACAATGACTAAAGAATGTATATTCTTTGAGGGTGGGAGGAGCAATTGAATAGGAGACTACAAGGCAGTGGGGGAAGGCTTTGGGGATAATGGAAATGTTTTCTTTCTTGACAGGAGTAGAGGGTTCTCCTCATTTTCTTTTTAATTTTTTTTTATTTATTTATGATAGTCACAGAGAGAGAGAGAGAGAGAGAGAGAGAGAGAGAGAGGCAGAGACACAGGCAGAGGGAGAAGCAGGCTCCATGCACGGGGAGCCTGATGTGGGATTCGATCCCGGGTCTCCAGGATCGCGCCCTGGGCCAAAGGCAGGCGCCAAACCGCTGCGCCACCCAGGGATCCCCTCTCCTCATTTTCATTTGAATACTTTCCTATGAGTCATATATCCAAAAATGAGGGGAGGTTAATTTTTTTTACTCTGGCAAAGCTTAGTATTTAGGGACGCAAGCTTTGTCAGTGAAACTAAAAGGGAAGAGATTATTATGAAAGTTAGGATCATGGTGACCTTTGAGAGGGATTAAGGATATTGTGATTAAGAGGGACCAGGTGTGGGGTTTCAAGGGGGTTGGTAAATTGTATTTCTTTTAGTGGATGGTAGTTCCAGGGTTCCTTTGTGATGTCTTTGTATTGTGCATATCTGTGAGATATATATATCACAAATATATCAGAGTGTATGGGTGCTCAGGACTGGAAGACAGACTTATTTTTCCATACCACAGCGGGACAGGTACAACACAGGTTCAGATTTTTAAAAATATATTTTATTTATTTATTGATAGACAAGAGAGCACACACAAGCAGGGACAGAAGGAGAGGGAGAAGCAGGCTCCCTGCAGAGCAGGGACCCTGAATCAGGGCTCCATCCCAGGACCTTGGATCCTGACCTGAGCTAAAAGCAGATGCTCAACCACTGAGCCACTCAGGTGTCCCTGGTGATACATTTAGAAAGGAGACATGAGGCACGTGACCTGAAAAATTAGGACTAGTTGATTTGTTAAGTAGCATGGAGAATTTACACAGATGAAAATGATAAAATTGCCGAAGCAACAATGGGAGAACTGGATAGTGTTGTTTGATTGCAGATTATGTGCTTTGACTGGTAATTAGAAAATGCAGATTTATATGAGCCACGTTGGTATGGGAAGGCTCCAGACACTCAGAATGGGCTTTGCATTAACTCCGTATTGTAACAGCCCAACGTGATGGTTCTTACTGGCATGCTTGTTTAACAGATGAAAAAATTGAGGCACAAAAATCATCTAAAGTTACCCAGCTGATAGGAGGAAGAGCTGGTATCTGAATCCAAGCAGCAAAGATCCAGCCTAAAAACATGACCACTAGCCATAATGCTTAGTCAATAAGTAGTGATTGGTAGTGCTTCCCAGACAGGTAGAAAGCCCAGCCATTGGCCTGAGATAAAGTGTGAATGGGACAGGAATGATTGGTGATACAGTGATTGGTGACACAAAGGTGATTTTAGAAAGAGGACCTGTGTGGTGTTGGTCATCACATGCCAGGCATTGAAAGGGTCCAGCATGTGTCCACCCACAGAACCAGTCAGAGGGTTCTGTGACAGATGTTGAAAGGGTTGTCAGATCCTGGGACAGGATTCACATCAACAGCTCTTGTCTCTCTTCTCTTCTCTTCCCCTGTGGATTAAGTTCCCAAATCCATCCCTCCACTGGTTGCTGGACAAAGCAGGCAACAACTCTTCTGCCCTCTAGATCTTTGCAAAATCCTTACTCCCAACCCCAGCCCTGGAAGAGTTCAACCATAAACCTTCCCTGAGTTTGTAAACGAGTGGCCAGACTAGTGGATAAGAAACCCATCTGGGCCAATGGCTGTGTCCTTAGCACTGTCAACTATCAGGCTGTCTGCTTCTGCTGTCTTAGTTTCCTCACCTGTAGTTTGGAACTCATTTTACTTTATTGGGTTTTGCTGTTTCTCCAGAGTTCTATTTGCAGCCTCTGAAGCCATCTCTTAACAGCTGCAGCTAGCTGAGCTACTCCAAGTCCATTTGCGTTATCCAGATACACAGAACCAATAAGCGATATATATCTAGGCCTAGATTTAGGGAGATAAATGTAACAGAAAATTTATTATGAGGAATTTGGTTCACACAATCATGGAGGCCAAAAAAGTCCCACAGTCCTCTCTGCCAGCTGGAAACCCAGGAAAGCCAGTGGTGTAATTCAGTCTGAATTTGAAGGCCTAAGAACTAGGGGAGACAGGATATGAACCCCAGTCTAAGAGCAGGAGAAGGGGATCCCTGGGTGGCTCAGCGATTTGGTGCCTGCCTTCGGCCCAGGGCATGATCCTGAAGTCTTGGGATCGAGTCCCACATCAGGCTTCCTGCATGGAGCCTGCTTATCCCTCTGCCTGTGTCTCTGCCTCTCTGTGTGTGTGTCTCTCATGAATAAATAAATAAAATCTTAAAAAAAGAGAAGATGAGATGAGATGTTCCGTCTCAAGTAGTGAGGAAGGAGAAAAGAGGACACTCCTTCCTTCCTCCTCCTTGTGTTACATTCAGGGCCTCGTTGGATTGGATAATGCTCACCTACACTGGGGAAGATAATGTACTTTACTAAGTCACCCATTCAAATGCAAATCTCATTCAGAAACACCCTCACAGGTCCAACCAGAAATAACACTGAATCTGGGCATCCCATGGCCAGTCAAGGTGACACAGATAATTAATCGTCATAGCGAGTAAGGTGACATCACCAAACATTGCATAACATGCATAACACCAACCACTGCATAACCATTGTTCATACAGTGAAGCATCACAACTATCCCCAGCCCCTGATGAATACGGGAAGGATAGTGCTAGCAAGAGAGTGTCCTTCCCAGGGCCAGCGTGCACGGTGAGTGTGAAGTCCAGCTAATGTGACCCAGTGGCTATGGTGTCCACCTGCCATGATAAAGTATAGGGAGTTGAACATTCAAGGTAGTCAAGCCCAGAGGAGCTGCACCCCTTAGCTTGTACAGCTTATAAATTGAGAAGAGCTGCAAAAATTACTCAGCAGATAGCCTCCCGAAAAGAAGTGGACTTTCAATCTCACTTTCAATAATTGTGAAATTTAGTGGCCTTTGCAGCAAAGATAGGAAGTCCCTTTATGGTTCATCCTATAGCAGCAGAAGATATAATTTTTCTTGCGATTGGGGGAGGGAACATAAAATCAGGGAAGGAATCAGAGAACTGAGTTATGTCTTGGCCCTAAAGAGATGGCAAAAACTGTGGAAGGAGCCTCGGTGTCCATCGAAAGATGAATGGAGGGATCCCTGGGTGGCGCAGCGGTTTAGCGCCTGCCTTTGGCCCAGGGCGCGATCCTGGAGACCCGGGATCGAATCCCACGTCGGGCTCCCAGTGCATGGAGCCTGCTTCTCCCTCTGCCTATGTCTCTGCCTCTCTCTCTCTCTCTCTCTGTGTGAATATCATAAATAAATAAATAAAATTAAAAAAATTAAAAAAAAAAAAGAAAGATGAATGGATAAAGAAGATGTGGTATATATACAATGGAATATTACTCAGCCATTAGAAATGACAAACACCCACCATTTGCTTCAACGTGGATGGACCTGGAGGGTATTATGCTGAGTGAAATAAGTCAATCGGAGAAGAACAAATATTATATGGTCTCATTCATTTGGAGAATATAAAAATTAGTGAAAGGGAATAAAGGGAAAGGAGAGAAAATGAGTGAAAGTATCAGTGAGGGTGACAGAACATGAGAGACACCTAACTCTGGGAAATGAACAAGGGGTAGTGGAAGGGGAGGTGGGCGGGGGGTTGAGGTGACTGGGTGATGGGCACTGAGGGGGGAGCTTGGTGGGATGAGCACTGGGTGTTATGCTATATGTTGGCAAATTGAACTCCAATAAAAATAAATAAATAAATAAAAAGAGATGGCATGATTTTCACAGAGGGAAAGGGCAGAAAGGATATGAAAATCCTGAAAAGGGTGGTTGGGAGTTTGAATTTATTGCTGGGATGAATCATAGGAGGCTCCTGTGAGTTACCTTGTTGTCAGTTTTCCCTTGACTTTCTCCGGATTTCTGCAGCCTTCACTGACTTTGCCAAAATTCCAGGTGCAAACCTTGGGTCCTTCACACTGTGCCCAGCCTGGTACTGTCTGATCCCAAAGCCCACATGATGTCCCTGCCTCTCTGCTCTGATGTTTCTTCATGTCCATATCTAATAGAAAAGAAGAACTCACATTGACCTCTAGGGATGGGAAGAGTAAAGCATGGAAGGCTTCCTGGAGGAGGGTGCAATTGAGATAGACTGGAATAAAATCTGTTAGGGAGATTTCCAAAGTCTGAGATGTCTAGAACTAAAGGAAAAGGCATGTGCATAAGACTAAATGCAGGAGTTAGGCATTGAGGGCTGGACAGAGATGTAGAAAGACACTAATATGAGCAAAGATTGGAGTAATTTAGCTGGACCTGGAGATATGGCGGTTTCTACTCATAGACCGGAGGAGAGTGGACAGGCTGCTGTCAATCATTGCAGGCTCTCCAATGGTGACGTTTGAGGGCGGGGCCATGGAAAGGAGGTTAAAACAGCTCTGTCACGTGACCAAGTGCTTTCAAATCTGGATTGTACAGTGCAGCTTCCGTAGACCGTTCCAGTCAGTGCTGACGGAAAATGGCGGTTGCTTTTTCTCCGATCTCAAAAAATGTAAGTTTAATTTACTTTATTTCATACTTGGCTGTTTGTATGTGTGATTTTGAGAGAAGCGGGTAGATGGTGGGTCCTAATATACTTTGACAGATGTGTCTTTTGGGCTTCTCAATTGACGACAAGAGAAGGCCCATTAGCGGCCTCCGGTCGAAATGTTACCATTTACCTAACAACATGCTGGCCGCCAGGGAGCTGATTTTGCTTTTGATTATCCAGTGTTGTGGGATGGATATTGTCACCGGGAATTGTTGAAATCTTGGTCTTAGCCATTTTAATGAAGTATCTTAGTGACAGAATTTGTTACTTCCGATCTGAAAAAAAGGGAAAGTAAGGCACTAAGGAGCATGTGTGTGATTCGGATGGCTGATGCTTGCCTTTGAAAAGCACGGTTGAAAAAAAAGCGCAGTTTTGGTTTTCATTTAACAACATGACTGTTTAATATCATTTGCTTCAAAATTGGAATGGTCTTCTTCATATGTTGCCTTAAAAGGGGAAACAATCCTGATAACGTGAAATGAGTAAACATCCACAAGGGTGGCTCAGGGATTGTTCACTGACCAATGGGAATTTTCTTCAGGCATCATTGAACATTGCATTTTTATGTAATTGTGTATTTAATATCATGGTATTCAGCCGAGGGTTGTCCAGAAGCTTTTTCGTGTGTTTTCCATTAAAAAAAAAAAAGTGTCATGTTATTTACAAGTTTCGAATAAGAAAAAAAGCAGTCTGGTTGGCAAGACCTTGTTGCTTTAAATCCCTGATGGGAATCATGCCTGCCTGGGTCCTGGTTCTTATTTTATTTTATAATATAACAGCGGTGGGTTTTTTTCCCCCCTATGATTCGCAACGTTGCAGTATTTGAGTTTATTTAATTTCTATTTTGGCTGTGTTTCAGAAATATTCTCCAAATGAAAGTATTCTCAGTGTGCATTTTTGGAAATAAACTGTCCAGCTGGACTTTAAAAGTTTTACACTCTGAATGTCCCTTAGCCGCTCTTGTTAGCTAACGCTGAGCACTGTGTTGGCGTTTAAGTTTACATGTTCATCTTAATGCATTCAATTGGATTTTGATCCCAGTGTTTCTCATATATTTCCTTTAAATGGTTTGGTGTAAATTTCAATTTACAGGGGAGTAATTTAACGTCTGATTGAGTGCCTTAAGTTTATAATATAAACTTTAATGTTTGACATAATTTATTTTGTTAAATTCTGGTCTTGTTCTATATTGATAAATTCTCTGAAAAATAAACGTTTTGGCGGGGGGCGGGTGCGGGTGCGGGTGCGGGGGCTGGCTTGCTCAGTGGGTAGAGCCTGCAACTCTTGATTTCCGGGTTGGGAGTTGGGGCCTCACATTAGGTATACAGATTACTTAAAAATAAAATCTTAAACAATATTAATAAACGTTTTGAGATACTTTAAAGTTACAGTGCAGTAATTGTAATCAGTTGGTTAAGTCTTTGACGTTTTATGACAATAAATGCTTTTAACCATCTGATGCCTGCCGTTAGTAGAGTTTGGGATTGTGTTTTACAGAAGAATTGTGTCTGGTATCACTTTATTCTATTAAATGTTGGTTCATAAGCTTTGTGTTAAAACTTTTTCACTTACAAATGAGAAAAAGTGTTTTAATTTTGTGCTTCTTGCTTTACGACAGTTACTGGCTGCCGGCGGTCCGGTAGCCCAACTTTTCATTTTACCATTAAAATGTTTCATTTTATTTTGCCATTAAAATGTGTGAAAAAAACCGAGTCCTGTGTCTTTTATTTCATAGTTGTACTTAAGATAAAGTTTTTGTTTTAAATGTAAAAAATTAACAGACATTGACTCTCTGGGCGGTTGTTGTTTTACGACAGTGAATTCCCGGAAGTGCCTGTCACCGGCCATTGAATTCCGGGAAGTGCCTGTCACCGGCCGTTGCCAGAGGTCGTTGAGTTCCTTCTGGGGTTCTATTTCTCACAATAATTGACGTTGATTATCAACTTTATGAGGTTCAGTAGTGTTCTTTAGTGCATTTCCTTTGAAAATCGTGGAGCATTTTCATTTACTAAGAAGGAAATTCATCCCCAGAATGAGTGCTCTCTGTTCTCTAGAAGGGAATGGCCCTTGCTGGTCATCCTGCACACTTTTGAAAATTATTTTAGAACTGTAATTGTGGGAAAAAAAAAGAACTGTAATTGTGCATGTGACATATTGTTATTTCTTTAAATGATGGCTTATGTGCTCCTTCCCAGGTGTTCTCCCATAGGAAAAAAAATTACTTATGTAATTTCTGTTTACAAATAAGGACACACTGGTTTATGTCCTGAACAGTTTGGCCCAGGACAACTCCAATCCTCCTTGTTTGAGGTCCTGGGCTAGACTGGATTTGCTAGTCTCCTTTCCTCCTACCCCACCCCAAACACAGAGGTCCCTGCCTCTTCAGCCACAAGAGCTGACTGTGCCTTAATGCCTCTAGTGCTAGCATATTGGCTTAAGAAATAGTCAGTGCCAGTCTATTTATGTGTGACACCTAATGTGTATTCAAGGGGAGAATTAAAGGAAAGCTGTTGCTTTGCTCAAAACCCTAATCACTAAGAGTAACCTGATACTTGGTATTAAGTAAGAAAGTTACTTCCTTTTGATAATGTGTGATAGTTGAGTTTGCCTTATTAGCCTTTTTGCTGGTCAGTTCTTGATACTGACTTGAATTATGCATATTATCTCCTGTGGAAATGATTTAATGTCTCATATTGGTGGAACACTATAGATCTCTAAATGTACCTTGATTACCTTTAGACATGTGAAAGATTCATTGCTGGTATTTGGGTTTTACTTTATCTGTCCTTGTTACTGAATCAAACCACAGATAGAAAAAATGGAATTTTGAGACCCTCCCCCTTCTAGCAAATAACTGATGATACTTCTCAATATAATACTGAGTAATTCCCCTATGATGTTTGATTAAAGCAGGATGAACTATGGTTCATTTTGAGGGGAAAATCAGGCCTCTAAAGCAGCAGTCTTATCTTGTGGTTTGATTCATGCAGTTCCTCTCTTACATTATCTTTCACTCTTTTGGCCTACTTCACACAGGCTGCATGATTGGGTACTCTGGCCCCACCAACCACTTTCAGAAATTCCTCTGGATAAGGGAAAGTGGAAGTTTGCCCCATCCACTCATCTTATGAGTTTCCAAGTTACCTAATTTTCCTGCAGTGGTGCTAAGCTGGCCTCCCACAGGTAAGTCTCTTTGTAGATTTGTACAATCACCACTTCCTTTAGGATCTGTGATGCAATCTGGTCAGCCTATAGGCCTGTAATGCGAGGAGAGGACCTAGACCTAGTAATCCAGAGTAGCCATGCAGGTAAGTACAAACTTATGTTGTTGTGTTGAGGCCACAGGTGTTGAGTGGAGAATAGCACCTGTCTCCTCTGGATTGTATCATTGTTTAAGATGTTGTTGATATGCCTTCTATGAGTCTCTAGATAGGAACTTTAAACAGTGGCAGGATCAGTTTCTAGGCACTACTTATTAACTCAGTGGTAGGTAATATGTAGGTTAATACTTCTTTAAGTATTTGCCCTTCCATACCCTGTTAGCTATTTTGAGGTGGAGGAGGCTTGCAGATGTTGCTCATTTGCTTTGTAGATGTTGCTGAGACCACCCATTGTGTTTCATTCACAATAAATTTCTAGTATCTGAGTCTGAAAGACCCTTGGCTCTTTCTTGCTCTTATCTTTGAGCCTCAGCTTCCACATTTGCACAATGGAAGTCACACCTTGCTATCAGGGATGTTGTGAAGATCAAGAGTGATAATCGTTAGTAAGCGTTCAGCACACAGGAGGTACCAAAGGAATTAGAATACATTTTCAGAATCCATATATTGGAGCAGAACATTATAGCTTGGTTTAGCTCCTCTCCCTCTCCCTACCTGTCCAGACCCCACTTCCACTTCATTTCTTAGATTTTTTTCCATAGTTTCAGTTAAGTGTTTGTTTCCTTTCACAGGGCCAGCAAGTATCCTCAGAGAGTATTGAGCATCTCTTTGGAAATCAACCTCTTTAATTCTGCTATGATGCCAGGAGGTTGCTGGGCAACACAGACTTTACCTTGCTCTGAGCTGCTGTCTTTTCTGGCTCACGTGGACATCTTACATTGAAGCTGATGTGGCTCAGCATCAAGTTGGGGCTACAGGGTGCTTGTTAACTGGCAGTGCCAAAAAGTTATCTTTTTCCTTCCCTGTATAAAATTACTTCTTTCTGGGCAGTGGTTCATTTGTTGAAAGTCAGGTGAAGACTTTTGACAGTTGAGTGCGAGAGTGTTAAATACAAATATGAATTACTCTTGGCTTATTGACTTAAAATAAGTCAAAATAAGTTAAAAATAAGTCACATGTTGAGGATTCCAAGAGAGTAACTCTAATTGGTTGCATTCTCAAAACCAGGACCCTCAGGGAAAGAGAAAATGACCCTTCTCAGAATTTAAGGGAGGATCTAACTTGGTGGTTCTTTCCCAGGAGCCCATATTATTTGCCTCATGAGGCCTGTACTCAGTAGATGTCTATTTAGCAGCAGGAATGTTAATGTGCTGTAAATTCTTAGTGTAAAGTATTCCATGTCAAGTTTGTGTTTGCCTTAAGTGTTTTTTTCATTCCTCTGGTTTATGTGGGTGATGGAAAGAGGATGAATATTGAACACTTTAAGGAACAACCTTTGAAATGGAGTATATTCATTGTTACATTGGTTCCCTGTTACATGCAAACTTTTTGATGGCTCCATAATATTTTATTGTATAAATGCACCACATTTTTGTTATCCATTTATCTTGTTGATGGATGCTTAGGTTGCTTCCATGTCCTAACTATTGTGAATAATGCTGCAATGAACTCTGGGATGTAGATATCTCTTTGGGATAGTGGCTTCATTTCCTTTATATAAATATCCAGATCTGGGATTGCTGGATCATATGGTAGTTCTATTTTTAATTGTGTGAGCAGCCACCATACTGTTTTCCATAGTGGCTCTACTGATTTATGTGGGTGAACACATTTTTAACTAAATGGTTTTCATGGTTGGTGCTCCAGCCACTTCTGATTGTCTGTTCTTTTAAGGAGAAGAACTGTAGGGGTTAGGGGCTCAAAAAGGGGAAGGGACTCTCTGATCAGGAGAGCTGGAATGACTGACTAGATGTGGTCCTTCCTTCGGGTGCCTAAAACCTAGAGATGGGGAGAGGGCTGGGAAGAGAGAGGCCCTCCCTCTGTAGAGCTGCTCTCAGAGGACAGGGGGATATGGGTCCCCAGTGTGAAAGGTGTATTGGACTTTGTGTTCAACAGTGTCTTCTGCCCACTTCCCCATCCCTGGCACTACTTGGGATTGGCATAGCTGAAGGACAGAAGACAACAGTGCACATTGTTGAATGTCACATGAGAACATATGACCCTCTGGCAAAGATAGAATTTTTATGATAGAATTTCCTTATTTTTCCACCTTCCCTGAGAATTTTGGACTCTGCTGAGGAAGGCTTTGTTGTTTCTCCCTCATTATGTGCATTGCTTTAGCCTTTGAAAAGTGGCTCAAGGAATGGTGGCCCTTCCCCCATACTGTCTTCCAGAACAGTACTCTGAGGGAGTCTTTTTAGAGGCAACTGCTGTTGTTTCTGGTGACTAATTGTGTGTGGTTGATTTGACTGCTCAGTATTTCAAATTGATAGTGACCTGTGTTGCCAGGGAGAGACTAATGAAGGTGAACTGATGTTGCTGGTATGTTTTTCTAATACACAGGCCAGACACTTCTTCCCTCGACATGCCCATGGCTCAAATGCCTTGTTAAACTCCTACAGGAAGTGCATACTGGCAATGGCAGCATCTGGGGCTTGGGAAATATTGGGTCACAGGGAAAACATTGTCTATGGGCAGTTGTTAGGCTTCTGTGCTCTGACACAAAGGTGCTGAACAAATGAGGTCTACTATGCAGAGCAATGGCATATTTGGGATCAATAGGAATCCTGATTTTGCATATGGGAATGTGGTTGGAATTCTGTCCAAGCATTTTCTTGTTAACTTCCTACACTCTTCTGCTGACTAAACTCTGCACATTGGTGGGAAGACAAGAAGAGCGCATGGTTTCTGTCAGTGGACTGGACATGATACTGGAGACACTGCTTTAAGGGGATTTTGTTTCCAGTCAAGGAAACAAAGTGCTGTAAGCACAACAGTAAAGGATTCATGCATCTGTGTGTTGTACTGAGGCTACCAAATACCAAAGGGGTGAAAGCAGAAGGGGGAGTTGGAATTTGAGTTGGGGGTACTCTAGTTTCCCCATTGCAGCTTCTTGGTCACTTGATCAGTGAAATATGGGGTCCAGCAGGGCTATGAGTGCTCTCTAAGAGGGTAAGGAAACTTTACAGTGGTGGGGGACAAGGGACTTGGTGTGGAAGTTGTGGTGGGCACTGTAGATTCAGGAGTGTGTCTCCTGCATTTCTCTATTCTCCCATACTCCCTTTGGGTCAGCATAGCTGGGGGACAGGAGACCACTGATGGATACACTATGAGAAACTATGACTGTCTTGTATAGTTGAGACGTTCGTTAGAATGACAGAGGATTATTCTCCACTTTCCAAGTGATGGTTTTGCTTACTGGTGTGGGTTCTGCTGTCTCATTTTAATTCTGTGTTACCGTAGGCCTATGAACAAAGGCATCTGCAGCCCCTCACCTGCTATCTTATTGCATGTCACAATAATCTGAGGCCTCCTTCTGAGGAGGAGCTTCTGTTGCTTACAGTGATGTTGTTGTCCAGAGACATTCTTTGTTGCCTCTTGGGCACTACCTTGTGGTGTTCATTCCCCTTTCTGTTTTTCTCAAGGGGGTAACTGAGTTCTCGGGCTTCAGCTGCCTAAATTGTCCCACCCCCTTTACCTAGTTCTTGGGCCCTGCAGGGCCCTTGGGGAAGTTTCTGAGTTGCAAAATTGGCAAGAGGCTTATCTAACTTTTTAAAAAGGTTTGCCTACCATGCACCATGCAAAGAGACAGGGAACTCAGATTTACAAGTTTTATGAATAAGGAGGTCCTCTCCCTCCTTTTGACGGGGATAATTTAACTTTAATTCTTATTTTATTTGCCTTTACAACATGCTACCAGGAGATACCAGGTCCCCTGGGTATTTGTGTGCCCCCCCCCCCCCCCGGACTGGTGAGTCCTGAGTACTGGCCAAAGTTAGGCCCGTGCAGAGAACTCCCTCTAGAGCATCTTGTGCCAGAAGCACCACCTGAGAGATGGTTAATGAGTGTGAGCAACTGTTTGTCCTTTCTCCTGCTTATGCTTATGCTCTTAGCCTTGCCTTTGTTGTTTGGAAGAGCTCTCTGTGACCCACAGAGCCCACTGCAATGAGGATTGGAACTACAAACCTCATTTGGAGACGGTTTGACTAGATAGGCTGCCCTCAGGGGTCCATTGGCAATTTGAGCTGTACTTCCCAGCAGCTCATAACTTCCCTTTCTGAAGTGTACTGGTGGGCCGGAGGGGTCATTTGCCTACCTCGTGAAACAGAGGACCTGACAGAATACTTGTTAGGAGGGGAGAACTCGGGGCCTGTGTTAGGGATAGTTAGTGTGCAGGCCTCTCAACCGGGTGGGAATGGCATGGAAAACGTGTATACCCTTAGAAAGCTTAAGCAATGGCCTCTGGGCCCCTCTGGATTTGAGTTTACCCCTCTCTGTCCATTGTGCTGTCTCAGGAGTGCGGTCTATGGATTAGATGGCAGCCTGCAGCATTTGAGATTCGGGTGGGGCTTCTGAGCTTCCCTTGTCTTTTCTTATTCCTATACAGACCCTACTGTACTGCTTCTTATCAGTTTCAGAAAAGAACAGCAGTGGGCTGTATTCAGTTACTCATGAGGAGATTCACTGATTGCCTCGATTTCCCCCATCAGACAGCAGCTTTACAGAATGCTAAAGGACTGTCATAGACGCCACTCTGCTCTCTGCTCAAAGACTACAGGTGGTACCAGTGGGGGTGCTGACACACTTACAATAAAATAAAATAAAACCCCTCCCATGATTACAGATGAGTGCTCCCTTCAAATGTTATTAGATTTGTAAACTGAAAGGGAAGGAAGTTTCTGTGCAGGGAAATGGGAAAATACTGCTTCTTTATTATTGTTTTGCCTTGATTGTTCCATTTCCATGTGGCATTTGCCCTGGCTATGTATAAGGGTAACCTTTAGTCCATAGGATTTTAAATGTCACTGAATTATAGCCGTTCTACTGAAGCCATGAACTTCACCTGGAGGACTTGGACTCAAGGAGTGGCCCTGTGACAACAGCTATTTGTCATATAACCAGAAATTGGACTTTGGGTTAATGTGATTTTGGGATTGGCGTGGATTGGGGGTTGTTTTCATTGTTTAAAATTGTGATTTTGTGCTTATGCAAGAAATCTTTCAAAATATTTTGTATATGAGAACATGTAAAAATGTGTATGTGTACTGTATTTGTATTCTACAGGGTGGAGGGCCATAGTCTCTGGCCATTTGGTCTCACCAGTAGGTACTTTTCTTTGAGCCTGTTCCCCAGTCTGAGTTCCCTAACCATATCTATGTGGTTTTATACTTTTCAGCCTATCATAGTTGAGCCAGTGATACTTTTGTTATATTTAGAGTTTGGGACTAGGCCCCAATAATGAGGATAACTTGGGGGTGCCTGTCTGGCTCAGTCGGTAGAACATGTGACTCTTGATCTCAGGGTTATTAAGTTCAAGCCCCACATTGGGTGTAGAGATTACTTTAAAAAACCTTTTGAAAGGGCAGCCCTGGTGGCCCAGTGGTTTAGCGCTGGCTGAGGCTGCCCAGGGCGTGATCCTGGAGACCGGGGATCGAGTTCCGCATCGGGCTCCCTGCATGGAGCCTGCTTCTCCCTCTGCCTGTGTCTCTGCCTCTCTGTGTCTCTCATGAATAAATAAAATCTTTAAAACAAACTTTTAAAAAAAAAGAAGGGATAATTCCCTCAAAAGGCTCATTAGTATTCTTTCACTGCAGAGAATATAATTTAGAAGATATACTGTTGAGTTCCCCTGAGCTATATCTTCATTTCTGTCTTTAAAATGAGTTTGTGGGGACCCCTGGGTGGCTCAGCTGTTGAGCGTTTGCCTTTGGCTCAGGACGTGATCCTGGATTCCCCAGATGGAGTCCCACATCAGGCTCCCTGCATGGAGCCTGCTTCTCCTCCCTCTGCCTATGTCTCTGCCTCTCTGTGTGTGTCTCTCATGAATAAATAAAGTCTTTAAAAAATAAAAAAAATAAAATGGGTCTGTTGCTCAAGTTTCTTACATTTTGTAAAATACTTGTGTTCTAATAAAATCTATTTGCTTTAGAAAATCTCATTTGTAGTTTTTTCTTATTCACAATTAACACCAGGATGATCACAGAAGCTATAGCTCTACCATGTGCATCATCACCTGAACTGGGGAAGAGCTCTGAACTATAGAATCTGACACATTAACAGCAGGGTGTGGCAAGGGAATGAGGTCTCTGAGAGTCGGGATTAAAAAGTTCCCTCTCTTTGTAAAGCTCTACCCTTTGTTTACAAAAGTACTCACCTGAAGTTATTAAACAATCCAATAGCTCCCTAGGAAAAGTGGTCCTTTTAGCACTTTCTACAGGCCACAGACACATATTTGGGGATTGGGGAAGTGATGGGGGATTTTCCTGGTCCTCCCAAGGGTAAGGCAGAGGTACAATGACCAGCATGATTATACAGATCAGTCCAGAAATCAGTAGGATCAAAACTAGAAGCAGCAAGTCCTCAGTAATTCACCAGTGATGTCAGCATTAGAATCTTGGTCCCTTATATCTGAGGCATCTTTCATTACAACATTCTACTAGGTTTAATAAAGGCTTAGTAACAGCAGAACTAAATTAGTTAGGTGGGTAGAAGATGTTTTTTGAAAGTTTGTTCCATAAACATATCAATACAGTTTCCAGTGCTTGTTTAAAATTTCCAGTTAACTAAAATTACATGTCTCCCCCACAGCATTCAATGGTTTAAACATCTCAGCAGGGGTGCTTGGCTGATTTCAGGGTTGAATTTGAGCCCCACATTGGGTTGTAGAGATTACTTAAATCTTTACCAAAATATCCCAACGAATAGCTTTATCATTACTGTGGTAAAACGTCCCAAGGGAAAGGAGAGCAAGCCTGTGGCAGTATGTTCTGTCTGTAAATATATGAGATGACTGGGCATCAGCAGCTCTGTTCTTGGTGTCCAGTCCAGAGGGGCCCCAGTTGCAGTGTCTCATTTTCCTCCTGCTTGAGAGGTTCATCAGTACCCAGAGTTTAAATCACTTCTCTTTTTCTCAAACTACAGCTGGAACTTTATATCCCTTTTATTATCCTCTCGTATTACAGAATGTGTCTCACATGAGGCTGTGACCCATTCCCTGTTGGGCCTATTTTAGGTCGGCGGGTATGATTTTACCCGAGGTATTTACTTATAGTCCTTACCAAACACCACTAAATGGCATTACTTTCCATCATTGCATTCCTAGGCCTCTATAGAGGTGCATTCTTCCGGGGGCGGGGTCCGGGTCAGGGCCAGGGCAAGCAGGGCCATGGGCAGTACCTGACGTCTGCGCAGGCTCTGCCCACAAGGCCGCTAGTGGGAAGAAGGCGGGGGAGGGCCTAACGTTAGAGAGAGGAGGCTGGGTGGAATTCGAGGAGTGAGGCCTAGGGTCCCCGGAACTGACTGCTGGTGACGGAAGGGGCCGGGGGCGGAGCCCGCTATGTTTGGAGAGGGGAAGTTCCCAAAGTTTTGGAGTTGAGAGGTCGGCCTGGTGCACACCTTTTCTGCGGGCCTCTCATCCTTTTGAGTTCCTCAGCGGACCCTACGTCTCTGGACGCCCCTTGCGCGAGGTTCTGTGGACACATTTTCCTGCTTACTCATGCATCTCTCAGGCAGAGGTACTGGCATCCAGGCTGCAGATGTTGCTTGCAACATTAATGAGAAAACCCCAAATATTAGCCAACATAATCCGGAGCAGCATAGTCAAAGAGTGATGCACTATGATGAGGGAATATAAGGAGAATTAGATTTTAAGAAGTTCCTTTTTTTTTAATTTTTATTTATTTATGATAGTCGCACAGAGAGAGAGAGAGAGGCAGAGACATAGGCAGAGGGAGAAGCAGGCTCCATGCACCGGGAGCCCGACGTGGGATTTGATCCCGGGTCTCGAGGATCGCGCCCTAGGCCAAAGGCAGGCGCTAAACCGCTGCGCCACCCAGGGATCCCGGAGAATTAGATTTTAAGGGATCGCTTAATTTGCTATAATGAGAGTCCCAAGGAAGCTCATCATATGGTCATCTCCACAAATGTTGAAAAGAGAAAAACAAGGGATCATATGATTTTATGAGAGGCATGTGCTTTAGTCTATGACCAACACCACAACGTTGAATTACCACTCTGAGTATGACATTACCTTCTCTAATATCATAATCACATGTATGCATGTAACTCATCATTTAGTTAGGGCTATGACACTACAGTGTCTTTTGTAAATCGTGGTTTTTTTATGAAATAATGCTGCAGATCACCCCTTCCTGCATGCTCACAACAACTTGGCTCAAACATGATGTGGCCCCCGACATTCCAATTTAAAATATGTAATCGAATAAAGGGTTTGGAGTTGGAATTTTAAGTAGAAATCTTTTTTTCTATTAAGATTTTATTTATTTATTCATGAGAGACACATGGGGCGGGGTGGGCAGAGATACAGGCAGAGGCAGAAGCAGGCTCCATGCAGGGAGCCTGATGTGGGACTGGATCCCAGGACTCCAGGATTACCCCCGGGGCCAAAGGCAGGCGCCCAACTGCTGAGCCACCCAAGGTTCCCCTTAAGTAGAACTCTTACTAAGTTTATAGATGGCTTATATATTGGAACATTTATTTATTTTTATTCTTTTAAATATTTATTTATTCATGAGAGACACAGACAGAGAGAGAGGCAGAGACATAGGCGGAGGGAGAAGCAGGCTCCTCACAGGGAGCCTGATGTGGGACTCAATCCTGGATCCCAAGATCATGACCTGAGTTGAAGGCAGGCGCCCAACTGCTGAGCCACCCAGGCATCTCTATATTGGAACATTTAAAGGAAACTTAGTTTCACTGATTTTATAGTTTTACTTTTATTTTATTTTATTTTTTAAATTTTTATTTATTTATTCATGAGAGACATAGAGAGGGACTGAGACAGGCAGAGGGAGAAGCAGGCTTCATGCAGGAAGCCTGATCTGGGACTTGATCCTGGGACCCCGGGATCATGCCCTGAGCCAAAGGCAGATGCTCAGCCGCTGAGCCACCCAGGCTTCCCCTATAGTTTTACTTTTAAAAATAATTTTTTTTTTTTGTATTTGTGAAGGTTCTATTCAAGGCTTTGTTTTTCTTTTTTCTTTTTTTCTTTTTTTTTTTCAAGGCTTTGTTTTTCCCTCCCAAACCTGCTCTTCTTCCATCTTCCCTTCCTTGGTAAAGGGTAATTCTTTCCTTTCTATTGCTCAAGTCAAACCCCTTGGTGTCTTCCTCGACTCTGTTTCTTTCATGCCCCCACATTAACTTCATCAGCAAATCCTCAGCTCTGCCTTCAACCTACAACCAGAATCTGACCACTTCATTGCACCTCCACTGTTACTACCCTTGTCCATACTGCCTTTACCACTCTCCTGGATCAATAATCTAACAGCCTCCTAATTAGTCTCTCTGCTTCTTCTCTTGCTCTACAAAGTCCGTTCTTGAGCACCTTTTTCCTTTAACATCTATACACATTTATCTGTGAGGCAGAGAATTCAAGGTTCCAATTGCTGGGTAACAAGGGATGCTTATGTTTAGCTCAGTAGATACTGCTGAACAGGTTTCCTCATTTGTTGTGCTAATTAACACTCCCATCAGCAGTTTAACTTCACAGTAAAGGCAAGGACAGCAATTGTGCAAGAGAGGAAAACACGGCCACAATCCCACGTTTTCAGTGCATCAGTGTATTCATTTTTTCTGTCATTTTCATTTGGGACGTGCTTTATTTGTGCCATTAGGATGGCACAGTGGCATCGAGATGATGTTTATGTAGCCATTGGTGGTAGACCATGAGGCTTCAGTGGGATGTGACCCTGAGCACAAGCCCACAGAACAGAATAGACCAGATCCTGTGGGCCAAGATGGGTAGGACAGCCTCTCCTAGGATGTGAGGGTCAAGGCTGTGTTTCAGGCAGGGCAGAGCCTGGGCTGACCACCATGCCTACTCTTTCCTCACTTTTCTTCCCCTCAGCCCTGCCTATTCACACATGTGTTTATAAAATGAGTTCTGGTGAGATAAAACCTTCAGGATGGCTTTGACAAACAGCAAGAATCCAGAAAAATGACAATAGGCAGCCTGGAAGATGGAGCGAGCCCAGCCCTAGCTCTGCATCTCACCACCCTGAGGAGGGCTTGTGGACTGTTTATATGAAGATTGGGTTCAGAGTCTTCTCTCTGCCCTCTTAGAACACTGAGTCACTGCTCAACTGCCAGCAATATGGGGCCTTACAGAGCACAGGGCCAAGAATCATTGGTCCTTTGTGTCAGATCCAGATAGCAAGTTAGTATTTTTCCAGGGTAGCTTTAGACTCTGGATTGAAGGTGAACATGCTTAGCCTGGCCTCGTGCTCAGTAGCTTTGGTTAAAGTATGGCTCAGTTGTCTATTTATTTCATAGTTCCCAAGAGATTTAGGCTCCCAGGCTCCTTGACATGGAGGTCTCAGGGATCCAGAAGAACAAGAATGGAAGTTTCAGAGTCTCCATGATGAGGCTCTGAAATCCCACAGTGTCCCTTCCACTGCCTTATATTTAGTTCAAGCAAGTCACAGGCCAGCCCAGGTTCAAGAGGGTGGAGATAGGGATCCCTGGGTGGCGCAGCGGTTTGGCGCCTGCCTTTGGCCCAGGGCGCGATCCTGGAGACCCGGGATCGAATCCCACGTCGGGCTCCCGGTGCATGGAGCCTGCTTCTCCCTCTGCCTGTGTCTCTGCCTCTCTCTCTCTCTCTGTGTGACTATCATAAATAAATAAAAAAAATTTAAAAAAAAAGAGGGTGGAGATATAGGCTCCACTTCCTAATGGAAGGAGTGGCAAAATCCCAGAACAAAGCGCTGTGCATCCAGGGCTGGGAGGTATTGCTATGGCCTTTGCAGCTGTGGCCTAACACAGCCTATGCATGGAAATATGAGCTAATACCTAAAGCAGAGTCTCAAAAACAGAACATAGACTCATAAGAGGACATGAGCTAATATATAAGGACAACGTCTATGTGTGGGATATGAATCTCTTCTAACCTAATAATGGTGAATATTGAATCCAAAACTGGGCATAAAGGAACCATCTGTGAGTTTACAAGGAGTTGGAATTTCAACTCAGCCTTCCCTCTTGTACCCAAAGAGAGAGGAAAAAAATAAAGAGAATCTCCTGTCTACCTCCAGGAGAGTAGAAGAAAATAAATATCTAGCCCACATCTTGAATGTTGTGCAAAGTTCAGATGCAGGAATACAGTTTTACCGATCCCAGACAGTGGGATCGGTAAAACTTTTTGCTTTGTGATAATAAATAAGGCATGGCATGGATCCATCTAGGTTAGGAGTGAGAATGTGTTATGTGATGTAGGAAAGATGTTAGGATTTGAAGCTGACAGCCAAGAAAGAATTCTTGAGATATTCTTGGTGCAAAAAAGGTGATTTTATTAAAGCATGGGGACAGGGGCGCCTGGATGGCTCAGAAGTTGAGTATCTGCCTTTGGCTCAGGGCATGATCCTGGAGTACCCAGATCCAGTCCCATGTAAACCTTCTTGCATGGATCCTGCTTCTCCTCCCTCTGCCCGTGTCTCTGCTTCTCTTTCTCTCATGAATAAGTAAATAAAATCTTTTAAAAGTAAATAAATAAAGCATGGGGACAGGACCCGGGGATAGAAAGAGCTGCACTGGGATCATGAGGAGTGGCCCATTGTATACTTTCAAGTTGGGAGGGGGTTAGGGAGAGTGTAAGTCTCAGGAATTTTGAAAGCAAAGCTTCCAGGGCCTTGAGGGGGCTGGCTATTGTTGGGAAAAAGGTCATTTGTTACTGTCTAATAAAACCTTAGTCATGAGACCCTTCAGATATATATAGGTGGGCCATATGCTTGTGGGATGATTGCCAACTCATATCTTGGGGGATAGAGATAAAGGAAATTTCTAAAGGAATGTTTATATGTTAAAGTAGGCTTACAGGATTCTGGGGTGGGGTGGGGGTGAGGGTGTCAGTCTAAGATTGCCTTTTGCCCTTATCAGAGTGTTAAAAATGGAGGCAGCTGAGTCCCTGGAGCAATGTTACTCTGCCTGTTTCTTTTCTCTTTTCTTTTCCTTTTAAAGATTTTATTTATTTATTCATGAAAGATACACAGAGAGAGGCAGATACATAGGCAGAGGAGAAGCAGGCTCCCTGCAGAAAGCCCCATGTGGGACTCCATCTCAATGCTGATCAGATCCCTGGGAATCATATCAGGATGGCCGAGCGGTCTAAGGTACTGAGTTCAGATCCCAGGGAATCCAGGATCACGGCCTGAGCCAAAAGGCAGACATTCAACCAGAGCCAGCCATCCAGGTGTCCCCACTCTGCTGGTTTCAAGGACTTGTCAGTGGGCTGTAAGCAGTAAGGAAATCTAATACATTTTCTTCTGCTTTTGTTCCCCACATCAACATGGACTAGCATTCTGAGCAGGCTCAGAATATTGGTTCCTGTTGGTCATCACAGTAATACCTTGTTCTTTGTCAGTATCTTTATCAGAGGCAATCAGAACACTTTGAAAACACACCCCTTTGGGGTCATTTTATGCTGTCTTCCCCTGGGAAGTTCCTTAATATCATGACAAATGGTTCATCAAAAAACATATTTCACTAAGAATCTTAAGATGTATCCTCAGATTGTCTTGGATACCTCCTTGCACTACAGCCTGACTTGTGTACTCCCCCACTCCTCTGCCCAATTTCATATGTGGAAGCCCTAACCCCAACATGATTGTATTTGGAGATAAGGCTTTTAGGAGAGAATTAAGGTTAGATGAAGTCATGAGGGTGGGAGTCCTAATCCCATAGGATTGGTGTTCTTAGGAAAAGAAGAAGAGAGCTCTCTGTCTCTCTCTGTATCTCTGTCTCTCTCTCTCTGTCTCTCTCTCTGTGTCCACACACACGGAGTAAGAGCCATGGGAGACATAGCTAGAAGGCAATCATCTACCAGCCAGGAGGAGAATTCTCCCTGGGAACTGATTTGACTGGCCCCTTGATCTTGGACTTCCAAGAAGTAAATTTCTATTGTTTAAGCTCCCCAGTCTATGGTATTTTGTTTCTGTTTTTAAAGATTTTATTTATTTATTCATGAGAGACACACAGAGAGAGGCAGAGACATAGGCAGAGGGAGAAGCAGGCTCCATACAGGGAGCCCTATGTGGGACTCGATCCCAGATCCCGGGATCATGCCCTGTGTCAAACGCTCAACCCCTGAGCCACCCGGGTGTCCCAGTCTATGGTATTTTGTTCTGGCAATCCAAGGTGACCAATCTAGGATTTTCTTGACCGCGATCTAAGAAACACTGGTGTGTCTGAATTGTTAGGAGGTGTTTTTGTGGTCAAGCACCTTTGAGAAAGCTAAATATTATTAACACTTATTGGAAATCCACAATGTACAGTGGAATATTAAAGGTTTCCAGATCCCAGTAGTGAGGGAAGCCTGGCTAGCATTGTTGGAGAAGCTCTTATCACTACCTACATCACAAATCCCTAACATGGGAGTACTTTAGAAGCACCCATGGAATGTTTTTTATTTTATTTATTTATTCATGAGAGACACACAGAGAGAAGCAGATACATAGGCAGAGGGAGAAGCAGACATCCCAATTTGGGACTCGATTTCAGTACCCCGGGATCTTGACCTGAGCCAAAGACAGATGCTCAACCTCTGAGCCACTCAGGTACCCCTGGAATGTTTTTTGCTTTTGTCTTACAAATGTGTCTAGGCCCTAACTCTGCTCCATGCTCAGTGAGCCAGAATATTTGGGGATGAAGCATGGGCATATATATTTTTTCAAAGATCATAGAAAATTCTGATGCACAACCCTAATTACAAGCCACTACAGGCATACCCGCTTTGTGGAGATGACTTTGGGAACCACTGACCTAGAATGACCCCCTTATTTTCCAGGCAACAAAATTTAGGCCCCAATAGGAAAAGAACTTCCCTAAGTGTGAACCCAGCAAATAATGTCTGAATCCTTTTTCCTCTGATATGAATGACCTCTAGATGGCAGTCTATTTCTTGATTTAGGCTGTGTTTGCACAGGCTGGAAAGCTGGAACTGGATGAAGTTGAGTGTGGATATACAATGGTTTAGTCAAATGAGTGTCTGTCATGATGCTTGTACCAGGGAAGTCCTGGGCTGTTTGTGTGTATGCCTCACAGGCCAGGTTTCCAGCCTGGGACGAGGAGAGCTGACAGAAAATGACGTCTAGCTGGGGAAGGGGGAGGTGAGGGCAGCAGTCCCTTTGCCATGGAAGCTTTTGTGGCAGCAAAGCCAACTACTCTGCCCACACCACCCTCTCTGGAGTCCTGACAGACAGGCACAGATTAATGTGCCGAAACAACCGCTTTTCCTAAGCCATCTCCCCTCCCTCAGTCTCAGTTTCACAATCTGATTTATTTTCATTGAACTCCTTCGGTGAATTAGTGACAATTTGAATGATGGCTTTGACCTCAACAACTCAAATAGTTTATGTTGGGCAAGAGAGAGCCTCTCACACACAAAGGAAATGCATGTGTGTATTTAAGTCACCTGTTATACACTTAGTAAGAGCTTCCCCCTTTTTAGTGACATCAGGGAAGGAGTCCAGAAGTATAGCAGGCTCCAGACACAGATCTCCAGCTCGAGTTCTCTGTGGATCTGTCATCCTCCAGATGACATTCTCCGGCTTCATTATTGGCCGGATCTTGGCAAGATGGCTACAGCAGTTCACAGGGGTCATATACAGATCTAACAATGTCCACAGGGAAATTTACTTCTTAGGAGAGAGGGGATCTTTTTTGGAAGCACCCTAGTGCACTTTTCACATTTCAGTGGTCCCAATTGGATCAGTGGTTTTTTTCCCATCTACTGACAAAGGGAATGGTAGAGTCATGATCAGCTTGCACTAATCATTGTGGAGGGCAATAAATATTGAAGTCAACTGCTTGTAACCCTCCTTCCTCCTCACGTAGAGAAGATAATATCGTATCCTGTGAAGATGAGGCTATTCCAAATCCACCAAGAAGGATTCAATGGTCATTTAATTCATAATGTGAGCCAGTAATGGCTGTCTATTCTGTGTTTGTGTGTAGACAGGGAGGAGCCACCTCACGGAGAACATGATATCCACCATCCAAAGATTCTGTCATCCTTCTAGATTGACTTAAGGCATGTTATCCAGGAGTCAGAAGTGAGATGCAAGGTTGGTCAAGGAACATAGTTAAATGCAGAATGAGTGATAAACATTCATGAATTTTATTCCCTGGGCCAGGCTCAAGCAGCAGGCTGTGATTCTATTTCTGGGTTGTCTAATGCAAACTGGGCCCACATGCTACCCTGTGATATATGGCACTGAGGGGCTAGAACCCACTGGCATAAGGTAGAGGAAGAGATTCAAAAGTTCTGAACATGAGAATACTGTGTCAGATCCCATGAGCATCCTCCCCATTCACTCCCTAACTTTACCCTCCAAAGAAATTTAAGTGTCTGTCCTGTTACCTTTGCCTCAGGAAACTAGTAGGTGAGTGAAGCATCAGAAACTTTCAAAAGCACTTATGCTGACTGTTCTTTCTAGACTGAGGATGCTGGTGAAAAAGTACATGCCATTAAAATGGGCTGTCTGGTTTGTAGCATGTTGCACAGAGACAAGAATAGAGTCTAGGTGGTGGCAGTTAACACCAGCAGCAAAGTGGGTATTGTTACTATAAAAGACATCTGGGAGTGTTCTGCCACACTGTTATGCACTGAACTGTGCTTCCCCAACCTCCTAAATTCATATGTTGAAGCCCTAACTCCTAAGGTGACTGTATTTGGAGATAGGGACTTCAAGGACGTAATTAAGGTTAAGTGAGGTCATAAGGATGGGCCCTTATCCTATAGGACTGGGGTCCTGATAAGAAGAAGAAGAGACACCAGAGATCTCTCTCTACACACACATTTAAAAAAGTCATGTAAGGACACAATGGGAAGGCAGCCATCTATAAGACACTGTTGGAAAGGAAGAATTTCCCTCTCCTTCAAGGGTCCTTCTAGATGGATTAAGAATCAAATGAACAAGAGAAAGGTTGACATGAGATAGGAGAAAATCACATATAATAGCATACCTATGGGGAATCCATACAGACATGGAAATTCCAAAGACAGCAGGCAATCTGAGGTCTATCTGTCATCCTGAACTAAACAGAAGAGGGTAGAGATCTGGGACTTTAGAGGAAAGGAATATACTTCATGGGGCAGATATTGGTAATTAGATGTTTGGCCTGCCATCCAGGTGGGTAACTCTGGATAAAATTTATCTCTGGTAATAACTCTTATTCTGGGAAAGACCCTCAATTTAGATTCTTCTAAGTAGTTAAAGAAGGGGCAAAACTTTCCCTTGAGCTTGCAGGGTCTCGGTGGCCTTCAGCTCAAAATAATTTCACACCAGAGTGGTCCATTTTGGGGCGGCCTGCCTTCAGTTTCTACAACAGAAAGAGTGGACTCACCAGAAACCAACTCTCCTGGCACTTTGATCTTGGACTTTGAGTCTCCAAAACTATGAGAAAATAAATGTCTATTTTCTAAGCTCTCCAGGCTATGGAATATCATCATGGCAGCCCAAACAGATTACTACACATACAGAGATCTCTGACTACAGATAACTAAGCTTGGAGTTCCCAAGAATGAAATCTTTAGACCATCTACCAAGGCCTTAGTTGATCTCTATAACCAGAAAGATGCTTAGGTATGGCCAACAGAGGCATCTAGCATTTGAGTCACCATACCAATCTAACAGCTAGAGGAATAGCTCCCACACAGGGCCCAGGCTTGAATCACTAATTACATAGACTTAGAGTCCTTAGAATGGGGAAACAGGGGATCCCTGGGTGGCGCAGCGGTTTAGCGCCTGCCTTTGGCCCAGGGCGTGATCCTGGAGACCCAGGATCGAATCCCACGTCGGGCTCCCTGCATGGAGCCTGCTTCTCCCTCTGCCTTTGTCTCTGCCTCTCTCTCTCTCTCACTGTGACTATCATAAATAAATAAAAATTAAAAAAAAAGACAGGTGAAATTGAGCAATAATTTTTAAAAAGATTTTATTTATTAATGAGAGACACAGAGAGGCAGAGACATAGGCAGAGGGAGAAGCAGGCTCCCTGTGGGGAACCTGATGTGGGACTGGATCCCAGGACCCTGGGATCACATCCTGAGCCAAAGGCAGTTGCTCAACCCCTGAGCCACCCAGGTGTCCCCTGAGCAAGAAATTTGTTGTTACATTTGTGAACCTTCCCCTTGGCCTTGCCTTGAAAGCACCTGTACACATTGACCTTGGCGACTTACAGCTGGGATCAGGACAGCCTTAAACCTTTCAGAGGCTAATTATCAAGTGCCTTCAGGGAATGCGAGCACTGAAGGACTCAGAATACTCCTGGAGGAGTACCTACTGCAGAGTAGACAGAGTGCTGATGGAGTTTAGGGGAAAAATGGAGCTCTTCCCTGAGTCCGCCACTCAGTAGGCCCAGTGAGACCCTGAGGTCCTTCCCCAGTATGATTCTACCATTCCTGGGTGGACTTCGCATTGGGCAGCACATGGCTTAGAGTATGTAGCTACTGTTTTTTGCTGTTTGATATTCAGCCTCTGGGTGTGCCCCCTCAACTGTGGCTGAGAACCCTCTCAAAGGGGGGGGGACATCTGAGTGTGCTTCTATGTATGTATGTATGCCCCTCATGGGACTTGAACTCATGGCCCTGAGATCAAGAGTCACATGCTCTACTGACTGAGCCAACCAGGCACACCCAGGTGTCCTTTGAAACCCATCAGACCAAGTCCTCAATCCTCTGTCCCCTCAAATGGCATGTTCCTTATCTGGCTGATAGCTTCCAGGGCTCCCCTGGGTTCTGTTGGTTCCTCTAAGCTCTGTGAGGGAACACATGGTGTGATAGAAAGCACTGAAGTTATCTTCTGCATGTCCCTGAGAGCTGTAGAGAGGCATGGAGTGGGAGGCTCCCCCCTCCCCACCCTTGACTTCCTACTCACCCTGTGGCTATAGGCTGCTCCAACAAGCCTTTTGACTTCAGACATCTCCAGCCAGAGACTCAAATCTGCCTCCTCTATACTGTCACATTGGCTCCCTGGCTCTTGGAGAAGAGGGTATAGGGTAGGGAAAGGGGCAAAGGGAGTCAATTAGAGTTCCTTCTCCTTATCAACAGAGGAAGTAAAATCCTTATGGGAATTGCAAAGAATTTTTTGCTGCCATCCAAGACTTGAAAAAGGAGATGTTATCTCTGCCACACACAGGCTACTGTGGACACACAGCTAAAACAGATTTTCCACCTGCTGTAGGCTCCCATGCTAGGAAGACTCCACCTTGGCCCTTAGCAGATACAACGGTGCCCCCAAAAGTTTGGGGTAAATCAGGATGCTATATGGAAGCTGTGGCAAGCCCTGATGAGAGAATTACAGCAGAGACTGCTAGTATGTAATGAATAGCATGAACCAGCAACCAATATATCGTGCTCTTTCTCCCACTCCCAAGACTTGCAAGACTAGGAATGAGGGGTGGGAATAAAGGAAGTGCTTCTCATCATGGCACTTGACCCATCTGCAAGTTTTACTTCTCATTACTTCTACTCTGCTGGTTTAGAGGTTTTAGTTCTCTAGGAGAAAAACATCCAGTATGGTCTGAAGCCGTGGTTCCACTCCATAAAGCCACTCTTAGTTCCTAGAGTCACTCAAAATCAGTGATCATGGTGTTTATGCTGTAGAATGAGGACAAGCATGAATATGGATGAGACTTAGGGTATTCCCTAATCCCCTAATTCTTCACTACAAGCCCAAGGGGGCACACGACAGAGTACTGCAACCCTACAAAGGATCATCTAGGGTTCAGACTTTTCAGGAATGAAGGAGAACATGGGATTGACAGAGAAATCATAAATGACAGGACCACCTCGTGGCTTTTGCAGAAATCAGGACTGTACCCTCTATCTGTGTGTCCCTGATGATTGTTTACTTGCTTTTTAAATTCTCTCACCTCTTCCATTTGTAAATAGGATAGCATGGTGGTGATGAATTCAACATTTAGGTCATGGTATTGCAGAATGTCAGTATCAAGTTGGGATAGTCGCAGAGCTAGAGCAATCAAGGATCATGACTGGGAGAACTTGAACTATAAACAGAGGCCCCAAGACCTCATCTCCAACTAGGATGACTAGGAATGCTTATATGTGTAGTTCTTGGTTGTACACTGAGCAATTAATTTATGCCAGGGGGGAGTATTTTTGGAATCCTATGAATGGAAGAAGGCTGTTTGTACCTGCTAGGAATTTAAGGAGGACAAGGTTATTATTCTCTACATTACTTTTCTATCTACTTAACACCCTATCTTTTGGGAACTGCTGAAAATTCCCAGGATTCATTACTCCAGGCCTCAGCAGTATTTAGGGTAGAAATACAGGTGATGGAAAGAGAAGGATTTTAAGTGAAGCTCTTAGATTCGCAGTAAAACATCAAAAGGGGGATTTCTGGTAAGTCATGTCTTGAAAGACAATGATTTTTTTTTTTTTTTTTTTTTATGACAGTCACAGAGAGAGAGAGAGAGAGTCAGAGACACAGGCAGAGGGAGAAGCAGGCTCCATGCACCGGGAGCCCGATGTGGGATTCGATCCCGGGCCTCCAGGATCGCGCCCTGGGCCAAAGGCAGGGGCCAAACCGCTGCGCCACCCAGGGATCCCGAAAGACAATGTTTATAACTCTCCAACCACTTCTACCCCTACACTGGGGACAAAGATGCCAGAGACAGTCTCTTTAAGTTTCTGGAGAAGGGTGTCCATGCAGTTGTTATTCAGACCAGAACCAGTCTGAGTCTGAATGCAATTTAGGAATTGCGTCCAAGGAGGGGGATTAAGGGTCACAAGAGAAGGCCCAGGCTGAGGAAGTCCCTGGTCTGGAATCTGCATCTGTGCCTCTCAAGTCAGATGATTGGTATTATCAGGAGAGGCCCTGGGAAGAGGAAATGATAGAGTCAAGGGAGAAAATATTTGGCATGTAAGAGAGGAGCCCCTTCCCATCTGGTGCTTTCAGAGAATTCCGTAGGAAAGTGTGAGTTAAAGTCTGTTGCTCTAGAGTAGTGTTAGCCATGCTCAAGAGAACTGCATCGAACTACAATAAGTCAATGTAAAGGTTGCCAGAGATATTCAGCTCTCGAAGGACTGATGAGCACGGAAGGGAGTAGGTTAATAAATCTGAGGATGTTGTAGCTACACTGCCTTTTTTTTTTTTTTTCTGTGAGGTGAGAGAAATTATCCCTGCAATAAATTAGGGGAAATAACTTGAAAAGTGAAACACAAAACCAAAAGCTTGTGCTCTTTGCAAGTTAAAAATTATAAACTGTTTATTGTTTAGAGATGTATGCATTTGATCTTTGTTCATGGGCAAGATATGATTTCTGGGAAGAAAGTGGTATTTAATTAGTTACAGTTTCCACATTGAAACTGATTTGCTTTTATGTTGAGTATTTGGTATAAATAATGCTTTTAATATTTTATTAAAACAAGTTTCCTTGGTTAGAATTCAAATCCTCTGTAAGTGGCTGAGCTCTGTCTGAGCCTCTTGTATGACCAGCATAGGGCCCTGGCAGCACAAGGTGAGGCTTCTGGGAATCAAGGGTCTACCTTAAGCTTTCCCCAAATTCTAGCATCTGTGGCACCCACCAGATAATGAATCTTATACCAAAAATATAAAGTTCTCACAATTTAAATAAAAACATGATTAAAAACTAATCATCACCATGGGATGCCTGGGTGGCTCAGCAGTTGAGTGCCTGCCTTGGGCCCAGAGTGTGATCCTGGGGTTCCAGGATCGAGTTCCACATTGGGTTCCCTGCATGGAGCCTGCTTCTCTCTCTGCCTCTCACTTCCCACCTATTAGATTAATTCCACTTGGATAAAAGAATCCCTTATTTTTAAGGACTACATGGTACTCCTTTATATAGTTGTGCTATCTTTTTTTCAGATTTTATTTATTTATTCATGAGAGACACAGAGAGAGAGGCAGAAACACAGGCAGAGGGAGGAGAAACAGGCTCCATGAAAGAAGCTAGATGCGGGATTTGATCCTGGTAATCCAGGATCACGTCTTGAGCCAAAGACAAATGCTCAATTGCCGAGCTACCCAGGTGTTGCATAGTTGTGCTATTTTTTTTAGTTGTGCTATTTTTATTGAACCAAGCTCCTACTGTTGGGGAGGAAGTTCCTCTGACCCTCAAGGACCTTCTCCCCGCCCCCCACCGACCAAGAATCAAATTGACATGAGACAGATGAGCAGAAAGTCAAGTTTAATGGTGGACCAATGAGGAACCCACACAGACAGGAGATTACAGAAACAATGAGGCAACACAAGGCCTCTAGGAGCTCAGGAGAGGGGTAGGATCTGAAAAGAAAGGGGGAGAAAGACCATTAGCAGGAAGGGGAGAGATGTTTGGAAAACAAAGGTTGCTCTGTTATACAGATAAGTTTTTTAGATAAAGAGGATACTCTGTTCCCAGCTCTCTGCCTGGTAAGGGCAGGCAGTTGAGGGGGAGATAAAGAGCTTTTGCGGCTTCTACTGGGTTCTCAAAGCTTTTGACTCAAAGTGATGTTTATGTCAAAATGGCTCATCTTGGGGCGGCCTGCCCTGCATCCCTATACTAATGTGGGGGCATTTAGTTTAGAACACCTGCTCTTTAATATGACCAACACTAAAACATCAGCACCTCAGGATCCCTGGGTGGCTCAGCGGTTTGGCGCCTACCTTCAGCCCAGGGCGTGATCCTGGAGTCCGGGGATCGAGTCTCATGTCGGGCTCCCCACATGGAGCCTGCTTCTCCCTCTGCCTGTGTCTCTGCCTCTCTCTGTGTGTCTCTCTTGTGAATAAATGAATGAAATCTTAAAAAAAAATCAGCACCTCGTCTAAACATCTGGAGGCAATCGTCAAAGTGTCCATCAATATTCTGTATGATCTCACTTATACATGGAGTTGAAAAAGCCAAAAGAGAAACCGAGTAGGAGACTGGTTACCAGAGGGTTGGGGGCGGGGGCAGTGAGGAGATGTTAGTCCAAGAGTACAGACTTCCACTTAGAAGATGAATAAACTGGGACGCCTGGGTGGCTCAGCCTTTGACTCAGGGCGTGACCCCAGGGTCCAGGATAGGGTCCCACATCAGGCTCCTGCAGAGAGCCTGCTTCTTCTCCCTCTGCCTGTGTCTCTTCCTCTCTCTCTCTCATGAATAAATAAATAAAATCTTAAAAAACAAAGATGAAGAAACTTTAGGGATTTAAGTCCCAACGTTGAGATCAGTTAATATTCTATCATATATTTGAAAGAAAGTTACCAAGTAAGAGACGAATCTTGAATGTTTTCACCACAAAAAAACAGTAATTATGTGATGTGAAGGAGAAGTCAGCTAATGCTGGTGGCAACCATGTCACAGTTTAGAAGTGTATCAAACCAACAGTCTGTGCAGCTTACATTTACACAGTGTTATATATCACTTACACCTTGATAAACCTGGAAAACGGTTTTGAAAAATTGTGAGTTTTACAAAATAAATAAATGTATATTTTTATCTTAACTAAAGCACTGCAGAAATGTGCAATTTCAGAGTGAGGAGGTTCTGGGCTACTTGAAGATTACTGGCCACTTTAATTTTTTAATTTTTATTTTTTAAAGAGATTTTATTTATTTATTCATAAGAGACACACAGAGAGAGGCAGAGACACAGGCAGAGGGAGAAGCAGGCTCCGTGTGGGGAGCCTGATGTGGGACTCGATCCCAGGACCTGGAGATCATGGCTTGAGCCAAAGCAGATGCTCAACCACTGAGCCACCCAGGTGTCCCAGCCATTTTTATTTTTTTTAAGATTATTTATTTATTTATTCATGAGTGAGGGAAAGGGAGAGAGAGAGAGAGAGAGAGACAAGCAGAAGGAGAAGCAGGCTCCATGCAAGGAGCCCAACGTGGGACCCAATCCTGGGTCTCCAGGATCACGCCCTGGGCTGAAGGCGGCGCTAAACCGCTGAGCTACCCGGGTTGCCCCATTTTTATTTTTAAAGCTTTTCCCTGGGGTCTAAGTTTGGTGTGAAAAGCCAAAAAATCGTACTTCATGGGACCGTTCAGGCACATTTGAGGCACATACACTCATGTGTATGAGGCACATACACATACATTTCTGCAGAAAGATAGGAAGGCAGAATCTCCCTGGCCTTGTCCCCATCCCCAGCTCCTACTCCCCCCCCAAATTTCCTTCTACTTGAAGTCAATTCAGTTTTTATTAAGTTTTAATTTTTAATCAAAGCAATACATAGTTTTCAAAAAATAAAATAAAATACTAAAAAAAAGCATATAATGAAAAGTAGTAAATCCCTGCCCATCCTGCTCAGCTCAGTTTCCCAAGCCAGAGGCAAAAATGTTTACACCTGTTTAGCAGTTACGTCCTTTCTTCCTTAAGAACATGCTTTACTCTTTTTTAACTTGATAACATGAGGAATTTTGTCTTCCTGCTGTTCCAGCACCTCCCCCTCCCTCAGTATGGTCGAATCACTATTTTTAAATCTCCCATTAGCTACCTTGTTCACTTTAACAATATGATCCCTAAATCTGCCTTATTCTTTCAACTAGAGACAGAATCTGGACTTCCTGCTTTATGAGAATAGCGACCCCCCCCGCCCCGCCCACCCCCTGCCCACCCCCCGCGCCAGCCCAGTTCCAATTCCTCTTTTCCCTCCCACTTGTTGCCTGGACCCTGCACTGTGCAAGTGGCTAATGTTGCCATCCGGTTCTATAACCATCATGAAGTCTTCCCTGCTTCGCTGACAGATTTGGTCCAAAAATGGAAAACTGTAACTTCTGTCTCCGTCGAAGTGATTCTTCAAATATGGTTCAGTGCAAAGCAGAGCTGAACTGGATGATTGGTCTCTGCGGGCGCAGAGTTTTGCTGCACAAATTAGTGTGGGAGCGGATTCCCTTTCTCCCACTCCTGGCAGCTTTTCAAAACCCGGCCACAACTGAGGTTGCTTCCTCTCCGAAGCCTGCTTTCCTTGCACAGTTTGTGATACTTGTTTCCCTCTGTAGTTTCTGTTCGCCATTGCCTTGGCTTTGGGGATGAAGAAGCGTTTGCCCTTCAGATCACGTTGTTAATTTCTTCCAGCTTCTAACTCAATCCATCTATTGCTCATTCCGTTCAGTTGGAAGTCTGTTCACATCTTATCCTAATTGGGAAGATCTGCTTCCTAACGGGACTGTTGTGCTGTTCAGGTTTACCTTTCGGTTGAGTAACCTTTCCTCTTGTTCCCCCCGACCCACTTCTAGCATCCTGTGGCTCGAAGGTTCCTCCCGTTCTGGCTGTTTTACGTTTTACGGCTGAAAGAACTTCTCGAGTATTTCTGAAGACTTTCAGAGTTTAGAGTTCTTTCCTGTTCCTCTATCTATTGCCTGATGAATCACTTTTTCATTCTATGTGGCTTTTTTGGATATTCGGTAGACTTTCCGCAAATGATGATTTCCAGCCACCCGTGTACATGAAAAGATAAGGCAGGCAGTGGGGAGACTGCCCCGCCAGTCTGCGCGTGCTGTGCCCTAGGGCGGGCGGGCCGCTGGGTGGAAGCCAGCCATCCTTGCCACCCCCCCCCCCCAAAGCCACAAAGTTAGTTGCTCTAAATATGTACCTGCAGGCGGACGTTGAGCATCACCGAGGCCACCACGTAGAAGTAGGGGAAGTTGGTGCGCAGCCGCCAGGCCAGGTCGAAGAAGATGATCAGCGTGCGTGTGAGCCCCTTGCAGAAGGCGCCGTAGGAGCCACGAGCCGCCCTGGAGCGCGACAGCCGCACCACCAGGCCCGATAGGGCCGCCGCTGCCGCCATCGGTCTGATGTCGCCTCCCAAACGAGTGCAGGGAGCTCAGGGCTTCCAGCCAGCAGTGCTGACCCACCGATCGACGGACCGAGGGATGCGCGCGGGGGCAATCCGCGTGGGGGGCCCACTGGGCTCCGGTAGATGCTAGCCGCGCTGCACCACACACGCTCTGCTTCCTGGCTGTTCTCGGGCAGCGGCAATCCGTGATTGTTGGTGCTTCGCCGGGCCGCCAGGCTGAGCTGCCTCGGGGGCGAGCGGTGCCCTGTAGTGCGTGAGCCCCTGGATTTGGGAGGGAGAGGGGACCGGGCGCGGTGGGAGGACCCGAGGCTGGAGGCTGAGGAGGGAGGGAAGGAGGAGGGGCGCATGGCTTTCAAGGGAGACTGGGCTTTCTCCTCCTGGTGGTCCTTTTTAATGGAAGCAAAACGAAACTTGCTCCAAACGTTAAAAGAGTTCCTTCATAAACATGATCTTTAATGGCTTAGAAGCGTGAACCCATTTCCTGTTGCCTCAAATCCCTTTAGGAATTTTTTTTCAATCCTCAACTGTGACCTAGTAGGAACACACAAAACCTCTTTATTTTCTCAACTGTAAAATGTGTGCCTTCTGCTGTAATGATTCAAACGACTTTGAAAATTTGGTTTTAGATCTTTAGTATTTTCTAATGGGAAAAGTTATGCAAACAAGCGGTTAGAAATTTTCAACAACACAAACAATAAGAACAATGGGAAGCCGATTCCCTGCTTAGTTTCACATTCTTCACCCCGCCCCCACCAGAACTACCATTCCGTTTACTGTATATACTTTCAGACTTGGTATGTTCATACAGTGCTCTTTCAGAGTCAATAATATATAACTATCTCACTCTCTTGGACGACTGATCACTACCCTAACATCTATGTTGCCTAATAATGTTCAATCATTTATTTAACCCGTCCCCTATTGATGAACATTCTAAATGTTTCCAGTTTTTCTTATGCCAAACATTGTCACAGGGAATGTTACCGTAAGTATAAATTTTCAAGTGGCAGAAAAGAATGAGGAATATAATCCCGTTTTTATTTACACAAACAATCACATAAACATATATGTTTAGTGTTCCAGGTCAAAGAAGTTTTATTTTTTAATCCATGTGGTTGATCAAAAAAGTTTTGGGACCAGGGCTGTATACGACATTGAGTGTTAATCTTGGAATTTTTTCACCAATATGTAAGGTAATAATTAAGATTCATGACTCCTCTGATTTGCATTCACTTTAATTATCAATTAAGTTGCTGAGCAACTTTTCTAAATCTCTTAATCTTTTAGTATTATTTTACTGATAATTTGTAAAACCTTGAAATATTATAAAAATATAGTATAAGAATGGTACAATTCATCAGAAAGACTATTAACAGATTGGTATATGTTTTTATCAATTATTTACATATATTGGGGCAGCCCCGGTGGCTCAGGGGTTTAGCGCTGCCCTGGAGACCCAGGATCAAGTCCCACATTGGGCTCCCTGCATGGAGCCTGTTTCTCCCTCTGCCTGTGTCTTTGCCTCCTCCCCCCTCCTTGTGTCTCTCATGAATAAATAAATAAAATCTTTAAAAAATTATTTACATATATTAATAAGCAAGGCATATACATATATCACACGCAAGTCACAGAGCAAAAAATGGAATCATAAACCTTCTGCCCTGACAATTGCTTTTTTTAAGGTTTTATATATTTATTTTAGAGAGAGAGCGAGCAGGGGGAGAAGCAGAGGGAGAGGGACAAACAGACTCCCCACTGAGCACAGAGCCCCACACAGGGTTTGATCTCATGACCCTGAGATCATGACCCCAGCAGAAACCCAGAATTGGCCGCTTAGCGGATTGAGCCACCCAGGCACCCTGACAATTGCTTTTAAACATAATATATCTTGCATATATTTCCATGTTGATACCTTATGGGCTAGGTAGTATTCCTAATGGATGCCTAGTAGTAAGTCCTGGCCCCTTTGCTTATTTTTATATTAAAATTTTTGCCTAAGGGCAGCCCCGGTGGCCTAGCGGTTTAGTGCCACCTTTGGCCCAGGGCTTGATCCTGGAGACCCCAGATGGAGTCCCACGTCGGGTTCCCTGTGTGGAGCCTGGTTCACCCTCTGCCTGTGTCTCTGCTTCTCTGTGTGTGTGTGTCTCTCATGAATAGGTAAATAAAATCTTAAAAAAAATAAAATAAAAATTTTGCCTAAGACAGGCAGAACAACACAAGCAGCCTGGGAATGATAAAATCTCAACCATGACCCTGGGAGAAACCAGAGAAGACAAAATAGTCTGTAGTGACGCATTAAGTAAAGGAAATGCCTCCTTCCTCACACCACATACTGACAATAAACAGCAATAGGCTAAATTATTGTCTTTAGGAAAGTGTACAAGTCTCCTGGCTCTTCTTTCCCATGATAAGGTACATATACCTTAAGTCTTCTATCTGTATTACCCACTCTTAGTACATATGGGAGGAACACATTTTTTTAACTGCTATATTGGGTCTAGAGATAATAGATTTAAATGTAATTGAAAGCTTTTGTAGTAGAAGACACCAAATTGAAGACAGGTGTTTACCTCTCCAAATCAAATAGAAGCAATTAGAAAGAAGTACCAAGTAGATTCATTCATAAAATTAGTAGAAAGAGTGAGGATAAAGGACCAAGTGTTTGAGAAATTCTCTGAATGAATGCAGATGGGCTCCATCTGAAGGATCAGTCTTACGGGAGGGCACCAGGGCCCAGCAAATCTCAGGCAAAACCTGGGTGAGGCAGAGGCAGAAGCCAGTTTCCTGAAGGAAGCACCTTCATTCTCCAAGTATGGAGAGTGGAAGTGGGAAGATGGCATCAAAGGAGCTGTTTTTTTTTTTTAATTTTTATTTATTTATGATAGTCACAGAGAGAGAGAGGCAGAGACACAGGCAGAGGGAGAAGCAGGCTCCATGCACCGGGAGCCTGACGTGGGATTCGATCCTGGGTCTCCAGGATCGCGCCCTGGGCCAAAGGCAGGCGCTAAACCGCTGCGCCACCCAGGGATCCCAAAGGAGCTGGTTATTTGAAATCTATTTGAGGGATGCCTGGGTGGCTCAGTTGGTGAAACATCTGCCATTGGCTCAGGTCATGAACTCAGGATTGTGGGATCAAGCCCCACATTGGGTTCCATGCTCAGCAGGGAGTCTGCTTCTCCCTCTCCCTCTGCTGCTCCCCACCTTGTGCACCCTCTCTCTCAAATAAATAAAATCTTGGGGATCCCTGGGTGGCTCAGCGGTTTGGTGCTTGCCTTCAGCCTAGGGCGTGATCTGGGAGTCCCTGGATCAAGTCCCACGTCGGGCTGCCTGCATTCTCCCTCTGCCTGTGTCTCTGTGCCTCTCTATCTATGTGTCTCTCATGAATAAATAAATAAAATCTTTAAAACAATTTTTAAAATCTAATTGAAAAATGGCTGAATAAGTGCATTTCTACCCCCCCCCCCAACCGCCCACCCTCCTACCTAGTTATCTCCGGATGAAAATGGACAGTGTTTCTCTAAAGAGATTAGGTGATGTGCTTGAAAGGGAGAGGGGTCCAGAAGGGGTGGGGGTGGGGGTTGGAATTGGTGCCTGTGGTAGAGAGTAAAAATAGCAACAAATGTTTCCCTTTCCTGAATCCCATTTTGCATGGACTTTGCAGATCTTCTCAACAAGAGGTGGTCTGTTTCTTTTTTCTTGAATCTACCATATGACTTGCTTTAGTCAACAGGATATTGGCAAAAATAATGCAAGCACAGGGTTGGAAGGTGCTTATGCACTGGGGCCTATACTCTTGCTAGTCTTGGAAACTTGCTACCACCATGTGAACAAAACAGATGAGACTTAGGTCCCAATCATCCCTGTAGCCCCAACTGATGGCCAACCAACCCTTAGTGGTCCTATCACCAAGACCACCAGCAGCAACTGACCACAGACACGTGAGAGTCTAGCTGATGCAAGCAGGATGGCCCAGCCCAAGCTGCCAATGCCTAACAACTGTTAATTAAAGAAATGGTTGTTGTTTTAAGCCTCTAAGCTTGTAGGGGTTTGTTTTACAGCAAAAGCTAACTGATAACCATGCCCCAGAATAGAGTTACTGGGTAGAGTGGCCATCAAAGTGGTTTGGTCAACAGTGATCTTTGGTGGTGATTACTGGAATATGGGAGCCCTATGACAGAAATAGAAGCATGTCCCATTTCATGAAAAGAATTCTGGCAAACAAGGGCGCTTGGGTGGCTCAGTCGGTTAAGTGTCTGACTCTTGATTTCAGCTCAGATCTTGATTTCAGGATCCTGGGATTGAGTCTTACATCAGGATCCTCACTCAGAAGGAAGTCCGCTTTGGTTTCCGTCTCTCTCTGCCCCTCCCCAATGCTTACTTATGATCTCTCAGTCTAAAAGAAATAAATAAAATCTTTTAAAAAAAGAAAAGAATTCTGCCAAACAATCGGGTCACCACGATAGTGTCACAGCCCCTCAGATCAGCCTGCTTCTCCTTCTGCCTGTGTCTCTGCCTCTCTCTGTGTTTCTCATTAATAAATAAAAATTTTTAAATCTTTAAAAAATAAATGGAGTTTTGGCTTAAATCCAATGTATAGTAGGCCCAGTGGGTATACAAACTCACGCTGTGGTAATTTCCCCTGTTCCTGGGTTTTCAGTTGTAATAGCACCAGCAACTAGCCAAACATGCTAACTGGCTTCCTGACCTGTGCAGTGAGAATTTTTCTGTTAAGAAGGGCCATATGGGGGCAGTCTGGCTGGCTCAGTGGTTTAGCGCCGCCTTTGGCCTAGGGTGTGATCCTGGAGCCTGCTTCTCTCTCTGCCTGTGTCTCTGCGCCTCTCTCTCTGTGTGTCTCTCATGAATAAAGAATCTTTAAAAAAAAAAAAAAGAAGGGCCAGATGGAAGGCTGGAACTGCCTTCCCCTTCCAATGACAGTAGTCACAGCAAACATACAAAGCGCTTATTTTCTGGCAGACATTCTTCCAAGCACTTTGCATATATTAACACATTACTCCTCAAAATAACATTACAAAAAAGCCCAACAACCCTACAAAGTAGGCACTATCATTGTACACCTTTACAGAAAAGGTAAATAAGGAATTGAAAGTTTAAATCACTTACCCATTAATAATTGGCGGAACCAGAAATGAAACCAGAAACTGGCTCCAGAGTCCATGCTCTTAACCCCTATGCTCTCCTTTCAAAAGAGTCAACTAAAACCAACACTACAGGCATGGAAGACTCACAGAAATTAGGGTCATCTTCACGACTAAAAAATTCCAGGTTAGGGATCCCTGTCACATCCCCATTTGACATACCTGTCTGAGTCACGAAGAATACAGGGGGAACTAGAAATAGATGTGCTATATATTAATGGAGGATCATCGGGAGAAAGGCAGAGGCAAGGGACTCCCCAATATTAAGAGTAAATTACCTAAGGTCACCTGGGTGGCTCAGTGGTTGAGCGTCTGCCTTCGGCACAGGGTGTGATCCTGGAGTCCCAGGATCGAGTCCCACATCGGGCTCCCTGCATGGAGCCTGCTTCTCTCTCTTCCTATATCTCTACTTCTCTGTGTGTGTGTGTGTGTGTGTGTCTTTCATGAATGACTGAATAAAATCTTTTTTTTTTAAAGAGTAAACTGGGCAGCCCCGGTGGCTCAGCGGTTTAGTGCCGCCTTCGGCCCAGGGTGTGATCCTGGAGACCCGGGATCAAGTCCTATGTTGGGCTCCCTGCATGGAGCCTGCGTCTCCCTCTGCCTGTGTCTCTGCTTCTCTCTCCTCTCTGTGTATTCTCATGAATAAATAAATAAAATTTTAAAAAAAGAGTAAACTACTTAAAAAGGAAAAGCCCCTATCATGTTATTCTACACCACCCTGGGAGGAGCCCTCCACCCTTGCCCACGTGAACAATGAATGACTTGATAGGTAGATGAGTGTGGGGACGAAAACCTCATAGGGTGGCAGGAGCATGGAGGGTGAATCAGATTAAAATGGCCCACCCACAACCTCATAAAAACTCCTAGGCTTAGAAATTCCAATCACAACCCTCTCGGGTCCTCTCCCTCTTCTGGAGCTTTGTACTATTGCTCAATAAACTTTACCTTGCTGCCTACTGCTCTTCGGCTCCTCTACGTCTTTGTTGTTGCAAGTGGCGTGACCAAGAATGGAGGAAAAGAAATCCTGCAACACTATGACTTAGCTTTCAGCAGATTATGGAGGCATGTGTAAGGTTCATGAGCAGTGGTTCACTTTCCTCGTGTGGCTTTGTCTCCCACACTGCCTTCCCCTTCTCAACCCACACGTATGGTTTCATGGGGACTCTAATGAACTGACCTGGTGACCCTGCCAAATTCATCTGTTGAAATCCTCATCACTAGTATGATAGAATGTAACTGTATTTGGAGCTAAGGTCTTTAAAAGGATAATTAAGGTGAAATGTGGTCACTGAGGTAAATCCTAATCTAATAGGACTGGTATTCTTATAAGAAGAGGAAATTAGGACACAGGCCCAGAGGGAAGACTGTGTGAAGATACATGGAGAAACCAGCCAAAGAAAGAGACCTTCGGAAGAAACTGACTCTGCTGATATCTTATCTCTGACTTCTAACCTTCCAGGACTATGAGAAAATAAATTTTAATTTCTACTTTGTAAACCACCTACTCTGTGATATTTTGTTATGGGAGCCCTAGCAGACTAATGCAGGGACCTCTCTATAACCAGTTGTATTAGTGTTCTCTAGACAAATAGAACCAATAGGATATATATACACATAGATATATAGATATATAAGAGGAGATTTATGATAGAGATTGTCTCACACACAAGGTTATAGAGGCCAAGAAGTCCCACAATCTACTGTTTGAAAGCTGGAGAACCAGGAAAGCTGGTGGTTTAATTTAGCCCAAGTCCAAAGGCTTGAGAACTAGGAGCTTCATCCAATGTCTGAGAGCAGGAAAAGATGGACATCTCAGCTCAAGAAAATTGCATTTTCCTTCTCTTCACCTTACTGTTCCATTCAGGCCCTTGAAGGATTGGCAGCTGCTAGCCTCCATTGGTGAGGGTGATCTCTTTACTCAGTCACAAATTAAATGTTAATCTCTTCCAGAAACACCCTCATAGACAAACCTGAAATAATGTTTCACTAGCTATTTGGCCTCCCTTGGCCCAGCAAATAGACAGAAAATTAACTATCGCACCAGTTGTTTGAAGAGTAGATGATTCAAAGCTATGTAAATACAGCTTGTGTGACATCGTACTGCTGTGGCATTACAACCCCACACACGTAGCCCAGAGGACAGAAAAGAAGTAAAATCTTACCTGGGAACATAGTTTCAAGTGGTATATCTGGTTGTTCACTTTGCTTAGAAGGAGAAATGGCCTGATGTTCAGGGACTTGGAATGAACAAAATTTATAGTACTGGTGACGAGAAGGTTTGGGAAAAGTAATATGTGGTTGGACCTCTAGGAATGGCCACAGAATATAAACACATTTGTATTCCATATAAATGCCCAATAGAGGTCATCAACTGTGATGAAGACACTCAATAATCATGTAAATAAGATGACTTGCATAAGAATGTCAACCTTTTCCTCCAGCTACTCTGAAGCTTGCTCAGGGGCCCATGTACAAAGTGACAATGGTTGCAGAGATGGAGTCTCTGCATGGGCTCAGTTATGTGTACTTCTCCTGTACTTCTCTCCTCCTTATGTGTACTTCTCCTCCTTTTCTGATAGCTGATCTGGCTATCAGAAAAGTTGAGTGTCCAATCCCAACCTGCCAATAGCAGAAGCTAGTGCCAAAACCCCCAACATATACCATTTTCCTGCTGTGGGAGGAGGCTCCAAGCAGCCATCTGGTGGCAGGGTGATTACATGGATCCCCCTCCATCATGGAGGGGACTGCGTGTGGATTTTCCTTCCCTGCCTGTGGCACCTCAACTGATACCACTTTCATGAGCATACTCACAAGTATGATATCCCATTCGACACTGCTTCTGACGATGGACCTCATTTTACAGCAAAAGAAGGCAAGAAAGAACTCAACAGAATTCACACTGGCCATACCTTACCCCGGTCATATCTTTTTTTTTTTTATCAGCTGGAAGGGTGGATTGCCTATTCAAGATCCATTTGCAAGGCTTTGATTTTAGGTTCTGCTGACTTAGAGGTCTGATGATTAGTCTATCAGTAGAAATTGATTTTCTGTTTTCAGGGGGACAGAGGAGGATCAGAGTGTTATTGCACTGGCTGTTTCTGAAGTAACTTTTATTATTTCCCTCCCCCTGCCTCCTCCCTCTTAAGTACCTTTAATTCAAAATAATCAATATGCCAAAGTGGCATATTTTGGAGCAGTCTGCCCTGAACCCCATCTTTTTTTAAAGGTCTTCCTTATACCTAACATGGGGCTTGAACTCAAAACCTCAAGGTTAAGAGTGGTGTGTGTGCTCTACCAACTAAGCCAGCCAGGTGCCCTGAGCCCCATCATTATTGTTGCTTCCATTGTTGTTATTTAGAATTTTAGGAGTGGAAAAAGATTGTATATGCACTCATCATGACTTGAATCTAAACTGTTCCTGAAAATATGCTGGAGACCACATTTTTGGATAGCAAAACTCTCTTTTCTTAATTTAAATGGGAAAAATAAAGTTTCTCATCTCATCTAAATCAATTTTCCTAAATGTCACCAAAATATCAAAGTTTTCTGCATGATATAAAGCACTTATAACCCAACCACCTAGTTATTTAATATTTCATGAACTCACTGATTTATAGGTATGTAGTATGATGCAGTATGACAATATCATACAGTATGGAATATGAATTATACTCTCCTTTCATACTGCAGAAAACACAGTCTAACATATATAGGATCATGTCTTAAGTTTGCATTTCAGCTATTTTATTTTGTATATTATCATACTATAATGTAACAATGTGGTAGTGAAGAAAAGATAAACACACATATCAATGGAACAAAATAGATTTGAGAAACAGAACTACACACATATGGCTAACTGATATGTTACAAAGACGAAGAAGCAATTCCATGGAGAAAGGATACCTTTTAGCAAACATGTTGAAATAATTGAACGTCAATAGGCAAAAAAAGAAAAAAGTTACTCGACCTAAAAATGACACCTTATTTAAAAAATTCATTAAAACCAGATTATAGATCTAAATGTAAAACATAAAACTTTAAAATTCTTTTTTAAGATTTTATTTATTTATTTATTAACTTATTTTCACTTTTAAAAAATTAGTTTCAGAGGTAGAGTTTAGTGATTCATTAGTTGCATATAACACCCAGTGCTCATTATATCACGTCCCCCCCTTCATGCCTGTCACCCAGGTACCCCATCTCCCCAGCTCCCTCCCCTCCAGTGACCCTCAGTTTGTTTCATAGAGTTGACAGTCTCTTATGGTTTCTCTCCCTCTCTGATTTAATTTATTTTATTCTCCCCCTTATTCTATGATCCTGTTTTGTTTCTTGAATTTCACATATGGGTGAAATCATATAATTGTCTTCCTCTGATTGAGTAATTTCACTTAGCATAATACCTTCTAGTTCCAACCGTGTCATTGCAAATGATAAGATCTGATTTTTTGATGGTTGAGTAATATTCCATTCTGTATATATACCACTTCTTCTGTGGTATATCTTCTGTCCATCTGTTGATGGACATCTGGGCTCTTTCCATATTATGGCTATTTTGGACATTGCTGCTATAAATTATTTATTTTTTAAAAAAGATTTTTATGTATGTATTTATTTGAGAGAGAGAGAAAAAAAAAGTGAGGGCAGGGGAGGAGCAGAGGGAGAGGGACACACATATTCTGCTGGTTGCGTATCCCAATGTGGGGCTTGATCTTACCACTCTGAGATCATGATCTGAGCTGAAACCAATAGTCAGATGCTCAACTGACTGAGCCACCTGGGGGTCCCAAAACTGTAAAACTTTTTGGAAACAAGGACAGGAAAAGCTGTGTGTGACCTGGGACTGGACAAAGAATTTTTATATGTGACATAGAAGTATGATCCACGAAAGAAATAACTGATAGATTGGGCTTTATCAAAATTAAAAACTTGTACTTCTTAGAAGTCACTTGTAAGGAAATGAAAAGACTAGGTATTGTCAGGAATTCTATAGGATATGAGATTTTATCCTACTTATCAGCTAAAAGGCTAATTTCTTACTGCTTTGTGGATGTTGGAAAAAGAAATGAGAATCTAGAGTCTGATAAAATGGCAAAGCAGAAGCTAGAGGATATAAAGAGTGCTTTTTGTGGTTCACTGAGTGCCTTACATTCATGGAGGGGATGCAACGGGCCAGTCATCAGTGTTGGCACATGCAGTGGGCTACAGTATAGGAGAGGATTTGAGGAATTCGCTAGTTTTACAACAGATGGAAAAAGGCCCACTCTTGTAGGGGAAGAAATCACCTCATTCTTCAGGGCTGTTATCCCTAATGCAAAAACAACCCTGAAAATTGGCCAGGAAAAGAGTAGTCAGGGTCAGCCATCTTGTCATGCCCAATAAAAAAAGTGTGAAGGAATCACAACCAATGGTGCATTGACTCTCCTGAAACTGCAACTGTTACTCTATCATTTTCTTAGTCAACTTTGAATTATACTAAAGATTTTATTTCACAGAAAAAGAGAGTGAGCAGAAGCAGTGGGAACAGAAGAGGGAGTGGCAGGCCAAGGGCAAAGATGAAGCAGGGTGAGGACAGGGAGAGGCAAGACGAGGGCAAGGGAGAAGCAGGCTGAGGGAGAGGGAGAAGGAAGCCGAGATCAAGTGAGTAGGTGGCTGAGGTCAAGGAAGATGAAGTGCGAGGGTGAGGCAGAAGCAGTCCAAGTTTGAGGGCCAAGGAGGCCAAGGTCAAGTGAAAAGGAGCCTTTGGTTGAGGTAGAAGGAATCCCAGGTCAAGTGACAAGGAGGCCCAGGGAGAGAGAGAAGGAGGCCGAGGTCGAGGGAGGAGGCTGAAGTCAAGGAAGAAGGTGGCCAAGATCGAGGTAGATGGAGGCTGAGGTCTAGGAAATAGGAGCCCGAGGTTGAGAAAGAAAGAGGTCTAGGGAGTAGGTGGCCAAGGACATGGGAGAAGGAGCCTGAAACCCAGGGTGAGAGAAAAGGAGGCCCAGGGTGAGGGAGAAGGAGGCTGCAGTCGATGGAGAAGAGGTCAAGATAGAGTGAGTAGATGGCTGAGGTTGTAGGAGAAGGAGAGTGAGCTCGAGGCAAAAGGAGGCCGAGGTCCATGGAAAAGAAGGTCCAGGTTTAGGGAGAAGGAGGCGCAGGTCGAGGGATAAACAGCCCAAGGTCAATGATGAAGCAATGTAAGAGAGAGGGAGAAGCAGGCCGAGGTCAAGGGAGAAGGAGGCTAATGGGGAGGGAAAGGAGGCCAAAGGCTACAGAGAAGGAGGCCAAGTCAAATGGAGAAGGTGGCCAATGTCAAGGGAAAAGGGGTCCAAGTTCATTGGGGAAACAGCCTGAAGGCAAGGGAAGAAGAGGCCAAGGTTGATGAAGAAGGAGGCTGAGGGAGAGAGTAAGGTGGCTGAGGTCAAAGCAGCAGGAGGCCGAGGTCTAGGGAAAAGGATGCCCAGGTCGAAGGAGAAGGAGGCCAAGGTCTAGAGAGAAAGTGGCTGAGGTTGAAGGACAAACAGGTGGAGGGAGGGAGAAAGGTAGCCATGGGCAAGGGACAAGCAGCCCAAGGTCAAGGGTGAAGGAGGATGTGGTTGAGGATATTGGCGTTCTACGTTGAGGGAGAAGCTGGCGGAGGTCAAGGGAGTAGGTGGCTGAGTTCGAGGAAGAATGAGGTCAAGGTCGGGGAAGGAGGAGGCCAAGGTCACAGTAGTAGGAGCCCAAGGTCGATGGAGAACAGGCTGAGGTCGAGGAAGAAGGAAGCCTAGGGCAAGGTACAGTGAGGTGGAGGGTGAGGAAGAAGTTGGTGGATGGGTAGGGGGAAGGTGGCCGAATTCTATTGAGAAGCAGGCTGAGTTTGAAGCAGTAGGTGGCTGAGTTCCAGGGATAATGTGGCTGAGGTCAAGGCAGTAGTTGGCTGAGGATGAGGGAGAAGGAGTCCAAGGGCAGATGGAGAAGGTAATCAAGGTCGAGGGAGAAGCGGGTGGAGGGAGAAGCATCAGGAGTCTGAGGTCGAGGGAAAAAGAGGCCACGGCAGAGGGAAATGTGGCCAAGTCAAAGGACAAGATGGCCGATGTGGAGAAACAAGGTGGCCAAGGTCTAGGGAAGGGATAGAGGTCACAGAAGAAGGATACCAAGAGAGAGGGAAAAGGAGCCTGAGGTCAAGTGGAAGCAGGCCAAGGTTGATGGAGAAGCAGTCCGAGGTCAAGGGAGAAGGAGACCAAATTCCAGAGAGAAATAGGCCCAAATTCCAGAGAGAAATAGGCCCAGGTGGAGGGAGAAGGAGGTTGAAGTTGAAGAAGAAAGAGGTGGAGGGAGAAGGTGATGGAGGCCGAGGTCAAGGCAAACGGAGGCCAAGGTCGAGGGAGGAGCCCAAGGGCAACGGAGAAGGAAGCCAAGTGCAGATGGAGAAGGCAGCCAAATTTTAGGGAGAAGCAGGCCAAGGTGGCCAAGGTCAAGGGAGAAGGAGGACAAGGGCTAGGGAAAAGGTGGCCGTTTGTAGGTGAGAAACAGGCCGAGGGGGCAGCCCGGGTGGCTCAGCAGTTTAGCGCTGCCTTCAGCCCAGGGCATGATCCTGGAGACTCGGGATCGAGTCCCATGTCGGACTCCCTGCATGGAGCCTGCTTCTCCTTCTGCCTGTGTCTCTGCCTCTCTCTCTGTCTCTCATGAATAAATAAATAAAATCTTTAAAAAAAAAAAAAAAGAAACAGGCCGAGGTCTGGTGAGAAAGAGGCTGATGTGGAGGGAGAAGTCGGTTGATATCCTGAGAGAAGGTTCAGAGGTCGAGGTAGAAGGATGTGAAGGGCTAGGGAAAAGGAGGCCAAGGGGAAGGTAGAGGGAGGCCATCGGGAGAGAAGGAGCCTGAGGTCGAGAGGGAAAATATCCAAGGTGGAAGGAAAAGCAGGCGGAGGGTGAGGGAGATGTAGGCCAAGGTCAGGGAGAAGGAGTTGGAGGGTAAGTGACCCTGACAGTCTCATAAGCATTCAGAGTTGGTTTGCACAGTTTGTCACCCCAAAGAAAGGTATTTCTTCTTTTTTTTAGTAATTCTACACCCAGCGTGGGGCTCAAACTCATGACCTTGAGATCAAGAGTCACATGTTCTTCCAGCTGAGCCAGCCAGGTGCCCCAAGAGAAGTGTCTTTAATTTGCCAGTCTGGGGCAGCCTGGGTGGCTCAGCAGTTTAGTGCCTGCCTTCAGCCCAGAGTGTGATCCTGGAGTCCCGGGATTGAGTCCCATGTTGGGTTCCCTGCATGGAGACTGCTTCTTCCTCTGCTTGTGTCTCTGCCTCTCACTCTCTTTGTGTCTCTCATGAATAAATAAATAAAATCTTTAAAAAAATAATTTGCCAGTCTGTACTTTATTTATTTATTTATTTTGTTATTTATTTTCTTTATAATTATTATTATTATATTTTGGTACTCTTTCATGTGGCTGATCAAATAGCTAGGTCATCAGCAACAGCCCCAGAATGAGCAAAAATATAACCAGCTTCATCTCGGGGACGGGCGGAGGGGAGTTGGCCAGACGTGTGAGAGCAGCTGAGTCCTGCCCATTGAGCAAGAGTGTGGAATGCTGCCAACAGGGCTGTTGATTTGTTGTAGTTCTGATGTGCCAACCACCAGGATATAATTAATGTATGCAGTGGCAGCTCTGGACATCAGAGGACAAAGGCACTCACACTAGATGCTGATAGCTAGCCCCTTCACACACACACTGTGACAAGTAGCAGGGGCTTTTATCCTGCTAGCAATTCTCCACTTGCGTTGGTGTCCTCAACGAGAGATTCTCTTCCGATGCTTTTTGAGCATCTGTAATACAAGCCTAGGACTCATCTCTGTCTTTATACAGTTTCACAACAGTAGATTGAATTGGCACAGAGGGCCCTGTCCACAAGGTCACTTGAACTGCATTCCTTCACTGAGAGCTTTGCTCAAACCCTATTGATAGAATCTGGGCTCTTTTTGTGCCCTATGGGGACATGGGCCAAGGAGTGGAATGGCAACTCTGGGCCTTCTGCCTGGGAGGAGGGAACGAGGAGGGATAGGACTGGAGGGGGCCAGCTTGAGGGAAAGGGCTTGAACTTTTTCTCCTTCATCTCCTGGCCCCAGGAGGTACCTGCCCATCCACCTCTTCCCCCTGTGCCTCCTCACAGGCCACAGCTCTAGCTGGGACACCTCATGCTCTCGGCCGACTCCTCGACCAGTGTCCTCTGCTGCCAGAGGACAAGGTAGGACAGTAACTTGGATGCCTGTTGCAAACCATCATAAGAGTTTAAGTCCCGGGACACCTAGGTGGCTCAGCGGTTGAGCATCTGCCTTCGGCTCAGGTTATGATCCCGGGGACCTGGGATAGAGTCCTGCATCGGGCTCCCCATGGGGAGCCTGCTTCTCCCTCTGCCTATGTCTCTGCCTCTCTTTTTTTTTAAGATTTTATTTATTTATTCATGATCGACAGAGAGAGAGAGAGAGAGAGAGAGAGAGAGACAGGCAGAGGGAGAAGCAGGCTCCATGCAGGGAGCCCGATGTGGGACTCGATCCCAAGACTCCAGGATCATGCCCTGGGCTGCAGGTGGCGCCAAACCGCTGCGCCACTGGGGCTGCCCTGTCTCTGCCTCTCTGTGTTTCTCATTAATAAATAAAATCTTAAAAAGACTACATTTCTGGGGGAGGTTGAAACTGCATTTAGGTCAGGCAGGAAGCCCCAGTTTGGGAACTTGGTCTAACTGACACCATTTTGGGCCTGTGGTTTTCTTAAGAACACATTATGAGGGGCACCTGGGTGGCTCAGTCAGTCGAGTGTCTGCCTTCAGCTTGGGTCATGGTCCCAGTGTTCTGGAATGGAGCTCTGCATCAGGCTCCCTGCTCAGTGGGGAGCCTGCTTCTCCCTCTTTGTCTCTGCTGTTCCTCCTGCTTGTGTGCTCTCTCTCTCTGTCAAATAAATGAATAAAATCTTTAAAAAAAGAACACATTATGAAACTTGTTTTTATGCAGCTTAACCTGTCTCAACTGAGAAAGAATGCACTGAGAAGATAAGCAAATGGGCATTTATTTGGGCAATTAAAATTGCAGTTTGGAAGACACTAATTCTGGTGGAAATCAGACTCAATGTTCCAAGGAAGACAAAGAGGGGGCTGGGTTAGAAAGGTGAGACGTGACAAGTGTAGCTCTCATTTAGGTTCTCCATACAAAACAGGGATCGAAACTAACTGAACTAAAACAAGGAAAAATAAAAAGAAAGAAAGAAACTAGCTGAACTGGGATTGGTTGGATTTATTTGCCAATGAGGGATTGAAATTTGTGAAAGGCATTGGCTTTCGAAGTGAAGAATACAAATAATCTAGTTGCCATGGTGAGGAGGGAATTAAGGCCAGGCCCAGAGCTGTACCTGGCTGAAAAGTTTTTTTTTTCTTTTCCTTTCCTTCAATTTATTTTTTTTTATTTTTTTATTTTTTTAATTTTTATTTACTTATGATAGTCTCACAGAGAGAGAGAGAGAGGCAGAGACACAGGCAGAGGGAGAAGCAGGCTCCACGCACCGGGAGCCCGACGTGGGACTCGATCCCGGGTCTCCAGGATCGCGCCCTGGGCCAAAGGCAGGCGCCAAACCGCTGCGCCACCCAAGGATCCCTCCTTCAATTTATTTTTTAATGTAATTTCTATATATTCTTTTTTTGTATATTTTTTATTGGAGTTCGATTTGCCAACATATAGTATAACACCCAGTGCTCATCCCATCAAGTGCCCCCCATTGTGCCCGTCATCCAGTCACCCCACCCCCTCCCCCCCCACACCTCCCTTTCCACCACCCCTTGTTCGTTTCCCAGAGTTAGGAGTCTCCCATGTTCTGTCACCCTCAATGATATTTCCCACTCAGTTCCCCTCCTTTCCCCGATAATCCCTCTCACTATTTTTTGTATTCTGGGAATGAATGAAACCATATAATGTTTGTCCTTATCCAATTGATTTACTTCACTCAGAATGATACCCCCAGTTCTATACACATTGAAGCAAATGGTGGGTATTTGTTGTCTTTAATGGCTGAGTAATATTCCATTCTATACATAAACCACATCTTCTTTATCCATTCATCTTTCGATGGACACCGAGGCTCCTTTCGCAGTTTGGCTATTGTGGCCATTGCTGCTATAAACATTGGGGTGCAGGTGTTCTGCCGTTTCACTGCATCTGTAGCTTTGGGGCAAATCCCCAGCAGTGCAATTGTTGAGTCATAGGGTAGCTCTATTGTTCATACTTTGAAGACCCTCCACACAGTTTTCCAGCGTGGCTGTACCAGTTCACATTCCCATCAACAATGCAAGAGGGTTCCCCTTCCTCCACATCCTCTCCAACATTTGTTGTTTCCTGTCTTGTTAATTTTCACCATTTTCACTGGCATGAGGTGGTATGTCATTGCGGTGTTGATTTATATTTCCCTGATGGCCAGTGATGCGGAGCATTTTCTCACGTGCTGTTGGCCATGTGTATGTTTTCCTCTGTGAAATTTCTGTTCATGTCTTTTGCCCATTTCATGATTGGATTGTTTGTTTCTTTGCTGTTGAGTTTAATAAGTTCTTTATGGATCTTGGATACTAGCCCTTTATCTGATATGTCATTTGCAAATATCTTCTCCCATTCTGTAGGTTGTCTTTTAGTTTTGTTGACTGTTTCTTTTGCTGTGCAGAAGTTTTTATCTTGATTAAGTCCCAATAATTCATTTTTGCTTTTGTTTCCCTTGCCTCCATAGATGTATCTTGCAAGAAGTTGCTGTGGCCAAGTTCAAAAGGGTGTTGCCTGTGTTCTCCTCTAGGAGTTTGATGGATTCTTGTCTCACATACAGATCTTTCATCCATTTTGAGTTTATCTTTGGGTATGGTGTAATAGAATGGTCTAGTTTCATTCTTCTACACGTGGCTGTCCAATTTTTCCAGCACCATTTATTGAAGAGACTGTCTTTTTTCCAGTGGATAGTCTTTCCTGCTTTGTCAAATATTAGTTGACCATAGAGTTGAGGGCCCATTTATGGGTTCCCTATTCTGTTGCATTGATCTAGGTGTCTGTTTTTGTGCCAGTAACACACTGTCTTGATGACCACAGCTTTGTAGTACAACCTGAAATCTGGCATTGTGATGCCCCTGGCTCTGGTTTTCTTTTTCAATATTCCCTGGATATTCGTGGTCTTTTCTGATTCCACACAAATCTTAAGATGATTTGTACCAACTCTCTGAAGAAAGTCCATAGCATTTTGATAGGGATTGCATTAAATGTGTAAATTGCCCTGGGTAGCATTGACATTTTCACAATATTAATTCTTCCAATCTATGAGCATGGAATATTTTTCCATCTCTTTATGTCTTCCTCAATATCTTTCAGAAGTGTTCTGTCGTTTTTAGGGTATAGATCATTTTCCTCTTTGGTTAGGTTTATTCCTAGGTATCTTATGCTTTTGGGTGCAATTGCAAATGGGCTTGACTCCTTCATTTCACTTTCTTCAGTCTGATTGTTAGAGTATAGAAATGCCACTGATTTCTGGGCATTGATTTTGTATCCTGCCACACTGCCGAATTGCTGTATGAGTTCTAGCAATTTTGAGGTGGAGGCTTGTGGGTTTTCTATGTACAGTATCATGTCATCTGCAAAGAGGGAGAGTTTGAATTCTTCTTTGCTAATTTGAATGCCTTTTATTTCTCTTTGTTGCCTGATTGCTGATGCTAGGACTTCTAGTACTATGTTGAATAGCATTGGTGACAGTGGGCATCCCTGTCTTGTTCCTGATCTTAGGGGAAAGGCTCCCAGTGTTTCCCCATTGAGAATGATATTTGCAGTGGGCTTTTCATAGATGGCTTTTTAAGATGCTGAGGAATGTTCCCTCTATCCCTACACTCTGAAGAGTTTTGATTATGAATGGATGCTGTATTTTGTCAAATGCTTTCTCTGCATCTATTGAGAGGATCATATGGTTCTTGTTTTTTCTCTTGTTGATATGATCTATCACGTGGATTGTTTTACGAGTGTTGAACCAGCCTTGCATCCGCAGGATAAATCCCATTTGGTCATGGTGAATAATCTTCTTAATGTATTGTTGGATCCTATCGGCTAGTATCTTGTTGAGAAGTTTTGCATCTGTTCATCAGGGATATTGGTCTATAATTCTCTTTTGGTGGGGTCTTTGTCTGGTTTTGGAAATAAGGTGATGGTGGCCTCATAGAATGAGTTTGTAAGTATTCCATCCCTTTCTATCTTTCAGAACAACTTTAATAGAATAGGTATTGTTTCTTCTTTAAACTTTTTTTTTCTTCTTTAAACTTTTTTTTTAATTTATTTTTTATTGGTGTTCAATTTACTAACATACAGAATAACCCCCAGTGCCCGTCACCCATTCACTCCCACCCCCCGCCCTGCTCCCCTTCTACCACCCCTAGTTCATTTCCCAGAGTTAGCAGTCTTTACGTTCTGTCTCCCTTTCTGATATTTCCCACACATTTCTTCTCCCTTCCCTTATATTCCCTTTCACTATTATTTATATTCCCCAAATGAATGAGAACATATAATGTTTGTCCTTCTCCGACTGACTTACTTCACTCAGCATAATACCCTCCAGTTCCATCCACGTTGAAGCAAATGGTGGGTATTTGTCATTTCTAATAGCTGAGTAATATTCCATTGTATACATAAACCACATCTTCTTTATCCATTCATCTTTCGTTGGACACCGAGGCTCCTTCCACAGTTTGGCTATTGTGGCCATTGCTGCTATAAACATCGGGGTGCAGGTGTCCCGGCGTTTCATTGCATTTGTATCTTTGGGGTAAATCCCCAACAGTGCAATTGCTGGGTCGTAGGGCAGGTCTATTTTTAACTCTTTGAGGAACCTCCACACAGTTTTCCAGAGTGGCTGCACCAGTTCACATTCCCACCAACAGTATAAGAAGGTTCCCTTTTCTCCGCATCCTCTCCAACATTTGTTGTATCCTGCCTTGTTAATTTGCCCCATTCTCACTGGTGTGAGGTGGTATCTCTTTTTTTTTTTTTTTTTTTTTTGTTTTTTTTATTTTTATTTTTATTTTTTTTATTTTTTTATTTTTTTTTTTTATTTTTATTTTTATTTTTTATTGGTGTTCAATTTACTAACATACAGAATAACACCCAGTGCCCGTCACCCATTCACTCCCACCCCCCGCCCTCCTCCCCTTCTACCACCCCTAGTTCGTTTCCCAGAGTTAGCAGTCTTTATGTTCTGTCTCCCTTTCTGATATTTCCCACACATTTCTTCTCCCTTCCCTTATTTTCCCTTTCACTATTATTTATATTCCCCAAATGAATGAGAACATATAATGTTTGTCCTTCTCCGACTGACTTACTTCACTCAGCATAATACCCTCCAGTTCCATCCACGTTGAAGCAAATGGTGGGTATTTGTCATTTCTAATAGCTGAGTAATATTCCATTGTATACATAAACCACATCTTCTTTATCCATTCATCTTTCGTTGGACACCGAGGCTCCTTCCACAGTTTGGCTATCGTGGCCATTGCTGCTAGAAACATCGGGGTGCAGGTGTCCCAGCGTTTCATTGCATTTGTATCTTTGGGGTAAATCCCCAACAGTGTATCTCATTGTGGTTTTGATTTGTATTTCCCTGATGGCAAGTGATGCAGAGCATTTTCTCATGTGCTTGTTGGCCATGTCTATGTCTTCCTCTGTGAGATTTCTGTTCATGTCTTTTGCCCATTTCATGATTGGATTGTTTGTTTCTTCGGTGTTGAGTTTAATAAGTTCTTTATAGATCTTGGAAACTAGCCCTTTATCTGATATGTCATTTGCAAATATCTTCTCCCATTCTGTAGGTTGTCTTTGAGTTCACCACTGCTATTCAACATAGTACTGGAAGTCCTAGCCTCAGCAATCAGACAACAAAAATACATTAAAGGCATTCAAATTGGCAAAGAAGAAGTCAAACTCTCCCTCTTCGCCGATGACATGATACTCTACATAGAAAACCCAAAAGTCTCCACCCCAAGATTGCTAGAACTCATACAGCAATTCGGTAGCGAGGCAGGATACAAAATCAATGCCCAGAAATCAGTGGCATTTCTATATACTAACAATGAGACTGAAGAAAGAGAAATTAAGGAGTCAATCCCATTTACAATTGCACCCAAAAGCATAAGATACCTAGGAATAAACCTAACCAAAGAGGTAAAGGATCTATACCCTCAAAACTATGGAACACTTCTGAAAGAAATTGAGGAAGACACAAAGAGATGGAAAAATATTCCATGCTCATGGATTGGCAGAATTAATATTGTGAAAATGTCAATGTTACCCAGGGCAATATACACGTTTAATGCAATCCCTATCAAAATACCATGGACTGGGCAGCCCCGGTGGCGCAGCGGTTTAGCGCCGCCTGCAGCCCGGGGTGTGATCCTGGAGACCCGGGATCAAGTCCCACATCAGGCTTATTGCGTGGAGCCTGCTTCTCCCTCTGCCTGTGTCTCTGCCTCTCTCTCTCTCTGTGTCTCTATGAATAAAAAAAAAATAAATAAATAAAAATAAAAATAAAAAAAATAAATAAAAAAATAAAAAAAAATACCATGGACTTTCTTCAGAGAGTTAGAACAAATTATTTTAAGATTTGTGTGGAATCAGAAAAGACCACGAATAGCCAGGGGAATTTTAAAAAAGAAAACCATATCTGGGGGCATCACAATGCCAGATTGCAGGTTGTACTACAAAGCTGTGGTAATCAAGACAGTGTGGTACTGGCACAAAAACAGACACATAGATCAGTGGAACAGAATAGAGAACCCAGAAGTGGACCCTGAACTTTATGGTCAATTAATATTCGATAAAGGAGGAAAGACTATCCATTGGAAGAAAGACAGTCTCTTCAATAAATGGTGCTGGGAAAATTGGACATCCACATGCAGAAGAATGAAACTAGACCACTCTCTTGCACCATACACAAAGATAAACTCAAAATGGATGAAAGATCTAAATGTGAAACAAGATTCCATCAAAATCCTAGAAAAGAACACAGGCAACACCCTTTTTGAACTCGGCCACAGTAACTTCTTGCAAGATACATCCACGAAGGCAAAAGAAACAAAAGCAAAAATGAACTATTGGGACTTCATCAAGATAAGAAGCTTTTGCACAGCAAAGGATACAGTCTTCTTTAAACTTTTGATAGAATTCCCCTGGGAAGCCATCTGGCCCTGGACTTTTGTGTCGTGGGAGATTTTTGATGACTGCTTCAATTTCCCCCCTGGTTATTGGCCTGTTCAGGTTTTCTATTTCTTCCTGTTCCAGTTTTGGTAGTTTGTGGTTTTCCAGAAATGCACCCGTATCTTCTAGATTGCCTAATTTATTGGCATATAGCTGCTCATAATATGTTTCAAAAATTGGTGGTGTTTCCTGGGTATTGGTTGTGATCTCTCCTTTTTCATTCGTGATTTTTTTTTTAATTTGAGTTTTTTTTTAATGTGGCTGGCTAATGCTTTATCTATCTTACTAATTATTTCAAAGGACCGACTCCTGGTTTTGTTGATCTGTTCTACAGTTCTTCTGGTCTCTATTTCACTGAATTGTGCTCGAATCTTTATTAATTCTCTTCTGCTTGGTGTAGATTTTATTTGCTGTTCTTTCTCCAGTTCTTTTAGGTGTGAGGTTAGCTTGTGTATTTGAGTTTTTCCAATTTTGTGAGGGATGCTTGTATTGCAAGGTATTTCCCTCTCAGGGCTGTTTTTGCTGTATCCCAAAGATTTTGAATGGTTGTATCTTCATTCTCATTAGTTTCCATGAATCTTTAATTCTTCTCTAATTTCCTGGTTGACTCTTTCATCTTTTAGCAGGTTGCTCCACATGTTTGAATTTTTTCCAAATTTCTTCTTGTGATTGAGTTCAAGTTTCAAAGTATTGTGGTCTGAAAATATGCAGAGGACAATCCCAATCTTTTGGTTTTGGTTAAGACCTGATTTGTGACCCAGTATTTGTGGTCTATTCTGGAGAAAGTTCCATGTGCCCTTGAGAAGAATGTGTCTTCAGTTGCATTCGGATGCAAAGTTCTGTAAATATCTGTGAAATCCGTCTGGTCCAGTGTATCATTTAAAGCTCTTGTTTCTTTGGAGATGTTGTGCTTAGAATATCTGTCCTTTGCAGAAAGCGCCGTGTTGAAGTCTCCCAGTATTAGTGTTTTATTATCTGAGTATGTCTTTACTTTGGTTATTAATTGATTGATATCCTTGGCCACTCCCACATTAGAGGCATAAATATTCATGATTGTTAGGTCCTCTTGTTGGATAGATCCTTTACGTATGATATAGTGTCCCTCTTCATCTATTACTACCATCTTTGGGATAAACTTTAATTTATCTGAAATGAGGATTGCTACCCCAGCTTTCTTTTGAGGACCATTTGAATGGTAAATGGTTCTCCAACCTTTCATTTTCAGGCTGGAGGTGTCCTTTGGTCTAAAATGAGTCTCTTGTAGACAGCAAATAGATGGGTCTTGCTTTTTTATCCAGTCTGAAACCCTGCATCTTTTGATGGGATTATTAAGCCCATTCACGTTCAGAGTTACTATTGAAAGATATGAATTTAGTGTCAACATAATACCTATTCAGTCCTTGTTTTGTGGATTATTTCTTTGGGCTTCCTCTTTCTTTTACAGAGTCCTCCTTAATATTTCTTGCAGAGCTGGATTGGTGGTCACATATTCTTTCAGTTTCTGCTTATCTTTGAAGCTCTTTATCTCTCCTTCTATTCTGAATGAGAGCCTTGCTGGATACAGTATTCTTGGCTGCACGTTCTTCTCATTTAGGACCCTGAATATATCCTGCCAGCCCCTTCTGGCCTGCCAGGTCTCTGTGGAGAAGTCTGCTGTTAATCTAATATTTCTCCCCATATAAGTTAGGGATCTCTTGTCTCTTGCTGCTTTAAGGTTTTCTCTTTATTTTTGGAATTTGCAAGTTTCACTATTAAATGTCAAGGTGTTGAATGGTTTTTATTGATTTTAGGGGGGGATCTGTCTATCTCCTGGATCTGAATGCCTGTTTCCCTCCCCAAGTTAGTTTGAAAAGTTTTTAAGACGTTTATGGTTTCTTCCACTGAGAGCGTGCATAAATTCCTCCTCCTTTATGGCCTCCTGACCCTACTTTAAGAGAGATTGTTTTAGTTAAGCTTGCTTGCTCCGTTTGCAAATCTACTTTTATATCCGTTTTACCTCAGTTGAATTATTAGAGCAGCCAAGGAACCTAGAATGTGGAAAGGAATTTTTTTCTTCCCAACAGTAGCCAAAGAGCATGCCCCTTACACATGCTACCTTGCTGATATCCTTTCTAAGCCATGACTGCTGGTTTATCAGTTGACCTTGGTTGGGCATGTCCCATCTCCTGAGAACCTGAGACTGGGACAGCAGAACAGTACCTGTCTTGTTCCCTGCCAGGTTTCCAGTATACAGAGCATGAGACTGAATCAATGCTCAATAAGTATTTGTTTTACATTTGATCATTGAAGAGGTACAATTTAAAATAACTGTGACATAATACGTTGCCTGTCACCTTGGCACAGATTTCAAAAGGTAGTGTTGCAAAGAAAACCACAGGGCTATAATGGGGCCAATTAAACCCATGCCCCAAATCAGTAAACCAAGACCTAATACCTAATCTAACTGCAGTTGCAACTATCCTAGGAATTTGACCTTTAGCCCCTCAACATGAGAATTTCCTGGTCAGCACTCACTAGGAAATTTACTGACAGACCCTTTCTGCTTGCTCCCTTTAGGGGTGGGTGACCTTGCCTAAAACAATGGGTTCTTTGCTAATAATTTCCTCTTTTCCTCTCCCTCTTTGCCTTTAGAAAACCTTTCCCTTTCTGTAGCCCCCTGGGGCTCCTTTCTGTTTGCTAGATGGGATCTGCTCGAATCATAAATCGTTTGATTAAGGCAACTAGATCTTTAAAATTTATCCAGTTCAAGTTTGTTTTTCTAACAAGGGGAACAGTGTTGTAACTGACAGGGGCCAGAGCAATACTCTCTCACACTTCTGGGAAGAGTATCTGTCACTTTTTGGTAGGAAACAACCTGGCAGTGTGTGTCCCAAACCTAAAAGGATCTCATTGCCTTTGAGCCAGACATTCCTCTTCTAGTCATTGCTTACCTAAAATAAAGGACTTATCAATGATGCTGTGGAGTGAGCAGAGTTTGCTTTCCCAAAATATGCCTCTTTGGCATATTTCTTTGTGGCTGCTTATTTCTGAGAGCCTGAAGACATCGGAGAAGCTCTGAAAACCCTAGTAGAAGCTATCTTTTTGTAAGAGACGTTTACATCTAACCATTTATTTATTTTAAAGATTATTTATCTATTCAAGTAATCTCTATACCCAACCTGAGGGTCCCACTAACCACCCTGAGGTCAAGAGCTCTTCCTACAGGGCCAGCCAGCTAGGTGCCCAGAGACATTTACATTTATAGGGAAATCTCCTTTTGTAAGGGTGTTTCTGTAGGTATACTGGGAAGGCAATGTCTCTGAATCTCCAGAAACTCTTATCAAAGGAAAAGACAGCAACTTAAATCTGCAGAGCAGCTTTGCTCTAGCTTCCTGTGCTTTTCTGGGGAGCCTCTCATCATCAGCACCCCCTAGCCCTAACATATTTTGTCTGAAGACAGTATTTAATGTGGTAGTTTGGGCCACTTGGGGGAATGACTAAGTTTTCTTGGGTCTCTCCCATGTACACAGGAGATACACTTGTTATTATAATTATTATAGTTATAATAATTATTAAAGGCTCTTTATTTGAGAGAAAGCCAGAGACAGAGCATGAGCAGAGGGGGGAGCAATAGAGAGGGAGAAGCAGGTTCCCTGCTGAACAGGGAGCATGACGAGGGGCTCAATCCCAGGACCCTGAGATCATGACTTGAACTTAAGTCAGATGCTTAACCAACTGAGCCACCCAGGCACCCCGGAAATATACATATTATTAAATGTGCTTGTTTTTTTTTTCTGTTAACCTGTCTTTTATTGTGGGTAGGGTTTCTCAAGTAAGAATCTAGAAGGTTTAGAAGGAAAAGTATTTTTCCTCCCCTTTTGTATGTACAAAATTTAACACAAGGTAGAATGATTTTTTTTTTTTTGGTAATAATTAAGCAATAGAAAATAATGCTGCAGAAGGATATATAACACCTAGGAAAGGTTTTTACAAGCTTATGTTGCAAAGTGGAATCAAGATAATATGCAGCAAAATACCACATTTAAAATATTGTATTTACATTTAGGTAAAGGGGAAATGTAATGTGGATAAAATACCACAGTGCTCTGTGTGCTTTTCTGAGGCATGAGACATCAGGTGATTTTTATTTTCTACTATTGGTTTATTTGTATTTTCCAAAGGTGGCTCCTGTTTTGTCCTAAGAGACAATTCTAATTTACTAAAATAAAGCAATTTTGTCCCCCTGGTGGCATATTCAGGAATCGCAGTCTTTTTTTTTTTTTTTTTTAAGATTTTATTTATTCGTGAGAGACAGACAGAGAGGCAGAGACATAGGCAGGCAGAGGGACAAACAGGCTCCCTGCGAGGAACCTGATGTGCTACTTGATCCCAGGACCTTGGGATCATGACCTGAGCTGAAGGCAGATGCCTAACCTACTGAGCTACCCAAGCACCCCATAATTTTTGTTTAAAATTAAAAAGGAGGGGTGGCTAGCTGGCTCAGTCAGAGGAGCATGTGACTCTTGATCTCTGGGTCATGAATTTGAGCCCCACGGTGGGTGTGTGTTGAGATTACTTAAATAAATGAATAAACTTTTAAAAATCAAATTAAATAGAAAATATACGCAGTATTAAAATAATTGAGAGTCTGAAACGGTATACAGTGAAATGTTGGTCTTCTTCTTACCATTGGCCAACAAAACTACTGCTATTAGCTGTACCTTGTAGGGACTTCTAGAAATTTTTTTGTGCATAGAGAAGCACATATATATGTATATATCCTTTTGAGGGCACAAATACAAAGCGAGTCATATTACACTTAATTCTTTGTGAAATTTTATTTTTAAAAAACTTTTCAGGGCACCTGGGTGGCCCAGTCAGTTAAGTGTCTGCCTTCAGCTAAGGTCATGATCTCAGGGTGCTGGGATGGAGCCCTGCATCTGCCGGTTCCCTGCACAGCAAAGGGTCTGTTTCTCCCTCTGCCTTTGCCCTCTGCTCCACTTGTGTTCCCTCTCTCTCTCTCTCAAATAAATAAAAATCTTTTTAAGAAAATTTTTTCACTTTGACTTAATTGTAGATTCATATGTAGTTGTAAGAAATGAACTGAGGTCTGTGCACCTGGTTGGCTCAGTTGATAGAGCATGTGGCCCTTGATCTCAGAGTCGTGAATTCAAGTCCCACACTGGGCATGGAGCCGACTTTCAGAAGAAAAGAAGGAAAAAATGAACCCAGGGAGCCCCTGGGTAGCTCAGTTGGTTAAGTGTCTGACTCTTGATTTTAGCTCATGTCATGATTTCAGGGTCGTGGGATCGAGCCCCATGTTAGGCTCCATACTCAGTGTGGAGTCTTTGAGATTCTCTCTCAAATAAATTAATAAATCTTTAAAAAAAAGAAATAAATGAGCCCAGATCTATTTGAACTTAAAAAGTGCCATTTCTCAACTTTGGTTGCCCAACATAAGCAGTTGGGGGAACTTTTATAAAATCCTGATGCCTGGGTTCCACCGCCAGAGATTCTGAGGGAAGTTGCCCCGGTTACAGCCTTGGCATTGGGAGTTTTTTTTTTTTTAAAGATTTTATTTATTTATTCATAGAGATGCAGAGAGAGAGTGAGAGGCAGAGACACAGGCAGAGGGAGAAGCAGGCTCCATGCAGAGAGCCCGACGCGGGACTCGATCCAGGGTCTCCAGGATCACGCCCCGGGCTGCAGGCGGCGCTAAACCGCTGCGCCACCGGGGCTGCCCGGCATTGGGAGTTTTAAAACTTCCTCAGGTGACGCAAATATGCAGGCAGAGCTCTTAACTTCTTTTTTTTTAAGATTAAAATTTTATTTATTTATGAGAGAGAGAGGCCAAGACACAGGCAGAGGAAGAAGCAGGTTCCATGTAGGGAGCCTGATGTGGGACTCGATCCCAGGACTCCAGGATCACACCCTGGGCTGAAGGCAGGCACTAAACCCCTGAGCTACCCAGGGATCCCTTGAGCTCTTAATTTCTACACTCCCCTATCTCCAGGGTGAGGAAGAGTCAGTGTGGGTGAGACATGAGAACATCTGTTTCCTGACCTAACTCAGCCTCAGCAAGAACTTGGAGCCAGAAGAGTGTAATTAGTAGAAAAGCGAGTTCTCCTGAGAATGCCTAGACCCATGCTGTGTGTGGCTCCTCTGGATACAGGACAAGGGTTTAAGTCAATTATATGGGAATCTCAAGTGACAGGGTGATCTGAGTTGACATCTTTTTTTTTTTTACGCGGACCCCTGGCCCACCCCAGATGGCTCCTCGTTTCCCTATAACTGCTATTCGAAAGTCCTGGGCAAGACCTCCTTTGCCAAAGTGTCAAGCCTTAAGTGCTTGAAATATTGAAATGAAATATTTTAAAGTTTATGATGAAAACAGGGAGGCATGCTCCATAAGTGAGGCCCAATCAGTCACTATTCCCAAGCTGGGACTCAGTAAAAACCAAAACAAACCTCTTTTTCTGGCTTTATCTCCTTGTCTCCTCTGTGCTGAGTACAGGGATTTTATGGACAAGAATAAGTGAGTCGGCTCAAGGTAAGGTCAGGCTTCTCTGCAGGGACATCAGGAAAGACTATGTGGACAGTGGAGCCCAGAGGACCCTGCTGGCCAGTGTCTGGGCAGGTCATGGGCCTTTTGTTTTCCAGCAGTGACTCAGTCCTCTCTGGAGGGATTGTCCACCTCCACCTGGCACTAAGCCTTCAGGGACCCACTGCCCGGCGACCCAAAGAAATAGGAACCTCACAGGTGTGGGCATTAGAGATGCCACTCCAGCAGTCACGGGGAACAGGAAAAACCCAGGAGAGGTAGTGATGGGATTATTAGGTACATAGCTTTGTGAGAGCGCAGTGCTGGCAGGGTTCCAGCCGAGCTGGCCCACTCTAGGAACAGCAGCTACTAGTTATTGAATGCTTTGTTCCAGGCACTACTACATTCTCTTGGGATAGGGTCCTGTTAGGTACCCAGAGAGATTGTTTTCCCTGGCCCCTGGTGGTTGGTTGTTTTCCTTTGATTAGGGTATAATTTAGATTCAGTAAGATCCACCCATATTAGGCGCACAGACCTATGAATCTTATCATAGAATCACCGCTAGAATAAGGTGCAGAATGCTCCATCACCTCTGAAAGTTTCTGCATCCCCCATTCAGGGTTAATCCCCTGACCCCACCTGGAGCCCCTGGTAACCACAGGTTTGGTTCCTCTCCCTACACTTTAGGATTACAGCTAAGGACCTGAAACTTTTAAAGCAAAAGACATTCATTATCCCAAACTGAGTTTAGAGGACCGGCAACTATTAGAGCCAGCCTCCAGCCCACAAATCTTGCTGGGGAAAAACCAGCTTTCCGCCCCACTGCCTGGTAGATGTAAGAGGGCTGGTTTGGGGTTCCACGATCTTTTCCTCCCTCAAGCAGACAGAGGAGATGCTCTAAGGGAACCGCTCATAAAAATAAGGCTTGGAGGCAACCCAGCACCTTCCTAAGACAGGGTTTCTCTAAAACGTGGGGAGCAAACAGACTGGCACAGTACTTGGTGCTGCCCCGGCAGAGAGGAAGGGCTTTCAGGAGCCATAGAGGCCTGGGAGATGGGACAGTAGAGAGGGAGCCAAGGAGGGGCCCCTCGATGTCCTGATTCTTGAGGAGTAAGTAAGGTATATGTGGCTTAAGTCTGCAAGCCCAGGAATTATCACAAAAGAATACATGGGATTGGGGCCCATGGTCTGGCCCCAATTTACCATAGTATGAGGGCAACGAGTCTCACACCTTAGTGAAATGTGGTATTTGGGCCTCCATCAGAGCCACAGCGCTGTTGAGGGATATTCATGGGAAGTCGAAAATAAATAAAATGAGACCATTTTATACATATATTACCAGTGAGTTGAGACACCTCAATAAACCTGTGACACTTTCAATGCCTCCATGAATCCTAAGAATGTAGGTCCTCTTGTTATTCCTATTTTATAGATGAGGAAATTAAAGAAAGGAGAGCAGGGGCTCCTGGGTGGCTCAGTTGGTTAAATGTCTGCCTTCAGCTCAGGTCATTATCCCAGGGTCCTGGGATGGAGCCCTGCTTTGGGCTCCCTGCCCAGCAGGGAGTCTGCTTCTCCTTCTCCCTCTGTTGCTCCCCCAGCTTGTGTGCCCTATCATATAAATAAAATCTTTTGAAAGAAAGAAAGAAAGAAGAAAGAAAAAAAGAAAGAAAGAAAGAAAGAAAGAAAGAAAGAAAGAAAGAAAGAAAGAAAGAAAGAAAAAGAAAGAAAGAAAGAAAGAAGAGAGAGGGCATGTCGTGTGTCAAAAGTCACCCAGCAGGTAAATAAATGACGGAACCATGACTTGAAGCCAGCTCTGCTCATCTCTGAAACCGATGTTCCTTCCAGCACATCTGGCTTCCTTACTTGTGTGTCAAGAAGGTGGAGTGGAGGAGACAGCATGCAGTAGTGACGAGACTCCAGGGTAGACTCAAGGGTGGCCAGTAGAAGTGTTAGGTCTCTCTCTCCTTCCCACCTGGTGACCTTCCTCCCCCTTTAGCTACAAGGGGCCTGGCTTTTCAGAACAAATCTGTGAAAGATTCCATTTCATTCCCTGCTCTGAGATTCTGTTGATATACTTCTTTTTTTTAAGATTTTATTTATTTATTCATGACACACACACACACACACAGAGAAAAAGAGAGAGAGAGAGAGAGAGGCAGAGGGAGAAGCAGGCTCCCTACAAGGATCCTGATGTGTGACTCGAATCTGGATCACGGGATCATGCTCTGAGCCAGAGGCAGACACTCAACAACTGAGCCACTCAGGTGTCCCTGTTGATATACTTCTTGTCAGTTCAAGTTCATTCTGACTACACACCCAAACCTAAAGCTGCCTCCTTCCTTGGGACTCAAACTGCTGTAACTCCACTCCCCATCCCTTATGCCTGTCCCCACTCCTTGTGGGGAGACTCCAGCTCCACTTCTTAGATCCTCAGTCTGTGTGGTCCCATGGCAGTAAGCTGGGCCTTGCTTTCAGATCTGATATAAATGTTTTCTTTTCGGTGTAAGGGTATAACTCAGTGTAAAGTGATAGGTAAAAAAAACCACAGCTATGTGCTATTCAGTGTGTGTACGTAACAATACTCTCTTCCGTGATAGAAAATAACCATCTTAAAAAGATGGTTACTCTAGGAGTGCCTGGCTGGCTGAGTCTGTAGAGCATGTGACTCTTCATCTTGAGGTGGTGAGCTCAAGCCCCACGTTGGGTGCAGAGATAACTTAAAAATAAAATCTTAAAAAAATGGTTACTGTAGGCTTAGAAGAAAAAAAACACCTCCACCCCTAATCTCCTTGTTAAGTACCTGCTACCTACCTTAGGACTTTTTAAAGTACTTACAGGAATTCCATTAATGTCAAAATTAAAATTCCTTTCTTCAGAGCATTCACATAATGAATGGAAACAAAAACCCAGCATTCATTTATGATGATTTTAGACTAGGGGTAACACAATCCTTAATCCAATCCAGTTTCATAGGTGCTGCTGAAGCAATGGGAAGACTGTCTCATCAGGATTCACTAGGCCCAGGGCTGTTCTCTGTTAAAAGGTGGGTGCCAGGAAAAGTAACAAAACTCTGTGAAGATAATACAAATTGGTGAAAATGGTACAGCCTCTATCTATAATCTTTTTTTTTTTCCTTGACGAAAAAAATTGACCAATCCAAAAACTCTTAATGCTCTAGGTCTGTTTTCTCCATCATTTTATTTTATTTTTTATTTTTAAAATAAAAAAAGATTTTATTTATTTATTCATGAGAGAGACACACACAGAGAGAGGCAGAGACATAGGCAGAAGGGGAAGCAGGCTTCATGCAGGGAGCCCGACGTGGGACTTCATCCCAGGACCCCAGGATCACCACCTGTGCCTAAGGCAGGCGCCAAACCACTGCGCCACCCAGGCATCCTTCTCCAGCATTTTAAATGAACAAGATGGTTTTATTGAATGATGGTATTTTCTAGGTAGTTGAGTCACCATGGAATGCAATATCATCCCCAAAAATGTAACAATGGAATGCAATTAAAGGTCAGCAAGTATGTTTGTCCAGTCCAGGGTTCTGCGATCAATGCAAACCAAGAGATCAATAATAGAAGAAGATGTGTCCTCCTTTAGAATCAGGAATTAAAATAGGGATGGCCTCAGGCAGCTTTAGACTCCTGTAGTACTCTACCTAGCACCCAGGAATTCATACAGATAGTTTTAAAAGTTATCACATGTTGAAGCCCCTGGGTGGCTCAGTAGGTTGAGTATGCCTTGAGATCAGATACTGATCCTGGAGTCCTGGGGTCGAGCCCTACATAGGGCTCTGTGCTCAGGCAGGTGTCTGTTCCTCCCTCTGCCCGTGATGTCTCCCACTCTATCAGGAAAAAATAAATAAAATCATTTTTTTATTTTTTAAGATTTTATATCCTTATTCATGAGAGATACACAGAGAGAGACAGACATATAGGCAGTGGGAGAAGCAGTCACTTGAAGGGAGTGGGATCAAAACTCAATCCCAGGAACCAAGTTTTACACCTAAGCCAAAGAAGGATGCTCAACCACTGAGTCACTCAGGTGTTCAAAAAAATAAATAAAATAAATAAAAAATTATCCTGTGTCCAGCTTAAGAATTGGGTACATTCATCCCTAAACGTGCACTCCCACTGTCCAGTGACACTCACGTGTCCTTCCCCTGCAAGCCTGATGCCCGCATTCTGGCCACGTGCCCAACATCAGTCCAAGCACTGGTCCACGGTCCCCGCGCCTCCCACGAGTCGATCATCCACGTGACCATCATTCCTGTACCTCGGCCAACGCCCCTTCCATCATTCCTTCTTCCAATATCCCACACGCCTTCCTTGATCCAGAGCTCAGCCTCCCCATTCGAGAGACCAAAGCGCCTTTCGGTGGCTCAGACTCTCTTTAGCTGCTAAAGAGAGGCAATTTCTAAAGTCAGTGTCTTGTCTGTGGACCCAAGGGCCTCGGAAATGGTGGTTCGGAATTTGCTGGAGGTGGGGCAGATCTTTTGGTAGCGTCCCTCTTTTCAATTCAACTTTTCATTCTGACATGATTGTAGCTGACCTGCAGTTGAACAAAGAGAGGGGTCTCCTTTACCCTTCCAGGAGTCCGGCCAATGGGAATCGCAAAAAGTCTACTTCCAATCCAGCATATTGGCATGAGGAAGGCCTGGCTCTACTCACCCGCACCCTGTCCTGCCCATCCACCCCTTTGACACAGTCCCCGATCTTCTCTGGCCTCTGGCAACCACTAATGTGTCCGATCTCCTTTTGTTGTTGTTGTTGTTGTTGTTGTTGTTGTTGTTAAACGTAGCCTCCGTGCCCGGTGCAGAACCCAGTGCAGGGCCTGAACCCTCGACCCTGAGATCCAGATGTGAGCTGAGATCAAGAGTCAGGCGCTCACCCAATGAGTACCCAGGTGCTCCACTCTGTTCTCCCCTCACATCATTTTGTCATTTCAAGAATGTTTTCTACATGCAATCCTATGGTCTGTAGCCTTTGGAGATGGGCTTCTTCGCCCCCACCCAGCACAATTCCCTGGAGATTTCTCCAAGTCATTCTGTGTAACCAACCACATTTGTTTCTTTGTATGGCTGTATAGGTATACTGCAGGGGTGTTGCAACAGTCATCCAGTGAAGGGCCGCTGGGTTGTTTCTAGCTGTTGGCTACTACAAAGAGCCTGGTATGAACATGTACTTGTAATTTTTAAAACAAGAGTTACATTGGTTTGAGAGAGAGAGAGAGAGAGGGAGAGAGAGAGGGAGGGAGAGACAGAAAGCCTGAGAGTGAGAACACAGGGAGGATGAGCTGCAAACAGAGGGAGAGGGAGAAGCAGGGAGCCCGATGCGGGGCTCGAACCCAGGACGCTGGGATCATGACCTGAGCTGAAGGCAGGCGCTTCAGCGACCGAGCCACCCAGGCGCCCCCTGGCGCCGTGTACTCGTAAGAGTTATTTTTAGGATCGATGCTTTATGAGTTCATTCTGACATCTCCTTAATTCTGGAGTTAGTATCACTTGACTGTCTGTTGTCGTCCAAGTGGAGGATTTCCTGGTTCTTCGTACGAAGGATGAATTTCCATCGTGTCCTAGCCATTTCGGATAGTACGGGAGGACACACCGGGCTCTCTTTCCACTTGGTATTTGAGCAAGCAGTCGTCCTGTGGAGGTTTGGCCTGCAGGTGCTGGCCTAGTGTTGTGGGCTGTGGTTGCAAGGACAAGATGATTTTCCAAGTCCGCGTGGCGCTGTTTCTCAATTATCTGTTTTACAGACATCTGTTCAAGCTACGCGCGTGCGGCTGGCAGCCGGGACCCGGAGACCAAGGGTTGCCTGAGCCAGCCTTTGGGGGGCGGGGGGCGCTGGGGCCTTGGCGGTGCTCCTTTGGTCGCCTGGGTTTATGCTGCTGCTGGGACTTCCACTTGTCCCTGCGGATCTTGCTGGAGGAAATGGAAGAGATCTCCCCAGGCCAGGCTACCTTAGGATTCTCGGTGGGGCAAAGGATTCCAGTGCCTTCGGGGCAAACCACCGTTTCCAGTGTTGGGAGCTTTGGGAGGCAGGATGCCCTCTACCAGTGGAAGAAGGGGACCATTCTGGGCCAAACGCTTGGAGCCTGATTCGCCGCGTCGCGTCGGTGCCTGCGGGCAGCAGGGCGTCTCGGGGTGGGGTGGAGGAGGGCATTTTCGGGCCCAGCTGGGAAGGACAGGGTTGCTGGGCCAGGCGCTTTGTTGTGCCGGGATCCCCCTTGCTGGAGTCCCATGGTTTGGGCGTGTCCTTGTCGGAGGGGGGGATCTCAGGCTGCTTCCCAGGCGGGATGCCCCTTGTGGTGACGTGTCCTTTGCATGTGACCCAGTGACAAGGTGTCTCCGTGTCAGGAGGGGAACCTCGGACGTTGGTGGGGAGTGGAGTCCTCTTGGAGCTTGGCGGAGGGCCGACTGGACCATAGGAGGCTTGGAGCACCGCAGCCCAGCGGGGAAGGGACCTGTTATTCCTTTACTGTGTCCCCATCATTTCAGGTATGGTTACCCCTCCTCCCCCCGACAGTTGCCTTCTCTTAGGAGACTTGAGTCCTACGGGGCAGGGCCCAGGGGTTGGGGAAGGCACACACGTGCTACTAATCCGCGGGATGCTACCCAGTCGGGGCGCTGTTGTCCTGGGCATTTCTCTCTTCTCCATCATTATCTGTCCCCTGACTTCTCTCTTGCCCCCTCAGGGGGGCCTCGGGGGACAAGGTGATGGAACCGGGTGGTGTGCAAGGTGCTGCTGTGTCCCCCCCATCACAAACACACCCCCCGCCCGCCGGTGCCCCTCCTCCTTGCTGCCTGCTCCTCTCCTTGGGGCCCTTGCTGCTACGTGCACCTTCTCTTCAGACGGTGCTCGCAGCAGGACGTGGATGTCATGTGGCCTTGTCTGGGATCAGGTCACCCTCCGCCAAGGGGCCTAGTAGCCTTGGACTCAAGCCTCATCTGGCAGAGCTGGAGGAAGGGAGGCTGCCAGATGTCCTAGGGCAGAAGGAGTGGCGACCGGAGACCCCCTGGCCCCCATACACACACTCAGACTCCATCTCAGATACGGCGCCTGCTCCGAGTTATTGACTCCTAAAACCTCAGGGCACTTGTTCTTCTGGATTGGATTCTCTGAGCTGTCTCTTCTCCGCTCGTATCTTTAGCCCGTTCTCCAGTGACTCCCATTTCAGGGGACCCGGCCCAGTGTTCCGGCTCATCCGTTGTCACGGGTCTAAAACATACAACAAGGAGGGTCTGCGTGCCCAGGTGTTTCCATCAAGCGTGACTTAGAGGTTTGGAGATGTGGAGCCAAGGGCTCTATCCAAAAGAGCAGGTTGTCTTCATAAAGTACGAGACGTCCATGCGACGAACTATTTCACAGAAAATTGTTAAAATGCCCATAAGATATGACAAAAAGCTAGTGGCTGGACTGTGGTGGGAGGGCTAGAATGGGCGCTGCGCACTTAAAAGGTGCTCCCTTTGTAAAAAGTTTATTTGCCTCTGAGTCCTCTCTGCACTGAACGAGGGGCTCATGCTCACACCCCTGAGTTCAAGGGTCACACTCTATTCCTTTCCTAAAAGGATTGCATTGATTGATTCATGAGAGACACAGAGAGAGGGGCGCCTGGGTGGCTCAGCGGTTGAGCATCTCCTTTGGCTCAGGCCGTGAGCCCCGAGTCGTGGGACAGAGCCCCGCATCAGGTCCCCTGCTCAGTGGGAGCCTGCTTCTCCCTCTCCCTCTGTTGCTCCCTCTGCTTCTGCGCTCTGTCTCTCTCTGCCAACTAAAGAAGATCCTAAAAAATATAAAACCGCAGGATGCATCAGAGTCTGAGCTTCACACCAGTGCGCTTTGGGCTAGCGGTCCTAGCCTGCTGGGAAGAAGTCAACGACGTAGGAGCTCATCCCGAGAAGCCAGCCACAGGCAAACGCAGAAAGGGGCAACCGCAGTGGTTACCAGAGGCCACACTCACCTCCCTCACCTTGCTTCCTTTCTCCCAAAGCCACAAAGCTGCAGGTCCTGACCTCTTCCGCAGTTAGCAGAAGCTGATGAAAGCCAGGACTCACTTCCCAGAAATACACAACACACACACACACACACACACACACGCACATCCCATGTCAAAGGTTTACAAAATGTCCATGAACATCCAAGGGCCCTCTAGGACTGTGCTGCCCCATACGATAGTGCACGTCCCGTGTGGCAGTTTCAGTTGAATTAATCTGAAAGATTCAGTTTCTCATTCCCACTGGCCACATTTCAAGTGCTCTAGAGACAGAATTTCGAGAAGTCCTATGGGAGAGCTCGGCTTTGAAACTCCACAGGCCTAAGGCTAAGGACCCCACCCCTTAAGCGAAGCCCTATCCATCTGGTGGCTTGTAACCCCACTGCCACTCTACTATTCGCCGTCTTCTGTTTCTGTATATAGGCGGGCCGACGCACAAGTGGGGGCACCGCTCACACCTCTGCTGAGCAACCCTGAAGGTCCAGGTGGCTCTGAGTGACCCTCGGTCACCTTGCGCCACGGGCATCATAGCTGCAGCCATGCCTCCAAAGGCTGCAAATCCACAAGGCTTCGTGCCTCTCCGCTCAAGGAGTGCATCCTTCAGCCAGCATCAGCGTGACCGGCCTCCTGCTAGGGCATGCGGGGCTTCCTCGGGCGGGGGCGGGCGGGGGACGGCTTGGGGGGTGGCGGAAACAGACCGCAACAGGGTGGGCCACCGGCCATCTGGGCTGCGTGAAGAACGAAGGACACCGATCGTGTCACGCTCGTCCTGCTGTGTCCAGGTGCTGCTCTAAGCCTCGTAGGCATAGGCCGGGTCCCCCAGCCCTCACCCAAAGCTCATGCCCGGAGTCCAGAGGAGGGGCCTGAGGCTTGTGGCTCAGGAGCACTGAATGACGCGTCCCAGGTCACACAGAATATGCCAGAGGGTTATGGCGACCGGGCTAGAGTGGATAGCCCTTGCAATGCTCACGTGTAGCAACATCCAAAGGTTCTTAGTGCAACGTCTGGGGCCAGGCTGGTGGACACAGGGGTGGTCACGTGCACGTCAGCACAGGTCTCCAGACCTGTACCGGCCCCCACCCGCGCCCCCCACATGCTCTCCCTCTCTTTGCTCACAGCCCTGGGGTCCCCGGCCTCGTCCCTGGAGGCCATGAAACAGAAAACGACTCAGGACTCTTCCTGCCCAGTCTTGGAAAACAGCGCTGTTCCCACCCCATCCCTGGGCAAGTTTCTTTTGCACAAGGAATGATTTCTTCCCTTGAGGGAGGGCGGGTGGCAGAGGGAGAGGGAGGGAGAGGCTGACAAGCGCGGGAGATCCTGACCTCAGGACCCTGAGTTGAGGGCCTGAGCTGACCCCCAGGATCCCAAGCTCAAGCAACTGAGCCGCTCAGGCCCCGCCCGCCGCCGCGCCTCTGCCCCCCCTCCCCCCACCTCGGGGAAGGTATCTGCAAGGACGCCCAGGGTCTCTCCTTGAACCTTCAGTTTCCCCAGGTTTCCCGCGGCGGCGCATGCAGCTGCACGGAAGCCACGGGCAGCAGGCCGGCCTGGCCCAGAGGAAGCGCTCCTGCAGGGGGATTGCTCGCGAGCACCCATTCCTTGAGAGCGTGCGCGGTCGCCCGCCCTCAGCCCCGAGCCTTCCTCGCGGCTCCGAGGCATCCAGGAAGCGGGCCGCTTGGGCCGTGGACATACGTGCCCTGACCGTGCTGGGCCTCAGAGCTGGCAGCCCGCCCCACACGGGCCCCAACCCTCCAGCACGACCACCAGGGAGGGCCCAGATGGTCCGGCCGTCCCTCCATGCGCTCTCCCGCAGGGCAGCCTCACTGCATGCACCGCGGCTTCTCCCCAAAGCCGCCTGAGCGAGCCCGCGCTCACTCGGCCCCGGGATAAGAAGGCTGCGTGCAAAGCGGGCACGCACTCGGGGAAAAGCGAGGGCGACGCGTCTCGGGAACGTCCAAAATCCGGTTACCAGGCAGCTGCCGGGCGCCGGGGCGGGTGCGGGTGCGGGTGCGGGTGCGGGTGCGGGTGCGGGCGCGCTCCCCACCAGGATGACCCAGGGCCCCGCCGGGCGCTCCTCGCCCCAGACAACCTGGGCAAGGCCCGGCCTGGGGCGCAGGGAGCGGCGGCAGGGAGTCCGGCGGGCGGGACAGGGGCGGGCCGCGCGTGTCCTTCGTCCACGCACCCGCCGCCCATCTTCCGTCCACGCGCCCGCCCTCTGGCCACGCGCCCCCCACGTGTCGCTCGTCCTCGTCCTCGTCCTCGCGCCCGCCGCCCGTGCTCGTCCACGCGCCCATCATTCTTCCACGCGCCTGTCCTCTGTCCCCGCGCCCCCGCGTGTCCTTTGTCCCCGCGCTCGCCACGCGTCCTTCGTCCACGCGCCCATCGTTCCTCTACGTGCCAGTCCTCCGTCCTCGCGCCCGCCCCGGGTCCTTGGTCCAGGCACGCGCGCGGGGAGCCGCGCCTCCCGCGTCCCAGAGACCCACGCGCCCTCCGGTGGCTCAGACAGGTACTGCGTCGGGGCGCACCACTTTCCCAGGCCGGCAGCGCCCGCCCTGCGGACTCCAGCTCCTGGGCAGGCCCTGAGCCTCCCGCCCCGCCGCCAGGGCCCCAGACGAGGCTGGGCTCCAGACGACGCTGACGTGGGTCGGGCCTCCTGCCGCTTCGGAAGCGTCCCCGTTTCCGGTCTGAAGCGCTTCCAGAGCCCAGGGGCTGCCTGGGTGGCACATCCCCCGTTTTTGATCCTAGCGAGGGCTTCTCTGCCGTCCAGTCGAGAGGAACCGGAGCGGTGGGGACCCCCTCGGGCTCTTCCGCCCAGGTCGCTGATTCTCAAACGTCTCAGTGCAGGGAGAATTTCCTGGGAGGCCCTGCACGGAACACTGCACGTCTCTGGGGCCCCCCTTCCCGACACCCCGACACCCTGACGCACCGCATCTCGCAGGAGCTGGACAGTTGGCACTTTCAGAAGCTCTCCTGGGCTGATGCCTCTGACCTTGGTCTGGCGGGTCCCAGTGGCCTTGAGCTACCTTCCTACTTTCTTCCGTTGGACACCTGAGCTTCCACCTGGCTAGCCCGGTGCTCTCCTCTCCGCCCTGGGCCGCCAGCAGAGGGCTCGTGGGGGCTGGGGTTGGCCTCGCCGCCCCGCCTCTTGTCTTCCAATTGGTCCCTGGCGGGCGGGGCGGGGCGGGGCGGGGCTGGGACAGTCCCCGCCCCGCGGCTGGGGTCCCATTTTTTCCCTCCTGGCTGAGCCGGCGCCAGGCAGATGCTGTCACTGAGGCCAAGTGGTGCACACGTTGGTCCGCAGCTCAGCTGGAGCCCTTGGTGTTCGGACGCCAGACTTTAGGGCTGCTGCCACTTCCCTGGTGGGAGCAGGGCCTAGTGGTGCGTGGGTCCCGGACAGAGAGGAGACAGCCGCCTGCGATCGGGCCTCCCAAGGCCACGCAGAATCGGGTCGAGGGGGCGGGAGCCCCACTCCCCGAAGCCACACAGGCCGCGGCCTCCTCGGGCTGTGACTGGGAGCCCGGGGCACGGCGGTCGTGCACCTGCTTTTTAAGGTCTGGCGCCCGCCAGCCCGCCCCGGGCGCAGGCTCCTTGGTCGGCGGCGGTCGCGCCTGCTTTCGGGGTCACGAGGGCTCGGAACCTGACCCTGGCGTCTGGCCCGTGCTCCCAGGAGCCAAAGGCCTCCTGATTGTGACAGCCCGGGAGTTACTGCACCTGCCGCCAGGAGCTGCCCCCAGCCCAGCCCAGATCAGCCCAGCTGGAGGGCGCAGCCTGGTGGCCTCCTACCTGCCCCTGTGGATCGTGCCGCTGGGCCCCAGGAAACCGTCAGGCGGCTCCTGGAGCTTTGCCAGCGGTCGGTGGCTTCGGCCCGAGATGCGCACCCTGGAACGGGTCCTAGGTCCCTTGGTGTCCGTGCAGCTCCTGGCCCTCCTGGCCCAGGAGATCCACAGCCGCGTGCAGAAGCTGCTTCTGCAGAGCTGCGAGGAAGCTGTTCCTGTCCTAGGGCAGAAGGAGTAGCAACCGGGGACCCCCTCGCCCTCATTCACACTGAGACTCCACCTCAGATACGGCGTCTGCTCTAAGGTATTGACTCCTAAAACCTCAGGGCACTTGTTCTTCCGAATTCTCTGAGCTGTCTCTTCTCCGTTCATATCTTTAGCCCGTTCTCCAGTGACTCCCCTTTCAGGGGACCCGGCCCAGTGTTCCAGCTCATCCGTTGTCACGGGTCTAAAACATACAGCAAGGAGGGTCTGCGTGCCCAGGCGTTTCCATCAAGCGTGACTTAGAGGTTTGGAGATGTGGAACCAAGGGCTCTATCCAAAAGAGCCGGTTGTCTTCATAAAGTGCGAGACATCCATGCGATGAACTATTTCATAGAAAGTTTTTAAGGGATCCCTGGGTGGCGCAGCGGTTTGGCGCCTGCCTTTGGCCCAGGGCGCGATCCTGGAGACCCAGGATCGAATCCCACGTCGGGCTCCCGGTGCATGGAGCCTGCTTCTCCCTCTGCCTGTGTCTCTGCCTCTCTCTCTCTCTCTCTCTCTGTGACTATCATAAATAAATAAAAATTAAAAAAATTTAAAAAAAAACCTTTAAAAACAAGAAAGTTTTTAAAATGTCCATAAGATATGACAAAAAGCTAGTGGCTGGACTGTGGTGGGAGGGCTAGAATGGGCGCTGCGCACTTAAAAGGTGCTCCCTTTGTAAAAAGCTTATTTGCCTCTGAGTCCTCTCTGCACTGAACGACGGGCTCATGCTCACACCCCTGAGTTCAAGGGTCACACTCTATTCCTTTCTTAAAAAGGATTGCATTGATTGATTCATGAGAGACACAGAGAGAGGAGCGCCTGGGTGGCTCAGCGGTTGAGCATCTCCTTTGGCTCAGGCCGTGAACCCCGAGTCGTGGGACAGAGCCCCGCATCAGGTCCCCTGCTCAGTGGGAGCCTGCTTCTCCCTCTCCCTCTGTTGCTCCCTCTGCTTCTGCGTTCTGTCTCTCTCTGCCAAATAAAGAAGATCTTAAAAAATATAAAACCGCAGGATGCATCAGAGTCTGAGCTTCACACCAGTGCGCTTTGGGCTAGCGGTCCTAGCCTGCTGGGAAGAAGTCAACGACGTAGGAGCTCATCCCGAGAAGCCAGCCACAGACAAACGCAGAAAGGGGCAACCGCAGTGGTTACCAGAGGCCACACTCACCTCCCTCACCTTGCTTCCTTTCTCCCAAAGCCACAAAGCTGCAGGTCCTGACCTCTTCCGTAGTTAGCAGAAGTTGATGAAATCCATGGACTCACTTTGCAGAAATACACCCCACACGCACGCACGCACACACACACACACACACACACAGGCACACACACACAGACACGCCACACGCACACACATCCCACGACAAAATTTTACAGAATGTTGAAGAACATCCAAGAACCCCCTACGACTGTGCTGCCCCATACAATAGTGCATGTCCCATGTGCCAGTTTTAGTTTAATTAATTCGAAAGATTTAGTTTCTCATTCCCACTAACCACATTTCAAGTGCTCTAGAGACATTATTGCAGCAAGTGCTTTAGGAGAGCTCGGCTTTGAAATTCCACAGGCTTAAGGTTAATGACCCCACCCCTTAAGTGAAGCCCTATCCATCTGGTGGCATGTAACCCCCCTGCCAGTCTACTATGTGCTGTCTTTTGCCCCTGTACAGTTGTGAGGACTGTGCATGAGTTAGCATTTGTATATGCATAAAGTGTTTATGGAAAATTCCGTTTTCAGTGGCCAGCATTAGGGAATAGTGTGGTCGGGAAAGCAGGGGCCAGAGTAAGGGAGAGATTTGAAGCTGCTATGTTGGTAGCTTTTCAGATGGAGAAATAGGCCATGAACAAAAGAATCCAAGTGGATTTCACAAGCAGGAAAGTTGGCTGGGGAGATTCTCCCTAGACCCTGCAGAAGGAAGATATTCCTGTTGACACCTTGATTTTTAATCAGGTCAGAGTGATCGTGGACTTCAAAGCTACAAAACTGTAAGATAATCAGTGGTTGTTTGAAGCCACCAAGTTTGGATAAATTGTTACAGCAGCAAAATGATACTAATATAAATGAAAAATGAAGCAAGAGGATACCCTGAGATATTTTTACTTTTCAGTACATACCCTTCTTTAAGAGAAAAATGAAACAAATTCCTCAAGTTTAAGAGCTAAGTGATGACCTTACACAAATAATTTTAATCGAGGCTTTGGAGCCTAGTAGGAGAGAGGGCTATGAGTGGATGGGGCTCCAGTCTCACTCAAGCTGCTACAGCTGAAGGATTTTCACTATTATCTGTCATTTATATCAGGCTTTGATGGCTGAATTAATCCAAGTTTCTAGGAAAAGGGAGGGAGGAAAGGAGGGAGGTAGGGAGGGAGAGAATTGGAGAAACCTACTGTTGCGTGTCTTTGCTTACTCTCACCCAGAACACCCACAACACTTTCTAAAACCAGATACAGTGCGGTTTTCCCCTAGCAAGTAACTCTGTCTGGAACCAGCTGGGTATCATACAATTTAACTCAATTCTGACAGCATCAACCCAGAGATGGCATTATATCTCATGTGTTTAGGGCTTATTCCTATAGGACTGCTCCAGTCCCATTTCAGATACTAATAGCAAGTCCAGTAAATCACCTGTGCTTCTGACCAATGGCTTATAATTTGGGTATTCCTAAGACCCCTCTCCTTGGGTTTGACTAATGTGTTAGAGTGGCTCATAGAGCAAAGGGCCAGGTCTGGGAGACTCCTGCACACAGGGGCTTCTGTCCCTGTGGAGTTGGGGTGTGTCACCCTCTCAGTATGCGGATGTGCTCACGAACCCGGAAGCTTCCCAAACCTGCTGGTGTTTGGGTTTTAGGGCGGCTTCATCACATAGGCATGATCCATCAGTAAGTCCATTTTCCAGCTTTTCTCCCTTCTCTTGATGTGAGTGAAGCTGAAAATTCCAAACGTCTAAGCTTGGCTTGGTCTTTCTGGAGATCAGCCCCCATCCAGGAGGCCAACTAGAGTCACCACATTAGAAGCAAAGATACTACTAGTGCTCAGGAACTTCAAGAGCCCTGAGTCAGGGACTGGAGACAAAGACCAAGTATTTATTTCTTATTATAAATCACAATATCAGAGAAAGAGAGAGAGAGATTTATCATAAGGAAGTGGCTTACATGATCACGGAGGTGTATAAGTCCTAAGATCTGCGAGTCGGCAAGGTGGAGACCGAGAAGAGCTGACGGTTTACTTCTAGTGCATGTACAAAGGCCTGAGAAGCAAGAGAGCCAAGGATAGAGTTCTCATCCAAAGGCCGGCAGGCATGAGGCACAGGAAGAGCAGCTCTTTCAATCTGAGTCTGAAGGTAGAAGAAAAGACAATGTCCCAGCTCAAGATACAGATGCAGTGAAACGCTGGGACACCTGCACCCCGATGTTTATGGCCGCAATGTCCACAATAGCCAAACTGTGGAAGGAGCCTCGGTGTCCATTGAAAGATAAATGGGGAAAGAATATGTGGTCTATGTATACAATGGAATATTACTCAGCCATTAGAAATGACAAATACTCACCATTTGCTTCAACGTGGATGGAACTGGAGGGTATTATGCTGAGTGAAATAAGTCAATCGGAGAAGGACAAACATGATATGGTTTCTTTCATTTGGGGAATATAAAAAATAGTGAAAGGGAATAAAGGGGAAAGGAGACAAAATGAGTGGGAAATATCAGAAAGAGAGACAGAACATGAGAGACTCCTAACTGGGAAAGGAACAAGGGGTGGCAGAAAGGGAGGTGGGTGGGCTGTGGGGGTGACTGGGTGACGGGCACTGAGGGGGCACTTGATGGGATGTGCCCTGGGTGTTATGCTATATGTTGGCAAATTGAACTCCAATAAAAAATAAAAATAAATAAAAAACCATTAGGTAGGAAGAATTCTCTCTTAAGTGGGGTGGGCCAGAATATCTGTTTTATCCAGGCCGTCAACTGATTGGGCGAGGCCCACCCACACTAGAGAGGGCAATCTCAGTCTACCAATTTAATGTATGTGCTGGGGAAGCAAACACCTAGTTGACCAATTTAAATGTTAATCTCATCCAAAAACATCCTCACAGCAACACCCTGAATGATACCTGACAAAACATCTGAGCACCCAGGCGCTCAGTCAAGTTGACACATGAAATTAACCATCACAGTGACTAAGGAGGACTAAGAACATCACTGGCCTACGAAGCATCCACCATTCGACTGATGAGAAACTTGAAGTCAGAGATAGGAAAGCCCTTGATGTTACTGATCTTCCTTTACTGATTCAATTTAGGTAGAGGGCTTCATTCCCTTGTGCAGGCTCCAAGGTAGAATCTGCTTCCTTGCCGTTTCCAGCTTCTGGAGCCCCCACATTCCTCAGATTGCAACCCTCTTCCTCTATCTTCAAAGGTAGCAAGATGGGTTGAGTTTTTCTCACATCAAATCACTCCATTGCAGACCTTTCTGAGTCCCTCTGTCACTTATAAGGACTCTTGTGAGTACTTTGGGCCAACCCGGATTATCCAGGATTATCTCCCCATCTCAAAGTCAGCTGATTAGCAACCTTAATTCTGTCTACAGTCTTAATGCCTCCTCGCCAAGTGACGTAATGTATCCACCTGTGCTGGGCGTTAAGAAATGTACATCTTTGGGGGTACGTTATTCTACCTACAACAATATTATTGTCAGAGATCTCTGAGAGAACCTCTGTCTTCATGCTGCTCACCAATTTCCAGAGGGAAACTGGCTCCCTGGATCAAGGCGGAACCCTCCCAACTCTCTGGCTTCCAGATCCCTACTTAGCCAGCATTATCTTCTCAGAATTTCTTCTTTTCGGGATTGCCTGGAAAGTGGTTGTTGCTTTTGGGGCCATGATTATAGAACCCAAACCAACCAACCAACCTGACGTCAGCTTCTTATTCTCAGATGCCACATCTAGGGGCACCTGGGCTAAGCGTCTGACTTTTGGTTTTGGCTCAGGTCACGATCTCAAGGTTGTGAGATCAAGCCCAACATCCAGCTCCATGCTCAGTGGGGAGTCTGCTTGGGATTCCCCCTCTCTCTATCCCCCCTCTACCCCTCTCTAAAATAATACTATAAATGGCATATCTACTCAAAAACTTGGCACTGAAGCTCTGCTCTCTATAATTTGGTCCCTGTCCACTCGTCATCTGCTCATGAAATAAGCAGTTCACGAGCACCTGCTCAATACCAGATAGCATTCTAGATTCTGGAGGCACCGGAGTGATGTGACAAAAAGCTAATAGGGACTAGCTCATAGGTCTTGGAATTGACAGGTACAGAAAGCAGAGTGGGTGGAGGGATGGAAGTTGGAGTGGAACAGCTGGGACAGAAGGTGTAAGAAGTAGCATTTGTAACCAGCTACCACCCCAGTGGCTGCTGACTTAACAGAGCAGAAAATTTACCTTGGGTGGGCCCCCAGAATGAGTACGGGGACAAGGGAGAGAGGCAGCACAGAGCCTGGGGTTCACTTCTGACCTCCACAGTAGCCCCAGAATTAAAGACGAAAAGAAAGCTGCACCCAGGGAGGAATTGCACCAAGAATAAAGTTTACCTTGGGACGCCTGGGTGGCTCAATGGTTAAGCATCTACCTTGGGCTCAGGGCATGAACGTGGAGTCCCAGGATCGAGTTGCACATCAGGCTCCCTGCATGGAGCCTGCTTCTCCCTCTGCCTGTGTCTCTGCCTCTCTAACTCTGTGTCTTAATTTATGAAGAAACAAATAAAATCTTTAAAACAAAGAATAAACTTCATCTTCCATCGATAATGGGGGTGTTGGGAGGATGACCCGAGTTGGTTTCTCTGTCCATTACCCAAAGGGAAGCTTGCTTCCCGGGGCCCCCACCTACTTATACAGAGATGCAGTCAGATAGTCAAGAAAGATGATCTTGGGGTAAATAGTTCTATTCAAAGGCCAAGCTGTATCTCCTATTCATCAAAATCCCCCAGTCATAAATATAAATGGCCAACAAAGGAACACCAAGTATTTGAAGGAAACTGCAACAAGAGAAGTCTAAGATGAAAAAAGTAGTATCTTGAAGGAAGCAGAGCAAACGCCTTAAAGGATCAAAAATGATCTTTAAAAAAGATCCCTGGGGTGCCTGGGTGGCTCAGCGATTGAGCACCTGCCTTCGGCTCCAGTCGTGATCCCGTGGTCCCTGGATCGAGTCCTGCATCAGGCTCCTTGCTTGGAGCCTGCTTCTCCCTCTGCCACTGTCTCTGCCTAGTCTCTCTGCGTGTCTCTCATGAATAAATAAATAAAATCTTAAAAAAATGATCCCTTATTTATCACCCCCAGAAAGATTAGAGAATATATCACATACATAAAACCAAAAAGAGCAATCAAGAAATGAGAAAGTTCTGAAAAAAAAAAAAAGAAAATAAGAAAGTTGTCAGATAAATAAAGATATGATTAGGAAGTACAACAAATAACATGGTGCCTGAGTGGTGCAGTCACTCAGGTGTCCAACTCTTGATTTCGGCTCAGGTCATGATCTCAGGGTCATGAGACTGAGCCCTACATGGTAGGTGGGACGGTCCATGCTCAGCAGGGAGTCTGCTTGAGATTCTTTCTCTCCCTTCCCTCTCCCTCTGCTCCTCCCCTACCCCCTTGCACTCACGCTCTATCTCAAGCCTTTGTAGTTATATTATTATTACTATTATTATAGATTCCCACTTAAAGTGAGGATAATGTACCTACCTCCTAGAATTGTTCTAGTAATTAGACAAGATAATGCATTTTGGCAGGGTGTTATTGTCCAGTAAATGGTAGGAGCTATGAGAAGCAGTAGCAGCGTTACATGTAATGGGAACGTTAAGTTGCAAAGCCAGCATGTCAAGTCAAAACCACACTAAAACTATTCCTCAGGGACGCCTGGGTGCCTCAGCAGTGGAGACTCTCTCTGCCTTCGGCTCAGGGCATTATCCCAGGGTATGGGATGGAGTCTCACATCAGGCCCCCTGCACGGAGCCTGCTTCTCCCTCTGCTTATGTCTCCACCTCTCTCTTTCTGTGTCTCTCATAAATAAATAAGTAAATAAGTAAGTAAATGAATAAATAAATAAAATGTAAAAAATCTATTCCTGAAAAGTCCTACAGAATTCCCATAAATTAAAAAAAAAAAGAATTCCCATAAATCTCACAGGCACACATGGTGAAATTTGCACAAATCAAATATCGTAGAAGAGACACCACTGGTTTATTAATACTAGGACGCTGGCTCCCTTCCGTGTCATCGACCTCTGAGCCCTAGACTTTGCTACTTTCTTGTTCTCTGAGACGAAAAAGACTGGAAGTTGTAAAAGGCCGACCATGAGAGTCCTTTCTATAGACAGCATGGAATTTTAGCATTGGAGACGTTCTGGAAGGGGTCGCCTCATGTACCGTATAGCAGAATATCAGAGTTTTGGATGTGAGTGTGCGACTTATAAGCCAGATGAGCCACTTACCCTCTCTGCCTGTCACTGTGCTCACAGGCTAGGTGACAGCCTGCCCATGCTGTCTGCTTTCCCAGATTGTGGAAAAGACCCTCCAAGACATTAACTATCACAGTAAAGATACCGGTAATAGCTAACACTTACTGAAGGCTAAGTTATCTCATTTAATTCTTACAATGCTCTATATTTCTTTATTGTTTATTTTTTAAGAGTTTATTTCTTTATTTGAGAGAGAGTTGAGAGAGAGACCTGGAGCAGAGGGGAAGGGCAGAGGGAGAAGCAGACTCCCCGTTGAGCAGGGAGCCTGATGTGGGGCTCGATCCCGAGGCCTTGAAATTATGACCTGAACCGAAGGCAGACACTTACCTGACTGAGCCATCCAGGAGCCCTATTGTTGTTGTTTTTTTAAAGCTCTACATGCAATGCGGGGGTTGAATTCACAAACCCAAGATCAGGAGTTGCCCCGAATTATCACAATACTCTGGAATGTGGTAGTGCCCATAATTATCTCCAGTTTACTCAAGGAGATCCAGAGACACCAGAGGGCATGTCCAAGAGTGCTCCACAGATGTAGGGGATACTTGGATGAAGATGCCGAGGGGTAGAAATACAAATGGGATCTTTTGGGCAAATCTTATCCCCAAACTGGGCCGAGTTTTCTTATCAGTACAGTAGGAGGGTTGAAGTCTTTCAGGGTGCATCTCAAACTTCCAGAGCCTAAGTACAAAAGCCCGGAGGAAGGTCTACCGCCTCGACACCATAAAGTAAAGTATTTCAAGACCAGGTCGTGATGAAGTCACTCGTCCAGCTCTCTGCAGCAGGTCGATTAGGTTGACGTGTTGAAGCACACATGCCATCTCACCCATAGCCAAAGAGCCCCTTTCTTTGATGTTTCACTGACAAGCATGAAGGCTTCGAAATGTTCTGCATATTTTCTCCTTAGAGCACCTAAAAGGACCAAGGAACAGTCCCAGGAAAGCCTGCTTAGTGCCGGATTACACTTTAATAATACATCCTTGGCTCCTTTGGAGCACCTTCGTGCAATATTTACTGTGCATTTATCTGCAAGACCAACAGGACACATTTATTTTCCCGTGTTTTAATTATAAACGTAACATTAAAATCTTTCAGAGAGAGAGAGAGAGAGAGAAGGGAAGGAAGGAAAGAAGGGAAGAAGGAAGGCGCAGTGAGTGACAGAGACACAGAGAGTGACCCTCTGCTCTAACACGTTCCCAACATTTGTCATCCCCAGGTGCCTCCTTTTGTCCCTGTTCGGCGGCTTCCAGATATTTCCACAGTTGATTTAGTCATTCCACAGGTATTTCTTAGGCCGTGTCACGTCCTAGGCACTCAGTGCTCTAGGAACCAAATATGGAGCAGTGAGGACCACAGAGTCCCACCTCTGGTTGCAAGCCCTGTGTCCATGTGCCTTTGCACCTCCTCACCTTTCCTGGGGGTTGGGGGCGCTTAACATTATATCATTTTTGAAAAGATTTTATTTACTTATTTTTAAAGATTTCATGTATTTATTTGAGAGAGAGATAGAGCACAAGCAGGAGAAGGAGCAGAGGGAGAGGGAGAAGCAGATTCCCACTGAGCAGAGAGCCAGATGTGGAACTTGATCCCAGGTCCCTGAGATCACCACCTGAGCTGAAGGCAGATGCTTAAACAACTGAGCCACCCAGGTTCTCCCTGCTTTTTTTTCCCCCTGCTTCTTTATAAAGATTTTAACTTTATATCTTAAGCATTTTTCCACGTGTCTGCCTTCCAGCTCATCCTTAAGGAACTTTGATTTGGTTCCGTTTCTCTGTTTTGGAGCAGGGTAGGGAGTGTAAAATCACTTGGTATTGTCTTTTGCAAATTCCATAATCACTTCCAGGTTTGAAAGGAGAGAGCAGTAGAGAGAGGGGAAGTCGCAAGCAAGTTAGAAGAAGTGAAGGAGGGATCCCTGGGTGGCGCAGCGGTTTGGCGCCTGCCTTTGGCCCAGGGCGCGATCCTGGAGACCCGGGATCGAGTCCCACGTCGGGCTCCCGGTGCATGGAGCCTGCTTCTCCCTCTGCCTATGTCTCTGCCCCTCTCTCTCTGTGTGTGTGACTATCATAAATAAATAAAAATTAATTTAAAAAAAAAAGAAAAAAAAAGAAGTGGAGGAAAATAGTAACTCTTCCTTTCTCCTTCTCTTTGCTCACCTGAAGCCTTGCCAGTGCATCATTTTTATTCAAGGAAACAACGGAGTAAATGGTACAGTGTAATAGCAGTGGCATAGAACACAAATTGCTAAGATAGGGTAATTCGACTCAGTGGTCAAGGAATGCCAAGGGCCCACAGCTGCATCGCATGCTCCCACCAGTGGTTGAAGAGAGGCCAGGGTCACCTTGGATGCTGGACGTATCTCTGAGGTAATAATAGCAACAAAAAGAAATTTCAATAAAAGGAATTCCTGGCTGGTCATGCAGCTCTTTCCAGTCTTCAGTACCCGGATGGCAGTTTCTCAAATATGAACAATATGCAGATGCTTCCTTTCTTTTAAAAAAAAGTCTATTTGGTTATTTATTCATGAGAGACACACACAGAGAGAGGCAGAGACATAGGCAGAGGGAGAAGCAGGCTCCCTGTGGGGAGCCCAATGCAGGACTTGATCCCAGGATCCAGGGATCACACCCTGAGCTCAAGGCAGATGCTCAACCACTGAGCCAACCAGGTGCCCCTGTGTGGATGCTTCCTATTGGAAAAAAAACTGCTTCAGAACTCAGTGTTGATCTTTTATTGTAATAGTACTTGAATATACGTTGACAGAAAATGAGACATCCTCCTTATGCTTATAATAGTGAAACAACTGTAAAACCAGAACGATTTTGCATATGAAATGCAAACCACACCACAAAATCAATAAAACTCAAAATCACTACCGTTCACCTGGTAGATGATGTTTTGCTGAAACTAAATCACTTTCCCCAAGTGAATATTGGTACGTGCCTTAATAAAACACTGCCTCTGAATTAACTATGGTATTATCTGCATGATTTGAAGCAAATGCATCATTTATGCTTTATGATCTCTGTTCTTTTCTGTTGGATCGAAGGCACTGAAAACGGTACAATTTGTATTACTATGATTGAAATTGAGATGCAAAGTCTGAGGCTGAAATTGCATGACAGTACGGTCGACCCTTGAACAACACAGGGGCTAGGGGCACCCATTCCTTGTACAGTCGAAAATCCACATATAACTTTTGACACCCCCAGCTTTAACTACTAATAGCCTACTACTGATGGGAAAGTTTCCTGCAAACAGGAACAGTCAGTTAACACATATTTTGTATGCTCTATGTATTAGGTACTGTCTTCTTACAAAGAAGTAAGCCAGAGTGAAGAAAATGTCATTAAGAAAGTCCTAAGACAGAGAAAATACATTTCCAGCATGGCACAGTGTTTATCGTGGAAAAAAAATCTGCGATAAGTGGATCTACGTTGTTCAAGGGTGAACTGTACTTGGTTTTAAGGTGACCACTCACTCAATGCAATTCTGGCAGATGACCTGAAGACCCCCTGTTTGGAAATGCTAGCGCTTAAGAGCCTAAGCTCTGGAGTCCAGCAGATCTGAGTTGTCAACTTTCCACTCGCACAGATTGTTAACCTCTCTGTTCCTCAGGGTTCCTCATCTCTAGAGCGAAGATGATAATAATAGTATTTAATTTCTTCATCGGAGACAGACACCATGACCCACTTTCCAGACATGCGTGATGCAGAAGCCTGAAACTGGAGAGACACCTCAGAGCGGCTCTAACGTATTTCCGAACTCCTCTGTGACCCGAGAACCACACGGAGTTGGGCAAGTAGAAAAATAAAAACAGTTTCTCTGGCCTCCCTCCCTACCCTCCCGGTACCTGTATTTACTGTTCTGGCTTTACGCTTAGAGAGGGAGTGGGGACTGATGGGGTCCGAAAAGAGAAATAATTAGCAATCCAGTACACAGACATTGAGAGTCAGTTGAAGCCTGGCCACAAGACAGCTATTTTTATCCGAAGCCCACCAATATGGGCATGCTTTTCAGCCTCCTGGCCTGGCATGAATCCCTTGATTCTCGAGGCCCCCGAGGTTGAAAATAGCCTAGCCACCTGCCAACAGTTGGTATATTTTTAGGACCAGCAGGATTGGAAACAGGACTCTGTATGCTTGGAACTTGAGCCAGGTTCCTGGGGGCGGAGGGGTCTCTCACCTCCAGTGGGTTGCTGGGTTCCGAACTCATGGATCAAATCCAGCAGCCAGTCACAGAAGATGAGAGAGAACTCAGAGAGGAGCACATCAGAGTAGTGAAAGGAGGTGAGGTTTGGACGCTTTGGTAGAGAGAATACAGGGGGGAGAGGATGAGTAGGAGCCCATAGCTGGAGGGTATTTGGATAAAGCATGTAGGAAGGTTGTGTAAAGGGTAGGACCACATAACAAGCAAACTTCACAGTCCTAGACACTTCCTTTTTTTTTTAAAAGGCTAGTTAAAATTGATCTTATTGTCTGTTAACCATATCTCAAACAAAAAGCCCAAAACATTTGAAATGATCCTAATACTGTGTATTTGTCAAATTATAACAGACAGATCTAAATACCTTGTTCTCCGTTTCCTCTTATCTCCATCTCACTCAAGACAAAAATTAATTCCGGGTGCCTGGGTGGCTCAGTTGGTTAAATGTCTGCCTGCTCAGGTCACGATCCGAGGGTCCTGGGATTGAGTCCCACATCAAGCTCCCTGCTCAGCGAGGAGTCTACTTCTCCCTCTGCCCCTCAATTTCCGCTTGTGTACTCTCCAATAAATAAAGAAAATATTTAAAAGGAGAGAGAGGGATCCCTGGGTGGTGCAGCGGTTTAGCGCCTGCCTTTGGCCCAGGGAGCAATCTTGGAGACCCGGGATCGAATCCCATGTCAGGCTCCCGGTGCATGGAGCCTGCTTCTCCCTCTGCCTATGTCTCTGCCTCTCCCTCTCTCTCTCTCTCTCTCTCTGTGACTATCATAAATAAATAAAAAAAATAAAAGGAGAGAGAAGGAAACTAATTCTTCTTGTCTCACTGTGGGTCTCACTCTCTTCCTTCTGAGTGATTTATTAAAATCATTCTTCCAAATCAACCTACTCCTCCCAAGCAATCATACTAAAAAACAGAAGACATGAGTAAATGAGAGAGCAGAACAGGAGGCCCTCACTTAATCTGGGAGACCAAAGCATTTCCAAGAAAGTAATATGATTAAAGCTAATTGTGTGTGTACGTTCATACCAGCTGTATTTGTAATAGTTGCAAACTATAAACGGGAGAAATTTCCATCAATTCTGAAGGGGTAAATGAGCCGTGGTGTGTATATACAGTCAAGTATTACTCGGTAATATAAGTGAATGGACTGGGACACATGGGTTGCTCAGTGGTTGAGCATCTGCCTTTGGCTCAGGTTGTGATCCTGGGGTCCTGGGATTGAGTCTCGCATTGGGCTCCCTGCAGGGAGCCTGCTTCTCCTTCTCCCCATGTCTCTGCCTCTTTCTCTGTGTCTCTCATGAATAGATAGATAGATAGATAGATCATCTTTAAAGAAAAGAAGGTGGAGGGAGGGATGGAAGTAATGGAGAAATACAAGTTTTGTTCTTTATTCCAGAGGAACATGCAAAGTTATCGATGGGTTTTAGACAGCAGTGTGACATGATATTTGTCATTACGAAAGATCAGTCTGATTATGGAAAATAGAGTATAGAGCTGAGGAGACAGGTAGAAGGATATGGCAATGGTCCAGATTCGAGGTCATACCACCTTGAGCTAGGGCGGTAGGAGGGGCTGGGTTGAGGTGAATGGATTTAAGGTACGTGAAGAAAACAGAATCAATAGGATTTGGTGATGGATTGAATACAGAGGATGAAGAAAAAGGACAAAACAAGCCAGATGATGGTGTCATTCACCAGGATCAGGAACACTAACAGAGGACCTGTCCTGGGAGAGAGGATTATGAGTCTGATTTTGGACGCGCAAAGTGAAACGCCTGTAGGATGGGCAAGGGTAGATACCCACTGGTCCGTGAGCTATGCGGGCCTGGAGGTCAGAAGGAACACAGGGGCCAGAGGCACAGGTCTGGGAATCAGCAACATAGAAATGGTAAACAGATTAACCATGCCAGGCAAGACGACGGTGTTTCTCTGCTCCATTTGCTCTCCCAATCCCTGCAGTGGCAAGTTCACACTTTCTCCACCTTTTTCAAACCTTCTACTACCCTTGCTCAACCAACACACGAACACACCACCCCCATCATCAGCTGAGTCCCAGATCCCAACCTCTTCTCCTGAATCTTGCCCATGATTCCCTCTCTCTTCTGTATCTTCACTCAATCCCTCTGGGTTTGCTGCGTCTCATCATCATTGATACACGCTCAAGCTTTTCACATGTTTAGAACAATGTTCCTTCACCCTACTCCCCGCTCCTCCCCCTATTATCCTGTTTTCCCCTTCATTGTTAAACTTTTCCTGAGAGTGGGTCTATTCTCACTGCCTCTGTTTTCTTTCCCACTCACTTCTCAAATGACCTTAACCTGTATTCCACCCCCACCATCCAATGAAGTCTTTCAAGAAAGTTGGCAGGACCTCCATGTTCCTAAATCTAATGGGCATCTTTTGATTGTGATCTTCCCTGATATCTCAGATGCATTTGTAACAGTTGACGGCAGTTGAGAACAAAGGTGGTTCTCTTCAAGTTCCAGGCTCACACCAGTCATTTCTGAGAAAAGTATCTGACAATCAAGTCTAGATGACCAGAGTTTGTGTGTCATCGTTTCATGTGAAAGTGGAGGTCCATAAAAAAAGCCAGCTAGTTCAGCTTATAACTCCACTGAGCAAGGTATTTTTTTTTTATTTCATCACTACCATCCAACTTTTTTTGAAAAAGGTTTTATTTTGGTGTAACCCTGGGTGGCTCAGAGGTTGAGCATCTGCCTTCAGCTCAGCTGGTGGTGATCTAGGGGTCCTGGGATCGAGTCCCACATCCGGCTCCTTACAGGGAGCCTGCTTTTCCCTCTGCCTATGTTTCTGCCTCTCTCTCTGTGTCTTGAGGGTACTGGGGCAGGATGGAGCGGGATAGTTGGGAACTGACCATCTTGTATTTTGTTAGACTAAAGGGCACTTCCCTTGGTTTTGGTTTTCTTCCAGACAAAGGAGTATCTGCCTGGAAGTACACAAATCCACACCTCTTAAGAGATGGAAATGCTTCCACCTTTGACAGGAACTTCTCCAGATTCTTACAAGCTCATTTGAGTTATTTCCAAGATGTAGTGCCTTCTACAGAGCACCTATTCAGTTACAACAAATGGCCTTTCACCGCTATAATTTTTTTAAAGACAATGAGATTATTATCATCAATGCGAGGAAAAGATCCAGGATTGTTCTCCGTTTAAATATTAGAAGCTACTACTACACCAACCAAACCAAAAATGGGGTTACCTATACCTATGCCAGGCACAGCCCAGCCCGCCAGTGAAACACAGGCGCAGGACAACCAGCCAATGATACCCAGGCACAGCCCGGCCAGCCATTGAGAGAGAGGTACGGCCCAGGCAGCCAATGAGCGACAGGCACCGCCTACCCAGCCAATGACAGAGAGGCACGGCCCACCCAGCCAGTCAAGGAGTGGCACAGCCCAGCCAGCCAATGAGGGAAAGACACCACCCATGAAGCCAATCAGAAACAGGTGCAGGCCTGCAAAGAATGAGAAAGAGGCACAACTCAGCCAGCAAACGAGGAACAGGCTCCACCCACCCAGCCATTCAGAGAGAGCCACATCCCAGCCAGCCAAGGAGAGAAAGGCACTGCCCAGAAAGCCAACCAGGGAGAAGCACTGCCCACTCGGCCAATCAGAGACAGGCACGTGCCTGCCAGCCCGTGTGAAAGGAGCATGGATCAGTCAGTCAAGGAAGGACAGGCATCCTCCCCACCCAACCAATCAGAGAGAGGCATGGCCCATCTGGCTATCAGGGAGAGACACGGTGCAGCCTGACAACCAGAGCGAGGCGTGGACAAGCTAGCCAGTGAGAGACAGGCACCACCCACGTAGCCAATCAGAAAAAGGTATGGCCAGCCAGCCACTCAGATAGAGGCAAGGCCCCACCAGCCAATTCGGGAGAAGCACCACCCACCCAGCCAATCAGAGAGAGGCACTGACCAACCAGCCAATGAGTGAAAGGCACCACCCACCCAGCGAATCAGAAAGAGCCATGGCCGAGCCAGCCAGTCAGGGAGAGGCATGGTCCCACCAGCCAATGAGAGACGGGCATGGCCAACCCAGCCTAAAAATCATTGGCACGGCCCAGCGATCCACTGGCGAACAGCACCACCCAACCAGCCAATCAGGGATAGGCACCGGCCAGCCAGCCAATCAGAAAGAAGCATGGGAGCAGCCAGCCCGACAGGGAAATACGGCCCAGCCAGCCACTCAGAGAAAGATACGTCCAAGTCAGCCAATCGGGGAGAGGTCCAGACCATCAGCAGCCAATGAAGGACAGGAATCGTCTGAGCAGCCCATCAGAAATAGCTCGTGCCAAGCCAGCCTGTCTGACAGGGGCAAAGCCCCGCAAGCAATTAGAAAGTGGCACGGTGCGGCCAGGCAATCCGCAAGAGGTAGAGGCCAGCCAGCAAGTGAGGGTCAGGCACTCCCATCCAGCCTATCAGAGAGAGGCACAGCCCAGCCCGCCAATTCGAGAGAGTCACAGGCCAGCCAGCCAAGGAGAAAGAGGCAGGGCCCAGCCAGCCAATGAAAGGCAGGACACTACCAGTCATTGGGTAACAGGTATCTTCTACCCAGCCAAACAGAGAGGGGCACGGGCCAGGCAGCCAATCAGTGAGGGACAGGCATCGCCCAGCCAGCCAATCAGAGAGGCATGGTCCAGCCACCCAAACAGGGAGAGGCACTGCCCCGCCATTGAGGGACAGGCACCATCCACCCACCAAATTGGAGAGGAAAGATCCACCCAGCCAACCAGGGAGAGACACAAACCCAGCAGCGAAAGAGGGACAGACACCACCCAGACGGCCAATCAGAGACACCGATGCCCAGCCAGCAAATCAGCGAGATGCATACATAGACCAGGCAGCCAATGAGGAAGAGGCATGGCCCAGCCAGCCAATGAGAGAGAGGCGCAATTCTTCCAGCCAATAAGTGACAGGCACAGCCCACACAGCCAATCGGAGAGGGACGACGTAGCCAGCCAATCACAAAACGGCACGGCACGGCCAGCCAATGGAGGACGGACAATGACCACTGAGGCAATCAGGGAAGGGCAATGCCCAGGCAAACAATCAGCGAGAGGCACGGGATAGCCAGCCAATGAGGCAGAGGCATGGCAATGAGAGCCAATGAACGAAAGGAACAGACCACGAAGCCAATCAGAGAGTGCTACAGCCCAGCAAGCCAGTCAGAGAAAGGCAAGAGTCAGAGAGCCAATGAGGGACAGGCAAGGGCCACCCAGCCAATCCGAAAGAGGAAGGACCCAGTCATCCAATCAGAGAGAGGCGCAGCCTCGGCAAGCCATGAATGACAGGCTAAGACTTCACAGCCAATAAGAGACCAGCATGGCCCAGTGAGCCAATGAGGGATAGGCAAGGGCGAGCCAGCCAGTCAGAGAGGGGCATGAGGCAGCAAGCCAATCAGAGGAATGCGCAGCCTGGCGAGCCAATGAAAGACAGGCACCACCCACTCGGCCAATCAGAGAGGCAAAGCCAATCCAGCCAATTAGAGAGAGGTATGGGCAAGCGAGCCAATCAGAGACAGCCAGGAGACAGACAGCCAATCAGGGGCAGGCTTCGACCACCCTGCAAATCAGAGAGTGTCACGGCACCTCCAGCCAATGAGGGAAAGGCACCGCCCCCCTCAGGCAATCAGAGAAAGGCACGGACCAACTAGCCAATCATAGAGAGGAAGTGACATTCAGCCAATGAGGGTACTGCCCAGGTGCCGTACCTCTCTGAGCCACCGGAGGGCGCGTTGGTCTCCTCAAATGGGCGGCCGGGCTCCCTGCTGGCGAGAGAACCATGGAAGGGCGGCGGGCGCGTGGACTAGGACTGCCGCATGGATGAAAGGCGGGTGCCTGGAGGAGGCAGAGGAGGCAGATGCATGGACGGAAGACGCGTGGAGTGCCCGGGGACGCAGAAGGGTGGGAGGCGTGTGGTGGGAGGACTGGCGGTGGACCCGGGAACGGAGGATGGGTGGCGGGTGCGCGGACGGAAGACTCCTGCCTGGGGGAGCGCGTGGACAGAGGACAGGGGTGAGGAAGAAAGATGGGCACGTGGACGATGCAGGGGCTGCGGGCGCGTGGGCGAATGACACTAGGGGAGAGCGTGGAGAGAGGACGGGCGGTGTGCACGTGGACAGAGGCTACACGGCCTGACCCTGGTAGCCTGACTCCCTTGCAGCAATGCGAGCCATCCGTCTGGGCCTTCCCAACGCCCCGCAGAACGCGAGCACCTGTCTGGGCACCGGGACATCCTGGTAGAGAGGGCAGCGAAGCGCACCCTGACAATCACAGGAGCAACACCGGCTGCCTGCGGAGACAGGTGCGCCCAGGAAAAAAGTCTGCGGGATCCAAGTGGCGGACGAAACCACATTGTCACTTGCCCAAGTCAGGTTCCCTGGAACAATCAAGAAAACGAAAACGGCAAGTAAGATTCCAAGGGCTGTCAGTCTCCAGGACGGACCCAGACTAGATAATACACCCGGTTGTGGATCTCCTGGGCCAGGAGGGCCAGGAAGTGCTCGGACACCAAGGGGCCTAGGACCCGTTCCAGGGCGCTCATATCAGGCCGAATTCCGGGACCCTTGCCAAAGCTCCGGGACCGCCTGACTGTTTCCTGGGGCCCAGCGGTAGAAGACTCGGGGGCAGGTGGGAGGCCATCGGGCAGCACTGGGCTGCGCTGGGCTGGGCAGGGCTGCAGGCAGCTCCTGGGGGCAGGTGCAGTACCTGCTGGGCTGTTGCAGTGAGGAGCATTTTTGGGGAGTGGGAGCCAAGGCGGGAAGCCAGGGCCAGGTTCCTAGACCTCGTGACCCTGAACCCGCCGCTACTGCCCGATTCCAAGGAGCAGGGCACGTGGAGCAGGCGGGCGAGAGACATTAAAACGCAGGTACAGAACGACCGTGCCCCAGGATCCAAGTCACAGCCACTTACCCCAGGTCCAGACCCAGAGGGACCACCAGCCTGGCCCCAGACGTTGCACTAAGAACCTTTGGATGTTGCTACACGTGAGCATTGCAAGGGCTATCCACTCTAGCCCGGTCGCCATAACCCTCTGGCATATTCTGTGTGACCTGGGACGCGTCATTCAGTGCTCCTGAGCCACAAGCCTCAGGCCCCTCCTCTGGACTCCGGGCATGAGCTTTGGGTGAGGGCTGGGGGGCCCGGCCTATGCATACGAGGCTTAGAGCAGCACCTGGACACAGCAGGACGAGCGTGACACGATCGGTGTCCTTCGTCCTTCACGCAGCCCAGATGGCCGGTGGCCCACCCTGTTGCGGTCTGTTTCTGCCACCCCCCAAGCCGTCCCCCGCCCTCCCCGCCCGAGGAAGCCCCGCATGCCCTAGCAGGAGGCCGACACGCTGATGCTGGCTGAAGGACGCACCCCTTGAGCAGAGAGGCACGAAGCCTTGTGGATTTGCAGCCTTTGGAGGCATGGCTGCAGCTATGATGCCCGTGGCGCAAGGTGACCGAGGGTCACTCAGAGCCACCTGGACCTTCAGGGTTGCTCAGCAGAGGTGTGAGCGCTGCCCCCACTTGTGCGGCGGCCCGCCTATATACAGAAACAGAAGACGGCGAACAGTAGAGTGGCAGTGGGGTTACAAGCCACCAGATGGATAGGGCTTCGCTTAAGGGGTGGGGTCCTTAGCCTTAGGCCTGTGGAGTTTCAAAGCCGAGCTGTCCCATAGGACTTCCTGAAATTCTGTCTCTAGAGCACTTGAAATGTGGCCAGTGGGAATGAGAAACTGAATCTTTCAGATTAATTCAACTGAAACTGCCACACGGGACTTGCACTATCGTATGGGGCAGCACAGTCATAGAGGGCCCTTGGACGTTCATGGACATTTTGTAAACCTTTGACATCGGATGTGCGTGTGTGTGTGTGTGTGTGTGTGTGTTGTGTATTTCTGGGAAGTGAGTCCGTGGCTTTCATCAGCTTCTGCTAACTACGGAAGAGGTCAGGACCTGCAGCTTTATGGCTTTGGGAGAAAGGAAGCAAGGTGAGGGAGGTGAGTGTGGCCTCTGGTAACCACTGCGGTTGCCCCTTTCTGCGTTTGCCTGTGGCTGGCTTCTCGGGATGAGCTCCTACGTCGTTGACTTCTTCCCAGCAGGCTAGGACCGCTAGCCCAAAGCGCACTGGTGTGAAGCTCAGACTCTGATGCATCCTGCGGTTTTATATTTTTTAAGATCTTCTTTATTTGGCAGAGAGAGACAGAGCGCAGAAGCAGAGGGAGCAACAGAGGGAGAGTGAGAAGCAGGCTCCCACTGAGCAGGGGACCTGATGCGGGGCTCTGTCCCACGAATCGGGGTTCACGGCCTGAGCCAAAGGAGATGCTCAACCGCTGAGCCACCCAGGCGCCCCTCTCTCTGTGTCTCTCATGAATCAATCAATGCAATCCTTTTTAGGAAAGGAACAGAGTGTGACCCTTGAACTCGGGGGTGTGAGCATGAGCCCCTCGTTCAGTGCAGAGAGGACTCAGAGGCGAATAAGCTTTTTACAAAGGGAGCACCTTTTAAGTGCGCAGCGCCCATTCTAGCCCTCCCACCACAGTCCAGCCGCTAGCTTTTTGTCATATCTTATGGGCATTTTAACAATTTTCTGTGAAATAGTTCGTCTCATGGACGTCTCGTACTTTATGAAGACAACCGGCTCTTTTGGATAGAGCCCTTGGTTCCACATCTCCAAACCTCTAAGTCACGCTTGATGGAAACGCCTGGGCATGCAGACCCTCCTTGCTGTATGTTTTAGACCCGTGACAACGGATGAGCCGGAACTCGGGGCCGGGTCCCCTGAAAAGGGAGTCACTGGAGAACGGGCTAAAGATACGAGCGGAGAAGAGACAGCTCAGAGAATCCAATCCAGAAGAACAAGTGCCCTGAGGTTTTAGGAGTCAATACCTCGGAGCAGGCGCCGTATCTGAGATGGAGTCTGAGTGTGTGTATGGGGGCCAGGGGGTCCCCGGTCGCTATTCCTTCTGCCCTAGGACATCCACCAAGGTGCAGCTCCCCTTCCTCCAGCTTGCCAGATGAGGCTTGAGTCCAAGGCTACTAGGCCCCTTGGCGGAGGGTGACCTGATCCCAGACAAGGCCACATGACATCCAGGTCCTGCTGCGAGCACTGTCTGAAGAGAAGGTGCACGTAGCAGCAAGGGCCCCAAGGAGAGGAGCAGGCAGCAAGGAGGAGGGGCACCGGCGGGCGGGGGGTGTGTTTGTGATGGAGGGGACACAGCAGCACCTTGGACACCACCCGGTTCCATCATCTTGTCCCCCGAGGTCCCCCTGAGGGGGCAAGAGAGAAGTCAGGGGACAGATAATGATGGAGATGAGAGAAATGCCCAGGACAACAGCGCCCCGACTGGGTAGCATCCCGCAGATTAGTAGCACGTGGTGTGCCTTCCCCAACCCCTGGGCCCTGCCCCGTAGGACTCAAGTCTCCTAAGAGAAGGCAACTGTCGGGGGGAGGAGGGGTAACCATACCTGAAATGATGGGGACACAGTAAAGGAATAACAGGTCCCTTCCCCGCTGGGCTGCGGTGCTCCAAGCCTCCTATGGTCCAGTCGGCCCTCCGCCAAGCTCCAAGAGGACTCCACTCCCCACCAACGTCCGAGGTTCCCCTCCTGACACGGAGACACCTTGTCACTGGGTCACATGCAAAGGACACGTCACCACAAGGGGCATCGCGCCTGGGAAGCACTCTCGTTTTCCACCTAGCCTGAGATCCCCCCCTCAGACAAAGACACGCCCAAACCATGGGACTCCAGCAAGGGGGATCCCGGCACAACAAAGCGCCTGGCCCAGCAACCCTGTCCTTCCCAGCTGGGCCCGAAAATGCCCTCCTCCACCCCACCCCGAGACGCCCTGCTGCCCGCAGGCACCGACGCGACGCGGCGAATCAGGCTCCAAGCGTTTGGCCCAGAATGGTCCCCTTCTTCCACTGGTAGAGGGCATCCTGCCTCCCAAAGCTCCCAACACTGGAAACGGTGGTTTGCCCCGAAGGCACTGGAATCCTTTGCCCCACCGAGAATCCTAAGGTAGCCTGGCCTGGGGAGATCTCTTCCATTTCCTCCAGCAAGATCCGCAGGGACAAGTGGAAGTCCCAGCAGCAGCATAAACCCAGGCGACCAAAGGAGCACCGCCAAGGCCCCAGCGCCCCCCGCCCCCCAAAGGCTGGCTCAGGCAACCCTTGGTCTCCGGGTCCCGGCTGCCAGCCGCACGCGCGTAGCTTGAACAGATGTCTGTAAAACAGATAATTGAGAAACAGCGCCACGCGGACTTGGAAAATCATCTTGTCCTTGCAACCACAGCCCACAACACTAGGCCAGCACCTGCAGGCCAAACCTCCACAGGACGACTGCTTGCTCAAATACCAAGTGGAAAGAGAGCCCGGTGTGTCCTCCCGTACTATCCGAAATGGCTAGGACACGATGGAAATTCATCCTTCGTACGAAGAACCAGGAAATCCTCCACTTGGACGACAACAGACAGTCAAGTGATACTAACTCCAGAATTAAGGAGATGTCAGAATGAACTCATAAAGCATCGATCCTAAAAATAACTCTTACGAGTACACGGCGCCAGGGGGCGCCTGGGTGGCTCGGTCGCTGAAGCGCCTGCCTTCAGCTCAGGTCATGATCCCAGCGTCCTGGGTTCGAGCCCCGCATCGGGCTCCCTGCTTCTCCCTCTCCCTCTGTTTGCAGCTCATCCTCCCTGTGTTCTCACTCTCAGGCTTTCTGTCTCTCCCTCCCTCTCTCTCTCCCTCTCTCTCTCTCTCTCTCAAACCAATGTAACTCTTGTTTTAAAAATTACAAGTACATGTTCATACCAGGCTCTTTGTAGTAGCCAACAGCTAGAAACAACCCAGCGGCCCTTCACTGGATGACTGTTGCAACACCCCTGCAGTATACCTATACAGCCATACAAAGAAACAAATGTGGTTGGTTACACAGAATGACTTGGAGAAATCTCCAGGGAATTGTGCTGGGTGGGGGCGAAGAAGCCCATCTCCAAAGGCTACAGACCATAGGATTGCATGTAGAAAACATTCTTGAAATGACAAAATGATGTGAGGGGAGAACAGAGTGGAGCACCTGGGTACTCATTGGGTGAGCGCCTGACTCTTGATCTCAGCTCACATCTGGATCTCAGGGTCGAGGGTTCAGGCCCTGCACTGGGTTCTGCACCGGGCACGGAGGCTACGTTTAACAACAACAACAACAACAACAACAACAACAACAAAAGGAGATCGGACACATTAGTGGTTGCCAGAGGCCAGAGAAGATCGGGGACTGTGTCAAAGGGGTGGATGGGCAGGACAGGGTGCGGGTGAGTAGAGCCAGGCCTTCCTCATGCCAATATGCTGGATTGGAAGTAGACTTTTTGCGATTCCCATTGGCCGGACTCCTGGAAGGGTAAAGGAGACCCCTCTCTTTGTTCAACTGCAGGTCAGCTACAATCATGTCAGAATGAAAAGTTGAATTGAAAAGAGGGACGCTACCCAAAGATCTGCCCCACCTCCAGCAAATTCCGAACCACCATTTCTGAGGCCCTTGGGTCCACAGACAAGACACTGACTTTAGAAATTGCCTCTCTTTAGCAGCTAATGCTCCAGCCCACTGGTTGCGGTGAGGCCACACCCTGGCCTTCTCACCTGCCACCTGTGGTCCTTAGGCCTTTGGGGTTCTTTGGGAACGCAGCCCTAGGGGCTGTGCAGCCCGGGCTTCGCCCAGGGTGCACCCACCCTCGCTTGAAGCTCAGTGACTTTCGTGCCCACCGGCTGCTGAAGCACAGTCTGCTTGCGAAGCCTTTGGGTTCCCAGCCCACTGTGTGTGGCCTCAAAGGCAAGCTGCCATCACCTCTCCTCAGAAAAGGGCCCAAGGGCCAGGGAAGCTCTGGCAGGGGTTTGAGGGCAGAGCGGAGAGAAGACCTCGGTCGGTCACTTTGGACACACCAGGACCAAAGGAGGATTTCCACTCCGGGCGTTCGTGAGGGTCAGTCTGTGATTGTTTGTGGAGGGGGTGGGGAGACCTCTGTCCCACTTCCCCCTTTCCCCACAGATCCTCCCAAGCACCGCACTGCCCCTTTCCCTCCCCACCACTTCCAGGTGCTCCCAGTCATCACTGCTAGGGAAGCCCACCTGGGGGTGGGGGTGGGGGTGGGGGTGGGGGTGGGGGCCGCTCCGGGAATCCAGGCCTCAAAGCCTCAGTGCCAAACTCTTTTAGTGAGCTCACCGTCAAGTGAGACTCAGCTCTGCGGACGGGACCAGGCCGCTGACGCTGACGGACCCCAAGGTAACAACCGCTCTCCTTGAGTGTGTTTGCTCAGACCCCGGTTCTCCCCGTGTCCACCAGGCGACCCTCTCCTCGGGCAGCCTGGAGGTCTCCTGCTTCGGGGAGGTTAGCCCAAGTGAAGGCGAACTTGGGAACGAACGTAGCCCGCACAGCCGACCAGCAGAGCGCACGCCAGCCCAGAACTCCTGGGCTAGGGCAGTCCTCCCGCCTCTGCCCCCGGCATCTCTGCATCTCTGCCGAGCAGCTGGGACCAGACGCGCGGCCGCCACGCCCGGACCGCCCGGTGGAAGCACTCACTACGCACCAGCAGCGGCACCAGCAGTGTCGTCACGCGGACCACGGACGTGCTGCTCCTCTTGGAGTCCTCCAAACGGACCCCTCCCCCAGGAGCCTGTGAGGCCCAAGAGGGAACAGTCAGTCACCTGCCCAGAGTCACTCCATTAGTGGGCAGCCAGCAGAGCCAGGATGCGAACCCCTGGGATCCCAGTGGAGCGCACCCTGACGACCTCAGCAGAAACACCGCCTCCCCGCGGAGACAGGTGCGCCCGGGGAGAATCTGCAGGATCCAGGGGGCCGATGAAACCACCGAAGGTCACATGCCCAAGTCAGGTCTCCCCGGGCCAATCAAGAAAATCCGAATGGGCAAGTAAGAGTCCACGGGCTCTCAGTCTTCGGGACCGACCCAGAGCAGATAGGAGTCCGCGCTCACTCTCTCTCTGACCTAGTCCCTCGCCCCCAAGCTCTGCCTAGACTCTGCGAGAGGCACAGCTTCCTCGCAGCTCTGCAGAAGCAGCTTCTGCACGCGGCTGTGGATCTCCTGGGCCAGGAGGGCCAGGAGCTGCACGGACACCAAGGGACCTAGGACCCGTTCCAGGGTGCGCATCTCGGGCCGAAGCCACCGACCGCTGGCAAAGCTCCAGGAGCCGCCTGACGGTTTCCTGGGGCCCAGCGGCACGATCCACAGGGGCAGGTAGGAGGCCACCAGGCTGCGCCCTCCAGCTGGGCTGGGCTGGGCTGGGCTGGGCTGGGGGCAGCTCCTGGCGGCAGGTGCAGTAACTGCCGGGCTGTCACAATCAGGAGGCCTTTGGCTCCTGGGAGCACGGGCCAGACGCCAGGGTCAGGTTCCGAGCCCTCGTGACCCCGAAAGCAGGCGCGACCGCCGCCGACCAAGGAGCCTGCGCCCGGGGCGGGCTGGCGGGCGCCAGACCTTAAAAAGCAGGTGCACGACCGCCGTGCCCCGGGCTCCCAGTCACAGCCCGGAGGGGCCGCGGCCTGTGTGGCTTCGGGGAGTGGGGCTCCCGCCCCCTCGACCCGATTCTGCGCGGCCTTGGGAGGCCCGATCGCAGGCGGCTGTCTCCTCTCTGTCCGGGACCCACGCACCACTAGGCCCTGCTCCCACCAGGGAAGTGGCAGCAGCCCTAAAGTCTGGCGTCCGAACACCAAGGGCTCCAGCTGAGCTGCGGACCAACGTGTGCACCACTTGGCCTCAGTGACAGCATCTGCCTGGCGCCGGCTCAGCCAGGAGGGAAAAAATGGGACCCCAGCCGCGGGGCGGGGACTGTCCCAGCCCCGCCCCGCCCCGCCCCGCCCCGCCCGCCAGGGACCAATTGGAAGACAAGAGGCGGGGCGGCGAGGCCAGCCCCAGCCCCCACGAGCCCTCTGCTGGCGGCCCAGGGCGGAGAGGAGAGCACCGGGCTAGCCAGGTGGAAGCTCAGGTGTCCAAGAGAAGAAAGTAGGAAGGTAGCTCAAGGCCACTGGGACCCGCCAGACCAAGGTCAGAGGCATCAGCCCAGGAAAGCTTCTGAAAGTGCCAACTGTCCAGCTCCTGCGAGATGCGGTGCGTCAGGGTGTCGGGGTGTCGGGAAGGGGGGCCCCAGAGACGTGCAGTGTTCCGTGCAGGGCCTCCCAGGAAATTCTCCCTGCACTGAGACGTTTGAGAAGAGCCCGAGGGGGTCCCCACCGCTCCGGTTCCTCTCGACTGGACGGCAGAGAAGCCCTCGCTAGGATCAAAAACGGGGGATGTGCCACCCAGGCAGCCCCTGGGCTCTGGAAGCGCTTCAGACCGGAAACGGGGACGCTTCCGAAGCGGCAGGAGGCCCGACCCACGTCAGCGTCGTCTGGGGCCCAGCCTCGTCTGGGGCCCTGGCGGCGGGGCGGGAGGCTCAGGGCCTGCCCAGGAGCTGGAGTCCGCAGGGCGGGCACTGCCGGCCTGGGAAAGTGGTGCGCCCCGACGCAGTACCTGTCTGAGCCACCGGAGGGCGCGTGGGTCTCTGGGACGCGGGAGGCGCGGCTCCCCGCGCGCGTGCCTGGACCAAGGACCCGGGGCGGGCGCGAGGACGGAGGACTGGCACGTAGAGGAACGATGGGCGCGTGGACGAAGGACGCGTGGCGAGCGCGGGGACAAAGGACACGCGGGGGCGCGGGGACAGAGGACAGGCGCGTGGAAGAATGATGGGCGCGTGGACGAGCACGGGCGGCGGGCGCGAGGACGAGGACGAGCGACACGTGGGGGGCGCGTGGCCAGAGGGCGGGCGCGTGGACGGAAGATGGGCGGCGGGTGCGTGGACGAAGGACACGCGCGGCCCGCCCCTGTCCCGCCCGCCGGACTCCCTGCCGCCGCTCCCTGCGCCCCAGGCCGGGCCTTGCCCAGGTTGTCTGGGGCGAGGAGCGCCCGGCGGGGCCCTGGGTCATCCTGGTGGGGAGCGCGCCCGCACCCGCACCCGCACCCGCACCCGCACCCGCCCCGGCGCCCCGGCAGCTGCCTGGTAACCGGATTTTGGACGTTCCCGAGACGCGTCGCCCTCGCTTTTCCCCGAGTGCGTGCCCGCTTTGCACGCAGCCTTCTTATCCCGGGGCCGAGTGAGCGCGGGCTCGCTCAGGCGGCTTTGGGGAGAAGCCGCGGTGCATGCAGTGAGGCTGCCCTGCGGGAGAGCGCATGGAGGGACGGCCGGACCATCTGGGCCCTCCCTGGTGGTCGTGCTGGAGGGTTGGGGCCCGTGTGGGGCGGGCTGCCAGCTGTGAGGCCCAGCACGGTCAGGGCACGTATGTCCACGGCCCAAGCGGCCCGCTTCCTGGATGCCTCGGAGCCGCGAGGAAGGCTCGGGGCTGAGGGCGGGCGACCGCGCACGCTCTCAAGGAATGGGTGCTCGCGAGCAATCCCCCTGCAGGAGCGCTTCCTCTGGGCCAGGCCGGCCTGCTGCCCGTGGCTTCCGTGCAGCTGCATGCGCCGCCGCGGGAAACCTGGGGAAACTGAAGGTTCAAGGAGAGACCCTGGGCGTCCTTGCAGATACCTTCCCCGAGGTGGGGGGAGGGGGGGCAGAGGCGCGGCGGCGGGCGGGGCCTGAGCGGCTCAGTTGCTTGAGCTTGGGATCCTGGGGGTCAGCTCAGGCCCTCAACTCAGGGTCCTGAGGTCAGGATCTCCCGCGCTTGTCAGTCTCTCCCTCCCTCTCCCTCTGCCACCGCGCTCCCTCAAGGGAAGAAATCATTCCTTGTGCAAAAGAAACTTGCCCAGGGGTGGGGTGGGAACAGCGCTGTTTTCCAAGACTGGGCAGGAAGAGTCCTGAGTCGTTTTCTGTTTCATGGCCTCCAGGGACGAGGCCGGGGACCCCAGGGCTGTGAGCAAAGAGAGGGAGAGCATGTGGGGGGCGCGGGTGGGGGCCGGTACAGGTCTGGAGACCTGTGCTGACGTGCACGTGACCACCCCTGTGTCCACCAGCCTGGCCCCGGACGTTGCACTAAGAACCTTTGGATGTTGCTACACGTGAGCATTGCAAGGGCTATCCACTCTAGCCCGGTCGCCATAACCCTCTGGCATATTCTGTGTGACCTGGGACGCGTCATTCAGTGCTCCTGAGCCACAAGCCTCAGGCCCCTCCTCTGGACTCCGGGCATGAGCTTTGGGTGAGGGCTGGGGGACCCGGCCTATGCATACGAGGCTTAGAGCAGCACCTGGACACAGCAGGACGAGCGTGACACGATCGGTGTCCTTCGTCCTTCACGCAGCCCAGATGGCCGGTGGCCCACCCTGTTGCGGTCTGTTTCCGCCACCCCCCAAGCCGTCCCCTGCCCGCCCCCGCACGAGGAAGCCCCGCATGCCCTAGCAGGAGGCCGGTCACGCTGATGCTGGCTGAAGGATGCACTCCTTGAGCGGAGAGGCACGAAGCCTTGTGGATTTGCAGCCTTTGGAGGCATGGCTGCAGCTATGATGCCCGTGGCGCAAGGTGACCGAGGGTCACTCAGAGCCACCTGGACCTTCAGGGTTGCTCAGCAGAGGTGTGAGCGCTGCCCCCACTTGTGCGGCGGCCCGCCTATATACAGAAACAGAAGACGGCGAACAGTAGAGTGGCAGTGGGGTTACAAGCCACCAGATGGATAGGGCTTCGCTTAAGGGGTGGGGTCCTTAGCCTTAGGCCTGTGGAGTTTCAAAGCCGAGCTGTCCCATAGGACTTCCTGAAATTCTGTCTCTAGAGCACTTGAAATGTGGCCAGTGGGAATGAGAAACTGAATCTTTCAGATTAATTCAACTGAAACTGCCACACGGGACGTGCACTATCGTATGGGGCAGCACAGTCATAGAGGGCCCTTGGACGTTCATGGACATTTTGTAAACCTTTGACATGGGATGTGTGTGTGTGTGTGTGTGTGTGTGCGCGCGCGCGAGCTGTGTATTTCTGGGAAGTGAGTCCGTGGCTTTCATCGGCTTCTGCTAACTACGGAAGAGGTCAGGACCTGCAGCTTTATGGCTTTGGGAGAAAGGAAGCAAGGTGAGGGAGGTGAGTGTGGCCTCTGGTAACCACTGCGGTTGCCCCTTTCTGCGTTTGCCTGTGGCTGGCTTCTCGGGATGAGCTCCTACGTCGTTGACTTCTTCCCAGCAGGCTAGGACCGCTAGCCCAAAGCGCACTGGTGTGAAGCTCAGACTCTGATGCATCCTGCGGTTTTATATTTTTTAAGATCTTCTTTATTTGGCAGAGAGAGACAGAGCGCAGAAGCAGAGGGAGCAACAGAGGGAGAGTGAGAAGCAGGCTCCCACTGAGCAGGGGACCTGAGGCGGGGCTCTGTCCCACGACTCGGGGTTCACGGCCTGAGCCAAAGGAGATGCTCAACCGCTGAGCCACCCAGGCGCCCCTCTCTCTGTGTCTCTCATGAATCAATCAATGCAATCCTTTTTAGGAAAGGAATAGAGTGTGACCCTTGAACTCGGGGGTGTGAGCATGAGCCCCTCGTTCAGTGCAGAGAGGACTCAGAGGCAAATAAGCTTTTTACAAAGGGAGCACCTTTTAAGTGCGCAGCGCCCATTCTAGCCCTCCCACCACAGTCCAGCCACTAGCTTTCTGTCATATCTTATGGACATTTTAAAAACTTTCTCTGAAATAGTTCATCGCATGGATGTCTCGCACTTTATGAAAACAACCGGCTCTTTTGGATAGAGCCCTTGGTTCCACATCTCCAAACCTCTAAGTCACGCTTGATGGAAACGCCTGGGCACGCAGACCCTCCTTGCTGTATGTTTTAGACCCGTGACAACGGATGAGCTGGAACACTGGGCCGGGTCCCCTGAAAGGGGAGTCACTGGAGAACGGGCTAAAGATATGAACGGAGAAGAGACAGCTCAGAGAATTCGGAAGAACAAGTGCCCTGAGGTTTTAGGAGTCAATACCTTAGAGCAGACGCCATATCTGAGGTGGAGTCTCAGTGTGAATGAGGGCGAGGGGGTCCCCGGTTGCTACTCCTTCTGCCCTAGGACAGGAACAGCTTCCTCGCAGCTCTGCAGAAGCAGCTTCTGCACGCGGCTGTGGATCTCCTGGGCCAGGAGGGCCAGGAGCTGCACGGACACCAAGGGACCTAGGACCCGTTCCAGGGTGCGCATCTCGGGCCGAAGCCACCGACCGCTGGCAAAGCTCCAGGAGCCGCCTGACGGTTTCCTGGGGCCCAGCGGCACGATCCACAGGGGCAGGTAGGAGGCCACCAGGCTGCGCCCTCCAGCTGGGCTGGGCTGGGCTGGGCTGGGCTGGGGGCAGCTCCTGGCGGCAGGTGCAGTAACTGCCGGGCTGTCACAATCAGGAGGCCTTTGGCTCCTGGGAGCACGGGCCAGACGCCAGGGTCAGGTTCCGAGCCCTCGTGACCCCGAAAGCAGGCGCGACCGCCGCCGACCAAGGAGCCTGCGCCCGGGGCGGGCTGGCGGGCGCCAGACCTTAAAAAGCAGGTGCACGACCGCCGTGCCCCGGGCTCCCAGTCACAGCCCGAGGAGGCCGCGGCCTGTGTGGCTTCGGGGAGTGGGGCTCCCGCCCCCTCGACCCGATTCTGCGCGGCCTTGGGAGGCCCGATCGCAGGCGGCTGTCTCCTCTCTGTCCGGGACCCACGCACCACTAGGCCCTGCTCCCACCAGGGAAGTGGCAGCAGCCCTAAAGTCTGGCGTCCGAACACCAAGGGCTCCAGCTGAGCTGCGGACCAACGTGTGCACCACTTGGCCTCAGTGACAGCATCTGCCTGGCGCCGGCTCAGCCAGGAGGGAAAAAATGGGACCCCAGCCGCGGGGCGGGGACTGGCCCAGCCCCGCCCCGCCCCGCCCCGCCCCGCCCGCCAGGGACCAATTGGAAGACAAGAGGCGGGGCGGCGAGGCCAACCCCAGCCCCCACGAGCCCTCTGCTGGCGGCCCAGGGCGGAGAGGAGAGCACCGGGCTAGCCAGGTGGAAGCTCAGGTGTCCAAGGGAAGAAAGTAGGAAGGTAGCTCAAGGCCACTGGGACCCGCCAGACCAAGGTCAGAGGCATCAGCCCAGGAGAGCTTCTGAAAGTGCCAACTGTCCAGCTCCTGCGAGATGCGGTGCGTCAGGGTGTCGGGGTGTCGGGAAGGGGGGCCCCCAGAGACGTGCAGTGTTCCGTGCAGGGCCTCCCAGGAAATTCTCCCTGCACTGAGACGTTTGAGAATCAGCGACCTGGGCGGAAGAGCCCGAGGGGGTCCCCACCGCTCCGGTTCCTCTCGACTGGACGGCAGAGAAGCCCTCGCTAGGATCAAAAACGGGGGATGTGCCACCCAGGCAGCCCCTGGGCTCTGGAAGCGCTTCAGACCGGAAACGGGGACGCTTCCGAAGCGGCAGGAGGCCCGACCCACGTCAGCGTCGTCTGGGGCCCAGCCTCGTCTGGGGCCCTGGCGGCGGGGCGGGAGGCTCAGGGCCTGCCCAGGAGCTGGAGTCCGCAGGGCGGGCACTGCCGGCCTGGGAAAGTGGTGCGCCCCGACGCAGTACCTGTCTGAGCCACCGGAGGGCGCGTGGGTCTCTGGGACGCGGGAGGCGCGGCTCCCCGCGCGCGTGCCTGGAGCAAGGACCCGGGGCGGGCGCGAGGACGGAGGACTGGCACGTAGAGGAACGATGGGTGCGTGGACGAAGGACGCGTGGCGAGCGCGGGGACAAAGGACACGCGGGGGCGCGGGGACAGAGGACAGGCGCGTGGAAGAATGATGGGCGCGTGGACGAGCACGGGCGGCGGGCGCGAGGACGAGGACGAGCGACACGTGGGGGGCGCGTGGCCAGAGGGCGGGCGCGTGGACGGAAGATGGGCGGCGGGTGCGTGGACGAAGGACACGCGCGGCCCGCCCCTGTCCCGCCCGCCGGACTCCCTGCCGCCGCTCCCTGCGCCCCAGGCCGGGCCTTGCCCAGGTTGTCTGGGGCGAGGAGCGCCCGGCGGGGCCCTGGGTCATCCTGGTGGGGAGCGCGCCCGCACCCGCACCCGCACCCGCACCCGCACCCGCACCCGCCCCGGCGCCCCGGCAGCTGCCTGGTAACCGGATTTTGGACGTTCCCGAGACGCGTCGCCCTCGCTTTTCCCCGAGTGCGTGCCCGCTTTGCACGCAGCCTTCTTATCCCGGGGCCGAGTGAGCGCGGGCTCGCTCAGGCGGCTTTGGGGAGAAGCCGCGGTGCATGCAGTGAGGCTGCCCTGCGGGAGAGCGCATGGAGGGACGGCCGGACCATCTGGGCCCTCCCTGGTGGTCGTGCTGGAGGGTTGGGGCCCGTGTGGGGCGGGCTGCCAGCTCTGAGGCCCAGCACGGTCAGGGCACGTATGTCCACGGCCCAAGCGGCCCGCTTCCTGGATGCCTCGGAGCCGCGAGGAAGGCTCGGGGCTGAGGGCGGGCGACCGCGCACGCTCTCAAGGAATGGGTGCTCGCGAGCAATCCCCCTGCAGGAGCGCTTCCTCTGGGCCAGGCCGGCCTGCTGCCCGTGGCTTCCGTGCAGCTGCATGCGCCGCCGCGGGAAACCTGGGGAAACTGAAGGTTCAAGGAGAGACCCTGGGCGTCCTTGCAGATACCTTCCCCGAGGTGGGGGGAGGGGGGGCAGAGGCGCGGCGGCGGGCGGGGCCTGAGCGGCTCAGTTGCTTGAGCTTGGGATCCTGGGGGTCAGCTCAGGCCCTCAACTCAGGGTCCTGAGGTCAGGATCTCCCGCGCTTGTCAGTCTCTCCCTCCCTCTCCCTCTGCCACCCGCCCTCCCTCAAGGGAAGAAATCATTCCTTGTGCAAAAGAAACTTGCCCAGGGATGGGGTGAGAACAGCGCTGTTTTCCAAGACTGGGCAGGAAGAGTCCTGAGTCGTTTTCTGTTTCATGGCCTCCAGGGACGAGGCCGGGGACCCCAGGGCTGTGAGCAAAGAGAGGGAGAGCATGTGGGGGGCGCGGGTGGGGGCCGGTACAGGTCTGGAGACCTGTGCTGACGTGCACGTGACCACCCCTGTGTCCACCAGCCTGGCCCCAGACGTTGCACTAAGAACCTTTGGATGTTGCTACACGTGAGCATTGCAAGGGCTATCCACTCTAGCCCGGTCGCCATAACCCTCTGGCATATTCTGTGTGACCTGGGACGCGTCATTCAGTGCTCCTGAGCCACAAGCCTCAGGCCCCTCCTCTGGACTCCGGGCATGAGCTTTGGGTGAGGGCTGGGGGGCCCGGGCTATGCATACGAGGCTTAGAGCAGCACCTGGACACAGCAGGACGAGCGTGACACGATCGGTGTCCTTCGTCCTTCACGCAGCCCAGATGGCCGGTGGCCCACCCTGTTGCGGTCTGTTTCCGCCACCCCCCAAGCCGTCCCCTGCCCGCCCCCGCACGAGGAAGCCCCGCATGCCCTAGCAGGAGGCCGGTCACGCTGATGCTGGCTGAAGGACGCACCCCTTGAGCAGAGAGGCACGAAGCCTTGTGGATTTGCAGGCTTTGGAGGCATGGCTGCAGCTATGATGCCCGTGGCGCAAGGTGACCGAGGGTCACTCAGAGCCACCTGGACCTTCAGGGTTGCTCAGCAGAGGTGTGAGCGCTGCCCCCACTTGTGCGGCGGCCCGCCTATATACAGAAACAGAAGACGGCGAACAGTAGAGTGGCAGTGGGGTTACAAGCCTCCAGATGGATAGGGCTTCGCTTAAGGGGTGGGGTCCTTAGCCTTAGGCCTGTGGAGTTTCAAAGCCGAGCTGTCCCATAGGACTTCCTGAAATTCTGTCTCTAGAGCACTTGAAATGTGGCCAGTGGGAATGAGAAACTGAATCTTTCAGATTAAACTGAAACTGCCACACGGGACGTGCACTATCGTTTGGGGCAGCACAGTCATAGAGGGCCCTTGGACGTTCATGGACATTTTGTAAACCTTTGACATGGGATGTGTGTGTGTGTGTGTGTGTTGTGTATTTTGGGAAGTGAGTCCATGGCTTTCATCAGCTTCTACTAACTGCGGAAGATGTCAGGACCTGCAACTTTATGGCTTTGGCAGAAAGGAAGCAAGGTAAGGGAGGTGAGTGTGGCTTCTGGAAACCACTGGTGTTCCTTCTTTCTGCTTTTGCCTGTCCTCAGCTGTGGATGGCTTCTCGGCATTAACTCCTATGATTTTGACTTCTTCATAATTCGTTAGGACCCCTAGCCTCGAGGTCAATGGTGTCAAACTGAATCTGTCTTACAAACTGTTTAATTTTTTTAAATATTTCTTTTCTTTATTCAGTAGAAGGATGAAGCGACCAGTAACAGATTGAGAGAATTGGAAAAACCTACTGTTGCGTGTCTTTCCTTACTATTACTCAGAATACTCACACTTTCTGAAACCAGATACGGTTTGGTTTTCCCCTAGCAAGCAACCCCGTCTGGAACCAGCTGAGTATCCTACAATTTCACTCAATTCTACAGCATCCACCCCGAGATGGCATTATATCTCATGGGTTGAGGGCTAATAACTGTAAGACTGCTCCAGTCCCATTTCAGATACTAATAGCAAGTCCAGCAAATCACCTGTGCTTCTGACCATTGGTTTATCAATTGGGGATGCCAGAGACCCCTCCCCCTGGGTTTGACTAATGTGCTAGAGTGGCTCATAGAGCATAGGACCAGGTCTGGGAGAGTCGTGAGCACAGGGGCTTCCGTCCCCGTGGAGTTGGGATGTGTCACCCCCTCAGTATGCGGATATGCTCACCAACCTGGAAGCTTCCCTAACCTGCTACTATTCGGGTTTAATGCGGCTTCATCACATATGCATGATCAATCAGTAACTCCATTTCCATCTCTTCTCCCTTCTCTTGATGGAGGTGGAGCTGAAAATACCAAGCTTCTAATCTTGGATTGGTCTTTCTGGACCAGCCCAGATCCAGGAGCAGATCCAGAGTCCTCTCATGAGAATCAAAGATATTTCTAGTGCTCAGGAACTTCCAGAGCCCTGTGTCAGGGACTGGAGACAAAGACCAAGTATGTATTTCTTATTATAAATCACAATATCAGAGAAAGAGAGAGAGATTCATCATAAGGAATTGGCTTACATGATCATAGAGGTTTGTAAGTCCCAAGATCTGTGAGTTGGCAAGGTGGAGACCCAGAAGTGCTGACGGTTTAATTCTAGTGCATGTACAAATGCCTGAGAAGAGGGGAGCCAAGGATAGAGTTCTTGTCCAAAGACCAGCCGGCTTGAGGCACAGGAAGAGCAGCTCTTCCAATTTGAGTCTGAAGGTGGGATAAAAGCCAATATCCCAGCTCAAAAACCATTAGGTAGGTATTTTTTATTGGTGTTCAATTTTCCAACATATAGAATAACACCCAGTGCTCATCCCGTCAAGTGCCCACCTCAGTGCCCGCCACCCAGTCACCCCCACCCCCTGCCCACCTCCCCTTCCACCACCCCTAGTTCGTTTCCCAGAGTTAGGAGTCTTTCATGTTCTGTCTTCCTTTCTGATATTTCCCACTCATTTTTCTCCTTTCCCCTTTATTCCCTTTCACTATTTTTTTTATATTTGGGTCCAAGATTATAGCATCCAAACCAATCAACCAACCTGAGCTCAGCTTCTTGTTCTAAGATGCCACATCCAGGGGCACCTGGGTTAAGCATCTGACTCTTGGTTTTAGCTCACATCATGATGTCATGGTCGTGAGATCAAGCCCCACATCCAGCTCCATGCTCAGTGGGGAGTCTGCTTGGGATTTTCTCTCTCTCCCCCTCCACCCCTCTCTAAAATAATACTATAAATGGCATATCTACTCAAAAACTTGACACTGAAGCTCTGCTCTCTATAATTTGGTCCCTGTCCACTCGTCATCTGCTCATGAAATAAGCAGTTCACGAGCACCTGCTCAATACCAGATAGCATTCTAGATTCTGGAGGCACCGGAGTGATGTGACAAAAAGCTAATAGGGACTAGCTCATAGGTCTTGGAATTGACAGGTACAGAAAGCAGAGTGGGTAGAGGGATGGAAGTTGGAGTGCAACAGCTGGGACAGAAGGTGTAAGAAATAGAATTTGTAACCAGCTACCACCCCAGTGGCTGCTGGCTTAACAGAGCAGAAAATTTACCTTGGGTGGGCCCCCAGAATGAGTATGGGGACAAGGGAGAGAGGCAGCACAGAGCCTGGGGTTCACAGCAGCCCCAGAATTAAAGAAAAGATAGCTGCACCCAGGGAGAAAGTGCACTAAGAATAAAGTTCACCTTGGGACGGCTGGGTGCCTCAGTGGTTAAGCATCTACCTTCAGCTCAGGGCGTGATCCTGGAGTCCCAGGATCGAGTTGCGCATCGGGCGCCCTGCATGAAGCGTGCCTCTCCTTCTGCTTGTGCTTCTGCCTCTCTAACTCTGTGTCTCTCGTGAATAAATAAATAAAATCTTTTTAAAAAAAGAATAAATTTCATCTTGTATCAACAATGTTGGTGTTGGGAGGATGACCTGGCTGGCTTTTCTGCTCATTACCCAAAGGGAAGCCTTCTTCCTGGGGGTTCCATTTACTTATACAGAGATGCAGTCAAATGGTCCCTTCAAGGAAGATGATCTTGGGGTAAATGGTTCTATTCAAAGGCCCAGCTGTATCTCCTATTCATCAAACTCCCCCAGTCATAAATATAAATGGGAAACCAAGGAACACCAAGTATTTGAAGGAAACTGCAACAAGAGAAGTCTAAGATGAACAAAGTAATATCTTGAAGGAAAAAAAAATAAATAGCTTGAAGGAAACAGATCAAAGGTCACAAAGGATCAAAATTATCTTTATAATGATCCCTGGGATGCCTGGGTGGCTCAGCGATTGAGCATCTGCCTTCGGCTCCAGTCGTGATCCTGCAGTCCCGGGATCAAGTCCCACATCAGGCTCCCTTCATGGAGCCTGCCTTTCCCTTTTCCTTCTGTCTTTGCCTGTCTCACTCTGTGTCTCTCATGAATAAATAAAATCTTTTTAAAAAATAAAAATAAGGGATCCCTGGGTGGCACAGCGGTTTGGCGCCTGCCTTTGGCCCAGGGTGCGATCCTGGAGACCCGGGATCGAATCCCGCGTCGGGCTCCCGGTGCATGGAGCCTGCTTCTCCCTCTGCCTGTGCCTCTGCCTCTCTCTCTCTCTCTCTGTGACTATCATAAATAAATAAAAATTTAAAAAAAAATAAAATAAAAAATAAAAAAATAAAAATAAAATAAAAAAGATCCCTTATTTATCACCCACAGAAAGATTAGAGAATATATCACATACATAAAACCAAAAAGAGCAATCAGGAAGTGAGAAAGTTATAAAAAAATAAAATGAGAAAGTTGTCAGATAAATAATGATATGATTAGGAAGTACAATGAATAACAGGGTGCCTGGGTGGTGCAGTCAGTTGGCTGTCCAACTCTTGATTTCGGCTCAGGTCATGATCTCAGAGTCATGAGATTGAGCCCTGCATGTTGGGGGGGGGTGATCCATGCTCATCAGGGAGTCTGCTTGGAATTCTTTCTCTCCCTCTGCTCCTCCCCTACCCCCTTGCACTCGCGCTTTCTCCCAAGTCTTAGTAGTTATATTATTATTACTATTATTATATATTCCCACTTAAAGCGAGGATAATTAAGTACCTACCTCCTAGAATTCTTCTGCTAATTAGACAAGAGAATGCACTTTGGCAGGGTGTAATTGTTCAGTAAATGGTAGGAGCTATGAGCAGTAGTAGCAAGGTTATATCTAATGGGAAAATAAGTTGCAAAGCCAGCATGTCAAGTCAAAACCACATTAAAACTATTCCTGACGGACACCTGGGTGGCTCAGCAGTGGAACCCATGCCTTCAACTCAGAGCGTGATCCTGAAGTATGGGATCGAGTCCCACATCAGGCCCCCTGCATGGAGCCTGCTTCCCCCTCTGCCTATGTCTCTGCCTCTCTCTTTCTGTGTCTCTCATGAATAAATAAATAAAATCTTTTAAAAAATAACTATTCCTGAAAAGTCCTACAGATTTCCCATAAATCTCGCAGGCACACATGGTGAAATTTACACAAATCAAATACCATAGATGAGACATCTCTGATTTATTAATACTAGGACACTTGCTCCCTTCCATGTCATCGACCTCTGAGCCCTAGACTTTGCTACTTTCTTGTTCTCTGAGACGAAAAAGACTGGAAGTTGTAAAAGGCCGACCATGAGAGTCCTTTCTATAGACAGCATGGAATTTTAGCATTGGAGATGTTCTGGAAGGGGTCGCCTCATGTACCGTATAGCAGAATATCAGAGTTTTGGATGTGAGTGTGCTACTTATAAGCCAGATGAGCCACTTACCCTCTCTGCCTGTCACTGTGCTCACAGGCTAGGTGACAGCCTGCCCATGCTGTCTGCTTTCCCAGATTGTGGAAAAGACCCTCCAAGACATTAACTATCACAGTAAAGATACCAGTAATAGCTAACACTTACTGAAGGCTAAGTTATCGCATTTAATTCTTACAATGCTCCTTATTCCTTTATTGTTTATTTTTTAAGATTTTATTTCTTTATTTGAGAGAGAGTGTGAGAGAGAGACCTGGAGCAGAGGGGAAGGGCAGAGGGAGAAGCAGACTCCCTGTTGAGCAGGGAGCCTGATGCGGGGCTCGATCCCAGGGCCTTGAGATTATGACGTGAACCGAAGGCAGACACTTACCTGACTGAGCCTCCCAGGAGCCCTATTATTTTTTTTAAAGCTCTACATGCAATGCGGGGGTTGAATTCACAAACCCAAGATCAAGAGGTGCCCCGAATTCTCACAATACTCTCGAATGTGGTAGTGCCTGTAATTATCTCCAATTTACTCCAGGAGAATCTCAGACTCAAAGGTCATGTAGAAGCACTTTGAGAACTTGAAAGTGCCCCACAGATGTAGTAGATGGCTCAGATGAATACCCTTAGGGATAGAAATACCAATGGTATCTTGGGCAAACCTTATCCCTAAACTGGGCTGAGTTTTCTTATCGGTACAGTAGGAGGGTTGGAGTCTTTCAGGGCCTAAGTACAATAGCCCGGAGGAAGGCCTACTGCCTAGACACCATAAAGTAAAGTATTTCAAGACCAGATCGTGATGAAGTCACTTGTCCAGCTCTCTGCAGCAGGTCGATTAGGTTGACGTGTTGAAGCACACATGCCATCTCACCCATAGCCAAAGAGCCCCTTTCTTTGATGTTTCACTGACAAGCATGAAGGCTTCGAAATGTTCTGCATATTTTCTCCTTAGAGCACAATAAAAGGACCAAGGAACATTCCCAGGAAAGCCTGCTTAGTGCCGGATTACACTTTAATAATACATCCTTGGCTCCTTCGGAGCACCTTCCTGCAATATTTACTGTGCATTTATCTGCAAGACCAACAGGACACATTTATTTTCCTGTGCTTTAATTATAAACATAACATTAAAATCTTTCAGAGAGAGAGACAGAAGGGAAGAAGGAAGGCACAGAGAGTGACAGAGACACAGAGAGAGACCCTCTGCTTTAACACTTTCCCAACATTTGTCATTCTGAGGTGATTCCTTCAGTTCTTGTTCAGCAGCTTCTAGATATTTCCACAGTTGATTTAGTCATTCCACAGGTATTTCTTAGGCCGTGTCAGGTCCTAGGCACTCAATGCTCTAGGAACCAAATATGGAGCAGTGAGGACCACAGAGTCCCACCTCTGGTTGCAAGCCCTGTGTCCATGTGCCTTTGCACCTCCTCACCTTTTCTGGGGGGCGGGGGTGAATAACATTATATCTTTTTAAAAAATATTTTATTTACTTATTTTTAAAGAATTCATGTATTTATGTGTGAGAGAGATAGAGCACAAGCAGGAGAAGGAGCAGAGGGAGAGGGAGAAGCAGATTCCCGCTGAGCAGAGAGCCAGACGTGGAACTTGATCCCACGACCCTGAGATCACCACCTGAGCTGAAGGCAAATGCTTAAGCAACTGAGGCACCCAGGCACTCCTCCCTCCTTTTGAAAGATTTTAACATTGTATCTTAAGCATTTTTCACGTGTCTGCCTTCCAGCTCATCCTTAAGGATCTTTGATTTGGTTCCATTTCTCTGTTTTGGGGCAGGGTAGGAAATGGAAAATCACTTGCCATCGTCTTTTGCTCAATTCCATAACTACTTCCAGGTTTCAAAGGAGAGAGCAGTAGAGAGAGGAAAAGTCACATGCAAGTTAGAAGAAGTGAAAGAAAATAGTGACTCTTCTTTCTCATTCTCTTTGCTCACCTGAAGCCTTGCCAGTGCATCATTTTTATTCAAAGAAACAACAGAGGGAATAGTACAGTGTAATAGCAGTGGCATAGAACACAAATTGCTAAAAAAAAAAAAAGAACACAAATTGCTAAGATAGGGTAATTCGACTCAGTGGTCAAGGAATGCCAAGGACCCACAGCTACATTGCATGCTCCCACCAGTGGTTGAAGAGAGGCCACCTTGGACCCTGGAAATATCTCTGAGGTAATAACAGCAACAAAAACAAAATTACAATAACAGGAATCCCCGGCTTGTCACACAGCTTTTGCCAGTCTTCAACACCCGGATGGCAGTTTCTCAAATATGAACAATGTGTGGATGCTTCCTTTTTTCAAAAAAATATTTATGTATTTATTCATGAGAGACACACAGAGAGAGACAGAAACATGGGCAGAGGGAAAATCAGGCTCCCTGTGGGGAGCCCAAAGCAGGATTTGATCAGAGGATCCAGGGATCGTGCCCTGAGCCAAAGGCAAATTCTCAACTACTGAGTCACCCAGGTGCCCCTGTGTGGATACTTTCCATTGGATAAAAATTGCTTCAGAACACATTGTTGATCCTGATCATAATATTACCTAAATAGGACAGCCTGGGTGTCTCAGCAGTTTAGCGCCTGCTTTCAGCTCAGGGCATGATCCTAGAGTACCAGATTGAGTCGCAAGTCAGGCTCCCTTTATGGAGACTATTTTCTCCCTCTGCCTATGTCTCTGCCTCTCTCTGTGTGTGATTCTATGAATAAATAAATATATAATCTCTTCAAAAATATTACTTAGGGGGGCAGGGCAAGATGGCGGATGGGTAGGCTCCCCAACTCACCTGCCCCAAACAACTTACCTAGATGACTTTCAAATCATCCTGAAAACCTACGAATTTGAACTGGGATTTAAAGAGAGAACATCAGGAATGCTACAGAGAGAAGGGTTTTCGTTTCTTACTAGTACAACTCATTTTTAGCCACTCTGCACTGAGCAAAATGACTAGAAAGAACTCACCACAAAAGAAAGAATCAGAAACAGTAATCTCTGCCACAGAGTTACATAATTTGGATTACAATTCAATGGCAGAAAGCCAATTCAGAAGCACTATTATAAAGCTACTGGTGGCTCCAGAAAAAAGCATAAAGGACTCAAGAGACTTCATGACTGCAGAATTTAGAGCTAATCAGGCAGAAGTTAAAAATCAATTGAATGAGATGCAATCCAAACTAGAAGTCCTAACAATGAGGGTTAACGAGGAGGAAGAACGAGTGAGTGACATAGAAGACAAGTTGATGGCAAAGAGGGAAACTGAGGAAAAAAAGAGACAAACAATTAAAAGACCATGAGGATAGATTAAGGAAAATAAATGACAGCCTGAGGAAGAAAAATCTACATTTAATTGGGGTTCCCGAGGGCGCTGAAAGGGACAGAGGTCCAGAATATATATTTGAAAAAATCATAGCTGAAAACTTTCCTAATCTGGGAAGGGAAACAAGCATTGAGATCCAGGAGATAGAGAGATCCCTCCCTAAAATCAATAAAAACCGTTCAACACCTCGACATTTAATAGTTAAGCTTGCAAATTCCAAAGATAAAGAGAAGATCCTTAAAGCAGCAAGAGACAAGAAATCCCTGACTTTTATGGGGAGGAGTATTAGGGTAACAGCAGACCTCTCCACTGAGACCTGGCAGGCCAGAAAGGGCTGGCAGGACATATTCAGGGTCCTTAATTCCAAAACCAGTATGCAACCAAGAATACTATATCCAGCAAAGCTCTCATTCAGAATGGAAAGAGAGATAAAGAGCTTCCAAGACAGGCAGGAACTGAAAGAATATGTGACCTCCAAACCAGCTCTGCAAGAAATTTTAAGGGGGACTCTTAAAATTCCCCTTTAAGAAGAAGTCCAGTGGGACAATCCACAAAAACAAGGACTGAATAGATATCATGATGACACTAAACTCATATCTTTCAATAGTAACTCTGAACGTGAATGGGCTTAAATGACCCCACCAAAAGGCGCAGGGTTTCAGACTGGATAAAAAAGCAGGACCCATCTATTTGCTGTCTACAAGAGACTCATTTTAGACAGAAGGACACCTACAGCCTGAAAATAAAAGGTTGGAGAACCATTTACCATTCAAATGGTCCTCAAAAGAAAGGAGGGGTAGCCATCCTTATATCAGATAAACCAAAATTTACCCCAAAGACTGTCGTGAGAGATGAAGAGGGACACTATATCATACTTAAAGGATCTATCCAACAAGAGGACTTAACAATCCTCAATATATATGCCCCGAATGTGGGAGCTGCCAAATATATCAATCAATTAATAACCAAAGTTAAGACATACTTAGATAATAATACACTTATACTTGGTGACTTCAATCTAGCGCTTTCTACACTCGATAGGTCTTCTAAACACATCTCCAAAGAAACGAGAGCTTTAAATGATACACCGGACCAGATGGATTTCAGAGATATCTACAGAACTTTACATCCAAACTCAACTGAATACACATTCTTCTCAAGTGCACATGGAACTTTCTCCAGAATAGACCACATACTGGGTCACAAATCGGGTCTGAACCGATACCAAAAGATTGGGATCGTCCCCTGCATATTCTCAGACCATAATGCCTTGAAATTAGAACTAAATCACAACAAGAAGTTTGGAAGGACTTCAAACATGTGGAGGTTAAGGACCATCCTGCTAAAAGATGAGTCAACCAGGAAATTAAGGAAGAATTAAAAAGATTCATGGAAACGAATGAGAATGAAGATACAACCGTTCAAAATCTTTGGGATTCAGCAAAAGCAGTCCTGAGGGGGAAATACATCGCAATACAAGCATCCATTCAAAAACTGGAAAGAACTCAAATACAAAAGCTAACCTTACACCTAAAGGAGCTAGAGAAAAAACAGCAAATAGATCCTACACCCAGCAGAAGAAGAGAGTTAATAAAGATTTGAGCAGAACTCAACGAAACTGAGACCAGAAGAACTGTGGAACAGATCAAAAAAACCAGGAGTTGGTTCTTTGAAAGAATTAATAAGATAGATAAACCATTAGCCAGTCTTATTAAAAAGAAGAGAGAGAAGACTCAAATTAATAAAATCATGAATGAGAAAGGAGAGATCACTACCAACACCAAGGAAATACAAACGATTTTAAAAACATATTATGAACAGCTATACGCCAATAAATTAGGCAATCTAGAAGAAATGGACGCATTCCTGGAAAGCCACAAACTACCAAAACTGGAACAGGAAGAAATAGAAAACCTGAACAGGCCAATAACCAGGGAGGAAATTGAAGCAGTCATCAAAAGCCTCCAAGACACAAAAGTCCAGGGCCAGATGGCTTCCCTGGGGAGTTCTATCGAAAGTTTAAAGAAGAAACCATACCTATTCTCCTAAAGCTGTTTGGAAAGATAGAAAGAGATGGAGTACTTCCAAATTCGTTCTATGAGGCCAGCATCACCTTAATTCCAAAACCAGACAAAGACCCCACCAAAAAGGAGAATTACAGACCAATATCCCTGATGAACATGGATGCAAAAATTCTCAACAAGATACTAGCCAATAAGATCCAACAATACATTAAGAAAATTATTCACCATGACCAAGTAGGATTTATCCCCAGGACACAAGGCTGGTTAAACACTTGTAAAACAATCAATGTGATTCATCATATCAGCAAGAGAAAAACCAAGAAGCATATGATCCTCTCATTAGATGCAGAGAAAGCATTTGAGAAAATACAGCATCCATTCCTGATCAAAACTCTTCAGAGTGTAGGGATAGAGGGAACATTCCTCAACATCTTAAAAGCCATCTACGAAAAGCCCACAGCAAATATCATTCTCAATGGGGAAGCACTGGGAGCCTTTCCCCTAAGATGAGGATGAGGAACAAGACAGGGATGTCCACTCTCACCACTGCTATTCAATATAGTACTGGAAGTCCTAGCCTCAGCAATCAGACAACAAAAAGACATTAAAGGTATTCAAATTGGCAAAGAAAAAGTCAAACCTTCCCTCTTCGCCGATGACATGATACTCTACGTAGAAAACCCAAAAGCCTCCACCCCAAGATTGCTAGAACTCATACAGCAATTTGGCAGCATGGCAGGATACAAAATCAATGCCCAGAAGTCAGTGGCATTTCTATACACTAACAATGAGACTGAATAAAGAGAAATTAAGGAGTCAATCCCATTTACAATTGCACCCAAAAGCATAAGATACCTAGGAATAAACCTAACCAAAGAGGTAAAGGATCTATACCCTCAAAACTATAGAACACTTCTGAAAGAAATTGAGGAAGACACAAAGAGATGGAAAAATATTCCATATCATGGATTGGCAGAATTAATATTGTGAAAATGTCAATGTTACCCAGGGCAATATACATGTTTAATGCAAGCCCTATCAAAATACCATGGATTTTCTTCAGAGAGTTAGAACAAATTATTTTAAGATTTGTGTGGAATCAGAAAAGACCCCAAATAGCCAGGGGAATTATAAAAAGAAAACCAAAAAAAAAAAAAAAACCATATCTGGGGGCATCAAAATGCCAGATTTCAGGTTGTACTACAAAGCTGTGGTCATCAAGACAGTGTGGTACTGGCACAAAAACAGACACATAGATCAATGGAACAGAATAGAGAATCCAGAAGTGGACCCTGAACTTTATGGTCAACTAATATTCGATAAAGGAGGAAAGACTATCCACTGGAAGAAAGACAGTCTCTTCAATAAACAGTGCCGGGAAAATTGGACAGCCACATGCAGAAGAATGAAACTAGACCACTCCCTTGCACCAAACACAAAAATAAACTCAAAATGGATGAAAGATCTAAATGTGAGACAAGATTCCATCAAAATCCTAGAGGAGAACATAGGCAACACCCTTTTTGAACTCGGCCACAGTAACTTCTTGCAAGATACATCCCCGAAGGCAAAAGAAACAAAAGCAAAAATGAACTATTGGGACTTCATCAAGATAAGAAGCTTTTGCACAGCAAAGGATACAGTCAACAAAACTAAAAGACAGCCTACAGAATGGGAGAAGATATTTGCAAATGACGTATCAGATAAAGGGCTAGTTTCCAAGATCTATAAAGAACTTATTTAAAAAAAAAAAGAACTTATTAAACTCAACACCAAAGAAACAAACAATCCAATCATGAAATGGGCAAAAGACATGAAGAGAAATCTCACAGAGGAAGACATAGACATGGCCAACATGCACATGAAAAAATGCTCCGCATCACATGCCATCCGGGAAATACAACTCAACAACACAATGAGATACCACCTCACACCAGTGAGAATGGGGAAAATTAACAAGGCAGGAAATCATGAAGTTAGAGAGGATGTGGACAAAGGGGAACCCTCTTGCACTGTTGGTAGGAATGTGAACTGGTGCAGCTACTCTGGAAAACTGTGTGGAGGTTCCTCAAAGAGTTAAAAATAGATCTGCCCTATGACCCAGCAATTGCACTGCTGGGGATTTACCCCAAAGATGCAGATGCAGTGAAATGCCGGGACACCTGCACCCCGGTCTTTATAGCAGCAATGTCCACAATAGCCAAACTATTGTTTGGAAGGAGACTTGGTGTCCATCGAAAGATGAATGGATAAAGAAGATGTGGTCTATGTATACAATGGAATATTACTCAGCCATTAGAAACGACAAATACCCACCATTTTCTTCAACGTGGAGGGACACGGAGGGTATTATGCTGAGTGAAATAAGTCAGTTGGAAAAGGTCAAACATTATATGGTCTCATTCATTTGGAGAATAGAAAAATTAGTGTAAGGGAATAAAGGGAAAGAAGAGAAAATGAGTGAAAATATCAGTGAGGGTGACAAAACATGAGAGACACCGAACTCTGGGAAATGAACAAAGGGTAGTGGAAGGGGAAGTGGGCGGGGGGTTCAGGTGACTGGGTGATGGGCAATGAGGGGGGCACTTGGCAGGATTAGCACTGGGTGTTATGCTATATGTTGGCAAATTTAACTCCAATAAAAATTTAAAAGATAAAAATAATAAAATAAAAAAAGAAGATCTGTCATTTGCAGAAAGCACCAGGTTCAAGTCTCACAGCATAATTGTATTATAATCTAAGTATGTCTACTTTCGTTATTAATTGACTGACATACATGGCAGCTCCCACCTTAGGGGCATAAATATTTATTATTGTTAGGTCCTCTTGTTGGATAGATCATTTAAGTGTGATATAGTGTCCCTCTTCATGTCTTACCACAGTCTTTAGGATAAACCTTAATTTATCTGATATAAAGATGGCTACCCCTACTTTCTTTTGAGGACCATTTGAATGGTAAATGTTTCTCCCACCTTTCCTTTTCAGGCTGTAGATGTCTTTAGGTCTAAATTGAGTCTCTTATCTTGATGAAGTCCCAATAGTTCATTTTTGCTTTTGTTTCTTTTGCCTTCGTGGATGTATCTTGCAAGAAGTTACTATGGCCGAGTTCAAAAAGGGTGTTGCCTGTGTTCTTCTCTAGGATTTTGATGGAATCTTGTCTCACATTTAGATCTTTCATCCATTTTGAGTTTATCTTTGTGTATGGTGAAAGGGAGTGGTCTAGTTTCATTCTTCTGCATGTGGATGTCCAATTTTCCCAGCACCATTTATTGAAGAGACTGTCTTTCTTCCAACGGATAGTCTTTCCTCCTTTATCGAATATTAGTTGCCCATAAAGTTCAGGGTCCACTTCTGGATTCTCTATTCTGTTCCACTGATCTATGTGTCTGTTTTTGTGCCAGTACCACACTGTCTTGATGACCACAGCTTTGTAGTACAACCTGAAATCTGGCATTGTGATGCCCCCAGCTATGGTTTTATTTTTTAAAATTCCCCTGGCTATTTGGGGTCTTTTCTGATTCCACACAAATCTTAAAATAATTTGTTCTAACTCTCTGAAGAAAATCCATGGTATTTTGATAGGGCTTGCATTAAACGTGTATATTGCCCTGGGTAACATTGACATTTTCACAATATTAATTCTGCCAATCCATGATATGGAATATTTTTCCATCTCTTTGTGTCTTCCTCAATTTCTTTCAGAAGTGTTCTATAGTTTTTAGGGTATAGATCCTTTACCTCTTTGGTTAGGTTTATTCCTAGGTATCTTATGCTTTTGGGTGCAATTGTAAATGGGATTGACTCCTTAATTTCTCTTTATTCAGTCTCATTGTTAGTGTATAGAAATGCCACTGATTTCTGGGCATTGATTTTGTATCCTGCCACGCTACCGAATTGCTGTATGAGTTCTAGCAATCTTGGGGTGGAGACTTTTGGGTTTTCTATGTAGAGTATCATGTCATCAGCGAAGAGGGAGAGTTTGACTTCTTCTTTGCCAATTTGAATGCCTTTAATGTATTTTTGTTGTCTGATTGCTGAGGCTAGGACTTCCAGTACTATGTTGAACAGCAGTGGTGAGAGTGGACATCCCTGTCTTGTTGGGACTTCATCAAGATAAGAAGCTTTTGCACAGCAAAGGATACAGTCAACAAAACTAAAAGACAACCTACAGAATGGGAAAATATATTTGCAAATGACATATCAGATAAAGGGCTAGTTTCCAAAATCTATAAAGAACTTATTAAACTCAACACCAAAGAAACAAAGAATCCAATCATGAAATGGGCAAAAGACATGAAGAGAAATCTCACAGAGGAAGACATAGACATGGCCAACATGCATATGAGAAAATGCTCTGCATCACTTGCCATCAGGGAAATACAAATCAAAATCACAATGAGATACCACCTCACACCAGTGAGAATGGGGCAAATTAACAAGGCAGGAAACAACAAATGTTGGAGAGGATGCGGAGAAAAGGGAACCCTCTTACACTGTTGGTGGGAATGTGAACTGGTGCAGCCACTCCGGAAAACTGTGTGGAGGTTCCTCAAACAGTTAAAAATATACCTGCCCTACGACCCAGCAATTGCACCGTTGGGGATTTACCCCAAAGATACAAATGCAATGAAACGCCGGGACTCCTGCACCCCGATGTTTCTAGCAGCAATGGCCACGATAGCCAAACTGTGGAAGGAGCCTCGGTGTCCATCGAAAGATGAATGGATAAAGAAGATGTGGTTTATGTATACAATGGAATATTACTCAGCCATTAGAAATGACAAATAACCACCATTTGCTTCAACGTGGATGGAACTGGAGGGTATTATGCTGAGTGAAGTAAGTCAGTCGGAGAAGGACAAACATTATATGTTCTCATTCATTTGGGGAATATAAATAATAGTGAAAGGGAATATAAGGGAAGGGAGAAGAAATGTGTGGGAAATATCAGAAAGGGAGACAGAACGTAAAGACTGCTAACTCTGAGGGATCCCTGGGTGGCGCAGCGGTTTGGCGCCTGCCTTTGGCCCAGGGCGCGATCCTGGAGACCCGGGATCGATTCCCACATCGGGCTCCCGGTGCATGGAGCCTGCTTCTCCCTCTGCCTGTGTCTCTGCCTCTCTCTCTCTCTGTGACTATCATAAATAAATAAAAAAATTAAAAAAAATATTTAAAAAAAAAAAAAGACTGCTAACTCTGGGAAACGAACTAGGGGTGGTAGAAGGGGAGGAGGGCGGGGGGTGGGAGTGAATGGGTGACGGCACTGGGGGTTATTCTGTATGTTAGTAAATTGAACACCAATAAAAAATAAATTAAAAAAAAGAAAAAAAAAGAAAAAAATTAAAAAAATAAATTGAGTCTCTTAAAAAATAAATAAAATGAGTCTCTTGTAGACAGAAAATAGATGGGTCTTGCCCTTTTATCCAGTCTGAAACCCTGCGCCTCTTGATGGGGTCATTAAGCCCATTCACATTCAGAGTTCGTATTGAAAGATATTAATTTAGTGTCATCATAATACCTATTCAGTCCGTGTTTTTGTGGATTATTTCTTTGGGCGTCCTCTTTCTTTTACAGAGTCCCCCTTAATATTTCTTGCAGAGCTGGTTTGGTGATCACATATTCTTTCAGTTTCTGCCTATCTTGGAAGCTCTTTATCTCTCCTTCTATTCTGAATGACAGCCTTGCTGGATAAAGTATTCTTGGCTGCAGGTTCTTCTCATTTAGGACCTTGACTATATCCTGCCAGCACTTTCTGGCCTGCCAGGTCTCTGTGGAGAGGTCTGCTATTAATCTAATATTTCTTCCCATATTAGTTAGGGATCTCTTATCTCTTGCTGCCTTAAGGATTTTCTCTTTATCTTTGGAATTTGCAAGTTTCACTATTAAATGTCGAGGTGTTGAATGGTTTTTGTTGATTTTATGGGGGATCTTTCTATCTCCTGGATCTGAATGCCTGTTTCGCTCCCCAAGTTAGGGAAGTTCCCAGCTGTTATTTGTTCAAATATGCTTTCTGGTCCTCTTGCTTTTGGCGCCCTCGGGATCCCCAATTAAACATAGATTTTTCCTTCTCAGGCTGTCACTTATTTCCCTTAGCCTTTCCTCATGATCTTTTCATTTGTTTTTCTCTTTTTTCCTCTGTTTCCTTCCTTGCCATCTACTTGTCTTCTATGTTACTCACTCATTCTTCTACCTCATTAACCCTCGTTGTTAGGACCTGCAGTTTGGATTGCATCTCATTTAATTCATTTTTTAATTTAGGCCTGATTAGATCTAAATTCTGCAGTCATGAAGTCTCTTGAATCCTTTTTGCTTTTTCCAGAGCCACCAGTACCTTTATAATTGTGGTTCTGAATTGGCTTTCTGCCATCGAATTGTGATCCAAATTATGTAACTCTGTGGCAGAGATTACTGTTTCTGATTCTTTCTTTTGTGGTGAGTTCTTTCTTGTCATTTTGCTCAGTGCAGAGTGGCTAAAAACGAGTTGTACTAGTAAGAAGCAAAAACCCTTCTCTCTGTAGCATTCCTGATGTTCTCTCTTTATTTTATTTTTTTTATCTTTCTTTTTTTTAAATAATAAATTTATTTTTTATGGTGTTCAATTTGCCAACATACAGAATAACACCCAGTGCTCATCCTGTCAAGTGCCCCCCTCAGTGTCCGTCACCCATTCACCCCCACCCCCCACCCTCCTCCCCTTCCACCACCCCTCGTTCCTCCAACCACAAATGTTGGAGAGGATGTGGAGAAATGGGAACCCTCTTGCACTGTTGGTGGGAATGTGAACTGGTGCAGCCACTCTGGAAAACTGTGTGGAGTTTCCTCAAAGAGTTAAAAATAGATCTGCCCTACGAGCCAGCAATTGCACTGCTGGGGATTTACCCCAAAGATGCAGATGCAGTGAAATGCCGGGACACCTGCACCCCGGTCTTTATAGCAGCAATGTCCACAATGGCCAAACTGTGGAAGGAGCCTCGGTGTCCATCGAAAGATGAATGGATAAAGAAGATGTGGTCTATGTATACAATGGAATATTACTCAGCCATTAGAAATGACAAATACCCACCATTTGTTTCGACGTGGATGGAACTGGAGGGTATTATGCTGAGTGAAATAAGTCAATCGTAGAAGGACAAACATTAGGTAGTCTCATTCATTTGGGGAATATAAAAAATATTGAAAGGGAATAACGGGGAAAAGAGAGAAAATGAGTGGGAAATATCCGTGAGGATGACAGAAAATGAGAGACACCTAACTCTGGGAAACGAACAAAGGGTAGTGGAAAGGGAGGTGGGTGGGGTGTTGGGGTGACTGGGTGATGGTCACTGAGGGCAGTACTTGACGGGATGAGCACTGGGTGTTATTCTATATATTGGCAAATCAAACTCCAAAAAAAAAAAAAGAAGAAATGATGAAAAAATATTACTTAAATATATGCTAATGAAAAATGAGACTGCCTCCTTTTGCTTATAATAGTGAAAAAACTATAAAACCATAACTATTTTGCATATTAAATGCAAACAACACCACAAAATCAATAAAATTCAAAATCACTACCATTCACTTGATGACTCATGTTGTTTTGCTGAAACTAAATCACTTTCCCCAAGTGAATATTGGTACGTGCCTTATTAAAACACACTGCCTCCGAATTAACTATGATATTAGCTGCCTTGATTTGAAGCAAATGCATCATTTATGCTTAGATCTCTGTTATTTTCTCTTATATCCGAAGCATTGAAAATGGTACACTTTGTATTACTACAGTTGAAATTGAGATGCAAATTCTGAAGCTGAAATTGCATGACAGAACCGTCGACCCTTGAACAACACAGGGGCTAGGGGCACTGATTCCTTGTACAGTGGAAAATCCACATGTAACTTTTGACACCCCCAACTTTAACTACTAATAGCCTACTACTGATGGGAAGGTTTCCTGAAAACAGGAAGGGTCGAGTAACACATATTTTGTATGCTCTATGTATTAGATACTGTCTTCTTAGAAATAAGTTAGCCAGAGAGTAGAAAATTTCATTAAGAAAGTCCTTAGAGAGGGAAGCCGGGGTGGCTCAGCAGATTAGCACTGCCTTCAGCCCAGGCTGCAATCCTGGAGAGCCCGAATCAAGTCCCACATTGGGGTCCCTGCATGGAACCTGCTTCTCCCTCTGCCTATGTCTCTCTCTCTGTGTGTCTCATGAATAAATAAATAAAATCTTTTTTAAAAAAGAAAGGAAGAAAAAAAATAAAAATAAAAAAATAAAGAAAGGAAGTCCTACGAGAGAAGAAATACATTTCCAGTATGGCACACAGTGTTTATCAGGAAAAAAAAAATCTTCAAGAAGTGCATCCGCGTTGTTCAAGGTCAACTGTACTTGGTTTTATGGTGACCACTCACTCAATGCAATTCTGGCAGATGACCTGAAGACCCCCTGTTTGGAAATGCTAGCGCTTAAGAGCCTAAGCTCTGGAGTCCAGCAGATCTGAGTTGTCAACTTTCCACTCGCACAGATTGTTAACCTCTCTGTTCCTCAGGGTTCCTCATCTCTAGAACACAGATGATAATAATAGTACTTTAATTTCTTCATCGGAGACAGATACCATGACCCACTTTCCAGACATGCGTGATGCAGAAGCCTGAAACTGGAGAGACACCTCAGAGCAGAGCGGCTCTAGCGTATTTCTGAACTCCCCTGTGACCCGAGAACCACACGGAGTTGGGCAAGTAGAAAAATAAAAACAGTTTCTCTGGCCTCCCTCCCTACCCTCCCGGTACCTGTATTTACTGTTCTGGCTTTACGCTTAGAGAGGGAGTGGGGACTGATGGGGCCTGAAAAGAGAAATAATTAGCAATCCAGTACACAGACTTGAGAGTCAGTTGAAGCCTGGCCACAAGACAGCTATTTTTATCCGAAGCCCACCAATACGGGCATGCTTTTTGGCCTCCTGGCCTGGCATGAATCCCTTGATTCTTAAGGCCCCCAAGGTTGAAAATAGCCTAGCCACCTGCCAACAGTTGGTATATTTTTAGGACCAGCAGGATTGGAAACAGGACTCTGTATGCTTGGAACTTGAGCCAGGTTCCTGGGGGCGGGGGGGTCTCTCACCTCCAGTGGGTTGCTGGGTTCCGAGCTCATGGATCAAATCCAGCAGCCAGTCACAGAAGATGAGAGAGAACTCAGAGAGGAGCACATCGGAGTCGTGAAAGGAGGTGACGTTTGGTCGTTTTGGTAGAGAGAATACACGGAGGAGAGGATGAGTAGGAGCCCATAGCTGGAGGGTATTTGGATAAAGCATGTAGGAAGGTTGTGCAAAGGGTAGGACCACATAGCAAGCAAACTTCACAGTCCTAGACACTTCCTTTGTTTAAAAAAAAAGGCTAGTTAAAATTGATCTTATGGTCTGTTACCAATCTCTCAAACAAAAATCCCATTACATTTGAAATGATCCAAATACTGTGTATTTGTCAAATTATAACAGATAGATCTAAAGATCTTTTTCTCTGCTTCCTCTTATCTCCACCTCACTGAAGACAAAAATTAATTCCGGGTGCCTGGGTGGCTCAGTTGGTTAAATGTCTGCCTTTGGTTCAGGTCACGATCCTTGGGTCCTGGGATTGAGCCCCACATCCAGCTCCCTGCTCAGCAGGGAGTCTACATTTCCCTCTGACCCTGAAACTCCGCTTGTGTACCCTCTCTCTCTCAAATAAATAAATAAAATCTTTAAAAAAGAGAGAGTGACATTAATTCTTCTTGTCTCACTGTGGGTCTCACTCTCTTCCTTCAGAGTGATTTATTAAAGTCATTCTTCCAAATCAACATATTCCTCCTAAGCAAACACACTTAAAAAACAGAAGACATGAATAAATGAGAGAGCAGAACAGGAGGCCCTCACTTAATCTGGGAGACCAAAGCATTTCCAAGAAACTAATACTATTAAAGCTAATTGTGCGTGTACGTTCATACCAGCTGTATTTGTAATAGCTGCAAACTATAAACAGGAGAAATGTCCATCAACTTCCGAAGGGGTAAATGAGCTGTGGTGTGTACATACAATCAAATGCTACTTGGTAATAACAGTGAATAGACTGGGACACCTGGGTGGCTCAGTGGTTGAGTGTCTGCCTTTGGCTCTGCTCATGTTCCCAAGATCATGGGATCGAGTCTTTCATGGGGCTCCCTGCAGGGAGCCTGCGTCTCTTTCTGCCTATGTCTCTGCCTCTTTGTGTCTCATGAATAGCTAAATAAATTTATAAATAAATAATCTTTTTAAAAAGAAGGTGGACGGAGGGATGGAAGTAATGGAGAAATGCAAGTTTTTTTCCTTACCATGGAGGAACATGCAAAGGTATCGAAAGGTTTTAAACAACAGCATGACATGATATTTGTTGTTGTGAAAGATCAGTCTGCTTATGGAAAATAGAGTATAGAACTGAGGAGACAGGTAGAAGGATATGGCAATGGTCCAGATTCGAGGTCATACCACCTTGAGCTAGGGCGGTAGGAGGGGATGGGTTGAGGTGAATGGATTTAAGGTACGTGAAGAAAACAGAATCAATAGGATTTGGTGATGGATTGAATACGGAGGATGAAGAAAAAGGACAAAACAAGCCAGATGATGGTGTCATTCACCAGGATCAGGAACACTAACAGAGGACCTGTCCTGGGAGAGAGGATTATGAGTCTGATTTTGGACGCGCAGAGTGAAACACCTGTAGGATGGGCAAGGGTAGATACCCACTGGTCCGTGAGCTATGCGGGCCTGGAGGTCAGAAGGAACACAGGGGCCAGAGGCACAGGTCTGGGAATCAGCAACATAGAAATGGTAAACAGATTAACCATGCCAGGCAAGACGACGGTGTTTCTCTGCTCCATTTGCTCTCCCAATCCCTGCAGTGGCAAGTTCACACTTTCTCCACCTTTTTCAAACCTTCTACTATCCTTGCTCAACCAACACACGAACACACCACCCCCATCATCAGCTGAGTCCCAGATCCCAACCTCTTCTCCTGAATCTTGCCCATGATTCCCTCTCTCTTCTGTATCTTCACTCAATCCCTCTGGGTTTGCTGCGTCTCATCATCATTGATACACGCTCAAGCTTTTCACATGTTTAGAACAATGTTCCTTCACCCTACTCCCCGCTCCTCCCCCTATTATCCTGTTTTCCCCTTCATTGTTAAACTTTTCCTGAGAGTGGGTCTATTCTCACTGCCTCTGTTTTCTTTCCCACTCACTTCTCAAATGACCTTAACCTGTATTCCACCCCCACCATCCAATGAAGTCTTTCAAGAAAGTTGGCAGGACCTCCATGTTCCTAAATCTAATGGGCATCTTTTGATTGTGATCTTCCCTGATATCTCAGATGCATTTGTAACAGTTGACGGCAGTTGAGAACAAAGGTGGTTCTCTTCAAGTTCCAGGCTCACGCCAGTCATTTCTGAGAAAAGTATCTGACAAATACTCAAGTCTAAATGACCAGGGTTCGCGTGTCTTCGTTTCAGGTGAAAGTGGAGGTCCATAAAAAAAAGCAGCTAGTTCAGTTTATAACTCCACTGAGCACGTTATTTTTTTATTTTGACACTATCATCAAACTTTTTTTAAAAAATTTATTTTGGTGCTCCCTGGGTGGCTCAGTGGTTGAGCATCTGCCTTCAGCTCAAATCATCATCTCGGGGTCCTGGGACCGAGTTCTACATTGGGCTCCCTGCATGAAGCTTCCTTCTCCCTCTGTCTATGTTTCTGCCTCTCCCTCTGTATCTCTCATGAGTAAATAAATAAAATATTTTTAAAAAATAAAAAGATTTTATTTTTAAGTCATCTCTACACCCAAGGTTGGGCCAAACCTACAATCCTGAGATCAAGAGCCATATGCTCCACCGACTGAGCCAGCCAGGCACCTCTGATGTAGGATATTGGTTAGGTCTCAGAGCCAATGGCCAAGAAAGAATTCTTGAGATGTCTGTGGTGCAAAAGGTGGCTTTATGAAAGCACGGGGACAGAACCTGTGGGCAGAAAGAGCTGCACTAAGGTCATGAGGAGAGGCCCATTATAGATTTTCAAGTTGGGAGGGTGTGATGGATAGTACAAGCCTCAAAGGCATTTTGGAAAGGTTTCTAGGACTTTGAGGAGGCTAGCTGTTCTTAGGAAAGGTCATTTGTCACTGTTTAGTAAAACTTCAGTTATGAGACCCTTCTTCCAATGTATATTGGTATGTCATATACTTGGGGGATGATTGCCAACATGTAACTTGTGGCGGGTAGAGATAAAAGAAGTTTCCAAAGGAATTTCTATATGTTAAAGTAGACTCACAGGGTCCTTGGGTCAGGCTAAGGTCGCCTTTTGCCCTTAGCAAAATGTCAACATTGAAGCAGCTGAGTCCCCTAAAGGGATGTCACTCTGCCTGTTTCAAGGACTTGTCAATGGACTGTAGGGAGTAAGAAATCTTATTTTTTTTCATTTACCTTTGTTTCCCACATCACCTCTACCATCATACTGAAGCAAGAGAGCGATGTTCTTGTCTCAGAGTCAAAGAATGAATTTCTCAGAGAAAGGAGAGTGAGCAAAGCAATAGAAGTTTATTAAGCAAGGATACAAAGGAAGCTCTCAGGAGTGAGAGGGGACCCAAAAGAGTTGCCAACATGGCCCTCACTGATAGTCTTTTATTTAGAATCAGCCCTGGAGCTTGTGGTCTGCACATTCTTGTGACATCTTGGTTTGACTAAGGACTGGTGATAACATCTTTAATGGCTCACTTTTTAGGGTACTGGTCATTTTTTTTGTGGTCACAATGTGCCTGCCATAAAAAGACCCCACCTCTAATGCCTAGGGTAAGGTGGTCTTGTTTGTTCCCTTAACTCTGATTTCCTTACACCTCAGCGTTTCTGAGATTTTTGGTGAGCCTGGTCACATAGCCCCTTACTTGAGCCTAGTCATGTAGTCCCCTAGTCCCCTAGTCCTCCCTCCCTCCCTAGCCTTGCCTGGCCCTTACTCCATACTTTTTTAGACAGAAGTGCTTTATGCATACTTCTGTTTTGTTGCACGGAATATTGAAAAGACCTGTACTTATGGGTTGAGATTTAATAAGATTAATACTTCTCACTGCTTCTTTTTTTAAAAGATTTAAAAAATTTTAAAGTAATCTCTATATCCAACATAGGGCTCAAATTTACAATCCCAAGATCAAGAGTCACATGCTCTACTGACTGAGCCAGCCAGGCACCCTGCCTCACTGCTTCTTCAGGTAAAAGTGAATTTGTCTTTTGTCTTCAAGAGTGTGGTGACAGGGATGCTTGGAAGGCTCAGCGGTTGACTGCCTGCCTTTGGCTGGGGTGGTGATCCCAGTATCCGGAATCGAGTCCCACATTGGGCTTCCTGCGGGGAACCTGCTTCTCCCTCTGCCTCTCTCTCTCTCTCTCAGTCTGTGTCTATCATTAATAAATAAATCTTAAAAAAAAAGAGTGGTGACAAAAAGTACAATGACTATTAGTGCAGCCTAATGCCACTCCCTAGATTCATGTCAGGGCACCAGCAGGTTTATCCACCAATGCTTTTGCACCATCATTGAAAATGTCCACACAGGAACAACAACAACAAAAATATTATTATGCAAAGGGTTTTGACCTTGTGCGGCCTTGGAAAGGGACCTCCAGGGACAACAATTGGAAAATCATCCCTTTAGATTCATCAATGTTTACCCCTACCCTGATGAATCACATCCCTGAGAGGTGGATAGTGGGAAAAGGTGGCGTTCTGTTGACATGGAGGAGGAACCAGGTCATGCTGAAAGTGTCAAAGAACAAAAACTCAACTGAGTAAATTCAAAGACGTAATTGAATACCTTGAGTTATTTATGAATAAGACAGCATCCCTTCTAGTAAAAAGAAGCATGCTTAGAGTAGTTATACAAAATGGAAGGCTTTTATAGGTAGGAATGGGGTGGGAAAAGGAAGTTATTGGTAAACGAAAAAGAGAATTATTTTCTGGAAAAGTCACTTTTCCCTAAAGGGAAGGGTAGGGATCTTATCTATGGTGCACATTATCTCACTAGAGCTGATCAGGAAATTCCAGACTGATTGGTTTAAACCTCCACTCTTGGGAGAGGCTGAAGCTGCAATTAGGAGTTGAGTCTTGGAGCTTAAAGTAAGTGACTCCATTTTGGACCTTGGGGCATTTGTTTCTATTTAACAATAGCCAGTCAAAGGTCTCTTCTTTCACAAAACAAAGCGGATTTAGTGGGATAGTTAAGGGGGAGTTGGCATGATGAAAGGTTCGAATTCAGATAAATTTTGCTGATTACAAGGGTTATCTAGAATATAATCATTGGAGTGGGTGGCTGAGTGGAGAATATGGTCTTTGGAAACAAGGAGATCAAGGATGAGTGGGTTGACCACGTGGACATTGAAGGCCCCTGGATAATGGCAGCAGAACTTAGAGCAGAAAGGAAGACTAAAAGCCTGTTGTTAGAGTCTGCACTGGATACAAAAGAGTGGCTAGAAATTCAATCAAATCAGGGACCAAGATGGGGAAGCATTAGCACAGCAAAACAGGATGAACTTGAAAGGAAAGAGTAATGGTTTGGAAGTGGTGTTCCTCAAAGTGGAGGACACTAATCCTCCTCCCATCCTATAGAATGTGGGGTGTTGAGAGATGAAGTCAACACTATTTGAGCAGGCTGCAAAGGAAATGGTGTTCTCAGAGGAAAATCAGATTTCCATTAAGGTAAGGAGATGGAAAAAATTGTTCAGAAAAGATGATGAGGATATAAAGAAATGTGATGATTATGTAGTAGCCATTCCAAAATAGGCATGATAGAATTTTTTGTTTGCTGAGACAAGAATAGAACTTTGGGTAATGAGAAAAAATGGACTTTTTTGGTGAGAAGTATATTTGGGAGATCGAGGAGCAGGAATATATGACTAGAAGGACTTAGAATTGGGGAAAAAAAGAACTCTGAAAATAAGCTTGTAATTACCCTAGACTTAGCCCTGACAGCCTCTGGGAGGAACAGACTACAAAAATTAATGGAGGGAAACTTCACTAAAATGGACTGGGGAGGCTCGACACGGAGAGCTCTCACACCCTACCATTCCTCTCAATAGCAATCCTGATAGGAAGAGAAGATCTTGCACACATACTATCTTTCTATGGCAGCAGGAGAAAGGCAGGCTTTCTGCCTCCCTCGGCAACAGCTCAGCCAATGAGAGACAGTCACAGCCCAGCCAGCCAATGAGAGAGAGAGGCACAGCCCAGCCAGCCAATGAGAGGCACAGTCCAGCCAGCCAATGAGATTATATCTGCAACTACCAGTTTACTCCAATGAACTTCTTGTTTACAACAGCCCTCCCAACTCCCCCACTCCCTCTATTAAAGAGCCTTCCTCTACTTTGTTCTCTGGACTTGCTTACGATTTTACTGCAGTTTGATTGTTCCAGATTCCAATTGCCCTCTATTGGCGAATAAACCAATTTTTTACTGGCAAAGTATCTGGCAGTGTATTTTTTAGGGTAACAATGTAGACCTCCAGAATTCAGCCTAGATTTGGGAAGAAAGGCCATGAGGTAATCAAGTCTTGAGGATACTGGAGCAGGATGGAGCGGGATAGTTGGGAACTGACCATCTTGTATTTTGTCAAACTAAAGGACACTATCCTTGTTTTGGTTTTTTTTTTTTCTTCCAGACAAAGGAGTATCTGCCTGGAAGTATGCAAATCCATACGTCTTAAGAGATGGAAATGCTTCCATCTTTGACGGGAACTTCTCCAGGTTCTAACAAGCTCATTCGAGTTATTTCCAAGTTGTAGGGCCTTCTACAGAGCACCTATTCAGTTACAACAAATCGCCCTTCACCGCTATAATTTTTTTTAAAGACAATGAGATTACTATCATCAAGGGGAGGAAAAAGAGCCAGGATTGTTCTCCATTTAAATATTAGAAGACGGACGCCTGGGTGGCTCAGCGGTTGAGTGTCTGCCTTTGGCATAGGGTGTGATCTGGGAGTTCCTGGATCGAGTCCCACGTCGGGCTCCCTGCATGGAGCCTGCTTCACCCTCTGCCTGTGTGTCTGCCTCTCTCTCTCTGTGTCTCTCATCAATCAATAAATAAAACCTTTAATAAATAAGTAGATAGATAAATGAATAAAAGAAGATACTGCACCAATCAAACCAAAAAATGGGGTTTGTCACCTATACCTAAATAATCTCTAGTTTTTTTTTAAAGATTTTATTTATTTACTCATGAGAGACAGAGAGAGAGAGGCAGAGACACAAGCAGAGGGAGAAGCAGGCTCCATGCAGGGAGCCCGACTCGATCCCTGGTCGTCCAGGATTAGGCCCTGGGCTGAAGGCGGCGCTAAACCGCTGAACCACCCAGGCTGCCCCTAATCTCTATAGTTTTAACCTGAATAAAGTCACTTGGTATGTCGTGATTTTAAAAAATATTTTATTTATTCATGAGAGACCCACAGAGAGAGGCAGAGACTCAGGCAGAGGGAGAAGCAGGCTCCATGCAGGAGCCCGATGTGGGACTCGATTCTGGGACTCCAGGATCACAACGTGAGCCGAAGGCAGCTGCTGAACCACTGAGCTACTCAGGTGCCCCTGTCATGATGTTTTTAAGGTGTGACATGATTCCAACGAATTACTTCCACAGAGGTCAGTTTTACCTAAAATGCTGCAGCACTGATAAATGACCTAAAGGCATGGACCTGGTTAGAGTTTCTTATGAGTAAATTACCCTAGCAATGTTTTCTTGCCTATTTCCAGAGGCTTGCTAATATGGCCACAGATGAGTAGCACTAGTCCCAAAACTCCTTGGTCCTTTGCAACCACAAAGGGACAGGCAATAATGGGCTCTCGATCACTGCCAAGACTGTACAGTTACGCAAGCTTATGCAAGCTCAAATACGCACTGGCCAATCAAAGTGTACTTTGATGAAGCAATCACTTGTACTTTAGTTTTTATGAGTTCAACACGGTTTTATTTGGAGGTTTTGCTTCAAAGACGAGGAGCTCATTTGGGTGTGCGCAACCTGATTAAACCAGAACTGGCTTCTTTTTTATTTTAAGATTTTATTTATTTATTCATGAGAGACAGAGAGAGAGGCAGAGACATAGGCAAAGAGAGAAGCAGGCTCCATGCAGGGAGCCTGATGTGGGATTCCATCCCAGAACTCCAGGATCACCCCCTGGAGCCAAAGGCAGACGCTCAACTACTGAGCCACCCAGGCGTTTCATGAGCCATCCACATGTCCCCAGAACTTATTTCTTAAACATGGAGTTTAGGAAAAAAAAAAAAAAAACATGGAGTTTAGGTGTTTTAAACGTTGGCTTTCATTTTTTTTTAGTGAAGTTACTGACCTCAATATACATCTCACCTCTGATTTTACCTCAAATGCCAACATTAAAAATGACTTTGTAGCATTAGATAAAGAACTTCCATATGTGTATAATCACACTCTCATTTTACAGATAAGGAAATTGAGGCTACAAGAGGCTAACTTGCTCAAGTTCACACACGGCTAGTAAGTGGCAAAGATCACAATTTAACTCAGATCTGAATGCTTCTTGTCAATGCTCTTAACACTTGGATGGCAGTATAGTGTACCTGCCTTTGGCATTGGACCTTTGGAAAAATACTTAAAACTGAATTACAGGGCTGTCACTTTTGAAGTAGGAAATCCTATGGGTTGAAGTGAAGTCTAATTATATACAACCTCCATCTTAAGTAGCTGTTATTGCAAGATCCCCCTGCCATGGTTTTACTCATCCTGATCATTAAAATCATTTGCTCCTCTGTGATGACATGTTCCCAAATGTGCTGTGGGGTGCATGCTTACCTTGAAAATATGGTTTTCAGGTATATTAACTTTGGTCTGCCTTCCAAGTTTGCCCATGAAATGAATTGATAAGCAGGTGAGCGTGATGAGTTATACATCCTGGAAGCTTAATGAAATTTTAGTGCTGCCCCTTGGCCTGTTTCTTCGACAGGGTATCCCCAAAGTCTAACTGCAGTTAAAAAAATAGAAATATATTTTAGGGAGCACCTACCAGATTCTCAGAAAAATCCCAGGTCGGTGGTACCACTGATGATAGAAGCAAGGAGTTAATCGTGAAGGGTTGAGTCATCCAATATCCCAGCATTGGAAAGAGTGAGAAAGAGTGAGGACAGCAGGATAGCAGGAAGCTACTTAGAGTATGATGTGGAGGGTCTTCATGAGAATCCCTAAAATTTCCAGGAAAGTTACCCAACTTAAAAATGCCATGTGTGTCAGGATTTCTTGTGGGAAGTGGTGAGCCTCATCTGGGTTTGATGGGGGACAGAACCAAAGTGGCCCTCACAAATGTCAGAGAGTGCAGAGGTGCTTAAGTATTAAGGGGTAAAAGCATACAAATGCCCTGGAGAGTACTGAGACAGAAGGTGGAATCAGGGCTGACCCAAGCCAGTGTCTGGACTACACCACCATAAGGTATATGGACTGCCCTTGTGTTTTTGTGGTCCAGTTGACCAGTCTCAGTGGCCCGGGGTCTTTCTGTCTTTCTTTCATCAGCTCTCAACTTCTTCATAATAATAATTATCATGTCCTGAGTGCCTTCGATGTTGTAGTCTCTTTTCAAGCATGGCATTATTTCCTCTCTTCAGGCCATCATCTGAAGGAAGGCTTTCCAAAGGATGGATCCGAGCCCAGGGAAGTTAAGCAACTTCCCCCACTTTCCACCTCTCATTACTCTATGCTCCTTCCCATAAACCACACTGCCTCACACGCCCTGTCCCGTAGTCTTCTTCTATAGTCAAAAGGAATTCCTGACCTTTGCTTCTTTCCCCTGACCACTGTGCCTCGGACCATCTTCCTGTTTTGGTCAGTTTTCTCCAGGGTGGTAAATAGCCCTCTGTAACAGTGCTGTAACCCGACAGATGCAAAAAGTACAGGTGCCCTGGTTACCACAACAGAAGGTAACAACCATCCTGGGCTCTGCCTACAGGCTCACTGAGGCCACCTCAAGCTCCTGGAGCATTAAAAATGCTCCCACCTAAAGAATAAAACAAAACCATTCATACAGAGTGGTGACATCTAGCCAGCAATCCAGTAAATGTTCTCCACTAATTGGCAATTTAGCCATTTTTATTTTTCTAATATGGGTCATTGGGTGAAGTAGGTGAGAACTACAGAACTGCATTTCTGTGGTTGATTCTGTAAGTTTGGGTGAGGAATCAGGGCAGGTGACCATCTATTGGGATGTTGACCAGCTATTTCTGGCCAGGCCTGCCACAGACTTGTGGTAGTCCAGCCACCTCATTGTACTGATGGGTGAGTTTTGAGGCCCAAGGGGGAAGAAAGGGTTTGCCCAAGGGTCATAACGGCTAATTGGAGGGACAATGGAAATCAGTTCCTTCTTTTGCAAAAAGTAGGAAATTCAAACCATCTCTCTTCTCTGCCACCAGATGCCTGCTATTATGATTCTTATTATTTCCCACCAAAAATGAGCTATGGCAAAAATTCCTTTTTTAAGATTTTATTTATTTATTCATAAGAGACATACAGAGAGAGGCAGAGATATAGGCAGAGGGAGAAGCAGGTTCCCTGCAGGAAGCCTGATGTGGGAGTTGATCCCGGGACCCCAGAATCACATCCTGAGCCAAAGGTAGATGCTCAACCACTGAGCCACTCAGGTGTCCCCAGCAAGAATGAATTCCAAAAGGAACAGCAATGCAGTATGTCTGAAGAGTCTAGACTTAAAGCACGACCTCTAATACCTTTGTAGGCCTGGGTTCGCCACGTGTCCAGTTTGTCAGCTGATGAGAAGCCAGTTGAAGCTGTGTTGATGTCCGGGCCCCTGTCTCAAGGTAATGGGAGAGCTCGGCAATAGTGCCCACTCCTCTCAGAAGTCCCTTCTCCAACTGACCTGGGATCACAAGGAGCAAACGTGTATAAAGGCTACGAGAATATAAAAAATAGTGAAAGGGAATAAAGAGGAAAGGAGAAAAAAATAAGTGGGAAATATCATAGAGGGAGACAGAACATGAAAGACTCCTAACTCTGGGAAACGAACTAGGGGTGGTGGAAGGGAAGGTGGGCGGGGGATGGGGGTGACTAGGTGATGGGCACTGAGGTGGGCACTTGATGGGGTGAGCACTGGGTGTTATTCTATATGTTGGCAAATTGAACACCAATAAAAAATAAATTTATATATATATAAAAAGGCTACGAGCAATCACTTCTCCCCGGGCCCTAGTCCCAAGGCTGTCAGCATGGACACCTTGCAGACAGCCTCCCTCCAAAGGAGCTAACAGGGGCTCTACCAAAAAGAGGGATCATTCACTTTTCAGTAAACTACCGACCCATGACCCTGCATGGCATGAGGCGATGACAGGAGGGTACAAAACTGACCTGTGGTTGCCCTGGGCGTGCTTCCCAGTCAAGCAGGTGAAGCAGTCGATAGCTTCACAGATCATCTCAACAGGAGTGCTTCCATCTAATGCACCAGGTGCAATGCTACTACTCCGGGAAAATGGGGATGGACAAGACCTAATCCAGCCCTCATGGTTGCCTCCAACACAAACAGGAAAACAATGACGATAACAGGGTTTACCTGTCTCGAAAGAGGTCTGCTTAGGAGGGGAGGCAACTCGGCAGACAGACATCTAAAGGGAGCCTTGGTCACGAAACCACTGCACCACCAAGAAAATCCTGGGAAGCCACCAGCTGGATTGAGAGGGCAAAGGCCTTAAAATGAAAGGTTAAACACTCTTTGTCTGGCCAGGAAGTCAGATGCAAGCAAGCCACCTAGCCTCAAGCCAGTTTCTGAGAGCTTGGGGCAAGGGTGAGGAACTTCAAAGGGAAGGTTTTGCCTGAAGGGGTTGCAGACTACAAGTTGTGACGCAGACTGGGATGTGTCCTCCTGGAGCGTCCTCCAAAGTTGTGCTCCCATGGTGACACCTCCTTGTCCTGTGAAGGCCTTTCCCAGAAAGAATCTTTTTTTAAAAAAGATTTTATTAGAGAGAGAGAGCAAGTTAGCACAAGCAGGCAGAGTGGCGGGCAGAAAGAGGGAGAAGAAGCCTCTGGGCAGGGAGCCCAACGTGGGACTCGATCCCAGGACCCTGGGATCATGACCCAGGCCCAAGGCAGATGCTCAACCGACTAAACCACCCAGGTGCTCCTATCAGAAAAGGTCCTAAACAAATTCACTCTGATAGGTGAATGCCTTTTTTAAACTGGTAATGGCAGTGTCTCCCAGGCTCGCCTGAAGTTAAAAATCACTTGTGTCCTTCCTTTTTTTTAAAGATTTTATTTATTTATTCATGAGAGACAGAGACACAGGCAGAGGAAGAAGCAGGCTCCATGCAAGGAACCCGATGTGGGACTTGATCCCAGGACTCTGGGATCACCCCTGAGCCGAAGGCAGATGCTCAACCACTGAGCCACCCAGGCGTCTCACCTGTGTTATTCCTTAATCGTGCTGTGGACCTTGTTTTTCTCCTGGTGGGATATTGTGAGTTGGAATAAGAAAAACATGCGTGGTCTTCCTCCCCAGTCCTGGCACAGGGCTCGTAAAACCGTTGGAATTTCCCAAGCTATGAGAGTGGTCAAGGTGGCTTGATATTTATAACAAACCCCCATCATGTAGGAGCTTATGTTAATAAGGTAATGGGGGGGGAAGCACTAGGATGGGGACTACATGCCAGGGGAGCTAACCCTGTGATTGGAAGTTTGAACCTTTCAGTCCTGCCCCACAGACCTCTCAAGATGAGAGAGGCACTGGAGATTGAATCAATCACCAATAGTCAATGATTTAATCAACCATTGATGCGGGAGAGCGAGGTTCTTGTCTCACGGAATCAAAGAATGAATCTTGCTCAAAGGAGAGTGAGTAAAGGGATAGTTTATTAAGCAGCGATACAGAGGAAGCTCTCAGGAATGAGAGGGGTTCTGACGGGGTTGCCACTGGGGGCTTGCAGGGTTGGTCTTTTATTGAAAGCCAACCAGGGAACCTAAATCCTTTTAACTTTATTGATAGCACAACTAAAGACTAGTGATAGCATTTTTAAAAAAAGATTTCATTTATTCATGAGAGACACAGAGAGAGAGAGGCAGAGACATAGAAAGAGGGAGAAGCAGGGCCCATGCAGGAAGCCCGATGTGGGACTTGATCCCCGGGACTCCGGGATCACGCCCTGAGCCAAAGGCAGACAGATGCTCAACCACTGAGCCACCCAGGCGTCCAGAGTGATAGCATTCTTAATGGCCCATTTCCCTGTTAGGGTCCAGTAATTCTCTATTGGTCGCAAGTATCAGTTATAACAAAACCCCACTCTGATAGCTAGGACAGGACAGTCTGGGTTGTTTATCTCTGGTTTCCTTTCATCTCCATTTTTGGGATTTTTGTGAGCCTGATCCTATGGCCTCCTACTTATCTCTCCCTACCTAGCCCCACACGTCCTTTACTCACCATGCCTACGTAATGAAGCCTCCATAAAAACCAAAAAGGAGGGAGTTCAGAGAGTTTCCAGGTTGGTGAACCAGAACACTTCTACATGTCACCATGCTGGGCCTCAAACTCCAGGGGAACAGAAGCTCCTTTGTTGGGGGACCTCCCCTTATGTATCCTTTCACACCCTTTTTTAAGAAGCTGGGAATCTAGTGAGTAAACTGGTTTCCTGAGTCCTGTGAGCTGCTCCTGCAAATTAACTGAGCCCAAGGAGGGAGGCATAGGCACCTTTGATTTATAGCCAGTTAGTAAGAGTATAGTAGGTAACAATCTGGACTCCCAATTGGTGGTATCTGAAGCAGAGGACAGTCTTATAGGACTGTACCCTTACCCTGGGGTATCTGATGCCATCTCCAGGTAGATAGCGTTACCCTCAAAAAATTAAACTACCTATCATTTAACCAACAGGAGACTTATTCAAGAATAGCAGAGAATTGCAACCCAGGAGAATCAACCTCAGCAAAACCATAGGTAAGCTTAGAGATGAACAGGACAGTTGTAAACAAGAAGTCCATTGGAGGAAATTGGGAGTTCCAAGTATTGTGGCTTCTCAGTGGCTGAGCTGTGACTGCCTCTCATTGGCTGGGCTGTTGCCAGGGGGAAGAGGAAGTCTTCCTTCCTCCTCCAGGCGCAGTAAAGCAGTACCCATGCGCAAGGTCCTTCTCTTCCTGTTGGGTCAGTAATTGACTAGCACTGGTAGGGTTTGAGAGCCACCCCTGCCCAACCTCCTGGCTCCATTTTACTGAGGTCTCCCTGTATCGATTTTCACAATAGTGTCAGAATTGAGATGAATTGTAGGACAGTGTCAGAGAATTGCTTTGGTGGTATAGAAAAAACCTACACTTTAGGACCTTTGGAACTCGGGGATCCTGGGTGGCACAGCGGTTTTGCGCCTGCCTTGGTCCCCAGATGGAGTCCCGCATCCGGCTCCTTGCATGGAACCTGCTTCTGTCTCTGCCTTTCTCTCTCTCTCTCTCTCACATGAATAAATGAATAAAATCTTTTTTCTTTTTTAAAGAGAACTGTTGGAGCAGAATCTTAACCTGGAAATTTTTATTCAATGGGTCTGGGGAGGTTCCGGGAATGTTTCTAACAAGGGGTCCAGGTGATTATTCCCTTCAGGCAAATTTGGGAACCATGATGTAAAACATTACCCCAGGAATTTGCAATGAAGGCTCTGAGTCCTAATGTGGAATCTCAAACACACATACTAAGTAGTAGAGTGTAAAGGCTTTTAATAATAAAACAGACCTTATGTTTGAAGAGCATCCTATAGTTACATTATCAAGTATACTATAAATATCACCACATTAGAACCTCCTAAAAGCCTAGTAAACTGGGTAAGCCAAGGATTCTTGTCCCCATTTTAGGGGTGAGGAAACCTGTCAGAGTGTAGTTTGTAATATAATTGGAGAAAAAACAAATATGTATTAAATGATGCAAGAACAACACAAAGCAAGATGCCTGATTTTGCAAACGAAGACTGTATAACACAGCATACAAAGTTTGAAGGTATATGGGGCCCAAGGGTATAGCCTGAGGCAAATAGGAGCCCAAAGCCTCCCAAAGGAGGAGATATTTCTGCCTTGGGAAACTCAGTCATTTTCTGTGTCACCATGAAATCTGTCTACATTGGATTTTCATGTGAACTGTACCAGTTACATTTTCCACAACCACATATTATACCACAAACCAGTCTGACCTGCGGGGTAAGTACAAGCTTTGGGCCTTTTGCAATTGCAATGCTCTGCTGTCTAACCAGTTTGTGTTTGCAAAGTGACATGTGGCTGGGTCAAGATGAAGATGTCCTAGTGAAGCCTTGCCTAGGCTCCTTTCTGGGCCTACTTAGGGCTCCAGATACAGTGGAGATGAAGGATTTCATTTCACCCAATTATACTGATGCCTTTTCTGGATTAGGCATCGTGCTGGCAGCTGTGGGTCACTTTGAGGAATTCATAGTCTAGGTAGTAGAGAAAGGAAGACATAATACACAACTGGTGATTACCTAAGTCAGGAAGAATTGCAAAGCAGAATAAGCAACATTCTATGGTGATGGAGCTGGAGGTGATAGTTCTCGTGGAAGATCCTGTAAGGTTTATTGGAGGAAGTAGCATTTCCACTGGGCCTTGAAAGATGGTTAGGTATTCCAAAGACTGAGAAGAAATTCCATGAACAAAGGCATCAGAAGCCTGAGCCCAAGGGTGATCTATTGGCAGCCCATTGCTCATGTGGGGCAACTGGGGAGAATTCTCTGGGCCGTTCAGGGAAGGCACCTGTGGCAGTGGCAACTTACTCTGCCTTTCTGAACAGCATTAACTTTTAATTCTGAGTATCCCATCTTTAATGATATTTCAAGGAGCCTATGAACATTACAGACAGTGCGGCTTCCTTTCAAGGGGGAGTATTTGAGGCCAGCGTTGTCCCTAGCCCCATTGCCTTCCAGGGATGCCTAGTATATTGGGTTAGAGTATTGGGTGCATCAGAAAAGGATTACAGAGGACCTTTTATACTAGGCTGAGGGACTGTAGGCACTTCTGAGACATCCAAAGGTTTTAAGTAGAACAGTAGCAGGTCACCTATAGGTGGTAGATAAATCCCTCTGGTTGCTGTCCGGGAGATGAGATGGTGTGGGCAAAGGCAGGAGTGGAGGCAGAGAGCCCAACCAGGAGGCCACAAAAGTCATGGGGCCTATGCTGAGCCTGTAGCACTGAGGAGGGAGTGGCGAAGGGTGGGCAGTAAGAGGTGTCTCAGCGATAGAATCGGCTAGCTTTGGGTACTCACTGCCTGTACTTGTGTGCGCGCCGCGTGCACGTAGGGGAGGAAGAAGGGGGAGCGAATGGAACGTGCTGCCTGACAAGTGCAAAGAGAGATGACCCTCAGCGTCTCCGGTCTCCTCGAGGGGAGGCAGGAGGAGAGGGAGGGGAGGAGGGAGGAGGGACAGGTCCTGGACAGCAGGATGAAGTTTGGAGCACGGAGGAGGAAGAAACCCGAGAGGCCAGGTGGCTGGCAGGAGGCCCCGCCCCCGGGCCCCGGCCCGCCCCCCGGCTCCGCCTCTTCTCCCTCTTCCTACCCGCCCCCAACCGCAGCTCATCGTCGAGGGCGGGGAGAGGTGGCATTTGAGTCCTCCGGTATCCCAGCAGGCAGTGCAGCTTAGAGACGCTGACAAAGGACCGGAGGAGCAGTCGCAGCTGCTTTCCGAGGAGCCGGTGTTGCCGAGGTGAGAATCCCCCTCCCCCCGTCCCGTCACCCACTTCCTCCGACTTCGGGAAGACGTGGAAGTTACGTTACCGGGAGACCCCGCGCAAAGAACGAGCCGGACCCAACCCCCGAGCTGGGCTCTGTGACTGGCAGCGGGGCTCGGCGGCGCCGGGCTGTGGGTGGAAGGTGGGGAGCGGGCAGAGGGAGCCCTCTCTGCCCCGTCTCTGACTGTCAGCTGCCCCGCCGCCCGCGGAGCCCGGCCCCAGGGTCCGGCCGGCCCGTGCCTGCCTTTCTCGTGCCCAGGCGGAGGCAGCGGGCTCGGGATCCTCCCGGTGCCCGCCCGGCAGAGTTCGGTTGCCCCGGGGATGAGACTCCGGGGACAACTCTTTGGCGGATGTGGCGAGGAGGGCTAGGGGAGGGAGGCTGACTCCCCCTTCGAGGTGTCACCGTCCTCGCCCCAACTCTTCCTTTCCCCAACCCAGCCAGTTCCTCCGGGCGATCAACTGGAAGGAGATCGGTGGGGCTGGAGTGGGGCGTCCCGGGATGGCTGGAGGGAGGTGAAAGTGGGCTGGAGAGAGGCGGAGAGGGGGAGCGAACGACTTCGTGGAATAGTGGCGGGGGGTGGCGGGGAGACGTGGCCTGCATCCGTCCCCCTTCCTGGACCTCCGCACGGATCCTGATGGTTGCACCAGCTGCTCGGCTGTAAACAGGCTCACATGACCGGTTTCACATGGAGCGGGCCGGTATGGGGACGAAGGCTGGAAAGGCTGGGCCCCAATCAGGTGGAGCTCCAGTTCCAGGACGGACCGTTTGATACTCCCTCTCCTGCCCTCCAGCCCTTAATCGATGTCCTGCGGTTTCCCCTCTGGGTAAAGTAACTGACATCTGCCCTCTCCGACAGAAGTCGCTTTTCTGCCCTGGTAGAATCCAAGAGACCTCACATCGGGGAGCGAGAGGGCGAAATATTAGATGAAAATGGCCCCGGATTTTTGACCTTTGAGGGAAATAAGAGATGGACGCAGACCTGGAAAATGGGATCCTTTGGATCTTGCCTAAAAAGCAGTCCTGTTCTGTTGGAATGCGTTGCGTTCTTAATGTGAATTCCAGAGAGAAGGGGAAAAGTCTACTTTTTTTCAGCAAAGGCACACCTGGAATTGAATATATTCTCATTGACGAAAGTCTTGTCCATGTTTCCTTTAAGTACTTGGAAATCTGCCTATAAAGTGCTATATACAGGATATTGACCAGGGAGTGGACACCAGCTTCTAGGTTACCTATGTATTTGGTAGAAAGCTGTGGGGAGTTTGGAAAACAGGAAACCGAGCCAAATGTGTCTTTCAAGTTGTTCATGCCTACATACCCAAACAGGATACAAGATAAAGTAGTTTCTGAAGCATTTCTAGAACTCTCAGAATACAAGGTTTACTCAAATCCCGGGATATTTGAAAATTTGGAGTTTCTCAAATCTGTAAGGGGTAGTGGTGATAGAGTCCCTTTATTTTTTTATTTTTATTTTTTAGAGTCCCTTTACATGTAATATATAATTAGATGTAATGGACAATATTCAGTATAAAGTCAGCCCTTTCTATAAAGTCAAAATAGCTTATAAAATAATGCATGTGTCTCCCCTTAAATTGTTCGTGCACATTTTCTTCTCCAATTTTTTATTTTTAATTAATTTCTCCTGAAGCTTTGACATTTTAACTCTAATTTCTTTCTTTCTTTCTTTTCTTTTCTTTTTTTTTTAGAGGGTAGGGGCAGAGGTAGAGGGAGAGAGAATCTTAGAAAGGTTCCATACCCGGCAAGGAGCCCAAGTTGGGGCTTGATCCCACGCCCTTGAGATCATGACCTGAGAGCTGAAATGAAGAGTCAGATGCTTAACCAACTGAGCCACCCAGGTGCCCATTAAACTCTAATTTGTGAAAAGCAGTTAAGAAACTACAAGAAAAGCTTCCCCATCCTGTAATAGCCCAATAAAGTAAGTTATTTGCTACTCTTTCTGTTTTTAAGACGTTTAAAATGGAAAATAGAGGAATTTTAAATATTGTCTAAAATTTAAATGAGATTATCTGTGTTGCTCTGAATCTTGTTTTCCTATCTTGTAGTATTCTAGAGAATCTTGCCCTGCAATAAATAGATGAAGTGATTTACTCTTTAAGGCCCTCTGTTTCCTTATCTATAATATGAAAGTTTTGTTTTAATCTCCAGAGTCCCTTAGAGCTCTCAAATTTCATAAAATAGTGCAGGTTTTGATTGGGAATTATTCTTGGACAAAATAAGGTGCTCAGATAGGCCAAGTTATTGGTATCAGCTGGAAGAACATGCCATGCATAACAGGAAGTATCCAGAGTCCTAACAGAAATAGGGATTGTGCTTTACAAAATTCTCATTAGGTAAATTAGCCAGATGGGTTGACCTGTACCCCTCTCTCATCTTGATCAGGAAATTGAAGATTGCCTCAGCTAAATCCTACCTCCAAAATTAGAACAGTTAAGCCTGACTTTCTTGGCCTTCAGGGCATAGTACAGGGTGATTCTTTTCATTCATTCCAGCTTCTTCCTGAATTAAGTGGGCTATGTGATCAGTGACGAAGTAAGGAGGAAGAGAAAGGCTCTAGCATTGAGTCTTACCTTGGCAGTGCCTTGGTAAGATCCCCAGAACCAATGCCTTTTTTCAGCTCTCCAGCATTTGAGATTTGATTTTGCCAGCACATCCTCAAAATTGTATCAGTCTCAAGGTTTGATTCAATCTAACCAAACTCACGAAAGGTTACTATGTTAATATGAATGCCTGTTGACTAACTTCCAGTGAGAAGTAGAAGCTGACCAGAAGATTCAGGGATAAGCCTGGGCACCCCTTTTGACACTGGAAACACAGACGTTGTGCTCCATCTTGCCTTCGTTTTCTAGGGACTGTGTAGAACACTTCCTTCCTTTTTAAAAAAAATTTTATTCATTTATTTGACAGAACACAAGCAGGTGGAGCAGCAAAGGGAGAGGGAGAAGCAGACTCCCTGCTGAGCAGGGAGTCCCATGCAGAGCTTGATCCCACTGGGATTGTGACCTGAGCCAAAGGCAGACACTTACCCCACTGAGCCCCCCAGTCACCCTGGAACACTTCTTTCTTAAAACACCTAGTGGTCGATACCTTTGACAAGGTTACAGCTTTTATGTAAAAACCCTTTCAGTCACACCTTTGTATGGATCTATCTATCCTACTCACCTGATTGAATCTGGGCCACCTGGAAAACCTCTCTAAAATCTGTTTCCTTCTGTTCCTCTTGCCTTCATCTAGGCCCTCATTCCTTCATGCCACATTGATTCAAGACTTACACTTGGATTTTACTGTAGCTACTCTGGATTCTGGTGGTGTGCTTGACTGGTCAGCAGCAACCAGTTTCCTACTTCTAGATCTTACCCAGTCCGTTCTGGGCCTAAGACCTCTCAGAGGGGTTTCCCATCATCAGACGCAGTGGTTCTCAAAGGACAGCCTGCATTAGAATCATCCAGAGGGCTTGTGAAAATACAGATGACTGGGCCCCAGTCCCAGAATTGTGGGGGCAGTAGGTCCAGCCTGGGACCCAAGAATTTGCATTTCTAACAAGTTCCCAGGTGAAGTTGCTGCTGCTGCTGGTCCGGTACCTCATTTTGAGAACCACTGGCAGCCAGAATCCAGCCTCCACCCCCAAACTTGGCTTGCAGGATTTTTCACCATCTCTTGCCACTCCCCCATACATGCTATTTTTTAACCATGTGCAGTGCCAAAGCTCATCTTAAGAGTCCCTTTCATGCTTCTACACATCTTCTTCCTGGAAGTCACCCCCATCTCCACTCCTACTGCAACCTCCTATTTAAGGCAGACCGTCACTTTCTTTATGCTCCTAGAGCTTTTTTATCTGCCAGCATTTTAACACTTGTCACATCATATCCTAATTACCATGGATATGTGTTTTTCCTGCCAGACTGAGTTTTTCAAGGGCTAAGACTATGTTTTCATCTCTTCTGCATATCCTCAGTGCAGGGCCTAGCACATAATAAGTGCTCAGTTAATGTTCCGTGAATGAATTTGTGATCCTAACTCTGGAGAGTGCCATATAGGTAGCAATATGTGTCCTTCATATAGTGAGTTAATATAGGTTTTGCTTTGAGAATTGCACATACATCTTAAAATACCTGAAGACATTGAGATACTGTAAAACAAAGATGGGAAATACCTAGCTTTAAGAAAAATGGTTTTAAGACACGCTGCTAGGCATCCTTATTTTTCAAAATCTTAAATGATACACGACTGAACTTTTCCAATTTGAATATGTAATATCCCATCACCACATTATTTATAGCAGGTAGGTCTCTTTGGAAAGGCATCAAATTACACACAAAAAAACCCGAGAACGTGTGTAGAAACAAAATGGCCTCATATTGTGCCATGAACAGCTGAACCTATAAAGTGGACATTAGGACATTGCTTGTGAAAGACTTTAGGAATATACCAGCCAGGGCAGCCTGGGTGGCTCAGCGGTTTAGCAACGCCTTTGGCCCAGGGCGTGATACTGGAGACCTGGGATCAGTACCTCGTCGGACTCCCTGCATGGAGCCTGCTTCTCCCTCTGCCTGTGTCTCTGCCTCTGTGTGTGTGTCATTAATAAATAAATAAAATATTTTTTTAAAAAAGGAATATACCAACCATTAAAAATCCTAATGGACAGTACTGGAGATATATGGAGGAAGAGAGCCAAGCTGATGAAATGGAAGGAAAAAAGAGGCTTGGATAATAGTGAGACTAAAGCAAAGAGAGCTTATCGCTCATAACTGTTCAATATTTTCCCTGCCCATTGGCAGAGTGTGCCAGGTATGGAGGAAGGAGATAGATAGCCCTTGTGCCCAGATAAATGGGAGCTGGCCCCGAGGTAGAGCTGGGGACCCTAATCAGTATAAACACAAGTGAGAGACAGGGAGAGGCAGTAAGGAGCTGGGGCACTGTGGCCAAGCAGATGGGTCACCAGTTTCTGGGGAAGTCTGTACCCCCCAATTATCCTTAGCAGTTTCAGACTTTAAACCACTTGAGTACAAGCATCTCCAAGGACCACTTACTTTATTTGATTTTCTTGGAGCCTCCTCTTTCCAAAAAAAAAAAAAAAAAAAGTAGGGGAGAGGGCAAATGACAATATGCTTTTATTTTTGTAGAAGTTCTTTTTTTAAAAGAATTAATAATGAGAGACACAGACATAGGCAGCAAGAGAAGAAAGCTCCCTTTGGGGAGCCTGATGTGTGACTGGATCTCAGGACCCTGGAACCACAACCTGAAGCAAAGGCAGACATTCCACCACTGAGCCACCTAAGCATCCCATGACCATATAGTTTTAAAATGGTTTCTGTTTTAAATCTCCAGTTTGAATCTGTGGTGAGCAAAGGTATTGAAACTCCCGCATATCTCAGAGTCTGATCTTTTCCTCCTTCTGGTCAATCTAAAGTGAGGAAGACAAAAAATAATCACACTTCTGGGCACTGCTCTCCCAGGACTGATGGTGGAGGGTGAGGACTTCACATGTTCAGGCGTGTGTGTGTGTGTGTGTGTGTGTAAGAGTAGTTTGCAGACTGGTCACAAGGTGGTGTACACACATAAGGTTTCCTTACAAATTTCATTCATGATTGCATTTCTGGGCCTTTGGTGCAGAGGAAACGGACAAGGCAGTTCCTGCACTACCAGCTGCCAGCTGCATGGTGTCTCTGTAAGGTCAGGGCTGTGCCCGAGCCTAGCTGGGCACCTAGGAGCCAGGCTAGTGATGAGAGGGAAGCAGGTGGGGGTGTGTGTGGGGGTGGATGGGGAGAGGCAGCTGGAAGTGCAGATTCTCTGTTCTCCACTCCCCCCCCGCCCCAGCCCATGGTAAGCAGCTACTGTAGATTTCCTGTTCCTTTAATGGGGATTCTTTCCCTGTCTTTTATTTTATGGACAAAGTGTGTTTAGCCACGAGGAAGAGGAATGCTCCTGGATGGAGGAGACCATTATTAGTAAACACCTGTCGGCAAACTGATCAGTTCAGTATCTGCTAAGTGCCTAACACCGAGCTTGGGTCTATGCAGGGTGAAAAAAAAAGCCAAAAACCAAAACAAACAAGCAAACCCCACAGAAAAACAATATGGCATTCTGCTTGACATCTGGGGAGTCCAAATTAATCCACACAAAACAAATGTTAGTATATTCAATCAATTTGGCAAGTACATTAAAAGACCATGTCATAAACTTAATGAGATCCCATAGATCAGAGAAGTAGAGGAAGACCACAAAGAGGGGAAATTTGAACGAGGCTTTGAAGGATGGAGGGGCATTTGGCATCCAGAGAGGTAGAATAAAATAAACCTTAGTTACCAATGCCCTAATGGTTAGCTCCTGATAGCCGTCGGTCTTCTTTTTGAATCAAGAAAAGAAAGCATGCCTAACTTAGTAAGTGAAATTGTCTCTTAGTATTTGTTCTTTATAAAACTGAAAAGGCAGCACATGCATCAAGACTTGGAATTTTAGGGCAGCCCGGGTGGCTCCCCGGTTTAGCGCTGACTTCAGCTCAGGGAGGGATCCTGGAGACCCAGGATCAAGTCCCACGTCGGGCTCCCTGCATGGAGCCTGCTTCTCCCTCAGCCTGTGTCTCTGCCCCCCCCCCCCATCTCTCGTGAATAAATAAATACAATCTTTAAAAAAAAAAAAACTTGGAATTTTGGATCATCCTTTGAGAACTCTTCTGGAAAAGCAGGGACCATTTCTAGGGATGAGGGCATGTGTGACAGTGAGCCTCAGAGGCAGGACTTTTGAAAAAGACACAGAAGAGATGGTAGGTACCGTATAGGGAAGGGTGAGTCTGGAGACCAGAGATTTGTCTCCAGTACCTCGTGCAACCTTGGGTAGTAAGTCCCTTAACTATCCTGGGCCTGCTTTCCCATAGGTACAATGAGAAGGGCTGGGAGCGCACATTCTTTGACTTCATGTTAATGTTTGACTTTTGGAAAGCAACCTCATAAACCGATTTGTAGTAAGGTTTTACTGGTTTAGTGTATAATCTCTCCCCAGAATTTTTGCACTTTATCATTTTGCAGTATGGACAGGAGCAAAGAGAAAGTGTTATCCGGAAGACCATCAATTAGAGGCAGGTGTTCTGCTTCCTTATGTTTGTTGGCAGAATCTTGGATATTGCTCTGGTGACCTGGTGCTAATTCCTCCCTAATGGGACACCCAGGTGGCTCAGCGGTTTAGCACCACCTTCAGCCCAGGGCGTGATCCTGGAGACCTGGGATCAAGTCCCACGTCAGGCTCCCTGTGAAGAGCCTGCTTCTCCCTCTGCCTGTGTCTCTGCCTCTCTCTCTCTCTCTCTCTCTCTGTCTCTCATGAATAGTTAAATAAAATCTTTAAAAAAAATTCCTCCCTAATTTCTATTGGTTGGAGTTCAGGAGGCAATGTATCTCTTAGCCGAGATAAGTGAGAAATGGAAACGGGTACAAAAAGAAATAAACTGCTAAAACCGATGAAATGCTTCTGTAGCAGTGACTGGGGGTAGACAACCTATTTATTCACAATTCATGGGGAAAAGTATACATACTCAACTTGTAAAGGGAAAGCTTCAAAATAAAAAACAAAGACTTCTAAACCATTATGTAAAGCGAGCGAAATTCCTACTCTGACTTGTGCCGACTAACCCCCTCTTCAGGTTGGAACCAAGAGTTTAGTGCTTGTTTTGGGTGCGTAATTTTGACTTCCCAGCTCAATTTATAAACTGTCATACTCCTTTATAACAAAAAGTTGCACACTTTCATCAGTTTTCCAGTCCTCTTAAACCTTTGTTTTTCTCACTGTAATGAGATTCTGTTGCATATAAAATGATTTTAAAGAATTGAAATCATGGTATTTAAGACATAGTTTAAGATTTTCGGTGTTAGTAAAGGATCATGAATTGGAAAATGCAATTAACAGAGGTTTTTCACACATTGTTTCTAAATTTCTTCCTGAGTTTCAAAACTGGCACCTTTTTCAGATCAGGCCCTGGAGGAGTTGTTCAATTCCACTAGAAAAACAAACCCCACACAAAACTTTTGATTTTTTAAAATATTTTATTTATTTATTCATGAGACAGAGAGAGAGGCAGAGGGAGAAGCAGGCTCCATGCAGGGAGCCTGACGTGGGACTCGATCCTGGGTCTCCAGGATCACGCCCTGGGCTGAAGATGGCATAAACCGCTGAGCCACATGGGCTGCCCTACACAAAACTTTTGAATAGGTATTCATAGGGTTCAGAATTCGAAAGATACAAAAAGGTATCCAGAGGAAATTCCCCTTCTACCCCAGTTCCTGGCTGCTCAGTGGGTTTCTCTGGGGCCAACCCTGGCCATCCTTCCACAGATCGTTTACCCAGAGCCAGGAAACCTCTGTCTCCCACACAAATGGTGCCATACTCTCTACTCTGCATTGTACCTTGCTTTTCTCACTTAACACTACACTTGACGTTCAGTCTGTACCCATACTACACAAAGAGCTTCCTCTTTCTTCTTGACAGATACCTGGTGTCCCAACGAGTGGCTACATCATACTTTATTTCATCAACACCCTGTAAGGGACAGTTGAGCTGTATCCAGTTTTCTATTGGCCACAACAGCTAACCCTTACTGAGCACCAGGCTTTGTTCTGGGCGCCTCCCATACATCATTTTATTTAATCCTCAGAACTGAGATTAAAACAGTTCCACGTACATACTTCCACACAAGAGGAATATTTATGCTCGATGAATTCCTCAAAGTAGCATCTCTAGATCCGAGGACATGCATGTTTACTTTTGGCAGGTAGAATCAGTGTGCCAATTTATATCCTCGCCAGCAATGTTAGGAATATGCCTGGTTGCTCCCACCATGTGCTGTCAGAGTTGTTGATTTTTGCCAATCTGGCAAGTAAAACATGTATTCCAGTATAGCTTTAGTTTGTTCTTCTCTTGTGAGATTACATCTCCTTTGGTAAGTTTAAAAAACAATTGGCCCTTGTCTATAAAATATAGCATTTGCTCATTTTTTTCCTTTTAATGATTTTATTTATTTATTCATAAGGGACACACAGAGACAGAGACATAGGCACAGGGAGAAGCAAGTTCCCTGGGGGGAGCCTGATGCAGGACTCGATCTCAGGACTCCAGGATCACCACCTGAGCTGGAGGCAGATGCTCAACCACTGAGCCACCCAGGTGTCCCAGCATTTGCTCATTTTTATAATGAGTGCTTTTTCATAATAATTTGTATTTCCTCTACATATAGTAGGGAAATCAGATCTAGCCTGTGATTGAAAAAGTCATTTTGGTTTTGCTTAAAAGTTTTTGTACCTGGCAGCATTATAAGTGTTTTTATATAGTCACATTTAGCAATACTTTTTGGTTTCTGGTTGTTAGAAAGCCTCAGATTCTATAAGAAAAAAAAAGATTTCCCATAGTTTCTAGTATTTTAGTTTTCTTTTTCTACACTTAAAACTTTGGTGCATTTGGAATTTACCCTTTAATAAACTGTTGGAATTTTGTAAGGAGTAAGGGATAAATTCAACTTTCTTTTCCCTAGGTGGATACCTGGTTTTACCAACATTTACTGACTAAACTATTTTCCAGAAATCAGAGATGCCATGTCACCTTTTATCCTAAGCTAAATTCTCATCCTAACGTTTTATTTATTTTTTTAAAAAAGATTTTATTTATTTATGAGAGACACAGAGAGAAAGGGAGAGGGAGAAGCAGGCTCCATGCAGGGAGCCTGATGTGGGACTTGATCCCAAGACTCCAGGATCATGCCCTGGGCCGAAGGCAGGTGCTAACTGCTGAACTACCCAGGGATCCCCTCATCCTAATGTTTTAGAATGAGATGTTGAATATTATTTAGTAGTGGCAAACTTGGATGTTGTGTTTCTATAGCCAAGCTTACTAAGAAAGTAATAGAGCTAATTATTTTCTACTGGAAAAAAAAAAAACAAAGTTCTTAGAGCACATTATCCAAATAGTGTGTATGGCCCTTAGCAAAAGAAAGAAATTTGTGGCAAATAAAAACTCAAAATTAGAATGATTTTATCAGATGCTCTTCAGAATAATCTTAGTTTTTTGTATTACAATAGACAGTTTGCTAGAGTAGAAATGCTGGACTGCAGGCAGAAGGCCTGCTGACATTATTTGTCTTTGTCTCTTCCTAATTTAATAACAACAGCAAACACTTAGAACACTGCCTGGTCTACAGTAAGTGCTAAAGCATTGCATGTATTAATTAATTCTGTATATTTAATTAATAAAAAAGTTTGTAATCTGTTATGACTGATATATTAAATGTTGTTACTAATAAAAATATTAATAGGCCCTTTCAGCTCGGTCAAAAACAAAAACAAAAACCAATCCAATACTGTCATAAGCTACATGTGTGCATGCTGTAAAGTGTACGGATAGGAAGTAGAAGGATGATCTGGGATAGCTTGTGGATTATGATCTTCCTAGCATTGTCCCTCACCTTCACATTTCTGTTCCTTGGCGTATGCTATTCCCTAGGTCAGAATGCCTTTCCTTGTGCCACCCACCCTGCCCCAGGAGTGTATACCTTTTTTTTTTTTCCTTTAGGGACTACCTCCAGTGTCATCTCTGGGCCTCTCTTCCAGGCAGAATTATTCATGTAATCTTCTAGTTCCCTAAGCACTTAAATACATATATAGTGGTATGCATTATAATAGAGGTAGCTTATTTTTTTAAGATTTATTTATTTATTCATGAGAGACACAGACAGAGAGGCAGAGACATAGGTAGAGGGAGAAGCAGGCTTCTCGCAGGGAGCCCAATGCAGGACTCTGTTCTGGGTCCTGGGATCACGCCCTGAGCCAAAGGGAGGCGCCCAACCGCTGAGCCACCTAGGCTCTGATGGCTGAAGCATCCACTTCAGAGATTGCCGGCCACGGGACAGGACAGAGAGCCAGGCCCCCTCCCCCCAAGTGTTTTAAAGATTTGGTTGATTTCAGTAACTGATTGGTTGGGTCATTTGTTTTGTTGTTTTTGTTTTTGTTTCTCTTCCTACACTTAAAATTTCCACTCTGATGTTCTGAATCCACCAATAAAGTATGAGCCCACAAAATCCTCAAACCCAATAAAAGCAGAGCCCCAGGAAAAAAAAAGTATTTAAGCTTCCTAGAGATAGCTTAAATATTGTTTCAATTAGATTTGAGTCTTTTAAAAAAAGATTTTATTATTTAGAGAGCAAGCACAAGCAGAGGAGAGAGAATCTCAGGTGGACTCTGCACTCAAGCGCAGAGCTTGACACAGGGCTCAATCTCACGACTCTGAGATCATGACCTGAGCCAAAACTAAGAGTTGATCGTTCAACCAACTGTGCCACTCAGGCGCCCCTCAATTTAAGTCTTTCAAGAGCAGGGTGGTCGTGATATCTCTGCCCAGCTCCTGACATAGTTCCTGACCTATAATAGGTGTTCAGCTGAAAGAAACTAACAATTTGCATACATGATTATACCCTATCATATTTGATAAAAGTTGGAAAGGCCTCAAGCAGAATCTGCACAGCAGCCACTTCTGGCTGGTAAAAGCAAACAGTTTAATCTTGTGTTCTATTGCTTTTTACAGGTGTGGGAACTGGGACACAAAGTATTAAATGGTTTATGGCCGGTTTTAAAGGTGTCATCTACAGAGAGAAAAATAAAACATTTTCTGTGATTGTATTGTTTTAGCTTTTGCATTTTCAAAAGCCACATTCTTAGGATGCAGGCTAAATAACAATGTTGTTGATTAAAATTAGCTTAGGAAATAAACATAGAAACATCACACCTATCAGACAGACTTCTCCCAGCTACACTATTTAGAACATATTCAAGAACCCCAGAAGGAATCCAAAAGGTCTCTAAGTTAGAAGAAAATAGCTCTCATGTAGCCTGTGTACTTGATGTAGGGGGGAAGGCACGGTGCCACTTGCATGCCAGAGCCTCCTTACTGACTTTGAATTCTCATAGGAAGCTCCCAAGGACTCCTTCACAAGTGTGATATTCAGCTTCCCTTCGAGACATTTTTGCTTGTCTTGGGTTTTTGGTAGGAAAAAGATGAAAAGCACTCTTCCACCCATGCTGCCAGAAGACACTATTAAGGCATTGTTGAAATGAGTGTAAAAGTCAGTCTCATGGTTTTTCTCCCATAACTCATGGAAACTTACTTTGTTTTATATTTTCTAGTCTTTGAGAATTCTGACGAGCTCACATAAAATCAGTTGTGACAATACTTAATCTTACTTTATAAGAAATCCAAGGTTTTATTCTTTTTAATCTGTTTCTTACTATTTTATTTATTTGGCAGAGAGACAGCAAGAGTGCACAAGTAGAGGGAGTGGTGGGCAGAGGGAGAGAGAGAAGCAGGCTCTGCGCTGAGCAGAGAGCCCAACTTGGGCTCGATCCCAGGACCCTAGGATCATGACCTGAACCAAAGGCAGACGCTTTACCGACTAAGCCACCCAGGCACTGGGGTTTTTAAAAAAAGCCATGTCCCTTTGATCTCACCTCTTTGAAAGAGGGTGATTAATTTGAGGTAGAAAGACTTCTTTATTCCAGTATTTGTGTAATTTATCATAGCTTGAAATATTTTTTATATAAAGATTTTATTTATTCATGAGAGACACAGAGAGGGGCAGAGACATAGTCAGAAGGTGAAGCAGTCTCTCTGTGGGGAGTCCAATGCCGGACTAGATCCCAGGACCCTCGGATCACAACCTAAGCCAAAGGGAGATGCTCAATCACTGAGTCACCCAGGTGCCCTATCATAGGTTGAAATTTTGAATGTGAAAGGAGCATCTGTAAATTTCTTTGCATAGTTTTGTACAACCTGTACAAGTAAGCCAAGAGGAAGAGTCCATAGGCATCTTTAAATGACTTGGGGACCTATTTTAATGCAAGCTGAGCATGCTTTTTGTTGGAGAGATGACCAATGAACACGGGTATCATTCGACCTCCTTCTCTCTTCTTCTCTTTCTAGATTGCCAAAATGCTTTGGAGTTTTTAACTAACTGACTTAAGGAAAGTCCAAAATAGATTTGAGACTGTAAAAACAGAAGCTGCAGCAAGGGGGATTCAGAGCCAATGCATCAACAAAAAAGACAGCCAGAGTTAGTGGAAGGAAATCTTCCCGTTTTTGTGTTTCCCACGGAGCTAATATTTTATGCAGATGACCAGTCAACACATAAGCAAGTGTTGACGCTATATAATCCCTATGAGTTTGCCTTAAAGTTCAAAGGTGAGTCTCCTAGGTCTCTCTCATGGATTGTAACTAGTCCCTACTAATTGTTTACTTGTAGAAACTAATTTTAAAAGACACTAATGGCCATTGTGACTTTTTCTTTCAGTTTTGTGTACTACTCCAAATAAGTATGTTGTCGCTGATGCTGCAGGTGCAGTAAAGCCTCAGTGTTGTGTGGATATGTAAGTCAAAAATCCCTTCCTGGTAACATGTTTTAAGTGTGTTAATATTTATGTGTTTAACTTGTAAAGAATCTCTTGAAGCCATTCCCCCATAGGCATTTATGCCATATTGAATCTTTTGCTGGAAGTTTGAGTCTCTCCCAATTTTTTATTTTATTTATTTTTTTAAAAGTTGTTGATTTCTTTGAGAGCAAGAATGCACAAGCAGGGGGCATGGCAGGCAGAGGGAGAGTGAGAAGCAGGCTCCCCACTGAGCAGGGAGCCCGATGTGGGACTCAATCCCAGGACCCCAGGATCATGACCTGAGCCAAAGGCAGATGCTTTACCGACTGAGCCACCCAGAAACCTCAGTCCCTCACAATTCTTAAAGAAGCCCCTAAGATTCCAAACAGGTCGACCAGATACTTAGTAATATTTCATGATGCTGGAGCTGACGTGTATGTTAATATTTCTGTGAACATCTCAGTTGTTGTACTTGTCATTATAGTGGGGTCGCTTATGAAGGTCAAGTTCTAACTCATTCCTTTAAATTTCTCTAGCTGTAACAGGGACTTTAGCTTTCTTTGGAACATCCTATTATAGTGACATTTGGGAAACTAATAATACTACATTCACAGAACAATGGTAATAGAAGTTCATCTGAAATGATTCAGCTAATAAGCCTGGAAGTTAATCTCTGCAAACAGGAAGCAAGTGTGTAACTACTCATCTGTAAAAGGTTATCTGAGCTCTTCCAGATAATTTCGTCTTAGAGTGTCAGATAAATGGTTGTTTGTTCAAGCTGTTCATATTTAATTTTCACTTTAGAGCTAGTGGTGACCAGATGGATCCATTGACCAGCTCTTAATTTAAGCTACCAAGTAAACTGTATTTGTTTAAATCTTCCATGAGAATGAGAAGCAGAAGTTTTTTCCTCTGAATACATTTTCAGCCTCCCATATCCATGAAATGATATATCTTTAGAGGACGTGTTTTCACAGGTTTGATTTCCATTCAATACACAATAAGCAAGAACTATTCCAAAGAAATGTAGTCTCTTGCCAAAGAAATGTGTTATCTTTAGCCTAATTGGTTTGTGTTCTCTATTATGAACAAAGTAAGATACGTGGAATTGTAGATAACTCTCATAAAATGTGAACTACTTTATACTCTTTTCAGAGGAATACATAAATGTATTGTTAGCCTTCCGTGGCATTGGTCATACTGGTTACTTACTTACTCAATTGCTTGTTTTTACCTGTGTGCACGGCTTTTGGTTTTGAGTCTAGGTGAGGCTTGTTAGTTGCATGATAAATAAGTGGCCTTAGAAATCCATGATACTTTTGTGGGGAATAAACCATTTCATATACCCTATTTGGTAACTGTTGCTGCCTGTAGATCCCAAGGGGGAAAAAAACCTCATTGCTCAAAGGAATTTTCTTTACCTATCGTCCTTTTACTTCAGACTTTTATTCTATGTTGTAGAGTATGTGGTTTTCATCAAATATTTTAGAATCACCCATTTCCTTTTGGGTTATGCTGTGTTTTTTGTTGTTTTCTTTCTTTTTTTTTTTTTTTTTTTTTAGCATCAGTAGCAAATTTCTCTACTTGGGTATTTGGTTACAGTTAGTTCATGTTCTCCTGTATGAAATCTCTGGCTGAATTCTGTTTGACGGGCCCCCAGAAACCTAAACAGCATCTATTTTTTAATGTTTTCAGTGTGATTCGTCATAGAGATGTTCAGTCCTGTCACTATGGCGTGAAAGACAAGTTCCGTCTCCAAGTGTCCGAACAGAGCCAGAGGAAGGCTTTAGGAAGGAAAGAGGTTGTGGCTATTCTTCTCCCATCTGCAAAAGAACAACAAAAGGAAGAAGAGGAAAAAAGAATAAAGGAACATTTAACTGAAAGTTTCTTTTTTGAGCAGTCCTTCCAACCAGGTAGTTTGGGGTTGCTTGGAAAGCCCTCTGGCGGTTGTCACGCATTTCTAACTTGAAAATAATCAAGGACTGAGGATAATTACTAGAGAAATGATCTGCCACTTTCCCACCTAACCTACTGCTTCAAAATGGAACCTAACTAGAGATCAGGTACCTAAAATCACACCAGGAGGCCTAGAGCTGGACCCAAAGTGGGGAGAAAAGCTCTCAGCCACTGTGTTGCTATAAGCCTGGGAAATGTGTAGACCTGAGAATGCAGCCCCCTTACTTTTGTTTCTGTGACTTTCCTGTATCCTTTCTCATTTAATTAGTTCAAAGAAGGAAAGAGATTGTGTTTGGCAATAGGCCAAGCCTGGTGCACTGTTCATATTATTTTGAAAAAAAAAATCTCATTAAAGTTGAAGTTAATTAAACTAAGTAGATTATAATATCCCCTGTGGGCTATTAATTGAATCCCTCTCCATTCCTCATTTCCTTCCAGCTTAGATATTCAGAAGTGTTATGATATATTCTTTCAACATTGACACTATCCTCATATTCAACCCTTTGGACGTCATTCTTCCTCCCTCTTAACGTCTCATTATCTCCTTCCAACCCCATTATAAGGGGAGGAAGATAAAATTTTCCATAGAAAAACATGGAAACTTTTTGATAGTGATATATGAATGCGATAGCAGCTGTCCTTGAAATTGCAACATTATCTATGAGGAATTAAAAACAAATCTACTTGTCATTACATGAATTCGCATATCCTTATCAGTTTGTTCATCTTAGAGTATTTATTTGGATAACACAGGGAGTAATGCCTCTTTGACTGCTGTGGGCAAGAGTCTCCTCCGTCTGTGTAGGGAGTGCCCAGATTTTCTGGTGACACTAAGACGAGGGCCTAGCTAGTAGCCAGTAGATTGCTTCTTCTCAGCAACTCTTATTGCCTGATAGGATCAGATTTTCCTCTTTAGAAGCTGAAAGAGAGAGAGAGCTTCTGGTAAATGTCACTTTGATCTCTGATCAGTATTGTGAGGTTGGCTTATAAATGTTTATGGAAATACAAGATTCTCCCTTTAAAATGCCTCCTCTAGAATAAGAAAAGTGATATAATGAGTATTTGTTTTTTGATGTTAAATTCATAATTTAAAGAAAAATGGTCACTGGCTAATTTCTGTATTTAACAGACCAGTTAAAGAGTCCCTCCCCAAAAGGATTAAAAGTTTAGTTTTATATTTTCTCCTTTTTTGTTTTTTATTTTAATTTTTAAAAATTTATTTATTCATGAGAGACACAGAGAGGCAGAAACACAGGCAGGGGGAGAAGCAGACTCCCTGTAGGGAGCCTAATGCAGACTCGATCCCAAGACCCCCAGGATCATGCCCTGAGCCGAAGGCAGACACTCAACCACTGAGCTGCCCAGGCATCCCTCCTTTATTTTAAAACTTATTAGAATTCAGGTGAAAATCATCCTAAAAGAATAAATAATGACAATTGTATTAATTGAGCATTTTACTCTTATTTTACTTTGACAGTGAGCATTTGGTATCGAAAGTATATTAGTGAATTCTTCTAATTGTAAAATCAAAGTAGGTTAACAAATGAGGTGATTTCTCTTTTGAAAAAAAAAAAAAAAAAACAACTCTCTAAGCCATCCATGTCAGGAAGCTCAACGAAAGCACATTTGTCTGGTTAACTATCATGTCCTTGTCCACTAGTGCAGAGTAGTATATGTGTGCGTTTCATCTGGTAGGGTCTGTTGGATTGGTTTTCTTTGTCTTACAAGGTTTCCATGGCTCTTGCCACTCTTGAGAGCAAGGGCAGCAGCACAGTAGAGCATGTCCAGTTTACGAGTAGTTATACCCCAATGTTTCTAATAATGTGGCCAGAAACGGAGTAAGGTATTCTTCTGTAATAGAGTATGATGGTGACTGATTTAGCCTGTGTTGACAAACTGATATTTTTCACTTCCGTTTTTTGAATTAATAGTAAGTTATGTGTGGTTGCCAGTATGTAGAATTCTCTGGTTTGTTCATCAAGTTTCTCTAAACTAAAGAAGCAAATCGAGATTGTCAGGGGGTGTGGGGTTTGAAATATCATTATTTTTGCCCATCTTTAGCTTAGAGAGATGATTATTAGATGTATCACGAGCGCAATGTTGCACGGCTATGTGAACCAGCCAGAAGATGGTCAGAGGCTAGATCGTGAAAGATTTTATAAATATATTTCTATAAATGTATCAAAAGGCAGGAAAATAAGAAATTTCTTCTCGAGTTGATTGTACTATAAAAGACATAGCAGTAACAAATTCGGAAAGGAAAGCAGCACCTACAATCCCACACACTTAACAGATCTGCTTATGTAAGTGTTCCAGGCCTTGTCTGTGTGCAGAAGTATGTGTGTGTATATATATATATATATATTTCATTTAACAGAAATTTAAGAGAAACCCACAAAGCATACTTTAACAAAATACCAAAGCCCAGGTTATTAAAAAGATGTTTTCATCAGGCTCCCCGTGCATGGAGCCTGCTTCTCCCTCTGCCTGTGTCTCTGCCTCTCTCTCTCTCTCTGTGACTATCATAAATAAAAATTTAAAAAAAAAATTAAAAAAAAAAAAAAAGGGGATCCCTGGGTGGCGCAGTGGTTTGGCGCCTGCCTTTGGCCCAGGGCGCGATCCTGGAGACCCGGGATCGAATCCCACATCAGGCTCCCCGTGCATGGAGCCTGCTTCTCCCTCTGCCTGTGTCTCTGCCTCTCTCTCTCTCTCTGTGACTATCGTAAATAAAAATTTAAAAAAAAAATTAAAAAAAAAAAGATGTTTTAAAAAGCAGCTGAATCTTAGTGAGTTTGTCTTAATTACATTACTAATGAACTGGTGTGTTGATGCAGTGTCACAGTCCGTGCCCTCTGGCTTAAGAAAATTACACTCTTTATTATTGTTTATAATAAGAAAAGATCAAAAATGACCTAAAAGTCCATCAGTTGGACTGGAGATTGGATTAAATTATGAATATTCATAAGATGGGATGCCAGGCAGGCATTTATTTACAAAGATCTGATAGAAAGATAGATGGTTGTGCATTGACATAGAAAGAGGTGCAACCATATTTCTGAGAGGAAAAAGCAGTTATAGAACAGTACATATATTGTGGTCTCATTTATGTCAAAAAATTTTGTTTACATGTTTATGTGGGTCTTGTAAAATCTGAAAGGATCTATACCAGCCTGTTAACTGTTATGTCCAGGAGAATGAGACTGATCAGGAAACTTTGTTTTCTATATCTCCATAAAGTTTTTACAACAATCTTGTAGTATCAGGAGAAAAGCTATTTCCATTTTGAAAAATTGCAGGCATCTATGCAAATGCATTTGGAATTTCTCTAAATACTAAAAATTCCTTGAAATTATCTTTATTGTGGGTCTGCAGCCAGCAGTGTAGTAATCATAAATGTTTTCCTTAAAAGCTTATCTCTGCAACAAATACAAAGATACTTCACTTATTAAATGAAATAAGACTTGTTTTTAGATATTTATACTGTTGTTTCATCTCAAGCAGTAATTACTATAAAATTTGAATTTGTTTTTACCTATCTGGCTTTGGCAAGGCTCAATTAAACTTCACACAACAGCTAAGGTGTTAATAATTTAGAAAAGTTACATTTAATAATAAAATGAACAGTGTTATTTCATTAATAAAACACAAGATTATGTTGCTGTTGGCTATTCCTTTTAATGAAAGAAGGGTAGTGGGAACAACTATAGGACAGAATATGCTGTTGGGTTTCTTAAAAATATGGGTATGAATATTGCACACATACAGCAAGAACTGTAGAGTAGCAGGCCCAATGACGTTTTTTAAATTTTATTTTACTGTTGTAAGAACACTTAACATACGATCTACTCCACTCACAAAATTTTAAGTGTACAATACAGTATTGTTAACTATAGGTACAGTGTTGTGTAGCAGATCTCTAGAACTTACTCATCTTGCTTAATTGAGACTTTATGCCCATGACTAGTAAGTCCCATTTTAAACACACCCCCAGTCCCTCGTAACCACCATTCTACTGTCTGGTTCTGAGTTTGACTGTTGTAGATACTTCATGTAAGTGGATTCATGATGTATTTGTCCTTTTGTGACTGGTTTATTTCATTTAGCATAATAGTTGCCAGATAGTTTCTGCTTTCTTTGCTGTAAATGGGATAGAGCAGAGGACAAGAATTTTCACAGGTAGCTTTTTAAAAAAGATTTTATTTATTTGAGAGAGAGAGAGAGGGAGAGCACAAGTAGGGTTGGGGGGAAGGGGAAGAGGGAGAAGCAGACTCCCCATGGAGCAGGGAGCCTGACATGGGTCTCCATCCTAGGACCCTGAGATCATGACCTGAGCCCAAGACAGACGCTCCACTGACTGAGCTGAGCCACCCAGGTGCCCCCATGGGTAGCCTTAAAACACTCAAGTAGTGCCTTTCTGCAGCTTTTAATATTTTCAGAAATGGTAGCAGGATGCTACAGTTATTAGGACCAAACCTGTGTACCTAAGCTCCTCTCAGAAGGCACTGGGCTCCGAAATGGAGTAAGACACAAGCCATCCCCAGGGGTACAGGAGGAGAATATCAGGACTTCAATTTCTATTTCTAGCCCCTTCTTTAAAAATTCTGTTTATCTTAGAAACCTATACAGATGCTGCGTGCTTGAGTACTTTCTGCTGATTATGGTGAGGTGGGGGGAGGGGGAGGATGGTGATCTTTCAGTAGGAACTTGCTGCCTCACAATGCCCTTTCAACATTACATTCCATAATGACTCCGAGGAGTTATGGGCTTCCAGATAAGTCCAGCAGGTACAACCCCTTGGAATGGAAATGATGGGGAAAGAGTCAGAGGAGTAAGACAAAACCAGAATCCTGGTGAGTGGTAGACAGTAAATGTGAATGAACTTGGTCTTAGATCATTTTTAGAAACAAGCTCAGGGGTTTTTCTCTTTCACAGAAAACAGAGCTGTCTCCTCAGGACCTAGTTTACTGACTGTCTTCCTGGGAGTGGTGTGCATTGCGGCTTTGATGCTTCCTACGCTGGGGGATGTGGAATCGCTGGTGCCTCTCTACCTCCACTTGAGTGTGAATCAGAAATTAGTGGCTGCTTATATCTTAGGTGAGTGTTTTAGAGCTGCATTTGGGGCCCATGTGGGGCATGTGCGTAGGCTCAGGGGTGGTATTGGTGTTACATGTGTATGGAGTTGATAGTGATGGTAATGGTGCTGGTGCTGGTTTGTTTGTTTGTTTGTTTATTTATTTATTTTTTTATTTATTTGAAAAACAGGTAAGATTGCTTCCAAAGCATGTGTTGAGGTAAAGTGCATTTCAAGATTTAATTTTTGGCTTACATTTAGTTCTTGTTGTCTCTGTAAGTTTATTTACTTAAGTAATCTCTACTCCGCCCCACGTGGGGCTCTGACTCACGAGTCAGAGCAAGAGTCACATGCTCTACCAACTAAGCCAGCCAGGCACCCCCTCCACCCCCCCAACTAGTTTTTTGTAGCTTATTGATCTAGCACCTGATCCTGTATTCAGTTGTTTTCCTTTTGCTGACTTGGATGGTATACAACATGTATAAGAATGTAAAAGGCTATGTTCCACGATCCAGCATTTTTACTTCTAGGATTCAGTCCTAGGGAGACACTTAGACAAAGCGCCTACAGTGACAAAGGTGAACAGTGTGTCCTGATTTAATACGGTGAACCTCTCTCTTTAAACCCATTCCCATACTTCCTGTTAAATCATTCTCTCAGGCATCCTGGCTTGGAATCTTCTCATTAGTTTAACTGAACTCAGTGCCTGCCATGTGTCAGGGATCAGGGCTCCAGTCATGACTGACCCTGTCTTCTAGTCTCCTGTCACCTCTTCTGAGATGCCAGCTCTTTTCAGGATTCTCTCAGTACTCCTTGGTATACTCTTTTTTTATTTTTATTTTTTAAAAGATTTTATTTATTCATTTGACAGAGAGGGTGGCCGGGGAAAAGCACAAGCCAAGGGGAGAGGGAGAGGGAGAGGGAGAAGCAGGCTCCCCCCCTGAGTGCAGAGCCCCTCGGGGGTTGATCCAGAAACCCTGTGATCATGAGCTGAGCCAAGACAGACACTTAACTGAGCCACCCAACTGCCGCTATGCTCTCTTTTCTTTACTTTCAAAATTCTCGGGCAGCCCATGTGGCTCAGCGGTTTAGCGCCTGCCTTCGGCCCAGGGCGTGATCCTGGAGACCCGGGATGGAGTCCCACGTCGGGCTCCCTGCATGGAGCCTGCTCTTCCCTCTGCCCACCCCTCTCAAGAATAAATAAAATATTAAAAAACAAAATTTCAAAATTCTAAATTTGACTTTGTACCTTCTATGTGTGTCCTTTCTCTTCCCATTTCCCCCACCCCCTACCCCGTCCCATTATTTTAACCCTCCAAATGCTCCATCACATTGCTGTCAGTTGGATTTCCATTCTGGTTTGGTTTCACCACCGCCACTGCCTCTTCCAGAATCATCAGAGCCTCCCCATAGTCCACAGAAAGAAATGTGACTCTGTAGTTGGGCATCTCCAGCTCTTCACTCTGAGCCTTGCCAATCTCATCTAGCTGATTCCCTCTATAAATCCTTGATCACAGCCTGTGAGATTATTTATTCACCTTGAAAAGCTCAAGAGTCTGGTCAACCTCCTTGTCCTGGCTCTTGCCATTCCCTCACCTGAAATGCTTGCTGACCTCATTGTTTTTATCATCCCTGTCCATCTTTTAGGCTTATTTCAACTTTACCTTTTGGGGCATCTTTTCTACCTGTCCTGGTCCTATGTGATTGTCCTTCTTTTCTGTACTTTATCACTCACTTTTGTTTATACCACTTAGCACTGAGCATATTCTTAATTTATTAAATTTTTATGCTTTCTTGTATGGAGTCTCTTCAAAAGAGACAAACCAAGCAGGAATACTATGCTTCTCTTTGTGGTTCAATGTGTTTTTGTTGATGAAGTTGGCTGGCTTTACTGACACTTTAAAGTGCCATGTCTGCTATTATCATAGCTGATGTGACTGGGTAAAGTGGGAGGAATAGTTGATAGTTAAAAAATTAGCTATGGCCAGACATTAGCGATTTAATTAAATCTATCCAGTGACTGTCCATTGCTATAAATTGTATTTCTTCTGTATAATATCAACTGAATTCAAACTGACTTTGAATTCTTGGTAGAGTGCCTGTCTATGTGCTCTATTTTATTTGCTCATCGAGACCTAAACAATTGCTTATCGAATGGAAGATTTTGTAAAATGCAGGACTTTAACTGTTCTCCAATTTTTTTTCTTTCAGGTCTTATCACAATGGCTATACTTAGAACCTGAGCAAGAAATTCAGTTGACTTCTGAAGTAAATTTATCTTGCAAATAAGAATGTGGACTGCCTTTTATCTCTCCTTCACTCCATTAACATGCTACAAACTATTGAGTGATTTATAAGACTTGCAAATGTATAATATATATTTTAAATTACTCTCTAATTTTATTGGAAGGACTCTAGCACATTATGTTACAGACAGCAAAGATGCTTCTGAGTGACACCTAGGAAATTATCTGAAGAAATTCTTTTTATATCTAAAGCTATTGTGCAAAAGACTTTAATTAAAACATCTGCTATTTTCTCACATTTTTTTCTAATTTATCTTGATTATTAAGGTCATATGTCCTTCCAAGTGAAAGGCCTGAAAGAACAAACTGACCAGCCTAAACATAAAATGACATTTATTTCCTAATTACAAACATCAATGTTACTATGTAAATTATACCTTGTCTTCTGTCATTATAAACAGTTGCCATGGTGTTTCTAAAATAAGTTTTACAGTTAATATGTGGAGGGTAAAAAAAAAAGCGTAAAGTACTGAGGGATCATGCTTATCCTATCCTAGGATCTCACAGAAGACCAGACATTCTTAATTTATCTGGTGAACTACAGAATAGGTAGTGGTCCAGATGCCAAGCATGTGGGTTTTTTTTTCTTTAGCCCTCATAAAAGTAGCATGACTTCTCTATTTGGTTTAAGAATTTAAAAGGAAGGTAGGCATTTATTTAGTTGTTCGATTCACCCTGGCTTTACCTCTGGATCATGCTTTATGTTAATAGGAAGAGAAAAATCACTTATTTCTTCCTAGCCCTTTTCCTGACTGTAAGCAACTAGCCCACACTGGGATTACTAGATGCTGGATGTTTTATGTGGAGATGTTTTTCACCTTTAAACTCTAAGCCAAGTATAGAAAATCCTTGATATGTGTCTATTTTATATTAGTCACTGAGACATTTTTTAAGTTTATATTTATTAAAACAACTTTACCAAAAAAAGTCCCCAAAGCACAACTATTTACATTTCTTTATAGCCTCTTCTGATCTTTAACATAAATATGCAGTTTTAACTGTTATTGTCATAATAACTGATCTTTTGACTTAGGATTTTTATCTGAGAGCACAATGCGTTGAGTCTCTTGAAAATCATCTTTCAGATCTTTTTATAGAACGAACTTATGCACTGCTACTGTAGTGTTCTCAAGGAATATACATAAACATAATATATATGCCTGAGGTTTGTTTTTGCAGGAAAATAGTGCTTTAGCTTTGAAAGTAAAAGCTTTTATGTATACTCTTTCATAGAAAATCCTCATTGTTTACCAATTTGGGGAGGATGAATCATTAAATGGATCATGTCTGTACATTGTGTAATGACTGAAGAGCACAGAAATGTAATCTATTTTAAACTTTGTAAAAAAATATGTTTGGAGGCTATTCCTTGTTTCTCTGTCCCTTTCAAGTCCTCTGTGTGTGTATGTGTGTGTGCAAGTGTGTGTACGTATGCTTGTGAGCGCATGCGTGTGTGTGTGAGATAACATATTTGTAAAGGAGAGAAATCACTTTAAAATAATAAAAGAAAATGGAGGCCTGAGTTTCACACTGACTTACACACTTTATTCTGGTTACCTCTGAGGAACTCCCTTTTCGTTTCCTGCTTCCTAGAGCTGTCTCCTATTCCTGTGAGTTAAACAGAAAAAATAAGTGAAATAGATGCACTAAAATGCCTTAAGTTCCTTAATTTACTAAGGGAATTAATTTGTTTAAATTTTTGAATAGGTAATAGTCACATGCTTCAAAAATCAACTATAAAAATGTATACAGGGGTACCCGGCCAGCTCAGTTGGTGGAGTGTGCGACTCTTGATCTTGGGGATTGTGAGTTTGAGCCCACGCTGGGGTTAGAGATGACTTTTTTAAAAAAATAAAAAGGTTACAGTAAAAAAAACCAAAACACTGCTTGCCATCCCCCTCTCCACCCCCATTCTCTGTCCACTGAGGCCCTTTCAAGTGACCACTGTTGTTGATTTAAATATGCTTCCATTGTTTCTTACATATTTTCATTTTTGTGGTTTTATATATATAATGGTAGCCTCTTCTATATATTATACAGCACCTAGTTCTTTTTCACTTAACACTATACCCAGGAGAATTTTCTAGATCAGTAGTTGGAGAGTATCCTCATTCTTTTCTTTACAGCTGTGTAGTGTTTTCTTGTGTGGCTTGTAGCCTAATTCACTTAGCCAGTTCCCTCCTGACCAGTTTTACCAGCACTGCAGGAGAGTGCCTGATCTTCCAGTCTCATCAACCATTCATCAGCCATGTGTTTTGCCAATCTGATGGATGAGAAATGGCATCTCAGCGTACTTTTTTTTTATTAACTCAAAAGTGAGGTTGACCACCTTTCCATAGAGCTATTTATTCATATCCTCTGTTGCCCCACCCCCTGCTTTCTGGTGGCTGGGTGGTTTTTTTCTTACTGGCTGTGGGAGCTTTTTGTAATATGAGTTGCAAATATTTCTTTCTAGTTTCTCATTTTTCTTTTTTTTTTTTTTTTTTTAAATTTTTTTAAATTTATTTATGATAGTCACAGAGAGAGAGAGAGAGAGAGGCAGAGACATAGGCAGAGGAAGAAGCAGGCTCCATGCACCGGGAGGCCGATGTGGGATTCGATCCCGGGTCTCCAGGATCGTGCCCTGGGCCAAAGGCAGGCGCCAAACCGCTGCGCCACCCAGGGATCCCTCATTTTTCTTTTTGCTTATGTTATTTTTACCACATAAAACTTAATCTGGGGTAGTTAAATTTATGAATCTTTTATGGCTTCTGGATTTTGAATCCTAGAAAACCCCAGACCATTGCAAGGTTACAAATCATATTTAAACATATACATACAGGGACCCCTGGGTGGCGCAGCGGTTTGGCGCCTGCCTTTGGCCCAGGGCGTGATCCTGGAGACCCGGGATCGAATCCCACGTCGGGCTCCTGGTGCATGGAGCCTGCTTCTCCTTCTGCCTGTGTCTCTGCCTCTCTGTCTCTCTCTGTGTGACTATCATAAATAAATAAATAAAATCTTAAAAACATATACATACAGACACCAGTTTAAAGATCAAACAGAATAATCCATTACAATAGCAAAAAAAAAATGGGAAGACATCTTATTCTTGTATATACAGTTTTGACATCATTAGAACTTACCTTGTTTCTTTTTAAACAGTTTTTTAAAAAAGAGTTTATTTATTTATTCATGAGAGACACAACAGAGCAAGGCAAAGACACAGGTTGAGAGAGAAGCAGGCTCCCTGCAAGGAGCACAATGCGGAACTTGATCCCAGACCCTGGGATCATGCCCTGGGCCAAAGGTAGATGCCCAACCGCTGAGCCACCCAGGCATCCCTTAATAGTTTTTTTTTTAAGGTAGGCTCCTTGCTGGGTTTGGAGCCCAACAACGGGGCTTGAACCCAGAACCCTGAGATCACGAGCTGAGCTGAGATCAAGTCAGATGCTCAGTGGTCTGAGTCTCCCAGGTGCCCCTCCCTTGTTTCTAAGTTATATCAATTTAATATGGTTCCAATAATACCAGGAGGTTTTGGTATCTCTTCTTAATTTAGACAAGTTGATTCTAGATGCATATGGAGATAGGCACAGCCAGGAAAACTCTTAAAAAGAAGATTAATGGGAGAAATTCTTCCAGACATTAAAACATTTATATAATCCCAGTAATTCTGTGGCATTGGCCCATGAATAGACTAATGGAAAAGAATTAGAAGTACAGAAATAGACCCAAAAGCATCTAGGAATGTATTATATGCTAGAGGTGTCCTCTCACAACAGAAAAACAGAAATACTGGTCAGTAAATGGCATGAGAACAACTGGACAGCCATCTAGAAAAAATTGAGGTTGCACTGATGCATGCTACCAGGATAAACTCTAAATGGATCAACAGTTTAAATGCAAAAAAAACAAAACAAACAAACAAACAAAAAAACACCATAAAGGTGCTAGATAACAGTATGGGAGAATTTATTCCTTTATCCTCATGGAAGGGTTTTTTTCTCGATGACTCAGTAGCAGGATTTCGTACCAAAGCCTAAATTCGTAAGCAGTGTCTCTCCCAGGCAGCTTTCCTCCTTTCTGTAGTGTGTGATTTCCCAGTTTTGTAAAAGGGCCAAAGGAGTTTCTGAAGTAGATTCCCAGAGTCACCGAGCAGTTGGGTCTTCCCTGTTAGAGATTCCTTCATTCAACTGCATAACATCCTTCCCTTTCCATGGAGACCTGTCACTTTCGGACGGGCTGTATTCGCCAAGAACTGGGTGACCGGTGAATGATCGGACAGCGGACAGCGTGTCTGCGGCGCCCGATCTGCAGGCCACGTCGGGGTGGTGGCACGGGGCAAGGGCGGGAGCGATGCGCCTCGGACGGACAGCTGGGACCCGGGTGGCACACCCCGCCTGGGGCCGCAGGGGCTGGGAGGGGTCGGAGCTGACTTTTCAGGGGTGGGCCTGGGTCGGATACAGAGAGGAGCTGGATTCACAAGAGGCCCAGGGTGAGCATGCCACGAGGGGGGGCAGGTTGTCTTCAAACTGTTTCTAGGGTGCTCTTGGAGACCGGGAGGCTGTTGCCCTTATTTCCCGTCTGCCACGAACAAAGCATCCTCCGTGCGGTGATGAGCGGGGACCCAACGCGGTCTGCCACGGGTATTACAAAGTTTAATCGGGAACCAGGTATAGAAGGGGTTGTCACCGCGCAAGCAAACATGATTCATGCTGCAAGCAGCCCGCAAACAGGAAATGCACCGCCAGAGGCCTGGTGAGCGCTGTAATTATCTGTCGCTGCAGGTGTTTCTGTCACCTCGAGATGGTGAGGCCTGCACAGCCCTGCCACCCAAGTAAACTTCAAAAGGAGCTGGATGAAGTCAGCATGTCAAGTTTTGGGTTTCTAGGAAGGATTCTGGAGACGAGTGTCTCTCCTGGATATTTTCCTTCCCAGAACACTGGAGCGCAAAGATGACAGGGCAGCTGCCAAGGCGACACACCTACGGGTTTCGGCATGCACACAGAAACAGAACGCTGACATTTCAAAACTTTATTATTATGGAAAAGATTGAGGATTGCCAGTAGCACCGAAAGCCCTGACATTTGGAGAGAAGACAATTAAAGGGAACAATTTAAAATGGACCCAAAGGACATTGGAGGGAGTGGGGTGGAATTAGAAGCCCGCAGTCCCACTAGAAGATTCAGATGGAGAACTCTGCAGAGCCTGTTTGTGTTATCCCAGCAGGAGAAGGCCAAGTTAGTGATTATTTCATTAGGAAAATATTTGCTACACCTATAATCTGGAAGTGATAAACAACATACCAGAGCAGAACATAACTCTCCAGGATTAAATACCAAACAGAATAACAAAGGGTTGACCCAGCTACAGGCCATTGGGATGAAGCTTCGTCCAGTTACCACATCAAAGACCCTTTAAGTAAGCCATACGCGGAAAAGAGAGGAATCGATTAGGACAGTGGTTTAGAGAGGCTTTATATAACCAAGAGAAAAAAAGAATTGCAAACAGACTAAGCTCAAGCTGGCCATGTCCTTACTGTGTTCATTTTGTTTCTTTCTGACTTGCCCCTGTCACTTGGTTAATCAAAAGATGTCCAAATGTTTGATGACACCCATCCTGAGCTATGTCAATCAGCTCAGTAGCTAATAAAAACTGGGCCCAGTTCAAGGAAGATGATGATGGGGAATGTCCGGCTCACTAAATGCATTTTCCAATTAGCTTGGCAATTGCTTTGTGAATCACTGGCTTAATGAACACACAAGCCAGGCAGATCAGGATGTGATCCAGGTAGGTGGAGGAAAGCCCTGATTCAACAAAGTGAAAAGAATAAATGATTTTATGAGGATGTGGATGGATTTTAGTCCAGCACGGCAGAGAAAAACAACGTGCAAAGCGTTGTGATAAAATGAAGTGTGAACCATGCTAATGGTAAGGGAAAAACTGTGCTAAATCCTGGGGTGGATGGGTCAATTACTTTTATACAATCATAGGTCACAGACGGCAAGGTTGGGAATGGATTTATTTGCAGAATCGAAATGAAAGCTTTTTCTCTTCTAATGAACATGCTTTGGGAGGTAATCACTGTACTAGGTAACCTGTCTCCCACTGTTCTCAGGCTGTTAGGAAACAGGTGTTTTTTGTTTGTTTGTGTGGTTTTTCTTAATAGACTTTATTGTTTAGAACAGTTCTGGGTGCACGGCAAACAAACAGAAAGTACTGAGAGTTCCATATACCCCTTTCCCCCCCAACACATGCATAAGCCTCTCCCCTCTCTGTATCCCCCAGCTGTGGATTTGTTACAATGGCCGAACCTCCACTGACAGGTCATTATCACCCAAAGTCCATTGTTTACATTGGAGTTCACTCTTGGTGTATATCCTGTGGGTCTGGACAAACGTATAGTGACATGATCCACCATTGCAGTATCATACAGAACACTATCTGCCCTAAAAATCTTCCACTGGGGTTTTCTAATTTAAAAAATGTATTTTGGAAAATGTTAAACATGTACAGAGGAAGAGAGAATAGTTATAATGAACCCCTCCCATGTACCTATTCCCAGCCTTCAGAAAGTACCAACCATGGCCAATCTCAAAGAGCCATCTTGAAAAGGCTATGGGAACATAGCTACAGGCAGACCAGTATTACATTTAAGGAAAGAGGATATTTTGAGGAAATTTCATCTCAGTAATTTTTAAGTGAACTGGTTGAATTATTTGGGGGATGATCATGTATTAATTACTAACTGTGCTGGGCACTTTGCAAACGACATACTTGCAACTCAGAGTATGGTCCGTGGACCAGCAGCATGGGCATCACCTGGGAGCTTACTGGCGATGAAGAACCTCCCACCCCACCCCAGACCCACTGAATCAGAGGCAGCAGTTGAACAAGATCCCTGCGTGATCTGTGTGTACATTACAAGTTAAGAAATACTGACTGCCTGACCCAGGGTGGACACTTAAAATAGCCTCCTAACAATCCTGCAACAACACTTCAAGGCAGATATAAACTTGCCCAATTTACAGATGAGATAACTGAGGCTCAGGTATATGATTTGGCCTTCCTGAGATCTCACAGATAATACATTTAGATCCGTCTGGCTTCAGAGTTGATGATTTTATCACTTATACCATGCAGCCACCCCACTAGGAAGCTCACTTTTGGGGCAACTCAGTAACAAAAAGAAAAAAAAAGAGATAGTATGTATTTACACAACATAAAACAACCAGCCACCTCGGCAACAACAGCAACAGAAAACCACACCGTCTGCTATCACACAAGCAATCACTTACTCCACTGAAAGAACTTTTCACTTTTCAATCCATTATTATGGCATCAGGTAGACAGCTCAATTATTTCAGGAAAAAAAAACTGGAGCAATTATCAGAGTAACTCCCTCTTGACAGTGACCGTCGACCCAAATATGAACCAAACTGCAACCACAGGCTCTCCTGGAACGAAAGGAAGATGTTACAGATCCGAAGAGCTGGGCAACGCATTTTAAAAATCAACCATACCGCTTTGACATCACTTGGCCAGAAAGGGTAGATGGTTGACCGCGATTTCACTTTCCATGCAGCTGGGTGGTCTGAGCCTATAGCTCTGGGCAAGAGCACTGCTTACGTAGAGAAGGGACCTTTCCATGCTGAGCACTGCTGGGCAATGCCACAGGTCCTTCTGTTTTCTGAGTAGCATTTTCAAAGGAATATTACAGGAAAAGGTAGAAAAAGCATAATCCTGGATCATACCCCCAGTTTAGCAGGGACTCATCAGATCTTGGGAGCTTCTCCCCTGTAATCCTGGGAGGAGATTAGGCCATTTTCTTCTCTTTCTGCTGTCCTATTGACTCTGGAGACCTGCATTAATGGATCAGCATGGCTACTTGGTTTTGCAATGAGTTGATTTGATGATTAATTAGCCAGTAGCAGGAACCTGATGAAGTTCTCAGCTCAGAGCCCCAGGGATCCGGTTCAGGGCAATCTGCCCTCACAAAAAAAAAAAAAAAAAAAAAAGACCAGGTGAAGAGGCATACAAACTGGCCTGCTGATAGACACCACAGGAGTTATTCTGATTGACTTGGCATTTTACAACCAACTGGCTCAACAAAGTTAACTGTCTTTGTGCACGAGATCAAATTCCTAGTGTTTGGATCACTTTATCCCACACTTTTTTTTTTAATCCCACATCCTTACAATTTCGTAATATTTTATGGCCAACCTCACCCTCATGCTAAAAAATATAATGAATAGTAAGAATTGAGTCCAAATAGGCCAAAAATCCTGGCCTCAGGTAAAATAGATAAGAATGAGAGTTATTTTAAGAATGCTTTTCTAGGGACGCCTGGGTGGCTCAACAGTTGGGTATCTGCCTTCAGCTTGGGGCGTGATCCTGGGATCCTGGATTGAGTCCCCCATTAGGCTCCCTGTGGCAAGCCTGCTTCTCCCTCTGCCTGTGTGTCTCTCATGAATAAATAAATACATCTTAAAAAAAAAAGAATGTTTTCCTAGGGGCACCTGGATGGCTCAGTCAGTGGCTCAAGTCACAATCCCAGGGTCCTAGGATTGAGCCCAGAGGCAGGCTCTCTGCTCAGTGGGGAGTGTGCTTCTCCCTCTCCTTCTGCCCCTCCCCCTACTCGTTCTTTCTCTTTCTCTCTCTGAAATAAATGATCTTTAAAATAAGAATGTTTTTCTATTTCAAGATTGCTTTGGCTATTCGGGATCTTTGTGGTTCCACACAAACTTTAGGATTGTTTGTTCTAGCTCTGTGAAAATGCTGCTGGCATTTTGGTTTTTTAAATTTTTTTTATTTTAAAGATTTTATTTATTTATTCATGATAGTCACACACACACACACACAGAGAGAGAGAGAGAGAGAGAGGCAGAGACACAGGCAGAGGGAGAAGCAGGCCCCATGCAGGGAGCCTGATGTGGGACTCGATCCAGGGTCTCCAGGACCGTACCCTGGGCCAAAGGCAGGCGCCAAACTGCTGCGCCACCCAGGGATCCCACTGCTGGCATTTTGATAGGGATTGCATTAAATGTGTAGGTTGCTTTGGGTAGTAGAGACATTTTTTTGGGGGACATTTTAACAATATTTGTTCTTCCAATCCATGAGCAAGGAATGTCTTTCCATTTCTTTGGGTCCTCTTCAATTTCTTTCACCAGTGTTTTATAGTTTTTAGAGCATAGTTCTTTTACCTCATTGGTTAAGTTTAATCCAAGGTATTTGATTATTTTTGGTGCAATTGTAAATGGGATTGTTTTGGTAATTTCTCTTTCTGCTGCTTCATTATTAGTATATAGAAATGCAACAGTACATTGGTTTTGTATCCTGTGACATTACTGAATTCATTTATTAGTTACAGTATTTGGTGAAGTCTTTAGGGGTTTCTATATATAGTATCATGTCATCTGCAAATAGTAAGTTTTACTTCTTCCTTACCAATTTGGATGCCTTTTATTTCTTTTTGTTGTTTGACTGCTGTGGCTAGGATTTCCAGTACTATGTTGAATAAAAGTGGCGAGAGTGCACATCCTTGTCTTGTTCCTGACCTTAGGGGAAAATCTCCCAAAAAAAGACCCCAAATATCCAAAGCAATCTTGAAAAAGAAAAAAACTGGAGGTATCACAATTCCAGACTTCAAGGTATATTACAAAGCTCTAGTCATCAAAACAGTATAGCACTGACACAAAAACAGACATATAGATTAATATAACAGAAAACCCAGAAATAAACCCATAATTATATAGTCAATTAATCTTTGACAAAGGAGGAAAGAATATGCAATGGGGAAAAACAGTCTCTTCAACAAATGGTGTTGGGAAAACTGGACAGGATGAAATTGGACCCCTTCCTTCTACCACACACAAAAATAAACTAAACGTGGGACATGAAGTCATAGAAATCCTAGAAGAAAGCACGAATAGTAATTTTGTCTGACATTGGTTGTAGCAGCATCCTTCTAGAATGGGTCTCCTGAGGCAAGGGAAATAAAAACAAAAATAAAGTATTGGGACTACGTCAAAATAAAAGGCTTCTGCTCAGTGAAGCAAACAATGAACAAAACTAAAATACAACATACTAAATGGGAGAAAATATTTGCAAATGACATATCTGATAAAGGGGTAGTCTTAAAAATATATAAAGAACTTATACAACTCAACACCCCAAGAAACAAATAATCCAATTAAAAATGGGCAAGACGTGGAAAGATATTTCTTAGAAGACCTACAGATGGTCAACAGGCACATGAAAAGTTGTTCCACATCACTCATCATCAGGGAAATACAAATCATAACCACAATGAGATATCACCTCATACAGGTCAGAATGGCTAAAATAAAAAACATAAAAAACAACAAGTGTTGCTGAGGATGTGGAGAAAAAGGAACCCTTGTGTACTACTGATGGGAATGCAAACTGATGCAGCCACTCTGGGAAACAGTATGGAGGTTCCTCAAAAAATTAAAAATAGAACTACTCTATGATAGAGTAGTCAAACTCCTGGGTATTTCCCCCCAAAATACAAAAACACTAATTCAAGGGGATACAGGCACCCCTATGTTTATGGCACCATTAGTTACAATAGCTACATTACAGAAGCAGCCCAAGGATCCATTGACAGATGAATCGATAAAGATGTGGTAGATATATACAATGGAATATTACCCATAAGAAGGATGAAATCTTGCCATTTGTACCAACATGGATGGAGCTAGCGAGTATAACGCCAAGTGAAATAAGTCAATCAGAGAAAGACAAATACCATGGGATTTCACTGATATGTGGAATCTGAGAAACAAATGAGCAAAGGAAAAAATGAGAGAGGGAAACAAAGAAACAGATTCTTAACTCTAGAGGACAAACCAATTGGTTACCAGAGGGGAGGGGGGGATGGGTAGAATAGGCAATGGGAATTAAAGAGCACACTTATTATGATGCACACGGAGTCCCGTATAGACCTGTCAAATCACTATATTGTACACCTGACACTCATAGAACACCGTACATTAACTATGCTGGAATTAAAATGAAAAACTTGGTAAGAAAAAATAAAGAAAAGTAACCATTTGAATTACAAAAAAAAAAAATAATTTTTTAAATTTTTTTTAAAGATTTTATTTATTTATTCATGATAGACAGAGAGAGAGAGAAGCAGAGACACAGGCAGAGGGAGAAGCAGGCTCCATGCACCGGGAGCCCGACGTGGGATTCGATCCCGGGTCTCCAGGATCGCGCCCTGGGCCAAAGACAGGCGCTAAACCGCTGCGCCACCCAAGGATCCAATAATGTTTTTTTAAACCATAAGAACATTTTAAAACGTTAAAACTGTATTGGAATGTTTCAATCACTACATTTTCCCTCTGAAACTTGCACAAAGATGCTGCTAATGTGTTTATCTACATGACCTCCTTCATCAGGTTAGGAGAGCGGCCATTATTTATCTGTCCTTTGCAGATGAGGAAACTGAGGTCAGGAGGGTGGAAGTTACCTGCTCTCCACCAGGAGGTGTCCAGCTAGCAATGGGCAGAGCCATGAGCAGATTCCCAACCATGAATGGGCCCTGGGGGCTGTGCATCTGCCACAGGTTGAAGAAATAGCCGGAGAGGAGCCACAGAAATTACCCCCTAAAAAAACCAAAGCAACTAAGCACGTGTTGGGATGATGATGATTATTATTATTATTATTATTTTTAAAGATTTATTTATTCAGAGAGAGCGAAAGAGAGGCAGAGACACAGGCAGAGAAAGAAGCAGACTCCACGCAGGGAGCCCGACGCGGGACTCAATCCGGGGTCTCCAGGATCACACCCCGGGCTGCAGGCGGCGCTAAACTGCTGCGCCACCGGGGCTGCTCAAGGGATTATTATTGTTTTTAAAGATTTTATTTATTTATTCATGAGAGACACACAGAGAGAGGCAGACACAGGCAGAGGGAGAAGCAGGCCCCCTGCAGGGAGCCCGTCGCAGGACTTGATCCCAGGACCCAGGGATCACAACCCAAGCCAAAGGCAGAGGCTCAACCACTGAGCCACCCAGGCGTCCCATGTGTTGGGATTATTAAAGCAGCTAGAGATACGTTTTCACTTTGGAAATGACAAATCACACACACAGGTTATTTGGTGCAAGGGGAAAACCGGGAGCTGTGAGTAGCGGCATTCACCATGCATCCTGCAGGCCTTCAGCCTTCGGGCAGGAACCCGTGATGGGGACGCAGAGCAATGGCCCTTGGGCGGGGGGGGGGGTGGTGGGCACACAGCAAGCTGTGGTTTCGCTTTCTCTCCCTCACTGCTCATACTCTTCCCCATCTAAGGAGAAGTGCAGAGTCTTCTCGAAGGCAGGAATCCCCCACTTTCTGAGTGGGGGGGGGGCTGGGGTACTGTTAGCCATATCTCAAGAAGGAGGGTGTTCATTAGCTTGCAGTGTCTCCTAGCCCCAAATCAGGCGCCTCTATCCTTGAAGTCATTTTTTCAAAGAGCACGTCCTACGGGGCCTGAGTCTGGCTCTGTGCAAGTGCTGCTCTCCAGTCGAGAACTAGCTGCTCTTTGTTGAAAGAAGTTCAGTTTGTGAAAAGTGGACAGATTTCAACAGTCCAGGGGAGAAGAGGTGAGGGATCCAGATTAATCTCAGCCGTTGAACCCTCATGGGTTGACTTCTGCTAGCCCCTTCTGGTCTTAGCCTGATTTTGAGTCATTATTTTCTGACGTGGCAGGCTATAGAATGCCCTGTAAAGCTCTCTTACCCACCACCAGTGAGTCCTGGGGAGTTGGGCTCCAGGGCAGCTGGGCTCCAGTTTGGATTTTATCTCCCCAGGAATGACCCGTAGATATCATGGAGATAACAATCACAGTCAGCCTGGGAAATAAATTCCACACAGGCACCAATTATATTTGAAAGGCCCCAACTGCTGGAGGCCAGACTATTTAATCTATAGTTAAGGAAGGGATTTCTGGAATTTTCTGTGAGCCTTCCGGGCCTCCTGCATCTCATCCCTCTCACTAGGTAAAAGAATGGAAAAAGGAGATGCTAGCTTGGGATAGAACATATGGGAAAATCAGCACATGAGAGAAAGAGAGCCTTTCATAATATTTAATCTAAGGATAAGAGTTTAAACTTACCCTGAAAACTGATAATTGTAAGTTTGTAGGAGGAAACGATGTCCTTGCTCTAAATATTTATATCACACACTTCAAGATCCCAGAGAAACTTCTGGTTTGCACCTTGTAGCGGGTGGATGGATGCCTGGAAGAACTATAGGGGGAGTTTGTGCACAGGGTGGAAAATGGGGCTGGAGAATTCTGTGAAATTCCTTCAAGCAAAAGGAAAACTGGAGATGCCAGTCCATTTTCTTAAGGGAACTGTAGTGTTTAAAGTACAAGGTTATAGAGATGGGAGAACAAATTAATGGTTGCCACAGATTAGGGACGGTGGGGGGTAGGGTAAGGGGCAGGGGAGTGTGACTATAGAGGGATACACCAGGGAGATCTTTGTGGTGACGGAATAGCTTTTTATCTTGATTGGGGTGGGGGGGTCACACAAATCTACACATGTAATAAAAAATACAACTATATACATGCATTCTACCTATGTCAATTTTCTGGGCTTTCTATGGTACTATAATTACATGTGATGTAATCATTATGGGAGATTGGGTGAAGGGCAATGACCTGTGAATCTATCCTTATTTCAAAATAGAAAGTCTAGGGGCTCCTGGGTGGCTCAGTCGGTTAAATGCCTGCCTTTGGCTCAGGTCATGATCTCAGGGTCCTGGGATCGAGCCTCAGATTGGGCTCCCTAGTCATCGGGGAGTCTGCTTCTCCTTCTCTCTCTGCCCCTCCTCCCCATTTCTGTTCTCTCTCTCTCTGTCTCAAAAAACTAAAATCTTTAAAAATAAAAATTCTAAAAAATATGAGTACACTTCTGCATTTTTAAGTGACCTAGAAAAACTTTCATGTATCCCATTTTTCTTTTGAGAGAAGGCCAGCCCCATACACCATAACTCCTTGACTGTTGAGAATTAGAACTACAGACTTAAGAAATAACTTTTTCTTTTCTTCATTGGGGGAAAAAAAGTCAGAGAATTAATGTGCCCTTCTTTTATTTTACTCTACAGATCTGATGTTTCAAATGGAGGCTCTTTGATTGGTGGTAATGGCTTGAGCAGACTGGGAAGATTCTATATCTGACTAGGCCAGCTCTTCTCCCTGCCATGGAAAAAAAAAGCAGAAACATGTTAAATTCCTTTCATGCCTTCTCTGTGAACAAAAGCAGAAGGGTAGGAAAGGAGGGAGAGGGCAGGCCAGGGGGGTGTGGGGTCTCGTGGTTCTCAAATGAGAGGCTCCTTTCAGTTTTGAGGGAGCTATGCTTCTGGGTTGACAAGCATGGAGAAACTGCCCCAGGAGGTCAGGGACTTGGAACAGTAACAGTTCAGCTAGCCTTGGACAGGGGGTGGTTTGTGTTGAAGGTAGAAATGTGACCCAGCCTCTTCTCCCTACTTTCCCAAATAGACCAGAAGAGGAGATGGACAGAGCCTGAGCCCTTCAGTGGGAACAGGTGGTTGTAATAGGCAGGTTATAAAGGGACTTGGCATGAGAGCACCTGCTGCAGGCTGTCAGTTTCCTGACACACTCTCTCTCCCAGAGGCCCCATCTTGGCCTTCCTAGATTCCACACAGCTCACTAAAACTTCTTGCGTGCATCTCATCTGGCCCATGCAACCAAATGCTTGACTATAAGCTGTCTCATCTTATTCTCTTATGTTGAGTCCCAGGGCTGCTGGGTTCAAATCCTAGTTCCATAACTTACTAGCTATGTGATCTTGGGTGAGTTATCTTAAACCTCTCTGATCCTCAGTTTGCTCATCTGTTAAATAGGGATAATACCTGCCTTACAGGGTTTGTCAAGTGACTGGCCCCTAACAGGTGCTTAGCAAGTGTCAACTTCTCTTTGCTGTTTCCCATGGGGATGGCACATGTTTCACTAGCCTGGAATCTCTTTAGGAGAGCTTCCTTCTCTTCTTCCCCGTCCCTGACCCTAGCACCTAGCATATGGTTGGGCACATAGCACAGTGTTAATGAGCCCTTGTTGGCTAGGTTGAATGGAACTTTCCTGGCTACCTCAGTGATCCAGATGGAGACCCAGAAATGGGCACAAGGTAATATCAATATTCTGTTTCAAAGATATGAAGGTAACATGCTGAATTCTTTACTTCCTTGATATATCATTTCAGTAAAAACTGTCTATGTGCTAAGGCCTGCCTTTAGTGCAAATATAATTTCATAATTTATAGTTTAAAATATAAAAAAATATAATTTTTAGACAATTATGTAGCTCAGGTAAAATTAAAGCCATTGCTCAAGTATTTTGACAAAATAGCATCTTGATCAGTTCATCAGAAGTGGATGAAGAAAAGAAATCAACTAGACTGACATGCTCCTTACCAGAGAATTCAGAAGGTTCTTAAGTATAGCAAAAGAATTTGAAATTGACCCAGTCACTTCTATACTCCATTGTCTTGGGACCACACCTTAGTCTGCAGTCATTTTTAATGAGGGGAAGAGGAATGGATCAGGAAATGAAGACCAGAGATACTGTCTCAGATCTAGTCATTCATTCACTCATTCAGGCAACAAATATTTACTGAGTGCCTGCCATGATCCTGCCCTGTACAAAATTTACTATCAGCAGCTGTGTGACTTTTGTGAAGTCACTTCATCTCTCTGGGTCTCATGCTCCCCATTTGTCAAATGGTAACAAATGAGAAGTCTAGGAAGGAGTGCAGGGGCCAGAGTCTGGCAGACTGTTAATGTCCTCTACTGTTGTCCTCTATGTAATGGCCATGTGAATAGCTTGTGATCATTTGAAAATTATGTCCAAAGTCTATTTCAAGGGGTGCCTGGGTGGCTTAGTCAGTTAAGCATCTGCCTTCAGTTCAGGTCATGATCTCAGGGTCCTGGGGTCAAGCCCCACATCAGGCTCCCTGGTCAGCGGGGAATCTGCTTCTCCCTCTCCCTCTCCTTCTGCCCCTCACCCCCACTTGTGCTCCCTCTCTCTCTCAAATAAATAAAATCTTTTTTTAAAAAAGTCTATTTCAAGGGGGCTAAGGATCATCTGCCTATCTTATTTTCCTTCCTTACCTGTTGGCAAGCCAAGACCAGAGTGAGCATGAAGGACAGAGAGCTCTGTTAGACTGGGCTGAAGCATTATAGTGAATAGCACTCCACTTCCTGTTCTCAAATGGGTCGGATTTCAGGCATGGTTCTTGTTATGGGTTGAATCAGGTCCCCCCAAAACATATGTTGAAGCCTTAACCCTGGGTACCTATGAATGTGACCTTATGGAAATAGGGTGTTTGCAGATGTAAGATGTTAAGATGAGGTCATTACGGTGGGCCTTATTCCAACATGACTAATGTCCTTTATAAGAAGAAGGAACTTTGAACACTGATACAGACACAGAGAGAATGTCATCGGAAGACACACACACAGATGCAGAGGGAAGATGCTAGAGGAAGATGGAGGCAGAGATTGAAGCCGTGCAGGCAAAAGCCAGGAAACGCCTGAGGCTACCAGAAGCTGGAAGAGGCAAGGAAGGATCTTACCCTAGATGCTTCCGAGGAAGCATGCCCCTGCCACACCTTGATTTCAAGCTCTAGCTTCTGGAACTGTGAGAAAAAAAATCTTAATGTTTTAAGCCACCCTGCTTGTGGTAATATGTTACAGAAGTCCTAGGAAACGAATACAGTCCCCAAACAAAACACAGCTCCACTCTCCATGTAGTCATGGTGACTTACCTTTTCTAAAAGAACCCACGTGAAAATGATACCTTGATCCCAGGGCCTAAAAATGTGGGCCACCAGAATGGCAGAAGAGGTTGAGTGGAATCCTGAGTCCTGTTTTATGTTTTTCAAATAAGTCAAAATGGAAGGCAAGCGTGCTCCCTACCTTTACTACCTCTCTGCCCTCAAGTTTGATGGAAAATATGAAGAATAGGCAGGCATGGGTCCTGTAGGCATAGGCCTGACCGAGCAGGCAGCTGCTGTTGGCCTTCAGCATGGAGAGACCATCTTGGGAAGGCCATGGGGTCCATTTTAGGTTCTGATAAAAGCCAGCGGGGCTTAGAGGAAAATCGGCCTCATTTAAGGTTTCCAAGCACTGCCAGCTTGTCTCTACCTAGACTTCACTCGTGCAGCCAATCAGAGGCTGCTGTCCTAGCAAAGGAGGCATCCCTTCTGTAGGACAAATAAGCAATTAATTTAACCAATGAATAGATGTTATTTTGAAAATTACTATCTGGCAACCACCATAGTAAAAACTGATTCAGGCAAGAGTCATCAATGGATCCTAAAACTAGAGAGTTAAAATTTTATGAGAAACATGTTATTTACATAGTCTCAAAGTATTTACTTATACATTAGTTATTAAATATGAAAAGAAAGGTCTTATCTTTTTTTTTTTTAGAGAGGGAGGTGGGCAGAGAGAGAGAATCTTAAGCAGGTTCCACCCCCAGCACAGAGCCCAACATGGGGCTTGATCTCAAGATCCTGAGATCATGACCTGAGCTGAAACCATGAGTTGGAATCTTAACCAACTGAGCCACCCAGACGCCCCATGAAAAGTCATATCTTTATAGTGGAAAAACATGGCGGGCATTTAACTAATTATTTAAAGTTAACATCAACAACAATCATTGTATGCCTTTTTATGTTTTACGCCTGCCAGAAATACATAACCTCTCATCATGAGGACACATCAGGCAAACCTCAACTGGGGAATATTCTACAAAATAACTGGCCTGTACTCTTCTAAAAGGTTTATGTCATGAAAGACAAAGAAAGGTTGGGAGCTGTTCTAGACTGAAGGACACTTGAGAGAGTTAAGAAACATGACCACTGAATACAATGTGTGATTCTAAACTGCATCATGGACCAGAAGAAAAATAGCTATGAAGGATATTCTTGGGACAATTAGCAAAATTCGAAAATGACCTGAAGATTATATACTAGTATGCCGTATCAGTGTTATATTTCTTGATTTGCCAACTCTACTTTGTTTATCTAACAGAATGCCCCTGTTCTTAGGAAATACGTATTGAAGTACTGGAGGCAAAGGGATATGATGTCTACAACTCACTCTCAAATGCTTCACACACAAAAATGTGTGTGTGTGTGTGTGTGTGTGTGTGTGTGTGTGTGTTTAGGGAGAATGGTCAATTTAACAAGATGCTAACAACAGATGAATCTTGATAAAGGGCATGTGAAAGTTCTTTTTCCTATTTTTGGGTACAATTTTCTGTACATCAAAAGTATTGAAAATTAAAATTGTAAAAATGTATTATTTTGAGCATGTAACTGTGTGCCCGATGCTGTGCTCAGTGTGAGATATTCAAGGGAGCATAAGGCATGATCTTGATCCTTAGCCCAGGAGCTCACAGTCTGGGATGGACAGGACACAAAAGGAGACCAGCACATTCCAGCATGATAAAGAAAAGCTTTGAGAGCACAAGGAAGGAAGGTAGGCTAAGGGCAGACTGCCTGGGGAAGGGGGCCGGAGGAAGTAGACAGGAGGCCTCAAGCTGGGGGAACTAATTAAGTCTGGGGTGCCGGTGGGATATGCAAGCAGAGCTGAATGACAGATCTTGGGACATCGGGAAGATGCCCAGGCCTGCAGGCAGCAAGGGGAAGCCACCTGACTCCCGAAGACAGACAACAAGGCATTGATTAGCAGGTGCTGGGGGCCAGGCCAAAGTCCCCATAGCTCCTGAGGTAACAGAAGTAGTGCAGACATAAGCAAAATAACTTAAGACTGAAAGGTTGAACATAAGTGGGCTTACTGATGGCATAGGATGAACTTTGCGGTGCTGTATACTGAGTGTCCCAGAGTCATCAGCCTCCAGATTGATAAATATACGTCACCTGGATAAGGGCATGGCCCCAAATTAGTTAGGCTTGCTATTAATAGACTGTGAGGCAGGAAGAGAACGTCAAATGATCTTAAGAAACTAAAGAAGTGATTTTTTTGAGAACACAATGAGCTTGACCAGCAATAAGGGGAAGGTGGTACCCAATTAACACACAACAGGTTGTTAACAGAAAAAACCCTGAGAATAGTACTGGGTCTCAGAATAAAAGGAATCAGGGAGGCAGTACTGCTGTTTCAGAAGTTGGTGGGGGAATGGGAATTTCCACTCAATTACAAGATATAAGGGCTGGGATGAGAAAGAATATGAATATTCCTAGCAAGAACCTGGTGGGAGCTCATTTGTTTTCCGTTCTTTGAAAACTTTTATATTATGGAAAATTCACAAAAAATAATGAGAACAGCATTAGCTTAACCTGCATGAAATGGCTGCAGTGTGACCATTTTTTACCCAACCAAAGTGGCAATCTCATGGTTCAGATGAAAATGAACCCCCAATATACTCGTTGCCCAGGCTCAGCAATTATTTTGACACATGGTCAATTTCATCGCATCCAAAATTCCCACCCATTACCCTGCAAACGGACTGGTTTGAAACAAACTCTCCAGTGGGAGTTTTTGTTGTGCTTTTATTTTAATGAATTAATATCTAGAAAAGAGATCCAAATTATACATAGATATATGTATGTCTACATATAATGTTTTTAGTTAATTACTTTATTCTCTTAGTAAGTAATATATCCACATGGCTCAAGCTTCAAAAGGTACATCACTTTGTATACCTTAAATATACACAATTTTTGTCAATTACACTTCCATAAAGAAAAAAAAAAAGCCACAAAACAAAAGGACGAGTGAAAAGTTGCTTTCCGGGATCCCTGGGTGGCGCAGCGGTTTGGCGCCTGCCTTTGGCCCAGGGCGTGATCCTGGAGACCCGGGATCGAATCCCATGTCGGGCTCCCGGTGCATGGGGCCTGCTTCTCCCTCTGCCTGTGTCTCTGCCTCTCTCTCTCTGTGTGACTATCATAAATAAATAAAAAAATAAATAATAAGAAAAAAAGAAAAGTTGCTTTCCAAACACATCCTATCACCCAGCCAACAGCTGTCCCTCTCAGAGGCAACCTACATGAACAGTTTTTATGTATGCTTCTGGAGATGTTTTATGTATGCGTCAGCAAATAGACTGTGAACTATCCCCACGGATCTGTACCTTGCTTCTTCCACTTAATAAGAGAAACGTCCTCCTTTTTCCAGCTACCTAGCATTCCATTTTATGAACCATGATTCAACTGACTAATGCACTATGGACGGACTTTTAGGCTGCTTCCAAAATCTGTGACTGTTACAGACAATGCTGCAGTGGCTCCCCTTACACATCCATCTTGCACAAAAGCAAGTAAGTGTATCGGATAAGAAACTCCTCAAAACTGAATTGCTGGATGATAGGGAACACGCATTTGTACTTTTGATAGATACTGCCAAACTGCCCTCCATCAGCTAGGTGTTATTTTAACGCTCTCCTCACCCTCTTTTTTAAAAGATCTTATTCATGAGGCAGAGAGAGAGAGCGCAGGCAAGAGAGCACGAGCAGGGGTGGGGGGAGAGGGAGAAGCAGGTTCCCTGCGGGGAGCCTGACATGGGGCTCGATCTCAGAACCCCAAGATCATGAACTGAGCTGAAGGCAGAGGCTCAACCACTGGGCCACAGGAACACCCCTCTCCTTGCCCTTTTATCCTCCTGCTTTCCTTGCTGTGCTTCCCACTTCCTCCCAGGGCGCCACAGGAGAGGCTTTGCCATCTCAGACCCAGAAACGCCACTCTGCCCTCAGCTTCCTATGGGTCTCCCTCTGTACTCTCGGCCCCCAGCCTGTCCTTCCTCCCTCCTCCTTTCCCAGACACCTTCAGGAGTCTGCTGGCACCCCTTCTTCCTTCCGAGTCAGCCCCACAACCAGCCATCCAGCCATCTAGCTCTGACCCCTGGACTCACTCTCCCAGTGACCTTCTGCAGCACCTGCCCTGCCAATCTGCAGCCCTATGAAAATCCCACCATCCATTCCCTCCACCCCCCACTCCCAGGCTGCTAGCTATTGCTGGAGAAGGTCATGAAGTTGGCTCCGCTACAAAGCCAGCCGGCCAGCCTCTGCAGGGCCCCAAGGGCTGCGAGGCAGTCCTTTTATGTATCTGTATCAAATTTCTCTCCGTGATTGTTCCAAACGCTCTCCCTCTCCTCAGATCCCCTACCTGGCCCCCTCGGCCCAACCCTTCAGTAGAGGGCCGGCTCTGGATTTCAGTGATAGGATACAGGTCATTGGGCAGACACTACCCCACTTCTCCCTCTTTTCCTTGCCCTCCTCCAGTTTTCTGCCTTTTCCCCTATGCCTGCTTGTCCCCAACCCTTCAGCTTTATGGGGACCAGGGACTTCCTCCTTAAGGTTGCCTCTTCCGCCCGTGCCCTTGACGCTAGGTTCTCTCGCCGGACTCCGGCACTTGGCGCCAGGAGCCATCCTCTTTGCCTCTGGGAAAGCTCTCCCTTCCCGCTGGTGTTTCTCCTCTCACTCTAGAAACACTTCCCACAAATCCGTGTCACTATTCCACACTACCACCAAACTTTTGAAATGTAGGCATCTTTAAATTTACACAAGTAATTCATGCCTCCTGGCAGCACTTCCTCCTGTCAAGTCAGCCCCCAAATTTAACAGAAAAATCAGAAAATTATAAGCAAAAAGAAGAAAAGAGAAATCACATATATATCTTTCCAAGCTTTTTATATGCACATCTATACATTTATCTATATGCATTTTTTCTTACAAAAGTGGATCACAGTGTACATATTGTTTTGTCATCATAATATTTCAAACATCTCAGCTTTGCTACTTATTAGTTGTCTGACCCTGGATAAGTAAATTCACTTCCCTGAATCCATTTCCTCCTGTGTAAATGAGGACTATTATAGTAACTACCTCACAGGGCTGTTATAAGGATTAAATGAGATAAAAATATATAAAAACGCTTATCACAGTGCCTGAATTAATGCCAGCTATTATGATCTTCCCACGTCAATAAATATAGTTCCACATAATAATTCAATGAGCTCTGTCATTGTTGTGTCTAATAGGAGTGACGAAAGCACCGCAGTGAGTCACCAACATGCATTCATTTGGTATATGAGCAAGTATAGCTGTGGGATAAACTCCTAAAAGCGGAATTGCTCATTCAAAGGCTATGCGCATATGTAATTTTTGTAATTTTGATAGATGGTACCAAATTGTCCTCCATGAAGTGGGAGTAATCATGATTTCTCGAACTTAACTCTGATTGATGGATATTGAGTCTGTTTCAAATTTTTCACCGATACAAACTCAGACAGTGATGAACATTTTTAAAACCAAATCTTTGTATAGATCCATGATTATTTATTCAGGGCAGAGGAAAGAATGTAAGTAACGCACAGAGATGGAGGAACAAATGGCGTGCACAGGATACTGCTGGCATCAGTAACACAGAGAGGAGGATGACAAGAGGTGAGGTCAGAAAACAGTGGAACCAGATTATAAAGGACGGAGAATGCCATGGTCATTCATTTCATCAGTCATCAAGTATTTAGTGATGGTCTCCAACAGGCCATGTGCTGTTTTAGGCACTGTGTTCACTTAAACAAAACCAGAAAAAGATTCCTGCCCTGGAGGAGCTTACGTGCCAGCAAAGAGAGATAAACAATAAAGATAATGAGTAAACTACAGAAAATGTTAGAAGGTGGTAAGTCCTGGGGCGCCAGGGTGGCTTGGTCGGTTAAGCGTGTGCCTTTGGCTCAGGTCATGATCCCAGGGTCCTGGGATCGAGTCTTGTGTCCAGTTCCCTGCTTCTCCCTCTCCCTCATCTTGCTGCTCCCCCTACTTGTGCTCTATGTCAAAAAATAAATAAATAAAATCTTAAAAAAAAAAGAAGGTGATGAGTCCTATAGTAAAAAGAAAAAGTAGATCAGGCTGGAGGGATCAGGAGTGCTGGGAGTTGGGGGGGTAGTAACAATAATAATTAATATTAATATTTCTCACTACAGTATTAGAGTGGCCACACCACTACAGAGTTTGACCTTACTCACCACCATCTCTGCCACATCCACATACCACCATCAAGATACCTAATGATTCTGCTTGAATCAACTTACTTCTTCCCACTCAAAGTTATTTTAAAGGAAGCTTTATAATACCAGTATAAGTGGAAACACAGTATGGCATGCCACAAATGTCTACAAAGGGAGACTGGGAGATACCTAGGGTTGGCCTCTTCCTTTCCTTTCAGATGCCAGCTGGTAAATAAGAACAATCATAACAAGCACTTTTAAAATTGCATGCTTTGGATTTGCCAGGTAGCTCAGTGTATTGCAGACAGCAGAGAATTGTGGCTTCACAATAACTCTGTGCTATAGGTGTCACTATTGTCCCCAGGATGAAACTTGGATGCTGAGTAGCCCTCCCAAGTCTCAGCTTGCTCCTAAACAAATGGGGACAATAGTGGGGATAGAGGAGAGAAGGTCCCTGGCTTCTGCCCAGTCTTCATTGTGCTAGGGGGAGGTTGGAGAGGGGACAGGAAAGGGCCAGAGCTCCCAGCTACATCATCCCCTGACCACTGCCCCCTCAATTCCAACGACTGAGATTAGAACTAAATTGCTGCTTGAAAACACAAACAACCCTCCACAGGATTAACTTCATTGGTCACTTTAAATTTCCTGTGAAGAATATTAATCAGAATATCAACATTGATTTCAGACTTGTTAGTATGGGAGATTTGCTTTTTTATTCCAGTAATGGTCAGTATATGCTGTTATATGAGTTTCAGATGTACAATAGAGTGATCCAGCACTTCCATGCATCCAGGTGCTCCTTATCACAAGTGCCCTCCTTCATCCCCATCACTTCTTTCCCCCACCCCACCCACCCACTCCTCTCTGGGAACCACCAGTTTGTTCTCTAGAGTTAAGAGTCTGTTTCTTGGTTTGTCTCTTGTTTTCTTTGTTCATTTATTTTGCTTCTTAAATTCCACATCTGAGTGAAATCCTATGGTATTTGTCTTTCTCTGACTTATTTTTTTTTCTGACTTATTTCACTTAGCATTATACCCGCTAGATCCATCCATGTCGTTGCAAATGGCAAGGCTTCATTCTTTTTTTATAACTGAGTAATATTTCTGTGTGTGTTTATCCATTCATTTATCAATGGACACTTGGGTTGTTCCCATATCTTGGCTATTGTAAATAAAGCTGCTATAAACATAGCGGTGCATATATCCCTTTGAATTAGTGTTTTTTTATTTCTTTGGGTAAAGACCCAGTAGCGGAAGTATTGGATCATAGGCTAGCTCTATCTTTAATTTTTTGAGAACCTCTATACTGTTTTCCACAGTGGCTGCCTGAGTTTGCATCTCCACCAACAGTGTGTGAGGGTTCCTTTTTCTCCACATAGGATGAGGGTTTTGATTAGAAGAGGGAAGAAGATGAGCTTCTGGAGCATTGACCCTAGACCCTTCTGGAAGAGGGCAAACCTGGGCAGACACAAGTGGAGGGGAGGCTGGCACCGACAGCTGGGGAGATACGGGCAGCAGAAAGCAAGGTGGGAAGAAATGGAGACAGACTGTATCAACTTCAAATGTCTCTACTTCAAGTCCTTTGGGGAAACAAGCAGAGTACAAATACAATAAATAACACATTGGTAGAGACACTCTGCCTAGGTTCTCTTAACCTGCTTCATCTTTCAAAGCATACTCCTGTTATTCAAACTTCCTGAGGAGTGTGCTTCATTTCTAAAAAAAGCCATTTCGTTCATAGGAAACAATATGGGACTCTGAGCCATGCAATCGAAGAATTTGAACCAGAGATGTCTTTCCCTGGTTTCAGTTACCGTTGAATAATAATTCCACAAAGCCACACAGATGAATCCAGGCTCCTTGAAAGGCTTACAACCAAGAAAAGATGAGTATAAGGTGGTAACCCTGGAATGTGAGCATCAGTGCAATTCTTCAATATTTGATTTATAAAGGAGAGATGAACTCTTGTGCAGAATAAATATATTTTTAAATGGCTTAGAGAAAATTGGAGATGAAAGAAAAGTTTCTCATGGAAACAAAAAAGCTAGGAGCAGAAGGGGTCAATTATCTGGTGCAGAGCAGGTGTTGCTGGATGACCCCAAATAGCCCACAAATGTGATGTGTTAATGCAGGTCCTGTATCACAGAGGAAAATGTCATTAAATCTGTTTTGTGCAGATCAGACCATCTATCATTGGATAGAAATCTCTAGAGGCAAGCACACTACTCCTGATTTCACAATGTAGAAAAGGAGATATCAAAATCCTTTAGTCGACAGTCTGGTGAATGTGGCACCACATTTTCTAGTACATGAATGGCTTCCTTCCCCTTGCCCAGCATTTGAGGAGTGCCAGACAAGACCCAAACAACCCTGGCACTTACACTGGAGTTCCTATTTGCTAAAGTGAGATTAGCGAAGCCTGTTGCTTGGTAACATGTGCTCTATATAAACCTTTGAATCTTAGGCAAGGTGAAACAGACCAAGTACATCTAATGTGTTGTTTTATTTTTTAAAAAATTCCTTTCTTGTCGCCAAGATCCAAAGGCTGATACCATGTTTCATAGCTTTCCAGATAACCCGCAGCAGGACACTGGAAAACATTTATAAAGTCAGACTCTTCTCTTGCCAGTAAGTGAGGGAGGTTGGGAGGCCAATACACATTTACTACGTTACTGGGTGCTTAGCATGCCATAGTTTCTCTCTGAATATAATTTATTTATGAATTTATCTTGAAGTTAAATAAAAGAAGTAGGAAGTCATATGAAGATATTTCTAAGAATTTTAGAAAACTCTGGAGAAAGTCAGGTCAGTTTATTTTCTAAATCAAATGGGATTATCTTTTGAAGGATGTATGCCCTTTAGCTGATCATTTTAAACAGTAATGAATAATCATATTTGGCCAAATCACAAAACCCAAGATCTATAAGTAAATTCTTTGAAAACAAATATAATCCGGTTAATATTTTTAAATAAACATATTTAAATTACTCAGCCATTAGAAACGACAAATACCCACCATTTGCTTCAACGTGGATGGAACTGGAGGGTATTATGCTGAGTGAAGTAAGTCAATAGGAGAAGGACAAACAGTGTATGTTCTCATTCATTTGGGGAATATAAATAATAGTGAAAGGGAATATAAGGGAAGGGAGAAGAAATGTGTGGGAAATATCAGAAAGGAAGACAGAACATAAAGACTCCTAACTCTGGGAAACGAACTAGGGGTGGTGAAAGGGGAGGAGGGCGGGGGGTGGGGGTGAATGGGTGATGGGCACTGAGGGGGGCACTTGACGGGATGAGCACTGGGTGTTATTCTGTATGTTGGTAAATTGAACAGCAAATAAAAAATAAATTTATTATAAAAAAACCATATTTAAATAATTTCCTTATTTTCACTGATGGCTTTCCTATCTTAAGCAACTTTAACACAACAAATCCTTTAGAAAAGCAGGATCTCAAAATGAAAACACTGTTTAAATGAACCACACACATGAACTACTTACGTGAATATGCATTGCTGGTGGGAATATAAAATGGTGAAATCACTTTGGAAAACAGGCTGACAATTTCTTAATAAAGCTAAACATGCACTCGTCATTATAATATAGCAATTCTACTAGGTATTTACTCAAGAGATATTAAAATATACATCCATACAAAAGTTACAACACAAATATTCATAGTAGCTTTATTTGTAATGGCCTCCCCATTGGAAACAATTTAAGTGTGCATCAAAAGGTGAATGGACAAATTGTGCCTTATACATACAATGAAATATGATTTAGCAATAAAAATAATGAACTACTGATACAGGAAGCAGCATGGATGAATCTCAAGGACATTCTTTTTTTAATATTTTATTTATTTATTCATGAGAGATACAGAGAGAGGCAGAGACACAGGCAGAGAGAGAAGCAGGCCCCCTGCAGGGATCCCAACTCGGGACTCCATCCTGGGTCTCCAGGATCAGGCCCTGAGCTGAAGGCGGCACTAAACCGCTGAGCCACCCGGGGTTCCTCTCAAGGACATTCTAAGCAAAACCAGTGGACACAAAAGAGTACATATTATAAGATTATATATGTATATGAAATTTTATAAAAGAGAATCTAATCTATAGTGATAACGAAAAGGAGATCAGTGACAGCCTGAAGCCAGCAGTGGGGGTGGAGATTAACTACAAAGGGGCATTCTCTGTGGCAATGGAAGTGGTCTGTATCTTGAACATAAGCTTAAAATGGGTGCAATCTGTGATAAGCATGTAAATTATAACTCAATAAAGTATATTTTAAGAATTAGTGTAAATGGAAAACTTCAATATGTGAAGACTTTTTAAAATACTTTATGATTTAAAAATAAATTTTATTTGAGAGTGAGAGAGAGAGAGCACACACAAGCAGGGAGGGGCAGAGGGAGAGGGAGAAGCAGGTTCCCTGCTGAGAAGCCTGACGTGGGGCTCCATCCCAGGACCCTGAGATCATGACCTGAGCCAAAGGCAAATGCTTAATCAACTGAGCCACCCAGGTGCCCCAAAATATATTTTATGATTTTTAAAATCTCTATGCCTAATGTGGAGCTCAAACTCACACCACTAAGATCAAAAGTCACCGAACTAAGCCAGCCAGGTGCCCCCAGAAGCTAATTTAAAGTTACTTCTGCTTAGCAAGTACATGTATTAAACATCCTATGTAAACTATGCCCCAAAATGCAGTCCCTACAATGAAGAAACTACTCTCCTGAAAAAATGAAGCACACAGAACAAGGTGGGCGAGTGGGGTGGTGGCGGCAGTCTTGAGGACACAGAAATGCAGATCTTTGTGAAGACTCTGATGGGCAAGACGATCACCCTCAAGGTCGAGCCCTATGACATCATTAAGAATGTCACAGCCAAAATCCCAGACAAAGAGGCATCCCACCTGACCAGCAGCAGTGTGATTTTTGAAGGCAAACAGCTGGAGGACGGCCATACTCTCTCGGGTTACAATAGCCAGACAGAGTGCATTTGGTGCTTCGCCTGTGGGGTGGCATCATCAGGCCTGCCCTCCACCAGCTGGCTCAGAAATACAACTGCGACAAGGGGATCTGCCCCAAGAGTTATTCTTGTCTGCACCCCGGTGCTGTCAACTGTTGCCAAGAAAAAGTGAGGCCACACCAACAACCTGTGCCCCATGAAGGTCAAATAAGGCCCCTCTGCTGGCTGGTGTACTTTGCAGGGCAGCCTTCTGCCCAAGCGCCAAGACCCTGTGGCCTCAATAAAGCTTCCCTTCCACTAACCAAAACAAAAAACCAACCAACAAACAAAACAAGTATACAGGCACATATGCCTGGTAGAAGGCAATGGGCTGCTATATACAGTTTACCAGGATCTTTTAAATAGTGCCCACCATGTGGGAGGCATGGCAAAAGGGATAAAAGGCAAAGGATTCTTTAGGCTGGAAAGAAGACCCATGCATAGACTAGGTTGGTTAGGGGAACTGGGATTAGATAAAGGACAAGAAATGATATTCTACATCACCATGAACCCTGGCTTGTCATTGTCATCTTGTTAGGTGCCTCTTAATAGAGAGGCCAGTCAATCTGGATGCAGCTTGACCTCCCAAAACTGGAACCAATGGCTTGGAAAAACAGTAGAAAATGGTATAGGACAAGAGGTTCTTCACATTCCTTGGCCAGACTGCAGAGACTCTTCTGCCTTCCCCAACAGTATGAAAGCTCTTCCCATGCTCTTTTCAGTGCTTTATAAAAAGAGTTCTACTAAGATTTTAATAAATGCAGGAGACTGGATGAGGAACTGAACTGGAATATTTTATTTAGCTACGTAGCTTAGAAACTAAAAGATGGGGGCAGCCTGGGTGGCTCAGCGGTTTAGCGCTGCCTTCAGCCCAGGCCTGATCCTAGAGACCCGGGATTGAGTCCCACATCTGGCTCCCTGCATGGAGCCTGCTTCTCCCTCTGCCTGTGTCTCTGCCTCTTTCTCTCTGTGTGTCTCTCATGAATAAATAAATAAAAGTCTTTAAAAAAAGGAAACTAAAAGATGGGAAAATAGCTAATTGAGTATCTCTCATATATAATCTTATAGAATTCTGAGTACAGTCACACTGAATTGGGAAGTATTCTGAAATTACTTTTTAATTAGAGAAATCAAATACCAAATTTCTTAAGGAACTGATAACGATATGTGAGAAGAAATGTGTGGAGTGTTGTGGTCATTTCTGGGTACCACACTTGAAGGATATTGACAAACTGGAAAATGTTCAGAGGCCAATAGCTAGGATGAATAAGGTCTGGGAACCATCACATAAAGACTAGAGTGGAAACTTAGAGTAAAATGATGATTGCTGTTGCCAAATATCTGGTGATAGATACTTGGGTTGTTGTCACCTTTTGGCTGTTGTGAATAATCCTGCAAGGAATATTAGTATAAAGTATCTGAGTCCTGGTTTTCAAAGAGTGCAATTCTTGGATCATGTAATAATTCTATGTTTAATATTCTGAGGAACTGCCAAAATGTTTCCCACAGACATTGCTTTATTTTACATTCTAACCAGCAACGTACAAAGGTCCTCTATTTCTCCACGTCCTTACCGATGCTTGTTACTAGGAGATGGATTTTGTTTATTTTATGGCATTCCCTATGACAAATTAGGACCAAATGATGGAAAGTAGATTTTGGTTCAATATCAGGAAGCAAAAAAAAAATCAGTAAGCATTTTTGAATTAGTATTACTTCCTAATAGTTGAAAGGCCCTTTCACTATCCTTTAGTGAAAGTTTAAGTAGAAGTGAAGCGCCCAATAAGCGGTAAGGGAGTACTGATCCTCTCACCCTCTCCCTCATATAATTAATAATTGCCCATAGGTTTCTAAAAAATATTTATTTTAACTTCTATTATTTCTTGATTATACAAGTAACCAATATTCCATATGGAAAAATATGAAAATACAGACAAGCAAAGAGAAAAACAAATGAAAACAAAATCATCCATCTTCCCACCACCCAGAAACTTAAGCATTTGGCATACAGCCTTACAAACTTTTTTCTTTTATATATCTGTATAAAATATATACATATACTTTTTAAAAACAAAAATGAAATCCCATTAATCACACTGCTTTTTTACTTAACAATATAGTATAAACATCTTTCCATGTCAAGTGATATATGACCGTGTCATCATTCTTAATGGGTACACAGATTTCCATGGAACGAATGTACTCTTATTTGTTTAACCCAGTGTTTTCCAAAGGGTCTACATAACATACTCCCACAAGATGACCCTCAAAAACAAGAACTTAAGTTAAACAGTTTAAAAATGCTTCATACCATATCTCTTTTCTTGGGCTTTCACAATGTTTAAGAAATGATTTTAACTCATTTTCCTAAACTTACTTGACCATAGATTGCCCCCTCCCCCATGGCCTTCCCTTTCTTTCATTCTTCAGGACACTTATTCACATTTTATAAAACATCCTGAGAAATGATGGCTTAATTGATCTATTCATGTTAAATACTAGGGCTTTTGTTTTTTACATAGAACTTGCCATTTGAATCACTTTTAAGTATGCAATTCTATGGCATTGATTACACTCACAACATGTAACCATCCTCACTATCTAGTTCCAAAACCTTTTCATCATCCCAAGCAGAAGCGCTATATGAGCATTAAAGAATAACTCTCCATTCCCCTTCCGCCAGCCCCTGGTAACCTGTAATCCACTGTATGTCTCTATGAATTTGTCTATTTTAAGTATCTCATATAAGTGGAGTCATGCAATATTTGTCCTTTTGTGTCTGGCTTATTTCACTTAGCATACTGTTTCCAAGTTTCATCTATGTGGTAGTATGTACCAGAACATCATTCCTTTTTATAGATGAACAAATCCCATTGTATGTATAGAACACATTTTTATCCATTCGTCTGGTGATGGACACTTGGGTTGTTGCTACCGTTTGGCTATTGTAATTAATGCCACAAGGAACGCTAGCACACAAGTATCTATTTGAGGCCTAGTTTTCAAGGAATGGAACTGCTGGATCTTATGATAATTCTATGTTTAATATTTTGAGGAACTTCCCACAGTCACTGCATTATTTTATATTCCAACCAGCAATGTACAAGGGTCCTCTATTTCTCCACATCCTCACCAATACTTGTTATTATCTTTTTGATTCTAGCCAACCTAGTGGGTATGAAGTGATAGCTCTCTGTGGTTTTGATTTGCATTTCCCTGATGACTAAAGATGTGGAACATCTTTTCATGTGCTTATTGGCCATATGTATATCTTCTTTGGAGACATGCCTATTCATAAAGTCCTTTGCCCATATTTTAGTTGGGTTGTCTTTTTGTGGCTGAGTTATTTTTTTAAGGTTTTATTTATTTATTTATTCATGAGAGACACACAGAGAGAGAGGCAGAGACATAGGCAGAGGGAGAAGCAGACCCCATGCAGGAAGCCCAATGTGGGACTTGATCCCAGGACCCCAGGATAATGCCCTGAACTGAAGGCAGATGCTCAACCGCTGAGTCACCCAGGCATCCCTGTGGCTGAGTTATAAAACTTTTTCACATATTCTAGATTAAACTCATCAGATATGATTTATAAATATTTTTGTCACTCTATAGGTTATCTTTTTCACTGCCTTATTAATGTCCTTTCATGCACAGAAGTTCTCAATTTTGATAAAGTTCAACTTACCTATTCTTTTCTTTTGTTGCTCATGTTTTTAGTGATATATCTAAGAATCCACTGCCAAATCCAAGGTCATAAAGATTTACCCCTGTTTTTCCCCTAAGAATTTAATGATTTTAGCTCTTAATATTTAGGTTGTTGATCTATTTTTGAGTTAATTTTTCTATATGGTGTGAGGTAGGAGTTCAACTTCATTATCAGTCATGTGGATATTTACTTACCCTAGCACCATTTGTTGAAAACATTACATTTTTCACAGCTCCAAATAACATTACAGTAAACATCCTTTCCAACCTGTCCCATATTTTTCCCTAAGAAAAATTTCTAGAATTGCTATATCAAAAGATGTGCACATTATGAAGGTTTCTGATACAAACTTCCTCTGAAAGGACATTAAGAACCCACCACAGTGAATTCAAACACCACTTTCACCAAACTCTCAATAGCCATGTATACTACAAACAAATTTTAAATCTCTGCTCATCCATATGGCATGGGAATGTATTCCAGTTAAAGTTTAAGAGAGTTTTAGCTGAACTTGCCTTGATAGCCCCAACACACTAGCCTCAGCAACTGCCTTTCCAAAGGCTTCACACTTATGAAAAGATTACCTAAGAATAGGACTCAATGTAAAGTACTGCAGAGCTTAATATAAGTCTAGTTGAGGAAGCAAACTAACCCCACCCCCTCTTAAGAGTTGGGCTAAAAATGGAAAGTATAATTAGGTTCCTCCACAGGATAATGTAATTTCAAAATATTTCCTTCCTTAGCACAATGTCACAAACCAGCTGTTGGCGACTTTCAAGTGTGTTCTTTTTTGTTTATGTTCAGTAGAGAGTTACCTAGCATGAAAGCCAGGCCATGAAATCAACTAAACTGAAGTTAGAGGGTTTTTCTTACAGCCATATAATAATTAACAAGGAAAAAGAAAAACTATTTTGCTGGTCGTTAGCTTTTTAGTACTAGTTAAGTGCGAATGTGAATTGTGACCAAGTTTTTATAGTTGATGTAGCTTTTTTGCTCTGTCTCCTTTGCTTCTCTGAAGCAAACATACCAAATGTATCTTTATTTTGTTTTGTCTCAAGCTGTAGTTACTAGAAAGAAGATTTTATTGTGCATGCTTTGTCAGTGGGAACTTGTTATTAATATGGAAATCCTGAGAGGACCATTTATCCACACAAAACAAGAAACCAGGGGGAAATTAGCTTTCCACATTTCATCATAAAACATGCATAATTCATAGAAGAGAGGAAACTATTGATGAGGCTGAACAAAATGAATTTCTTGTTTCCAGAAAGAATAAAAATATTTGGCATAAAGCCCTCTAATTTCCTAAATATTTTCTTAAAGTCTTCTGAAGTCTAGTGTCACCATGATTTACACTGTTATAGTAGCAAAGATGAAGGCAGATGCTTTAACAGAATCAATAAAATTTTAAGAGGCAGAAAGAACCTTGTAAATACCTAGTTCAACTCTATTTTACAGATTGGAAATCTGAAGCCCAGATCGGTGAAGTGACCTGCTGCAAGTCACACAGAGAGAGTGACAGAGTTAGAGCCACAAGTCAGATCTCCTGACTTCTGCACTCATAATGTAGCCTGGTCACTCTTCTAAGAGGTTGATATAGTTAGGTTACAGTTTACTTTGCTATCAGTGATGCCACAGAGATTGCCAATTGCATGTATATATAAGTTATTGGTCTGATAATAACTGCATTAATTTAATGCATTTCTTCTGAGAGGCCATGGTCATTAAATTTCCCACTATTAAGAAAGTTGAGGAACGTCTGGGTGGCTCAGTGGTTTTGCACCTGCTTTCAGCCCAGGGCATGATCTTGGAATTCTGGGATCAAGTCCCACGTCTGGCTCCCTGCATGGAGCCTGCTTCTCTCTCTGCCTGTGCCTCTGCCTCTCTCTGTGTGTCTCTCACGAATGAATAAATTTTAAAAATCTTAAAAAAAAGAAAGTTGAACAAGTTTCCAAGATTCCTATATGATAGATGACTCTCTCCACCCATACACTATAGACATTTATAAAAAGAAATCTCATTTACTCTTGGGTTAAGAACCACATTGTAAGAAATCTGTGAGATACCATGGAACTTAAGGGAAACCAACTACCTTTTTGCCAGAGTATTTATTGTTCTTTGGCCTTTTCTAAATGCACAATTTAAACTATCTGACAGTGAAGCCTACCTATATGATAGATTTTTCAAGCTCAACTTTTAAGATCTAAAATATTTAAAAACACTTGAGGCAAATTGTAATTAGTTTTCTCCATAGATATCCAAAGTACCATATATGCATTTTCATCATAGATATTTATATATAGTTGCTTCTAGGTGAATTTTAAAAATTCATTTAGGAGATGAGATTAAATATATCCTGTAGTGGGAGTAGTAATAACTCAAGGAGCAGGGACAAAGATTAATGCAGAATTAGAATCTTAACTCATCTGCTTTTAATAGCTCATTTGATTTGTCTCAGTTCTAAAGAGCCAATGAAACAGGCCACCTAGATACAAATTCTCACCCCATCCCCCCTTTTAACATAAGAGCTTTCTGATAGTGAGAGTTGTCCAACAGCAGAATGAACTGTCATGTGAGAAGAGTCAGTTCATTACTACAAGATTTCAAACTAAGGCTAAAAGATCATTTGTCTGGAACTCTTAAAAGGATTTCTGCATTGAGAGGTAGACTAAAAGGCTTCTAAAATCCTATCATCTCAATGTTGTCTTTCTTTCCTACTTACATAGTTCAGAGGTTCTTTCATATGTGTGTATCTGTAGTCATCTTACACTGCCTGGTATCAGTATTATTTTTGTACTTATGTTATCCTGCTTGAAGACAGAGATGGTATTTCACTTATCTTCATATATACTACAATTTTAAGTATAGTTTCCTGTACAGAGAAAGTATTCATTAGATACTTAATTGAATATGCTTGAAATAACAAGCTTGATTGGTTGATTTAGTCATTATAAATCTTCAGAACCATATTCTTCCCCTGACCTGAGAATCTTAATTACTACTACAGTGAGTCTTCATGTTAGGATGAATCTGGAGTGCTGGTCTTTTATAACAGTATAAGTAAAACAGGAATATTTGACTGAACATAAATACATTTTTAAGGCTTAACAATGATGCCTTGAAAATATTTTAAAAACATACTTCCATTTTCATTTATCCTTTTATTGACAGTGTGAAAACTAATATGTCTGTATATAAACATACAGATACATTTATTAATAAGCATATATTTATGACATATAAATATTATAAACATTTATAACATATGTTATATATTCAATATGGTCACCTCTTATTCTCATATTTTTAAAAAAATGGGTTATAAAATAGATAGTTTAAAAAATTAACTTAAGAAAAATGAACCAAGCAAAATAAAAATTCCTAAAGTATCCTACTGTGGGTTGAATTGTGTACCCTAAAAGATGTTGAAGTCCTAACCACCAGTATCTGCAAATGTGATCTTAAATGGAAATGAGGTCTTTGCAGACATAATCAAGCTAAGATGAAGTCATAATGGATTTGCTTGGGCCCTAAATCCAATGACTGGTGTCTTTATAATAACCACATGAAAACACAGGAACACAAGGAGAAGCCCATATGATGACAGAGCCAGAGACTGGAGTGATATGTCTGTAAGGGATTTCCAACAACCACCAGAAGCTAGGAGAGAGACATTAACAAATTCTCCCTCAGAGCCTCCAGAAAGAACCAACTCTGATGACACCTGATCTTAGGCTTTTAGTCTCCAGAACTGTGAGATAATCTATTTTGATTAGTCTATCCAGTTTGTGGTACTTTGTTATGGTAGCCCTAGAAAACTAATACATGTCTTTTACTATGAAAATTGAAATGATGATTCCTTGGCATATTTAGGATGACAAATATAGTCTTACCATAACTAAAAAATAATCAACCACTCTGACAAGTGTGAGGTGATATCTCATTATAGTTTTGATATGTATTTCCCTGCCCAGCAATTGTACTACTAGGTATTTACCCAGAGGATACAAAAATACTCTTTCAAAGGGCACATACACCCCGATGTTTACAGCAGCATTATCAGCAATAGCCAAAATATAGAAAGAGTCAAAATGTCCCTCAACTGATGAATAGATAAAGATGCGGTGTGTCTGGTGTGTATGCATACATACATACATATAATGAAATATTACTCAGCCATTTGCAAGGACATAGATGGAGCTAGAGTATATTATGCTAAGTGAAGCAAGTTAGTCAGAGAAAGGGACACCTGGGTGGCTCAGCAGTTGAGTGTCTGCCTCTGGCTCAGGGTGTGATCCCAGGGTCTGGGATTGAGTCCCGTGTCGGGCTCCTTGTGGGGAGCCTGCTTCTCCCTCTGCCTGTTTCTCTGCCTCGCTCTCACTCTCTTTCTCTCATGAATGAATACATAAAATCTTTAAAAAAAAGTCAGAGAAAGGTAAATACCATATGATGTCATTCATATGTGGAATTTAAGAAACAAAACAGATGAACATAAGGGAAAAGAGAGAGAGATATACCATAAAACAGACTCTTAACAATAGAGAACAAAGTGAGAGTTGGTGGAGAGGAGGTGGGTCAGAGATGGGCTAAATAGGTGATGGGCATTAAGGAGGGCACTTGTTGGGGCACCTGGGTAGCTCAGTGGTTGAGTGTCTGCCTTTGGCTCAGGTCATGATCCTGGAATCCTGGGATCAAGTCCTGCATTGGGCTCCCCAGAGGGAGTCTGCTTCTCCCTCTGCCTATGTCTGTCTCTTTCTGTGTCTCTCATGAAAAAATAAATAAAATCTAAAAAAAAAGAGAGCACTTGTTGTGATGAGCACTGGGTGTTAAATGTAAGTGATGCATCACCAAATTCTACTCCTGAAACTAACATTATACTGTATGTTAACTAGAATTTAAATAAAAATTTGAACCAATGGGGGACCTAGGTGGCTCAGTTGGTTAAGCAGCTGCCTTAAGCTCAGGTCATGATCTCAGGGTCCTGGGATCAAGCCCCACATTAGGCTCTCTGCTCAGTGGGGAGCCTGCTTCTCCCTCTCCCTCTGCCCCTGCTTCTGCTTTCTCTCTTGCTCACTCTCAAACAAATAAATAAAATCTTTTTTAAAAAATTGAAACAAAAAAATCAGCTACAAAAAATATCATGTAAAAGAACTACTAAAAGCCACTTAAGAAATGGAAAATCAAAAAAAAAAAAAAAAGAAATGGAAAATCATTTAAGAAACAGATCCTCCCAATACAAAAGCTCAAATGTCAGCAGACTGGAAAACCAACTACAAAGTCCTTGATTCTGAGCATACCATACTAAGCTGTGGCATCCTGGAGTATAACCAAAACAATAAACACTAACTGAGTAGAATGAAATGAATTGTCTGAGTTGAAATAAATGCATTCAGATTGTCAACGTTACCAAGATTTATTGAGTAAAAGCTCCTTATACAACTCAGTAGTAGTTCTGCACCCATTGTTCACTTTCTCCATCCTTGGTCTTTGTACCTGAATATTTCACAAAACTTTTTTTTTTCTTTGCTGAAGTGTCAGTAATACATGAGGACACTTTGTCAATGATGTACAATTTCAGCAAGGGACATTACTGCAATCACATCTCATCCCATGAGGGCCTGTGTATATGCTCACAATTGGTCCACTAAGGGTCTGGCAAGTATAGAAGCTTAGTTACAAAGGCAATATTGATAGTTCACTTGTCCTTAGTCAACTTGCAGAATACTGTCCTAGTTTCCAAAGACCATCATGATCCCAGTCATCTCATAAATATTCATTTATTCATAGGTGAACAGAATCTTCCCCCACATATCTAGCCATGCTAATCAATTCCACTGGGGCCACTGTCAAACCATTCTTTTTTAAAAAGATTTTATTTATTTGTTTGGGAGAGAGGGCGTGTGAGCGAAAGAGAGAGAGAGAGAGAGAGAGAGAGAGAGAGAGCGCACCAGCAGAGGGAGAGGCAGAGGGAGAGGGAGAGGGAGAAGGAGAAGCAGGCTCCCTGCCTCAGTGGGAGCAGGGAGCACAACGCAGGGCGCAGGGCTCGACCCCAGGACTCTGGGATCATGACCTGAGCTGAAGGCAGACGCTTAACCAACTGAGCCACCCAGGTGCCCTGTCAACGATACTTGGTGTGACAATCTTTTTCCCACGTGGGGCATACCTGTATCAGATTTTCCGTCATTCTGATTATTTCTAATGACAAGGAAAAACTTTTAATAAATATTTTACATAGCCATTTGTATTTAATTAACTGAGGAAATTTAAACTAATTCTGAACTTCATTGCATGAGGATACATTTCTATTTTTCAAAATGTTAATGCTATCCTCAATTAAAGCACGCACTTTAGATTTTAAAATTTTAACACATAATTTTTCTTATTCAGAAACCCTTCAGACTTTTGAATAGAAAATTGGGGTTTAAACAAACATTTGTAGCCCTTAGGGAACAACTGGAAGTATATGATTCTTGCAGAAAAACCCTAACATACTAAGCCTTATTTAATCAAATCAGTAGTCATGATGATGAATAAAAAGTAATTCATAGAAATGTAAAGGACCACAACTTATCAATAGTGACTTTTTTCCCCACACTTAATTAGAATACAAAACTGATCAGGGATAATCAGGTTCAGTAGAAATTGAGTGAAGCCCAATTACATATTATTTTCTTGCTATTCAATTAGCCTTTTCATCTTATTTCCCCTACCTATTCCTTCCCAACAAATTAAACATCCAAGGATTCATGTGCAAAATGGGCAATCCTTGTATCCTTGTATAGTATAACTAGCTCAGTTTTAAAAACTACTCTAAGAAAAAAAAAAAAAAACTACTCTAAGATAGGTAATTTTTCCCTACCAAGAGGAAACTAGCAATTATGAAAATATCATTAAGGACTAGCATGGGGAGGGATCCCTGGGTGGCGCAGTGGTTTGGCGCCTGTCTTTGGCCCAGGGCGTGGTCCTGGAGACCTGGGATCGAGTCCCATGTTGGGCTCCCGGTGCATGGAGCCTGCTTCTCCCTCTGCCTGTGTCTTTGCCTCTCTCTCTCTGTGTGACTATCACAAATAAATTAAAAAATAAATAAAAAAAGAACTAGCATGGGGGAAAAAAAAGAACTAGCATGGGGGAAAAAAAGAACTAGCATGGGCATTCAGCAACATAATTCTAAACATTATTTCACTTATTTATTAAATGGAACAATTATATTTCATCAGAATGTATAATTTTATCTACTTATTCATGTAAATAAATAGAGTTCTCAATTATGTCTTTAAAAATCAAGGTGCAGCATGTGTCTACACACTAGCAGCTTGAAGATATACGGTTTATCTTCAATATAGTTCTTATTTGGAAAACATCTTTGAAAGTATCACTATATTGCTTTTAAGGGCATACAGAGGAATTAGATATGCAAATTCTATAGATAAACAGAATTTTAGAAACTTGAGAAAATAAGGTAATAAATAGTTGCTCTAACTTGTGTGTGTGTGTGTGTGTGAGAGAGAGAGAGACAGAGAGAGAGAGAGAGAGAGAGAGTAACAAATGTGTTTCTCCACTGGTGAGAAAGTCTTGGGATGGGTGAATCACTTAGTTGAAAGTTCATCTACTAAAACAAATGGAGAACGGAATCAGAAGATGATATGGAAGATTGTGACAGTGTTGATTCTAACTGATAAATTACAAGAAGATACTGTATTGCTAATGTTTCTATCAAGAATATCTGAAGATTGGAGAAGAAAGTGCCAGTTGTCCATAACAGAATTCAAAAGATCTCTGTGCACTCTGCTTTGTCTACAAATAAACACAAAATATATGAAGCAAAGAACTGGCACTAGTTACAAGAGCAATTTCACAAGAGCAGTAAAACAAAGCCAACAGTAAAATTAAATAAAACCCCATTCACTGTATTTCCCATCTTGATTATTAAAACACGCTTTCTTGGCACGCTTTTCAATAATATGATCAGCCTAACAAAGCATACAAAAATCCAAGGAAGAAAGGATGGGCAGAAGATGACTTTTTTCCAAGCTTGTATTTTTATATATTTCTCTAATACATCTTTTAAAATATTTTATTTATTTGAGAGAGACAGAGACAGAAACAGGGTAGAGGAGCAGAAAGAGAGGGAAAGGGAAGGGGATATCAAACAGACTCCATGCTGAGTGCAGAGCACCTCCCACTCTGGACAAGGGGCTTGATCTCATGACCTGAGATCATGACCTGAGCCAAAACCCAGAGTTGGACACTTAACTAAGTGAGCTGCTCAGGCACCTCTTCTCTAATACCTCTTAATCAAATGCCAAGACGCCACTTCTAAAAATGTATCCAGGGATCCCTGGGTGGCTCAGTGGTTTAGTGCCTGCCTTTGGGGCAGGGTGTGATCCTTGAGCCCTGGGATCGAGTCCCACATCAGGCTCCCTGCATGGAGCCTGCTTCTCCCTCTGCTTGAGTCTCTGCCTCTCTCTCTCTCATGAATAAATAAATAAAATCTTTTTAAAAAAATAAATAAAAAAATAAAAAAAATAAAAAAATAAAAATGTATCCAGCATATATTAATGTCACACATAAATGTTAGGGAGAAGAACTAAAGTTAATAGCATTCATTTGGGATTTTTTTATAACTTCTAAAAATATTTAATAATACTTCTGAATATATACAATAGTAAGAATAGATTTAAAAACCAAGTGAAAAATGGCTAGTGAATGTTTAAAACCTCATGTTAATACTCACCACATTCATATCAGACTGTTGGGTAGTATCAGAAGAAACCACGTTGGTTGTGCCATAGAAACTCCTCTTTGGCTGATCTTCAAATATTTCACCTATGACAAAAAAAGTAGGTCAAAATAGATATGTTTTATCTAACATGCATTTGCTTTTAATTGCAAAAGTAAAACTTGCTCATTGCAAATAATTTATAAGATACATAAAAACATAAAGGAAAAAGTTTTATATTCCCACTATCCAGAGATAATCACATTTCAGTAATTCCTAAATGTGTGTATACATGACTGTTTTTATTTATTTATTTTTTTACATGATTGTTTTTAAACAAAATTGGATTTGTATCATATATAATACTGATATGCAATCTACTTTTTGTTTTTAATGATTATAATTTCTTCATATTATTAACTAAATTCTTCAACATGATTTTATAGAGCTATGTAGTAAGGCCACACAATAATTTAATCTCATTCCTTATTTTAAATGTTTAGGTTGTTGCTATCTTTATTTTGCCAAGCATATACAATTAACTAAATAGACCAATTCTTTTATAGCATACAATGAACAAAATAAACATATTTTTAAAGATTAAGGAGACATATCTAACCTCAAAAACTGCATTGCTATAATCGTTACCTCAAAGTAAATGCTAAAATCTGTACACTGTTACACCATCTGGATGAGAGAAAACTGATGTTCAAGCCCATAACTAATAAGGTGGAACATTAAGACCACCTACTCATTAAAAAATATCCCTAGGAATAGGGGTGCCTGGCTGGCTCAATTGGTAGAGCACGTGACTCTTGGTCATAAGCACAAACCCAATGTTGGGCATAGAATTTACTTAAAAATAAAATAAAATAGGGGCACCTGGGTGGCTCAGTTGGTTAAGCCTCCGTCCTCAGCTCAGGGTCCTGGGATAGGGCCCGGTGTCAGGCTTCCCGCTCAGCGGGGAGCCTGCTTCTCCCTCTTCCTCTGCCACGCTTTCTCTCTCAAATAAATAAATAAAATCTTTAAGAAAATTTTTAAGTAAAATTTTAAAAGTTTAAAAAATATCCTGGGGCGCCTGGGTGGCTCAGCCTATTAAGCATTGGCCTCTTGGTTTCAGCTTAGGTCACGACCTCAGGGTTGTTGTATCAAGCCCCTTGAGGGGCTCTGTGCTTGGCACAGAGTATGCTAGAGATTGCCTTCCTCTTCCTCTCCTCCCCTGCTCCGCGATCTCTCTCTCTCTCTCAAATAAATTTTAAAAATCTTTAAATATGCATATATCTTTAAATATATATTTAAAGATTTAAAAAAAAAAAATATATATATATATATATATATATATATATATATCATTAGAAATTCTACAGACCTTCCTTAGGAGTATAATCATGGCTCATAAAGCTCCAAAGAGGTCTGGGTATCTTGTCTCATGCCAGATTAAAATTACATCATTATAGAAAAACTATTCACCTTTCTTTTTGGGTTTAAATTAAAAGCCAGACAAATCAAGACAAATTCATCATATAAAAAAATTGAAATCTTCTTTGCTGAAACCATCATTACTGGTAAAATGCTCTTTATAGCTGTCTGATTTTCTGCAGATTTCTTAGAATTTCCACTTGAGGCCCTATTTGCCCTTGCCTATTTCTAGTGGAAGTAAATGCAGCTTATCATTATACAATGTACCTCCTTGTGCTTGGAGATTCTAACTGCTATCTCACACTCTCTCCCATTTTATAGTCCTCGTTCTTTTTTCTCCCCCGCCCAGGACCTCTTCGGATTTTTTATACCTCTTCCCCCCACATTTCATTCGTATTAATAGGCTCCAAATAAGATATCATTTATTATTTCCCAGTGGATATTCATATTTCCAAATAGATAAATGAAATTAAATTTCTGTTTAATCTCTTACTGTATTTAAAACTCCAGATGAATTCTGACCAAACTTATACAGGCTATGCTTGGAAAAGTCTGACTTAAAATATAGACTATGCTTGGAAAAGTCTGACTTAAAATATAGACTATAGACTATGTAGTAGATACAGAATTTGCTTTGGCATTCTTAGGGATAATTCAAAGAAAAGAGGCGGTCAGCCTCCAGAGCACCTGAAAACCAGGTACAAGATGGTCGTGTGAGACATGCCACATCCACCAAAACACTGAGTAGAAACAGTGTATTAGGGATCCCTGGGTGGCGCAGCGGTTTGGCGCCTGCCTTTGGCCCAGGGCGCGATCCTGGGGACCCGGGATCGAGTCCCACGTCGGGCTCCCGGTGCATGGAGCCTGCTTCTCCCTCTGCCTGTGTCTCTGCCTCTCTCTCTCTGTGACTATCATGAATGAATAAATAAAATCTTTAAAAAAAAAAAAGAAACAGTGTATTATGTCAAAATTTTAATATAAAAACAATTTTTAAAATAATAAATTCTAAGAAAATTCCAGGAATTTTCAATGTCATAAAACATTTTATGCATAAATGTCTTAGAGAATTATTTTATTTGTTTTTTTAAAGATTTATTTATTTATTTTAGAGAGAGAGGGAGTGAGAGAGCATGAGCAAGTAGGGAGAGAGGCAGAGGGAAAGGGAAAAAGAAAAGCAGACTCTGTGCTGAGCATGGAGTCCAATGACATCTTCAATCTTAAGACCTTGAGACCATGACCTGAGCGGAAATCAAGAAGTGGATACTGAACTGACTGAACTACCCAGACACCCCAAAAGGAGAATTATTTTAATTTAGTAAAACACTGTCTTCAATTTAAGCATATTTTATTTCACTGATTTTAAAGATTTTATTTTTAAGTAATCTCTACACCAACATGGGGCTTAAACTCACAACCCCAAGATCAACAGTCACATACTCCGTCAACTGAGTCAGCCAGGTGTCACTAAGCATATTTTATTTTAAATACTCAAGTGACCCCAACTCTAACAGCTCTTACACTATTAGTTTATTTATTTATTTATTTATTTATTTATTTATTTATTTATTTATTCATGAGAGACACAGATAGAGAGGCAGAGACATTGGCAGAGGGAGAAGTAGGCTCCCTGGAGGGGAGCCTGATGCCAGACTAAATCCCAGGACCCCAGGATCAGGACCTGAGCCAAAGGCAGATGCTCAACCACTGAGCCATCCAGGTGCCCCAAACTATTAGCATATGTAAATGTTTTGTCAACAGGAGTTCTTAACTTCACAGCACAGAGAAAAGTCCCTTAAGCTAGGTCATTGATCTATCATCATAAAACAATGCTTTGTTTGAAAGAGTGTTTTCCTGAATTGATCTAGTCTTAGTCTTAGAATATAGTAAGTACAAGCTGAGTTAGATGTGTTGTTAGGACAATTGCCATTAATTAATCCAAAATACCCCAAAGAAACAGATGCAGTGAAATGTTGAAACACCTGCACCCCAATGTTTATAGCAGCAATGTCCATAATAGCCAAACTGTGGAAGGAGTCTCGGTGTCCATCGAAAGATGAATGGATAGAGAAGATGTGGTCTATGTATACAATGGAATATTACTCAGCCGTTAGAAACGACAAATACCCACCATTTGCTTCAACGTGGATGGAACTGGAGGGTATTATGCTGAATGAAGTAAGTCAATCAGAGAAGGACAAACATTATATGGTCTCATTCATTTGGGGAATATAAAAAATAGTGAAAGGGAATAAGGGGAAAGGAGAGAAAATGAGTGAAAATATCAGCGAGGGTGACAGAACATGAGAGACTCCTAACTCTGGGAAACGAACAAGGGGTAGTGGAAAGGGAGGTGGGCAGGGGTTGGCGTGACTGGGTGATGAGCACTGAGGTGGGCACTTGATGGGATGAGCACCAGGTGATATGCTATATGTTGGCAAATTGAACTCCAATAAAAAAATCCAAAATACAAGCAAGATTAAAGTACATTTCGATTTTAATTTCTTTCCCTATAGTTCCTTCTTCCCCTTCTCCTATTCTTCTCCTTTTCCTTCCTCTTTTTTCTTCTCCTTCTTCTTTCCTATCTTAATGGGTTTTTCACAAATACACATCTTAAAAGTTTAACCTTCTTTCCTATCCATTTTCCCTCCTTAGTTTTTTAAAGATATATTTATTTACTTAAAAGAGAGAAAGAACGCACAAGCGGGGAGGAGGAGCAGAGGAAGAGGGAGAAGCAGAAGCCCCACCAAGCAGGGAGCCCAATGCAGGGCTCCATCCCAGGACCCTGGGATCATGACCTGAACCAAAGGCTGACACGTAACTAACTGAGCCACCCAAGTTACTCCTTCCCTATTATAAACTTTGTACTAAGCTTTTTTCTTTTTTTTAAAGATTTTATTTATTTATTTATTTGAGAGAGAGAACAAGAGAGAGCACAAGCAGGGTGAGGGGCAGAGAGAGAGAGAGAAGCAGACTCCCCATTGAGCAGGGAGTTCGATGTGGGGCTCAATCCCAGGACCCCAGGATCATGACCTGAGCCAAAGACAGATGCCCAACCGACTGAGCCACCCATGTGCCACTGTTGCCTTGCCTTGCCTTTTCTTTCCTTTTTTTCCCTTTCCTTTCCTTTCCTTTCCTTTCCTTTCCTTTCCTTTCCTTTCCTTTCCTTTCCTTTCCTTTCCTTTCCTTTCCTTTCCTTTCCTTTCCCTTTCCTTTCTTCCTTCCTTCCTTCCTTCCTTTCTTTCCTTTCCTTTCCTTTCTTCTTTCTTTTCTTTTCTTTCTTTCTTTCTTTTCTTTCTTTCTCTTTCTCTCTCTCTCCCTTCTTTCCTTCCTTCCTTCCTTCCTTCCTTCCTTCCTTCCTTCCTTCCTTCCTTTCCTTCCTTCCTTCTTTCTTTCTTTCTTTCTTTCTTTCTTTCTTTCTTTCTTTCTTTCTTTCTTTCTTTCTTTCTTTCTTTCTTTCTATTTAAATTCAATTTGCCAACATATAATACCCAGTGCACATCTCATCATGTGCTCTCCTTAATGCCTGTCACCCAGTTAGCCTACCCCCTCACCTCCCCTTCTGCACTTTTGTACTAAGTTTAACTAACTCAGTAGTGGTATTAACGAAAAAGTAAGAACAACCTAGCTTAGTGAGGCAGGTTTGAGAAATGAGATCCAGGGCTATGGGAGTTAAAAAAAAAAAGTTCTGTTTTTTTTCAACACCTTTTTATTACTGGGTAGGTGGGTCATTTTCCATATATTCGACCAAATTAACCCCCATAAATAAGTGAAACATCAGAGAACACACACCTTAGCATATATTTTTGCTAAGTGGATCTGATTTGTGTCAACTTATTCATATGATGCCAATAAGTAGGTGTGGCAGCAGGCCAGGCAGGGGTCAAGATTCAGTGGAATACTAGGACTGATTCATTCTGTTTGTTCATTCACTCATTTATCTTGTTTCAGAAAGTATTTAAGGCAGCTAGCTTCGTGAATTTTATAATGAAAATCATAATAGATGACTAAACTTAAATTTCTCAATTCACATTTATATGGCACTTTATAGCTTTTAAAGTTGTCTTTACACAGTTTTGTTTAAATAAAATGAAAGGCATCTAGTAACTTATCAAACATTTTTTTAAATTTTTATTTATTTATGATAGTCAGAGAGAGAGAGAGAGAGAGAGAGAGAGGCAGAGACACAGGCAGAGGGAGAAGCAGGCTCCATGCACTGGGAGCCCAACGTGGGATTCGATCCCGGGTCTCCAGGATCGCGCCCTGGGCCAAAGGCAGGCGCTAAACCGCTGCGCCACCCAGGGATCCCTTTATCAAACATTTTAAATAAATCCTTTAAAATTAATTTCTTATAACACTTTGATTTTATATGATATTTTATAAAAATAATTCGAAGTTATATTTGTTTTTGCTGGTAGATAAAAGTACCTTTTCTTTTTAAAGGTCCACAGATACTTGGTCTAATAGTGTTGTTGGGGCTTTGACTTCTTCTAAAATAAAATCATCACAATCATTACAAGAAAAAATTTGAACAAAATCAGCTATGACTATTTTATTATAATAGATCTAAGGACATACACTAGAAAAAGACTGTGTAGTATTACATCGTTTTATTGCTTTTCTCTAAATCTAGGTTAAAAACAGGAATGATCAGGATAGCAAACTGTCTTGTAATTTATAAGGATTCAGGATTTTCTGAAATTGTGAGGGAAAAAAACTAGAAAGATCTACAGTTCTGGTTGTGACATGCCTTGATTCAAGGTGAAAATCATAGGTAAATGATCAGGTACAGTTGTTTATATTCAAGAATTAGCTCTTATCCTTATTACCAAGCTTGGAGAGGAAGACTGTGTTCAAACAGGGCTAATGAATTACTGATTCTTCGAATGTTCATATGTTCTTACATGTTCTTAGTCACTTGATTCTTTTTAACATACAAAATAATAAAACAATGACATTTTAATTTAGCTAAAAACATGACTTCTTTGGTTGTCACAGAACATGGAGCTATAATTTCTTTTAAGTTTCTAAAATTCTTATTTTATTTTATTTTTTTTAATTCTTATTTTATAAGCAATTTGGTATTTTCATATAACATGAACTTACACTGTAAATCGTCGTGTAGGATTAGGAATAGGACTTGGAGGCAAAGTGGTGCAACCCACACAAGTTTGTAACGATGGAGGCAAACATTGCTAAAATCAAATTAGAACAGAGGTTTTAAAACCACCACTCTTCTCAGAAAACAGATCAGTGGTTTCCTAGGATGGGCGGGGGGTGGGGAGGAGGATATCACATGCAAAAGATCACGAGGACATTGTTTAGAGTGTGGGAACTATTCTATATGTTGATTATGGTTATGGTTACAGGATTGTACACATACCAAAATTAATCAAATTATATACTTAAAAGCTGGTGACTTGTTACATGTTAATAATAGTTCAAGAAATTAAAAGGAAGGGAAAATGTCCTTTAGAATCAGATGTACTATGACAAAATATATCCCCCCAAAATGTGTGTGGTGAAGCATTAATATTTTCTAAATATTTCAAGGGACACAATTTCTTAGGCTCTCCGTTCTTACCTTCCCAATTCCCCTGGTAGGAGAAGTTGCTGGGGATACTGGAATTAAATCGATGCACTTTGAAGATGGTTTCTCTAAATCACCGTCACTCTGTGTCAGCAGAAAGCAGTGTACAATTGTAGCACCAATTGCTTACCTATCACATACTTAGGGAGAGAACTGCTGCATGGGGAAGGGAATCTTTATTGAGTCATGGTTGTACCATGATGAGAAGCTCACATCGTCCTGAAGCAAGCAGGGGACCCAAGATTCACTTCATTTTCTCTTTTTGGCAAAGAGAGCTCCATGGCAAGTCTAAGAGCTTGCCTAGTGTCCCCAAAAAGTCTAGAATGTGAGTACTTGATATTGTGTGATACTTACCATATATATACAAATCCTAATTTAAAGTTTTTCTCTTTGCGGGATCCCTGGGTGGCACAGCGGTTTGGCGCCTGCCTTTGGCCCAGGGCACGATCCTGGAGACCCGGGATCGAATCCCACATCAGGCTCCCGGTGCATGGAGCCTGCTTCTCCCTCTGCCTATGTCTCTGCTTCTCTCTCTCTCTCTCTCTCTGTGACTATCATAAATAAATAAAAAATTAAAAAAAAATAAAGTTTTTCTCTTTGCTTTGGACCTGTGCTCTGTTATTGAAAACTACAATATTAAGTCAAGGAAACAATCAAAAAGGATTTGGTTAGAACTAAGATACAAATGGAACAGCAAAAATTACTGCAGCTATATAAAAACTGTTGATAGATTTTATGTGGATAAAATCAGTACTGCATAATTCAGGACTTTAAAATATGCTCTTTATTTTCCGAGACACAGTAAAATTATGTTGCATATTCTCTTCGTTTTCCTAACACAATAATAGGTTCACTCACTCGTGCCAATACCTGAATAATTAAAATTGGGTCAGTTAAGAGAATCAAACAGTATATATAAATTGTATTAGCACCAAACATGAAAAGGGATAGGCTCCAGAGGTTATCTACTCATTCTTCAGGACCTACTCCTAAATCAGGGATAGATGTCCATCTAATACACTCAGGGCTCAAAGGAAAATAAGATGGTACTGTTTTTGCTGATGACCCATTTCCTAATCTAATAACTCCCCAAACTGAAAGATGAACCTCTTCTATGCAAATTTCAGCTCAATTCTATCATTATCTGAGATGTCCATGGAAAAAAAACCTAAACATCATTCAACTTCCACAACTAAGTAATCATAATGTGTACAGAAACATTAAAGATGCTAGCAGGGGATGTAACTAAATTCCAAATATGTTCAAATTAAAAATGGTATGTTAAAATTTTAGTGGGAGTACATGCATTACAGGCATAAAAATGTAGTATTTATCCAGGAAAACCATTGTCTGTGGTTTAAAACCCTAATATCTAGTTAATAAATTCTGTAGGAAAGAGTGAAATCATTTATTGTTTTGTCATCTAAGCAATGTGACCAGCAGAGCTGAACTTTTCTTAGATTCACCAGGACAGAGACAAAGCTGATCCACAACAATGACAGTTTTGTATTAGACAACTATTTACTTTGAACCTCACTTTCAAATGATGTCAGTTATTTTTATGAATAAGTCATCAACTGTTTCTTAGGAGAAATCAAAAATTACTTACGAGGCATATAAATTTAAGTTTCAAATGAGAGCTTACATTTATAGAAATTACAACAAAACTAGGTAAGGCCAACACTGAAAAATCAGTAAAAATTTCAAATTTTCTATAAAATTGAAGTGTTAATATCATACCAGGTTCAAACTTGCTTCCCAAGACCGATTTATCTGTATTGCAGTTTGTACCTTCCTGCAAAAGAAGAGACATCAGTACTGGAAGAAAAGATATGACTGAATATAGAGATGCTCAGAATGGTAATTCAAAGTACACTACTCACCATTCATGCATTGCTTCTCTATTTATTAAATCCATACCTTCTTCCTGAAAGGCAGAATGTAAGAATAAATGAATATCAGATCCTATGGCTTTACAAAATTATTTCATTTGGTTGTACTTTTATTATTATTTACTGGGCTACAGAAGAGCTGGAGTATAAACAAATTTCTTTTTTTTTATTTTTTTATTTTTTTTTTATTGGTGTTCAATTTACTAACATACAGAATAACACCCAGTATAAACAAATCTCTAAACAATTGTGTAGTTCTCTACTTTTCATTGTTGCAACTTCTACACCAAAGGTCTATTACTAATGCAGTACAGTACATCAAATATGCAGAAACTTTTCAGATGAAGAACTTCATAGCTTTCTTCATTTAAAAGAGTAAACATCATTCATTATTATACTATTTTTCCTACCATTAATACTGTGATATTAATAAATATCACTCACAGTCCAAAGCAAACTAAATGTCTATCAGTATCGGTTTGTTTAAGTAAATGATGGTGCGAACATGATTTAAATCTAGTCATTGACAAAGAAAAACATGTATTACATATTAAGTAGAAAAAAGCTCAGATGCTATTTATGTAAAATTACAAACAAGAGGTGTTCAAAAGGATGTTCACCAAAAAGTTCACAGTACTTATCAATGAGTAGTGAGATTTAGAGTAATTTGTTTTTTTTTTAAGATTTTATTTATTTATTCATGAGAGACACAGAGATAAAGGCAGAGACACAGGCAGAGGGAAATGTAGGCTCCCTATGGGAGCCTGATGCAGGACTCAATCCCAGGACCCTGGGATCATGACCTGAGCTGAAGGCAGATGCTCAAACACTGAGTTACCCAGGTGCCCCTCTTTCTTTCTTTGTACTTTACCACATTGTTTGAGCTTTTTAAAAAATAAATGCAAATATTACTTCTCATATAAATAGTTATTTAAAAAATAACCCACATATACAGATATCTGATGTTCATGGATTGGAAAACTTAGTATTTTTGAGATGGCAATAGTACCCAAAGTGATCTACAGATGCAATGCAACCCTCATCAAAATCCCAGTGGCATTTTTTGCAGAAGTAGAAAAACATCCTAAAATTCACGTGAAAAAAAAAAAAACAAAATTCACATGGAATCTCAAGGGACCCTGAATAACCAAAATAATCTTGAAAAAGAAGAATAAACTTGGAGGACTCACACTTCCTGATTTCAAAACTTACTATAAAGCTACTCATCAAAACAGTGTGGTACTGGCATAAGGAGAGACATATAGACCAATGGGATAGAATAGAGAGCCCAGAAATGAACACCCACACATAGGGTCAATTGATTTTCGATAAGGGTGCCAAACCATTCAATGGGTAAAAGATGGTCTTTTCAGCAAATGGTGCTGGGAAAACTGAACATCCACATATGAAAGAATGAAGTTGAATCCTTTCCTTACACCATCTATACTTGAAATGGATAAAAGGCCTAAAGGTAAGACCTAAAACTATAAAGCTCTTATAAGAAAATATACGGCAAAAGCCTCATGAATTGGATTTAGTAATGATTTTTCAGGTATAATACCAAAAGCACAGTTAACATAAGAAAAAAATAGATAAATTGGACTTCATAAAAATTTAAAACTTTTGTGCATCAAAAGACACTATCAAGAAAGTGTAAAGACAATCATGAAATTGGAGAAGATAGGGGTACCTGGGTGCCTCAGTCTGTTAAAACCGTTTTTTTTTTTTTTAATTTTTATTTATTTATGATAGTTACAGAGAGAGAGAGAGGCAGAGACACAGGCAGAGGGAGAAGCAGGCTCCATGCACCGGAAGCCCGATGTGGGATTCGATCCTGGGTCTCCAGGATCGCGCCCTGGGCCAAAGGCAGGCGCCAAACTGCTGCGCCACCCAGGGATCCCTGTTAAAACCGTTTGACTCTTGATTTTGGCTCACATCATGATCTCAGGGTTGTGGGATCAAGCCCCACATCTGGCTCCATGCTCAGCGTGGAGTCTGTTTGAAAACTCTCTCTCCCTTTCCCTCTGCCCCTCCCCACTGTGCTGGTGCTCTTTCCCTCTCTAAACTAAATAAATTAACTTAAAAATATTAAGATAAACAAATGGTCAATGAGTTCATGAAAGGATGTTCAACATTCGTCATTAGGGAAATACAATTCAAAACTACAATGAGCTAATACTTCACTCTCGTTAGGAAAGCTATTATTTAAAAATGTGGAAAATAACAAGTGTTGATGAGAATGTGGAGAAATTATAACTCTTATATGTTGCTAGTGGGAATGTAAAATGGTGCAGACTCTGTGGAAGACAGTTTGATGGTTTCTTAAAAAGTTCAATATTGAATTTCCATATGATCCACCAATCCTGTTCCATGTATATACCCGAAAGTATTAACAATGGACTCAAACAGGTACTTGTACACCAGTGTTCATAGTAGCACTATTCACAACAGCCAAAAGGTGGAAACAACCCAAGTGTTTGTTACTAGATGAATGGATTAAAAAATGGAGTTATCTTTTGGCCATAAAAAGGAATGAAGTTCTGATACATGCTACAGCATGGATTAATACTGCAAACATAATATTAATTGAAATAAACACAAAAGAACAAATATATTTTTAATCTTTTAAATTTTTTCTTAAGATTTTATTAATTTATTCATGAGAGACACACAGAGAGAGGCAGAGACACATGCAGAGGGAGAAGCAAGCTACTCATAGGGAGCCCAATGCAGGACTTGATCCTTGGACCCGGGATCACGACCTGAGCCGAAGGCAGACACCCAACCACTGAGCCACCCAGGAGTCCCAGAGCTACCCAGGCATCCCTCCCACAGTCAAAATTCATCCTGGCATTCTTAAAAACATATTTCACACATAATAAAGTACCTAGGATAGTGCTGGGCAAATATAGTGATAAATATTATGGAGAACATCAAATAAGCAGATGAGCTTTCCCTAAATGGCCTAGAATCATATTAGAGAGACAAATTTTATACACATTAATTTGGTGTTCTCCAAAGTAAGCATGATCCCAGGAAGTATACAAGGAAGTATACAAGATGATCCACCGAGAAGCAAAAAGAAAACCATAGAAATTCAATTTATATATTTTAAAATCTAAGATAGTAAGAAATGAAAGTTTGCTAATAGTATACAGATTGATACAGGTGCCCTCATTCAGCCCAGAGGGTCCAAAGATCTTGCAAGAAACCAGCGTGATTTTGGCTTTTAGTTAAATTATAACTAATTCCAAGTTAGATGGCCATATGGATATATTATTTAGTTTTAATTAAACAGAGTTCCACAAAATAGACAAGTATCTTAACAAGATTTCTATAAAGAAATGTTGGACAGAAGATTTGTAATACAAGTCTAAGCGAATGACAGGGAAATGACAAAGGTGAAGCTCCTAGCACAACACACATCATCTGCCATCTGCTTGTGAAAACACAATGCTGAGCTAATCTCTATCAAGGAGCTGGTTAAAGTAATTTTAAATCATGAGGACTATTGGAAATATGAATTCATATTCACTCTCAATAATGACCTATAGTTAATAAAATATTTAAAACGTTCTAAAACCATAATTTTATCTTTATCTTATTCTTTAAAAAAAGATTTTATTTATTTATTCATGAGAGACACAGAGATAGGGGCAGAAACATAGGGAGAAGGAGAAGCAGACTCCCTGTAGGAGAGTCTGATTTGGGACTTGATCCCAGGGTCCTGGGACCACGACCTGAGCCAAAGGCAGACACTCAGCCACTGAGCCACGCAGGCGTCCCTATTTCATCCTTTTTATATTCGTATTTTGCATATATTCAATGATTCATATTATATACTAGTTTGGTAGTACATGCCCATCATGTATTAGAAGGATGCGCTAAAACATTTTGCATTGGTGCAGCGTATGATCCGAAGAGTTTAAATAGTATTGCCTACATAAACAATATATGTTATGGGTGGTCTGGAATAGAAGAGAAGCTTGTGTTGTGTGAATTAAAATGTGACCTAGGCCTTGAAGGTGGTTTCAAATCTGGCAAGCCAAGGGTGGAAGATATGCCAAGCAGAAGGAACCATGTGAACAGAAGCTTAGAGGCAGGAAAGCACGTGGCTGGTTTCAGGGTAGTGAGGCTAGCTTGACTGAAACAGTTTGTACTAGGAAGTCGTGAGAGAGAAAACTGGAGAGGGAAAATAGGGCCAGATTTCCAGGATCTTAAATAACTGAAGGGTTTGAGCTTTAAGAGTTTGGGCAGAATAGCATAGTTAGTTAGGACCGGGCTTTGGAGCCAAACAGAACTGGGTTGAATCTCAGCTCCGTAACTTATTACCTGTGCAACCCTAGGCAAGTGACTGAACCTGAGCCTCGGTCTCCTTGTCCATATGAGGATGATGATAAGACTTGAGGATAACAAAGCAGGTGTACAATTTCTTTTCCACAGTGCCTGGCAACCTATGTAAGTAAGTACTTACTACAACTGAGCTATTCTTATTCTTACTTTTAAAGATTTTATTTATTTGACAGAGAGAGCAAGAGAGTGAGCACAAGCAGGGGGAGTGGCAGTCAGAGTAAGAGGGGAGGAAGAGAAGTAGGCTCTCTGCTGAGCAAGGAGACTGATGCTGGGCATGATTTGAGCCGAAGGCATACGCTTTATTGACTGAGCCACCTAGGCACCCCTCTTATTCTTACTCTTATTCAATAGGTAATGGGAAGCCACTTTAACATTTTGCACAGGGGAGGAAAAGGTGAAAATGAAGTCTTCAAGAAGTTATCTTAGTGGTGGTTGTAGAAGTTGGATTAAACTGGCAAAAATAGGAAATCTCTTAGAATATTATTATAGTAATCTGGACCCAAGGGACAGAGGAAGTGGGAACAGAGAGGATGTTGTCAAGGAAGAATTAACAGGATTCAATGCTTAATTGGATACTGTAGAAAAATAAGGAAGAACTGAGGGTGAATCTAGAGCTTTGAGTTATTCTAAAGTCATTATGGAAAATGAGGGAAATTGGGAAAGGATGTTTAAGAAGCTAGTCTTTTAAAACAGTGGAATAACAGTAAATCTTTTCAACAAAATGTGAGGTTAGTATAGTTCTTCCATTTAATACTTATGTAGGTGTTTTCCTGTAGTGAGAGGCTCAAAGTATTTTGTAATTTAGTCAACCAACAAGAGTAATTTTTCCCAAAGTAAGTTAGGATTTTGCCTATTGTTCCTCCCATTGAAAGACCATTAGCCAACATCAGCTATTTTGAGGGTTGTTAGTAAAAGCAGGTTAACTCTTATTGCTTATATCTTGCCTATTTCCAAAACGGATATGAGATGCTTATAATGAAATAAGATGGTTAAGGATAAAAGGTCAAGAGCCACATAACTGTCAAGGGGCAAAGAGTACTCTATGCTAGAAATTCAGGTTAAGGAGAGTTGCTGCACTTAAGCACTAAACTTAGCTTTCAGGTCTTTAGGATCCAGGGTAAAAATGGAAATGGTAAGTTAGACACTTGTGCTCTCTGAAGGTGAGCATGCCTGAAAGATTTTAGTTGCCCAGCGCCAGCACACTGCTTAACAAATGCTTGCTGAAAGAATGAAACAGTTTGTAAACTAAGATCAAATTAAATGTCTTTTAAAATAAACCAGGCTATTCCCTTAAAGAACATCTTTTCATAAAATAAGACTAGTAGGTTTCAAGGAAGACTGAAAGACATATCACTGAAATCTAATGTCCTTGCTTTTCTAGACTAGAAATGATAGCAAAGTCCATAAGACAACCTATCAAACTGTGGTATCTAAATGGTCCCTATCAAAAACATGCCCTGCACTCCAGCTGGCATTATCTGTTTTATTTTTTTAAGATTTTACTTATTTAGGGATCCCTGGGTGGCGCAGCGGTTTGGCGCCTGCCTTTGGCCCAGGGCGCGATCCTGGAGACCCGGGATCGAATCCCACGTCGGGCTCCCGATGCATGGAGCCTGCTTCTCCCTCTGCCTGTGTCTCTGCCTCTCTCTCTCTCTCTCTGACTATCATAAATGAATAAAAAATTAAAAAAAAGAAATTGGCAATTGGCAAAATGTTTAAAAAAAAGATTTTATTTATTTATTTGAGAGAGCATGCAAGCATGAAAGAGAGTGTACAAGTAGGGGAGAGGGGTAGAGGGAGAAGTAGATGCCCCACTGAGCAGGGAGCCCGATGTAGGACTCAATCCCAGGAACCTGGGATCATAACCTGAGCTGAAGGCAAATGCTTCACTGACTGAGCCACCCAGGCACCCTGGCATCATTTGTTTTAAATGGCTTCATTTCATAGAGTTCCTTTACATTTGTGTCTCAACCCAGTTTAATTTATCCAAGCCAGGTAAGATAAAACGACTGTAATATGTATTGGAAAGTTTACATTTGCAAAGATACAAAAGGAGGAGATGCTAGAAATACAGGGCTAGCATGTAAGTAGATAATTTAACTGATGCTACTTAAGGTACTGCAGAAAAAAGTTACGTTCTAGGTATCAATGATTTTATATCCTATTTAACAAGTCAGGGAATAGAAGTAAAGCTAAAGACCATATACTGTGAACAAACTGTTATGGTTGGAATTGTGCCCCCCACCTAAAAATCCAGTATGTTGAAGTCCTGATCCCTAGTGTGTCAGAATGTGACTTTATTTGGAGATAGGGTATTTGCAGAGGTAATCAAGTTAGGATAAGTTTATGAAGGTTGGCCCTAATCCAATATGTCCTTATAAAAAAGAAATTTGGAGACAGACATATGTGAGAAAACATCATGTGAAGGTAAAGATGGCTATTTATAAGCCAAGGACAGAGGCCTGGAACACACAGACACTTCTCTCATAGCCCTCAGAAGAAATCAATCTTGCCAACACCTTGATTTCAGACTTCCAGCCTCTAGAGCTGTGAGAAACTAAATTTCTGTTGTTTAAGCCCCCTGTTTGTGGTACTTTGTTATGGCAGCCCTAGCAAACTAATACACAAGCTATTTCGACAGGGTGGTTACTTATGTTTAGGGCTCTGGGATAAGGACCTAAAAGCTGAGTGCTTTCAAACCTCTTAAAACATAAACTCAAGGGGATCCCTGGGTGGCTCAGCGGTTTAGCGCCTGCCTTTGGCCCAGGGCACGATCCTGGAGTCCTGGAATTGAGTCCCACGTCGGGCTCCCGGTGTGGAGCCTGCTTCTCCCTCCTCCTGTGTCTCTGCCTCTCTCTCTCTCTATGTCTATCATAAATAAATAAATAAATCTTTAAAAAATAAAAAAATAAAGTCCTAAAGCCTATAATTTAAAAAAACATAAACTCAATTGTTACTAGGAAAGGAAAATACATAAAAGGAATAGTTCCTGAACACTTAGGAATTGCTATGTATTTAGAAAGTTAACTTCCATGGTCATCACCTTACAATATGTACATAAATCAAATCATCATGTTGTGCACTTTACACTTAAATGATGTTGTATGTCAATTACATATCAATAAAGCTAAGGGGGAACAGAACATTAACTTCCAGCTTCATTTTCTCAAGCTCCCTAATACCTAGAAAACACCTAGCAGCCCCAATTGAGAAGAAATTATTCATTAACTGCCTGCAAGGGAAGGGGCAACTTAAACCATACATTGACTTAAATGTTGACCCAGAACCTAATATTGCGTGGGCTGTGGGCTTATTTAAAAGTAAAGGAAAATGTAATCAAATCAGTTTATAGGAAATGCAGTGAACAAAAAAACATGAAATACCACATGGAAGCAGAATCAGAATATGGGTCAGTCTACAGGATAAATGGCCTGGTTTCTTCAATAAATAAGTGGCATGGAAGAAAAACAGGAGGGGAAGGCTGTTTTAAATAAAAGACCTGAGAGGCGCCTGGGTGGCTCAGTTGGATAAGCAGCTGTCTTCGGCTCAGGTCATGATCTTAGGGTCCTGGGATTGAGCCCCATGTAGGGCTCCCTGCTCAGTGGAGCATCTGCTTCTCCCTCTGCCCCTCCCCTGCTGCTTGTACGTGAGCTCTCTCTCTCACTCTCTCAAATAAATAAATAAAATCTTAAAAAACAAGAGATCTGAGAGATCATGGTTGGAACATGTTTGAATCACTAAAAAAACATTTTGAGAACAGTAAGAATTTTAACATGGACTGGTTATTAGATGACATTAAAGAATAACTTAATTTTGCTAGATGTAATAATGGCATTGTGATAATGTAAGAAATCTCTCAGAGATTCATACTGAATGTTCATGGGTAAAAAGAGATCAGAAATTTACTTTCAGGCATCCTCCTGCCCAAAAGGTTAATAAGCTCAATAGCCAAAAGTAAAAAATCATGGTTAAAGAATGCATATAAAGAGGGACACCTGGGTGGCTCAGTCGTTAAGCATCCGACTCTTGATTTTGGCTCAGGTCGTGAACTCAGGGTCATGAGCTAGAACTTTGCATTGAGCTCTACGCTGGGCATGGAGCCTGCTGGAGACTTTTTCACTCCCTCTTCCTCTGCACCCTCCCTGCTCACTCTTTGTCTCTATCAAAAAAAAGATGCATATAAAGAAATATGCAATTTAAGATATCTATCAGACCATTAAGCTGCTGAAAATAAGTCTTGATTTTTCCATTCAATCAGTGCCCAGATTGAAAGCTAATATTATTTCTATTTTCCCATTTAATTCACTTTCTACTTGTGTTTCATTTTAAATGTTTATAACATATATTCTGTCACTATGGAAATAGATTGCTTTACAATTTATATTACTGACCAGTTAAATTTATCTTGATTTCAAGCTTCATAATCAAATAACAACATGTAATCAATTTTTAAGTATTAATCTCTTTTAGAGGAAGCAACAAAACAAATTGCACAGATAAACCAGGGGTCATCTTACCTACAAATTTTAGGTTCTTTCACTAAGAACTTCTAAAAGAGCTCCATAGTCACAAAGACAGTTAAAGAATGTTTTATCTAATGAAAAGGAAAAACATCTTTTTACCATACATTTTTGCTACTGGATGACAGGCTGGACTTTAGGGAAGCCATGGTGTGAGAGGGAGAGAGGGAAAGGAAGTAGGAGTTGGAGTCCTAAACACCAGTCTTAAGAGATACTATGGCTTTAGACCACTGAAACAGGGAAAGGGTAGCTGGAAAGGAATCCAGTAATTTGGGGCTAAACCTGGCTCTGACATTCACTACCTCTGGACATTGGTTAAGTTACTAAATTTCTCTCATCGTTAGTTTCTGACCTTATGTTGTGAGACAAAATGAGAGCACAGTTGTAAAGTACCCATTATAGCACTATAGTGAATAATAGGTGCTTCATAACAGTTAAGCCCCCCTTGAACAAAAGTCTGCTTGTACTTGGGTCAGAAAAATCCCACCACCTGTGGCAGACTGGTGATTTGATCTTTTGAGTTCTGTGGCTAATCTTTGGATAATTAAAAGGTTTAACTGTGTATTAGGTGTTTGCTATTAAACACATGCGTGTGTGCGCAATCGCCCACACACATGCACACATACGCGCCAGCACAGAACATAAGCCAGTGAGGTACAAAGTGTCCCTTAGATCACTAAGAAATTAACACAAAATGATAGCATACAGGCCATTTCATCTGTCAAAAAAAAATTTCTCAAAAAAAAATTTCTCCATCTGATGGTTTAAAAAAGCATAATAATTATGGTCATTACGAACCTACAAATTAAATTAATCTTTTTTCTTTGAGATCTCTGAAAGAGGCCAGACTAAGGTAGAAGAGTATACAGTTTTTCTGGAAACTATCAGTTTATTAAAATAGGTAATAACTCAAAGCAATATAGGACTCCTTAGTTGTTTTTCTTTTAGAAAAACCATTCCTGGAATTAGAAACAGAATCACATGTGATCTCAATTGGAATTACTGAACAGGCATTTTTTTAAAAGAAAAATAAGGTTTCCCTTTTTTTTACCAGTTGTTGGTTTTGAAAGTCTTTTTACCTGTTTGATTTGATGAAGGTGACCAAAGGAACCACACATGGGAGTGGGGATGGAAGGAGGTGGCAAAAACTGAAATTTAAAGAAGTCAATACTTGAAACTAATATAACATTGAATGTTAATTATACTTCAATAAAAAAATAAATTGAAGTCAAGCTGGCTTTAATGCTTCTGATTAATTATTTCTAAACATTAATTAAGTCAATGTTGAAAGTTATCTAAAATATCTGAGTGCCTAATGCATGTTAGCAACAGTATTAGTTAAGTTTAAAATTAAAGAAATAATAAAAATCCAATTGACTCATGACTGAGAATGATGCTAATCAAAAGCATATATATAATAGAACAAAATAACTTAATATAAGAGATGCCAGGCAGAACATTAAGAGAACATTTTATCTCTACTTTCCTCTTCTCAAGGCAATGGATCTTAAAATCACCTCATTTTTTCTTGCCAGTTTTTTCTTACAAGAAACAAAATAACCCCATCAAGTATCTTAGAACCCAGGTGAGGAAACCACACTTTCATAATATATAATGGCTTAAGGCAATAGTTTTCAAGTATTTCAGCACATTTTACTCTTGCTTGTTCCAATACTTGTCATATAGACTACTTTCTCCTTTTTTGTCTTATCTCAAAGCATATGAGGACCCACACAAGAGGAAAATGAAAGAATGGGGGGGGATTTAAAGCTAAGTGTGAAAATAAGGCTTGAAAATTGCCTTTAGAACTCATCCATTCTACCTGTATCCTGGTTCATTCTTGAAATGCCAGATAATGAATCTACCATATCTTACTTTTACTATCTTAAGACCACATTGAGTTGTGCATTCAGAAATATTTAATGAGGTAAACCACTGTGCTAGGCCCCGAGGATCCAAAGAGAAATAAAACATTTTCCTGTCCTTGAGAAATTCAAAGTGTAGCTAGGGAAAATTAGGCCATACGTCAGTGCCAGAACACGTTATGATCTGTGGGAAGTCAAAGCACAGAGACTATACCTCTGCCTGGGGTCCCTAGGTAAGGCTTCACAGAGGAAGGTAGGAATTCAGTAGACAGAGAAGAGGAAGCAGGTATTCAGGGAGTGGGAAGAGATGCTCGGCCAGAGGCATGTTTGGGAAACAGAGAGATTCAGGGTGGCTGAAATATTATAGGGCATGAAAGGAAGCAAATTTGGGGAAATTTAGCTGAAACCAGATTATGGATTTTGGACATTAGCCTTTGAGCCCAACAGGAAACCTGAAGCATAGATCCTTCTGAGTTCTTAAAACTCAAAGGCATTTTAAACAAGATCATATCTCTTTTAGAAAGGCAACCCTAGCACCATATACAGAACAAATTGAGGGTGGAGGGAAGAGGGACTAGAAGCAGGATCAAAGGCCAGGTAAAAGATAATGAAAGTCTGAATGAAAAAGGGTGGGAGGAAGAGGAGGAGGAAGACTAGAAAAATGATGAGAAAGTGAGAAGAGGGTCACTTGGCTGGCTCAGTCAGTAGAGCACGGGACTCTTTTGATCTTAGAGTTGTAAGTTCGAGTCCCACATTGGGAGTAGAGATTATTTAAAAATAAAATCCTTAGGAGTGCCTGGGTGGCTCAGTCAGTTAGCATTCAACTCTTGATTTTGGCTCAGGTCATGATCTCAGGTCATGGGATCAAGCCCTTCGTCCGACTCTGCCCTGAGTGTGGAGTCGGCTTAAGATTCTCTCTCACTCTAACCCTTCTTCCCTAAGCTCACATGCACTTCCTCTCTAACATGATAATAAATAAATAAATAAATAAATAAATAAATAAATAAATAAAATCAATCTTTTACAAAAAATAAAAAAGTAAGATAGAGTGCAAAGAGCTCCAGATTGGTCTGAGGTTCCTAGCTGAAACCCATGGGTGGGTACTAGCCAGGAAAGGCAGTAAGAGGAGTGAATTGGTGTGTGGGGAAATGAGTGTTCAAAAGGTGTGTTGGATAAAGAAGTATTTTTATGAAGTAACTGGTCTGAATTTTTTTATTAGATTTTTAAATGTATCATATGACTCTTTAAGGAGCATTTTCCCTCACTAGTTATATTTTGCTGAAGAAATCATTAAAACCAGTTTTTTTTTTCTAATCATTTGCTAGAAGCCAAGGTTATAGAAGTAATAATAGAAAATTCATATGGGGATCACTGAAAATTCACTACATCTAAATTATATTGGACAATGAGCCATAATTACTTATCATAACAAGCCACTGTCAGAAAAATAGGGCTAACTCTTAAGTATTTCAATATTTATTTATTGGGCCCATACTATGTTTAAGGAACTGTGTTTCTACTCAGAGGGGAAAGGGAGATTAAAAGAAAAATAAGCCGGGCAGCCCGGGTGGCTCAGCGGTTTAGCGCCTGCCTTCAGACCAGGGTGTGATCCTGGAGACCCAAGATTGAGTCCCACCTTGGGCTCCCTGTATGGAGCCTGCTTCTCCCTCTGCCTGTGTCTCTGCCTCTCTCTCTCTCTCTGTCTCTCATGAATAAATAAAATCTTTAAAAAAATAAGCCATAGTTATTATCCACAGATACCTTACAGTCCAGACATGAGAGCAAATTATTACATAAGAGACAAGGAAATAAGTGTCAAATGGAGGCAAAGTGGGGTGGGGATAAAAAGCAAAGATTAAGGGAATGGGCACAGGGAGTGGGAGATGGGAGACAGGTAAGGCATAAAGTGGCAGTGTGAGTTGGGCCTCGCAGGGTGAAGAGTTTGACAGCATAAGCAACAGAAAAAGGAAAGTTCTAGGTATGTTTTAAGAAACATGTTTTAAGAAAGTTATTTTAGGAAACACGTTTTAGGAAAGGTTGCTAGTCCTGTGTGAGTGTAATGCAAGGTATCTCTGCAGAGATAGAAGATTCTGAGGATGAGGGGGTGAAGATACTGGAAAGCCTTGAATGGCACACTTAAAATTTTTTTTTTGAACTGTGGCTAAATGATCTACTTTGGTATACACAGATGAGCAGATTATACCTAATAGCACTGTCTATTTAACTTTGGAAGAGACACAGTCCATATTCATTGGCCTGAGCCTGGTTCAGTTTCTATCCAGAGGATGACTATGAAGAAGGAGGTATCAGACAGCTAATGACTGCTCACTGGCCAGAAATTCAGACTAGCCTGTACTAATCACGTTCTAGGGTTGATAGTTCAAGAAAATTCCTAATTCAAGGAGCATGGGTGGTTCAGTCAGTTAAGCATCCAACTCTTGATTTTGGCTCAGGTCACAATCTCAGCGTGGTGAGATTGGGTCCATGTCTGGCTCCATGCTGTGCATGAAGCCTGTTTAGGATTCTCTCTCTCCCTCTGCCACTGCCCCTCCTCCTGCTCTCTCTCTCTAAAAAATATAGTTAAAATAAAAATTCCTAATTTAAATCAATAAGGCTACTAGCTGACCCTTCTCACAAAAGTCAGGAAACTCTTCTCCATAAACTTGTATAAAAAGAGATATATTGGACATATTATTTGTTGCTATATGGAAGTGTTATATGCAATGTAACAAGAGTTTCAAGTGTCTATTTGTATGAAATGTGATAATGGTGATAATGCATGTAATGTTTCACATAGCACTGGCACATAGTATGCGCTCAGTAAATAGTAACTATTACTACCACTACCACCATTATCACCATCATCATCAAATATTTCTAGAATTAAATGTTTAATGACATATAAACAACAACTAGAATTATATATGGTAGCTTTATAAGACTTGGATATCTATTCCTTGCTACCCTGCATTCTTCATTCATTTTCCCATCTGATCTTTTAATTAATTTACTTTTAATAGATTTTATTTATTTATTTTTTATTTATTTATGATAGTCAGAGAGAGAGAGAGAGAGAGAGAGAGAGAGGCAGAGACATAGGCAGAGGGAGAAGCAGGCTCCATGCACCGGGAGCCCGATGTGGGATTCGATCCCAGGTCTCCAGGATTGCGCCCTGGGCCAAAGGCAGGCGCCAAACCACTGTGCCACCCAGGGATCCCTAATAGATTTTATTTTTTAGATCAGCTTTAGATTCACAGCAAATTTGAGCGGAAGGTACAAAGATTTCCTCTGCTCTCACATAAGCAGAGCCTCCCCTGACTATCAAAAGCTGAACAAAAGTGGTAAATTGTGGGACGCCTGGGTGGCTCAGCCTTTAGCTCAGGGCATGATCCCAGTCCTGGGATTGAGTCCCACATCAGGCTCCCTTCGGGGAGTCTGCTTCTCCTGTCTATGTCTCTGCCTCTCTCTCTCTGTCTCTCATGAATAAATAAAATTTAAAAAGTGGTAAATTGTTATAAGAGGTGAACCCACACTGACACGTCATTACCATAAAAAGTTCATAGTCTACATTAGAGTTCACTCTTCATGTTATACATTCTATAGGTTTGGATATATGTATAATGATCCATATCCATCATTACAGTATCATGAGTAGTTCCACTGCCCTAAAAACCCTCTGTACTCCATCTACTCATCCTGATCTTTTTTTTTTTTCAACAGAAACTGACTCACTTTTTTCTCATTATACAGCACAACATAAAACGTAATTAATGGGAAAAAAAACAGCAACACCCACCACCCAGAGATGACCATAGTAATAATATCTCGGTGTTTATTTTTCCAGACCTGGATCCTACTGCACATACTATTTGCAGTTTATTTTTTTCTTTATAATTTTTTAAAGATTTTATTTATTTGGGAGAGAGAGAGAGCACAAGTTGGGGGAGGAGGGGAGGGAGAAGGAGAGGGAGAGAGAATCTCTCAAGAAGACTCTGTGCTAAGCACAGAGCCAGACATGGGGCTTGATCTCATGACCTTGACAATATGATCTGAGCTAAAACCAAGAGTCAGATGCTCAACCAACTGAATCACCTAGAAGCCCCATTTTTAAAAAATTTTTTATTTATTTATGATAGTCACAGAGAGAGAGAGAGAGGCAGAGACACAGGCAGAGGGAGAAGCAGGCTCCATGCACCGGGAGCCCGATGTGGGATTCGATCCCGGGTCTCCAGGATTGCGCCCTGGGCCAAAGGCAGGCGCCAAACCGCTGTGCCACCCAGGGATCCCCCCATTTTTTAAAATTATTTAACACATTCTGGCTCTGCATCTGAGGATGCTTGCAGCTTTCAGCTTATGGGCCAGCATCTATCAAAATGTCCACTGTTCATGAAATTCTTTTTATGTTTGTTTGTTTGTTTTTGTTCTTTTTTTGTTGTTGTTCATGAAATTCTGTGCAAACTCCACTTGGAAGGTGATGACTCTACACCCCTATATGCATACAGGTCAGTCAAAATATACACCTACTTTGATGCTAAGTGGAATGCTTTCAACATTGAAATGGCATCAAGACTAAAGGTGTGGATGAAGTCACTGTCACCAACATATTGACCAACCGCAGCAATGAGGGGACATAGCATATTGCCTTCACCTACCAGACAAGGACCAAAAAGGAATTTGCATGGGCACTGAATTCAGCCGTGCCTGGCCACCTGGAAAAGGCGATTTGGAGCCTACTGAAACACCTGCTCAGTATGAGGCTTCCGAGCTGAAAGCCTCCCCCATGAAGGTGCTGAGGACTGATGAGGACTCCCTCACTGAGATCATCTGCTCAAAGACTAATTAGGTGCTAGGGGAAATTAACAGTCTACAAGGAAATGTACAAGACTGATTTGGAGAAGGATACTGTTTCTAACACATCCTGTGAGTTCTGCTGACAGTTGCCCTTGCAAAGGTAGAAGTGCAGAGGATGGCTCTGTCATTGATTATGAACTGTTTGAGCCTAGATACTATGATCTCTAATGCTGAAGTGAAGAGGAAAGGAACTGATGTTCCCAAGGGGATCAGCATCATGACTGAGTAAGTGTGTATCACATCCAGAAAGAATTTGAAAGGTACGAGAGCTATAGCCCTTATGATCAAGGAGGAGGTCAAAAGAGACCTGGAAAAAGCTTTTCTGACCCTAGTCCAATGTGTTCAGAACAAGCTCCCCTATTTTGTGGACTGACTTTAGGATTCCATGAAGGGTAAGGAGGCTTGTGATAAGGTCCTGATGAGAAACATGGTTGCCCACAGTGAAGGAAAGGTACGTGTTAAAAGTTAGGTCTGAATTCAAGAGAAAGTATGCCGTGTCTCTGCACTACCACATCTAGGAAGACAGGAAGGGCAACTGCCAGAAGGTGTTGCTGTGCCTGCCTGTGTGGTGGAGCTGAATGAAGTGTGAGCATCTAGAAGTGGTGCTCCTGTGCTTCCTGCTACCAGTTCTAGGAAATCAGCTTGTAAGGAACAGCCCCTTGTGGCCATCCCTGTGAGGATGATGTTAGCGTTGCCCCCCACCCCAGCCTTATTTTAGTAGCCTAGGCATTGCCTGGCTTTCCCCACTAGTCTCTCCTTTCAGCCAAAAAATGAACAGTTCAAGGAATTGGAAATGAAACCTATGATGTGAAACGCTTTGCTTCTTGTGTATTGTTATTTTTAAAAAATATTTTATTTGAGAGAGAGAGAGTGAGAGAGTAAGGGGAGGGGTAGAGGGAGAGAGACAAGCAGATTCCTCATTGAACAGGGAGCCCAGGGCAGGAATCTATCCCAGGACCCTTAACCAACTGAGCCACCCAGGCACCCCTGTACTGTGTTATAAACAGATGAATAAACTGAATTTTTACTGTAGAAACAAAACAAAAATAACAATACATTCCACATATCTTTCCATGTTAAAATTCACCTGCAACACCATTTTTATTTATTTTTTAATTTTTATTTTAAGTGGGCTCTATGCCCAATGTGAGGCTTGAACTCATAACCCTGAGATCAAGAGCCACATGCTCTACAGACTAACCCAGCCAGGCATCCCACCTGCAACACCATTTTTAAAGGATGAATATTCTATTATATGAATGTACCATAATAAGAAGCTCTCATTATGTGCCAGGCATGTTTTATCTGTCTCAATTCTCACAACAACCCCATGCTGTAAACATTTATGATAGTCAGAGAGAGAGAGAGAGAGAGAGAGAGAGAGAGAGGGGCAGAGACAAAGACAGAGGGAGAAGCAGGCTCCATGCACCGGGAGCCCGACGTGGGATTCGATCCTGGGTCTCCAGGATCGCGCCCTGGGCCAAAGGCAGGCGCTAAACCGCTGCGCCACCCAGGGATCCCTGTAAACATTATTATTGTCCCCATATTAAAGATTAGAAAACTGAGGGTCAGAGAAATTATGCAAGTTGTTCAAGTTCATACAACTAGTAATTGCTAGAACCAGGATTCAAACACAGATAATGAAGACTCATTCATTTAACCTATTCCCTAACCATTATACTGTTGCCACATTTTTTTTGCTCACTCATAAATAATGCTGTGACAACAAGATTTAAGCTCATCTTTGTATATATCCTTAATTAATTCTTTAGGATAAATTCATAGAGATGGAATTTCTTGGTCACAATGCTATTAATACCCATTGCCAAATTGCCCTCCAGAAAACTTATACAAATTTACTTTCTAGCAGTGTATGAGAATATCAATTTCCTTCTCTCTCCAACATTAGATATTATGACTAATTTAAAAAATTGTATGCCCATTCTTAAAGCATACTATAAAGTCCAAAGCAAGTAGAAAATATTGTGATTTATCCACAGTTTTGGATATTCTCCCCCAATGCTTCTCTTTATTAGCATCGATCACTGAGAAGTTGATATACAGTGACAGGCACCAAATCTGAAAAATAAAGGTTTTCCCTTAAAAAGATCCATCAAATATGTATACACACACATTCATCTTTGAACAAACAGAATTTTAATACATTTAATTCATACTACTGATGCGTATATTGTTATCTCTCGAATGCCCAGAAAGTTCACAGTATAAAATGTGAAATACTCTAATTGGAAAGACATGCTAACCTGAACTCAAATATGTACATATGCTCAACATAAAGAAATTATGGTACGTTAGCTGTATTATGATGACATGTTATAAAAAACAAAAAGAAGAGAATTGCATGGTGTGGCAAAATGTCCTAAACTATGAAAGACTTCCTGGAAGAGATTATTTTTAATTGATATCTAAGGAATGAGAAGGAACTGGTTAGTTTCAGGTAAAGGCTTAGAATTTCCTATTGGAAAACTTTATCTAGGAAATCCTGAGAAGACTGCCTGACTAAAACTGATGAGATTAGCAGGAATGTAGTGTGAAACATCTGGGGAAGGTAAGATTTGACCTTGAGGTAAAAAATCATAAGCCACAATGTATGGATTAAATATTGGACCTGGCATTTTTTAGGAATGATTTGAAAACTTAATTGGAGAAAAGAAGGCTTCTGGAAGAGAATCTCCCATAAGTTAACTATTATAGGTGGTGTTTGCAAGGGAATTACCTAAGATAATTTTTCTACATGAAACAAAGTATTAAAATAGAAACAAAGCATTTCTGATATGTCAATAAACTTCACTGGATGTCTTTTGTGTAAATTTCTCATTGTGCCTTTCTTTCACACTCTGGAGGTAGGAGGTGGAGAGAGGGAGTCCTTAGAAAGAAGCAAGAGTGCCAGGACCAAGGAACAAGGTCATGGGGGTGGGGAGGAGTAGAAGGTGTTGGGGAGTATGGTGGGCGAAGCAATTCCCAAGCATTATCTGCAAGGAAGGAATTAAGATAGGAAAGATCAAGCTCAGTTCCATTTAAAAGAGAAACCACAGAAAACTGATATTGTAAAGACATTAAATTCTTTGGAAAGAATTTTAACTTTACTACGTTTGCTATTTTTAACCCATTGCTTCTGTAGTCACTAGAGATAAAGCACTTAGAAAATCCTGAACAAGAGCTGTATGCTATGTTTATCAATGCCTCTGCCTAGTTCCTGCAATGACTGATCCTGAACATGAATTAAATGTAGGCTAGCAAGACAGAGCATAAAGCACGGCCAGGAATGTATTATGCACTCACTACTGGGTGGGCTGTAAATTAAATTTAGTTTGTAGCTGCCACATGAAAAGCTAAACCTAATCAGAAAAATATCAGTAGCCATAAAATTAAAAGGGAAAAATTGTTCAAGAAGAGCACAAACATTTCTGACAAGAAGACGAAACATTTCTCCTGCTTTTCTTGGAGTAGGAGGGAGTGGAGACAGAAGAAATGTGGCCACATCCAATTCAACAGAGGTGCCAGGAAGAGAATTCCTAGTGGAAGAGTGGGGAACAGGTACACTAACCCTAGAGTTCTTTGGATATACAGCGAAGGGATAAGATGGGGGGAAAGCATGGTGCCCACGTCAGAGGAGGGCCTTGAGTTTCTGCTCATCAGAAGTGGGGTGGAGTGATTTTCTGAGAGTACAGAGGATAATATTGGAGCTTAATTAAAGTAATTGTGAGAGAACAGATTTTTACAAGGGTTGGAAATGTGCATTTTTATCTGCATGTTAAATTGCATCCATGGTTCTTCAATGCACTCTACCACTGCAATTTTTTCTAAAACCATTTTACCTACATTGAAATATATGAAAAGCAGTCCTGATTTTGAAAATTCTTGAGATAAGATACACGTAGAATTTGCCAACTTAACCATTTTAAGTGTACAGTTCAGTGGTGTTAACTATATTCATATTGTTGTGCAACCAATCTCCAGAACTCTTTTCATCTTGCAAAACCAAAACTCTATACCCATTAAACCCCCTCTCATTCCACCACCATCCCCAGACCCCGGCAACCACCATTCCACTTTCTGTCTCTATGAATTTGGCTACTCTAGGTTCTTGCGGCACCAATTTTAAGGACAGTGTAGTATGAGATAGGACCCTTACACCTAGGATTCATGTTATCACTCAACAATACATGTATTTTTTCAGGAATGATATTTCTTTTTTTTTTAAATTTATTTATTTATTTATGATAGTCACACACAGAGAGAGAGAGAGAGAGAGGCAGAGACATAGGCAGAGGGAGAAGCAGGCTCCATGCACCGGGAGCCCGACGTGGGATTTGATCCCGGGTCTCCAGGATCGCGCCCTGGGCCAAAGGCAGGCGCTAAACCGCTGCGCCACCCAGGGATCCCAGGAATGATATTTCTTTTTTAAAAAGATTTTATTTATTCATGAGAGACACAGACAGAGAGGCAGAGACACAGGCAGAGGGAGAAGCAGGCCCCATGCAGGGAGCCCAATGTGGGACTATATCCCGGGACTCTGGGATCACGCCCCGAGCCAAAGGCTCAACCACTGAGCCACCCAAGTGTCCTAAGAATGATATTTCTATTTTGTAATGTGATATACCAGGATTTTGTTACGTCTGCGGAAACATCCTAATTATCACATCATTCTCCTAGACAATTCAGCCTATTTATACTGAAAGCAAGTATCAATATACATAAGTCTTACAATAGTGAAGTGATACTTTGAGCAAAATAAAAGTATACATTATGCTGTTACAGCAAGCCAAACCAATAAGTCTTGAAACTCCCATCAACAAATAAGTGTGAATGATGTCAGTTATGTGAAACATGACTATTCTGTAAAATGATTGTTTTAAACATGCATTATATTACATTGAACCTTATGCACATTAAGAGCCTAGAATGCCTAAGGAAGATTATGCATTTTAAAAATTGCCAGGTACATGTTTGCTCTCTATATGTACTATTACTATTAAAACATCTAATACTTATTAAGCACTTAGTATGTGTCAGTGCTGTGCAGAGTGATAACTTTTTATATGCTATAGGCAGTTTTCCTTTATTTCTTTTTTTTCTTTTTTTTTTCCTTTATTTCTTAAAAGATTTTATTTATTTGAGAGAGAGAGAGAATAAGCAGCGGGGAGGGGAAGATGGAGAGGGAAAAGCAGGCTCCCAGCTGACCAGGGAGCCCCAAGCAGGGTTCGATTCCAGAACCCTGGGATCATGACCTGAGCTGAAGGCAGATACTTAACTGTAGGGATCCCTGGGTGGCGCAGTGGTTTGGCGCCTGCCTTTGGCCCAGGGCGCGATCCTGGAGACCCGGGATCGAATCCCACGTCGGGCTCCCGGTGCATGGAGCCTGCTTCTCCCTCTGCCTGTGTCTCTCTCTCTCTCTCTCTCTCTCTCTCTGTGACTATCATAAATAAATAAAAATTAAAAAGAAAAAAAAAGATACTTAACTGTCTGAGCTACCCAGTGCCCCACATTTTTCTTTCTTTAAACTGTGGTAAAATACACATAACATAAAATTTACCATGTTAACAATGTTTAAATGTACCAGTTTGGCGGTGTCATGTATATTCACATTGCTGTACGATGTGCTCTAAGTCTTTTTTCTTCCAGTTTTTGTTGAGATATTTTACACTGATTAATGTACTCACTTCAACAAACCTATGAGGCAGACACTGTCACATTCCCATTTTGCAGAGGAGGAAACTAAGGCATAGAAAGAGTAATGTGCATGTGAATAACCAAGCTAAGTCTGTATGATGCCACTTGTAGGTCCTCACTTCTCAGACATTCATTCTTCAACCCAATCCAATCTGGCTTCATCTCACCCCACCCCTCTCTCCATGGAACTTGCTTGCAAATATAAGAAATTCATGAATAATTTCCATTTTAGTAACTCAAAGGACACCTTCAGTTTTTATCATGTTTGACCACTAGATAGCGTATGACTTAATACTTTTCCTTGTTTTTTCAAGGTACTACTGGTGATCTTTTAAAGCTGTTTCCTATGGGCTTCTAAGTGGCAGTCAGTTAAGTGGCTGTCTTTGGCTCAGGTCATGCATGATCCTGGGGTCCAAGGATCAAGACCCATATGGGGCTTCCTGCTCTATGGGGAGTCAGTTTCTCCCTCTCCCTTTGCCAGCCACTCCCCCTGCTCATGAGGTCATGCTCTCTCTCTCTCTCTCTCTGTCAAATAAATAAATAAAATCTTTAAAAAAATAAAGCTGTTTCCTAGAGCCTCTTTTCTCCTTTTATATTTTTTCCATACATCATATCATTCATTCCCATAGCTTTAAATAAGGATCTATTGATAATGCCTAAATGTGTGTTTCTAGCCCAGATCTCTATCCTGAGCTTCAAACTAGTACAACTAACATTTCTATTTAGAGATCTCAGAGAGGGATCCCTGGGTGGCACAGCGGTTTGGCGCCTGCCTTTGGCCCAGGGCGCGATCCTGGAGAGCCGGGATCAAATCCCACATCGGGCTCCGGGTGCATGGAGCCTGCTTCTCCCTCTGCCTATGTCTCTGCCCCTCTCTCTCTCTCTGTGACTATCACAAATAAAAATTAAAAAAAATTTAAATAGAGATCTCAGAGAACTTCAAACTGAACATGTCCAACACTAAACTTGTTTTCCCTTCTTTATCCACGTTTTTGCTAAAGTTTCCCCTCTTCTGTGGCCCCACTGGACCCATTAGTTGTCCAAGCCAGAGGCCTAGTAGTCCTCTTTGCTACCACCATCACCCGCCCTCCATCAAATCTATCAGCAACTGATTCTACCTTTCAAATATCTCATGAATCTTCCACTCTTCTTCACAGCCACAGCCATCACAGTAGCCAGGGTCACTGTACTTGCCTCCTATACAATTATCCCACATCTTTGTCTACTCCCAATCTACTTACCACTCTGCAGCCATCTCTCAAAGATGTGAATCTGGTCATGTCAATCACATATTTAGAATTCTTCAATGGCTTCACATTGGCCTTAGGAGGACAAAGTGAAAAATCTTTTTTTTCTTTTTTTTTTTTAAAGTGAAAAATCTTTAGCATGACTTGGAAGGCCCTACTTCCACAGATCTTACACTACTCCACATCTCCAATCCCAACTCTCATCACTTCATAATTTTTAAATTTTTATTTTTTTTAAAGATTTTATTTATTTATTTGAGAGAGAGAGAGAGAGAGTGCACAAGAGAGAGAGAGAGCAGCAAGCACAAGCAGGGGCAGAGGGAGAGGGAGAAGCAGACACCACAATGAGCAGGGAGCCCAATGTGGAGCTCGATCCCAGGACCCAGTGATTATGACCTGAGCCAAAGGCAGACACCCATCCGACTGAGCCACCCAGGCGCCCTCATCACTTCATCTTTACTCCCACCCTGGCCAGAATGCACTTGTTTCAAATTCTCTATATGCTCTATTCTTGACACACTATACTCCCTTTAGTTTCCAGGCCTTCACACATGACATTTTTTTTAATCTGGAATACTGCCTGTCCCTATGATCCATATCCCAAGCTAGCTAACTCCTACAAATCAGTAAGATCTCAACTAAGGGAGGTCATTCCTACTTCAGCCCCCCTACTAGGTTAAATCTCTCTGGCAACTAGATCAGAGCTTAATACATAGGAGGTTCTTAAAAATATTTGTTGACTTAGGTGAGTAGAAAAGAAGAATGACTAGGTATGCAGGTCTTTGATAGACAAACAAGTGCTCAATAAATATTGTTAAGTGAATGAGTAAATGAGTGAATGAAGAGAAGAAGAAAGATTTATTTAATGAACAATTCTAATTTTTTCCCAGTAAAATATTGCATTTGTGGAATTTATACTAGATACCATTCTACTAAGAAGAAAATATCCAGGTTCTTTTTTATATATAATTTCTTTAAAAATAAGAGAAAGGAGTGGGGAGAGGCAGAGGGAGAGGGAGAGGGAAGTCTCAAGCAGACTCTGTGCTGAGTGCAGAGCCCACCATAGGGCTTGATCCCACGATCCATGAGATCACAATCTGATTTGACACCAAGAGTTGGACACTTAACTGACTATGCTACCCGGGCACCACAGAAAATATCCAGTTTCAAGATTAGGAAGCAATAATTTAAAATGAGGTCCAAGCTATAATATTTCACTAAAAATCATGTAAGAGAAATCTATGAACAATTGTATGTCAACAAATTGGATAATCTAGAAGAAATGGGCAAATTCCTAAAAAACACACAAATTACAAAATCAGCTCAAGAGAAAAGAGAAAATCTCAACAGATCTGTAAACAAGTATAGAGACTGAATCTGTTTCAAAATCCTCCCAACAAAGAAAAGTTTAGGACTGGATATGGTTTCACTGGTGAATTTCACCAAACATTTAAAGGATCAATACCAATCCTGCTCAAACTCTTCCAAAAATAGAAGAGGAGGAACATTTCCTAATATATTCTTTTTTTTTAAGGACTTTTCTTGGAGGTTATCTTTTTTTATTTATGATAGTCACAGAGAGAGAGAGAGAGAGAGAGAGAGAGGCAGAGACACAGGCAGAGGGAGAAGCAGGCTCCATGCACCGGGAGCCTGACGTGGGATTCAATCCCGGGTCTCCAGGATTGCGCCCTGGGCCAAAGGCAGGTGCCAAACTGCTGCGCCACCCAGGGATCCCTCCTAATATATTCTATATGAGATAGCATTACCCTGATATCAAAGGCAGCAAAGATACTATAAGAAAACTACAGACCAACGTCCCTTATGAATACGGATGGAAAAGTTCTCAACAAAATAATAGCAAGCCAAATCTAATAGTACATTAAAAGGATTATACAATAGGACCAAGTGGGATTTATTCCAGGAATGTGAAGGTGGTTCAATATAAGAAAATCAATGTAATGTATTTTATTAACAGAACAAAGGGGGTAAAAACACATGATCATCTCAATTAATGCAGGAAGCATTTGAAACAATTCAACATGCTTTCATGATAAAAATACTCAGCAAGTAGGAATAGAAAGGAACTTCCCTAACATGATAAAGGGCATTTACCAAAACCTATAGCTAATATTATACTCAATAATGAAAATCTGAAAGCTTTCCATGTAGGGAACAAAACAAACAGGGATGTGTTTTTTTCCTTTCCTTTCCTTTCCTTTCCTTTCCTTTCCTTTTCTTTTCTTTTCTTTTCTTTTCTTTTCTTTTCTTTTCTTTTCTTTTCTTTTCTTTTCTTTTTTTCTTTTTCTTTTTTTTTAGAGGGAGGGTGGAGAAGGTAGAGAGAGAATCTCAAGCAGGCTCCATGCCCAGCACAGAGCTGACATGGGGCTTGATCTCACGACCCTGAGATTGTGACCTGAGCCAAAATCAAGAGTCAGATGAGATGCTCAACAGATTGAGCCACCCAGGTGCCCCAAGATGTCTGCTTTTTGAAACAAGAGAGAGGTGGTAGTTGAACAACATTGTAAATGCACTAAATGCCCCTGAATCATATACTTTAAAATAGTTAACTGTATCTTATATGAATTTCACATCAATAAAAAGATTCATAGAGTGAATCATTTGTTCATTTTGGTTTACTGATCTATAAGCATATTTCCTATGTTTACAGGATAATTGGTAGATAAGAGTTATAATTTAGAGATTACATTATAACACCATGAAAAACAAACTTTATTTTCAATTCAAGATGAATGTGAGATAAAAGTCTAAGTAAAAGCCTAAAAACTACTCTTAGGAGAGCTTGCAATTTTTTCTCTCAAAATTAGAATGTTCTTTTAAAAATTGGAAGCCAGATGGCCCTATACATAAAAACAAATCTCAATGTTAAATCCAGATGGGATTTAAAAGTTAATTCTGCTGCAGCTGCAGCAAAGCAATCATAACTGTAGTCAATGTGTTTATTTTTCCTTCAGTGATGTTTAGAGCACTTTTTCTCAAATTGGGAACTTATTGGAAAGGCAAATTTTCAGGCCCTACCCCAGATCTCCAGAATCAGAAACTCTGGGGTTGGGGATCAGTAGTCTGTTTTAATAAGCCTTCCAGGTGCATACTCAAGTTTGAGAACCACAAGTTGAGACCAATAGCACAAGCCTTGGCCAGTGAGGCTGCTACAAGCATTTTTTAAAAAAATTTTTTTTATTTATTTATGATAGTCACAGAGAGAGAGAGAGAGAGGCAGAGACACAGGCAGAGGGAGAAGCAGGCTCCATGCACCGGGAGCCCAATGTGGGATTCGATCCCGGGTCTCCGGGATCGCGCCCTGGGCCAAAGGCAGGCGCCAAACTGCTGCGCCACCCAGGGATCCCTGCTACAAGCATTTTCTTACCAGACAATGTTGTGTCATAAACGTTGTGCTATTTCTTCGAGTTGTTAATGTGTCACCTTGGAACACCTGTGAGTTATCACTATGAAGGAAAAGAAAACATTTGAAATCCATAATGAAAAAAAATTTTTTTAAAGAAATAAGATTTCAATTACTTAAATAGCAATGCCATTAATGTAAATGCATTCTTTGTGGAGATAGCTGTGTAGATGGAGAAATTAAAACACATGCACACACACATGCAAGCACACATACATGCACACAAAGCCTCAGTTGGCTAAGCCTAACAAACGTCCGTGTAAGGGAAGGAATTCTCAAGTATGCCACTTTACCACTAATCATGCTACCAAGAATAATTTATCATGACCTTGGAAATGCATCGTTTTCTGTGCAAACCTGTAACTGATTTAAGTTTATGGTTGAAGCTACAGTGTGTAGTACCAATTCCCTCTCAACTCTAAAGTTTTCACATGAACAAGAGCGATAATCAAATAGCAGAGGTTACAGAACTGAGATTTTCACAGATATGTTTTGATCTACTCAGTATTAAAATATTTTAAGTTAGTTGCACACTCTCGAAACACTGAGAGTTTCACATAAATAATCTAGATTCCAGATTTCTAGCTTCTTTTGAAAATTTGCAAGCTGTGGCCACACTGGGCCACATTTCCACATGGCAACAACAGACCAAAGCTAAGCAACTGTTGTCTGTTAAAGCGGGGGCTAGTCTTCCTCAGCTTTGATGGTGTCTCAGCCCTATATGAGCTTGGGACCCTGAAGAAGTCTTTTCCTTAAGATGTCTTCTTTTCATTTTAACTTTCTATTTTGAAGCTGTTTAAGACTCACAAGACGTTGCAAAAAATACAGAAGGTTCCCATGTACCTTTCATCCAGGTTTCCCCGATGATGGTAAGAAGTCATCCTTAACTTCCTTCCTCCTCTCCCCCCATATCCAATCAGGTGCTAGGTCTCTCTTACTGCCATCTTACTCTTTTCATGCTCCTTGCCAAAAACCAATTCAAAGCCTTTTTACTTTCCTACAGACTCTGCAATAGTCTAATTCGTCCTTTCATTTCGCTTTTATCTCTACGGCAGTCTACGTATCAGACTGCCAAGTCGCCCTCCTGAAGAACAGGTTGCTCTCCTGCTCACAACTTTCAGTAACTCTCTTCATTGTGAGCTGGATTCAGTTACATTCTTTTTCCTATGACATTCAAAGCCCTCCACCATTTAGCTCTAGGTTTTTGGATTTCATGGACTAGTAAAATTTCACAACAAAATCCTGGCACAAACATATAGTTGCTAACCATCTTTTTTTTCCCAAGTAAGGTCATTAAAAAAAAATCCTACCATCTACCAAGATCATCATTTCATTTATAAAAGGACATTTTGGAGGTGTGCCTGGGTGGCTCAGTTGGTTAAGCATCTGCCTTTGGCTCAGGTCAGGATCCTGGGGTCCTGGGATCGAGTCCCACATTGGGCTCCCTACTTCTCCCTCTGTCTCTGCCTACTGCTCCCGCTGCTTGTGCTTGCTCTGTCAAATAAATTTTTTAAAAGGACATTTTACAACGTGGATGGAACTGGAGGGTATTATGCTGAGTGAAGTAAGTCAATCGGAGAAGGACAAACAGTGTATGTTCTCATTCATTTGGGGAATATAAATAATAGTGAAAGGGAATATAAGGGAAGGGAGAAGAAATGTGTGGGAAATATCAGAAAGGGAGACAGAACATAAAGACTCCTAACTCTGGGAAACGAACTATGGGTGGTGGAAGGGGAGGAGGGCGGGGGGTGGGGGTGAGTGGGTGATGGGCACTGAGGGGGATACTTGACGGGATGAGCACTGGGTGTTATTCTGTATGTCGGTAAATTGAACACCAATAAAAATTATTTTATTAAAAAAAAAGAATTTAGCCACTAGAAAAACAAAATAAAATAAAATAAAAGGACATTTTGCTATATTAAAAAATTATAATATTCACAGGGTAAAATACAGCCCAGGAAAGGACAATTGGCCAACTACATCACAACATATTTATCTGCATTTTTAAAGAAAGATTTATTTATTTATTTATTTATTTATGAGAGAGAGAGAGAGGCAGAGACACAGGAGGAGGGAGAAGCAGGCTCCATGCCGGGAGCCCGACGTGGGACTCGATCCTGGGACTCCAGGATTGCGCCCTGGGCCAAAGGCAGGCGCTAAACTGCTGAGCAACCCAGGGATCCCCACTCTGCACTTTTTTTAAAAACAGGGATTGGTGGAAATGTCACCTAGGGTCAGCACTGGTCAGCAGATGAATATCTGTGAGCCAGCGACCCGGGCAGAGTTGACCAGCTCTCTGGAACACACCTATGTTTTTCTGTACCCTAGCTTGTTCCATATACTTGGAATGCTGTCCCAGCTCTCCAGCTCCTCTCTTCCTGTCTGCATCCTATCAATCCATCAGGACCCATCTCATATGCCTCCTAAGAACATTTTCCTTATCCCTCACCAACTCTGCTCTCATTTCTCACTCAATTCTTCGAATCTCCCTAGCACTTTCTTTCCCTCCTTAAGCATATATCTTACCCTATCATATATTTAAGTCCTCTGATTATTTATTTGCCCTACTAAATTAAAAGCTTATTGAATCAAGACACATATTTGCAGCATGGTCATTTATATATAACAGGCAGTAACTCAATATTTTATGAGGATATGTATATATGGGTCTAAGTTTTACTCATTTCCCAGTCATTTTCCTTTTTAAGAACAGGAATATATTCTAGCAGTAACTTATAAGAATGTTGGAGAGACACTAATGGGTTGCATATTTCCACTTTTTTGTATGGTCGGGGGGGAGTAATTCTCAAAGCCGGTAATTATATTTTCCCCTAAATTTTTGTCTGTCAATTTTAATAAGACTATAACTGAAAGGAATAATGAAGTATATATTTTCAACTGGTAGGAGTGATTCAACATGAATTCATAAAATCCTAGGTGATATCTACAACTGAGTTAAGTGCTACCACTTAGACAAAGTGAAGGCAGTATAACTAGATATATGTTCAATGGTCCACATTAAATGATCCTTAAGTAGCTCTGTCGAAAAATCTAAGCTACAATATGTTTATTCCAGTTATATTCCCAAAGCAATCATTCTCTATGGCCACTGTTCTCCTTCCAGGGTTGTAAGAATTAATAAGCCAGATGGTTGGCAAACTTCTTCTGCAAAGGGCCAGACAGCAAATATTTTGGGCTTTGTGGGACATCTAATCTCTGTGGCAACTACTCAAATCTGTCACTGTAGTGGGAAAGTGGCTGTGGACAATAGGTAAGCAAATGGGCCTGGCTATGTTCCAATAAAACTTTATTTACAAAACCAAGTGGCAGGCTGGATTTGGCCCAAGTAGTTTGACTTTCAAGCAGTTTAAATGCAGAGTCAAGCTAGAGTATTTACAGCAGGAAGGCACTGGCAGAAATCCCAGAACTTACTCTCTAATTCTCCTAAGGGCCAGAGAAGTAAAAAACAAAAACAAAAACAAAAACAAAAAAACTACTACCTTCAAATAAAGTTATTGACACCAGTAGTGAAGTCAGCTAAGCAGAGGGCTAACGAGTATAAAGAACTAAGAGGTTCAAAACTTTTGACATTGGTATTTTTATTAATACAAGATGTGCACAAAACAGTACAGAAACTCCTTTAAACAGTTAATACTTGTATTAAAGATGATATTTAAGGAACAAATTCTGCAAGTGTGGGTGCGAGAGAGATTGAGTTTATATACAAGCATCAAGCAGAACTGGAAAATTACTTGACAGAAGTGCAACAATTATTTAGTGATCAGTGCAAGGGGCGAGTTTTAGGGGTTCAAATAAGTGAAAGTGAGGGAGGTGAGCAGTGTACACATGCAACCGAGGAGAATGGAGGTGAGCATGAATTCAACTAAGGCGTAGTCTAATTCTACTCTAAACTGTTCTCGCTTCCCTGACCACATCGTAAGCCGGTCACAACAGCACAAAATCTGCCCTCAGGAGATCATTTGGCCAAGTTCCCTGCCCTCAGGCGTATTATGTAGCACTTCGATGCTATTCTTTTTGACAGACAAGAGTCTGACCTGATCCACCTTGCAGTTTCTTTCTTTCTTTTTTTAATATTTTATTTATTTATTCATAGAGACACAGAGAGAGAGGCAGAGACACAGGCAGAGGGAGAAGCGGGCTCCACGCAGGGAGCCCGACGCGGGACTCGATCCTAGATCCCCAGGATCACACCCCGGGCTGCAGGCAGCGCTAAACCTCTGCGCCACTGGGACTGCCCCACCTTGCAGTTTATCTGTAACTCCTACTAAGTAAATATGCAATCGCCTCTTACCTTTCTGTACCAATTTCACTTCATGTGTCAGGAGCATAAGTGATAGAATTCAACACTGTAACTATATGCTCTAATATGATAAAAATAAAAAAAAAATAAGTCCTTTGCCAAACAAAACAAAGCATGAAGGGATAACAGCCATCACTCTCCTTGCTTCTAGGACTGTTTGCAATGTGTTTTTTTCATTTCATAAAGGCTTCAAATAAAACCAATATTTGCCCCAAGTGTTTTCTTCTAGTAGCGTGGGTTCACAACAATTCATGTTTTTTTTTTTTTTTTTACAATTCATGTTTTCATACAAAAGGATTAGAGTCAATCCTGAATTTATAGAATATTCTTGTTTTCTGTCCAACTTGTACAGTGCTGCCCCTTTATTTCTCTACCTATTAAAAAAATATTACATTGGGACGCCTGGGTGGCTCAGTGGTTGAGCATCTGCCTTCAGCTTGGAACATGATCCCAGAGTCCTGGGATCGAGTCCCACATCAGGCTCCCTGCATGGTGTAAAACTAGGGTCCTGGGATTGAGTTTCGATCTGGCTCCCTTCAGGTGACTGCTTCTCCCTCTGCCTATGTCTCTGTCTCTCTCTGTGTCTCTCATGAATAAATAAAATATTTTTAAAAAATTATGTATTTTCTGTTTAATCTTAGTTTGCATTTCATTTTGTCCAGTATATTCTTCTTTCCTCAAATGACCAAAAAGCTGCATTTGGTTAGAGTTAATAAGCTTAGAAGTTGACGGATGCCTGGGTGGGCAGTCAGTTAAGCCTCCGACTCTTGGTTTTGGTTCAGGTTGTGATCTCAGGGTTGTGGGATCAAGCTGGTGTCAGGCTCCGTGCTGAGCACTGAGTCTGAGTTCCTCTCTCCCTCTCCCTCTGCTCCCCCCACCCATGCTTGCACTTTCTCTCACTGTAAAATAAATAAACAAGACTTAAAAAAGCCTAAAAGTTGATTAGTAGTGGACAAACCACTAAGCATAGGAATCAGGAGACACAGGTTCCTAGTCCTGGCTCTGTTACTATGTCACTGTAGAGACTTACGGGCCTTGGTTTCCTCATGTTAAATAAGGAGGGTAGATCTGGTCTCTGTGTTCACTTCTAACAATTGTGATTTATACCTATCAATTAGAACGATGCTAGCAAAAGGAAGGAGCAAAGTTACTAACACAATGAGCGAGTGCATTTTCCAAACATTTTTACAATACTGATAAAACTTTATATGACCCTGGGATATGAGATCCAAGATCTTACTTTCAAATTCTATGTAAAGAAATTATAAGCATGTGTCATGCCAGACTTTTGGATGCGTCCAGAAAATAGTTAATCATCAGGACAGTGTTTCTAAATCTTATGCTTTTCACTATCAGCCCTCTAAGGAGCCATTTTCAACATTCCCCTCTGCCCCCAATTACTCCCTCTTGAAAAGTCTCACAAAATGTTTATGTATAGTTGTGACTTATATATAGAAAGAGCAAGATTTTTTCGCACACCCCCAAGAACCAAGTTGGGGGCAGTATCGGCCATTGAGAATGCAAAATTTATGGGGTCAAGTTTTTGTGGTACCTAAACTTTTTGTTCAAATAAAAACTAGGTGTAAAAAAGGTCTGAGCTTATTCGCTTGGTAACCATTTCCATTTGCTGGAGGTGAAGGTCAGAGGTGACAAAGCAGCTAAGAGAAGGACAGAAAATTACAGTCATCACAGAAGATCTGGAGGCGAGGGTGGGGAATGCTGTTTCTTCAAAGGAGTGGGTAAGAGGGTGAAGTTAGAAAAGTTGTGCTCCACACCAATAGGTTGCTGCTTTTTGGTCCTGGTGGACTGTCAGAAGAGGACGTCCAGGTTCACATGTGTGTCAACCTCAGGGTAGGTGTGTGCTCTCCCTCCGGCCAGCCCATCCCACTCCCCCCAAGTCTGAGGGTGAGCTCTCCGGACAGCAGGAACAAGGGAGATACCTGTAGAACCTCGATGGAGAAAGGCATGGGAATGCTATTGGAAGTAGCTTTCCCCACCTCCTGCCACCCACCCCCAGCTTGCCTCCTCTAATATCTCAATCCTGCTCACCCAAGCCCATTGATCAAAGGGGCGCTGTTGGATCTTCTCAGCGTGTTGTCTGTGGTGGCTGAAGTTGGCAGCAGCTCCAAGTCTAGTTCCATTTTCTCTTGTGCCATGTCCACGTCGAAGAAGAAGCCACTCTTTGATTCCAAGTTCTCAAGGTTTTCTGGCTCCCATTCACATAAGGACAAGTCAACTGGGTGAGGAGATGTAGGCAGAGAGGAAAAGGGGAAAAAGAGAAGAGAGGAGGAACCTCTTAGAGGAGTGAGGTACTCACCTTGACAGCCCTACCATCCCTAATACCAGTGGGCACTAAGTGGGGTAGGATTGACTCCGAACCTCCCACCATCCAAGCTCGAGGTTCCTAACGCTGAGAAGATCCTCCACTTCCAAGTCTATAATGAAAATGAGGAATTTATCTTAGTCACCTCCGCGAATCGTTCTCTATTTCTCTCAGCAAAGGAAAGCCCAGGTAAGCCTTTCCGGCCAAAACGAAAACTACAACCTGTCGCCTTCGAGAATCCGTCGGGTGCCGCCCCTCTGCGCCTGCGCCCCGTCCCGCCTGCTGACGCATGCTTATTACGCAAGCAATGAGAGTCAATAGGGGCGCCCTTTGTCAGCCTTGCCTGGGGGGCACGCGCAGTCTTAGGAGTCACCTTTTTACTCCAACCCAGGTCCTCTCTTAGTCTCTTCTCGGGGGCGATTCACCGTGGTTGTTCCTCTGCTCCTATGTGAACCCTGGGATGGCTTCACTCACCGTTATTTAGGAAAGAATGGGTGGGGAGGAGTAAGGTGTATGAGAGTGCCGTCCTTTCTGCGCTATATCTAATACTCCATTTTCTCAGTTTTGATTAGCCCGTCATCCCCTTCTAACTGAGGCCAAGAAGCTTAACTCCCACGATGAATTTTTCCATCCTGTTATAGCCAATACTACACATTTGTAATTGAGAAAAATGCTATATGTCTGGGGAAAACAAAACAAAACCCAAAACCTGCCACCTGTTCCCCAAGTGTCTTGTGGTAGGGTGCTAACCCAATTGAACCAATCGTGCAGACGAATCATTGTTTTCCAGGTGATCTCATTGTCTTTTTTTTTTTTTAAGATTTTATTTACTTATTCATGAGAGACACAGAGAGGGAAGGCAGAGACACAGGTAGAGGGAGAAGCAGGCTCCATGCAGGGAGCCCGACGTGGGACTCCATCTCGGGACTCCCAAGATCACGCCCCGGGCTAAAGGCCCGCGCTAAACCGCTGAGCCACCCAGGGATCCCCTCATTGTTTTTTAACCTTAATTGTATTTTTACACTAAATAAAATCTAGCTTCTCAAAGCTATTCGTCTAAGAAAATGATTTGAGTTAGAGAAGCTTATTTACTTAAATATCTCAGAATTTAGTATCCATCCAAATCAGGGTTTCCTTTTTTTAAAGATTTTATTTATTTATTCATGAAAGACACAGATAGAGAGGCAGAGACACAGGCAGAGGGAAAAGCAGGCTCCATGCAAGGAGCCAGATGCAAGACTGGATTCCAGGAATCTGGGATCAGGCCCTGAGCCAAAGGCAGATGCCCAACCATTGAGCCACCCAGGTATCCCTCCTTTAAAAAAAAAAAAAAAAAAGGGATCCCTGGGTGGCGCAGCGGTTTAGCGCCTGTCTTTGGCCCAGGGCGTGATCCTGGAGACCCGGGATCGAATCCCACATCGGGCTCCCGGTGCATGGAGCCTGCTCCTCCCTCTGCCTGTGTCTCTGCCTCTCTCTCTCTCTCTCTCTCTCTCTCTGTGTGACTATCATAAATAGATAAAAAAAAAAAAGATTTTATTTATTCATGAGAAACACAGAGAGAGAAAGGCAGAGATACAGGCAGAGGGAGAAGCAGGCTCCCTGTGGGGAGCCCAATGCAGGACTTGATCCCAGACCCCGGAGTCACAACCTGAACCAAAGGCAGACTCTCAACCACAGAGCCACCCAGGTGCCCCAGGGTTTTCATTTAATAATGCTGCGTGGCTCAAACATTTTAAGAATTGCTCTTTTAGAATTTTTCACCACCAGTTAATGAGCTACGCTGAGTACTGAAATCCTAACTCCACACTAATAATTTTGTAAGACCATACCTTTTAGGAACCATATACAGGACTGGCAGAGAAGGTAAGTGAAACTACTGAAATGAGAGTTATGAATTAAAATAATCATTACATGGTATAGCACTTTAACGGTTTAAAAAATGTCTTCACATACTTATCTCAATTGGTTCAATCATGAACCCTGCTCAGCTAATCAGTGGTGAACTTAAAATAATGGGATTATCTTGAAACAGTTCATGACAAGTTATGACATGAATGATCATAATCATTCCTCATTCATTCTGAGAATAGAATAAGAAAAGCTTAATTATATCAGGCAGAATTGGGTTATCTAAATCCCAGACACGAGGACGATTTGGAGTCTCCTTTCCTGATGTAAGACAGGTTAACAATAGCTACCATTTTTCATGCACTTAATTATATGCCAGGCACTGTCCTAAGCACTTTAAATATGTGATTGCATTTAATACTTACAGTAACTCTGTGAGGTAGGCACCATCACAATGCCCATTTTTTTAAAGGAGGAAACTGAACCCCATAGGGGTTACTCAAATTATAACTGCTAAATGGCAAAGCCACTCTGCCCTTGTATGTAGGTGAAAAGACAGATGAGGTGCCTCTGGATATTTCTCTAGATACTATTTCTGTACTCATAAGCACTTGATAAATACTTATTAAATTATTTTACGAATAAATGCAGGTTTTAAAAACCTGTCATTCACAGCTATTTTGTAAAGTAGGCAAATCTACTTCTATTTTACAGTTGATAAAATTCCAGAGAGATTAATGGCACATTTAGGTAGCAGTAGAATCTGAGCTGGTACCAAGATCTCCTAAAAATCACTGTTAAAGTTCCCAGGATACCTGGAAAGTTTACAAAAGATGGTAGTTAAAGCTGAATAAAGTCAGGGCGAACGTAGATGGCAGTGGTTAAATACAGAACAGGGGTCAAAGCCAAACTAAATATCAGAGAAATAGGGGGTACACCAGAAAACAAGTAGATCTTTGCTTCAGTCTACTGCTCATTTTACTTCTCAAAGAGTTTGTTAATATTCGTGGCAAGTAATAAGGTTTAGTGGATATATATTGAATGAATAGATCATCTCATCATGCCTAAGCATCACAGACACAAATTTTTAAAAATCTAAGTATAATAACACTAAGAAAATAGATAATAAAATGACAAGGGAGGAGCAACTGTGAGACTTTGAAGAAAAGAGGTAGTAATATGAAACGATAACATGGATAACATGCTCAAGATGGCAGGAAGTTTGCAGGTATTGCCAAAAAAGAGGAATTCTTTAATTAAGTGTAGCTGAATGCCAGGAACTCAGAGTACATATGCAAGTTAGAATGTCAAAAGGAACAAGTACTACAAAAACAATTCTGTATACCACAGGGGCAAACACAACATTTAAAGAAATTATTTTTACTTCTTCCCATTTCTACTCACGCACTATTATACCAACCTAGCTGTGTGTCATCATCAGCTTCTGCTGTTCTGTAGCAATATGCCATGATCTCAGATTGCTGGTTTGCTTCTACCTTGCCACTTATGCTACTCTTGTCTTTGTCCCAGTCTGCTACCATCTGTGCCAGGCCTCTTACTTATAAAAGGTGTCCCACAAATATGTCATAATCAGTTGTTTACTAGTCGTCATGGCAACTTTAAAGCAAATTTTCCTTATCACAAAAGCAAATCAAAGGCAAGCTGAACCCAAGCCCACAAACCACAAATACCCTAAACCTCCCAAAAGATTTATATGAAGGGTAAGAGAAACTAGGTAGGCAAGAACGATATGAATAGAATCTGGAAATGATGGTCAAGGTTGCATCCATCTTCTAACATGTCTTTGAGTTTCTCCTAATTGTTAAGGTCCTGAAAGTTAGGGATTCTACTAAATCATTTGACTCCTCAGAGTTAGGAATTCTACACGTAGCCAACAAATGATTGTTTAGTAGCTATTGTGAACAATAGAATGTACTATGTTGTTTTGAGCAGATGAGGGGGTTGCTGAGAACTTGAGATAAAAAGAGCTACATAAATTGGTCAAAAACAGAGCTTGAAAAAAAAAAAAAAAAAAAAAAAAAAAAAAAAAAAAAAAAAAAAACAGAGCTTGCTTTTCCAATCCAGTTGGAAGAAAAATATAGGCAATTTAAAGGAAACTATCTAAAAGTGCCTTAAAAACTCTATATTACAAGCAGCGAATATTAACATTGAGGAATAAAATGATTGGATTTGGCAAGTTTAATATGGGACAACTAAGTTGAATAGGCAGGTAAAATTATTTTTGCTAAATTAAAAAAAACATTTAATTTATTTATGAGAGACACACACACACAGAGGCAGAAACATAGGCAGAGTGAGGAGAAGCAGGATCCATGCAGGGAACCCAATGTGGGGGACTCAATCCCGGAACTCCGGGATCATGCCCTGAGCTGAAGGCAGATGCTCAACCACTGAGCCACCCAGGCATCCCTATTTTTGCTAAATTAAAAAAAATCATTTATTTATGTGAGAGAAAGTGCAAGCATGAGAAGAGGGGCAGGGCATAGGGAGAGGGACCAGCAGACCCCCCTGAGCAGGGAGTTTCACGCAGGGCTCAATCCCAGGACCCAGGGATCATGACCTGAGCCAAAGGCAGATGCCCAATGGACTGAACCACCCAGGTGGCTCTATTTTTGCTATATTTTGAAACCAATTTCATGACTATTAAATTTTCTGTATTTCTCCCTCTGTATGATTAACACAATACAATACCATCTTTATCCCATGGTTATTCAAGTAGCGAGGATTGAATGAGTTAATATTTCTAAAGCTCTTAGAATGGTGCCTAGCACACAGCAATTGCTACGTAGATATTTGTTAAATAAAATAAGTAATTCCAGGCCTCACACATGCTGAATGACTATTGTTAGGGTCTCTGTAAATCCTAGGAAGGAAAAAAAATTCTGGTTCTGCTACTTGTTCTTCAGGACTTTTCCTAATATCGTTGAAGCTGACAATGCTTGTAAAATGAAGATGGTGATTGCCACTCGCTATATGAACTCTTATTCGATTCTCTTTATTTTTACACCATTGCTTTTGTTTTTTCACTTCCCTTTTGTTTAGTGCATCCAAACGGATTATCTGAAAAAAAAAATCAGCCCCTCCAAACACCAAACAAAATCAAGGGATTTAAGAAATGGGCAGAGATCACAGAGATCAGAGCAAATAAATTGGCATTGAAAAAACATGGAAACCACAAGTTTCTGTTTCCCTTGAATATTGGCCCAAACTCCTCCTGAACGGCGATGCTCCACTGTCTCCAAACTATTGGTTCTTTTCAAAATCGGGCGCCAGGGTCCCCGGGCCAATGCCAGAGAGGAAGGCGCCGGGCCCCCTGAAAACGCTCCTCCCTTTTGGAGGAGGTTTGCGGGGCGGGGTTCCCACGCATGCTCGGTGCCCGCGGGCTCATTGGCGCGGCCGCCGGGCGCGTGCGCAGGACCCGATGGGTGCCCGGACGCGGAAGACTTGGCCCCGCGGCGGTTCCCGCTGCTGAAGCGTGGGAGGCGGAAAAGGCGGCAGGTTGTAGATTTTGGTCTTGGCCCCAAGGGGTTCCCTCGGGCCATTAGAACCCAAGAGAGGAAGAGGAGGCACCGCGGCGGCGGCTGAAGGGCCGAACCCCCCACCTGTCCTCCAGGCGGGGAGGGGGGGTAGGGAGGGGATAAGCACCCCTCACAGGGCTGAGGATCCTCCGGGACCGAGTCCCAGAGCATGGGGGGCTGGACCGGGTCCCCCAGCATGGGGAACTGGAGCCGTCGAGGCCGCCCGGCCGGGCCCTGCCCAACTGTCAGCTTTTTGGTACTAGCGCTGCCTGGGCAGCTGCGGTGTTTGTAGCCCGGCCCCGGTTGAGGTCGTCGGCCAAAAGATAGCAACATGAGTTCCGCCGCTGCCTAGTTTCCTCCCCATCCTCTTCTCCCTCCGTCCGCCTCCTCCCTCCCTCCTCTTCCCCATACCTCGTCTTTTTCTTTCCCTCTCTCGTATTCCTCTTTTCCCACCACCCTGCTCTCCTCTTCCCCCTCGGTCCTCCTCCTTTCCTCATCTTCCTTTCCCGATCCTGTCCTCCTTTTACTCTCTCTGCTTTCCTGCTTTTCTATATATCCGCTTTCCCTATCTCTTGCTCTTTTCCTTCCATCCCTCTCTTTTCCTTCACCCTCTTCCTTTATTCTGTCACCCTCCACCACCTCCCACTCCACTACCATCCCCCTTCCTCCTCCCCTCACTCACTCTCAAGCTCCCTTCCTCATCCTCATCCTCCTTCCCTCCTCCTCCTTTCCTGCTTTTCTCCGCCCCTTAGCCCCCGCCCCTAAGCCTCCGCCCCTTAGCCCCCGCCCCCAGCTGCCAGTCCCCAGCAGCTCAGTCCTGCAGTGAGAGTCTTGGGAGTCCATAGCTAAGCACCAGGAGCTGAGCACTGTCCGCTGTGCCTGCCTGCAAGTCTCCGACATGGCTCAGGAGAAAATGGAGCTGGACTTCGAGCCTGACACATCCGATGGGGGCACCCTGAGGAGATCCAGCAGCGCTCCCCTGATCCATGGGCTCAGGTGAGGCGGGTTGGGAACGATGAAGTACAGGGTTCAGGGGCTCCTTGACCCCCTGCAAGCAATCTTCCTTCCCTAAAGTGAGAGTTGGTGCTCATCTGGGTTTTCCAAATTAAGGGCATGGGGACTTGTTTGCTCGACAGTGACTTGGGTCCCAAGGTGGAGTGAAAGTTTGACCCCAGACTCTGGGAAGTGTGGAAAAAATGGGACCCTCTTTACCTGGGGCTCTCTTGGCCCACTCTGAAAGGATCTACAAGAAGCTTCTGGATCTTGTAACAGGTTGCTTGCCCTGCCTAATTTGCACCACTGAATGTTAGCCTGAAGCCCCTGGAACTAGACTTGCAACTTGACACCTGTCTCTAAGAGCTGCTATTTCTAAGCTTAGTTTAGGAACCCTGGCATTAACGGAGCATTTACTTTAATAAATCACAATTTATCTAATAACTTGTAACAAGTGTCGTGTTCATGGCACATTAAGTGATTGGGATTTGTCGTAATGTTTTCAGATCCTAAAACTGCCTGGAATGCATACCAGTGAATAAAAAACAAAAGGTGTCTCTTAGCTTAGGTCAGTGAAAATACAGGTTTTAGAAAACAATGGAAAGAATCAACCCTTGAATTTTAGTGGTAGGGTCTTGTATTTTCACGTGAATACTCACTAGAGGGTCTATTTTAAGGTAGAATCTTACAATAGTGAAGGTTAGGTTGGCAGACCTCCTGAGCCTATTACATTTCACTCCTGTAAGTAGACAATTCATCTTAGTGGAGAGCTAATTTGTGAGACCTTGTAGAAATGGAATTAGCCCAAAAAAGGGGATGGGAGTAGAATTAGCCAAAATCATTAATCAAGCACAGTGAAGACAGAGAAATAGGTAATTTTTATCTATCAAACTGATTATAATATCTGTATTTGAGGGGAAAATGGATTTACTCATTTTCTTGTATTAAATTTTTAAACTGAGGGAATGATGGGGTGACTCTTTGCTTTCTTAATGGCTGTCCTCAGCTCTACATTTATTTTTGATACTATAGGAATAAATTGGTCTTTTGGGGTTGTCTTTTTAAATCTGGTAAGCAAGCAATTGCAAGGGACTAGGGCGATCATGCTGACCTGCATTTAGACTGTCATAGAAATAACACTGTTTTTTTAATCGAGATTTAAGTAATTACTTGCCAGGGTAGCATGATGTGACAGAAGGAGTGAGGAGACTAGACCTAGTCCCAATATCTCTCCCTAACTGTGATCATGAATGAGTCACTTAGCCATTCTAAGTGTCTGTTTTTTCATTTGAAACTTAAGACCTGAATTAGGTGATCTCATGGGTCCAGTGAAGCCCAATTCAATTCAGTCCTGAAAATTTTTCTTGGCTTCTTATCATGGGCACGGCACTCTGCTAGGCACTGCGGGGATGTTATACAAGAAGGAACAAAAGACCTCTACCATGGAATTTAAAACACACGCACACTTCTCTGTAATAAGAGGTAAAGTCGATGTCTCAAGAAGCATCTTATTTCGCATTGTGCTCTTTGGACTCAAAGGAGGGCAGGATTGCATTCGGTTTGTGGACTGAAGAGAGGCTTCATTCACAGAGGGTATTGGATTGAAATGGGTGCTCAAGGAGAGGAAGGATTTTGATTGATGGTGGTGGGAGGTAGGACATTGTGAAAGCAGAAGAGGCAACTTGAGAAAAACTCCAGGTATGTTTATTTAGTTGTACAGCAGACTCACAGGTAGAACACTTATTTAGGGCTATAGTGGGAGATGTGCTGATGGGCCCTGTACTGTAGCACAAGGCTCCCCAGCTCTTCTCATGGTCATGGCACACATAGAAAGCAGTAGTATGTTTAGGTCCTTTGGTGTAAACAGATGAGGCTGCTGGTGTCTGGTGGGAACTGGTTTGGGGGCGTGAGCTCTGACCAGAAGCAGCTGGAGGCAACCAGTTTGGAGCCCCGCCCCATACCTCTCCTAGCTTGCCCCCCAACCACTGAGGAGATCAGTATCTGGGCAAACCTGTGATCCACAGCACACCACCACAGAAGCTCTGAAGAGGTCAGTGAGGAGCTTATTCATTGTACAAAATGAGGAACCATGGAAGATTTCATTGTTGATCAGAGAGTTGATGGATATCTCAAATGAGAAGACACTAATAATTTTATTTTTATTTTTAGTGATCTTTCACAGGTCTTTCAACCTTATACATTTAGAACTCGGAGGAATAGTACAACAGTTATGAGCCGTCATAACCTGGTAAGTATAGAAGTAAGTATTTTAGTGGTATGGATTGGGGAAAACACTTTCAAATGTAGTTCATTCTTAAGATGATGTGCTATGCCCCTCTGTTCACAAAAGAAAAAAATATTTTACCTGTCTTGCTCATTCTGTGGCCATTTTCAGTTTTTGGTGCAAAAAAGAGATCTGGTTAAAGTTTTTTCTTGGCTGTGGGACTTTGTATTTCTAAAGATTGTTGTTTTTTGTCACTACTTGCATCATGGTTATGAGGTAAGTCAGGATTAACCTCTAAATATAGCTGAGAAAAATGATCTTTATTTGTTCTAGAAAGCAAAAATCATTAAGACAGTAGCAGAGTATTTGTCTCTGGCACATATCTGTTGGACAGTGCTATTTATCCAAAGTAAGATCTCCTTTAAAATGCTCGTATTTATGTTCTCAGCAGAGTTGCTAATAGTGACTGTTTTATATAGCCAGAGCTGTTGGGATCACTTTATTAGTTGGTTGCATTGGGAGAAATGATGATGAGGTTTTTTATATAGTAGCACTTCACATGTGGAGCCCACTTATCCAGTAGCTGCAGTGCGCTGGAAGACATCTGAGATGTAAGCAAACAGACCTCTGAATGGCTGTGCTTGATTTCCATAGTCTGTGCATAAAGGTTCATCAGATTATTTATAGGGAGCCTCTCTGACCTCTGAATCATCTAAAATTTATGCATAATTATAATAAGCTTCCAACTCGGTAGTATGTGAGAAGCAGCAAATCAGCAGAGGTGCATTCGGGTTTAAGGTACACTAATAGCTGCTAGCAAGGGAGGAGAGGGGAAAACTGAAAAGCAGACAGAGGTTTTTTAAAAATTAGTCTGCGGCTTAGTATGAGGACGAAGAGCCTGTTAATAGACCCTGAGGGTCTCACTGGCATAGAACTGTAGAATTCTTGATGTTCTTAAAGGTACCTGGGTCATTAACCTTTTCTTAAATTATACTAGTCCCTTTGCTTATATGGTATTCTACATGTTACAGAGTCCTTTCACACTTTTCATTCTCATAGCAACCCCTGTGAAGTAGGCAGGACAAAAGATGTTTTTCCCAGTTAAAAGAGGCAGCAGCTAAGTGTCGGCTGAGAGAAGTGACTTGCTTAGAATCACGTGATTGGTAAGTGGCAGAGCTGGGATTAGAATAGAGATGTGCCAGTGTCATTAAGAAAGGGGGAAAAAATACATCACTTTTAAAAAAGATTTCCAGCCGAAGTGGCTAGGAATGCTTAAAGGGGGGGAAATGTTAGCTATCTGGAGGTTTGATTCACTTTATCTTCCCTGAGGATACTGGAAAACAACTTAATTTCACTGTGTATGTGAAAAATGTTTCCACTTGTTACACAGCTGTGTCCTGATATCAGTAAGTTGACCAAAGAAGGGAAGATGAATTTGCCTCTTTATGCTTGACTTTGCCCTTTTCTAAGAAGCGAAGATTCCTATCGACCCTGTCTAGGCTCACCTCTCCTTGCTCCCTGACAAAACCTTTTTCTCTGTCTGCACGGAAATACCTCATTTGCCAGAGGGGCCACGTTGATTCCGTGTTCTTTGCCCACCCTTGCATTGTCTTTCCCTCCGTCCCCTTCTCCTTTTGAGTTTCCTGCTTCGGGGAAGCCTTCCGCAACACCCCTTGTGTCCTTCTGTCATCATACTGATTATACCATATATGTTAGATCACAGCGTCCTCTATCAATCTTAATACTAACCTGCCAGAAGCAAGGTGTGGAATGAAATGGAGAGGAGACTGGCACAAGAAAATGTGCAGAGGTCATTTCTTCATGATTTGACAACTGACCAGGCATAAATGCAGGGAGAAGGAGGACTCCCGGGCACTGAACTTTTATATCTTAGTGACCAGGGGAAGAATGTTGCCTTTACCACTACAAGTAGGGAAATTTCAAGGCATTGGTCATTTGAAAGGCCAGGAGATAAATTCTTCCCGGGCATTTTGGGTTCAAGATGCCACTGGCTCCTTGCTGTTCTCTAAAGTAATATTCCAATTAAAAAAATAATAACTCTGCAAGCTTCATGCACCTTTCACTTCTGGCAGATGCCCCTTCTCCATTCACAGAGAAGGCAAACAGCCCTCTTGTGTACATGTCAGCTTTCTTCTCCTGAAAATGTCTTTACCTTCACATGTGGTGCTTTCTCCTAATGGTGCCTAGATTTTCTGAGTCTCCTGTCACTTTGCTTGGTGTGTTGTCTCCTCTCTAGTCCCTTCCTCCGTAGCTTTTTTGCTCCCACCTTCTTCTGACTCACAAATCTAATATCTGGAACACAAATTTGTCTTTTTTCATAGATCTCTCTTTCCCTGTTTTCCCTTCACCCCTCTGAGCTTTCACAAAGCTTAATCCACACCACACTGCCTCTCATTCCTTGTCTCCTAATTCCTTGCCAACTATTCAGCCAGTTTGTGATCTCACTACTTCTATCACCACGCTATTAAAAAACTGTTCTTGCAGGGGCACCTGGCTCAGTTGGTTAAGCTTCTGACTCTTGATTTTGGCTCAGGTCCTGATCTCAGGGTCCTGGAATCGAGCTTTGCGTCAGGCTCAGCGCAGAGTCTGCTTGTCCCTCTCCCTCTGCTCCTCCCTCTGCTCACACTCTCTCAAAAAAAAAATAAATAAAATATTGAAAAAAAATAACAAAACTCTGTTCTTGCAAAAGTCACCAGTGCCCACTTCATTGCTAGTGGCAGGGTCCTCTTTTCTTAGCCCACTTGAGTTATTTGCTTTACTGAACACCATTAATCAGCACCCTCCTTCAAGTGCTTGGCTTTTTTCTTAGCCTGCACATTAACACTTGTTTCCCATACCAGACACTGCATTGTTCCTCCCTGTCCTCCTTTTGGGTCTTCTCTCCAGTTCTGTCTAAATTGACAAGTTGTACATCATATAGATGTAGCATCTAAATTTCTGACTTTCTCTGCAAGCAGCTTTTTGCAGTTTTTGGCTTTCCTGAAGATTTCTTTGCTGCTGGGATTTCTTTTGTTCTCTGGACACATCCATACTCTCTTCCATGGTACCATTAGTCTTTCTGCCTTATTTACTTGCCTAGTAGCTTAGTGTTTTTCTTTCTTTTTTTAAAAGATTTATTTATTTATTTATTTGAGAGAGTGCACATGCGCCAGCAGGAGGAAGGGTAGAAGGAGAGAGAGAGAGAGAATCCATAGACAGATCCCCACTGAACGTGGAGGAGCCCAATGTGGGGCTTGATCCTAGGACCCCAAGATCATGACCTGAGCTGAAACCAAGAGTCGGCCCCTTGGCCACCTAACCAACTGAGCCACACAGACGCCCCGCTTAGTGTTTTTCAAATGGCCTAATTAAGAGTTTACCAGTAAACATGTGTTACTTTTCTAGTGGAAAAAAAACTTAAAGAGGATTTTAGTCATAAAGTCTTTATGTTTTCAGAGCATAGGAGAGGGAAAAAGAAAGGGTGGGTACTAAAGAGATACTCTTTGAGGCAAAATCATATTTCATTGTATAAGTTTTAAAAATTTAACCCAAAATAGCTTTTGCCTAAAAAGCTTAGCAGTTTATCACTGTTTTATACTACTTACTACATTAGGATTTTTAGATGTTTAATAGGGTAGGGCTTCTTGTAACAGGATCATTGTCTTATTTGGTCTAAATAGCATTACAAATTTATTTGCATTTAATTAGGGAATAAATAGCTTACATTAAGGATATTAGAACCTTGTAAGAGCTGTTGAGATGAATTGTACCTTTCATTTTTGATCAGATTGGGATTATTTTGAAGGAACATAATTTGGCCCCCAAATAATTTTAGCTTTGTGTTGTCAAAAAATTATGATCTAAGGGAGAGCAACAGTTACCTGAAAAATACGCGTTGCCTTCCACACTGATTTTCTTAACTAGTAAGTAAGGGTTTGCGGTGATAGTGGTAGTGACCACATTTTAGAATTGATTTAGATCACACAAGCAAAATTTTCTTATTACAGTTTTAAAGTGTTTTTAATCAACCCTAATCATAGATAAACTACTAAGCCAGGCTTGTTAGCCTGTCTTCCTCCATGGGTACATCAGTGTTAAAATGACTAAACTCAGATTTTTCTTTCCCTTCTTACCTATTTCCTTATTTTAGATAAGTGAGGGTTAATGGATATTTCCAAGGCCTGGAATCTTTTTTTTTAACATAAATGTACATAGCCCTGCATTCATTTGGGAAAAGTGTTAAAGTCAATGCCTGTCTGGCGACAGATGGTGCTTTGAGGTTGGATACCTGGTGTACCTGGTGAATGTCCCGCCTCTAGTATGTTAATGTTAAGTGGTCTAAAGAGCTCCATCTTGGAAAAGAATATGAAATCTTAGCTGGGAGGAGGTTAGACACTGGGGCTGACAGCAAACTGCTGCCTTGTGATTCAGTAAATAGTAAATGTTTACTTTTCCTTTCCAGTTGCTGTCATCCTCCCCTAATCGTGTTCCTAGTAGCCGACTGCATCAGATCAAAAGGGTAAATTTTACTTCTTAGCCCAGACCTACAATTGTTTGAATTGTCCATTTTGATTTTATTTTCATTCTGAAGATTTAGCTATTAAACCTGAGTCAGGCTGCCACTCTAGGTGGCCACAGACAGCCAAAAATTCTTTTGAGTGTGCAGGTGAAATGCATATGTGGCAGGGGTGATGATCTTAGAATGTTCTGCCGCCCTGTGATATTGCCAAAGAAGGCAGGAAAATCTTTGAAAATTTTCTTCGAAGTAGAGAACCATGTGGCTGTGGATACTGTTTTCAGCACATGTTTGTCTTTGCAGGAGGAAGGCATGGATATGATGAACAGGGAAACAGCACACGAACGGTTAGTGTTTCACAAGAACAGGGCCTAGGTGTTGTATGTCTCATTCTGAGCACTGATGGCCTTTCATTTTTGTTTGTTTTAGGGAAGTGCAGACAGCAATGCAGATAAGCCAATCATGGGATGAGAGCTTGAGCTTGGTAAAGTTCTCCCATGTTTGCTTGTTTAATTTTTTTTTTTTTTTTTTTTTTTTTTTACTTTCTGGAAACCTTTATGTTGTTCATTGGCTTTGTTAATTTTTTTCATACCTTCCTGTCCTTCCCATGTCCAAATTTGTATTCATTTCTAACCTCTGCTTTTCCACCAGAATATGAGATTGCAACTTTTTAGAGTTTGTACATTTCTGTCCTAAAAATGTAGGCATGTTTGAGTAGTAGAGAAGAGCTGTGATGTGCTGAATTGTGAATTATGAGGAAATATGTTTTATGTTCACAGAGTGACAGCGATTTTGAGAAGCCGGAGAAACTATATTCTCCTAAAAGGATTGACTTCACTCCAGTTTCTCCGGCACCGTCACCCACCAGAGGATTTGGAAAGGTAGGCTCATTGATAAGATGTTAACTCTCTTTCACACTCCAAGCTCTTTGCTCTAAAGTACACACACACAGCTTCATTTGTAAAGAATCCATGACTGGAAGGAAAATTAATGGAAGTCTGTGATAATAACTTGAAAAAATGGTATATCAATATATGTATATATTCTTGTGTGTGTGTATACCTATATAGATATACATAGCTAAGCAGTTTTAAGGATTTTGTTTCTCTTATTTTGAGAACCTTTTGAAAGCTGGAGCACTAGAACTATTTTAATATTAAATATGTTTTTTCTAGCAATGTTTTTCACCATCCTTACAAATGTTTGTGAGCAGCAGTGGGCTGCCACCAAGTCCTGTTCCTAGTCCCAGACGCTTTGCCAAGTAAGTAAACCTACTTTTCAAAAATGTGGTTTGAAATGCTACACTTTGAATTTGTCTCTCCTGATGAGCTTTTTTCTCAACATTTTCTTATGGAAATTTTCAAACAGACAGCAAAATTGAACACAGTGAGTATCCTATACTACCTACCACCTGTATTCTATCAGTGATGTTTTACCAGATACACATTTTTTGAGACAGTGCCAGAGAATGAACACACACACACACACGCAAAAAATATCCTTTGTTGAGGATAAGGGAAAAAAAAATTTAAGGTTATAGACCAGTCAAATCCAAATAAATTTTTAATAAGGTTTATCTTTAAAAAAAAAAAGCTATCGTAGATACCTTGTTTTATAAAATGATTTTTAAAAATAGCTTCAAACGCCATGTTGTTTCAGATTGTTGTATGCCAGGTTAAATCTCATTTTGGCATTTCAGTTCCTCAAATTACAACATGGGCATTTTCCAATCGTCAATTTTTTTTGTATTTTTTTTTATTGGAGTTTGATTTGCCAACATATAGTATAACACCCAGTGCTCATCCCGTCAAGTGCCCTCCTCAGTGCCCATCACCCAGTCACCCCAAGCCGACTGTCAATTTTATTGCTTTATTTGGTGGGCTATAACATTTATCTTGCATCTTAGAAGCACTTCACATTCTCCTGTTTGTTTGTTCTTTAAAGCAAGAGGAGTCAGAGTCCAGTCAAATGTATCAGGCCCAGTGTTCTTGGTCCCCTGAAAAGAAAAGGTAAGCATCCCACTTCTGATATTAAACCTAGTTGAGCTTAAATGACAAATTAGAATTTGTCTGAAATTAGCTCAAGGCATGACTCCTTTTTTCTAAAGAAATGTGAAATATTCTTCCCAACGTATGCTTTACAGATTCTAAATTTTGTGATTTAGTTATCTGATACTATGTTTTTTACACTTCCTAACTGAATCTTATTCATATATTCATATTACCAATATATATTCCAAAAATTTTGCCTCTGAGTGATCTGAATAGAAAGCAGATGCAAGCTAATACGTTGCAAAAGTTTGTGCTTATGTCCTAGCAAATACATTTCTAAACATGCTGCATGCTCAGATATAAGCCACCACCAAATTATGCCTCACAAAGAGAGGCTGCCTCATATTCGAGTCCATAGGGTTTTTGATATGAAGGGGGTGCTCTTAGTTACATTGTTTTGAACCACAGAGTTCTAAACTAAAATGGTGTCACTCAGTGCTAGTTTTAGATGCCTGTGAGGGCCCCGAATGGAGTCTACTTTAAAAAGGCACAAAAAATTAACATAGGTTGAGTCATTATTCCTGGGACTATTCTCATATGATTGTAAACATTGGATGTCACTTTAAACAAGAGTCTTTTTAAAAAAGATTTAATTAATTAATTAATTAATTTATTAATGAAAGACACACACAGAGAGGCAGAGACATAGGTAGAGGGAGAAGCAGGCTTCATGCAGGAAGTCTGATGTGGAACTCGATCCCTGGACTCCGGGATCACACCCTGAGCCGAAGGCAGACTCTCAACTGCTGAGCCACCCAGGCATCCCTAAACAAGAGTCTTAATAATTTTGAAAAAGCAATTTAGTAAGTGGTGTATTTGTGCCAATCACCTTTGCGGCCAGGAAAGCAGTCCCTCTCCTAATACTAGGTAAACAGGTATTTGCAGCTTTGGTGGAAACTTTCCACTGACAGTGCCATGCACAGATTCAAAAAGTACAATATTTCAGATAACTTAAAGTTGGTGTGCTCTGGAAAATAGGTTTCGATATGGTGATGATGTTTATATTTAGTGAATAAATTTTGTTTTATGACCTAGTAGCCTTTTACCTTAATGCTGCAAGGAATTATTTAGGTTTTAAGGACCTTCTCAGGAGATGTTAGGTGAAAATAACACTTGGAAACTAAAGCTATTATTATCATTGTTATTATTAATTTTCGATATGTTACAGGAAATTGGTGGAATTAGTATGGTTGGTTCATTCAAAAGCTATTCCAAAATATACCAGCAGATGGAGGAATTCTTTAATAAAAAGGGCTAAAGTGTTTTGCTGATGAGGTGTTGAAAGCTGGGCAGTAGCTTTTAAAAGCTCCATATTAAAGCATGGCAAAAGTAAATAAAAAATATAACCGTTCCTGAGTTAATAATTTTCAGAATGGCTCCAGAAGAAAGATAATATGAATTAATTGATAATATGAAGGGGAAAAAATGAATGCTGCATTTGTTCTTGCTTGATCTTTTTCCATCACAAGCCTCTTGTACAGCTTTTTTACTATTACTTCTTTTTTTTAAAGATGTATTTATTTATTTATTTATTTATTTATTTATTTATTTATTTATTTATTTATTTATTTATGATAGAGAGAGAGAGAGAGGCAGAGACACAGGGAGAGGGAGAAGCAGGCTCCATGCCAGGAGCCTGACGTGGGACTCGATTCCAGGACTCCAGGATCGCGCCTTGGGCCAAAGGGAGGCGCCAAATTGCTGAGCCACCCAGGGATCCCCTCTTGTACAGCTTTAAGTTCACAGTTACTGAGTTCCCATTGGAGTATATAGTTAGGTCCAAGAATTAAATTTTATTTCATACTCCATTTTATTTTATTTTTTTTCATGTTCCATTTTAAAGCTCCTCAGATGAGGAGCCTCAAAACTAAGATATTTGTGTGTTTTAGATCATAGCTTATTTGAAAAGGGGCTTTTTGTGTCTGAGGGCTTTGAGTCTTTGCATTCCTGGTGGCAAAGTGGTTACTCAATGGATGCAAAGTTTTTATGCTACCTTATAGATGTTCTGAGACAATCTATAAGATTGAGGTAGCCAGTATAACACCAATTTTGTGAATGGATTAATAATTGCTTTCAATTACAGAAGGGCATTCAAAGTAACTTCTTAAAATCTTCACTTTTACTAAGTAGTCTAAAGCAACCTTTTATTTATACGCCATTTATTAGACTACATACTTTTTAACCCATTTGGCTTCAACTCAGGAAATGTTCCAGTATTAAAATAATATAAAATCAATCATCTTAACTAATTCTCTAGAATAAATCATTATTCACTATGAGCTTCAGCTGTTTGGGGATTTTTTATTTCTGCTGTGCTAAGCCTTGATTCATTTTGCCCAATGCAGTCAGTGTTCTGCTCTTCTATTAAAGAACATGACTATATCCGTAGCATACTAAATAAAAAAGAGTTTTTTGTTTGTTTTCTTTTTCTTTTCTTTTCTTTCTTTTTTTTTTTTTAGGGCTGCTTACTTTTGGTTGAGGTTATATGGAAGTATTAAAGCATGAGAAAAAACAGCTTCAAAGTAATGGCTTGACAAAGTATTCTATTCTGAACCTTAAACAGAGATCATCCCATTTTAGCACCATGCCTGTATCTGTAAATCATTTCACAGTAGCATCTCTTTCTGTTTTAGGTGAAATGGAGACGGAAAGCCAGCCCAAGAGGCTCTTCCAAGGCACTACCAGTATGCTGTCTCCGGAGGCTGCTCAACTGTCTGATCTCAGTTCATGGTAAAAAATGAAATAAAAAAAAATGAAATCAAATCCAAAGGATGTTAGGGTATTATCTATTTAAAAAGAGCCACATCAAAAGCATATTGGAATCATTTGATATAATATTCAATTTTTTATTCATGCTCTCTAGAGGGGAAAGCTCCACGGAGGTACAGATAACGTGGGGAAGAAAGCAGATCATTTGAAAGTCACTGAGCACACCTTTAGAAGTGTGTGTGTTTTTGGCACCTTCATCTGCCTTCCTAGCTCCTGTTAGGTCAGCCTCTCTCAGTAGGTGCTAATGGTGCAGGGGCGTGGTGACAGCTGGATGGTGTGAGAAAGAGTTTCTGGGTTGCTGTGGAAAATGTGCCTTGATCGTAGCTGCTCTGCCTGCATTTTGTATTATATCCTTTGGATGTAGCGGAGAGTACCGGCATCCTCTGAAGCATGACCTTTTCTGTTGTTATAAAATTTTTTTTAAGTTTTTGGGATATTCTGTCACAGTCCTAACTAGGGTTTTGTTTTTATACTAGCACTTCCTGATTCCTGTGGTCTGGTCACATAATTTTTTTTTTAGTCTTACTTATCTGAGTTTAGGTATCTAAGGCCCTTCAATGTTTTTGTGCAAAAGTTACCTTCTTTTCATATGCCTGAAGTTGAGTACTTGGATGCCCACATACCTATTGGAAGGAAGGGGCAGGGATAGTGGCAATGGCCAGGTAACATTTTGAAATCTTTCAGTCTGTATTTCTAATCAACTCACTGAGCACCCATGTTCTGGACACAATTGTGTAGTGCCTTTCAGGACTTTTTGTTCCCTGAGTTTTATAGGTGAGGGTCTTTTTTTAAAAGCCCAAAAGTGCATTCACTTTAAAAATACAAGGATGGTGCCCTCTAAATGGAAGAATTGTGTAAGTAATACTTATAAGATATAAGGATTAGAGATTCTTTCTTTCCAGATCACATATTCATTGTTTTGTGTAAGATAACTTGTACTTCTAGTTGACCAAGAAGTCACAGATTCTTCTAGTATTAGACTCGTTGATCAGTACTATTCTAACCTTGGAACAGATGCCTTTTAGATTATTCTAGCTATTTTCAGCCCCACAGTCTCTCTTCTCTCTCATCTATGTCTGTCCTTGGTAGCTCAGTGTGCTAATTTTGGCATAGAGTGCCTTTCCAGGTATGTAGATGATTGCAAAGAGAAAACTTCTAAAGCTTGTCAAGAGGACTAGTGGATGAAACCCTATACTTAGTGGAAACTGCCTATCACTTTTATGGTAAAGTGTGTTTTAATATAGGCACATGACATTAAAAATAGCTTTGCTTACCCAGTTGCTAACCAAGTAACCAAGTTGGGGAAAAGATAGGGAAGACTTTTGATAAGCTGAGAACATACATTGTGAAGTGGGTTTAAAAAAAAAAGTTTCATAGACTGTACAGGATGCCATAAAACAGATTCAGACAAATAAATAAGAAAGGAAAGAGGGGATCCCTGGGTATCTCAGTGGTTTGGCACCTGCCTTTGCCCCAGGGCATGATCCTGGAGTCCTGGGATCGAGTCCCACGTCAGGCTCCCGGCATGGAGGCTGCTTCTCCCTCCTCCTGTGTCTCTGCCTCTCTCTCTCTATGTCTATCATAAATAAATAAATAAAAAAAAAAAATAAATAAATCTTAAAAAAAAGAAAGGAAAGAGAGGGTCCGGGATTTACCAAGGATCCTTACCCCTTGTCCAGACATTTATTCCTCTGAATAGCAAAACTTGAGTAGTCAACGATGGTGGCTGCGGTGAGGGTCCTATTTCTGTTGTCACTACTCACATTATCCTTAGACCTGTGACTAGATATTAGAGCCCTGGGGACATCCACATTGGTGATCAAGGGCACTTTTTGATCCATAAAGACAAAAAAGTTTGCCTCACACTGGAAAGATTTGCTTTATTCATGGCTAGTCATAGAGTGATAACAAGCCAACATAACAGTGTATGTTAAAATAAATTTATTACTCAAAATTCACAAAACTAAGTGTGAAAGGTATTTGAGTAACTAAACTTTAAAAGATGTTTTCAGTAAGTTCATAGCATCTGTACTCCTGAGGATATTAAAACTTAAAATTGCACTGACTTTTTGGACACTTTGTATCCTAATATTGCTGACATTTATGTCTGTAATGCAGAGATTCTAAACATGAGTTACTCATGATATGTGAAAATTGCAAACACTTTTTTTTCTATCTCTGTAATGCAGTTTCATTGATCAGACATCGGTATTCTTAGAAATGAGGACAGAGACAGAGACTCTGTGTTCTGGATTCTGTTGCCAAGGATTGTGATCTACTTGATAACCAGGGAAACCATTTTTATACATTTTAGGGAGCAGAAGAGGTACCAGATCATTAGCAGAGGGTATCTCCTCATTTAAATTGTCATACTTTGTTCCTGCCCCACTCTACAAAGAAAAGATGGATTTTAAAACTTTAAATTAAACTTTACATATTAGATAATGGTCTTTCAAATCTGACATCTTTGAAGTGTAAATTAAGCGTGAAGTTTGAGTATGGACCTACTTGGGGTTTGTGTCCAGTGTGCCAACTACTGCCCAAAGGAAAAAGTAGGCCTGCTCTTTATATATTTTTTACTAGATGAAAACTTTGAGATCTTTGCCAGCCAAATCTGGGAAACCTTGTCAACCACAAGGCAGGAATTATGTCATTCTGCATTTAGTTCTTCTGAACCTCAAGAATTTGATCATAGCTTGGAATTACACCTTTCCATGGTGCTTTGATTCTTTTTGCATGTTGGGAATTCTTGTTATGCTCCTCGTTCCCTGAGGAACTAGATTATCTGTGGCTTGCTACATGAAATAAAGGAGTTCTGAGGGCCACTAGCCATGTAGTGAAGATTAAGTGATAGTCTGTTTCTCATACGGAAAAGGAAAAGTTCTCCCAAAAAATTTCTTGCCCAGTGCATCGTAGTGTTGGTGTGACTGCTAATTTAACCTTGACAGTTGTATTTTAACATTTTTCATTAGATTTCACTTAGTGATTTTCACATTATTTTTAATGGTATATGTATCATGGCAAGAGAGTTTAATCAGGAATATGTGATGTGTACAAAGAATATTTAATCGTGATTTATTGACTAATAGAACTGTATACATATACCTTGAACGTGTTTAAGGGAGCAGCTTAGACATCTGTGCTGGTACTTTTAAACTCCTGTCCCCAAGGTAACTGGAAATGATTATACTTAAATGTGTGATCTTAAAAACTTAGGAGTTAAATGCAGAAATATAATGTTGCATCTTTCTAAGGTAAGATGATTGAGGCCAGAAAACTTACCCCGTGGGCCTGTTTAGCCCACACCATGGGGCAGGGGATGCCCCGTAGTCTTACCTTATACCAGAATCTATTCAGGGCTTGATAGGGCTGTGGCTAATTTCTAGTCTATTTCCCTGCCTGTTCCTAATCTGATGGAACCCAGATTATTGACTGGACAAGGCATAAAGTGGCACCAGATGGTACCACTTTAATAATAGCATGAGTCACACTGGACATCCTGATTCTGCTGTTACTTTATCATTTGAATGTTTTAATGATTCTCTTATACTTGCATCCTTATTTTTTTAGACAGGGTACTACTTCAATAATCATAAGTATTTTTGGTTGTGCAGTTCAGATATTGCATCACTATACTCGGTGGCCAGAATGAATTAGAATTAGTTCATTTTTGATTTGTGTACTCCTGCGTCCAGTTCGGACTGTCTAGGTCCTTTGCTTTCCTCACACTGTCTGGGTCTCAGCCATTAATCTAAGGCCCATTCACACCTCCATTAGAGTTTCAGCTAGGAAAGGAAAAAGATAAACTCAAATTGGACCATACTTTGTTGCTTTTAGAAGGCCTGGTAGAAGGTTGACAAGTGAATGCTATAAAAGTCACTTTTGTTCAGTGATCTCTCTATAAATAAAAAAATCATGTAAATCTTTTCTTTATGCAGATTTACTAACAGTAGGTAATCTATGACAGTGGGTAGTCTCTGCTTCCATGACCATGCATAGTAGTGTCAGATTTATTAACAGAAACTAGATTTAACAGATTTTAGTTTAGTGAAAATATCTGGTTAATGGTTTACCAAGTTCTGAATCTAAATTACACTGGAGCCTAAATGTAAGTATGCTATTTTACCATTAATGAACAAAATTTTTCATATGTTCATAGTTAATAATAGAAAAGAAGTTCCTGAAACGGAATATATGAAACAAAATATTCAGATTTGTATTATTTTTTCTCAGTAACTTCTTGGTAATTTCTCTATTAGCTTATTTCTTATTTCTCTTAAGGTAATCAACAGTGTTAGATGGGAGCTTTCTTCTCATGAGCCATGTTCTGTGTTTTTGAATGAATACAGGATTCACCTAAGCAAGAAGGTCTTATTACAAATGGAATCTTTTAACCCAGGGCTCACCATAAGTCTGGTGGTTGGAATAAGAAAGTCTTTATTTATATTCAGATTATCTGCTTGGTGGCCAAATTTTAATCTAAGCCTGTTTCTTCCTGCCAAGTAGCACAGAGCGTGTCCTTCGGCTGCCTGGCCAATATGTGCTTTAGGAAAGTAAATTCATTTTAATATTAGTCTAGGCAAAATGCTGCAGGAGGAAAAATCACATATGTTCCAAAGGCAAATATAAAGGTCTTTTGATTTTCCAATGCCTTAGATTATCTGTGTAACTTTCTTTCAGTAGTTTGAATAATTCATATTTTAGACGTATTTTACTATTGGGTTGAAAATATAGCAGTGCCAGCTAAATTTTCCAAACTTCTTACTTAAAAGTGCTGTTATTAATGATGCATTTCACAGCAGTGAGCTTAGAGTGGGAGTACCGTGGACTGTACTGTTTCCATTTTTATGTTTACTTTTCCGAAGCTTATTTGTATTCTGCCTCCACCTAAAAACAATCCACAGGCAATAGAAAAATAGCAGAGAAGTGGGGGGAAGGTGTTACATGCCATTGAGGTGGAGGGTAGGGTATCAGGCCTAGAAACTTCCAAATGTACCATGGGTTGCTTAACACTGGTAATATATTAACTTGGAGATCCATAAAAGTGATCATATTTAAGACTTCCTCCCCAAAAAAGAAAGATTCCCAACATTTAGCCTCAGAGCATATTAGACCAGGTTGGGCTTTTGTGAAAGAGCTAGTGACCAGACTTCAGCTAAAATCTATATTCCCTGATTCATTATTCCTTCTCCAATTCTACACTTGTATCCCTCTTCAAAATTAAAAAGTGTGTCTATGTGAATCCTAAAACTGCCTGACTACCTCTCAAGCTTTGTCTCTCATTGTGTTCTCACTCTCTGTACTTACAGCCACACTAGCCTGCTTTTGGCTCCTAAAACCACCCTTGCTTCCTCCCAGACCATACCTAGTTAATGCCTACTCATCTTTCAGATGACAGCTCAAGTGTCACTTTGAGGGAACGTGTTCCTCTAAATTAGATCGAATTACTCATGTTATATGCCCGCGGAGCCCTTTGTATCTTGCTTTTACTGCTTTGATCACAAATTACATATGTATTAGCACGATTACTTAAATGTCTTATCTCCTGTACTGTAATATAAGTTCCATGAGGGCAGGGACCATGTCTGTCTTAGACACCATCGTATTTCTAATATCTAGCATACTTCCTGCACTTGGCAGTTAGTCAGTAAATATTAGAATAAATGAATGAGTGAAAAAGTGAATTCAGGCCAGATAGTGAGCATAGAATTTGTATGTTGGATTGATGGGACGCAGAGCCAGAAAGGCAACCTGGTGCGAAATTGTGAAGGCTGTTAATTGTGAACACTGAAGTAAGAAGCCAGGTTTATGAAGCAGGCTGGATGGAGGGTTGGCAGCCCTGAGAGCCTGGACTAGATGGGTAAGGCATCCCTGGGCTGGGTTCTAGAGGCTCTGATGCCCAAAGAAGGAGTTTGAGTGGAAGGATGGGAGCAGAACCTAGCTGTGAGAATCAAAGAGGCAAGTGGAGGGTCAGAGTATTGGGTCCATGGCTATAGAACATTCCTTTTAGCAGCCTAACTGGATAGTCACTGGAGGCTTGTAGAGACATCAGGGACACCTTTGTGTTCTGAAAGCAAGAGAAAAGGAAACAGTGTCCAAAATTCATCAAATTAGAAGAATTTAAAAGACAAACAACAGAGGGAGAAATTTTTTAAAAATGTGTTTGAATTGAAAGCATCTTGGGAATGGGGAAGCAGTCCAATTTAGAGTAGTTGAATGCCTGTGTTCTGGAGCAGAGGAATGGTGAAGCAGTGTCCTTAGTAGGATACTTCAGACAGTCCAGGGTACCTCAATGAGTAACCATTCATATTACTCGAAGGCTGATGGGAAGGGAAGAAGATAAATCTCAGGATAGCAATATCTTGAGCTGAAGGTAAGGGAACACCCTCACGAAAATCATGACACATCAAGAGGAATGCTTCCTGTATTTTGGACATTCTGGTGCTTCCAAGAGAGCACTAAAGTGAAGCAGAACTTGAATGTCTTACTTTGGATTTCTGTGACCTTGTTTTTGCAGGTACCCAAATATAGTAGTACATTATGTAGTTCATTGCTGTTGCTTATGCTTTTTATTATTTACAAATGCTCTTACTGATTTGTGAGTTCTTGAAACTATGTCGTTGCATGTTATGTTTACCTTTACCCTGATAGATGCATCTGCTTATAATTCTTTTTGCTTTGTCCTCAGTTCAGATATTTTGGATGGCAGTAGTAGCAGCAGTGGCTTATCCTCAGACTCACTGGCTAAAGGCAGCACAACCGCAGAGTCTCCAGTAGCATGCTCCAATTCATGCTCTCCGTTCATCTTGATGGATGATCTCTCACCCAAGTGACTTACCCATTTCTGATTCAGTGTTTTAACTGCTGTTTCCTACATAAAACATTCAGTGAGGAACGCAGAGAACTTTGATCCATAATGAGGATTAAAGTGTGGCAGACCTAAACCATTTCAATGCCGTACTTTTTGGCATCTCTCTTCTCTAAAGTTCAATTTTACGAGTGTAGTGATCTTACTTATGTCTCTTATTGCTGATCTCATTTTGGCTCTAGTGACTAAATCTCAAATACTCATTTTTGATTGCTTAGAGCATATGTTTTTTTTCCTCAGTGCCTCAGAGAGCACCTATTTTAGAATCTATACGCTTAAGGAAAGCACTGATGTGTATTTTCGACAGAGGTTCTTTTTCCCAGCAGTGACACAACAGCTAAAGTTGATCAGAAATTCTCTTGCTTGAGAGATTTGTGGTTTGTTTTTTTTTTCCTTTTTTTGTTCTCTGTTGACTACATAGTTTCAAATCTCTTTATTTCACAATAATAGATGGATTGCTTTCAATTATATTAAATTATTATTTTTCTGCATCAGCTTAAAGTACATTATTTTGTTTCCCTTTCCTGTTTGAGCTGCTTACTTGCCATTTCTCACAGAGGGGAAGAAACACATAGTCGCTTTCATTACTATCCATACCGCTTCTTTGCTGTTGGAGTGTATGACGTGAGGATTGATTTTAGTGCAGAGAATGTAAATGGACTGACAGGATGCCTGGATTACTCACCCACAGGTTCTTAGGCCTTAGCCACCACAGTTGATATTTTTCTTCCCAAACTTGTTTGTTGCCCGAAGGAATATATAAAATATTGTTAATGTTTCTAGGTGGTGTTATCAAGGAGAAGAAATTCCTGCCTTGACCAGATGTGTGGAGCATCTACAAATGAATGAATAATGTTATTTACTCACAAAGCACTGTGTAGAAAAGCATACATGGAGCTTGACAGCTTGTTTCGGGTGATATTATGAGGCCTGAGGTGCCTTGGGGTACAGTGTTGTGCTGTAAAGATGGATGTCATAATGTAGGGTAGATTATGTGTCTGGTCACTACATACTGTTTCGATTGCTGCTTTTTTTCTGATTACTTTTTTGTCATTGGATTTGTTTGTTTCGTCAATGTGGTGAGTGAGTGCCGCTGCGGACCGTGTTTTGGTTATCATGTTGCCATCAGAGTCAGAATCCAGTTCTTGTCTGTGCTGCCTCATAGTAAGGGCCATTTAATATCGGGGAAACTTTTAGGAGCTGAAAAAGTCAATGTTACTGTGCATTCTGCTTTTCAGAAGCTGTTTGAGCTGTGAACAGTGTATACGATAGTAAGTCTGAGGTACCATAAGTTATTTAATTTTTAAAAGAGGAAAATCGTGATAGAGCTATTTAAAAAAACTGAGTGTAATCTATTGTTATTTATTATTTAAAACTGTGTAAAAATGTCTGATGTGATAGATATCTTTTAATGTTCAGACATCGTAGTTGGATTGTCTGTGTTTAATATGCAAATTTGCCTGCTAGGATCATAATATTCCACTTTTTAAATGAATGTAAGAAATGAAAACTACTGCCTTTGTGTCCTTTGAAGGCAAAGATTCTTGAATTTTAAAGGAAGATGATGCGCTTTGACGGTACTCAACAGAGTAGTAATACTGTATAGCTTGAAGGGAAATCTGTCCTCTTTGACTTACAAGAGAGCATCACATAGCTTGCAGTAAGTAGTTCTGTTCTGGCATCAGACGTGGTGTTTATTTTAAACTGTAATAACCACCACGATGGCCATTAATGGCTTTATTTTTTGTGTTGCTTTCACCTGTGAAAAGTCCATAAACTTTAAATCCTAATATCAATGTATATATTATGAAGAGTGTTCTCTAGTGTGCCATTTTAAAGAAAAATCACTTCGATGGTATTCAGTGTGTTTATTCTGTTTGTGAAAGAACCACATTCAGATGTTTCTGCCTATATAATGCCAAGAGATGGTTTTATCTTACATCTTTATAATTTATCCACCTTCGCCCTCCTGTCTTCTTTGCCTTAAAGGGATACTTCTGGCCATGATTTCTTGGCTCTAATTTAGGACTCATAAGAAACAACCTTTGGAAATGTGATGATATTTAAATTTCTTTTAAAATTCAGTGGTGGGTGAGAATTGGGACAGGAAAATGAAGTTGTTACAATAGTGTAAGAACTAGGAGATGAGATGAGTCACTTCATCGTTTAAACCGAGGTTCATTTTTATTGTTCAAATTGACTAGAAAGTTAAGTTTATGCAGGGGTTGTTTTGGAATAAATAAAAGATAGAGACGCTAACCTTCAGATGAGCTTTGTTGACAGTACTCCTTTATTTTTATATAAAGTCTAATATTTGAAAAGTGGTCATTATTATAAATTAAAATTCTCTCTTCCTATTCTAATATATCCTATTTCAGGCTTCTGTTTGAAAGCAAGTACAAGAGATGATATGATAAGAAAATCCTATAGATACTCTTTTTGCTTGACTAACTTATATAATCATACTCTGTTTCATGATAACTGCTTTTTGGAATAAATAATAGGAAGTTTTGTGAAATGCTGACCTTGTGTATATCTTAGAATGCAAATTTAATAAAGTGTGTACACATGCATAAAATTCTATAAAAGTTTTTCAAGTCTCTCTCTTTTATCATCACTAAGAACTATTTTCTGCCTCCGTGTCCCAGTATCGCGTTCTCTGTGTCTAATTGCAGTCAAGTTCGGAGTAAAATGTATTGGGAACACAGAAGAATAACCTTATTGAAGTTTGGTCTGTTACGCAAAACAAAAAAAGGAACCTCTCCATGTAATGTCAAACCTTCATGAGCATTTTGTATAATTGGACAATTTAGACAGTTTTTGCCAAGGCCACACATATTTCTTACTTCTTTTTTATTCTTTTCATGTTTTTTTTTTACATATTCATAAGACTTGGTTGTTTTGAAAGAAGATGGGGGGATTGACAGGTTAGAAATTTTTTTAAAGCCTTTTATGCATGACTCAGGTTCTAAACACTCATTTTTCTTTTCAGTTTCTTAAAAACATGAACCGGTGTTATTTCACACTTACAGAAAAATAGCAAGAACAGCAGGGAGAATTCCTGTGCATCCTTCAGCCGGGCTGCCTGATTGTTAGCACCTAACCACGTTCACTTTATCATTCTCTCCCTGTCTTCCATATGGTGTGAATAAGTACTTAAGTATTCACATCTGAACCATCGGAGCAGTTACTGAAACGATACCCCATTACTTTTATGTGCCTTACCTGCTTCGGTGCACATTTCCTAAAGACTGGGACATTCTACACAGGCACATTAGAACTATCAAAATCAGGAAATCACCTTTGCTATACAAAACGACCATCTAGGGGATCCCTGGGTGGCGCAGCGGTTTGGCGCCTGCCTTTGGCCCAGGGCGCGATCCTGGAGACCCGGGATCGAATCCCACGTCGGGCTCCCGATGCATGGAGCCTGCTTCTCCCTCTGCCTGTGTCTCTGCCTCTCTCTCTCTCTCTGTGACTATCATAAAAAAAAATTTAAAAAAAAAACAACAACGACCATCTAACCTATAGACTCCATTCAAATGTTGCCTGTGGTCCCAATAATGCTCTTTTAGCCAAAAAGAAAAAAAAGTCTTTTCTTCTGACCCAAGAATCAACCCAAGATTATATGTTACACGTAGTTATTAGGTGTCTTTGACCTCCCACAATCTTGAAGCACCTCCAGCCTTGCCTTTGGTGATTTTCATATTTTTTGAAAAGTTATGGCCAATTTTGGAAAATGTCCCTTGATTGAGGTTTGACTGTTGTTTCCTAGTTATTAAAATTCAGGTTATGCATTCTGGGCAGAAGTACCACAGAAGCGATGCTGCCTTCTGTGTATTATTGTGGGAGGCACGTGATGTCACTGTCCTTTTACTGGTGATGGTAAATTTGATCCTTCACTTAAGGTGGTGTCTGCCAGATTTCTGTGCAGTTAATGTTTTGCCTTTGAAATTAATAAAAATATTTGGTATGGAGATACTTTGACAGTATATAAATATCCTGTTTTCTCACACTTTCACTCATCAGTTTTAGTATCCATTGATCTTTCGTGTTCGTGCCTTATGGTAGTAGGATGGCCGCCTAATGGTGACTCATTCTATCATTTTTTCCACATTTATTAGTTGGCATTCTAACTAAACATTTCTCTTCACCATTTATTTGCATCAGTGTGGACTTCTGGACTCCTATTTTCATCAGTGGGTTTTAAATCATTTTCATTATTGGGGCACCTGGGGGGCTCAGTCGGTTAAGCAGCCGACTCTTGGTTTTCAGCTCAGGTTATGATCTCAGGGTTGTGAGACTGAGCCTCACGTTGGGGTCCACACTGCGTGTGGAGTTTGCTGGAGATTCTCCCTCTCCCCCCACTCACACATGTGTGTGCTATCTTTCTAAATAAATAAAATCTTAAAAATCATTTTCAGGGATGCCTGGGTTGCTCAGCGGTTGAGCATCTGCCTTCGGCTCAGGTCATGATCCCGGGGTCCTGGGATGGAGTCCCGCATCACACTCCCTGCATGGAGCCTGCTTCTCCCTCTGCCTGTGTCTCTGCCTCTCTCTCTGTAGCTTTCGTGAATAAATAAATAAAATCTTTTTAAAAATCATTTTCATTATTTTAATAATTCACATCTCAGATTTGGACAGTTGAGAATCCCTCCAAGCAGGCTCCTGTGTCCTTTTGACAAATCTAAGGATTTTTGGAGCACTGTTTTGCTACCTGGCTTAAGATGACCCAGATTCATACTTTCCTTGCCCCTGCCTTGGGATCAGACATTTCTATAAGAAGCCCCGATTCCTTTTAGTGGAAAATGGTATTTCAAAGCCAAGGTGTAGGCACTAGGTGTAATCATTGCTATTAGGGCATTGTGGTTTAAAGGCTTTCTCAGCATAGAGAAAATATGTGTGGATGTGTGTACACACACACACACACACACACATATATATATATGTTCATCTATTAAAAATGAGTTCAAACAGCTACCTCTGATTCCAGTTCAACACCATAAGGTTCCTTCTAGCATCCACCCTATCCATATTTGTAACTCTGCTCTCTGATAGTGACAGACCTGGTTCCCTTTATCCTCAGTATGACTGCTCATTTCCCCTGTATGTAAGTGATTTCTGCCCCTGCCACGCTGGCTTCCTCCCCAGCCCCAGCCATCTCCTGATGCTGACCTTGAGGTCCCTCCAGTCCCACCAGCCCTGGCTGTCTCCACAGAAGGCAAAGGGAAGAAGGGCTCAAATACTCAGGTTTTAAATATTCCTAGCTTGCACCCCTCCCAGCTACCACCCCTAAGCTCCTCTTCCTGTGTGTTGAATTATTCACAGCTCAGGGATTTCTTATATTCATCAATTTTGCAACTACTTACCAAGCCCTGGGCTGGAAACTATGAAGATTACGTTCCTGCCTTCAAGTTGACCAGCCTGGTGCTGTAAAGGGAGCTACACTAGGCAGTGGAAGCGCTGGTGTGTGAAGCACTGAGTGCAGGGGCAGACAGAAGGAGAGCACCTAATATAACCTGGACTGCACTTCTGGAGTGCTTCCTGGAAGAGGTGACATGAAGCTGAATCTTGGAGAACAGACCGGGGGGCTGGTGGGAGTCAGGTAGAGGGAAATAGGGCACAGGTGCTATCATGGGAGGGAAGTAATTTGCTAATAGAAGAAAATGAGGCTGGAGAAACGGGGACCACATCCGGTTTTTAGGACTTGAGAGTCAGACTATGGAGGTGGAAGCTATGCATGTGGATGGAAAGTAGCGAGATTCATGGAGAAGAGGGTTAAGGACAAAATCCTAACAAGCGCCAACATGTAAGAGACAGGCTGAAGGAGAAATGGGATGGCAAGAGAGGTAGGAGAAAAACCTGGAGAAACAAGCTAATGCCGTCAGCAGAGCTAAGGAAGGAGTCGGCTCCCTGGTTACTTAAGATGAGGGCCAGAACCGTCCCATTGGGTCTGATCTTTAGGTCCCCTAGGGACTCATTAACATACTTTTGGTGAGGTGGAAGGGGCAAAGTCCAATTGATGTGGTGGAATAAAGGGAGCTGGGGTGGGGGAGTGGGTGCTTTTAAGAAATGGAGACAAGCAGCACAGTCTGTACTCAAATCCAACTTATTCCTTTTCTTCCAACTCTTGCTCAATTACAACTTCAAATCGCTCCCATTTTCTCTTCTGTACCCTTGGTGGCTAGCACTGTGTCCACAACATAACAGTTACTCAATAAAATTTTGCCCAACAGTGAGTAGGTAACCACATGCTCTAACCAACAGAGGGAGCCGAACTAAAAATCACTCTGATCTGTAGAGGGAGCCCAAAGGAAGAAAGAGTGGGAAGCAACCCCTGAGGAAGTGTTAACCACACAGTCTGACCTCTAGGAGGAGCCTCAAGCTTCTTGTGTTCCAGACACTCCTGAGGAAAACTTGCATGAGGAGCCTGGGAGCAGAAGTACCACCTTTAGGTAATTTTTATTAGTGTATAATACCTCATATGTACCTTCTGTTTGTGGCACATGGTATCGATTTCCTATTTCTGATAGTGATGTGAAGTTTTCTGCTGGCGTAAATTGAACAAACAATATTTTAAAATTCGTCTGTTTAAAACGTGAACAAAAAGTGAGTTCATAGGAGTAAAAGCACCTAGATACGGCCCAAATCTTCGAAGTAAAATCCGAATCAGAATTTAGAACCAGGGAAAGCCTGGGGTCACTGTGGTGTGTGGAACCGATGCTATGAAGAGGTTAAAAGCTGTTAAATCTGTGTGGAATGCTTTCCTTGGGTGCCTCTCGGATCCTCTCTCTCTCTCTCTGGGCTTCTAATTCTGCTTTTCTCCTGTGAGGTGTGGTAAGATAAGTCTGGCACCCCTGCTTTAGCTTCTGAGGGGGAGACACCCCTCTCTCGCCTTGAGGGTCGACGGAGAACTTGGTTGGGGCTAAGGGAAAAGGAACCTAAAGAGCACGTGAGGCCTGGTATGTTAGGTCCTGGTTTGCTCAGAACTGAGATGTTTCCTGGGGACTTTCAGTGCGAAAACAAGGCAGGTACTGGGCAAACTCAGACTATTCAGTTACCCTAAAAGGTTTCTTGCCTTTCCTAGGTGTGGTTTTCCTTCAGTTTCTTTCCTTACCTGTCTTCTGATTGGAAGAGTATTTAGGGCTCCAAAGCTAAGCTCAGAAGGTCAGCCTCAGAGAAAGAAGGTTCTGGTCACTGAGGCCTGTCTACTTTGGGCAAAGGAAATTTCTGGTGTATAGAATTTCAAGTCATCTAGTGACTACACTGGAGTTTGAGGTAAAAGCCTGGGCTGGTGAAGTGTTTCTTTGAACCTGTTATTCAAGCATTTATCTCCCTCCAAGACCTATGGGTCAAGAGTGGCAGGAGGGGGACGCTGGCTGATGCAGGTGGTGGATCTAGAATTCTAGGATTTATAATCCTGAATGATGAGTAGTTTCTCCTCAAGGACAAAACTAATGTCTCACAGCAGTACTTAAAATTATTTTCTTTCTTGTATGTGTATTTTACTTCGTTATTTTTTATTTGTTTTAAAATGATCGGTTATGAAAAACTCACTATAAAAATTTCAAACCTCATAGAAGTATGCAAAATAAATAAACTCCTCTCCCGCAGCCTTCTTATCAGTAATTTAATAGTTTGATTTGTATACATAATTAATCTGTTTATACATTTGAAATGTACTTGTAATAGATAAGCATGCATACTTTAGAGATTTTCATTATAGCATACATACAAAAGAGGGTACTGCTTCATGAATGAGCACAAACTGGATGGTCTGTGGAATGTTCTGGAATGTTCTGTGTGACTTGGGTGATGGTTACATGGGTTTATTCAGTGTGTGATAATTCATAGACTGAATGGCTAGAAGTGAGCATTAGGGGGCGCTTCAAGAGTTCTGGAATTTTCTGTGACATGGGTGATGGTTAAATGGGTTTGCTCAGTTTGTGATAATTCACAGAGTGTTAAATGGCTGGAATTGGCATTAGAGGGCGCTTTAAGTGTTCTGGAATGTTCTATGTTGTTTGTGATAATTCATAGAGGGTGAATAGCTGAAGTAGGCATTAGGGAGTACTTTAGGAGTTCTGGAATGTTCTATGTTGACCCGGGTGATGGTTTATGGGTTCATTTTTAGCAACCGTATATTATTCCCTTGTACAAACATTCCATAATTTATCTAATCCTTAATTGATGGTCATTTAGGATCTTGATAATTTATTAGTGTACATAAGTAGTAACATACATTTATTTTCGCTTCTGTAAGTATTTCTGCAGGAGAGAGTTTTAGAAGTGATAAATTGTTGGGTCAAAGTGTATGTGCATTTTATTCATTATTTTCCTTTTGTAAAGGTAATACAAGTTCAGTGTAAAAAATTCAAATAGGAAAAAGGGCATATAGAAAAAAAGTCAGTCTTCCTTCTCCTTTTGACCTCTAGTTCCATAAGATCCTTCCTCAGAAACAACCAGTGTTACCAGGTTCTGGTGGGGTTTTTTCCAGAGACAACTTGTGCATTGCATATGCATTTACATATTTTATAGGCACTGCTTAAAACCATACCTTCAAGACTTTACCAATTTATAAATTCTCCTGTAGGGTATGAGAGTTCTCATTACCCACTAGAGATGATTTAAGGGTTCTAGAAAGATTTGAGTAAAAGAAACAGATTTTAGGGGCACCTGGGTGGCTCTGTTCAGGTAAGCATCTGCCAGCCCCACGTTAGGCCCCCTGCTCAGTGGGGAGTCTGCTTTTCCCTCTTTCTCTGCTGCTCCCCCTGATTGTGCTCTCTTTCTCTGTTTCAGATGATAAAATTTAAAAACTAGATTTTATTCATGTATTTATTCACTTATTGGAGATACATTCACGTTTCAAAATTCTGTAGGTACAAAAGAGCAGTGAAATGTCTCCCTCCCATCCTCATCCCCCAGCCACCCTAGCTTATCTTCCCCAAAACAGTTTTCAGTTTCTCATGTATCCTTACAGAGAGTTTGCATATGCAAACAAATACATCAGTATTTTCTTTTTACCAAAGTTTTACACAGACGATATCATTGTTTTTATGAGCTATGACTATGTATTCTCTCCCTCCCCCACTGCCAGCCCCCAAACCATAGTGCCTTATAACAATAGTTGTTCGTTTTTTTCTCAGGAGTTTATGGGCAGGCTGGAAAGTTCTACTGTTCAGGACCAGGCTCAGCTGATCTCAGTTGATCAGTTGGTCTAGAATGGTCTTAGCTGTGATGATTCAGCTCTATTCCACAGCGCTTGTCACCTTCCAGCTTACTCTTAATTGTGGTGCCATGTTTTCCCAGGAACAGAAGCACACAAGGCCTCTGGGAGCCTAGGCTTGGACCTGCACACCATAACTTCTTAAATTTAATTGATCAAGGCAAGTCACAAGGCTAGCCTAGATTCAGGGATGTGAGGAGCTATAAAGTCATCTTACAAGGGATGTGGGTTTAGGGAAGGGAAGAGGTAAGGTCATTTATTCCATTAAACAATGCTATAGGTAGATACACTCTTTTTCCCTAACAGTATATCATATATTTTGAAGATTATTTCATATTAGTCTTCAAAGTGCTTCTTTGTTGTTTTTTTAAAAATTATTTTTAATTTTTTTAAAGATTTTATTTATTCATTCATGAGAGAGACAGAGAGAGAGAGAGAAGCAGGCTCCATGCAGGGAGCCCGATGTGGGACTCGATTCCGGGTCTCCAGGATCACGCCCTGGGCCCAAGGCAGGCATTAAACTGCTGAGCCACCCAGGGATCCCCTATTTTTAATTTTTATTATTGTTTTAAGATTTTATTTTTATTTAGTCATTAGAGACACAGGAAGAGAGGCAGAGACATGGGCAGAGGGAGAAGCAGGCTCCCCTTATGCAGGGAGCCTGATGCAGGATTTAATCCTAGAACCCCGAGATCATGCCCTGAGCCAAAGGCAGACGCTCAACCACTGAGCCACCCAGGCGGCCCTGTTTTTTTTTTTTTAATTCCATTTTATTTTGCTGGTTCCATTTTGTTTTAAAGATTTTATGTATTTATTCATGAGAGACAGAGAGAGAGAGAGAGAGGCAGAGACATAGGCAGAGGGAGAAGCAGGCTCCATGCAGGGAGCCCGATGTGTGACTCAATCCTGAGACTCCAGGACCATGCCCTGGGCCAAAGGCAGGTGCTCAATCACTGAGCCTACCCAGGCTTCCCATTGCTGGTTCCATTTTGGAGGAAATTTGGATTATTCCCAATCTCGTTATTATTTAACAATGCTGCAGTGAATAATACTGATCATATGTCAGATAAATTCCTAGAAGTGGAACCACTAAGTCAAAGGGTATGTGTACTTGCGATTTTGATAGATATGGCCAAGTTCAATTAAAACTTTTTTTTCAGGGCACCTGGGTGGCATAGTTGGTTAAGTGGCCAACTCTTGGTTTTGGCTCAGGTCCTGAGACCAAGCCCTGAGGGGAGCTCCACGTTCATCGTGGAGTCTGCTTAAAAGATTATCTCTCTCTATGGGACACCTGGGTGGCTCGGGTGGCTTTCTCTGTGTGTCTCTCATGAATAAATAAATAAAATCTTAAAAAAAAAAGATTCTCAAAAAAAAAAAAAAAGATTCTCTCTCCCTTTCCCCCTCCCCTCCACACTCTCATTCTCTCTCTTAAATAAATAGATTTTTTAAAAAGATTTTATTTATTTATTCCTGAGAGACACAGGCAGAGGGAGAAGCAGGCTCCATGCAGGGAGCCTGATGTGGGACTCAATCCTAGGACTCCAGGATCACACCCTGGGCTGAAGGCAGGCACTAAACCGCTGAGCCACCCGGGGATCCCAATAAATAGATCTTTTAAAAAATACTTCAACTTCTTACTTAGAAAAAGGTTGTAAAGCCTATAGAAAAGTTGAAAGAGGGATCCCTGGGTGGCGCAGCGGTTTAGCGCCTGCCTTTGGCCCAGGGCGTGATCCTGGAGACCTGGGATCGAATCCCACATCGGGCTCCTGGTGCATGGAGCCTGCTTCTCCTTCTGCCTATGTCTCTGCCTCTCTCTCTCTCTCTGTGTGACTATCATAAATAAATAAAAATAAAAAAAAAGAAAAGTTGAAAGAATAGCTCAATGAACACCTATATACCCTTCACAAAAATTAAACATTTCGTTAAGTTTTTTTAAGATTAAGGGCACCTGGGTGGCTCAGTCAGTTAAGCATCTGCCTTTGGGTCAGGTTGTGGTCTCAGGGCCCTGGGATCGAGCTCCTCATCAAGTTCCCTGCTCAGCAGGGAGTCTGCTTCTCCTTCTCTCTCTCCCTCCCTCTCCCTCTGTCGCTCCCCTTGCTTATGCTCTCTCTTCTCTCTGTGTCAAATAAGTGAATAAAATCTTTTAGGACGCCTGAGTGGCTCAGCGGTTGAGCGTCTGTCTTTAGCTCAGGGCATGATCCCAGGATCTGGGATTGAGTCCCACATCAGGCTCCCTGCATGAAGCCTGCTTCTTCCTCTGCTTGTGTCTCTGCCTCTCTCTTTCTGTGTCACAAATAAATAAATAAATAAATAAATATTTTTTTAAAAAGTAAATAAAATCTTTTTAAAAGAAGATTTTTAAAGGTTAAACATTTGTTTACCTTTTGCTACCTTTGTTCTCTCTCATGTCCTTTTTCTCTTCCTTTCTCTCATCTTCCCCCCACCAGTATGTACACACATATTTTTGTGAACCATTTGAAATTAAGTTACAGCCATCAAGGCACTTTTTCAGATACTTTTCCATCCTGCATTGCCGAAAAACAGAGATGTTTGCTTACATAATCACAATTTTGTTAGCAGAACCAAGATATTTAACATCAATAAGATAATTTTATTTAATTTGCAGTCCATATTCAAATTGCTCAAATTGCCCCAAGAATCTCCTTTAGAGCTTTTCTTTTTTTAGTTGAGAATCCAAAATTCAGGATCAAAGGTCACGTAATTCATCTAGTTGTCATGTCACTTTGTTTTATTCTTAAGATTTAAATTTATTTATTTATTTACATTTTTAAAAGATTTTATTTACTTATTCATGAGAGACAGAGAGAGAGGCAGAGACACAGGCAGAGGGAGAAGCAGGCTCCATGCTGGGAGCCCCATGTGGGACTCAATCCCAGGACTCCAGGATCACGCCCTGAGCCAAAGGCAAAGGCTCAACCGATGAGCCACCCAGGTGTCCCGAGATTTAAATTTAAAAAAAAATAATTTTACACCCACTGTGGGGCTTGAACTCACAATCCCAAGTTCAAGAGTCTTATGCCCTACTGATTGAGTCAGCCAGGTGCCCCTTTAGTTTTCCTTAATACAGAACAGTCTCCCACTTTTTTCATCTTTCATGAAATATTTATTTTGAAGTGCCTGGGCCAGTTATTTTTGCATAATGTCTCGTAATTTGGATTTTTCAGATTGTTTCCTCATGATCAGATTTAGTGAAACAAACGTTTTAAGCAAGAATACTATATAGGTGAGTCCTATTGCACCACATAAGGAGGTAGGTGACATTGGTTGGTCCACTAGTGATGCCAAGTTTGATCAGTTGGTCAAAGCAGTGTTCTCCAGATTCTTCCACTGGAAGGGCACTCTTTCCCCTTTGTAATAAATAAATTGACATTTTAAATTAGGTGTGATCATGTACATTCCCTATTCTGCAAAGACTTTTCACCAAATAGTTTTAGCATTCACTAGTGATGCCTATCTGAATCAGGGTTATTTTTTTAAAGATTTTATTTATTTATTCATGAGAGACACAGAGAGAGAGGCAGAGACATAGGCAGAGGGAGAAGCAGGCTCCCTGTGAGGAGCCTGATGTAGAACTTGATCCCAGGACCCTGGGGTCACGACCTGAGCGAAAGGCAGCCGCTCAACCACTGAGCCACCCAGGTGACCCCAGATTTTTTTAAAGATTTATTTATTTATTATATAGAGAGAGCATTAACAGAGGGAGGGGCAGAGAGAGAGAAAAGCAGACTCCCCTCTGAGCTTGGAGCCCGACATGGAACTTGATCTTAAGACCCTGAGATCATGACCAGAACCAAAATCAAGGGATGCCTGGGTGGCTCAGCCATTGAGCATTTGCCTTTGGCCAGGGTGTGATCCTGTGGTCCCGGGATCAAGTCCCACATTGGGCTCCCTGCTTGGAACATGCTTTTCCCTCGGCTTCTGTCTCTGCCTGCCTCTCTCTCTCTGTCTCTCACGAATAAATAAAATCTTTACAAAAAAAAAAAAAAACCCGAAATCAAGACTCAGATGCTTAATCAACTGAGCCACCCAGGTGTTCCCTGAGTCAGTTTTTCATGGTGGCTACAAAATGATGTTTTCCTATTTTTGTCATTCCTTCCACATCTATTAGCTAGCATTCTGTTAAAGAAAGCTGCCCCTCTTCTTTTTGCATATCACTTCAAATTATTTTGTTAAATTAGTATTCAATGTGTTATAACCTGTTACTATTATTGTATTGGCACATGAACAGACAGATCAATGAAATAAAGCAGAAGGTCCAGAAGTAGATACAGGTATATATGTAATTTTAATATATAATAAATACATAAATACCATATATAATCTAATAATATAATAAATATAAAACATATATTATATCTAAATGAATATATCGTTATTATATATTTAATATATAATAATACCCAAATCACTGGGGCAAAGATGAACTTTTTAATAAATGCTATTGGGATAACTGGATAACCACATAAAATAGATAATTTGGTTCCACACCTCACACTGTATACTGAAGTAAACTCCAACTGGATATGAATATAAAAAAATAAAGCCATACAAGTACTAGAAGAAAACCTGGGTATGAGGAAAGCCTTTCTACATAGGATTCCAAATTCCAGATGTAATGAAAAAGATGGAAAATAACTACATAAAAATGAAAGTAAAAACCTTTTGCATGGCAAAACCACATAAGCAAAGTCAAAAGCAAGATGACAAAACTGGGAGAAAAATACCTCTACCATATACTATGTGAATACTATTTCCCCAATGCATAGAGAACTCTGGAATTTCATGGGGGGGGGGATACAGTGCTAAAAATGCCAAAAGGAAAATGGGTAAAAACATGAATACACAGTTCACAGAATAAATAAATGACCTTTACATGTATGAAAAGATATTCAATTTAACGCATAGCAAAGGGAGATGTAAATATAACTTTAAAATATGCAGTCAACTTGACCACGTGGCTCCCTTGGGGAGAGAGCTGAACAGTTGACTGAATGAACTATGGGTCCTGCCACTTCATAGTCAAATGAATGACTGGGTGAATCAGATGGAGGCAACATTCATGGTTTCTTTAGTTCCTTCTCTCCACTCTGTTTCAATTCCTACTTTAAAAGAAATTATTCATGAGAGACACAGAGAGAGAGGCAGAGACATAGACAGAGGGAGAAGCAGGCTGCCTGTGGGGAGCCTGATGCAGCACTTGATCCCAGGGCCCCAGGATCATGACCTGAGCTGAAGGCAAACCGCTCAAGCACTGAGCCACCCAGGTGTCCCTCTACCCGTTTTTTTTTTTTTTAAGATTTTATTTTTTTATTCATGAGAGACACACACAGAGAGGCAGAGACACAGGCAGAGGGAGAAGCAGGCTCCATGTGGGGAACCTGATGTGGAACTCAATCCCCAGACCCCAGGATCATGACCTGAGCCGAAGGCAGACGGGCAACCACTGAGCCACCCAGGTTCCCTCTACCTGGCTTTTATAGCAAAATCTCTCTCTTATTTTTTTCTCCCAGACTTCCATCTCTTGTCCATTTGTTACCTAAAAGTAAAGCATTAAGCAAGGCCCATCAGCATAAAATCAAAAAGAGGAGTTGTCAGCATGAAAGGGAAATGAGCTAACAATTAAAAGTGCTGGGAAAAGTCCTGCTTTGTTATCTTTCTAGAATTATTTTCTCACGCACCCAAACAAGAAAACTGGAGAGTAATTTATTGCTAAGATCATTCCTACATCTGTTTGATCTCATTGCTAGAATTGCTCCCTACAGTTTTGCTGTAAACCTCCAGTGTTTTAGCTTTCCTTTTGTGAGCTCACTTGGGAACTCGAACAGCTATAACTTCGGTTCTTCAAGAAAATGCATCCCAGGCACTCAAAAATAAATACGTCAATAAACATTTGATATGCAGCACAATTTTAAGTAGGGGGATTGCATGTTGATGGAATTTGCTAATGAGCCTTCAGCACTTGTACTTTCTTCTCTATGACTAGAAATCCTGTGTTTTTCTATTCCACTTAATTTTTTCACGCATAGAATGAGGCTTTCTTCAAATGTTGATTTTGACCTCAGATCTTGAATGAGTCACTTGATTTTTTCAAGCCCAGAAAAACAGTCTTTCCTCCAGACAGTTATTGTAAAAGGAGCCTCTTGGTAGTAGATCCTATTTTCTCTAATATTGTAATTATAGATTTATCCAATAAATGTTACTTGGAAATTTCGCTCAGTTGAAAGGTGAAAAATCACATGTATTAGACACGAGAAGTTTGACTCTGTTACAAATCTATTTGTGCATATTTAAGAGTTTTGTTAGCCTATATAAATAAGCACGCTGCTTAGCAGCAGTTGAAGACAGTAAAACAACACTCTGCAGGGTTGTTGTTTTTTTTAAGGTTTTGATGAATGTGAATACAAATTGAATTGGGACAACAAATGAAGGGTTTGAAGTTAAAATTGAGGTAGTGATAATTTACTGTAAATGTACTTTATTGTTGTTGGAGAATAAATGAAAAGCAATGGAAAATAGAACATTTTAAAGTGAAAATAAAAATCACCCTAAATATCCCAGGTAGAAATTGCTCTATGTTTGTGGGTTTTCCCTACCTAATTGAGTCCAGGCTCTAAACACAATATCTGAGGCTATCAAAAGGCTTAAACATTGTGAATATTTTTTAAAGAAATACTCATTCAGGGTATTTAGGTTATACGAGTTGACACACTACAGTGATGCATGGTTTGAGAATCTGTGTCTAGAAATCAATTCATAGAAGTCCTGTTTCAGTTACCTGCAGATGTCAGTGTGGATCTGAGTGTGGTTCAGCAGTTTGTTCCAGATGATGGTGAACAGTTGAAGTCCAGTTGTGAACCAGTTGCTTATTACACAAACACCAGTTTAGTTTGGATGAGAAATGTGAGCTGCAAGGGCCTTAAGTTGCTGAATTTCTTTTTACAACATTTTCATAAGCATGGATATATTCTCTAGTCACAGAGTTCACAGAAGATTATACTCTCTTGTTCCCACCCCTGGTTGTTTGACCAGGCTTTCTTAAATTTGTTCTAGTACTAGAGCAGTAGGGTTGATGTAGTTGGGTTTTATGAAATTTGACATCAACCCACATGGCAAGTCTGAGGGATATATTGCAAGCTGTGTTGGTTCCCTTTCTGCTGTTATCCTGTATTTAAACAAAGTTTTTTTTTAAAAAAAGATTTTATTTATTTATCCATGAGAGACAGAGAGAGAGAGAGAGGCAGAGACCTAGGCAGAGGGAGAAGCAGGCTCCATGCAGGGAGTCTGATGCAGGACTCAATCCAGGAACCTAGAATCATGCCCTGAGCCAAAGGCAGATGCTCAACCGCGGAGCCACCTAGGCATCCCTAAACACAAAGTTTAAAACCAGTAATTCTGGGTTGCCTGGGTGGCTCAGTTGGTGAAGTGTCTGTCTTCAGCTCAGGTCATAATCCCGGGGTCCTGGCATCGGAGCCCCTCATTGGGCTCCGTGCTCAGCAAGGAACCTGCTTCTCTCTCTTCCCCTCTCTCTTGCTCTGCTCTCAAATAAATAAAATCTCTCTCAGCTCTCAAATAAATAAAATCTTTTTATAAAAACCCAATAATTCCAACTCTCAGCATCATCTTTGCCATTCTTTCCTATTTCCTTCTCTTCTACAGGATTCCACTCTCATCCGACTTCACAACATAAAAAGTCAGTGTTTATTAAGCTAGGAAATTCTCAGAGAGTTGCAATGGCTCATCGTGGCAATGCCCTGTTCTTTCTTGGGCCATGACACAAATCTACCATCTGTTTCATAAGCTAGCGAGCTTCCTCTCAGCTATAATTTGCTATATATATTGGTACATAAATTGTTGGTAGCTTATGTTTACCTAGCAACAGAATCTGTTTGGCAGAAGGCTGTGGGAAAAGAGGCTTTCCTTTTTCTTTCTATTTTTTTAAAGCAGTTTCTTCATCTATAAATTTTCTTCAAGTGCAAGAAAAGCAGATATACTGGCCCAAGCAATCTTCCTTTTTTTTTTTTTTACAATATTCCTTTTATATCATTTTAACCCAAATTGCCTAGTAAATGCTCACTTTAGAGATTATTTTTGCCACTTTGATTACCTTGTATATAACTGAATGCCCTCTTTTAAATTTGTTTTTCTTTTATAAGAAAACTTTGTACAAATCACTGTGAATACTGTCTTTGACCTTGTCACTATCAAAGATCACTGAGTTTTGGGACTACCCACATCTATCCAGTGTAAATTTCTCTGGTTTCCCAGTGTCTTTAGCATCGCTTGTGGATTTTGGATTTTGAATTTACATTTCAGGAACATTGGTCAAGAGATAGAGCAAGACAGATACTGGCATGGTATCACTTATGTGTGAAATCTAAAAAAAAATGTCAAACTCATAGAACAGAGTAGAATGGTGGTTGCCAGGGGCTGAAGAGTGGGGGAAATGGAAGCTGTTGGTCAGAGGGTACAAACTTCCAGTTATAAGATTAGTAAATTCTGAGAATCTAATATACAGCATGGTGACTATAGTTAATAATACTGTGTTGTGTACTTGAAATTTGCTAAGAGAGTAGATCTTAAGCATTTTCACCAAAAAAAGTAACTATGTGAGGTAATGGATGTGTTTATTAACTTGATTGTGGTTAATCATTTCACCATGTATACATATAGCAAATCATCAGGTTTTACACTTTAAATACATTAAAATTTTATTTGTCAGCTATAGTTGACTCTTGAACAATATGGGGGTTAGGAGTGCTGACCCTCCCTCCCATGCAGTCAAAAAAAAAGTTATATCCATGTATAACTTTTGATGGGGTGCCTGGGTGGCTCAGTCAGTTAAGCATCTGACTCTTGGTTTCAGCTTAGGTCATGATCTCAAGGTCTTGAGATCCAGCCCCTGGTTGGGCTCCATGATCAGTGAGGAGTCTGCTTCGCTCCTTCTACCTTCTGCCCCTACCCCCACTAGCAAGTGAGTATGCATGTGCTCTCTCTCAAAATAAATGAATCAATCTTTAAAAAAAATCAATGTGTAACCTTTGATTCCTCCAGAACTTAGCTAGTAATAGCTTACTGGTGACCAGAATCCTTACTGATACATGAAGTCGATTAACGCCTATTTTATATGTTGTATGTATTGTATCCCACGTTCTTACAATGAGGTAAGCTGGCAAAAAAAGTTATTAAGAAAATAATAAGGAAGAGAAAATACATTTACAGTCCTGAACTGTAGAAAATCCACCTGTAAGTAGAGGCACACTGTTCAAACCCACATGGTTCAAGGGTCAACCGTATGTACCTCAGTAAGGCCAGGGCAGGGGATGGGAAAAGACACTGATCAGGATCCACTTGTCTTTAAGTTAACTGTGACCGACTCTAGCACCATGCACTGTGTTGTCTGCATTACTTTCATTTGCCTTTAGCTGAATGAGCTGTATATTCCTACCTGCTTGCTTTCTTAGCTTTCTAATCAGCAGAGCCATGTGTCTGCTGAAAGAAAAGCCAAAGGGAGAAAACAAGTTCTGACTTCCTTTCACATTAGTTATAGACATCCTATGCTGTTAAAGGTTAGAGTGTATTTGCTGCATTCATTTCGAGAAGGGAAGGAGGTATTGTCCTGTCAGCTTCCTTCATGCAACACCGGGGTGTAATTTGCTGCAGGCTTACTGCATGCTCTTGCCTTGGTTCAAGTGACTGGTTTTCCATTTTGATCTACAACTCTTGTGTGGTTTGCTAGGAAGTGGCAGTGTGGAGGTCACTGACCCACCCTACCCTCCAAAACAGGAAGAAGAAGAGATCAAAAGGAAAAAAAAAAGAACTTCGATGCCATCTTGAGACTTTGAAACTAGCCATAAGAAAGACTAAGACAGAATTATTGGGGCAGCCCGGGTGGCTCAGTGGTTTAGTGCTGCCTTCAGCCCAGGGTATGATCCTGGAGACCCAGGATTGAGTCTCGTGTCAGGCTCCCTGCATGGAACCTGCTTCTCCCTCTGCCTGTGTCTCTGCCTCTCTGTCTTTCATGAATAAATAAATAAAATCTTTAAAAAAAAGAATTATTGTGTAGACAAAGTTCCTTTTGGCCAGAGCCTTTCTATGTCTTTTGTTTTGTAGTCTTTGCCTCTGTCCCCCCTCAGTCCCTGACTCTTCACATGCCCACGGTGTTGCAAGGGACGTGGCAATTGACTGTGATGGTGAGATCCATGAATTGCCCTGCGTTCATTGATAACTGGGGGCATTCACTGATATCACAAAAGTGCATGCTTGCTGCTCTCCCAGTAATGGCAGGCATGTAGGCAAGGAGTGAGCATCTTGAGCCATTGAGGTTGAATCCCATTTTTGTAGAGCTGCTGGTTAAAGGTGAGCAAGAGTAGGTGAGCTCACGAGAGGAGGGCTGGCAGAAAGAAGGAGTACCGGACTTGTGGGACAGGAGGGAGGCACAGCAAGAACTCCTGGAGGAATGAACAGTCAAGGAGGGAAGCCCATTGTCTCAGCTTACTGAGGCCTCAGCCAGTGGTGTTGTGCCAGGGACCAGAGATAGGAGGGATAGGTTAGAGAAAACAAATTTGAAAAGGGTGGTGATGACTGCCCAAAAACTGGTGATGAATGCCCCAAAAGCCTTTGGTGGCATCATTTCTGTAAAGGAGGTACAGAAGTCAGATTGCAGAGGACCAAGAAAGGAGTGCAGGCCTGAAAGCAAATTTCCATTCTAAAAGTTCAGCAGAGGGGCATCTGGCTGGCTTAGTCAGGAGAGCATGGGACTCTTGATTTTGGGGGTTGTGCGTTTGAGCCCCACGTTGGGTGTAGAGATTACTCTAAAAAAATTTTAAAACTTTGGCAGCATTTAGAGACTGGTAGCTATGAGGGTAGGAGGGTCACTGTAAAGGTAGTTTTTGCTGCCATTGTGATGACATTGAAGAACCCATGGGAGACGTAAGGAACCAGAGGATCCTATTGATCATTGCTATCCTGTAGAACTTCCTGCAGTGATGAAAGTGTTCTATGTCTTCACTGCTCCATACAGTGGCCACTAGCCACATGAGACTACTGAGCCCTTGAAGTGTGGCTGAGGCATAGCAAAACTGAATTTTAAATTAAATTAAATTAAATTTTTTTTATGATAGTCACACAGAGAGAGAGAGAGAGAGGCAGAGACATAGGCAGAGGGAGAAGCAGGCTCCATGCACCGGGAGCCCAACGTGGGATTCGATCCCGGGTCTCCAGGATCGCGCCCTGGGCCAAAGGCAGGCGCCAAACCACTGCGCCACCCAAGGATCCCAATTTTAAATCTTATTTAATTTTAATTCATTTACATTTAAATAGCCACACATGGCTAGTAGCTACCAGATAGGGACAATGCAAGTTTAGAGGGAGAGGATAAATGTGGAAGGAGAAAGGTAGGAAGGGATCAACTCTAAAGCAGAGAGGGAGGGATAACTTTTTTTTTTTCATTTATTTCATTCATGTATTTATATAGTATATTATTAGTTTCAGAGGTAGAGTTTAGCAATTCATCCATTGCATATAACACCCAGTGCTCATTCCATCATGTGCCCTCCTTTGTGCCCATCACCCAGTTACCCCACACCTCCACCCACCTCCCCTCCAGCAACCCTCAGTTTGTTTCCTATGGTTAAGAATCCATTATGGTTTGTCTGAGGGAGGGATAACTTTGAGAGTCTTGAGAAAAAAGTCTTCATCTGATATGGGAGATCTCTCATGCCTCTAGTAGCTAAGAGTTCAGACTCCCACCTTCAGTTTTTTTCCACAAACTTTGTCAAGCTCATCTACTAAGAATGGGGAATTTGGAGGTAGAGTCCTTGGGGGCCTGAGGAGAAAGACTAGAATGTTCACAGGATGAGGTTGTAAGGAGCAACTGGGCCACAGTGGTAGCCAGGGTGTCATTGACAGCATGAATTTGTGGTGTGCCAAGTCTGAGGGACTTGATAGGGGCCAAATTTGCACTGGGCTAAATGTGTGCAATTCTAAAATAAGGTTCCTTTTGGACTAAGATGTGAACTAAAAGGATCTGGAAAATATTATGCAGTTTAAGCTTAGAAAGTTATGTTTAAGTGTATCTTAACTGTTCTATTACTCTACCTTAAATGTTTCCTGGTAAATTTCTTTTTTTTCTGGTGAATTTAAGCCTTGATAGCATAAAATGTGTTTGAAAGAATCTCACCAGACAGGTTGGGCCTCTTCTGCCTGGGTGGTGTTTGGTTAGGGTAATCTGCCAGATTCCACTGCTTGTTCTCCTCTTGAAAGACTTTTGGGGCAGCTAACTCATCTCTGGTATAGGAGTGGCGGTGGCGGGAGGCTCCCTTATAGCAATAAAAATTACAGCACTGTGCAAACTCATAGCTACTTAACTAACACCCTTTCCAGATTCTTTGGCAGGCAGGAGCAGGAGATGCTTATTGCAATATAGATTCTATTTGCGGGAAAGGAGAATTAAAGGAACGAGCAGAGAGGAATGGATGTTGATCAGCTAGGAGTTTTCTGTATGTCAACAACATCAAAAGAATTATGAACTCAGGAGTTTTTCTTAAGGTCTAGGTATAGACAGCAGTTTAAAATCTTGTTTTTAAAAAGATTTAAAAAAATTTTAAGTAATCTCTACACCCAACATGGGGCTTGAATTTACAACCCCAAGATCAAGAGTTGCACACTCTGCTGACTGAGCCAGCCAGGCATCCCAAATCTTGTATTTTTAAATATCTTACCAGGCCCCAAATTTTAACTTCAGAGAAAAGTACATATTTTGGCTAAGTAGTCAACTGTGTGGGTATTTCTGTGTAATTGATTCTTGTCTTTGATTCTTATCTTTTTTGTGGCCTAACACTCTTGTAAGTTTATGTCAAAAGCCCATGACAAATGACCTTGATTAGAACTCTTCCTCTCACATTAAGATATAATACGAGCACAACGTGTTTCGTTTAATATGTTCCAATGGCCAGAAAGGGGCAACACGACTACTCCATTCGCTAGAATTCCAGCCAGGGCTTTCAAGGGAAATAAATATGCTGGATCCTCAACTTGCCAATATCAGACCTAGATAATCCTCAGTGGTTTCGTCCATCGAGAAAGGTGATCTGCTATAAAGTATCAAGACATTCCTCCTATTTAAGCCCCAATGCCAGAGCCTATTTTAACCTGCATAAGTAATCCCAATAGCTACAACCAAATGAAATTTCCAAAGATGAGGGTATAACCATGGAAAGTAGAATCTGGCATACCTCTAAGGTATAAGGAGTAACTCAGAAATTGTAGAATTTTTATGTGTTTGTTCTAGACATTTGTTAAATATCTTCCAAGAACCCCTAACATTGGTGGTGAGGTAAGGAGAGGATGGAGATTCAAAGGGAGTATGAGATATGGATCTAGCCCCCAAAGATCTTGTACTCTAGTTGCAGTAACAGATCTGGAGCTTCTTTTTTTTTTAATTAATTAATTTATTTATTTATGATAGTCACAGAGAGAGAGAGAGAGGCAGAGACACAGGCAGAGGGAGAAGCAGGCTCCATGCACCGGGAGCCCGACGTGGGATTCGATCCCGGGTCTCCAGGATCGCGCCCTGGGCCAAAGGCAGGCGCCAAACCGCTGCGCCACCCAGGGATCCCAGATCTGGAGCTTCTAAAGCAATTAGAGAACAATTAGGTACTAAGTTACATAGTAAGGACTAGAAGATTGACTAGAATCTATCCCCTTAAAGATAAAAGAGATATGTGATAGCTTAGCAAGAACTGGGACTAGCATGTCAAAGGCCAGTTTTGTCACTAATCTACCACATCATCTTGGCCTGAAACTCTCTAGGTCCTTAACTGGTTTTTCTATAAAAGATGGTGCAACGTGCTTAAGATGGCTTTCACAGAGGGCTTCTTCGAAAATTCAGTGAGAGATTTTGTAGATGACCATCTTTCCTAAGGTGGGAGGCCATACTGGATAATTCCTAAAGTCCTGGATAAGTCCTGGAGTCCCACTCTTAAGATTCTGTGATTTTGTGGTAGTAAATGTGAAAGTGCTTCGAAAAGTGTAAAGAGGTATAAAATGTGACATTTGTGTCCTCATCATTACAAATGCTTCTTGTGGGTTCCCTGGGGCTGATATGCTCCCCATCCCTGCTACATGGCTTATCCCATAGCTCATTTCCTGACCTTAGGTTCTCAGGATGTCTCTTAAAAATTAATAAGCTGAGTGATCAGTGGAGAATTTCCCAAGGAGGTCCCCACTATTTCCCCACTCCAACAGACATTTGTTTTCTCTTCCCTGGCAGAATGCAAACTTCACTACAGGCCACTGAACAAAATAATGGCTTCTTTAAAAATCATTAAGCTGAGTGACCAGGCAACTCGAAATATAGCAAGGTGTTTCCCAGGGAGGTCAGGTCACCTCTCTTCCCACTTCTACCTTTGTCTTCCCTTCCCCATCAGAATGCAAACTGCCCTGTGAGCCACCTGGCAGACACTCTTTTGGCCTCCTGGAGAGACCAGCCTTTAGCCACAGGAAGCAAGCAGCTTAACAGGACGCTTTTGGTGCAGGTTGGCAATGGGTTAATGAGAGGTTTCATTTAACTCTAGATGGTCAGTGGTGTTCCACCCCACCTCTCCCAGAGTATGTCATTGTCTCGATTGAAAAGGCCTAAGGGCAAAGCTTAGAAATGAGTTTAAGCAGTTATACATCAACTAAGCATAAAGTTCTCTGTGTTTTTGCTGCATTTATGGCCCACTCTATACTATTCCTTTTGACTTAGCATATACTACCTTGGATTGTTCATGATTTTTCCAGAGCATATGCCACGTGTCCCTTACTAAAACCTTGGGTAGCCTCTTGAACGTGGAGCATAATGTTCTGTATACAATATTCACTTGATTTGAAAACAAATTCCAAGTAATGTAGAAAATATGATCTTTCGAAGTATTTACAGTCCAAAAGAAATTATACTGATCCTAATCCAAGAAACTTGGAAGTCTGTTCACTTCCACCCTTTCACCTCAAATAACGCAGATTGGTTTAACAGCCCACCATGTCTCACTAATGTTAATGTATGGTTACCTCTGGCAGTCGGTGCTGGGATCTAGGAGTGGAGTTTGGGCATTAGTTAGCTTTGCCAGTGACTGTGATATATCATCTATAATATATGATACGTGATATAGCCGGCAGAGCCAAACGAGTCACTCCGAGAGTGAGTTATTGGCTTTCTGGACAGAAAAGGTGTTGGGTCAAGTCCAAAAACAGCACTGAATTTTCCTACTCTGTGAGCAGCAAGAAAAATGAAGGCCAAGGTGACCACAATCCTATCTAGCCTCTACATCTGCATTTACCAAGATGTTTTTAAAGTCCTTGATGTTAACTCCAGAGAAGCAATAAAAATGGACCCAAACCGGAGGGATGTAAAGGGTGCCTTTCCGTCTCTTGGGACAATTAGGCAGCCAGCCAGCCTGGCCAGCTGATGGAGAACAAGGCAACCTGCCTGGGGAGACCAGGCAGAGGTCAGGCAGGGAACCGAAACCGTTCTGCCAGATGGGTGGGAGTTTTGAAAAATTAAAAACAGGTCAAGGAGGAAGCCGATGATGGGAATGGACGGAACCTTGCGGCACAGGCCTGTGGCCGTACACCTTCCAGCACAGGGTGTCTGTCATGCCGGGTGCGGCAAACAATCCGGCCTCATCTGTGTCAGCATATGGAGTCCACAGCCTTGGCTTGGACAAATTATAGTTTCTCAGGCCGACTCATTTTTAAATTCAACATAAACCGTAGAGAGGCGAGGAGGGTAAGCGATTTTCAGGCCCCCCACCGCCCTCTGAAGCTACAGCTAGTATTTTTTAGCCCAGCACCTTCAAACAAAGGGAGAGCCATGTTAGCTTCCTTCTGGGAGAGGAAGGAACCAGGCTCGCTATGGCTTGGGTAGTGCTTGCTACTGAGGCATTAATCAGGGTCCTGACAAACCTGGAAAGGGCTGGTTTCCTCTTCATGTATAGAATCATAAAGGGGGCACAGCATTCAAACAAAAGGCCAAGGAAACCTCTCCCAAAGATCCTATCAACTGTCATTATGGAGCAACCAGTCTGGCCAGAAGGGAAAGCCCATTTTAGAAAAGGGCCCTGTTTTTCCAGGCAGTGACATTCCTGTTACTCCGGATATGACTATAGTTCCAAAGAGGTCACTGGGGTAGACCTTAACTTCAACTAGCTTTCAGGGAGTGGCCGGTTATTCGTGGTTGGGTTATTTTTCATTATCTCTAGCCTTTGGGAGCACGGATATCCTATGCTTAAGATGGCGGCCATTGGGGGTCGATATCCTACCACCGATTCTCACACCATTTCACACAACTCTATTTTGGGGGATTGCTTCCCCCTTCACTGGGCGGAAAGCCGAATTAACCTAAGCCTATCTTGGCAAGGCCATGCCCCTGGATGCCTCAGGTCTACCTGGCCACGAGGATTTGTTTGGGAATGGGCACGTGACAGTTCCTATCAATGAGAGAGGAAGGAACATTTGCTGTGGGCCTCTGAGGAGAGTTTCCTCAGTGTTAAGAGGTCACTCTCCCTCTGATCTGCTGTCATGGATGGATGTGAAGTCTGAAAGGGCCACGTGGTTTCACTTGAGCTTGAGGACAGAGGCCACTCAGGGAGGAGAGCAGGGAAAGGGAGCTGTGGCCACAGCAATCACAGTGTTCACTCTGGACTTCCAGCCTCACAAGCCAAAAGCTGTCTTATTCTGGGATGTAAATGTGACAAGAGAGACTAGTGGGTCGCTGAGACGTAACTCCCAGATCATCCATAGAGACTCTGGGGGACTGATACACACCACCTAGACTTGAAGGAGACTAATTCAGACTACCAGTTTATTCATTGGTAGTGAAAGGTTGGCTTTTCTGGTAGCTGGAAACCTTGTGTCCTCTAACTTCCTTTCCCAGTATTAAGGTACCTGGGAAAACAAGTTGGTAGTAATAATAGCCGCAATGGAAAATAATAATAATAATAAAAGTTTGATTTGTCCAAAGTTACATAGTTTGTAAATGGCAGAGCACAGGATTTAGACTCTAATCTATCTGAGTCCAAAGCTCAAAGTTTTTTTTAAAAAGATTTTATTTATTCATGAGAGGCATAGAGAGAGAGGCAGAGACATAGGCAGAGGGAGAAGCGGGCTCCCCTCAGGGAGCCCGATGTGGGACTCAATCCCAGGACCCTGAGATCATGCCCTGAGCCAAAGGCAGATGCTCAACCACTGAGCCACTCAGGTGGCCCTCAGTTAGCCTTTTAAACTGATGCCTTAAAAATAATAATAATAGGGATCCCTGGGTGGCGCAGCGGTTGAGCGCCTGCCTTTGGCCCAGGGCGCGATCCTGGAGACCCGGGATCGAATCCCACGTCAGGCTCCCGGTGCATGGAGCCTGCTTCTCCCTCTGCCTGTGTCTCTGCCTCTCTCTCTCTGTGTGTGTGTGTGTGTGACTATCATAAATAAATCAAAAAAAATTTTTTTTAAATAATAATAAAATAAAATAAATAATATACACTGATGCCTTGTGGTTGCAATTTTAGAAGCCATTCTCAGTCTCTTGTTGATTTGGAGACAATACCCCAGTCTTAATAACACCAAAAGATGAGAGTTTTCTCACTATGTCAGTTTCAGAGCATGACATTGGCTGGCCCAGTTCCTGCAGCCCAGGAATCCACCTTATTTGTATCCTGTGGAGCTCTCCTTATTGTCTTTGGCATTCTTGTGGTGTTGAATTGCCCATTCTTGCCCCAACCGTACATCTTTGCACTGAAGTATGTTTCTTTTGTTTTTTTATGCCTTTACTTTCTAACCTAATTATTTGGATTGTTCAATATTTGGAAGCCTTCTCTCTCCCAACAAAATGGCAAACTTCTTGCGGGCATTGCCTATGTTGTCTCCTTCCTATGCATTCCCCACAGCACCAAACTGAATGTTGAGCATGTAGTAAGCATTCAGTGAATGTTGATGGAATTGAATTATGAACTATTGTCTCATGTTCAGTCTTTCCACAGGGGCTTTTGGTTAGAACATTTGACCAGAATGCCATATAGACAAAACTGAATTAGGAAAAAAACATGGAATATAGGTTATAGTCAAGGCTCAGAATTTCACATTACCTAATTTATTATTATTTTTTATTGGAGTTCAATTTGCCAACATATAGCATAACACCCAGTTCTCATCTCGTCAAGTGCCCCCCTCAGTGCCTGTCACCCAGTCACCCCAACACCCCTCCTACCTCCCTTTCCACTACCCCTGGTTCATTTCCCAGAGTTAGGTGTGTCTCATGTTTTGTCACCCTCACTGATATCTTCACTCATTTTCTCTCCTTTCCCCTTTATTCCCTTTCACTAATTTTTATATTCCCCAAATGAATGAGACCATATAATGTTTGTCCTTCTCTGATTGACTTATTTCATTCAGCATAATACCCTCCAGTTCTGTCCACGTCGAAGCAAATGGTGGGTATTTGTCGTTTCTAATGGCTGAGTAATATTCCATTGTATACATAGACCACATCTTCTTTATCCATTCATCTTTCAATGGACACCGAGGCTCCTTCCACAGTTTGGCGATTGTGGACATTGCTGCTAGAAACATCGGGGTGCAGGTGTCCCGGTGTTTCACTGCATCTGTATCTTTGGGGTAAATCCCCAGCAGTGCAATTGCTGGGTCGTAGGACAGATCTATTTTTAACTGTTTGAGGAACCTCCACACAGTTTTCCAGAGTGGCTGCACCAGTTCACATTCCCACCAACAGGGCAAGAGGGTTCCTCTTTCTCCACATCCTCTCCAACCTTTGTTGTTTCCTGTCTTGTTAATTTTCCCCATTCTCACTGTTGTGAGGTGGTATCTCATTGTGGTTTTCATTTGTATTTCCCTGATGGCAAGTGACGCAGAGCATTCTCTCATGTGCTTGTTGGCCATGTCTATGTCTTCCTCTGTGAGATTTCTCTTCATGTCTTTTGCCCATTTCAAGAATGGATTGTTTCTTTGGTGTTGAGTTTAATAAATTCTTTATAGATCTTGGATACTAGCCCTTTATCTGATATGTCATTTGCAAATATCTTCTCCCATACATTACCTAATTTTTTTAAAATTAAAAACCTTTTTAGAAGTAGGCTCCACGCTGGGCCTACTTTTAAATCACGCTGGGTGTGGAGCCTAACGCAGGGCTTAAACTCATGATGGTAAGATCAAGACTTGAGCTGAGATCAAGAGTCGGGCCCCTAACTAACTGAGCTAGCCAGGCACCCCTAAAATTAAAAAAATTTTTTTAAACTCCAGTATAGTTAACCTATGGTGTTAGATTTATGTTTTGACTTATTTTCAAATCAGTTATTATCTGGTCTCCTAAACATTGCCTTTCTTTTCATATTTTCTAGGTGGGCAGTTTCTTCTCTTTGCTTCTGAAGTTCACATTTTCCCCTCTCAAATCCTTGAGTGAAGTTTTTCTTCTTGCTGGAGAAATCACTGTCGTGACCATCCCATAGTGGCCTAATGTGGAACATGTGCCATTCACTTTTAGCTTCACTTTTCTTTTTTTCTCTCTTCCTTCTGTTTTTCTTTGCATTAACAGCTGTGTGGAGATGGCAGCAGCTTGAAGGAGACAGTAGAAGCAGAGGGCCTGGCCCTGGAGGTCTTTGGAGTTCATACCCTAAAGGACGAGAGACAGAGCTTCCCCAGGGAGCAGAGTACACATGTCTGAGGATTCCAGTGCAGGAGGGGACTTAGAGCAGTCATCAGGTTTCTTTTTTAAAGATTTTATTTATTTATTCATAGATACAGAGAGAGAGAGAGGCAGAGACACAGGCAGAGGGAGAAGCAGGCTCCATGCAGAGAGCCCGACATGGGACTCGATCCAGGGTCTCCAGGATCACGCCCTGGGCTGCAGGCAGCGCCAAACCGCTGCACCACCGGGGCTGTCCCATCAGGTTTTTTTTAAAAGATTTTATTTATTTATTCATGAGAGACACAGAGAGAGGCAGAGATATAGGCACAGGGAGAAGCATGCTCCGTGAAGGGGAGCCTGATGCGAGACTTGATTCCCAGGACCCTGGGATCATGACCTGAGCCAAAGGCAGAGGCTGACCTGCTGAGCCACCCAGGTGCCTAGAAGTCATTAAGTTTTAAAGAAAGATTTATTTATTTGAGAGATAGATAGAGAGAGAGAGAGAGAGAGAGAGAAAACACAAGCAAGCAAGCAGGGGAGGGGCAGAGGAAGAGGGGGAAGCATAAGCAGACTTCCAACTTGAATTGGAGCCTGACATAGGGCTTGAGGTCTCCTTGAACTGGAGTTTGATGGCTGGATTTAGCCAGCAGTGGCTCCCTTTAAGCAGACATGCCTGAGAGCTGACTTCCATGAGGCTGGAAAAAGGCTGTTCCCCGGCACCCCCGCCCCTGCCCTGTGCCTCTCTGCACCTGTGACCGTTTGAAACCCCCATCCTGCCAGCTTTGTTCCTCACTAATCCCTGCTGAGGGAATTTGGGCCTGCTCTCCACGGTCCCTTCCATCTGCACTTGGCTCTCATCTTGAGTCCACAGTCCTGGCAAGTACTGACTTCTTCAAAGCCAGTGCGAGGGGAGTGCACGTTCAAAATCCTCTGACTGGGGTTGGAGAAAGTGGAAAATGCAAAACATGCTCATTTTGGAGACATCTCATTCTTTTGGAAAAAAATCTGAAACCTCCACTGGTCTGTCGTTTGTAAGCCGCCAAGTGTGTTTTTTGTTTGTTTTTTGAGACAGAGGAAACCATCTCTAAATGGCATTCATACTAACACACGACCTCTGTGCCGTGCTTCTCCCACCCACTGCAAAATTGGCACGTGAGGTGGACTTACGGTTTGGCCTCTTGCTCTTGTTGTTGATCACAAAAGGTTTACAGCTGATCCACTCTCAGCAAAAGTAAGGTTTTGGTCACTCTGTTGTTACCCAAAACTTCCAGACAGTTGCTGTCCTAGAGATTTGTCATCCCTTAACTCTTGTGCTGCCAACTTCAACAAAGAGGAAAATATGAAAGTGGATGTATGCTCCTTGCTTCGGACCTCCTGTCTTCCAAAGTACCCTGCACAAAGCTACAGTGGAAGGAGAGAGTAGGGGTATACGTTTGTTAGGGACATACTTTTTGATTTGGTGGAAAGCCTTCCTTCTTTCCTTGTTGTGAAGCCAGGCTGACACATAAACCATGAAACTTCATAAAGCCAGCCTCTCTTTACTCAAAATGGTGGGAAGTTGGAAACTAGTTTCTAGAATCATGGATTTTCTTTCAACAAATTTTTTATTGAAGTATAATATACACATTAAAAAGTGCACAGATTATTAGTGTACAACTTGATGAATTTTTACAAAATGAACTTATCCATGTAATCAAGCACCCAAATAAAGAGAACACTTTTCCTGTATTAGTTTCCTAGGGCTGCCATAACAAATCACTACAAGTTTAATGGCTTACAACAGCAGAAATGTTTCTCTCAGAGTTCTAGAAGCCAGGGATCTGAAATCAAGATGACAGCAGGGTCGTGCTCCTTCCAGGGGCTCTCGGGGAGCATTCTTCCTTACTTCTGCCAACTCTGGTGGTTCTAGACCTTCCTTGGCTTATGGCCACATCACTGTGAATCTCTGCCTCTGTCTTCACTGGACCTTCTCCTTCTTACACTTCTTGTGTGTCTCCTCTTTCATTTCTTATAAGGATACTTGTCATTGAGGGCTCACCTAGATAATCCAGGATGATCTCACCTTGAGATTCTTGATTTAATTACATCTGCAAAGACTCCTTTCTTTCCCCCAAAGTTCACAATCACAGGTTCTGGAATGTGAATATATATTTTGGGGGGCCACCATACAACCTACCACACTTCTTGTCTCTCCCAGCCACTCCTTAATGCTAACCACTGTCCTGACCTCTCATGGCATAGATTAGCTTTGCCTGCATTTGAACTTCATGTGAATGGAACCATACAGGTGTGCTATTTTGTGTCTGGCTTCTTTTGCTCAGCATCACCCTTGTGAGATTTATTTACACAGTTGCTTATAGTATAGACCACTTATTCTCAGTGCTCTATGGCATTCCACTGAATGACTTTGTCACAATCTATCCATTCTATACTTGACAGACCTTTGAGTTATTATCAGTGTGAGCTATTATGAGTATTTCTGTACATGAGTCTTGTAGCATGTGCCCATGTGTTTCTGTTGAATATACTAAGAGCAGAATTGCCGAATCCTGGATTGTGCATGTACATTCAGCTTTGGTAGATAATGTCAAGGAATTATAGAATTTTAAAGTTGGTATGAATTGAGGTCAAGATCGGATGCCTCACTTAAATAAAACTCAAATAATCCCAAATCCACTTAATTCAAAGTCCACTCTTCCCACCCCCTGCTCCAGACCTTTTGAATTGGGAAGATACTTTTGCATGTTGTCATTCTGGCTTAGTACCCCTATCAAGGTCCTGGACCAAAATCCCACTACTCTGCCTTTGTCAGATCACAGAAGTGAAAGAGAGCTCAGTAGAACTGGCATGGCAGAGGCTGCTGTCTCAAGATTAAATGTCTCAGGCAGGCTCTTTATCCTCACTTGCATGGGCAGAGGACTGATATGTGCCTAGTGAAGAGCATTACACATGCAGCATTCATTTCAAGAAGTGTATGTTGCAGAAAGAGTCCCATCTTTTGGACTCTGAGCTATGGAAAGTCAAAGGCAGCTCAAAGTAAAAAAAGTAATTTAACAAGGTAGCTCCCACCCACCCCCACTCCCACCCTGCTGTGTTATTTTTTAAAAAGCATTTAGTGTAATTAAGCCATTGCCTCATAAAGTTGTTTCACCAGGAACTTCAGTTTCCCCAGGAAGAGATGAAAATAAACTGAATGTTTCATGTCACTGTTCCCACGATTCTTAAAAAATCATGTTTGTCTTTAACAGCATGATATGAAACATCTCTCATCGATAAAGTATTGTTTTACTTCAGGATAACAAGGCAACAGAATCTAGAATGACAATTTTTATGCACATTTTAAACATGAATCCTTCGTATAGATAGATTACCAGGCATGTTTGACTCCAACCGTATTTTCCCACATAATTATTTCGTTTAAATCTCCTAATTATTCCATTCTGTTGAATACCATCTGTCCTGCAAAGGGACAATTGTGTCTAAACAAATCAACAGGTTTTGCGTCATTGTCTAAATATGAGGGAGAAACAGCCCCCAAACTATACTCTGGCAGTTGGGTGGAAATTAACAGAGGTCTAAATCCCACATTGGGAATGCCTCATCTCTAGCTCCCCTGGAAGCTAACTTTCATAACTTGTGGAGCCCAAAACAAAGCCAAATGAATTTTGGAAAGGTCAGTGGGAAAGGGATTGGGGTGGGACTTTCCCAGAGAATGTTTGAGCCTTTGCTCCATGAGCTATCTGGTCACCCAGGCAGTTTGTACTTCTCAGGGAGGGTGGAGGAGAGGACAAAAGACATTCTCTCTTGGTACCTAGGTCTGGGGGTAGGGGTGGGGGTGGGTGGACACCTGGAATTTTCCCAGTTGGCTTGGGGGCAGTCATCTCATCCTGGGAACCCCGTGAACAGTGTAGTTATGTCAGGAACCTGGGACAACAGTGCGTTTGTGGGAAGAAAATTGCCGAGGCTTGCCTGCCTTGTGTCTTGTTATCAGGAGAACCGCTGATGTGTTCCAAATAATCACATACCGTGCGCTGGGAAAGTGCTTCTCCCTGCAGCCAGTTTCAGGCACCCCAGAGCTCCAGTGCTTCTGCTAAGGGCCTGCAGATGTTGCCCTTAGCACTCTACCTTCCAACAATAATTGACCTTTCCCCTTTCTTATTTTCTTTTTTCTCACCCTCTGTCTTGCTCTCACTACTTGCTCCCCCAACTTAATTTCCCTTCGTATGCTTTTTAAAAGAATTTTTTATATGTTTATTTCTTCCCTAAAAGATGTGGCCAAGAAGCCCTGATGGCTCTCAGGGTTAGAAAGGAAGTCAAGTCCACTGGTCTGAGGCTAGCCAGCAGTTCTGAGAAATCAGTAAGTCCCTGGAGATTCTTTTCCTTCTTCTATGAGTGTATCAGCCTCCCTCTCCCCTACTTGTTTATGTTATCGTATTGTCTTTTTATACATGCTCACTTCCAGATCAGTTCATTCAAAGACTGTAAGCATCTGCCTTCAGCTAATAAACTGATTTGATTTGAAGCCCAATCAAAGGGACTAGATGAAGGAGTAGAGTAGACTGTCCCTCTCTCTGCACCCCCGGCCCCCCACCAACCTCATTTCCCAGAAACCCAATTGGCTTCCTCAGAGGCCTTGGTGTGATTAGAGATTCCATATCCCCTCCCCACCACAGCCCCATGCAATGTCAGGAGGAAGGGTAAAGGAGCTCACCATTATAGTTTTGGGAATTGGCAGTGCTCCCAATCAGGTGGTGGGTCCCATTAGCGCACACACATTTCCCCAACTCTCCCCTGGCCCCTGCCCAGAACCCCAGCAAGCTAATCACAGGGAAAATGCATGTGTGTGAATGTCAGGAGTGAATAGGCAGGTGGCCTGCTTCAGTATTAGCCTGCAGCATCTCTTTTTCTAACCGCCATCCAGTATTGGACATGGCAACCACACTGGTTAACACCCCAGCTCAGCTTGGGATTATGAATGGAGGGATGGGAGATCCCCATGCAAGTAAGCAGCTGTCCCTTTGGTTAATTATTGGGATCCACAAGCCCATCCCCATTGCCAGGGCTCCAGTGTCGAGATGATGAAATAGGTGATTAAGGGACTTGGAGGCCAGTCCACACTGCAGCTTTGTCTGGAGTGTTCCAACGACAAGTGTTATTAGTCCACTAATCATAACATTGCCTGCAGTGGAATTTCCTTGGGAAGGAATGGGGCAGAGCCTCCATGCCAGAGGGCCGCACTGCATGAAAATACTAACACATCACAATTGGCTGTTCTGTGGGAAGGCGATTCCAACATCCGATTCAGGAAGTAGGTCACCAGGCTTCTAGATGCACTGTTATTTTGATTTACTTCCTTAGAGTCTCACAGTTTTTCTACACTTCTCTGGGTAGGAATCAGACTCCTCCGAGTTACTGGCTTCTGGACTGCCACGCGGGGCAGGACACAAGCAGGTTCTGAAAACAGAGCCATGGGTTTTCTGTGGCCAGACCTGCAGGGCCATGTGCTTCTGGGACTCTGACAGGGTGCCCTTCAGGTCAATCATCCTCACCTTGACCCCTTTCCATGGGGTCTTCTGGAGGTCTGAGGCCATGGCTTTTAGGAGCTCGCAGCTGTGCCTGCCAGACAACACATGTTTAGAGAGAGGGTGAAGAGGTACAAATGAGTGGGAGGGCGCCAGAGCCTTCTCAGTAATGAGCATAGCAAAGCTTCCATTTCCAAGGATCTTGGGAGGACGCAATGTACTCATTTGGAGTGTCACACTGCCAGGGCTGTTAGTACCAGCTGTCGGATTCTGGGACCACCCTGTTGGCGGGGTTAGGGGCCCAGCCAAGTCTTTCTTTTATTCTATACCTCTGGTCACTTGGGCCTTAGGAATCAGGAGTCATGGGGGCTCTGGGGTTCTGTCACCAAGCAGCTGCCTCCTCTTTCCTGGATCAGTCTCGAGTTCCCCTGGTTTCTCCTAAACCCAAGCAGTTGTCTGCTGCCTTGGAGTATCAGCAAAAGGTATTTGTGTGTCCATTGGTATTTGCAGATTTCACATTAGGCAAAAGCTTATATTTCTTTTTTTTTTTTTAAGGTAGACAGATGGTCTGACACTGGGGACTCTGAATTTACCCCCTGCTCCCTTTTTGTTTTTAACCATTCAACTGCTGGGTATTTCTGATTCCCAGTGTCTTTCTTGGTACTGTATTTTATTGGGGTATAAATTCTGGGCTCCAGCTCACTTGCCCAGAAATGTCATTTCAATGCAGTCTTTGAGGAGGTGAAGGATTGTGCCAGTAGTACTTTGGGGCATTGAGATACCATGGAAGGGTTTGAAGAGGTCTCTTGGAGAGCACCAGAGGGCTTGCTTGCCCCCCTCCTGCCCGCCCCTCACTTTCCCCATCTCTATTAGTCACAACCTATCTAGGCAAATAGTAAAAGAAAATCTTTGTGATAAAACATTAACTCTCTATTAAACACACCCTCTACCCTTGGTTTTATTTGCTTGTTTTATAAATCTTTAGAGCAGGGGTTGCCACTCTGAAGTAACTGGAGTTGAATTTACCATCACCCCAGAATGAGCACGTGGTTACTGCATATAATGCAGAGACAAGGAAAAGCCAGGACGCCTGAGTCGTGAGAACAGGCGTGGTGCAGTGATGCAGCAGATAGTAGTGCCTTACGAAGGTGCTGATGTCAGCCGCCGGCTTTAATTCCCAGCTGGGCTGCTTCCTAGCTGTGGGGCCAGGCAAGTTCCTGAGCCCCTGCTTCCTACACTCCAGATGAAAACAAGAGTTCTTAGCACAAAAGGGTTGGGAAGAATAAATGAGAAAAACGGAGGTGACATGCTTTGTTAGGACAATCCTGAAAATTCACAAAGTGGCCGCTCAACATTGACTTTTGTCATTATGAAAATCGCCTCCCTGGCTCTGTAGTCCTGTTTCCTGTTGAATAGCAACTGAAGGAGCCCCAGGAGCCACCCCCATCTGAGTCTGGCTATTTTTGAGGCTCCCTTTGGAATGGGCTGGCCCCAGCAGTCCAGGGGGTGAGAGGCAGGGAGGGAGGCAGGCATTATGCTCTGGGTTGCAGCTGTGACAGCCAGTACAGTATCCCCCACATGCCAGATGAATCAAGCTGAGGGCCAGATCTGGGCTGTGGGCCAGAGGCTCCCCACCCTGATTTATAGTGTGGACAGAGATGTGGGTGTTTTCTGAATATATTTTGATGATGATAAAAAGAGAGAGAGGGAGAGGGGGAGAGAGCGAGAGAGCGAGAGAGTGAGAGAGCGAGAGAGAGAGAGAAACACCCTTCCTAAAAAATGTGCTGAGGGAGGGAGGTCCAGGCCTATCTGCAAGATTAGAGCAGCCTGACTGTGAGCAGGAGTCACTCATAGGAAGGAGGCCCTGTGCAAGAGTGGCCTGTGATAGGCAGTGCTCCTTGAAATGCAGTGAATTGTGAATGAGGCCCCTGTATGCCAGCCGTTGGGGGTTAGACCAGGCCTGCTGGCCCTCCGCAGGTGTGGAGTCGGGGACTAAGCCTGCATTTTAACTCCCCATGTGCACGCCCCACAAGCTGGGACAGAGAGTACAGGACTTGCTGGGCTCTGGGGAGACCCCCTGCTCCCATGGCTTCCCTGGTCCTAATGCTTCTTTAGAAACCAGTGAGGCTTTGCTGTGGGGGTCAGGGCTAAGTCATTGCCAATGGGCTGGGGACAACAGGCAAAGTGTGGAAGGACTGCCCTGGATGGAGTTTGGAAACACATACACACACACACCCAGGATTTATTCTCAGCCTTCATCCCAACACATTTGAGAGGGTTCCCAACTCTGGGGCCAAGAGAGCAGTGTGGAAGCAGAGAGGCCAAATAGGGGCTGGGAGTGCGGGCTCCTTCCGGAATGTTTCCCCTCCCAGACAAGGCAGAGCCAGGCACAGCCTTCCTTGTTTCACTCAGGAAATGTCAGACACAGCTGTCCTGGCTTGCTGTATTTCATCTGAGAAAGAACCTCAGGTTCCCTAGGACTCATACAGATCTTTGAAGAAAAGCGACATATTTCCCAGAGGTGAGGCTGCTAAGTGGACATCATGCTGGAGCGCATAGCACGTAGCCTCACATGGGTCTGCAAACGTTTTTTTCCTGAGGGAAGGGCAGGGAACACTCTCATGCCAATAACCTGTAGTATCTGACAAGTACAATCTGTTAGATTTTTTTCCCCCACTTCTTCACCTCTCAGTGCTCCCGGCCTCGGGCCCTCCATTCAAGCGAGGCCTTGTCTGGGTCCCTAGCACCACTGCTACCCCGCCATGCTCATTTGTGCCTTTGAGCTTTCACTCTGTCTGGAATCCTCTCATCCTTTGAGGATCCAAAGCCTCCTTATCCAGGTTTCTGAGGAAATAGTCCAAGGTACCCCTGGTCCTTCCATCGTTGCTGGGCTCACTTCTTGAGGGGCACATACTACCTGTGTGTACATTTTTGCAAACTCCAAATTTACCCATCAGTACAGAGGATAAAGAAGTCTGGAGGAGAAAGGTGAGCCTCTCTCTCTCTCTCTCTGGCTGCCTCTTTAGACCCAGCTCAAGTGGGTTTTTTAGAGCTTTTCCTGCAACTTTTATTTTATAATATCGTTTTCTTTTTTTAAGATTTTTTATTTCTTTACTTGATACAGAGCAAGCAAGTGGGGAGGGCGAAAGGGGGAGCAGGCTTCAGGGAGCCTGATGCAGGGCTGGATCCCAGGACCCTGGGATCATGACCTGAGCTGAAGGCAGATGCTTAACTGACTGGGCCACCCAGGTGCCCCATTTTTTCTTTTGCACACATTCCCCTCTTTTAGGTGTTCACTTCACCAAAACACAAATCTGCTACACCCACAAGTCCAACTGGGGGTTACTTTCAGAACTTACAATGATTTCCCCCCATCAGAAGCTTATCCTGCCCCGAGCCCTGCGAGTTCATTGCCTTACATCTAGGATGAAAAGTCAGACTCCATGAGAGGGGCTCCAGTCTGTATCACTTGATGCTGGCTCATTTGCCAGATGGTGAGAAGCCCTCTGAAAGTGAAATAAAATGGCTTCTCAGGCTCTTCTTTTAAATTTCCCATTTCATGCCTCAAAGCTCAACAAAGGACTTGTGTGTGAAGTGTGTGTGAGTATGTGTGACCATGGTGGGAGAATGCACACAGGATCCTTGTGCATTCACTTTTCTTGGTAGGAAACAGAAGTGGGTGTCTTGCCAACTTGCTTAGGGTGTCCTTTACTAATAATTTCATTTGATGTAACCAAAAAGTTGTATCCCTGGCTTCTGACTACATCCTACATCCTGACTTGATGCCTGCAAAAAAAAAAAAATGTGTCCTGTTGACATTCAGGAAACTGTATATTTCTAGCAGATAAGGGAGCCAGAGGCCATTCCCATCTCAGGGTGCTGGTGTTACACTGTAACAAAGGTCAGGGTTTCAGCTCCCGCCATGGTACTACTTTTTGATGATCTGGCTACAGACAACTTTGGTCACTGCTTTTGATGGCCCGGTCAGCATTTGGGAGCTTCTGCCAGGGACTGGGCTTCATAATGATTGAGTTTTCTTTGGGATCCTGTTAAAAATGGAGTAAGCATTGTGGGTACATGCTCATAGCAACCCTGGGAACAAACTGTTGGCTAGGAGTAGAGTGGGGCCCATTTACAGACCAAATGTACTAATTATAAATGGTTCTTGTCATTAAACAGATCTGTCAGGCCTGGGACTTGGCAGGTTTTGGTTAGCTATTAGTTCCATGCTACTGTACCGGCTGGGCAGTCATAAAACTGTATCATTTTGAAAAATGGTCCATAATATCATAATATAGACCAGCCTCCTCTGCACCCATTAGCTCAAATTGGTATGACTCGATGGTCCAATCTTGGACTGCTCAGATGCTGGATTTCATTTCTGCCTGGAGCCTTAGGTAGACTGGAGGGAGGGTCACCAGGGCTGTGTACAGTGAGGTCGCGGCAGAGGTTTTGGGCCACAGCCCCTCATCTCCCCTGGCACCACTTTCCTTCCTACTGTGTGGTGAGCCCTTTATCTCACATACTGGTTCTGTGTCCCACGCTGTCAAGTCCTGCTGAGGACTGAACTGCAAGTTGGGGCATATTTGATAAGAGCCTGGGGCATAACAGGTACACGTGCTTATTAACAAGACTCTAGGAGGCAAAAAGCCTCCATGGGTGGAGGCCACAGTGCTAGGATGAGAGCTGATAGGGTAAATATTTTTCGATGAAGCTTCCTCAGAACATACTGTGGGCATTTCAGGCATCAGGAGGGAGTGGTTGGGAAAATAAGGGGTAGTAGGGGAGAAGTTCTAATACTCCAGAAATCCCAATAAATAGACCACACTGAATCTCCAGGCAGATGGTGCCAATCTCTCTGCTCTACCTTGGCAGTGTTATAGAGAACATTTATGAAGTACCAGGTGGCACGTGTGCCTTTCCAAGTTTAGAAGCAGGCCCCTAGGACAACTTATAATGTAGACAAGAAGGCTGAAGGCTTTGCCCAGCATTTCTAAAGCTTGATTTGGCTTTCATTTGATTTAAATATCTCAAAAATAGAGAAAGGAGCCAATCTTTTGCTGATACAAGATAGTCCTAGGACCTAATTCACAGGGTTCTTACTTGGATGCAACTAGATAACTTGAATGTGTATGAACACTTAGCATGGTGTGCAGCATAATAGGAAGCACTTAGTGAATGTTATTTGGTCTTGCCACTCCCTTGCTAAAGTTGCCTTGTCCTTAGGTCCCTAAACTATGTATGTAGATCACTCTGTTCAACTGGGGTTACTGAGTATCTGCTGAGTGCTTAGCCCTGTGCTTGGGGAAATGTGAGTAATACAATAGAAATCTATGAAGGAGGAGCTATTTTCAAGGACCTTCTTTGGTGGGATGTTTTGAGCTTCTTCCAAAAAGCCCCCCTCTGGCAGCTAGGTGGAGAGGCCCAGGGCTTTTCCTTACATGGCATAGCAAGGGCTTTAAACTCATGGGTTTTGCTATCAGGCAGGCATGTGTTTAATTCTTGCCTCCACTTCTTGACTGTATTGTGACCTTGGCAAGGCTCACTACCTCCTCATGCCTCAGTTTGGGCATGCCTTGGTTTCTGATCTGTAAATCAAGCATCGTAATTACATTCTTACACATGATGTACCCATGAACATAGATCCATACTTTCTGCTTTGTACAGTTAGCTTTTCAATCAGATGGAAAAAGAGAGTTACAAAAATACCACATTAGTATCTTTAATATTTATTTTGAGAGAGAGTGCAAGTGGGAGAGAGGGGCATAGGCAGAGGGGGAAAGAGAATCTCAAGCAGGCAGCATACTGAGTGTGGAGCCCAATGCAGGGCTTGATCCCAAGACCCGAGATCATGTCATGAGCCAAAATTAAGAGTCAGATGCTTGAACCATCCAGGTGCCCCTCCTCTCTTTTTTCAATTTAGGTGTAATTGACATATAATATTATATGAGTTTCAGCTGTACTACATAATGATTCAGTGTTTGCATATATTGCAAAATGGTCCCCACAGTAAGTCTAGTTAACATCTGTCACCATACATACAAAAAAAGTTTTTTTTTCTTGTGAATAAAGAATTTTTAGATCTACTCTCTTAGCAACTTTCAAATATGCAATACAGTATTATGAACTATAGTCACCATGCTGTACATTCCACACCTGTGACTTATTTTATAATTAGAGGTTTATGCCTTTTGACCCCATCACCCATTTTGCCCACTCCATATCCTCACTTCTGGTAACCACTAGTCTGTTCTCTGTATGTATGAGTTTGGGTTAGTGTTTTTGGTTCTTTTTTTTTTAAGATTTTACTTATTCATGCATGAGAAACACACACAGAGAGAGAAGCAGAGACACAGGCAGAGGGAGAAGCAGGCTCCATGCAGGGAGCCTGACGTGGGACTTGATCTCAGGACTCCAGGATCAGGCCCTGGGCTGAGGGCAGGCACTAAACCACTGAGCCACCCAGGGATCCCAGTGTTTTTGGTTCTACATATAAGTGAGATCATATGATATTTGTCTTCCTCTGACTTAGTTCACTTGGCATTATGCCCTCAAGGTCCATTCACGTTGTTGCAGATGGCAAGATTTCATTCTCTTTTTTGGGGGGCTGAATAATATTCTCCTTCATTTTTTATTTTTTATTTTTTTTTCTTTTTAAAATTTTTATTTATTGATGATAGTCACACAGAGATAGAGAGAGAGGCAGAGACATAGGCAGAGGGAGAAGCAGGCTCCATGCACCAGGAGCCCGACGTGGGATTCGATCCCGGGTCTCCAGGATCGCGCCCTGGGCCAAAGGCAGGCGCTAAACCGCTGCACCACCCAGGGATCCCCTCTCCTTCACTTTTTAAAGATTATTTTGCTGGGTATAGAATTGTCGGTTGACAGCTTTTGCCTGTCAACACTTTGAATATATCATCCCACTGTCTTCATGCCTCCCTGGTTTCTGATGCAAAATCAACTGTTAATTGTATTGAGAATCCTTTGTATGTGATGAGTGACTTGTCTTTTGCTGTTTTCAAGACTATTTGTTTTTGTTTTTTTACAGTTTGCTTGTGATGTGTCTAGGTGCAGACCTTTTTGAGTTTATCCTACTTGGAGTTAGTTGAACTTTTTGGTTGTGTAGATTAATATTTTTCATCAGATTTGGGTAAGTTTTTCCTATTATTTCTTCAAATATTCTTTACACTCCTTTCTCTCCTCTCCTTCTGAGACTTCCATTCTGTATATGTTGTATATTTGAGGATGTCCCATGAGTCTCTCAGCCTTTAATTACTTTTCTTCATTCTTTTTTCTGTTTCTCACATTGGATATCAATATCTTCAAGTTTGCTGATTTTTTTTCTTCTGCATGTTCAAATCTGCTGTTAAGCCTCTCTAGTAAATTTTTCACATCCATTTTACTTTTCAACTCCAGAATTTCTATTTGGTTCTTTTAAAAAATAATTTCTACCTCTTTATTGATATTCTCCATTTACTGAGACATCATTCTCACACTTTCCTGTAGTTCTTTAGACATGGTTTCCTTTAACTCTTTGGACATATATAAAATAGCCAACTTGAATCTTTGTCTAAAAAGTCCAACATTTTGGCTTCCTTGGGGACAGTTTCTGTTGGTTGTTTTGTTTTATCCTGAGTATGGTCTATTTCCTGGGTATGGCCTATTTCTTTGCAAGTCTCATAATTTTTTGTTAAAAGCTGGTCACTTTGAATATTATAATATAACTCTGGAAATCAGACTCTTTCTCCTCTAGTATTTGTCATTGCTGCTTGTTGTAGTAGTAGTTGTTGTTTGTTTGTTAAGTGATTCTATTTGAATTTCCACCAGAGCTGGTTGGCCCTATCTCATAGTTACACTTTACAAAGTATAACTCTCCCTACAGTTTGCTTTGGCTGACTCACAACTCTTTTGATGAAACTTGAGGCCAGTTATTGGGAGAAGCAAATTATAAATATTAAACTTGTCTAATGCTTCTTAGATCTCAGCTGAGCTTATGCTTCTTCAATTGCCCCATTTCAAGGAACTTGTAAATCACAAGGCCAAACAGCATTCATTATCTGCCTTCATGTCAGCAAGAGAAAAAAAATAATGAGAATGATCCCATTCCATTCTCCTAAGAGGGTGAAAATAACTCTCCTAAAGAGAATAAACTATAATCTGGAACGAGAGTCGAAGTCCATGTCACCCAGGATATATGCCCCCAGCCCTCTCCTTTCTTTTTTTTTTTAGCCCTCTCCTTTCATTCCTGATCTTCCCTACTTTTGAGGGAAGAGGAGAACACCCCTGCAAACTTGAGTTGGCCAAGTCTTACAGTGTTGCCAGAGACAGGTTCTCTCCCCACAGCAAAGGGGACAGCTTTAATGGCAACCTGGAGGCAATTAGAGACTGGGGCAGAGGGACTGGAAATGTAATCTGAGGAGCAGGGGCAGAGTATGTTCAGTGCTGGACTTGGAGGTGGGGAGGAAGAGAAAGGGTAAAAGGGAGACAGGCAATGGGAAAAATAATTTAATCAATTCTGCATGGCAGGGGCAGGCTTATAGCAAGAGGCAGTCTACTTTTTCTGATTCTATATTTTCACCAGTTTGTATTTTTTAATTTTAAAAGATATTTAATTTTTAAGTAATCTCTACACCCAGTGTGGGGCTTGAAGTTAAAACCCGGAGGTCAAGAGTTACGTTGTATGGACTGAACCAGCCAAGTGCCCCTCACCAAACAGTTTTTAATATTGCTATTGGGGTTCTGGTGATGTTCCCCAATCATCAACCTTGTACATTCATTTACAAGCATTTACCATGTATCAGGTACTGGGCATACTAATATGAATAAGCTAGGTCCCTCAGGGTTATGGGGGAAACCACTCTATAGAAAATTGCAGGATAGCTCTATTTTTAATTCTTTGAGGAACCTCCACACAGTTTTCCAGAGTGGCTGTACCAGTTCACATTCCCACCAACAGTGCAAGAGGGTTCCCCTTTCTCCACATCCTCTCCAACATTTGTTGTTTCCTGTCTTGTTAATTTTCACCATTCTTTAAAAATAGGGCTACCCTATGACCCAGAAGTTGCACTACTGCAGATTTACCCCAAAGGTACAGATGGGTAAATCTGCTGAGACACCTGCACCCCAATGTTTATAGCAGCAATGTCCACAATAGACAAATTATGGAAGGAGCCTCAGTGTCCATCGAAAGATGAATGGATAAAGAAGATGTGGTATATATATACAATGGAATATTACTCAGCCATTAGAAAGGACAAATACCCACCATTTGCTTTGACATGGATGGAACTGGAGGGTATTATGCGGAGTGAAGTAAGTCAATCAGAAAAGGACAAACATATGGAGAATATAAAAAAGTAGTGAAAGGGATTATAGGGGAAAGGAGAAAAAATGAGTAGGAAAAATCAGAGAGGGTGACAGAAAATGAGAGACTCCTAACTCTGGGAAATGAATAAGAGGTAGTGGAAGGGGAGGTGGGCAGAGGGATGGGGTGACTGGGTGACGGGCACTGAGGGGGCACTTGATGAGATGAGCACTGGGTATTATACTATATGTTGGCAAATTGAACTCCAATAAAAATACACACACACACACACACACACACACACACACACACACACACAAAGAAAATTGCAGGATAGTGAGAGCAGGAAGGAAAGCCAGAGAACTGGGGGCCCCAAGGAGGCCCCTCACCCCAACGTGGAGAGGGGGTAGGAAGTAGGATTCTGTTAGGTTTGTGGAAGGAGGTAATGCTTCAGTTAAACTTTAAAGCACAAGAAATTACTTAAGTGTTGATGGAAGGAGCATGTGAGAGTGCAGGCATCCTAGACAGAAGGAATAGCAAATGCAGGCAGGAGCCAGAAGGAGCTTTTGCTACATTCCGAAATGGAAAATAGCTTTGGAGGATGGATATGAGCTGTATGGAGGATACCAGAAGGAGATGAGATTAGAAAGCTAAGTAAGACCAGATCATGAAATGCCCTATGTATTTTAAGGAGACATCTGTGTTTTATCTTAAGATTATGGAGGAGTCAATGAAGGGTTTTGCAAGAGGATGACCTGGGTGATGTAATAAGGTGGTTGACTTTAGAATCATATACTATTGATGTTCAAAACTATGGCCCTTCTACCAACAGCAGCAGTATCACCTGGGAACTCATTAGAAATAGAAATTCTTGGGCCCCATCCCAGACCTGCCTAATCAGAACCTCTGAAGGTGGGACCCAGTCATCTGTGTTCGAACAAGCTTTTCCAGTGATTCCAATGCTTGCTCAATTTGGAGAACCACTGCCCGAAACATACCACCAGGTTGGAATCGTAGCTCTTATAGTGCAAAATTTTTTGACCCCATTTACTCAACTGAAAAATGGGGATTGTAAAACTGTTGTGAGGATTAAGTACATTAATGTGTGAAAAGTGCCTAGAATAATACCTGGTCCGTAGTATATGTGCCATTATCATGTATGTTATTGTCATCCAAATTCTTTCTGGAGGGCTGAATGTTTTTATCTGACCTGTCGCCTTATAAGGTTTAGTGTCATGGCTCTTCTCCTCCCTTCCCTTTTCTTCACTCATATGTAGTAAAATAACTATTAATGTCTGTTATAAGCAGAGGAGTGCTTTAGGGGAATTTACCTGGAGCTAATGCTAGCACCCTAATGAGAATCCAGGTTTGCCGACTCTAGAAAAGACAGAGCTCAGAGTACAGCTGGACAAACCCCCTTCCCAGGTCTTGTCCTCAGTGTGCTCATCCATAGAGTGAGGGGGTTGGACAGATGATTTTGGAAGACTTTGACATTCAGTAATTCTACTTACCTTTTAAATGTCAGATTCAGCAACTGTTCATTAAGTAATTATTCTAGTAACTTTTCACAAGCCTGTGAGATAAGTGGTATTATTATCCCAACTGAAAATGAGAACGTGGAAGCCAAGAGAAGAGAAGCTTGCCCCAGATTGTATAGCACCCAATGGCAGGGCTGAGATTTGAGCCAGGTATGGCTGTTTCTAGGGCCTATGTCTCTTCTGCTTGTCACATTGTCTCCTATGGCATACTGTGACTTCCTTCAGAGAGATAAATGGGCTTGCCCAAGGTCACACAACTAAGCAAAGGGCAGAGAAAGGACCAAAACCCAGGTTTTCTGACTCCAGGGCCAGTGTTTGGTCTACAAATCACAGTGGCCTCTAACAATGAAGGCTAACAGCGTGCTAAGTGCTGGACAGATTAATGGCCCGCCTCTTGCCTATAGGCTCCAATAATCTAAAGTCAATAGACAACATACCAGCAGTGTAACGAACGGCCATGTGGCACAGAGGTCAGCAGTCCTCTGCAGGAGCCAATTTGAAATGCCTAGAGGGGTCCAAGAGGGTTTGAGGTTGACTTCCTGACAGAGGATGCTTTCAGGAGCTATTTGAAGGTGTTATGACAAGTGACATGCTGCCTCTTTCCAAGCAAATAATGGGTATGGTTGGATATCTCTCCATTTACCCCACTCCATCTCCAGAGCAGAGTGTGTACATTGGGGTGCAGGAAGACAATGTTAGAACTTCTATTCCAATTGCCTGTTTATCACTTTTTAAAAACAATTTTATTTATTTACTTGACAGAGAGAGAGAGAGAGAGAGAGAGAGAGAGGGAGGGAGAGAGAACACAAGCAAGGGGAGCGGGAGAGGGAGAAGCAGACTCCCCACTGAGCAGGGAACTAGATGTGGGGCTTGATCCCAGGATCCCGGGATCATGACCTGAGCTGAAGGCAGATGCTTAACCAACTGAGCTACCTAGGCGCCCCTATTTTATCACTTTTAAATTTCTATTTTCTTTCTTTTTAAAAAATTTATTTACTTATGAGAGACACACAGAGAGAGGCAGAGATGTAGGCAGAGGGAGAAGCAGGCTCCATGCAGGGAGCCCGATATGGGACTTGATCCTGGGACCGCGGGATCATGCCCTGAGCCAAAGGCAGATGCTCAACTGCTGAGCCAGCCAGGTGTCCCTAAATTTCTATTTTCTGTATATGCTTTATGATGGAAAACGGACATACTAAAATTCAGGGTACATGATTAGAATTTACAAATTTCTCATCTATCACTTATAAATCATTTTCTGGTTTAGGATATATGATATAATGTCCACAATTATTATGTTAGTATGCAGTACATTAATATAATTTGTAAACCAGCAATATATATGTACTTAAGTACATATGCATAAAGTAAATATATAAATAAATATATTAAAATTATAAATATTTGATATTTGGGGATATACTCAAACACTTTTCTAAACAGGGGTTTGGGGAGATAGGCACCACACCTCACCATCATCCACCAGGAAGCAATATTCTGAGGCTTGCTTAGATTTTGGCAGAGCAAGAAACCCTATCTTCTTTGGTATTTCTTAGCCACATATGTCTGTTGGTCCATTTGGCTTGGTTTAAGTGCCTACCTGGCATGCAGAGACTCTGGCAGAGACAGAGCCCCTGGCCCTGTAGGGTTGATGAGCACAAGATCCAGTAATAGGGGATCAGTAATATCAATTTTGGTGCATCCACACAAGGGAATTTTATCTTGTGATTAAATTTTTTAAATTTAAATTTTACTTAGTTAACATTCATGTTTTAAAATGTAGGAGAAAAATGTCATGATGTGGAGAGATGGTCTTGTAATTGTAAAGAAAAGTAGTTTGCAGTTACATTGGAAAGATTCGTATTTTTATTAAAAGAACCCCCCCGCATCATGTATATATATGCATGGAAAAAGACTAGGAAGAAATAGCCCAATATACTCATGGTGGTGTGTAATTGCAGGCATTTTTATTTTCTTCTATGTAGCTATCTTTGTTTTCCAAAATTTCTATAAGAAGTCTATTTTTTTTTATTTTGAGAGAGAGAGAGACAGAGATTGAGAGAACATACAGGTGGGGGTGCGGGGGAGGGTCAGAGGAAGAGGGAGAGAGTGAATCTTAAACAGGCTCCACACTCAGCATGGAGTCTGAGGCGGGGCTTGATCTTACAACCTTGAGATCATGACCTGAGCTGAAATCAAGAGTCAGACACTTAACCAACTGAGCCACCCAGGCGCCCCTCTATAAGAAGTTTATATTGCTTTTGTAATCAGGAAGAACACTCTAAAAGAAAATAAATAGAACACCTGCACTTGAGAGAGCTGTAAGCATCTTCTCAGTGCACAATGCAGACCTACAGAAAGAAAAATGAGCCCTACTTGTTTCTGTTTCCTGTAAGAGGATGCTAAAGGACCTTATCACATCAGTGTGTGGTGAGGGCAGCGGGGTAGAAGTTTCTGTCGGGGATCAGAACCAGGAAGAACTGCACTGGTTTGCTTTTGTCTCGTAGACACTGTGACTCATGTCACTCAATAATCAGCAAATGTTTTTGCCTGTGAATCTCCTGTGATTTTCTTCGACTTTTTTGTTTTGAAGTGATTTTAGATTTATGTGAAAGTTGGAAAAAAAATAGTACAAAGATTTCCCATATACCCTTCACCTAGTCTTCTCTGATGTTAACTGACTTAACCATAATACAGTGATCAAAACTGGGAAATTAACTTAGTTACAATAATCCTGAATAAAGGTCTTAGTTCAGGCTGCTATAACTAAGTGTCACAGATTGGGTGGCTTATAAACAACAGAAATTTATTTCTCACAGTACTGGGGGTTGGAAGTCTGAGAAATGGGTGACCGCATGGTTGGATGAGGGCCTTTTTCTGGGTTGCAGACAGTCATCAATCACATTGCAGAAAGAGGAGGAGAAAGCTCTCTGGGGTCCCCTTTATAATAGCACTCATTCCATTCATGAAGACCTAAATCAAGACCTAATCACCTCCCAAAGTCCCTACCTCCTAATGTCATCACATTAGGGGTCAGATTTCAGCATGTGAATTTGGGGGGGCGGAGGGGTCACATTCAATCCATTGTACTAAATACCACAGTTTATTCACATTTCCCTAGTCTTTCTTTTTCTTTTCTTTTTAAAAAAGATTTTATTTATTCATGAGAGAGAGAGAGAGAGAGAGAGAGGCAGAGACATAGGCAGAGGCAGAGGCAGGCTCCATGCAGGGAGCCTGATGTGGGACTTGATCCCAGGACTCCAGGATCACACCCTGAGCAGAAGGCAGACGCTTAACAGCTGAGCCACTCAGGCGTCCCTTCCCTGACCTTTTAATAACAAAATCTCCCCTTGCACATTAAAAAAATATTTTTATTTATTTATTTTAAAAAAGATTTTCTTTATTTGTGAGTGACACACACAGAGAGAGAAAGAGAGAGAGAGAGAGAGAGGCAGAGACACAGGCAGAGGGAGAAGCAGGCTCCACGCAGGGAGTCCAATGTGGGACTCGATCCCGGGATCATGCCCTGAGTCCAAGGCAGGTGCCAAACCACTGAGCCACCCAGGGATTCCCTCCCCTTGCACATTTTTATCATACAGTTTTACAGTCTGAAGTATAAATAGTTGCAGAGGTGTTATTTTCAATCTATTGTAAACATCAGCATTTAAAATAAAACTGTTTCTTCTTTAAAAAAAGATCATTTATGTATATATTTATTTGAGAGAGAGAGAGAGAGAGCAGAGCCAGTGAGAACACAGGTAGGGGGAGAAGGGCAGAGGGAGAGGGAGATGGAGGCTCTCTGCTGAGTAGGAAGCTCAAGGAGGGACTCAATCCCAGGACCCTGGGATCATGACCTGAGCTGAAGGCAGACGCTTAACCAACTGAGCACACCAGGCACCCCTCTTTCTTCATTTTTAAAAAATGTATTAATGGATGGGGCACCTGGGTGGCTCAGTTGGTTAAGTGTTGACTCTTGGTTTCTGCTCAGGTCATGATCTCATCATGGCTCTGAGCTCAGCCTCAGGTCTGCTTGAAAGATTCAAAGATTCTCTCCCTCTGCCTCTCCCCCTGCTTGCTTGCACTCACTTGCTCTCTCTCTCTCTCTCTCAAATAAATAAACAACTCTTTAAAAATAAATAAATAAATTAATTACTTAATTAATGGAATCTAAATTCCAAAGTGATTTTACCCACCATTATTTTATTTGAAAACATATAAATGAGATTTTTAAAAAACATTTAACATTGTACTCCTTCAATCTGTATTTCTAGTTTACTTCCTCCAGGCAATTTTATCTTAAGGTAGTACATCTTTATACATGAAAGTCTAATGTTGGGATGCCTGGGTGGCTCAGTGATTGTGAGTCTGCCTTTGGCTCAGGGCATGATCCCGGGATCCGGGATCCGGGATCGAGTCCCACCTCAGGCTCCTTGCATGGGGCCTGCTTCTCCCTCTCCCTGTGTCTCTGTCTCTGTCTCTGTCTCTCTCTCTCTGTCTCTCTTGAATAAATAAATAAAATCTTTTAAAAAAAGAAAGAAAATATAATGCTCCCCCATCAGACTTTTCTGTAACAAAAATATACTCATAAATTGAATTAACTTTTACTTCCTGTATCCACAAAACACTATTTAAAAATATTATAATTATTGTACACAAATGACAAGAATAGAATAAATGTATTAAAAGTTTTTGAAAAGAGAGGCACCTGGGTTAAGCAACTGATTCTTGGAGTTGGCTCAGGTCATGGTCTCAGGGTGGTGGGATTGAGCCCTGTGTTGGGCTGATTGGATATTCTCTCCCTCTGCCCCTTCCCCTGGTCATGCTCTCCCCCCACTCTCACAAATAAATAAATAAATCTTAAAGTTTTTGAAAATAATTATTAGCTACAAAAAGTAAATTTTTATTTATGTGCATCTCTCAATGAAATGGATGGGATTTTTTTTTTTTTAGTATCCATGGATGAACATTGCTATTGCTAGAAACACAGTATTCAGCACCAATTCCATTTCTAATTTCCTTTCTTTATATATATAAGGACTAAGAAATCTTGTTCCTAGAAATAGGAAGACAAGAGTTGACATAATTCCATGAGTTCTTTCTGAGTTATATATGAAAAATCAGAGTGATCTCCCCCAAAAACCTTTTTCCCATTTTTTTATTGTGGTATAATTCCCATGCCATAAAATGTACTCTTTTAAAGAATAAAATTCAGTGGTTTTAATGTATTCAAAAAGTGGTATACCTATTACCACTATCCAATCCAGAATGTTTTCCTCACACCAAAAAGACATTAGCAGTCACTTCCCATTCCCCCCTCCCCACACTCCACCCCCGCACCTGCCAGCTCTTGGCAACCACTAATCTTTCTGTTTGTATGGATACTGCTCTTCTGGTCATTTCATATAAGTGGAATCATATAATAAGTGACCTATTTTTGGTCTAGCATCTTTCACTTTGCTTAATGTTTTATTCTTTTTTATGGCTGAATAAAATTACATGGTATATATGTACTACATTTTCTTTATTTATCAGTTGATGGACATTTCAGTTGTTTTCACCTTTTTGGCTATTGTGAATAATGTTCTTATGAACATTTGTATACAAATTTTTGGGTGGACATGTTTCATTTCTCTTGGGTACATATACCTAGGAGTGGAAGTGTTAAGTCACAAGCTGTGTTTAACCTTTTAAGGAAGTGCCGGACTTTTTTCCAAAGTGGCAGCATCATTATACATTTCTACAAGTAGTGTGCAAGCATTCCAATTTCTCCACATCCTCGTCAACACTTGTTATTATCTTTTTTATTATAGCCATTCTAGTCAATGTGAAATGGTATCTCTTTATAGTTCTGATTTGCATTTTCTTGATGGCTAATGATGCTGAACATCTTTATTTGTACTTATTGGCCAAGCCTTTTGGGATCTTTTGCCCACTTTTAATCAGGTCATTTGTCTTTTTGTTATTAAGTTTGTAAGAGTTCTTTATCTATTTGAGATACAAGTAAGTCCTTTATCAGGTGTGTGACTTACAAATATTTTCTCCCATTTCTCTTGCTGTCTTTTCATGTTCTAGATGGTATAATCTGCAGTACAACAGCTTTACATTTTTGTGTAGTCCGATTTATTTTTTCTTCTTTCTTTTGTCACTTGTGCTTTTGGTGTCCTATTTAAGAATCCATTACTCTAATCCAAGGTCATGAGGATTTATAGCTATATTTTCTTCTAAGAGTTTTCATTTTTATAATTTTATCTCCTGGCCTCTTGCCATTTCCATATGAGTTTTAGGATCAGCATGTCAATTTCTGCAAGAAAAGCCCACTGGGATTTTGTAAGGGATTGCATTTCATCTGTTTAATTCAAAATAATTGATTTGGGGTGTACTGCCATCATAACAATATTACATTTTCTAATCCATCAACAAAGGATGTTTTTCCATTTACTTCAGTCTTCTTTTATTTTGCTCAATAATGTGTTATAATTTTCAGGTACAAACCTTGCACTTCTTTTGTTAAATTTATCCCTAATTATTTTATTACTTTATTATAAATGGACTTGTTTTCTTAATTTGATTTTCAGGTTGTCTGTGGTTTGTGTATAATAATACAATTGGTTTTTAAAAGTGTTTTTTAAATAAATTTATTTTTTATTGGTGTTCAATTTGTCAACATACAGAATAACACCCAATGCTCATCCTGTCAAGTGCCCCCCTCAGTGCCCATTACCCATTCACCCCCACCCCCCACCCACCTCCCCTTCCACCACCCCTAGTTCGTTTCCCAGAGTTAAGAGTTTTTATGTTCTGTCTCCCTTTCTGATATTTCCTACACATTTCTTCTCCCTTCCCTTCTATTCCCTTTCACTATTATTTATATTCCCCAAATGAATGAGAACATATAATGTTTGTCCTTCTCCAATTGACTCATTTCACTCAGCATAATACCCTCCAGTTCTACCCATGTTGAAGCAAATGGTGGGTATTTGTCATTTCTAATGGCTGAGTTTTATTTTAAATTCTAGTATAGTTAACATACATTGTTTTGTTAGTTTCAGGTGTACACCATAGTGATTCAGCACTTCCCTACATCATCCAGTGCTCATCATGACAAGTTCACTCCTTAATCACCATCATCTATTTAATCTAACTCCCCACCCACCTTCCCATGGTAGCCATCAGTTTGTTCTCTATAGTTAAGGGTCTGTTTCTTGGTGTCTCTCTCTCTCTCTCTCTCTCATAATTCTTGTATCCTACAGCCTTGCTGAGCATGATTACTAGCTCTAATAGGTTATTTGGGTAGATTCTTTAGAATTTTCTACATATAAGATAATATAATATATGAATAGGGATATTTTTACTTCTTTCTTACCCAAATGGGTACCTTTTATTTCTTTTCTCTTGCCTAATTGACCTGGTACAATGTTGAATAGAAGTGGTGAGAGTAGAAATCTTTGTCTTATTCCTGATCCTAGGGAAAGAGCTTTCAGTATTTTTTTAAAAAGATTTTATTTATTTGAGAGAGAGAGAGAGGGCGAGAGAGAGAGAGAGAGTGCATGAGGGGAGGGAGGGGCAGAGGGAGACAGACAAGTAGACTCCTTGCTGAGTAGGGAGCCCAACACGCAGCTCCATCCCAGGATCCCATGATCGTGACCTGAGCCAAAGGCAGATGTTTAACCAATTGAGCCACTCAGGTGCCTCAAAGCTTTCAGTCTTATACCATTAAATTTTATGTTTGCTGTGTTTTTCATAGATGCCCTTTATCAGACTGAGGAAGTAACTTTCTATTCCTAGTTTGTTGAGTGTTTTTATCATGAAAAGGTATTGGATTTTGTAAAACACTTGTCCTGCATCTATTGAGTTGAACACGTGGTTTTTATCCTTTGTTCTATTATTACTACAGCATATTACAGGGATTGATTTTCATATGTTGAACCAACCTTGAATTCCTAGTTAAAAAATCCCACTTGGTCATTATATATAATCCTTTCTATATGTTGTTGACTTCAATTTTGGGGTACAGTTGACCCTTGAGTGACATGGGCCTGAAATGCATAGGTCTGCTAATATGTAGATCTTTTCCAATAAGCACAGTACAGTAGTGTAATGTATTTTCTTTCTTTCTTTCTTTCTTTCTTTCTTTCTTTCTTTCTTTCTTTCTTTCAAGAAAGAGGGTGGGGAAGGGGCAGAGGGAAGGGGGAAAGAGAATCCCAAGCAGGCTTGGTGCCCAGTGCAGAGCCTGACATGGGGCTCCATCCCATGACCCTGAGATCATGACCCGAGCTGAAACCAAGAATTGGGCGCTGAACTGACTGAGCCACCCAGGCAACCCTTTCTCATGAATTTCTTGATAACATTTTCTTTTCTGTAGCTTATGTGATTGTAAGAATATAGCATAAAATACATATACAAAATATGTGTTAATTAACTGTTATTGTTGAGGCTTTCAGTCAATAGTAGGCTATTAGTAGTTAAGTTTTTGGGGAATCAAAAGTTGCATATGGATTTTTGACTGCATGGGGGGATTGGTGCCCCTAACCCCTGCATTATTCAAGGGTCAACTGTATTTTGTTGAAGATTTTTTATTATTGTGGTAAAATACACATAACATAAAAGTCACCATTTCAACCATTTAGTGTCCAACTCAGTAGCATTTAGTACATTCATACTGTTGTGCAATCATCACTGCTATGTAGTTCCAGAACATTTTCATCACCCCAGGAGAAAGCCCCATACACATTAAACACTCCACATTCTCCCCTCTTCCCAGCCCTTGGCAATTGCTAATCACTTTCTGCCTCCGTGGATTTACCTATTCTGAATTTTGTTGAGGATTTTTACATCTGTGTTCATAAAGAATATTTGTCCATAGGTTTTGCCCAGGTGTGAGGTAAAAATGGCGTGGGTGAAATTCTTTCTATTTAGAGAATGGCTATTATTATTTTTTTATATCTAAAAGGTTTTATTTAACAAACATCCACGTTGGATAAGATCATTTGGGGGAAATCGGTTGCTTGCTAATTAGTAGAAAATAACAATACATGTTTGGACAATACATCCAACAGAATGTTGTAGAGTTCAATGCAAACTTCAGCTCGATGTCCCTTGGATTATGCTCTCTCATAAATTCTGGTAGAAGTGATGCCTTTCATGATACATTCTACCACCAGTTTATCATCCACTCGTTTTCTCTTTATGGTAGTTGATTTTCCGTCCCACTTCTGTACCTGTACCAGGACACCTCCATCTAAGGTTATGATGCTCTTGACTTTTTCTGTCATCTACAGTGACTTCATCAAATTCCTGGCCCAGTTTGAAGGAAATCTCTGTATTTTTAAAGGTGCTTTCCGATTTAATGGTGATCACATCCCCGTTTACACTGATGATCATGTTGGGTTTGGCCATGCCAGCCACTTTCCTGGTGGTGAAGCCCACTCCCACTTCTTTCATGTAATCATCAAAGTTTTCACTGGAGCTAAGTTTCCAGGTACCCACAAAAGCATCACACATTTTTTTTAGCTTTTAGGATTATCTTCAAGATGAGAAAAAAGCTGTCGTGGTCTGTAAGGTGTTATGAGAATGGCTATTATAAATTATTTAACACTAAGCAGCCCATAAAGAAGGGGCCTTGCCTTTCTGCCAAACAGTTATTCACAGTCCCCTTTGTAGCCAATTTATTTGGCAAGGGAGGGAGATGTGCAGAGAAAAGGAGGTGAGCAATCTTTCAGCTTTGTGTCCCTTCTGTCTGGTGAGAAAGAAGGACTCTGGGAGAAGTGCTGCCCAGTGTGGCTCCAGGCAGAATGTAAACATATGTTTGCCCTCAAATCTCCCTTCTCTACTTTTGTGTCTAGTCCCCGAGTGGCCTCAAGTAGCCAGGTCCTGGGATTTGATCTCAATGGTCTCTGCCCCCCAGCTGGGACCTTAGGCCCTGAGACTCCTCTCATAATTGGTTCCCTGTTGAGTGCCCCTTGCCCACAAGCCTTTCTAACTGACCATATGGCATCCACTTGCTTGAGTCACGTGTTCTTGCTTGCTAAGGCCTCCTTAAGTTACCCTGTCCAAATTCTCTGATCATGAGGAATGTCAAGCCCTAAGGTTGTTAAAAAAAAAAAAAGACTTGCCAGAAGCCAGGAAGGAGGTATTTCTGGAGAGCAGCATGTTCTTTAGGTACTTTTCAAGTAATGTACAAAGGCAAGTTCATTACTTGATGAAGCTAGTTCAGGGGATGGGGAATGAAAGGTATACTCCTACCCTCGGAGTGCCCCTCACAGCCCAAGTCCACCTTCCAGCTTTGTTGAAAGCCAGAAGTCTCTGGAGAGACTTTGTGATGGGGAAAATTTTTTTTCTCCATGGAGGCTTTCTGGCTCACACTTCTCCAAACCCCAAAGACACTCCCAGGCTCAAGATGATGTCATTGGAGTGTTTTCAGATAGAGAATTTAAGACTTTCTCTGACTTCATGGGCTTTGTGTTTATAGCTGAACTCAAACTTTACAAGACTTAGGTTCATTTGCCTTTAGTCAAAAATTCCCTTTCTTGGCTCCATTTCTAAATACACATGGGCCTCTGAGTCTTCTTGGCCATCAGGTACCTGTTGATCAAAAGTGCCACATACTTAGGTGGGACTAATGTGGCTGACATGTCCTTTGAAGTTCAAATAGGGTTGGAAATGAGTACACTGTTGCTCACATGATGTCAACTCACATGTTTGAAATGTAGTGTGTGACATTTGACAGACTCAAGCACATGGAAAGATGGTCATTCTTCTTATAGAACCAAAGACTCCACTCAAGAATAAGGGAATGGCTTCCCATCAGGGTCTGTTTCTTTGATGAAGAATGCTATTTCTGGGGCACCTGGGTAGCTCAGTAGGTTGAGTGTCCACCTGTTGATTTTGGCTCAGGTCATGATCTCAGAGTCCTGGGATTGAGCCTGATGTGGGGCTCCATGCTCAGTGGAGAGTCTGCTTGAGGATTCTCTCCCTCTCCCTCTACTTCTCCCCAACTCATGCATTCTCTTTCTCTCTCAAATAAATAAATAAATATTTTTAAGAAGAGTGCTATATCTAACCCTTAGGCAAGTAGTGGGATATTTGAATAGTTTCAGAATTTTAGTAGGCAGGCCTACCCTCCATCCTTGCCCTTATTGTGAGGGGCAGTCCCCACTGAAGCCCTAAGCTTTTTTCTTACACCTACATGGCTGATAAAAGCAATTTGCCATATATATGCAATGTACTTCTCCCTGAAGAATATTCCAGATGGTTCAGGGTTGGCCACTTGTATGGCCAAACCAGAGAAGGCAAATCCCCTGTAAGTTCCCACTTCTCCTATCTTCACTCATAGTAGGCCTTAAAGCACTCTTTTCCATCGAGTTGGGTTGAGACCACAGAATTCTCAATTCAGCATTCCCAGCAATCTAGACCAGTTGCCTGGGGTTGATATACAAATTAATAATAATAACAAGAACAACTAACATTTTACTGAGAATTGATGGGTCATGCACTGGCTAAGTGCAGTATGTGCATTATTTTTTAAATTCACACATTACTTTTTTATGATACTATTATCTAATATACAAGAAAACCAAGGCCAAAGGAGGTTATCTTTCCCAAGGTCAAACTGTCAGAACCTGGGCTGGAATTCTGGTCTGACTTGAGAGACTGATCCCTTAACCATTACATGATGCCAATTCATTCATTCACTCAGTGAGTATTAGCACCAATGAGATGTTAGTATTGTTCTAGGACTGGGGATACAGCAGTCAGAAGAGCTCTATGCAGTGAAACATGCCACACTGTATGGGCCTCCTGGAAGAAGAAGGCCTCTGAAGATCAGTGAACTAACAATGGGCGATCTATCCATTTGCTAGCAGGATGAGGGATCTCAAAAATGGACAAGCTCCAATCTGAGGACAGGGAATGTATGAAAAACACAAGCCACAAGGCAAAGGAGCAGTGGTGGAGTTTAAGCTCAACTCTGGTCCTATCAGGGCGCTGTGTGCTTAGTATAGGCTGTGGCTCATTCTCCAGTGCTTGAGGTAGAAAACATGCCCATTCATCTCTATAAAGGTCAACCACCTGGGCCCCTCTAAACATGGGCCAACCTTCAGCTTCTCAAACACCCCATGTCTGCTTCTCTTTTCTGCCATTAGCAGCTGGATGTGTGAAGCTCATGGCTCTCTGCAAGGAACCCTGGGGCAGATCACAGGTGGGGCTGAGCTCACCCTTCCTATAGAGACATTCCTCTTTTCTGAAGGGGAAGGAGATAGATCAAAGGACACCTGGGCCCATTTGCTTGATAGGGAGACTCGGGGCGAGGCGGGGAGGGGGGTGCTGGAAAGGAAGAGGGAGGAGGGGACCGGAGCAGCCTAGAGCCGTACCATGATTTATTGGCTTGTTTTGCTCCTGCACTTCTGTTTACCCAGCTGGGCCTGCTGCTGCCCAGGGTACCGGCATGTGCATAGCCACTCTGACCAGTTTTTGGGGTAATGTCAGAGAAAGCTGTGGACCTGGCCAGCTCCTGGCAAAATTGAGGCAATTGAGTTTGTGTTTTCTATTTGCAAGTGCCCAGCCCCACTAGGCTTTTTCTCTCATCCATGGGGCACTCCTGCACACAACCCAACTGTGCCGCCCCCACCGCCCCCATCTCAGCCACAACATCCCTCAGCCCTTCTTTTCCTTGGTGGAAAGTGGTGTCACCCAGGCTTCTAAGGCATGCTTACACTAACAGGTAAACATCTGCCAACAGCCTCAAGCCTAATTCTTCTAGAATTTTAAAATGCTGGGCACCTCTTTAATTAATCCATTCAAGAGCAGATTGCCTCGGGAGAGGAAATGAAACAAACAGCTTATGGAAGAGTAGCAGATCCAAGAACATGAACTGAGTCCCCAGTCTAGGGCAGTCTTCTTTCTGCTAATTGATGAACAAAGTTAAAACAAATCCCAGCATCTCAATAAGGCTCACTGCCTGGTTTAAACAGCAACAGAGAAGTCTTGACAGCCCCCAGAGTAGGATGATTTCAAAACTCTGTGTGTGTGTGTATCGTACATGCATGTGCATGTGCAAGAGGGTGGTGGCCAGGATTTTAAGACCCAAAGGGCCCTTCCAGGCACATGTGGTCAGTGCTCTGTCAGTGCGTAGAATCAGCTCTACATTTCTTACAAACCAACCCAATCTGAGACCAAACAGAAGGAACTGGTGGCAAAGGGCCTCTGGGCCTCGGGTAGGCACTAGGAATGATGCTTCCAAGTAGGGGCTTTGCAGCCAGGCAAGCCTGACTGGGGTTTTCAAACCCAAGCTCTGCTATTTATTGTTTGGCCTTAAGCAAGTCGTTTACCTCTTCTTTTTTTTTTTTTAAAGGTTTTATTTATTGATTCATGAGAGACACAGAGACCTAGGCAGAGTGAAAGGGAGAAGCAGGCTTCCTGCAGATAGCCCAATGCAGGACTTGATCCTGGGACTCTGGGATCAAGCCCCGAGCCAAAGAAGATGCTCAATCACTGAGCCACCCAGGTGTCCCTTCTGAGTCTCAGTATAAGACTGTTATATGGAGAGAAACACCCACTTCACTGCATTGTTGTACAGATTAGATACTGTGAAATATGCCAACCACTTAACAACTGCTCTGAGTGCTCATACCTGGGGGCTGTGGTAGTCCAAAATAAGGATTCTGGAAAGCAGGAGATAGGGCAGTGGAGAGCTTCAGCACTTTGGGTGTTCATTCCTAATGTTTTCACAGTTCAAAAGAAAATTCAGAAGGTGGAGGCAACCCAGTGTCTATCAACAGATGAATGTAAACAGAAGGTGGTACGTTCATACAGTGGAGTACTATTCAGCCTTCAAAAGGGAGGAAATCCTGACACCTGCTACACACTATAGAAGAAACTTGAAGACATTAGGCTAAATGAAAGGAGCTTGTCACACAAAAAATAGTGTATGATTCCATTTACATGCGGGACCTAAGGTACCATTCATAGTGGCAGAAAGTAGAATGGTGGTTGCTAGGGGCTTGAGGTAGGGGCAAAAGGAGAGTTGTTTAATGTGTCCAGTTTCAGTTTGAGAAGACAAAAAGAGGTCTGGAAAAAGATGATGCACAATATTAATGCCACTGAACTGGACACTTAAAATGGTTAAAATGTCAATTTTATGGCCTTTTTGGTGGTGACGCCCTCCTCACGAGAATATGCCCCTCATGAAGGACCCCCCTCCACCCAACCCTGGAAGAGGAGACGAAGAAGCACAAGAAGAGGCACCTAGTACGAGGGCCCCAACTCCTACTTTATGGATGTGAAGTGCCCACAGAATTGCTTACAGAATTGCCACCATCTTGAGCCATACACAAACTGTAGTTTGTGCTCCACTGTCCTTTGCAGCCTACAGGAGGAAAAGCAAGGTGTATAGAAGGATGCTCCTTCAGATAAAAGCAGCACTAAAAGCACCCAAAATCAAGATGAGTGAAAAACAATCCAATATCACATTTTGGGTTAAAAAAATGTCAGGGCACCTGGGTGGCTCATCAGTTAAACATCTGCCTTCGGCTCAGGTCATGATCCCAGGGTCCTGGGATTGAGCCCCACATCCAGCTCCCTGCTCAGTGCAGAGTTGGCTTGTCCCTCTCCCTCCCTGCATTTGTTCTTGGCTCTCTTTCTCTCATAAATAAATAAATAAATAAATAAATAAATAAATAAATAAATAAATAAATCTTTTTAAAAAATGTCAATTTATGTTCTCTATGTGTTGCTGTAGTTTAAAAAAAGAAAGTTTGAGAATTACTGGGATTAGGAGTATACATGTGAGGAAGAGGAATGAGAGAAAAAAAAAAACAGAACAACTCTGGCAAAGGGATGAGTGCCCCAGGGAAAGCCTTGCTGGGATGCTACTATATTCCACCCTACTATGAGTGGGCAACTGATTCCCATAAAGGGTCAGAGAGATAGAGCAAACAGAAGAAGGAGAGGAGGGGGGCCTGGGGCTGTCCGTGTCAAACAAAAAATAGAAAGGAATGGAAGTTTCAGAGCTCTGAAAATGCAGCAAGCAAGGAAAGAAGGCTCTATTTCTAGTCCATGGTCACCTGGAGTAGAGGAGTCCCCAAGCCCATTTGAACCTCAGCTGCAGCCAGACAGGGAGACCTCAGGAGGGGAGGAGGAGGTGATTTGGGCTGGTCCAAGGTAAAAATGGCTGAGATTCACAGATGCGATGGGTTCAGGTCCCTACCACTTCCAGGCAGAGTGTCTGAGACTAGCTTCTCCTCTTTCCCCAGTCTCACTCCCTCTAGGCTCCACGGGGTCCCTGGAGGCTGCTCTCTCCTTTGGTTCAGCTGCCTTATTTCCCTGGATAGGATGTTGTGGGGGAGGGGAGGCAGGGGCTGCCATTCCTCTCATCCCTGGGCACCTACTTCCTCACCAGGCCACGCTGGCCCCTGGCCGTGTGGACACACCTGAATCCAGAAACGACACAAGCTGCAGGGAACTCAGCCCAGGCACGGAGGTAATTAGGCACGTCTTCTCTGCTCCTGAAGTAATGTTTGTCTTTCAAATTCTGCCAACCAAAATGGCTGGGGCTGTGATTTACCATCACAACGTTATGTCATACTTCCTTACTGCTTTTATGACCAAGAAAGACTCCAGGCACAGTAGCCATATTATGTCCCAGCAAACTCCTGCCTAAATTAAGTCACTATTTCTGGTCCCTGTCGCTGGTCAAAAATGACATCCAAGGGTAATTGCTGTTTTAGGGGCACATTTTTAAGGCAGATGCAAAAAAAAAATGAATGTACCTATTTTCTGACTGAAATTTGCATCCGTCTTTTTACCCTCTCCTGGCAAACATGTTTTATGTTTATTTAAATGGTCCTTAATAAAAATGTACAGCTGCAAAGCATCTTACGACTCAATGCTTTCTGGTTAAGAAAATTGCTCATAATCACAGTTGACTTTCCTATTCGTAACAGAATATTATTTTTCATCGGAGCATGGCTATGGCCCAATGTGCGACTGTTACAAATGCAGCGGGAGGCTTATCTGAGGTCGACAGCACTTCATTCATTCATTCCTTCAGTCAATTGACAAACTTGTTTTGTGGACTTATTATGTGGGGCTTCGAACCTCTTAGAGCAGAGGGAAAACCATGCAAAGAGCATGGCAGGTCACCAATGGGACAAGAGTAGTTCTTGTTAACCACAGCTGATGTGTCATGATTGGCTGTAAAGTGCTAATGTCAATAATTTGTTACTGATGGGAGTGAACATACTAAAATTGCTGAATGATTTACCATGGTTATACATTGGAGTGGATTCAAGGTTATCCTTATAATAACAGCATCACTCTTGCCTGCTTGCATTTTGGTATGTTTAATGAGAGTTAGAGAAAGGGGCCCAATTAATAGCTGGCATGCCAAGAATTATGTAGTCCCCAAGTATACCCCTGGGAGTATGTCATGCACTCAAATATCATCTGTCAGTTGTATCACAGTTTAGAATTGGAGCGATCCACAAGACCTGTGTTATCTGGGAGAGATGAACTTAGGGAGGGGGGGATGGGCAGATGCAGCTTTTCAGAGCTATAGTACACACATTTTCATTTGGATTGCTCCCAAATTTTGCATGGCAAATTGTCGTTGATATCACAGAGCTACTGCTCATTTGTCAGGTATTTCCCCTGATACAGAGATGGGAACATAGTTAAAGTAGTGACAATCAACCCATACTCGAGAATGTAGCATGTCTTGGAGAACCCATAATTAGACTTCTTACAATCAACTACTTCTAGCACTGGCTGCATTACATGCTGAGCTCCTTACAAATAAGAATGTGATCTAAGAGGCCATTTCCAGGTTAGGTTTCATGGACTGATTGTATTGGGGACCTCATATGTCTTGGAAAACAGGTGGAAATTGTCAGTAATGAATCAAACTAGAAAAAGGAACTTTCTAATAACGAACTTGATATGCTATCTCTGTTAGACACGTGGAGGGCTGTTGGAGTACAGAGAAAGGATGCCCGTGTTGCCTTACCTTTCCAATATAAAATGGATTTCTGGAATTGACCAGAAGATACTAGGCATGATACTAAGCATGTGATGAGCAAATAGAATAACTGATTGGCTTGGTGTTCTGATTTGAAGGGTACTCAAAATGTTTCCCTGCCCTTGAAATAAATTGTTCTTTGAACTATTTTCTTTTTTTTTTTTTTTTCAAATGTATGCTTTGGGAGAGGAGGGTAGTTCCTTTAAAAATAAGAAGCACTTTCAGGAATGAACTGGAAGCCTGCTAGAATTGTTAGGAAAACTAGTTGTGTGTAGATGCGACCTCAGTAATTAATCAGTGAGCATCTAGCCGCCAAATATCTGATGGGAGGGAGGAAGCTCTCTCCTTTGAGGGGGAAAATGACTCCCTTCTGATTGAAAACGCACCATCCCAGACCTTCTTGCTGCTGACATGCAGATGTACATCTGGCTGTAATCTCTCACTCCCTGCTCGCCTTTGCCAAACTGTGTGGAACAGAAATCCAGTTTCTCCCCCATGTAAAGAGACAGAGAGAAATTGAATAGTTAGATAGTTAAAATTCTGAGCACTGGCTAGGAGAAGGAACATGCCCAAAGCAATAAAAAGACTCTCACTTAAAAGCCGTGGCTGCAGAAAGATTCGAGCTGTTTAAACAACTGGCAGAGTTGATTGGGGTGAAGGGAGTAGGAGCCTCTGAACTATGGACAAGACTCAATACTCTGCAGACAAACCAAGAAATATTTAAACTGTGTTCAGTCTACACAAGGTGGATGGACAGCATAGAATCCATGCTTGATAAAATTGGAGGGAGTTTATTTGCATACAGGTATCCATGTTTCTATGAATCTTGCTCTTTTATTTCACATGCAGTTGTTTTCAATGCAGTTTTATTTATAAAGAATGAAAGCATAACTGAATGGGAAAATGTTTTGTTGTCTCTGAGGGGTCCAACCTAATGGGAGCCTATCATTCTGTCAAAGTGGTGACAACTTACCCAAATTGCAAGGCTAGTGCATGAGAGGAAAATAACTCCCTTTGAAGTTTTGTCTTCAAAACTTCATGACCGACAGTTTATAAGTGACAGCAGATACCACTGTGCCTCAATCTTTGGATTAAATACTGCAGCCTTCTTTAAAAACGAAAGTGTCCCTGGGAAGGTTAACCTATAATGTTACTAGTTTCTTAATATGATGGTTCCCTAAACTGAGTATTTATCAGAAGCATCTGACACCACACCTTTCACTTATACTGAGAGCTTTCAAAATACAGGAAAGTTCAGAGAAGAATATAACAAACACTTGCCATGTAGACTATTTTTGCCATGCAGAGTGGAAATACACTACCATATTTACTTTGTCTTCCATTTTTTCATTTTTTAAAACTTTGTGAGAGGGAGAGAGAGAATCTTCAAGTAGACTCTCCGCTGAACATGGAGCTAGATGTGGGGCCCAATCCCACAACCCTGAGATCATGACCTGAGCCGAAACCAAGAGTCAGACCCTTAACTGACTGAGCCACCCAGGCACACCTGTATTCCATTGCTTTAAAATGAAAAGGGTAAAATACTTAAGGAAAAGTATTCTTTTTATCTCCCACTTCTTGTCAAACCATTCTCAGCATTATTTTCTGAGATCAGTCCGTGTAGGTACATATTGATCTAGATCATTTCACTGCTGAACAGTAACCTATAATGACACACTTAATTTACTCATTTCCCAGTTGATGGATATTTAGGTAGTTTCCAATTTTTTTTTTTTACTAATAGCCCTACCAGTGGTCTACGTGTTCCCATGACATCATACCACAGGCAACTTTTGAGTTTTAATTTTTGCCAATCTGACAAGTAGTTCCCTGAATATTTGAGGGAGGTTGAGCACCTTTTCATATATTTGTAGATCATTCCAGTTCCTTCTGTTCATTGTCTGTTGGGATTCTTTGCCAATTTTTCCTTTGGGTTGGTTGCCTTTTCAAAATGTATTTATTATATACATTTTGGATATGGTTTCCTTTTCAATTTTGTGTGTGGCAAATGTCTTCTTCCACTGTATTGCTGGTCTTTAACTTTATAGAGTTTTTTTCTATAGACATTTTAATATTTAATGTAGTAACATTTATCAGGCTTTTCTATTAAAATCTGTTAGTTTATGTGCATGTGTGATTACTAAATTCTTCCTTACTCCAAGATCATAAGGGTATTCTATATTTACATCAAAATGTTATAAAATTTTGCTTTATAACATTTAGACCTTTAGGGTACCTTTATAACATTTAGACCTTTAGGGTACCTGGCTGGCTCAGTTGGAAGAGCATGGGACTCTTGATCTTGGGGTCATGAGTTCAAGCCCCAGATTGAGTATAGAGATTACTTAAATGACTAAACTTAAAAAATAACATTTAGATCTTTAATTCATTTTGAATTAATTCTTAGGTAGGATTTTAAGGTGTTATCTAATTTTATCTTTTTTCACACGGATAATTTTAATAACATTTATCAAATAGTCTATATCATATCTTCCATGATTTATATATTTTTAAAAGATTTTATTTATTTATTTGAGAGAGAGCAGAGAGAGTGCACACATGAGCAAGGGGGAGGGTCAAAAGGAGAGGGAGAGGCAGAATCCCTGCTGAGCAGGGAGCCTGATATGGGGCTCAATCCCAGGACCCCAGGATCACAACCTGAGCCAAAGGCAGATGCTTCACAGACTGAGCCACACAGGTGCCCCTCTTCCATGATTTATAATCAATCTGTCATATACCTACTTCCCACAGATTTATATGACTTTTTAAGGCTCTTTCTCTATTCCACTGATCTATTTATCCACCAGTACCACACTGTTATTATTGCTATAATGATAAGTCTTGATAATCTGCCCTCCATTGCTCTTCAAAATTGTTTTGTCTATTCTTGGTGCCTTACTCTTCAGCATAAATTAGGATCAGCTTGTTAAGGTTCATAAAACATCCTGTTGCAATTTTGATGGAATCTGAATTAAATTTATAGATCAGTTTGAAGAGATTTGACATCTTGATGTTGAGTCTTCTCATACATGATCATTTATATTTCTGCTGAGGTATATTTCTGAGGTTACCATTTTGCAAGTTTTTATTTTGGTGCAATTATGGATTCATAGGAAGATGGAAATGTAGTACAGAGGCCATCCCCTGTACTGTTTGCTGATTTTCTCACAGTGGTTACATTTTGTTTTTTAATACAGTTTTATTGAGGAACAATCGATATACCAAAAGCTGGACATGTTTAATGTGTACAATTTGATGAGTTTGAAGATATGCATATACCTGTGAAACTATTACCGCAATCAGGTGATAAATATATCCATCACCTGTAAAAGTTTCCTCCGGCCCCTTTTTGTGATTGTTGTTTTGTGCTAAGAAACTTCGCATGAGATCTGCCCCTTAACAGATCTTTAAGCGTAAGATGCTGAATTGTTGACTATTGACACAATGTTGTACTGTAGATTTCTAGAACTTATTTGTCTTGCCTAACAAAATTTTTTATCAGCAATTACATCTTACATAACTAGAGTATGGTATTAAAACCAGGAATTTGACACTGGCACAATGTTTGTGTATATTTCTAGGTCATTTTATCATGTGTAGATTTGTATAGCCACATTGAAATCAAGATACAGAACTAGTCTATCACTACAAAGATATTCCTCGTGCTACCCCTTTATAGTTACACCTACCTCATCTCTAACCCGCAGAAACCACTAATCTGTTCATCTCTACAATTTTGTCATTTTAAGAATGTTATATAAATGGAATCATATGGTATATGACCTTTTGCGAGTGTCTTTTTTTATTCATCATAATTTCTAGATATTCATCTAAATTGTTACATGTGTCAATAGTTTTCTCCTTTTTATTGCTGAATATGAATCCATGGTATGGACATAGCACAGTTTCTTGAACCATTCACCTATTGTGTGACATTTTGGACATTTCCATTTTTCATATTTTATGTTTGCTCTATCTTTTGCTTCTCTGTTTTAGTTTTTAAATCTTCCTGTGGGTTACTTGAACATTTTTTAGAATTTCATTTTGATTTATCTATGGGTTTCCAAGAGTATCTTTTTGTATAGGTATATATATAACTCATCACAGTCTACTGGTGTCATCATTTTACCTAGTAGAGCAAAATGTGAAAACTTTGCCTCCCTTTATGTCCCTTTATCTCCTCCCCAGTTTATAATATAATTATCTTAAATATTTCCTCTACAGGTACATCTGGGTGGCCCAGTTGGTTACGCATCTGACTTCAGCTTAGGTCATGATCTCAGGGTCCTAGAATCAAGCCCCACATTAGGCTCTGTGCCCAGTGGCAAGTCTGCTTCCCCCTCTTCCCCTGCCCCTCTCCCTGCTCATGCTTTCTCTGCCCCCCATATAAATAAATAAAATTTAAAAAAATAAATAAATAAAATAAAAAATAAAATTTTATTTTTTTTAAAGATTTATTTATTTATTTATGATAGACACACACACAGAGAGAGAGAGAGAGAGAGAGGCAGAGACACAGGAGGAGGGAGAAGCAGGCTGCATGCCGGGAGCCCGATGCGGGACTTGATCCTGGGACTCCAGGATCATGCCCCGGGCCAAAGGCAGGCGCTAAACCGCTGAGCCACCCAGGGATCCCCAAATAAATAAAATTTTAAAAAATATTTACTCTACATACATTGATAAACATATTAGACAGTGTTTTACTTTTTATTCAACCATCAAACATAATTTAGAAAACTCAAGAAAAGAAGGAAAGCCTATTGTATTTATCCATATTTTTTTTATCTTTCTTTGTTCCTCCATCCTGATGTTCTAAGGCCCTTTTTTTATCCCTTCTTTCTTTTTGGAGAACTTCCTTTAGCCATTCTTTAAGTGTTGGTGTACTAGTGACAAATTCTTTTGTTTTTCCTTCATCTGAAAATGTCTTGATTTCCTCTTCATTTCTGAAGGAAACTTTTGCTGGACATGGAAGTGTGTGTAGGTGGTTCTTTTCTTTCAGCACTTGAAAAACAGTATGCCACTTTCTTGTGACCTCCACAGGTTCTGATGAGAAACCCATTGGTCATTTGTTGGAATGATAGGAATTGTTTTTCCCTGATAGGTAAAGGTATCATTTCTCTCTGGCTCTTTCAAGGTTTTTTCTTTGTTTTTAGTTTTCAGAAGTTTGACTATGTAGCTCAGCCTGGATTTCTTTGGGTTTATCCTCTTTGGGATCCACTAAGCTTATTGAATCTGCCACATTTGAGAGATGTTCAGCCAGTATTTCTTTGACTACTTTTTCAGCCTTGTCTTCTTTCTCCTCTTCTGGGATTCTGATGCCATGTCTTTTGATATAATTGCATAGGTCCCTAAGGCTCTGTTCATATTTTTTTGGTTTACTTTCCCTCTGTTGTCCATCCTGAGTAATTTCTGTTATTTTTATTTATTTATTTATTTATTTTTTATTTATGATAGTCACAGAGAGAGAAAGAGAGGCAGAGACACAGGCAGAGAGAAGCAGGCTCCATGCACCGGGAGCCCGACGTGGGAATCGATCCTGGGTCTCCAGGATCGCGCCCTAGGCCAAAGGCAGGCGCCAAACCGCTGCGCCACCCAGGGATCCCTCTATTATTTTTATTGTCAAGTTTACTACTTTAAAAGCTATGTGGGATAATTCTAACACCTATGTCCTCTCAGTCATGGCATCTGTTGATTGTTTTTTCTCATTGATGTTGAAATTTTCCTGGTTCTTGGTATGACAACTGATTTTGATATTTTGGGTATTTATTATTATTGGGCATATATTGTTGAAATCTTCAGTTTTAGCAGGCCTTCTCTGACAGTGTTGCAGTGGAGGAAGAAGAATTATGGCCTCCTTACTCCCAGCTGGAGGAAGAAGTGTAGGCTCCCCACAGAGTTGCCACTTTCATTGTGTGAGGAGGCACCTTGTTACAGTCCTGGCTTCCCTCTCAGCCCTCGTTGACAATACCCCAGTGGGTGGTTGAGGTACCTGTTTACAGTCTGGGGAAGGTGAAGTCCAGGCTCCCTACTCTGCCTTGCTGGCAAAGGTCAGACTGGGATTACATTTTTTTCCCCTGTGGAAAAAAATTCAGCTGGAGTAGGGAACAGTTATTGGTAAAAGTTTTCTTTCTCACTACATTGCTTCTTTCCTGGTACCATGGCTAGAGATATCAGACTTTTGTTGGGACTTTTTCTGGTCTGTTCTTATTGGTATTTTAGGATTACCAGTTTCTCTAGAACCTAGTCTGGGACAGATGAGGCCAAATGAAAACAGAAGGAACTTACTGACATGTCTCCTCAGTTCCCAGGGTCCTTAGCCCGTCTGTCTGAGTCTTCTCTCCACCTATCAGAGTCTTCTTATGTTTGTTTTCTATTTAGCATTAAGTTTTTACCTATACTTAGTGGAACAAATAGGGAAAAGTACTTCTACTTCATCTTGTCCTGCACCGGGAAGCACAAGGTCATCTTTTACGACTTCCAAAATTTTCCACAAAGATCTTACACAAATTTTGTGTATGTGTATTTCTAGATCCTTGCTAAGAATATATATTTTTTATTAGTATCATTCCTTTTTTTAAAATTACCTATTCTGATTAGTTGTTTCTAGTATATTGAAATGATTAATACTGATTTTTCATATCATTGTATCCATTACCCTTGTTGAATTCTGTTTTAATGACTCATAAATTCTATTGTATTTCATATGTAGGCAGCTATATCACCTGCAAGTATGATCATTTTTTCTTTCTTCCCAATCCTTATATGTCTTATTTCTTTTTCATATACTATTGTGTTTGCTGGGTCTTTAATTACAGTGTCAAACACAAGCAGTAATGACAGGCATCCTCACCTTCTTTTTCTGAGTTTTAAAGTAAATGCTTGTATTCTTTTATCATTGAGTATAATAATTTTTTAAAAAAGATTTTATTTATTTACTCATGAGAGACACAGAGACAGAAAGACAGAGACACAGGCAGAAGGAGAAGCAGGCTCCATGCAGGGAGCCTGATGTGGGACTTGATCCTGGGACTCCAGGATCACGCCCTGGGCTGAAGGCATCGCTAAACCCCTGAGCCACCCGGGCTGCCCGAGTATAATAATTTTTTAAAGATTTATTTAATTTTGGATGCCTGGGTGGCTCAGTGGTTGAGTGTCTGCCTTCTGCTCAGGGCATGATCCCGGGGTCTGGGGATCGGGCCCCGCATCAGGCTCCCTGCAAGGAGCCTGCTTCCCCCTCTGCCTATGTCTCTGCCTCTCTTTCTGTGTCTCTCGTGAATAAATGGATGAAATCTTTTAAAAAATTTATTTTTGAGAGAGAAAGCAAGCGGGGCAAGGGGAAGAGTAAAGGGAGAGGCAGGGAGAGAAATCCCAAGCATACTCCCTGCTGAGTGTGGAGCCCAGCACAGGGCTGGATCTCATGACCCTGAGACTGACCTGAGCTGCAATCAAGAGTCAGGTGCCCACAGACTGAGCCACCCAGGTACCTCATTAAGCACGATTATTGTAGATCTTTGGCTTCTATATAAAGAAAGGGCTGTAGAAAGGCAACAGGGGCAACTGAATGACCAGTTAGGAGGCTAATGCAGTAGCCCCGGTGAGAGGCTAGAGTGGCCTGGATTAAGATGGTAGCAAATGAATGTAGCAAATATAGAGAGAAAGGGAGAGATCTGAACTACATTTTGGAGATAGACTTGAAACATCTGACAGGGGGCTGAGGGTAAAGAAAAGGGGAGAAATCAGATCGATGCCTTTTTTGAGGCCTAAATAACTGCATGGATGGTGATGCCATTTTCTGAAGTATACGAGATTGAGATAGGAATATATTTTGGGGCCAAAATTAAAGGTTCTCTTTGGGTTACATTAAGTTTGAAATTCAATGCCAGACATGCAAGTAAATATTCTAAAAAAGACCATTGGATAAGAGTCTAGAGCTCAAGAAGAGTTGTCAAAATTGTAGATATAAGCAGCATATAGATACTGTTTAAAGCCATGGGATCATTTGAGGTAATCTCGGATGTAGTGAAACTAGAAAAGAAGACTAAGGTCTTTAACATTTAGAGGTTAAGCAGGGATGGAGAAGACAGCAAAAGAGACAGAAGAAACAGCAAACAAGATAGGAGTAAAACTAGGAATTTATCTTAATAAAATGATTGGACAAGCATGTACTTATGTACATGTATATACTTATACATGTATAAGTAGACTTATCACACTATTTTTTATAATAGCAGAAATTGGAAATAAATGTCTGTAGGGAGATGATTAAATAAATTGTGGTGCATATATACTCTAGAATATCCTAGGCAGACATTAAAAGGTTGACATAAATCAATACTTACTGACATATAGGAAGGTCCATGATACATTATTCCACGCAGGAGCAGGTTACAAAATCACATATATAGTATGAGCCCATTAATGTAAAATTGTATTGTGAAGGTGTTTGTGTGTGTGTGTGTGTGTGTGTGTGTGTGTGTGTGTGTGTGTAAATAGGACCATGTGGGTAGTTTTGTTTTTCTACTCTGTTTATTGGTGCATCTCATGTCTAAAACAGTGTTTAGCACCTAACAGGCACTAACACATGTTTTTTGAAAGAATGAACGAACAAATGAATGTTGAAAAATGCTCACCAACATGTTCAGAGTCAGTTATCTCTAGGTCTTGTGATGAAGGGCATTTTATTTTCCTTTCTTTTACATTTTGTTTGGATTCTTTTACAATGAGCATACGTTCTTTTTATCAGGAAGAAAATTCTTTTAATTTTTGAAACCACCTCCACCCTCCCCAGTTACCTATGACCTCCAAGTACCCCTATTTGGCTGAATTCAGAGCAAAGCAGTTGCTTTGCCATTGTAAATCCATATTTGGGCAGGAAGATCAGAATGATAGCAGAGAGATATGCTGGCTCTTAGAGAGCTGGAGGCAGGAAAAGTGAACTAGGAGGTGAAGACTGACAGGAGCTGCAGGAAAGAAAGGAGTGAAGCTGGGTTTTGCAGAGTGGAGCCAGCATAGCACCTGAAGCTGGGGACCCCTTGCAAAACCTGGCCTGGGGGGAAAGAAGCCCGTGGCACCCAGAGAGCACAGTGAGTTTTGCAATCTAAATTCCTGACTCACAATTGTGGATGGATATAGGAGTTAAAAAAAAAAAAGCCACACTGTGGTTCCAAGATTGTACCGTTTGGTATAGAAATGCCTCATTCCCTTTGGTGGTGGCAGTGGAAAATGACGAAAGCCTTCTGTTTGAAGAAGCCCTTGATTCCCTGTTTTTTTTTTTCCTGAGGCTACAGGAGGAGCAAGTTGGATTATGTTCTTTGAATAACTGATTGGGACATACTTTGGAATTCCATGTGTGTGTTTGCCCAGCCACGCTCTGTCCTCCCCTCCATCCCCCCCGCACTAGCCTCTTGCTCCCCATTACCAGAATATACCTATATTTCTTCAGCATGGAAGTTTAATCTCCTGCTAGCATTTCTCCTGTACTGTATTATGCTAAGTGAGTGTTCATTTCCTTCCTGGTCTTGAGTTACAAAACCCTCTCTTCTGTTGCCCAAGTCTTGGAAAGTGCAGGCTCCAGGAAAAGGGTGGTGGTAGAGATAGGGTTGCCAGATAAAATACAGCATACCCAGTTCAGTCTGAATTTCAGGTAACCAATGAAATTTCAGGGTAAGTATATCCCAGATATTGCACGGGACAGACTTATGCCAAAAAATTACTCATCCTTTATCTGTAATTCAATTTTTTTTTTGCAAAATCTGGCAACCTTAGGTAGAGAAAAACTCATCTTGTGATACAAGCATTTTCTCAGTGCTTTTCATCCAAAATTTACCAGATGTTTCTTAGATGGACTTTCAATTTACAAAAGGAGAAATAACTCACTTACTAAGTCAAAATTAGACTGCAAATTAATACTGGAGCTGAAATTTTAAGTTTTCAGCTTCTCCAACACATGATTTAATTCAGTGATCTCTACTTCAGTAATTTATTGGCTAGCAGGAAGCAGGAATAGAGTTATCAGAAAGGCACATATTCCCATGAAGAGTAAAATTTGAAAAGAACTTAGAAGCAATAACTCTTAAGATATTAATTTCCTTTGGACTGTGGTCATGACTATATTTAGTCTCTAAGGTAGTGTTTCTCAAAGCATGGTCCCTGGACCACCTCCATCAGAATCACCTGGGAAGAAGTCTGTGAATACAAGCAGAAAGTAAAGCTAATTGCTCCTTTCAAAGATTGAGCCTATGGTCTTTCTCTTTCACTGGCACCACAATCACTTCCTCCTCCATTTCCAGAGCTTTTATTTCATTCCACTAATTGCTTTTATCTGGAGGATCTCAGTGACAGAGGATTTGTTAGTTACTTTTAAGTTTTGTTTCTTCCACTGTACACGACAGAAACAAAATTGTGAAAAGGCAAAAATTACTAAAGACAAAATTGAAGACGGATTTGATACCCCCCCCCACATCCTTGGATAAAGGAATCAAAATAATTGTTGATTCTAAGAGAAGAGATGATCAGACCGGGCCTATATTAAATCACCAAATTTAATTTGATCTTGGAAGAAATCTCTATCACCTTCATCTTGCCTTGATACCTAGCCATTCCATAAAATCTACTCCCTAGTTCTCCTGGGCCTCATTCCAAGAGAACTAATCATATCTTAATAATTTGGTACAGAATCACAGTGTAATTGTTCCAGGTCATTATTGTACCCTATCAGATTGGAGAGCAGAAATTAAGAATGAAAAAGAATGAGGTCAAGAGGTACTGCTTGACTTTCAAAGCACCCTAGGACATATGTATAACAGAATGACTTTTTAAATTAAGGAATTACAATTATCCTCTGTTAGAGTAAAGCAAAGCAAATGTGTTCAGTCAGTCTATCATTTCCCATTTATAGCAAACAATCTCACATTTGGTCAATTCCTTAATCACATGCTAATAAAAATAACATAAATAGTTTGGTAACTCACCCCATGCTACTAAAATGCAAGTAACCCAAGATGGCTTGGCTGTGCTGTTCTCATCTCATTTTATCACCAGAGACTCGATTCTTCTTAGTTAGCCTTATGTGCTGCCAGTTGATACTTGCCTAAATATTTCCTTCATACTTAGAACATTATAGTTCCTTTTTCAGGCTTCAAATATTTCCACCTAATTCTAGAAATACGTGAGGTACGCCTGAAACGCTGACAGCTGTAGCTTAGACCCAAAATAGTCAGGCCTACTCTAGAAGACACATTGAGCAAACAGAACCAGGAGTTTGTAGGTGACAGCTGAAAAGGCATCAATAGGAAACTGCCAGGTGCTCAGTTGATCCAGCTAGGGATGGGAACAGACAGATTCTATTTCTAGAAATAGTACAGAGAATGCCAACAAGTCATGGGATATACACGATAGTATAAATCTTCCCTTCCATTTGTGGGTAGCTTGAGAGGATGCCTCAGTAACCTTAAACTTGCTGTGAAAATTAACATGTCTAATGAATAATCTTTGACGTTGACTTGTTCAACTCCTATTATTTTCAAGTTATTTCGCTAAGCACTTTGAAGAAATATAAAAAACTTTAGGACACAGGCTCTACTTACATGGAGTTTTCACACCAGTTGGGGAATCAAGACAAATATGGGAGAGTCCTGTTTTATAAGGGGTTAGGTTCCTGGTGAGCAAAAATATAATAATTTATAGACAAAATACCCCTCAAAAGTTCCTTTGAAAAGTGCTACACTGAAGACAGATATACCATTTTTCAGTAAGTCCAACACAGGTTCATTTTTATTATTTCCTCTGACATTATACTAAATCACTCTTCAGTTGAGAACCAAGCCAACTGGCTTGCATCTAGGGGCCATATTGAATTTGCAAAGCATGAACATTTAAGCATGAGGCTCACTAGTGAGAGGCTCATGGGAACCAACACCATGTGAGGGAATGGCAGATTCCCATCTCCCAGTTTAAGTAAACTCCAGGGCAAAGCAAATTGAAATGGTAGATAGAATTACCCACAGGCCTTCAACTGCATTCTCCCTTCCTCTCTCCTTCTTCCCACCTTCTCTCTCAAAGTCTCTAACTATAGATGGATTCATATAAGAATTATTTGCTTATATTGTACTTCTCTATACCCATGTACCCTGATAGAGAGGCCATGAGAAAGCGGGTTTTGCCACACACTGATTGTATGATGTTGGCCAAGTGGACCCCACTGAGCATCAAGTCCCTCTTCCATAAAATGAAGATAATAATTGCATCTTCCTGACAGGATTATTCTGCCAATCAAACTCAATGCTCACAAAATGCTTCACCTAGTCCCTAGTAATATAAAAGCCTTAATAATGCCTAACGTGTTGTGCGTATGTGTGTAATTGCTTGTATTTTTTTTAGCTCTATTGAGGTATAATTGACAAAATCATAAGATATTTATTTTTATTTTTTTAGAGGGAGATAGAGAGTAGTGGATGGAGAGGTAAAGAATCTCAAGCAGACTCTGCACTGAGTGTGGAACCTGGCATGGGGCTCCATCTCACAATGCTGAGATCATTACCTGAGCCAAAACCAAAAGACGGACCCTTAACCAACTGAGCCATCCAGGGTCCCTAAATTGTAAGATATTTAAAGTACACATCACAGCAATTTGATATATGTATACAGTATGAAAGGATTCCCATCATCTTGTTAATCAAATCCATCTATCACCTCAGATACTCATCTCTTTTTTGGGTAGAACATTTAAGTTCTCTTTTAGCCAGTTTCAATTATATAATACAGTGTTATCAACTATAGACACCATGTTTTACATTATCTCCTCAGACCTTATTCATCTTATAGCTCAAACTTGATAACCTTTTACGAACCTCTCCCTGTTTTTCCCGCCACCCCCAGCTACTGGCAACCACCTTTCTACACTGTTTTTAAGAGTTTGACCTTCTTTTAAAGATTCCACATATAAGTGATACTGTGCAGTATTTGTCTGTATTTGGCTTATTCACTTAGTGTAATGCCCTCAAGGTCCACCCATGTTGTCACAAATGGCAGGATTTTTCTCCTTTCTCATGGATGAATAATATTCCATTGTGTATATCACATTGTGTGTGAGTGTGTATATATACAATATATGTATACAAAGAAAATGTGATTATATATATTTTTCCTTTATTCACTCATCCACCAGTGGGCACTTAAGTTGTTTTCATATCTTGGCTATTGTGAATAATGCTGCAATAAATATAGGAGTACAGATATCTCTTCAATATCCTGTTTTTATTTCCTTTAGCTATATACACAGAGTGAAATTGCTGGGTCATATGGTAGTTCTATTTATAATTTTTTTAGGAAGCTGAATACTGTTTTCCAAAGTGGCTGTACCAATTCACATTCCTATCAACAATGCACAAGGGTTCCCTTTGTTTCATATCCTTGCCAACACTTGTTATCTCATCTTTTTGATGATAGCTATTCTAACAGGTGTGAGGTGTTATCTGATTATGGTTTTGATTTGAATTTCCCTGATGATTAGTTATATTGAGTACCTTTTCATGTACCTATTGGGCCATTTGTATATCTTCTTTGGGAAAATGTCTATTCAGTTGCTCTGCCTGTTTTTTAAATCAGGTTGGTTTTTTGCTGTAGAGTTGTATGAGTTCTTTTTATATATTGGTTATTATCCCTTATTCCTTTTTATATATTGGTTATTATCCCTTATCCCTTATATGATTTACAAACTTTTTCTCTTATTCAGTAGGTTGCCTTTTATTTTGTTGATGATTTCCTTTGCTGTGCAAAAGCTTTTTAGTTTGGTGTAGTCCTGCTTATTTATTTTTGCTGTTGTTGCCTTTGCTTTTGTTGTTGCCTTTGCTTTTGGTGTAAAACCCAAAAAATCATTGCCAAGGCCATTATCAAGGAATTTTTTCTGTTTTCTTCTAGGAGTTTTAGGGTTACAAGTCTTATGTTCAAATCTTTAATTTATTTTGAGTTGATTTTTGTGTATGGTGTAAGGATCCAGTTTCATTCTTTTGCATGTGGCAGTCTAGTTTTCCCAACACCATTTATTTTGAAGAGATTATCCTTTCCCCATTGTGTATTTTTGGCTCCTTTGTCATAAATTAATTGACCATATACATATGAGTTTATTAGTAAGCTCTCTATTTTGTTCCTTTGATCTATATGTCTGTTTTAATGCCAATACCATACTGGGGCTTTCTTGGTAGTTTTGTGGTTTTATTAACACAAATGCAGTATGCACATGAGCTATCTATCTGTTCATTTTCTTCACTGCACAGGCTGGCATCGGGATTGGTCACTCTGATGGCCAGATGGGCTGCTCTTTCCACAATGACTTTGTGATTCTTAGAGAAGACGCTGTGAGCAGTCTCTGCACAGTAAGATTTGTTGCACATCAGCAGCACTTCAAGCTCCTTGGTGTTGTGGAACTAGGAACTTCTAGAAGCTGCTGGGCAGCATATGCTTTGTTTTCTTGTTGCTCCTATAACCAAATGTTGGGTGTTGAATCTTCTGTGCACCCTATTGTCAGTGACTCTGGGTTTCTACCAGTTGTGCTTTATTTTGACATATCCATCTAACTGGTGCCAGATGAATTTCTTAGTCCTTTTTTTTTAATGATCTTGGGTTTCACCAGAGGTCTGAGGGTAGCTGTAATGCCATGTAGGAGATGACTGCTATTTTTGTAGGCAGCACTGAGGAAGAACCCATACTGTCCTGATAGCTATAGCTCTATGATGTAGTTTGGAATCGGGAAGTGTGATGCCTCCAACTTTATTCTTTTTTTCTCAAACTTGCTTTGGATGTTCATAGTCTTTTGTGGCTCCATACAAATTTTAAGATTGTTTTATTTTATTTCTGTGAAAAATGCCAGTAGAATTTTGATAGGGATTGCATTGAATCTGTAGATTGCTTTGTATAGTATGGACATTTTAACAGCATGAATTCTTATCTGTGAACACAGAATATCTTTTTATTTATTTGTGTCTTCTTCAATTTCTTTCACCAGTGTCATAGTTTTCAGTATACAGATCTTTTACCTCCTTGGTTGAATTTATTCCTACATATTTTATTCTTTTTGATGCAATTGTAAGCAGGATTCATTTCTCAATTTCTCTTTCTGGTAGTTCATTTTAAGTGTATAGAAATGCAACTAATTTTTGCATATTGATTTTGTATCTTGCAACTTTACTGAATGTGTTTATTAGTTCTAACAGTTTCCTTGATAAAGTTTTTGGGTTTTCTATGTATAATATCATCATGTCATCTGCAAATAGAGACAATCTGCCTTCTTCTTTTCCAATTTGGATGTCTTTTATTTCTTTTTCTTGCCTAACTGATATGGCTGGGGCTTCCAGTACAAAGACGAATAAAAGTAGTGAGAGTGGGCATCTTTGCCTTGTCTCTGATCTTAGGGGGAAAATTTTCAGCATTTTACATTGAGTATGATGTTAGCTGTGGGCTTGTCATATATGGCCTTTATTATGTTGAGATACATTCCCTCTATACATGCTTTTTTCAAGTTTTTTTTTTTTGTAATGAATGGATGTTAAATTTTGTCAAATGCCTTTTTTGCATCTATTGAGATTATCATATGATTTTTATCCTTCATTTTGTTAATGTGGTTAATTGCATTGAATTATTTGTGGATGTTGAGCCATCCTTATATCCCCAGAATAAATCCCACTCAATCATGGTGTATTATCCTTTTAAGTATTGTTGAATTCATTTTGCTAATACTCTGTTGAGAATTTTTACATTTGTGTTCATCAGGAATATTGGCCTGTAATTTTTTCCCTCTAGTGTCTTTGTCTGGTTTTGATATCAAGGTAACGCTGACCTCATAAAATGAGTCTAGAAGTGTTCCTTCCTCTTTTGTTTTTTGGAAGAGTTTGAGAAGCATTAGTATTAATTCTTTAAACTTTTGGTAGAATTTACCCCTGACATGATCGGGTCCTAGTGTTTTCTTTCTTGGGAAGTTTTGATTATTGATTATTGATTATTATTATTCCTTACCAATAAGAGATTATTGGTCTCTTCAGATTTTCTCTTTCTTTATAATTCAGTCTTTGTAGGTTATATAGTTCTAGGAATTTATTCTTTTCTTCTAGATTGTCCAGTTTGTTGTCAAACAGTTACCCCTTGTAGTCTTTTATGATCCTTTGCATTTCTGTGGTATCATTTCTTTTTTTTTTTTTGTGGTATCATTTCTAATGTCTCCTCTTTCATTTATGATTTTATTTGAGCCCTCTCTCCTTTTTCTTGGTAAGTCTAGCTTAAGGTTTTGTCTGTTTTATTTATCCTTTTAAAAAGAGCTCTTAATTTCATAGATCTTTTCTATTGTCTTTTTAATCTTTATTTCATTTATTTCTACTCTGATCTTTGTATTTCCTTCCTTCTCCTAACGTTGTACCTGGTTCTTCTTTTTCTAGTTTCTTGAGGTATAAAGTTAGGTTGCTTATTTGAGCTTTATTTTTTTCTTAATGTAGAAATAAATCACCATGAATTCCCTCTTAGAATAACTTTTGCTACATCCTGTAACATACTACTGTTAACTATTATAACAAGTGGTTTATATGTGGCATATCAGATGAGAGAGACGTGCCTTCTATGTTGAGGAATTTCAGAAGAGGAAGACATAACTGAATGTGTATTGGCAGGGATGGGTCAAGGGTAAAGTGATTTTTGAACTTGACAAGGAATGAGTGACATTGGAGAACTGGAGAGGAGGGAAGGAGTGAAGGTGGAACACAGAGAAAGCCAAGATAGGGACAAGTGGGGATGCTCAAGAGTCCAGAGGCAAAAGGGAGTGGGTGAGGGATCCTGTGTAGCAGAACATTAGGAGTTACTGTTGGAGGGAAAAGATGGGGAAGTGGGGCCATATGACTGAAGGCCTTGAATGCTGGAGGCATTGTGATACTGGAGGAATTGTTTGAGATTTTTCATAGGGTGATAGGATGATAAAACTTACCTAAATATACTTTCCAAATGTAGTGCGTCTGTCAAAGTCCAGTTCACAGCCACTTCCTATTGGAAGCCTTACTGAACCACTTCCCCTCCTGGATTTCACTACTCCTTTTCCAAATTCTGTTGACATTGATTGCTCTTCCCCTGCTTCATTTTGACCTTAACCTTCTACTGTCTCATCTTGGGAGCTAGCTATGTTTTGTGTGTGGGTGTGTGTGTTGTGTAGGGACAAGCTATCTTTTCTCTGAAGATATAGCCTTGCCTTTCACTTCCTCTTTCCCACACAGAGCTTAGCACAATGTGGGCTCTGAAGGAATAATTTGAATTAACTCAGTGATTGATTATGGACATGCCTAACTGGAGTAGGAAAAACAAAGTGTCCCACAGGCAGGATGTTACTGGCTCTGTGCGGAAAGTAGTAAAATTAAAGAAAGGTGGACAGGCTTCACTGTCACAGGCTCATTCCTGAAGCCCCAGATTCAAATTTTTAAAACATTTTTAAAAAGATTTATTTATTTATTCATGAGAGACACAGAGAGAGAGAGAGGCAGAGACATGGGCAGAGGGAAAAGCAGGCTACCCACAGGGAGCCCCATGTGGGACTCGATCCGGGATCACACCCTGAGCCGAAGGCAGATGCTCCACTGCTGAGCCACTCAGGTGTCCCTAAAACATTTTTCTAAATATCCCTGCCTACATTAGTTGGTACCTTCCAAGCCAAACAAAGGCTGGATGGCTGGACTAACTGGCATAATGGCTTCAGAGAATGGAAGGCTGGCCAGGGAGAGATGCCCCAAGTGCAGTCCTATGGGGGAGACCAGCTTCCTCACAGCCCAGAGAAGGAAGAAAAAGAGCCTTGGTCTTTAATTGCAGCTATTCAAGAAACCAACTCTGCTGAGAGCAGCAGACTCTGGGAGGAAAAAAATATAGTATTTGCAAAGGAAACTTTTTTCCAACCTGAGGTCAAGCCCAGGAGTCAAACTGGAAAAGGGACTGGGAGGGAGAGCCTGGGTATGAAATGAAACAAGCGAGTCTGTTACAGGCCTGATTCCAAAGAACCGCATCTCTGTGCCTGCCACAGTTCATCTTCCCAAACACCCATCAAATGAAATAACCCATCTGTACAAATCTTCATTTGTTTAATGTGGAAGTTCAGTGCTTTTCTAATAGAAACCTACATGCTATCCTGGTTTGCATAAGCTTTGAAACACATCAACAGAAGAAGTTATTTGAAATGGATTCCAATTAGGACTTGTCTCCTTCCTCATGTTCACAGTGATATCATCATTGACAATTTAGAGCCCTGATACCTGCTGCCCTTCCTGGGCCCCCATGCTGCTTTCTGGATTCCCAGCTGAAACTGCTTCCGGGGCTCCCAAATGACCCTTTCCTGGACCTCCACCAATCAGAGCCCCATCCCTCAGCCCACCCATCTTGCCCAGATGTTGAGGAGAAAGCATTCTGATTTAACCAACACACACTAAGGTGTAAGTGAGGTCATATACAAACTAGCCCAGGTGTGTTTGCATTTCCAGAAGGGCCATCAGAAGGAACAGAATTCTCAACAGTCAAATTTCCAGTGTTATTTTGGGGCGTTGTGTGATGAGCTGAGTCTTACTGGGCCAACTCAAATATACCACATGGGTAACCGCCTCAGCCACGTCTGATGCCATTCCCTTCTCTTGGAATGTTCTGGCCTCTACTCTCTCTCTCTCTCTCTTGTTTTTCCTTCAGGGCTTAGCTCAAGTCTTACCCATGAAGCCGGCCCAGAGTGCACCTGGCTTGAATTTCTGCCCCATTCGGAAGTCATTGCTTCTTACGTGTTCCATCTGGGTTAGTTTGGTTTCCTTTTTTTTTTTTTTTAATTTTTTTTTTATTTATTTATGATAGTCACACACAGAGAGAGAGAGAGAGAGGCAGAGACACAGGCAGAGGGAGAAGCAGGCTCCATGCACCGGGAGCCTGACGTGGGATTCGATCCCGGGTCTCCAGGATGCGCCCTGGGCCAAAGGCAGGCACTAAACCGCTGCGCCACCCAGGGATCCCTAGTTTGGTTTCCTTGAGCAGATCCTGAGCTCTGTGAGAACAGGAATCATGTTTTAAACTTCTTGTCTACATCTTCCACAGCTCTTGGCATGATGCTGGGCTCAAAAGAAATGTACAAGAAAATTTTATAATAACAGCCTTTGCTTTCACACATGTTAACCCAATTTGAGTCACAGTTACCCTCATAAGGTAAGGTATCATTACTCCTATTTTATAGAGGACCCTGCTAAACTTACAGAGGACACTGCTAAAAAGAAAAAGTTAATTTAAAATCTTATCTCTTTTCTATTTCTGGAAATTCTCCATTTATCAGTCAATATGATATTTTTTAGTTTGACCTCTGTGACCAGCACTGTGCTAGTGGAAATGTAAAAGAGGCATAGACCTGGCATCCTGCCTTCAAGCTAGTCATGGGGGAAGGCCTCCAAAGCTGGTTGATCATCACAAATGCCTCGGGAGCTTGTTAACATACAGACTTCCTGGCCATCCCCAGAGATTCTGATTTAATAGGTCTGGGATAAGACCCAGGTCTTTTCTCAAAGCCACTTGAAGACTTCTGATAATCAGCCATGTTTGAAAGCTACTGCTGCAGTGAACCATATATTTTTAGTGCTCAACAAGTCTGTGGAGATTATTGAGTCAGCTGTTTGTTCCCTTAAGAGTGAACGATATACTACTGATGGGACTGAGGCATACAAACTTTATTTTTATTTTTATATATTTATTTTAATATGTATTAGAAAAAATATATCCATTCCATAAAATCATGATTTCATAGATATGATAGTTTTCTTTTATTAAAAATATACTTAATTCTCGGGCACCTGGGTGGCTCATTTGTTGAGCATCTGCCTTTGGCTCAGGTCATAATCCTGGGGTCCTAGGACCGAGTCCCACATCAGGCTCCTGTCAGGGAGCCTGCTTCTCCCTCTGCCTGTGTCTCTGCCCCTCTCTCTGGGTCTTTCAGGAATAAATAAAATAAAATATTTATATCATCTGGTTAGTTGCTAGCATGGTGAAGGCAACAGACCCAGAAGGTACTCCATATATGCTAGATAAGTCAGGGAGAGCTTGATGAGGGGACTGGGCCTTGTCATAGGCCCTCAAAGATAGAAGGATGTGTAAATGAGAGGAGATGGAAGCAGGGCACAAGGACGAACACAGGCCTAGAAACAAAAATGAATGTGGTTTGTGGTTCATTCTGACACAATGAAGCTGGAACCCTGGCTAGAGCTGTGCTTGTGTTCTGAAAAAATGGAAGACTCTTGAACAATAGGTTAATTGAGACTTGATACCATAACTAATGGGCAACCCCTGTAGAATTTTGAGCAGAGGTGTGACATGCTGAAGCCAGGTTTGTTGGAAGATTAATCTGCTGGTGGGCAACAAGATGGGTAGAATGAAATCAGGCCAATGAGTGGACTCTTCTAGGAATCCAGCCATGGTGTGAGAAGAACCAGAGCTGAAATGGTGGCAGTGGGAACAAAGAGGCAGAGGTAAATCAAAGGCTGTTTTAAAGGCAAGTCATAAAGCAGAACAGCCAAACTTAGTCACCTATGAAAGGCGGATGGAGGAAAGAGAGCAATCTAAGATGACTCCAAGGTTTCTAGGCCTGGGTGATGGGGTCATGGTAATGCCCTCAATGGAAATGAATGGAGAGGAGATGCTCTGGGGCAAAGGTGAAACATTTGGTTTGGGACACAGGGAGTTGGAGGTGATAGTGGAACATCTGAGTAGAGATGGTCTTGAAACATGAGATAGGAGATTGGAGTGAGGTTAGAGGTTAGAGGTCATTAAACTCCTTTTAATTTTGGATACTTTATACAAGGATGATCTTCCAGTGACATATTCACTTTTATTTAGCATTAATTTAAAAGACATATTGTTTTCATAAAGAAACTGTGGTGTAAGACTTTGAACACGAGGGAGCAAGCATTTAAGTGCCTTCAAAGCCAGAAAACATCAAGGAGAGGGTGGGAATGGCCCAAGTGAGTAATTATATTTCTTCTTCTGGAAAGAAAAGAGAGAAAAACCATGGTGTAATTTCCAGTTGTCCTTTCTTGGAGCTCTAGTGCATAGAAGGATTTAGTGTCCTTGTCACCCAATGCAACCTTTCAAAGAACTGCTGGATGAGTATTTAGTAATGAACCTTTGGGAACACCTTGTATGGAATCCAGCTCCTCTGCAATTAATGCAGTATGGCAGCTGCCTGAATGATTCATATCAGAGCATCACGCAACACCACATTATTTGACAAAGTGGGAACAGGAGGATTGACAATATTTGCTGTGTTGTCTGTTACATAGTTGCTCTGTGTATGAAAGGCTATACCCCCTTCAGCATGACTGACAAAACTCTTGGATTTGCTAACCCCCCTCCCCTATGAAAAACAATCTCCTCTCTGATTTCTATGAGTTAAATGAATGGAAAATGTCAGAGTTGGGGGAAAACAGCAGATTTAGCAGATGTTCTTATGCACTGTTACAGAGAACAAGAAGGGGAAATGGTTTGCTCTGGTCACATTTACAGAGAGGATTCAGGGAGCCTTTTCTTCTAAGCTTATTTCCTTGGATCAGGGCTAGTCATCAGGGACGAAGGAAGTTTCTCTTTAGCCCCTTCACCTCTCTTCCTGTCTTCTGTTTCTTTCCTCACAATTACCTTCGGTAGTCCACAGGCTTACCTCCAAGTGCCCAGAGCTATCACACAGCCCCACAGTGAGGCCTCTCTAAAACTAATAATAACTTCTGTGTGTTGACAATTGACAGTGTGCCAGACAGGCGCTGTGCTGGGTGCTTTATATATGCATTATCTCATTTAGACCTCAAACTGATGAGGTAAGTAACTATTATTCCCCTCATTGTACAGATCAGGAAAGTGAAACTTATGAGCTTAAATGAATGCCACTGAGGCACAAACCCAAGTCTAGCATTCATTCCACCATATGGCTCTTTGTCAGAGAGGAGGAGGAAAGAGAGGGGGCATGACCTAGCCAGCCAAAGCAGCCGCATCAACTGTAGCAACCAGTAGACTCTCACATCATCTATTGAGCAATGAACTTCCCAGAAGACTTTAAACTACCCCCTAGGACAGACTCCACGGATGGTCTAAAAGAAACTAGAAAGACATTTTCTACCCTTGACATAGGTAAAGGCAGAGTTTTGATTGGACAAGAAGCCTATGATCACTCTTCAGATGATTTCAGATGAGAAAAGTATAGTACACATTTTCCTTGGGCTTTGCACATGTTTTTGAATGTGCACTTTGCCTCCAGCTCCTCCTGTGACCCATCTGTGACAGAACCTTAATGCCAGTATCCCTTTCATAATCTCTTTCTGCTGATACATCACTCTTAAGAGGGGCATAATATTAGAGAGGCACTGGGTGAGCTTTATGATTTGCACTTATGCCCCTATTGGCCTACTCTTTTGGAGGACTTAAAATCTATCATTTCTTCTTGAATTACTGCCCAGTTCCTTATTAGGATTAATTCATCCCATTGGTTTCCAAGAGGAAGGCTAAAAACCATGATTGTTGGTCATGCTGAGGAAGAAAAGGGGCAAGGGCCAGGCTGCAATTTGGGCTCTGGAAGGGGGCAACCAAAAGAAGCCTAGGCTCCTTTCCAAATTCATGAAGGGGCAGCACTGGCCCTGAGCACATTGCTGTCTGTATGGTTGACCAATGCAGAGCTTAAACCAAGACCCTTTGTCATCTGCCTATCATTTGCAGGAGGCTGAAGGAGGATTTAATTTTAAAAAATTATAGTAATAATGAAAGTGCTGGCCTACCTTGGAGAAGCTGACCACTGCTGGCCCACCCTGAGTAGGGTTGGATTTCAAAGCAATTTGTCCAGCAGCAGACAAGGCTCATACTGAACACCTCTCACTATTGCACCTAGTCCTCCTTATGCTGGCTGAGATGAAGGGGGACAGGGATGTTTAGCTGGAGAAAGGCATTTTATTTGTTTATTTACTTTTCAATAAAAAGATAAACCAGCAATTTTGCCCACCTTGGTATACCCTGGGCTTGGCATTGTACCCTGCAAGGGATACTCTTGGCCACCAACTTTCCCATCTTCAAACCATAGAAAGACAGGGCTGGAAAGGAATTTCTAACTTATTTAGTTCTACCCTTAGTCACACAGATGGGGGACAGAGAGGCTTGGAGAAGGAGATGGATTTGCTCAAGGTCACGCAGTGAGTTAGTTGTGGGCTAGAACCCAGATGTCTTGACTCCTGGCTGAGCATTCTTCCACTCCACCACATTGTAACCTCATCAACAGCAGACCTCCGATTAAGTACCTCTTGGCTTACATCCATTTCAGGTTCCAAAGTGTTGTCCTAGCTTGCTTGGTAATCCAAGGCCGTTTGGATAGTGCCTAAGTATCATCCTGGATTGTTCTTCCCAGATCAGCTGCAATACAGGCCAGGATGGAACACTGCCACAAAATCAGTCCTCCCTGGCCTCTGCATCATGAGTAAAGGAAAATGAATGTCTCCGTCTTCTGTCTGGGGCTTTCAGATTGCTGAACAGATGTCTGTCTCAAAATGACTCCTTAGCTACCAGGCAGGGAAAAATATCAGCTACAAGCCCTGATAAGAGACCCAAGCTTTTAGAGTGCAAAAGAACTGCTATTGTCTACCTACCTCTCCCCCACTGGACCAAATATATGCACCATGTTGAATTCCCCTCATCAAAGAAGATGTGTACAAACTCCCCTGGCTTGAAACAGCCTGGTAAGCCCTGTGTTTTGGAAAATTGGCTTTGAAGCCCAAGCTCAAGTTCCTCTCAGAGGGCCTTACCTGTTCTTCTACTAGGTACTGGACTCCAGTTTTTCCCATTTAAAGGCAATAATCAATACTTTTCCAGTCCTGACCAAAAAGGGGAAAGATTCCATTTCATCCAGCCTGCTATAATTCCATATATTTCCATGCTTCATCTCCCCTTATCCAGCGGCCTGTGGACCCACATGGGCATTATTTTTGGAACTAACCTAAGAGAAAGGATGGCGGCACTGGGGTGAGGAATTTGAGAAGGGATTCCTGTGTCTAGGGCTAGGCCCAGTACAAGTAACACTCTGAGGTTACCACTCAATGCTGAAGGTGTTTAGTTTCTTCTGGGGCTACTTTCAAGAGCCCAAATATAGCAGGACACACAAGTCAGAGCATGTTCCTCAGGAAGGGCACACGACACGTGGCTACTCACACAGCAGGGCCAGAGTTACTCCTCTGTAGAGAATGGCAGCTGCTCTGCTGAGGCCCTCCGGAGGGGCTAGGCAGCCTTCCAAGATACAAAAAGCCATGTAATCTCCACCACACCTTCTGCCATCAATAGAAAAGCTTAGGCAAAACTGTCTTTCTCCTACATAGTTCAAGTCAGGAATGGTCTTGCATCTACACTATGGGATTTGAGGAATACGCCTCAGGCCAGATTTAGGCACAGCAATAGGTGACCCTCTCACTATTCTGATGCAAATGGTGTCCAGCAGGGCCTTAATTATCTCTCTTCCCCAGCCATTACTGCCAGTCAGAAATCTTAGACCAGACATGCCAGTTGGAATCTGCCTCTCCACCATTTCCTTTTAAGGGAAACTACAGTCCACAGTCCCGTGCTGAAGAAAATGGCCCTAGACTATTATTCTTTGAAAATGGAGTGGTGACTTCTTAGGTCATGGATGGGCACCTGGCCCAAGGACAGTCAATCTATCAGCTGGTGTATGATCGTATGAAGCGGCCTAGCAAGAAAAAATGTGCCCAGTAGGGCAATCGCAAGTAGCTAGGACATATGACTTGTCTCCCTAGAATGTAAGTGGGGAAAATACTGAGATTTTTCAGTTTGTTAGCAGCAAGAGTATAAGTGAGAAGACACTAGATTAAAGCAGAGAACAATTATAGTGTCTTCTTTAGTGGCAGGGCATTGCATAACATTCTGGCTATTGAGGAGATAATGAGATTTAATCCCTAGAATTCTCTTAGTTTCTGAATGATACCAAATCCTGAGTTCCCATGAGAAGTTTTAGATGGCATGTAGCTGGGGACCAGGCTGAAGTATGCAAAAAGGGAAGGGATCCTTCTTCTGTTGAGGGTGATGTGGGAAAATTCTTAGCACTGGGTGGGCTCTTTTCCCTTGGAACTCAATTTACACTATTGATAAGCCTTGGTAAATGGACCCAATCCCTTACGTGTTATATAGAAGTCCCATCCTTAGTCTTTTTCTCTCTTTCCACCTCTCTGCCCAATTCTAGTCCAAGACTGACCATCATTTGATGTGACCAGCTTTTCATCATAGTGGCAAAAGATCACTCTCTTTCTGACTGGGCATTTCAATCCAGGTCAGCACAGACAGGCAATGCACAGGAGGCCTCTGCCACTTTGCCTGTAATGGGCATGCCAAATTAGCTTTCCCTTCAGATCTAGGCCAACATGATTGCAGATATCCAACTTAATTTTCAGGCCTTAAACATGGTACTCAAACAGACTGATGTGGGCACCAAGAGGGGTTGGGCCCAAAACCTGTGTTGACTTGTGGCAGCTCCTGAAGCAGGAGGCCTTTCTTGGGAAAATAAGCATCCTTCCAAGCCTCTTGCCACAATAGCTACTATAGATGATTTTCAATACCTTAAAAGTCACATAGATGCTCTATGTTTGGACTCAGTGTTATGGACAGGACTTTGGAAGAACCCTATCCTTGACTTCACCAAAATCCAGTCCTATCATCTGTTTTTAATCTGGGCTGAATTAGTCTGTGATGGGAAGCAGAGAAAGATAAATGATACAAGGCCACTGTTTGCAAGCCTCTGGCAATCCTTGGTGGAAAAGATTTGTGACACTCAGATCTTGTGCCATCATGTGGTGAGAACAGACTAGAAATTCTTCTAGAAAAGGAACCTAGATTCTAGAGTCCTCTGAGTAGGTCCATCTGAACCAGCTTATGAAACTAACTTCCCCATTTTTGCTGTTTATACTGGCAGGGAGAGTGGGTAGGCCTGCAGTGATGGGAAAGGGTACTGTAGCTGACATCTATAGGCTCTCTCTACACAGTGTGAGAAATAGGCATGGAAATTCTGGGATGATCCCAAGGCCTGCTGAACTAAGCCAAATCCCATTTCACTACCAAATGCACATCCCAAAAATCAATTTTGCAGCTTCAGTCAGAGGAAGAATGAAATTTTGAGATTAATGTACTCCTTGATTTTTCTTAGTGTACTAGGACTTCATGGAAAATTCTAGAAATGGAGGAAACGAAGAAGAAAGCATAGAGACTGGACAAGTAAATCACACACAAAATAATACTGCCTATATTTCCTGGGCTTTTCTCTACCACCTGTGAACTGAAACAAGGATGAAAGTGGCATTTTGTCAAATTCAGATGTCCTTTTACTTTATCTTCACTTACTAAGTTTGGCTTTACAGGGATGTATGTGACACTTCTTTTGGGTCATCAGAGTAGCTTGCATCCTAGAATCAGCAGTGAATAGGGAGGCACTTGAGTCACCTGTGGCCAGGCCAGGCTGCAGTAACTCTGATCAAGACAAGAGAAGCCATTGGCCCAACAGTTCTTCCTTCTTCCTGGACTCCTCAGAATCCATATGAGCTTGTTTGTCTACTTCATTGGCCCAGCAGCCTGGGCTCCATGCCCCATCCAGCTGTTCTATGAAGAACTTCATTAGTCAATGGCTCTTCTCTCCAATGTCTCTGCTACCAGATAAATGAAATCAGGTTTAATGAGAGAAACACAGAACATCTGAGTCAGAAAGGACCTTAAAAATCACTTTGCCTGAAAGAATGCTAACAAATAGAGAAGAATCACAGAATTAGCAGGTCACCATTTTGCAACCATCATCACACTGATGGATTCAGGCAATAGTTTTCAATATGTGCTGAATTGCTAGGGCATGAGGGTGTGTGTGTTTGGTTTCTTGTTTATGTTGGTGTCTGCCTGATTTCTCCATTGTAAAATTATCTTTTCCCCCTTTGAAATTACAAACTTAACAACCACAATCGAGAAAACTTGTATAATATGCCTCCTGATACAATGCAATGATAGGGACACAACATCATTTATGTAATATTTTTGAAATTAAAATCTGAGAAAATGCCTTTTTGAACACACTGGGAAATTTTTTAATGATTTTGTTTTTATTTATTCATGGGAGACACAGAGAGAGAGGCAGAGACACAGGCAGAGGGAGAAGCAGGCTCCCCGCAGGGAGCCCAATGCAGGACTCGATCCTGGGACCCACGGATCATGCCCCGAGCCAAAGGCAGATGCTCAACCACTGAGCCACCCAGGTGCCCCCATATTGGGAAATTAATACCCCAAAAGGAAAAGGAACAGAGTAAAAAACTGAGATTTGGAGTCCTTTCTCCATGACCTTTTGGTGAGCCACCTAGTTCTAACCATGATGATGTCACTGCTGTTGTTACATTCATTTTCTTCTCAGCAAATGCTGTTATGAGTTCCTACTGTGTCCTAGGTACTGTGCCTGGCACACTGGAGTTGTCAGTGAGTGAACTGTCTCGCATTCATGGGGCTTCCATTCATTGTTGTGTTATTTCATGTCTGCCTTCTTCTTTCCCATTCTCGCTATTGTCATTTCATTGTATTTGCTTGCTTTTATATTTTTGTTGTTTTTAACTTCACAAGGTCATTTCATCTATTCCTCTGCCACCAGTGGGCTAAATATAGTGGGTTATTAAGGAGGGCATTTGATGTAATGAGCGCTGGGTGTTGTGTGCAACTGATGAATCACTGAACTCTCTCTCTGAAACTAGTAATACATGATATGTTGAGTAATTGAATTTAAAAATGAATGAATGAATGAATGAATGAATGAATGCAGTGGGCTAAATGCTCACCTTCTTTTAAATTTGTGATCCTTTGCAGAGAGACTCCTAAATGGATATATCTCTAGGGCCTGGCACAGAGTAGGAGCTTTATAAATAGTTATGGAATTAATAAATGTGTGTGCACACATGTGAAGATTATGTATATATTACCACTCTCCATCTGTCCTTTAGCTCAACCTATCCCTCACGGACAGACATCTCCCTTCTCTCCTATTATCCTTTAAGGCAGCCTCATTTCCTCACTGAAGTCTTCACAAGAGGATCTCTTCCTCTTAACAACCAAAGCATTTACCACTCATTTGATTCTTATCACACTGGTAGGTTCCTTCAAGGTAGAATAATTTCCAGTTTCCCAGGGAGCCTGTGGAAACAATGAGCAGCTAATACAATTTTTGGCCCTGAGAAGAGGAAGTGACCCCTTGATGTGTAGAATTTTTCTGGCCTGGTCACAGGAGACTGATTGCAATTCTTCCTCCAACCTCCTCGTGTGACTCTGGGCAAGTCTTAGACCCTCAAAATTCAGTACATTCACCTATTCAATGAAGGGGTTGACCTCTGGACACTGGAATCCTTTGCACTTTTCTTTGTTTTTTAAAAAGATTTTATTTATCTGAGAGCAAGAGAACATGGGTGGAGGAGAGGGACAGAAGGAGAAGGAGAAGCAGACTCCTCCCCACCCCCAAGTAGGGAGACTGATGCAGAGCTCAATCCTAGGGCCCCGAGGTCATGACCCAAACCACAGGCAAACATCAACTGACTGAGCCACCCAGGCACCCCTGCACTTTTCTATCTATTCAGCTTGATCCCTCCTGACTTCAAGAAGGGAAGAAGTAGCCATGACTAAAGGTCCAGAGACTTCTCAAATAGCCTTCCATATCACCACGTCTGTGCCCTGTCCTAATTAAAAGTACAGTGCACAGACATTTGGATATTTGCTTTAATTAAGGCAACCAAATGAAAATTCTAGAATTACAGCCAATGGCCCACATATAGAACAGATTTTCCAAGCCTTGAACTGCATCATTTTCTTGAGAGGCCACGAACAAGTGATGTAGGGGTAGGCGAAAGCATTTTCCCTTTTTAGAATACTGGCTAATGCAGAAGCCCTTCCAGAGACCAGGAAATGCCTAACCTTTGAGGTGGGACTTGTTTCTCTTTTTCTTTCCCCCTGCTCCACAGTTCCAGGGCATATTGGAATGTGATATGACAAGCCAGGTGATAGGGTAGCTACGATGGTATGCTCTGGGATCGGGCCAACTTGGGTCTTCATTTCAATTCTATCATTTGCTGGCTGTGTGACTTTAGCCACATTATTTACCCTCTGACTCCTAGTTTCCTTATCTATAAAAGAGAATGATAGTGGTACTACCTCCTCAGGTCATCATGCAGATTAAATGATGTGATACACTTAGAATAGTTCCTGGTGCTTATTAGATGCTCTGTCAGGGTTAGGGGGGAAAAATTCCAAATCAAAATAGGGACAGGGACACAAAAATACCCATGTATGTGCTTCTAGGGATTCAGGGTGATAGATGTTTGAAATTGAGGCTGTCCTAGAAAATTCAGTCTCTGGGACAAGGAGGTATCTCTTGCACTCTTCTCTTTGTCAGCTAGCGCTAAAAACTTTCCCCAGTGGCTTGACTCAAGTGAGTTTTTACCTCTCGCTGGGGGAAAGAACAGACATGCAGACTCTAGGGCCTGGTGGAAAGCTTAGAGAGCAGCTAATGCAATCAACGTGCTCCCTGCCTTCACTCATAGCCGCTCAAAGAACCCAGAAGCTTAGAAAAAGGAGGTACATTACATGAGGTCACACACAATAAACTTGTAGTGGAGAGTTGGTTGCCACCTCTTGCTCTTTTCCCTAAATCTTTTATCAGTAAGAGTTTAGAAAGAAAATATGTGCAGCACAAAATAAATGAAAGAAAAAAAGAAAAAAAACCCACAACAGCAGGAGACGTAAGCCAGTCCCTATATATAAGGGTTCCTCATCTTCAGCACTATGGACAATTTGAGGCCAGATAATTTTTCATTGTGGGGCTGTCCTGTGCACTGTAGGATGTTTAGAAGTGTCCCTGGCTTCTATCCACTGGATGCCAGTAGCATTCTTCCCCACCCCAGCTGTGGCAACTCAAACCATCTCCAGACATTGCCAAATGTCTCCTGCTCAGGAAGGGTAGCAAAATCATCTTAAATTAAGAACCACTGCCAGAAAGAAATGGCACTATAACTGTTTCCTCCTCAGCCTTCTTCTCAATCTTAACTATTCTGTCTCCAGTGAGGATACCATCTAGCCCCATGGTCAATGGTCCCCAAGTGGATATCTCTAGCTTTGACCTCTCCTGTCTCGTACACCCACTGCCTACTGGACATCTATCTTTTACATGCAATGGACATCTAAGACAAGATGTCTAATACCAAACTCCTGATTCCTGATCTTACCCTTTTTCCATTCATTCTTGCCCACATTCATTCATTCATTCCTACATTAGACAACATTGCACACCGACTGTATCAGTTTCTTGCAGCTGCTCTAACAAATTGCCACAAACTCAGTAAGGCTTAGCAACAGAAACTTATTCCTTTGCAGTTCTAGAGGCCAGAAGACCTAAATCAGGGTGTCAGCCATGTTCCCTCCACCGGCTCTAGGGGAGGATCCTTCCCTGCCTCTGCCAGCTTTTGGTAGCTCCAGGCCTTCCTTGGTCTGTGGACTGCATCCCTCCAGCATCTGCCTCTGTCTTCATACAGCCTTCTCTTCTCTGTGTCTTCCCTCTATGTGTCTCTTGTAAGGACACTTGTCACTGGATCTAAGATCCCTCCCACACACGTAATCCAGGATGATCTCATCTCAAGCTCTTTAGCTTCATTACATCTGCAAAGAGCCTTTTCCCAAAGATCATATTCACACCTTCCTGGGGATTAGAGTATAGACATCCACTTTTTTAGGGTGCCAGTGTTTTCATTCTGTCCACTATGCCCACTCTGCACCAGTGGTATTATAGGTGCTGGGGACACAGCAGAGAACAAAGCCTCTGATTTCATGGAAATGATACTAGGTCGGAGGCTGTTGGATAATCAATAGATAACTATGTGATATAGAATGTCAAGTTATAATACAGTATAGTGAAGGATTGTATAATATAACAGAATGTAATATAAATATCGCTAGGAAGAAAAAGAAAGTGGGATAAGTAGATAGACAGTGGTGGGAGCTGCCGCCTTTGATAGAGTACTCAAGGGGAGTCTCTTGGACGAGGCAACCTTGAAGTTGAAAACCGAAGCACTGGAACAAGGCTTGGGAAAGTCTGGGAGGAGGTGCTAGAAACAGGTAGAAGAGCAAGTGCGAAGGCCTTTAGAAAGGCCTCTTTCTTGGCATGTTTGACAAAGAGGCTAGGGTGACTGTTGTATAGGGAGTGACCAGAAGAGTAGCAGGAAATGAGTTTGAGGAGGCTAGTAGGAACCAGGGCACCTAGGAAATTGTAGGCTTCTCCGTGGTGTGATGGGAAATGTTGGGCTGGGGTCTAGAGAGATCAGGGGAATGACATGGCCTGATCTGCATTTTGAGATGGTCAGCCTGGCTGCCATGTGGAGAGTGAAGTACAGTATCAGGGTACACGTGGGGATAGGTGGTAACTCTAGCCAGGGAAAGGGAGAGGTGGCATCGCCATGTAGTTGCTTAGGCTAAAACCCTGGGAAGCATTCTGGATTTCCTTCTCTCCCTCTCCCCCAAGTCTGATCCATTGGCAAATCCTGTTGGCTTCATTTCCAAAACATATCCAGGGTCTGACCACCTCCAGCACTATCATCCTTGTCTAAGCCATGGCCATCTCTTGCCTGGCCCACCATCACAGCATCCTAACTGGTCTCCCTGCATCAAACTTTGCCTCCCTAGTCTAGCTCTAACACAGCAGCCAAATTCATCTTTTAAAAGCATGAATCAGAATGTATTCCCCTAGCAACTACCTCCCCGCCCCTGGCTTAAAACCCTCAGTGATATTCCAGTGCACTTAAAATCCAAACACTCTACCATGGTCCTGTTATCTAGCTTCTGCCTACCCCTCCAACCTCATTTTATACCATTCTTACCCTCACTTGCCACATTCCAACTACTTTGGTCTTCTCTCTGTTTCTTGAACCCTTTCAGCTTGTCTCTACCTCAGGGTCTTTGCACTAGTTCTTTCCCTAGATAGTAATATAGGTATTCTCAGCTGCTATCACCCCCTCTACGAGGCCTCCCTGATTACCCTCATGGAAGTAGGATCCCAACAGTCACCCTATTTTCTTTTGCTTCCCTCAGAGCATTTATTATCCTTGGAAATTATAACAGGTATTTAGTTAACTATGAATTTATATGGTAACTTGTTTATAATCTGTCTCTCTCTGCTAGTAGGTGAGCTTCTTGAGGCAGGGTTCACATGTGACTTGTTCACTGGCATATCCCCAGCACCTAGCACAGTGCCTGGCATATGACAGTCCCTCTGTTAATATTTATTAAGTAAATGCACATCTCACAGTACACAGCTGAATGCTCAGGGACCACCTAGTGTCTGGGCTTCAGAATCACCCAGGGGGGCCTTTTAAAAATCCATATTGCCAATGCCCCTTCCAGATCCACCAAATCAAAATCTCTCAGGGTGGGATCCACTAATCTTCATTTTGAACAAGTTTATTTATGTAACAAACACTTATGTAGCCCTAACTACTACTATTCTAAGGACTTTACAAATATTAACTCATTTGACCCTCGCAATAGTAATTTTAATATTCCCATTTTACTGATGGGGAAGCTGAGGCACAGATAAGAGAATGGATAAGCCACAGTCAGAGATGAGCCAGGTTTTGTGTCTCCCCATCTAAAGAGCATTCTGTTCTGTCCAGTCATTCTGTGTTCTGTGAGGAGCAGGACCCAGGAGCATGCTGCTCACATAAAAAATCCAGTCACAAGATGTTATCTGGAAATGTTTTTGCTATCAATGCTTGTTGTCAGGGAATGCAGGAACGCACCCTGGCACTGGGTTCTCCAACCATCTCGACGGGAATATAATCTTAAAGTCAGAGATCCCCTCCCATCAGGACACAGTTAGCAAAGCCAAAGGCTCCGTGGAAGCCTGGGTCAGTGGGGCGTGGACTGGTTCGAGATGGTGTACAGGAGTAGCCCCCATAACGTATGTGGCGGGGGCAGTGTGTGCTGTAGAGTTGATCTGCTCCAGGCACTCAAAAGTACACCAGGCTTAGGCAGTGTTCATTCCCCCGGCCCAGAGTCCCCGCTGAGGGAGCAGAGGATGGCCCAGCCACATGACATGCATCAATTACTCTGCAGGGAGGCCCTGGGCCAAACAGGCTTTTCAATTTCCAGATGCTTTTCAATTAAAATAAAGGCCACTCTGTAACCTGCCTTTGAATGGACAAAGTTTCCATAGTAGAATAACTCTGCAAGTTCACCCTTTTTCCATTACTTTTCATTGAGCAACTGAAACGTTTGTAACCAATAAATTATGACTCGAGTCACATGGCAGTAAGGGGCACGGAAGGGTTAAGTGACTTATGGAAGGTCACTCTGCTGAAGAAAGACTCCTTTGTTTCTGCACCCCCCCCACACACACACCCTTTTGCTCCTGCCTCTGCTGGTGTGCATTCTACCTTTGGGGGAGACAGAGAAGCTAGGCTGCCTCCTCACTCAGAACAACAGAGGGTTGAGCAATGATGTGGTGACCTTGTCCATCTGGGAATTCAGGCTCTCTGTCCCCTGCCCCAAAAGGAATCTTGTTAGCTCAGACTTTCTGTATCAGTCACCCACACTGTAAGCTCTGCTTGTCCCTCATCCTCTGGGGCAAGAAGCAGCAGGCAGTGGGGAGAAAAGGCCACTTTTATTTCTCTCCAGGCCACAGTTAAAGGAAATGTTTGCAGAGGCCGATGGGGAGACAAGCAAGCCTCACCAGGTCTTGTCTTGGACTTGTCTTTTCTCAAATTCCAGCATTGTAAAGGAGGAAGGGGCCAGGCAGTATTGGTAGCCAAGGGCTCTGTTGAGATAGGACAGCTTACTTGTTCTTCTTGATGATAAATGGGCTCAGCCATGAACGGAGTTCAGAGACAATGTCTGTGCATGGGCCCAGAACAAAGCCTGCTGGTCGTAGATGGCAGAGTTGCGCATGATCTCAAGGGATTCAGCTTCCCTGCCTCAGATGAGAGGATGCCACTCACCACATCCTGTGGGTTGGACAGCTGAAATTCAGGTGGTTACATGACATGTCCAAAGACCCTCCACTAAGAACTGAGGAGGGCAAGGAGTAGGTGTTTCTTTGTGCCTTTTTTCTCTTGCTAAACCTCCCCAAACACCAATCATATGGATCTTTTTTTTTTTTATGGGAGCAGAGCTTTTCCCACGTTCTCTTTTCCCCGTGCTGCTGAAAGAGTGGGTCTAATCTGTATTAATCTGTATCGCCAGCTATAGAGACAGGAAGAGGAAGGAATGAGAAATCAGCGAGGGGAAAAAAATCCAGTTTCCAGTTTTCCTTGGATACACCACAGTGGTCTCTTCTGCCACCTGGAAGTGCCAAAACTCTTTGCATGGTCTGTCTTGGGCCAGGCGGACCTGACATGAACAGAGACAGTAGGAAAGAGGAGGACCCAGTCACCCTCTGTTTAAGAGGTTGGTGATGTTTGTTTCTTAGAAGTCGAAATTACTCATTTCGGGGGCACTATAGAAACTGGGGAGTTATGGTGCGTATGACTGAGGTTAGGGGAAGAATGTTCTAGGAACTAAGTTTATTTTGTCTCGGATTGTTTCTCCCTTGGGCCTTCTCTTATTCCTTGTTTGGATCCGCCCAAAACACAGAAACTCCCCCGCCCTTCCAGCCCAGCCCTACCCGCTTGTCTCCTGAATGGCCTCTGGGGTGGAGGTTCTCTCGGCTTTGCAAAGATCCAGGGTGTCTCCTCGAGTCCTTTTTAAGCTTCCCGAGAGACTTTGAGGCGTGAGGCTGCGAAAATGAGTTTTAGGATTTAGTGCTTAGAATATTTTTCCACATGTCATCCTGAAGCTAGAATTTCCAGGGAAGATCCGTGATATCAGATCCCTTTGGACAGCCTCAGTGTCTTCCCATATCCATTAAACTTGTGAAATATCGCAAAAAGGCCATATCCTAAATGACTCCCAAGTGGGCTGTTGGGCCAAGATTTTGGTGTCCGAGGCAAGCTTCTTGTGTTTCACCCCGTAGGGGATTGTTGTAATCATATCCAACAGATGTGTAGCTTCAAAAAAGCGAAGGATGGTAGCCTTTAGAAATATCCATCTGTTGAACATTTTCCCTTTCATCTCCAGAATAGATAGAAACTGTGTGAACAATGCTGCCCAGCTCTGCACTAGATTACAGTCACATTTTTTCTCATTAGCGGAAGAGTAAAGACAAGTAAGGAACATTTGGGGATTGGCCAGCAGTACCTAGGTCACATAGTTAGAAGTTCTCTGGGCCCTCAATTTGAGATTAAGTTATATCAGAACAAGGCGAACCAAATTCCTCCCTCTACAGATGGAGATCAAAAGGCTGCATCAGCCTCGCTGACCACAAATCTCTCTGGCGTTTAACACTCACTGTCAATTAACACCATCTCTGCTAGCATGGTGGCAGTCTGGAACAGTCTCCTCCAGGGGGCTTGTGGACCACAGTAGACTCTGCTTCCTTTGCCATTTCTCATTTGGGATCATTTGGGCCAACTAAATCTCTCCGTAGAACTTAACTTTTAGGACCATGATGAGGCTTTTGAGTGACAGAGTTTCTAGGTGGAGAGGAAATGACCATGGAATAATAGGACATTTCCTTTCTCACATCCTGTCATAAATCCACTCAGCTATTTCTCTTCTTTCCTCTTCCTCCTTCCTTCCTTCCTTCCTTCCTTCCTTCCTTCCTTCCTTCCTTCCTTCCTTCCTTCCCCACTCTTTCTCTCTCTAAACAAATAAACAAACAAACCTGCAGAGGTTCACCCAGTATAATTTCAGCAAGTTCACAAACCCTAGATGTTTCTCTGTCTCTCTCATCTTGGCTTCTGTCGGCACCAACTGGATCCCCCAGAAGGATTGTATTGGTGTAAACAGATATAGAGGAGGAAATACCCATCTTCTCCTATAACTGACATAAGGAGTTTGAGCGTCCCCACAGCCCCCAGTAAGTCTTGAGTTTGGCTCCAGTAGCAGGCTGAAGAAGCCTCTGAAATAACAGGAGGTGTGCAGGTACCTGGTGAGGCTGTCAGTGGAGAGAAGGCTCTGCAGCTCTGATCTCTGAGACCCTGAGCCTGACTCCACTCCTCACCTGCCAATTGGTCACCTGCTATAGGGCACTGGTGGGGCAGCAACTTCTATACTATGAGCAGCCGCCCCTCATTGTTCATTGGTATGTTGTGAATTGGGTTTTTTCTTTTTTTAAAGACTTTGTTTATTTATTCATGAGAGACACAGAGACACAGGCAGAGGGAGAAGCAGGCTCCCTACAGGGAGCCTGGTGGGGGACTCAATCCCAGGACCCCAGGATCACAACCTGAGCCAAAGGCAGATGCTCAATCACTGAGCCACCCAGGCGTCCCAAATTGTTTTTTTTTTTTTTCAAATAAATCCCCTTTGAGGGTAACCTTCATGACTTCTGAGAGTCACTTGCTCTGTTTCATCAGAATCCCAACTTTTGTCATGCTAGTATTGATCAAAGGTATTTTCTTCTGAGTGGGGAGGTACCTCCAAGCAGCTGGTGAGATTAGCAATACCATCATTCTCAGCCACTGAGGAAGAGAACAGAGTGTCCCTTGATTTTCGTAGAGCTACTGCAAGACCCTCTAGAGACCCCATTTAACAGCAAAAGGGAAGGGAAGGGAGAGAAAGTATGTATATAAGAGAACTCATGCTTCATGTGTGTCTGAGTCTGCAGCCAGCTAGGGTATTAGGACCACCCAGATGCACCAGGTCAGCCTCTGCTTTTCTCACAGGGGATGTTATTATAAGCCCTCGGGACTTGTGGGGAGGTGTGCTTCAAGGTCATCTAATAACCCTGAACCCTCTCTATGGTCCCCACGCCAGTGGCTCTCCAGCCTCTCCTCGCACTCCTCCAGGGGCTAGGACCTCACCCCCAGAGCTGAGCCAGCACTCTTGAGTGGCTCAGACTGAAAAAGATTTTCCTTCCATTTATTCAGTCTCTCACTTCTGTTTACTGAGCACTTGCTTTGTGGCAGGCACTGTACTGGGTACCTGGGGATGCAGCAGAGGATAAAATAAGTATGGTCCCCACAATCATAGAGTTTAGTGGGGAAACAGGTAATAAAGGAACACAACTCTCCCCATGCAGCTTAATGCTGTATCCACTTACCCACCAGTTTGTGGTGGCCAAAATGTCACCCAGTGACTCAGGGGGATTTTGCTTGAGCAGAGCTCCTTTATTCTGAAGAGTAGGCTTTTATGAATACAGCCTAAAACCACTTTTTCTTTTTGGTTTACTGGCTGTATCACATGTTGACTTACATTGGGCCAACTCACCAGAAACCCCTAAGCACCTCTGCCCCCACCTTTTTTTTTTTTTTTTCACATATTACACCATGAAGCCAGTTTTCTCCGATGCTATATTTGTGCAGTTGATTTATTTTGGACCAAGTTACAGGACTTTACATTGATTTCTGTTAACTTTTCTTTTCCTAAAATACCCTGTCATTCCAGTCTATCGAGCAAGTTTGCGATTCAGCAGGATAGGAAGTCCTGTACAAAATTTACTCAGGGGCCTGTACATTAAGCTAATAACACTGGATTATCACAGGGAGAAACTGGGTCTTAGCCAAAAGTCAGAGGCCTGACAAAAACCAACGTGTCACAGGAGTTTCACCCCATGGGGTTACTTTTTTTTTTTAAACAAGGAAGAATAGCATAGATCAGTCTTCTCAGAAAAATCCCCAACTGTTCACCATGTGGTTGATACTCGATAATGTCTGTGAACTTTAAAATCCATCAGTCAGTGTTTTTGTTAGGTGACAGTAGGGGGAGGGGGCTTCTCAGATGCCAGATACTCAAGGCAATGGGACACGATTGGAAAAGGTGCCCATGACCATTAGCTCTTGGTAGGAGCTGGGGCATCTCCTTGTCTTGTTTACGTCATAGGGCTGAAGACTGTGCTACAACTTGGTGTTCTATGGGACAAAGGAAAGAGTAGCTGATGACCCTCTGTCCCGTGGAGGCCAGACAGAGCAGGTTCCTTGGGTGGTGCACTCAGGGAGTAGGGGAATAGGTTTGTGCTTAGAGACTGAGACTCAGGGGCTAGCAGACTCAGCCAACTAAGCCGGCTGGCAAGCCTCACTCAGGCAAACACCCCTAACCTCCTCCACCCCTCCCACCCTCCACATTCTTGAGGCTTTCGTTCACCAGACCTGAGTGAAAGACTGGCTGCCTGACTGCTAATTATTCCTGGAAGTGGCATGCTATGAAGTCTGCAAACATTTTCTGCAAACATTGGCCCCAAAGAGGCGAGCTGTTGAGTTCTGGAAGCCAGGAGGATGGAGGTGGGAGGGAGCATTCCTCGAGCATGAGGCAGTAGGGTCCTTTTGCCTGCTGAATCTCTGCTGTAAGGTCAGTGGGGAACAGATGCGTCGACAACTGTCCCCAGGTGGAATGGGATGACCCTGGGGACTTGGGCTTTTCACACTTGCTTCTCAGGTGAACATCTGAGACCGGAGGCTCTCATGTAGCCGGACTGTTGATGGCTTTCTGTTGTCAAAAACGTTTCATCCGCCACCCAGCCAAACTTTGCTTGCACACATGTTTTCCAGAGACAGAGACAAAAATGTGTTTCGGGGGGTTGAGAGGGGGGAGACTGGAGTGACAGTTACATTAGCCGTATGCAGGGCCATCCTCATCACCTCGGCATTTCCTGGAGATTGTTGCAGCCTCCTGTGAACCCCAGCCAAGGTTCTATCGAGATCCAGGGCAAGCCCCATGGCCAAAAACAGGCTGGCCTGGCTCGGAGGGAGAAAAAGGAGACTTCAAGGAAAGTAGTTAGGTTTCTAAGGCCCTCTGCCACCACAGCCTACTCCACCAACCTCTTCAGCCTCATATACCACTGCTCTGTGCCTGCAGCTCTAGTGGTAGCAGACTGTACTCCTAGCACCCTGCTTGTGCCAAACAGTTTCCATACTCTCTGCTACGGATCATGCCCTTCCCTCTATGCACAACATCCTCTCCCCACTGCTTCTTCACCCTAACTCCTACTCATTCTCCAAGGCTCACTCCAATGTCACCTCCTTTGGGAAGCCTTCCCTGATTCCCTCTGTCTGGGATTGACCTTCTCCTCTGTGTTCCCACAAAATGCTGTATTATAACGATAGCTCACCCTTTTCTTGGACTCAGGATGTGTAATTCCCTGTTCTAAATTCTTCACATGTATTAAAACTTCATCCTCACAGCCCTACAGTGCTATCAATATCCTGACATGATTGATAAGGAAACTAGAAAGCCAAGAGGTTAAGGAACTTGTCCAGTGTCCCACAAATAGGGAGTGCAGAGGTGGGGATTTGAACCCAAGCTGTCTTTCTCTGGAATCTGTCCCCCTAGAAAGGGAACACTTTGAGGGCAGGTGAGTAAAATCACCCCCGAATTCTCAGAGTAGACACTCCAGAGATGTTGGATGACCATAACCACACGTGACTACTAAGCCCATAGGGAAGAACCTGAAAAAAATGAAAATTGATCAGAAGAGCAACCCCTCATCACACATATCTCCCTACTAACCCTGTGGACAGACATCCAAGCCTAGCAGACCCCTCTGTGGGTGAGCTCCCTCCTCCCAGCCCATAGCACAAAAGCTAGAACCAGGCCATAGGTCCCATCTTGGGAGTCAGTCTCTGGGAGGCCATTTCCCAAGGCCAGACCCATTTCCATTGGGCCTGCCTTCCTCATTGACCCTAGTATAACTGAGGGAGTGGGTAGGGTAGGAGAGAGCTTTGTTCGGAGAATTCATGCTTAGCCCATCCTGCCCCAATCCCAAGGAGGTGTTTGGAGCAGCCAGGAGGAAATCTTTCTGAGTTCTAGAACTTTGTCTTCAGTCTTGAAGCCTTCATGTGAAGACTTCACCTATGTGTAATGCCTATAGACAAGTGTGAGCTGGGCATTATGACTGGATTTTGACCTACCACTGGTCCTTCCCAGGACTCTCAGAGGACCTTTTGTGGAAATAGATTATCCCTGTGTGTGTGTGTGTGGGGGGGAAACAGAGCATGATGCTTAGGACCCAGAGCATTGAACCGATTCTGAGCATTCACCTCTGGGGAGAGTGGGTATGAGTGCGAATGGGGAGTAGGACTGCTCAGACTGGCTTCTTGGCCCCATCACTTGAGAGCTAGCTGGCCTTGGGTTTGGCATCTGTATAGTAGATGTAACAACCCCAGCCACTTGCCTCATAGGGTTAATGCGAGCATCAAATCACTTAACTGTAAACAGCTCCTGGCATGTCATATATGTTCAAAGATGGCACACTGTTCCCAGTCTTGGTTCTTACGCCAATTAACTTATGGACTTGGACAGGTCTTGAATCATTTTGGTTTCCTCATCTGTAAAAGAAGGGGTTGGACCTTTTCCCTGTAGTCCCTTCCAGCTCTCACGTTCTGTAACAACGTAGTTCTGTCATCTTAGTTTATATTTTTATTCCTTTAGTTGAGGTACAATTCATATCTGGTTAGATGTTCACATCTCATGCTACAGCTCTGTGAATTGTTATGTATGAGTGTCTCCATACATGCATCTATATACACCACTCAGATCCAGATCTAGAATGATTCTAGTGAATCACAGCCTTGCTCATGGCCCCTTCCAGTCAACACCTGCCCCCAAAGGTAACTCCTCATCTGACCTTCACCACCAAAGATCAGTTCTGCCTCCTTTTGTACTTTCTGTACATGGAACTATAGAATCACAGAGTACACTTTGTGTTTGGTTTCTTTTGCTCAGCATTCTATCTCTGAGCTACATCTGCATTGTTATGTGTACCAGTAGGCTTTGCAAAACTTGCTGAGTAGTGTCCCATTGTACGGCTATGTTACATTTTTTTTTTAGATTTTTATATATTTATTCATGAGAGACACAGAGATGCAGAGACACAGGCAGGGGGAGAAGCAGGTTCCCTGCGGGGAGCCTTATGTGGTACTCAATCCTAGGACCCCAGGATCATGACCTGAGCCAAAGGCAGAGGCTCGACCACTGAGCCACCCAGGTGCCCCTGTTAAATTTTATCCTTCACCCAGTTGATGGACATCTGAGTTGTTTCTAGTTTGAAGCTATTCCAAATGGGAATACTGTGTCCATTCCTGCACATGCCTTTCAATGAACATTCTTCTGCATTACTATTTGGTGTATATGCAGGAGTTAAATGGCTGGGTTGTAGGCCATGCATCTGTTTGAACTGTAGTAGGTTTTGCCAAACCATTACAAAAGGGGTGTTACTAATTTCCAGTTCCATTAGCAATGTACGAGAGTTCCATTTACTCTCAATCTTTGCCAACGCTAAGTAGTATCATTTTATTTTCCCCATTTTGATGTGTGTGCTCTTGACTATGGCTCAATCTACGTTGCTATAGACACGGTGACACATGAGTATTGTTACAACTTCTTCAGCTAGCCAGATGTGACTCTTCATGAAGGAAACCCATCCCTAGCATAGCCTCTGAAGTAGGCACTACATGCAGGGTAAAAAGTATCCGAGGGACATATGTCCAAATTGGCCTTCTGACAGGGGCTGCTTCAGAATAAAGGCTGTACTGTGCTAACGTCATTGAGAAAAATGTTACTTGGGAGCAAAAGACAAAAGCAGCTCCAACCTTAATTCCTAACTTGTGACTGTGCAGGCCCAGGAATCTAGAATTGAATAAAACTGACCACCTATCCAGGACAGCTAGAAGAATCTGAGATGTGTGAGTAACTGGGTGATTAGGCATCCACAGGATTTTTTTTTTATAGCAGCTTTATGGAGATATAGTTCACCTACCATAGTACGTTCACTGAGTTGTGCAACTATCACCAGTGTTCTAAAACATTGTCATAGCTCCAGAAAGAAACCCTGTAGCTGTTAGCAGGCAATCCAGTTCTTTCCCCTTCCAGTTCCTCTCAACCCCTAGTTTACTTCCTTTCTCTGTGGATTTGCATGTTATGGACATCTTCTGTAAATGGAATCATGCAGCATGTGTCCCTTTGTAGTTATACTTTTTCACTTGGCATAGTGTTTTCAAGGTTCATCACATTGTAGCACGTGTCTGTGCTTTATTCCTTTTACGGCTGAATAATATTCCATTGTGTGGGTATACCATGTTTTGTTTATCTGTTCATTTGTTGAGGTGGACATTTGGGTTGTTTCCATTCTTAGGCTCTTGTGATTAGTGCTGCTATGAACATCCCTGTATAAATTTTCATGTGGATATGTTTTTAAATCTCTTGAGTATATTCCTTAGGGGTGAAACTGCTGTATCATAGGGTAACTAACTCTGTGTTTAACTTTTTCAGGAAATGCCAAACTGTCTTTTCTTTTTTAATGATTTTGTTTATTTTGAGAGAGAGAGAGAGAGAGAGAGAAAGAGAGAGGATCAGCAGCAAGGAGAGGGCAGAGGGAGAGAGTCTCAAGCAGACCTGATGTGGGGCTCCATCTCAGGATCCTGAGATCATGACCTGAGCCGAAACCAAAAGTCAGATGCTTAACTGACTACACCACCCAGGTGCCCCTGCCAAACTGTTTTTTCAAAGTGGCCACACAGTGTTATAACCCCACCAGCAATGTGCGAGGGTTCTGATTTCTCCACATCCTCACTGACACTTGTTTGTTCCCATCTTACCTTTTATTCTAGCCACCCTAGTGGGTGTGAAGTGGTACCTCATTGTGATTTGATTTGCATTTCCCCAGTAACTAGTGAAGTTAAGCATTGTTTCATGTGCTTATTGGCCATTTGTGTATCTTCTTTGGAGTCCTGTCTATTCAGATCCTTTGATCATTTTTGAGTTATTGGTGTTTTTATGATGGAGTGGTAAGTGTTCTCGGAGTGTTTTCTAGATATGAGTCTCTTTATTTTATTTTATTTTATTTTTATTTATTTATTTTTAGATACAAGTCTCTTATCAGATACATAATTTGCAAAAATTTTCTCCCATCCTGTGGGTGGTCTCTTCACTTTCTTGTGTACTTTGAAACACAAAAGCTCTTAATTTTGATGTAGTCCCATTTATCTATTTTTTTCCCTTGGTTGCTTGTGTTTTTGGTGTCATATCTAAGAAACCATTGCCTAATCCAAGGTCAGAAAGATTTATACCCGTGTTTGTTTCTAAGAATTTTATAGTTTTAGCTCTTCTATGTAGATCCTTGATCTGTTTTTATTTAATTTTTATATATAGTACAAGGTAGAGGTCCAGCTTCATTCTTTTGCATGTGGATATCCACTTGTCCCAACACCATTTATTTAAAGGACTATTCTTTCCCCAATGGATTGTCTTGGCACCCTTGTTGAAAGTAAATTGACCATAAATGTGAGGGTTTGTTTCTGGTCCACAGCATTTTTAACTGACAGAAATGAATGGTCAGATATGAAGTGCCCACAATAGTTCCAATGTCTCCAGCTAGCACACCCAGAGGCCTCTCATCCCTCCACTCTGCAGAGAAAGGGCACAGCCTGGGGAAATGGTAGTCACTGAAATCAGGTCTAATGACTCAAACCTGGAAACAAATCGCGTTGGAAAGCTACACGTGTTTCCAGAACCAACCTTCCTTTCTCTGGAAAGTCACACTTCAGTAGAGATCCCATTCATCTTTCTGAGCCTGCCACCCCGAGTTTAAGAGAAGCCTTCCCCTTTGACTGAGGCCCCCTTCCCCTTAGCTGGGTGCTTTATCCAGTGAAGACTTCATCCTCTTAAGATGGCCCACTCTGAGTTTATGCTGGAGCTGGAGCCCAAACTTTCAGAAAGGAGAAGAGCTTGCCTTCCTTCCTTTTTTTTCCCCTCAAAGGAAAATGCTCTTGCCCACGGCTTATTTGCCTCACATGCAGCCTTACACTTTGGGCAGCACCCCAGCAAGTGGCAGCAAGTGTTTTGGACACATCCTTCTCACTTTTCTGTCAGGACTCCAATTAATCATAAGCACCTGACAGAGCGAACTGTCAAGAACAGAAAGGGAACCAGGCCTGCCCCTAGCTTTGGCCTTACCTAGCACCCGATGACTGTGGCTCATGCTGTGAAGAGGTTCTTTATCTCTTGACTAGATGAGTTGCTAGACTTGGGGAAGGCAGCGTGCCTGAGTGGAAAGGGGGACAGACTGGCTCCAGGTAACTGGGGTTGGAATCCCTGATTCTGCATTTAGTTGGCAATGGCGGACATGAAGATACAGTACTCAGAACCCCTGCTGAGAAAGAACCCACTGCCCAGCTGTGAGTACTGTGGTTAGTTGACAGCCTCCAGCTGTTAGCTTCTTCGGGGTCTGCGTCAGCTTTGGCGCCAAGGTCATCCTGTTCTTGGGGTGGCCCCCAGCCAGTGACTGATCCAAGGAGGTGATCCAAGGCCCATTTCCACCACACAGAAGATTCCTCTAAAGGCAGGCTTTGCTCTGGTGCTCCCCTTTGGGCTGGTAGACTTTGACATGTCTGTGCCATGATCTGACAGACCCCTTGCCCAATCCTGCTCCTTCCCCTTTTTTCACAGGTATTCTTTCCCACCAAACCATTTGCACTTGTAGCTGTTGCAGCAACTGCTCTCCAGAGAACCCGACCTGTCTCTCTCAGCATCAGTTTCTGCCCCTGTGAGAGAGGGATAATGACATGGTCTCACCCAGGGCTGTTAGGATGATTGGAACTAAGTAAGATACCTGGCACAAAGTAGGCACTCAATAAAAGCACGCTGTTACTATTAAGGAATCTATCGTCTCCGTTATTATATCCTAACTTTTGAAAGAAATAGAGGAGGTATCCAGGGTAACCCAAACCTGGATAATCTCAATGATTGTCAATAGGAGAAGGGATAAAGAAATCATGGTGTTTCTGGACAGTAGAATTCCAATTAGCAATACAATGGAAGGAACTATTGTTACAGGCAACCACTTGAGTAAATCTTACCAGCATTAGACCAGGTTAGAGAGACTAGACACACAAAATACATACTATGTGATTCCATTTCTCTGAAGTTCAAGAATAGATGAAACTTATTGGTGATTCTAGAGGTCAATGACTCAGTGGTTACCCTTGGGGGATATTGACTGGGGGCATGAAGGAGCCTTCTGGGGAGCTAGAAATGTTTTCTGTCTTGATCTAGATTCTGATTACATGGGTATACACACACACAATCATGAAGCGTATATTCAAGGTTAGGGGAGTTTATGTACTTAATTATATAAATCATGCATCAAATTTTTTAAAAAGGGAAAATGGGAATTTTAAATTATTGATTAGCATATATACATGTTAAGTTTTTTTAACTTAGAAAATGCAGAAAAGTAGAAAAAAATATAACCTATGGCCCCACCCACCTCCAAAGATAACCACCAGAGGCATTTTAGATATTTCTTTGCACTCTCCAACTCTCCTATCACTTTACCTCTCTATGATGCCACCTTGGTTCATGGAGAAAGGAAGTTCCACCATCGCTTCCACTTTCTTGGGAATAGTACTGGGAGGATTATTTCTAGGCTCACTTTCTAGCCCCTCTTTCACTAAGCTTCCCCTTAGAACCCGAAACTAAGTAATGCCAAAATGTCAATGTCCTAACCTGCACATCATCCCCACACTGCAGGTGGGATTCACCTGGACCTCTGAGTCATTTCTAGAACAGCACATTTATCAGGGGTTCAGATTCACCAGGTATTTTGCCTTAACAGGAGTTGAAACACTGACTCAGGCTCCTAAGGGCTTTTTTAAAAAAGATTTTATTTATTTATTCATGAAAGACACACACAGAGAGAGGCAGGGACATAGGCAGAAGGAGAAGCAGGCTCCCTGCAGGGAGCCTGATGTGGGACTCAATCCCAGGACCCCCGGATCACGTCCTGAACTGAAGGCAGACAATCAACCACTGAGCAACCCAGGTGCCCCTCCTAAGGGCTTTCTGGTGGGAATGGAGGTGACTTTCTGTAAGGCTGAAAGGATCCACGTTCAGAGCAGCCAAGCCTTTTGCCTATTATTGTGTGAATTGTAGGAGAAAGGCATTTTCCAGATTGCTTAGATGACCACAAACTGTCGAAGTGACCCTGCAGGGAACATCTCAAGAAAGATTTTAATCAAAACCAGGCAGCTGGAACGCAGGGGCTTTCTTCTTAGGCAACTGGTTCTCAAAGTGCAGCCCCCAAACCAGCAGTGTCAGCATCATCACCATCACTGAGGAACTGGTTATAAATGCAAATTTGGGCCCCCCACCATAGACGTGATACAGAGACTCTGGGGGTGGGACCTGGTTGTCTGTGTTTCAATAGCCCTCCAGGTGATTCTGATGCAGTCTCAAGTTGAATGACCTTTGCTCTAGAAATTTCTAAATTCCACTGCCAGAGTAAGCAAGAATTCACTCACGTGTGCTCTTTCGTGTCATAACTGGTGCACTGTGTCTTTAGCATGACTTAGGGGCACGTGCCAGGTCCATATAACTTCAAAGTTTCTTGTTCTTTATATCCTGAACCCAAGGAAATGCATTCCTTTTTTCTCTGTTAGCTGAGCAAAGATGAAATATAGCCTAATGTTCCCCAACAAAAAGATTTATTAATTTGTACTAATGACTGTTTAGAGAAAACCATAAAAACCAATGTCCTTGTTGAGTGCTCCTTCTCGAGGGCAAAATGTGGATGTTATCTGCAAAATCAACAAATTTGTCACCAAAGTGAAATGTTATCTTTTCCCAAGGATTTTCCCAGGCAGCTCAAGGCCTCGAGGACTAGACAGCCTCCTCCCTCCCCATGATCAGATGAAGAGGGTTAGAATTTGCAGCCATAACTCAAATGCTTTAAGACAGCTCACGTGTAAGTTTGTTTTCAGGTTAGTAGCTTTGCTCAGACCCAACTGAAGAAAGGGGACTCTGAACCTATTGAAAGCCTCAAAGAATCCTCACAGACCTTTGCCTCCTTAAGATATGACCAGTGCAATGATCCCTTGGCTAGGACAACAGAGGCACAGGCAACAAAACAAAACTAGACAAGTAGAATTACATCAAACCAAAAATCTTCTGCACGGCAAAGAAAACTATCAGTGGAGTACAAAGGCAATCTATGAATTGGGAGAATATATTTGCTAACCATTTATCTGATAAGGCTTAATATCCAGAATATATAAGAAACTCCCATAACTCGATAGTAAACCCCACATCCCAAATAATCCAATTTAGAAATGGGCAAAGGACCTGAATACACGTTTCTCCCAAGAAGACATACAAATGGCCAAATGATCTATGGAAAGATGCTCAATACTACTCATCATCAGGGAAATGCAAATCAAAACCACAATGAAATATCACTTCACACTTGTTAGAATGGCTAGCATCAAAATTGAAAAGATAGCAAATGTTAGCAGGGATATGAAGAAATTGGAACCCTTGTCAATTGTTGGAATGTAAAATGGTTTAGCTACTATGGAAAACAGTATAGAAGTTCTTCAAAAAATTAAAAATGGAACTACCATATGATCCAGCAATCATACTTTTGGGTATTTATCCAAAAGAATTGAAAGCAGACTATCAAAGAGATATCTGCACACTCATGTTCACTGCAACATTATTCACAATAGCCAAGATGTGGAAACAACCGAAATGTCCATTGATGGATGAACAGATAAAGAAAATGTGGTATATACATATAATGGAATATTATTCAGCCCTAAGAAAGAAGGAAATCCTGTCATTTTGAACCTGGAGGGCATTCTGCTAAATGAAATAAGCCAGACATAGAACAACAAATACTGTGTGATTCCACTTATATGAGATATTTAAGATGGTCAAACTCAAAGAAGCAGAGATTAGAACAAAGATTGCCGGAAATGAGGGAGTTGCTAATCAATGGTCATGAATTTCAGTTATGCAAGATGAGTAAGTTCTAGAGATCTGCTGTACAACATTGTGCCTATGGTTAACAACTCTGTATTATACACCTAAAAATCTGTTAAAAGATGGATCTCATGTTAAATGTTCTTACTTCAATAAAAAATATTAACTAAATATGTTAACTATAAAATAAACTAGAGATCTGGGACACCTGGGTGGCTCAGTCAGTTAAGCATCTGCCTTCGGCTTAGGTCATGGTCCCCGGGTCCTGGAATCGAGTCCGGCATTGGCTCCCTCCTCAGCAGAGAGCTTGATTTTCCCTCTGCCTGCCACTCTCCCTGCTTGTGTGCGTGCTCTCTCTCTCTTTCTCGCTCTGACAAATAAAGTCTTTAAAAAAAATGGAGATTTGAAAACCAAACCAAGGGCATGACCAGTGGTGTACTGTTAAATGATTAATAACCTGCTCTCTGAAAATAAAATACATCTATATATCCTGATTATAAATGTGTAGGACACAATTACAAATAATAATAAATATTCCATAAATTTCACCAAATAACTCTTTAGAATGTTTTAGTTGATTTTTCCCTAACTTTTGAATCTGTAGCCAGTCTAAGCCAATTTACAAACAAGTGTATATCTGACATGAATATCGGTAGATGTGTTGATTTACATTAATGAGTCAAGACACAACTGAAACAACAGAATGTCGAAATTTCACTGGCTTAACATCAGTGACATGAATGACTTCTTCACTAAATCTGGTAATAATTTCTCAATACTGGAAGAATATTGCCTCAATTTTTTGTGTTATTTAAAACATAACAACTACAAGAGTGCCTGGATGGCTCAGTTGGTTAAGCGTCTGCCTTCAGCTCGGGTCATGATCTAGGAGTTCTAGAGATCTAGAGTTCTATGAGATCGAGTACAGGGAGTACAGCTCAGTACAGCTCAGCAGGGAGTCTGCTTCTCCTTCTCCCTCTGCTCCTCTCACCTCTTCTTCTCTCTCTCAAATGAATAAATAAAGTGTTTTTAAAAATAAATAAAATGTAACAAGTACAGAGACAATGCAATTTTAAGTTTAATTCTGCACTATTAACATTTCTCCATCAGTTTCTTAAGTCTAGACCAAGGGTCATCAAAATTTTTCAGTCAAGAGCCAGATGGCAAATATTTTCAGTTTTGTGGCCACATAGGGTCTCTGTTGCCTATTCTTTTCCATTATTTTTTTACAATCCTTTAAAAATGTAAAAACCATTCTTAGTTTGTGAGCTGTAGAAAAACATGCTGCAGGCAGAAATTCACAGACCTCTGGTCAAGGCAATCAACAAAATAATAGATTAAGCATTGATTTGTAGCATTTGCTAATTTCCATGATGTAAATATTCTTTACCATGGCTGATTTCAAACTACCAACTTGACGTCACTGAAGGTGGAGTTGCAAAGAGATGAACAGTTGCAAACATTATATATTATTTACCATTTATATCTGTATACAAATGGCATAAATAACCTCGAGCATGGATAATAAGTAAAATGTAGTAAAATAATTAGGAAGTGATGAATTTTTTTTTTAATTTTTTTTTTATTTATTTATGATAGTCACAGAGAGAGAAAGAGAGAGAGGCAGAGACACAGGCAGAGGGAGAAGCAGGCTCCATGCACCGGGAGCCCGATGTGGGATTCGATCCCGGGTCTCCAGGATCGCGCCCTGGGCCAAAGGCAGGCGCCAAACCGCTGCGCCACCCAGGGATCCCGGAAGTGATGAATTTTGAATATTTATTAGCTTTCTTTTTAATCTAGCTTATTTCATTGTAAGTTGATATGATTTAATTTTTAATATGGCTGTATTTAACAGCCAAAGTTTCTGAAAATGTAACAATTGACTCTCACAAGCTGATACAAGCAGCTACTGTGACTACCCCAAATTTCAACCTGTTTGTTTTGGTTCTGTTGGATAAAATGAGAATCTTCACTCAATTTGGTCTATTATTCCCTGTAACAAAAGGATTTATTACAAGGTTTCTTTGAAGCTGGCAATTTCCTTGGCTTTTCTAAAATAGGAAATGATTTTAGATGTTATTTTTACATATTTTCAAAAAGAGGTCTGTCTCTATTCTCAACAGCTTCCTGACTACCTTTTGCTTCCAAATAATAAGAACTATTTAAAGGATAAAGGAACTGCTATGGTGTGGTTTTAGGAAAACACACACTTTGCTCTTTCACAAGTCGTTATACAACAGTTCTGCTCATAGACTGGGGAAGAGTTAAAATAGCCTTTCCAAGGTCCCTCCCAAGGCTGTGATTTTCCTCTCGTGTGCTCAGGTAATGCCACTCATTGTACTCATTCATTTATTCAGCTATGTGAGCACTCACCCTGTGGCAGCCACTGTGCTGAGCTCTGGAGTCACAGCAGAACACGAGACACATAGGCCTTGCTGAATCAATAACGACACAGATCATTATTTACTTAGACTTTTCAAAAGCACATTAAAGGAGATCATATAGCGTAGGTTGCCTGACCTATTTAGGGAGGTTCAGGATGTGACAGTTAACCCTGATACCTGAAGAATGAGTAGAAAGCCAGGCAAAAGAGGAGGGAGAACAGAGTAGAATAGTCTTTCTGCAACCTACCCCCTCCGCCTTCCCCCCACCAGTGGTGAGTACAGCCTATACTATATCATGCTTATATAAAGCGCAGTAGATACAGAGCACATCCAGATAGACAGTATATCTTTGGCATTAAGAGGGAGCAATTAGGAAGAAGTGTCTGAAAAGGCTCCCAGGAGGAGGAGAGGCAAGAATAGAAAAACCTTTGAGAAACATTGGTCTTAATAAGGAACTTGGCATTTTTGAACTGTTCTGGTAGCAGTGCTAGAGCTAAAGATGCCAGCCTCTTCCCATTGGGACTGCTGACCTACCTGCAGGCTCCTGAGCCAGATCCTGCAACAGGAAGTTAGAGAGCTCCTGGTTTTCACCAACTCTGGCAATTTTCCCATATGACCTTTCAAGTACTACTTCTTCTCCATTCCCTCTATTTTCTCCTACTGGAAACTTTTTAGAACTTCTCATTTTATCCCCCAAGTGGTTTTGTGTCACTTTTATATTTTCCACATTCTTTATCCCTCTGCTTTGTGTTCCTGATGATTTCCTCAGATCTATCTTCTTGTTCACTAATCCATTCATCAGCTGTGTCTGGTTTGCTGTTTACCTCATCTATTGTGCTCTTTCTCTCCACTTCAATGCCCATAGTTTGGTTCTTTTTCAAGTCCACCCATATTTTTTTCAGCTGTTCTGTTCTTGCCTTATAATTCCTCTTCCTTTTTATTATTATTTTTTATTTTTTAAAAGATTTTATTCATGAAAGAGAGAGAGAGAGAGAGAGAGAGAGGCAGAGACACAGGCAGAGGGAGAAGCAGGCTCCATGCAAGGAGCCCGACATGGGACACTAACCCGGGACTCCAGGATCACACTCCAGGCCGAAGGCAGGCGCCAAACCACTGAGCCACCCAGAGATCCCCTCCTCTTCCTTTTTAAAGAATCATGGGGTGCCTGAGTGGCTCCATCGGTTAAGCATCTGACCGGCTCAGGTCATGATCTCAGGGTCCTGGGACTGAGTCCCTCGTTGGGCTCTCCACTCAGCAGGGAGTCTGCTTGTTCCTCTGCCCCTCCCCCGGTCATGCTCTCACTCCCCCTCAAATAAATAAATAAAAGCTTTAAAAAATCTTTCAGGACATTCTAAGCATACTCACTCTGAAGCCCCTTTCAGATTTCTCTGTTAGCTATAGCTTCCAAGATGTGAATTCTCCCATTTGTTGTGCTAGTCTCATCGTGGTTTATCTCCTCATAGACTTAGCAAGTTTGGGTTATAAATTTATCGTCAGAGTCATAATTACCAACACAGACTCATCCTACACTACCTGAGTTTGGATTTTGGCTCCATCACTTAGTAGCTGTGTGACCTTAGGCAAGTGACTTAATCCCTCTGTTCCTTAGTGTATCTGTAAGATAGGGCTATTATAAGAATGAGTTAATATAAGGAAAGCACTTAATACAGTGTCCGGCATATAACTAAGCAATTACTGTTATTTGGCAAGAATTATTTTACCTGGGAGGCCTGCCTGCCTCCATACCCTGATTTATATGACTCTCTTCCTGCTCTCTACTCATGGCGACCAGTATACTTCTGAACTGTTTTCTTCCCCCCCACTCCTATCCGTATTTATGGGTTAGCCCTTCCAGCTGCTGGCTTTCTGTAGGAGTTAAGATCCCACTCCCATCTCCACCCTACCATTAACACCCTGCACCCAGGATGCACATCTACCTTTGATTTCTCTGTAGCCTGTATAAGTGCCAATTCCTGCTCACGGCTGTGGCTTTGAGCTACCTCTTCATTTCTGGCACTAGAATTTTTTTTTTGGTTTTGCTTTTGATCTGTACTACATATTGAAATTTTTTTCTCCATCCTTCACAATCATTTACTTATGATTCTAATCATTACTAATCCATTCAGCAAAAATATGAATTGTGATATTATGCTCAAGCCGCCTTGCTAGACCCTACAGGAGAATGAAAAAAATCCAATTTTCTCTCCAGGGAACTGACACCCAAATAGATAAAGCTATGCAAGTCAGTTACTATCCTGAGCCTGGTTTTTTACAATCTTTTTTTTTTTTTGGTTTTTATTTTACTGCCAGTTAGTTAACATACAGTGTTATGTTAGTTTCAGATGTACCATGTAGTGATTCAACAGTTCCATACAATACCTGGTGCTCAACCTGACAAGAGCCTTCCTTACTCTCCATCCTGTTTCACCCATCTCCCCACTCCCCTCCCTTGCATATCGAAAATTGTCTTCAAACAACGTGTTTGAAGTTGAGGAGGAGCTTCCTACAGAAACAGCTCAGGCAACCAAGATAACCAGAAATCCCTGAATGTCCTTTCAAAAGAAGCTTACCTCTCATTTGGACATGAGATCCTTGAGAGGACTGGGGATGAGAAGGGCCATGTCACATTTGCTTTTGTATCCCGTGTCTAGCACAGGTCCTGATACACTTGGTATATATTTACATAATCAAAATGAAAAACTACACTGGCCACAGCAAATGCTGCAAGCGGCCAGCTCACTATTTGGTTTCTCTAAAAATTACCATCACCACCACAGTGTGCCCCTCCAACCCTCCTCATCCCTGTGAATGAGCTCTGTCAAAGCAATATGGTTTCTAACAAATGAAAGTAGGTATAATTCATTTAATCAGTGACTGTCTCAAACGCAAGCACCAGATGTGCGTTTCTTTTACTCTCAAAGCAAAATACTAAACTAGAAACACTGCAGAGACAACAGAGTATTCTGATTTCCAGGCTGGTGGTTTTTGCGTTTGTTTTTTGTTTTTTGGTTTTTTTGTTTTGTTTTGTTTTGTTTTTTTAAGTGCCAGGGTGAAACGTTAAGCAGGTAGCTGATGCAATCTGGCAAAGTGAGTGTATAGCTCTATTTATATAAAGACACACACATATATCAGGCCATCAGCAGTGTTTGTGTAAACAGTGACTCTCCTATGAAGGTAAAGGCCACCCCCCTTCAGTTCCAGTGACTGAGATACATTTTTCCAATCCTGGGGGCAAATACAGACGCAGCAAGTTCCTTCTTCCCTTTGGAAATTTGGCAGGCACAGCAGCCATGCCTCTGTTGCCACATTCCCTTGGGGTTTTATGACTCTATGCATATGGCCTTTGTGAAGGCTTCACTTAGGTCACCTTATGCCTTTGGCGGCCAGCATGGCGTATGACGATTCAGGAAGACCCTGGTGTTTCCCAGATGGGTCCAGATCTGGCCATGCAATTACTGCCCTCCAGCTGGGAAATGTGACGCCAGGGTGATGAAGTGGTCTGTTCTTTATTTAAATCCAAAGATTGAACAAATACACACACACACACACACACACACACACACACACACACACAGGCCCTACTCCCCACTGCAAGGCAGCGTTCTTTAGGATTTCATGTAGGATTCCCCTGAACACATATTTCCTAAGCTAATCTCCTATCCTGTCCCCTGTTTACTTGCCATCTTATCATTCTCTCTTCCTTTGCTCTCCTACTTACTTAGTTCCTTATCATTGCTTTTAACCCTCTGGGAGTTCCCATTAACCCAGATGGTCTGTTTAAGGCCCTTTGAGACAGGGATGGGGACCCTAGATCCTTTTCCAGTATAAGCTGTTTCCCTTAATTCTCTCCCATGGCCACAGAGAATCCTGTCTCAGGACCTTGATTGTGAGGGAAGATAGATTCATGGAAGTTACTCCACCATTGGTGATACAGCACTACCATCAGGGTGGATGTTCTCCTTTATAAAGATAAGTGCTGGAATAAATTTGGTCCTAATCACAGTAGCTCTAATAACTCATCCTTCCTTCCATCAATATGCTTACTGTTCACTGTTACTTCTGAGGCAGTAGAGAAAGAATATGTGCTCTGCATTTAGACAGATTTGGGCTCAAATTCCAGCTTCAGCAGTTAATAGTTGGGTGACCCTAGGCAAGTAACTTACACTCTCTGAGACTCTACTTCTTGATTTGTAAAGTTGGAATCAAATAGAATATATATTCAAAGCGTGGGACACATACGAGGCACTCTATATGTGGGAGTGGTGAGTATAATACATTTGGATGATGATCATGGTCCTTGGTCCTCCTTGTCTCACCCGAGACAGGGGTTCTCAGTTATATTTTCTCAGAGTTAAAAGGAGGACTTCAAACACCCACAAAGCATCTTGTCACAGAGCACCACTCCCCTGAGCACTGAGAGCTCAGGCAGTACAAGCTCTCTGAGCTATGCAAGAAACCAGACAGATCTCTGCCTGCCCTCAACGGGCCCCAGCCATCTAAACCAGAAGATAAGATGAAAATGTAAACACTGGGGCTTAGGTTTTGACATTTATGAAGGGAAGGGGAGCATAAACATTTAGTCCATAGCAACTGGCATCTGCTAAATCATTCTGTATAGACCACAAATGCTAGGAGAATGCAGAGCAGGAGAGCTACTGTAGATAGGAAGTCTTCCTGGAAGAGGCAGGGCCTGAGCCACGACTCAAAGGGTGAGATTTGAACAGACCTTTTGAAAAAGTGGGGGCTCTTGCAGATACGTGCTGGGCAAACATGGGAGGAGGTACCATCATCATTTCCACTTTACAAATACACCAGCAGAAGGTCAGAAAAGTCTAGTGACTTCTCCAAGGTCACTCAGCAAGAAATGTGCAGAGCTGGGATTTAAGTAGAGCTGTGTCTCTGATGCTAAAGGCTGTGTTGAAAGCTGGCTGTGACAGAAAACATGGGCTTTTGCTGGAGAGTAGGAAATAGGAAGGTATTGATGGACTTTAAGGGAGCAGTGACATGATGTAGGCAGTGTTTCTTCTCTAGTCACAGCACAGCAGATGTTTAGGGGAAGATCACAGCACTTGAGGAGTCAGTGAGGAACCAGTTGCAGTAACTTAGGGATGAGGCATTGGAGGCCTGACCTGGGGGCAGGGGTACATTGGGACCAGAGAAGGCACGAGAAACATGACTTGTATCAAAGGGCAAAGTGACACATTTGCAGGAAAGGGGCTTAAAGAATCAGGTCCGAGGTTCAGAACACTGGGCAGTGCCACTGCTGGAGATACTGAGAAAGCGGGCCAATTTAGAGGTTGCTGTTTCTATAAACCAGGGCCTGATTGCCTTTACTACTATTGCTATTAAATCTTTCTATTGAAAAAAAAATGCATACCCAGAGGAAACGGACAGATCCAGAATATGGGATATACTACAACATGACTGACCGGATTCTTCAAAAAGTCAATGTCACATGCACACAAAATCAAGAGCACACAGTGACGTAAGTTAGATAACACCGAAGAGACAGAAGTAAAATGTAATATGCAAACTTTGAATTTGGGTTCTTCTTCTGGATTATAAAAACAAACAAACAAACAAAAACCAAACCAAACAAAAAACAACCTCTAAAACACATTTGAGGATGCTGAGACAATTTGAGTAGGGATTAGAAATTAGATGATATTAGATTATTTATTTTCTTAGGTGTAATAATGGTTTGTGATGAGGAGGGAGAATTTCCTTATTCTTAGGAGAATCATTCTGAAGAAGTTAGGGTAGTGTATCATGATGCCCTTAACTTATATTCACGTGGTTCAACAGAGAAATACACACACACACACACACACACACACACACGCACATATACAGAAATGTATAACACATATGTCAAAATGTTAATTGTGGAAACTTGATAGGTATATGTGTGTTCATTGTACTATTGTCAATCTCTTTGTATTGTTGAAAATTATGGAAAAAAATGGGGCAAAAATAATTCATGAACATAGTGAAAACTTAAAATAGCACAAAAGGATGTGTAGTGAATCTTTCTACCCCAGGCACTCAGTACTTCCCAGGAACAACCACTGCTCACATTTCCTGAAATTTTCTCTGCATTTAGCAACCTATATATGTATTTATAGGTCCTTTTTTAAAAATAGATGGGTTCATGCTAGAAATCTTTTTGTTAGCTACAGTAGAGACTCTTTTGTCTCTGCAACTGGGGGAGTAGTTGGTCAATTAATTAAAAATCCGTTAAAGCAGAAGTGCCTGGATGCACCAAGAGAGATACATACCAGTGCATCCAGAGGCAGTGTCTTTTACAGAGGGCATGGACAGCATCCTTTAATACTGAGAGGTGGCTCCCCAGAGGCCGGGTAAGCGAGGTTCCACTGTCCTGTTGGCAGCTTGATTTTTTAGAAAAAAATTTTTTTTACTACTTCACAGATCTTCTTGGAAATTGTACCACGTGACTGAGTGTAGATCTGTCTCATTCTCTTGGCAGCTTTTTGGATGAGTTGCTTTTTAAGATGAGCATGGTTTTAATCAGATTGTGCTTGGGGGGATGGGGAGGGAGCACCTGGGTGGATATAGCTTGGGCTTCCTGAAGTGGCTTGATCCTAAATATCACTTGGATATTTTTTGAACAAGCTCCCAAGCCTGAGCAGTGCTCCCCTAAGCAGTGAGAAAAACATGGCTGGGGTTCCAGGGGCAGGACTGCTTGGAGGGATGGCAGTTCTGCCAGGGTTCCAGTTAAAGCAATAGAGAGGAAGTGAGAGGCCAAAGAAATGCTAAGGTCTAAGGACAGAGCCCACGAACCCCTAGGAGCGTTGGCCTACTGCCCCTCCCCACCAAAGGTCATTGCCTCCCATTGCCATGATAGGGGTTGGGGGAGGTCACATTTCCAAAGCATCTGCCACTCTATGAAAACCCTCCTCAACTGCCAGCACCTGGGCATGTTCAAATCCCACACTCGAAGTAAGGCTCCTCCCTGTAAATGGGAAGGATTTGATTGGAAAAATGTGATTCTAGAAATCAGATCTGGGACTGGATTGAAATTGCCTGAAAAATGAAAGCATTGGCACAATTAACAAAAAGGGACTGGATTCCTTTATTTGTTTATTTTTTTTGCAGCTAAATCCTGTGCAGCTTGCAAACCTTGGGAGGCAGCCATCCTATTATCATTCCTGATATGGACTTGAATTTCTAAGAAATGCCTTTTTTTTTTCGAGCACTGTGGAATTAAATCTCTACTAGAAGCAGTCCTAGGAGTCTCAGTCAGAATGTTTCAGGATCAGTGCTGAGACAAGAGCCAGAGCTCTGAGGTCTTGAGTGCCCACAGACCCATAAAGCCATGTACCGACCCCAAGTGGGTCTGTTCGAGAGTCTTGGAAAACCTAGCCCTGCACCTAAACCACATTCTGAATTGGGACTAGGTAGAGTAGGCAGCCAGAACACTACGTTGTTTGAGGGACCCCAAATGCCAGAGGGCCCCACTGGCTTGTCACACTGCCTGAAATAGTCACACCATAGTGTGAAGCAGTGGAATCCCTGTCTTCACTCAAGCAGAGTATCTCGGAGGTAGAGGCATTCCCCAATCCTTAAAGGAGATTAGCTTTTCTCTTAAAGCAAAACACCAAATGAAGAAGGGAGGGTTTTCACTGTGATCCTGGAGGTCAGAAAGGGATTGGACCAAGAATAGGATGCCTGGAGGGCCCAGGGCCTGACCCTGAGATACTGGTAGAACCTTTAGGAAGAAGGGAGGTGACTCATGGGGCTCCAGGGAGAGGCAAAGTCAGATGGGGCCGGGGCCAGGACTCTCATATGTGTCCCCAAGGGCACACACTGGCTCTAATAACTGTCACCTCAAGAGGCCATCCCCACAGTCTCCATTCCCTAACTCTGCTGTCACCATGACCACTCTGGATGCATGCACTCTGCATTTTCTGTGAGCCTGCCTAACCTGTAGATACGTCCACATGTCCCATTATTGGGCAGTGCAGATAGACCACAGCGGCAAGGGACAGCCACAGACGTTACAGCTGAGGATCTTGCAATAGCTTTGTTCCAGCTCTGCTCAATTTCTTAAGAAATCTACAGTTTTGATTTAAAAAAAAAACTTTTAACTGTCCCCATAACACTCTTTAAAGTGCACACTATGTGCTAAGTGCTGGCATAAGCATGTGGGCTATATCATTGATCTAATCCTGGGTTGTAGACCTGAGAAGGTAAGTCACTTGGCCAGCACCGCTTACTTATTTAGTAGCAGAGCTTCTAGAAGTCATCTAACCTGTTGGAATCTTTGAAATTACTTTGCCTAACTCAAACTCACTTCCAGATTATCTCTCCCCATTGATTCATCTCCTGTAGTGAGAGATTCATCTGCAAAATGAAGTTGCCTGGGATAGCTCTGTTGAGGAGTCAGCCTGACCAGGAGCCAGCCTCCCCACTCACCCAGGGTCAGTCCCCTGTAGAACCAAAGAACAGCCATAACCTGCCTCACTAGAATTGTCCACAAACCTCAGACTCCTTTACAAGGACCCCAAAATGTCTCTGAAGAACAATAGTCAGATCACTGACCTTACCACTAGAGAATCATTGTAGCAAGTGCCCATCCACTTTGAGCCACTTGACCTGCCACTTTGGGTCTTATTCTGACAAAAGCCTTCAGTTAACCCAGCAATTCCAGCCTAGGCTCCTTTCGGAGTCTGCCTAAACTAGCTAGATGGTTGCATCTGGGTCACTGTAACCCAAAAAGCCTTAATTAAAATCAGGAAATATGCTCAAGCTCCTATTCTGCAATGTTATAAAGTCTAGATATGGCAAATTAGCTTGTGAGAATGTAAAAGCCTAAAAGGGGCTCTGGGCACTGCACAATCATTTGGGACACACACACACCCCACCAGTATAAATTGAGAAAAGAGAAAAGGGAAGTATTTGGCTCTAGGTGAATTTCCTTTTGTAAAGACTGTAGACAAAGGGGATTGTCTACTAAAGACACTTTGTTTGGGTATGGGGAGAACAATCTCCAGCCCACAGGGCCTCGGACATGAGTTTGCAGGGTGGGTGTTTGGGTGGGTGGGGAGGGGCATGTGGGTGATGCCTGGCAGGCTGAGGGCATAAGGAGGACACAGGACGAAAAGGGGGGGGCAAGAGAGGGAGCAAGAGACTGGAAAGTGCAGGGAACAGGTGCAAAAGAGAGAAGAGGAATGGCAGAAATGTTCATACTGGGGCAGTAAGGGGAAGACTTGTGCCACTGGCAATCTGCTCACCCTCTTTTTTTTTAAAGATTTTTTTTTATTGTGGTGCTTTGGGTGGCTCTCTCAGTTAAGCATCTGCCTTTGGCTCAGGTCCTGATCTCAGGGTCCTGGGATTGAGCCCCACCTCGGAGTCCCTGCTCGGTGGGGAGTCTACTTCTGCCTCCCTCCCCCTCCCAACTCGTGTGTGCATGCTCTCTCTCTAATAAATAATTTTTTTGAATCTTTAATTTTTTAAAAGATTTATTTATTTATTTATTCATTCATTCATGATAGACACACACACACACACAGAGAGAGAGAGAGAGAGAGAGAGAGAGGCAGAGACACAGACAGAGGGAGAAGCAGGCTCCCAGCAAAGAGCCTGATATGGGACTCAATCTTGACCCCAGGATCACGCCCTAAGCCAAAGGCAGATGCTCAACTGCTGAGCCACCCAGGTGTCCCTAAATCTTTAATTTTTTAAAAAAGATTTTATTTATTTGAGAGAGAGAAAGACGGAGAGGGAGAAGCAGACTCCTCACTGAGCAGGGAGCCTGACCAGGGCTCTATCCCAGGACCCCAAGATCAAGACCTGAGCCAAAGGCTGACTGAGCCATCCAGGTGCCCTTCTTCTCACCCTCTTGATCAAGTCATTTCCTATTTATTAGATACCACTGGGGCATTGGAGGTCTTACACCAATGACTTATCCAGTAATTGACGCTTACCCCTTCAGGTATCAACACTTTTGTAACTCAACTTTGGAGAGACAGCTTTTCAAAATACATTCATACTCCATGGCTTTCTGACACAAAAACGACCTGAGTTACCTTTTCTGGAACTCGTGGTGAATTAGACAAGGGTTGCTCATGAACATTGGTTTCATTCTTTCAGCAGAAAGCGATTAAGGGCTTTTGATATGCCACGCACTGTGCCACAGCACATGCTGTGGCACTGGTGGGCATGACACACCTGGAGCCTTCCTATGGACCTTATTTTGCCTATAATTTAGCCCATGAGAGAGTCAGAAGATCAATGCTACCACTTCCCAAAATGTGGGCTATGATGCACTGAGCCCTCTAAGGGTCTTAGGAATGAGTTGGCTTGTTTGCTCAGGACTGTGATGTCAGGACCTCCCAATGCCAGCCGTCAATTCATGCTGTTGTCACTATGTTTCTTCTCATCTGCCATGTAATTGGATGCATATTTGCCTAGGCAGGAGCCTTGCAGTGGCTTGTCATTTGCACAGAATAAAGTGTATGTATTTTGTGATAGTGGTCACTCAGCCACATATCTTCTCCCCCCTACCCCAAGTTCTAAGCTGCAACTATAGTTGAGGTTGCTGGAGGTATAGCTTCCAGGGGAAGTGAGGACTTATAGCATAGTCAGGAGTGTGCTGGTAAATGTTTAAACATTGGCTCTCTCGGTTGGTAGAAGAGAAGGGTGCTGATTGATAGTGTTTGCTGATTTCCGTGGTGTAAATATTCCCACTGTGACCAGTTTCAAGATCCCAACATGATGTCATAGAACAAGGGGCAGAGAAGACATGCACATACTCCATAGTGCACCACTATAGAGCATTTCCACCATACAGAAATAATAGTAAAGGGTAGCAAAAATAACCAGGAAGTGATGAGTATTGAGCATTCATTAGCCTTCATATAACTTAATTGCAAGTTTACATACTTTAATTTTTAATAATCACTGCGTGTAACAGACCAGGTCCCAAAATTCATATTGAACAATTGGTTCTCACTATCAGCTGAGTGGAGTACTATCTTACCTTTCTCTTAGGCTCAGCAGTAGAAAGAGAAGCTAATTAGACAGAGCCCCAGGGCCCTCACCCTAGCTTTAACCAGGGTGGCCCCACTTGTATTGGTTTTATTTATAATGCGATTCTGTGTTTGAACAAAGGATTCCAGTATTTTTTTAATGTGTTTTTTTTTTTGGAAAAACACTGGTATAGACAGTCTATGAGGTTCCCTCCAGCTAGGATGGCCCAAGTTAGCCAAGTCTGTGTACCCTCTTGTTTTCCCTCTCATTCCCTTGTCTCCTCTTGTCACTCAGGCTTCCTATTCCTGCCGTCCCCATGAATCTTTTTGTCCCATTCCAAGGATCTCTGTCTACACTGAAGAGAGAGCTGTTATCACCTGATCTGGTTTAAAGTGAGATCCCTCCTAGGCACATTTTACTCTTTAACACATGACTCTAAAAGACTCTATAAAGTTCTTTCGAGATCAAGGGGATGGACTTCTAAAAGGCAGGATCCCAAGAAGGGGGAGGGGACCCTTAAGATCAACCTGTTTTCCATTTTGTATTCTCCTTCAAAAATCCCTGGATCTCAGTGGATTGCTGGGTTACCCCCAAAGAGCTATCCAATAGGACACCTCTATTTTTCTTTATACAACACATGATTTTTGAGTAAACACTAAAAACTTTTCTTAGCATGTGTTTGGTTGCTCCTCCACTGAATTCAAGCTTTTCAGCCATGGAAATGCATAGAAGAGGCCGCAGGAGTTGTGGATATGACACAATTCTTTTCTGAAGACAAATTCACCCTCCTTAGCCTGCCAGAGAAATTATTTTTCCAGGAAAACTAAACAGTAAGCACATACTTGGATGTTCCTTTCAGGCAAAAGAGGAGCCCTTTCTATCCCATTAAGGTCAGGCAATTGCCCAAATTTTTTGCTTCACTGCCTATCATAACGGGGAGTGTGGGACAGAACCAGCGGGGGCCTACACTCATCTCTCTCCATCCAGCAGTCACAATGGAGCAAAGTTCATAGTCACAGGCACCCTCTGAAGCCCACAGTCAGAGAGGCTGAGGCTGGGGCCATTCGGGAACCCCCACCACCACATACACACACAAGCCTACAATGTTCCCACAGTTCAGTACAGCAGCTCATTGGGTTCAGTGTTCTAGAACCAAAGGTGAAATGATGGAATATGGGGCATAGAAGCTGGTGGCCTAGGAGTCCATGGGATGAGGCCCAAAGGTGAGCTTGCTGGCTAACCACCAGGTCTGCTGGGTGCCCACTGTTCAAATGCAGATAGGATAGCCAGTAGCCCAGGAGCTGGTGGGGGGGGGCCAATGCATCAAAACCTAGGAGCGTCCCCCATGGCTTTGCTTCTCAGGTTCTGTCCCTGCTCCTGACACTGGCAGCAACCTCCCTTTGTTCCCTTTTCACTGAGAGTGACTGCTCCCTATCTGAAGGCTCCAACTGTAAGGAGGTATGAATGCATGCCCAACACATAAAACAGACTCATAGCCAAGCTCTGTCCAGTCTAAGCCAACTTAGGTGATAAATCTTGCTCAATTCCCTGATTCGAATACCTTTGGCTACCTCTGCAAGCCCAGTCTATTCTTGATCCAAGACCCTTTGGCCAAGGTCCCTGCACAGTCGGCCCTTTCTCCTCTTCTCTGTCCAAGCTGAGCTCATTCTCCCCTGGCTCCCCACAAGTCCTTTACTTTCAGGATCAGAATCTTTTGAACCCAAACTTTCCCTCTTACAAAAATCTCTTCTCTTACCTCTAACTTTGGTCCAACCTAGGCTCCCAAATTCTCTTGACTCTTACAATACTTGAATTCTGGAGAAAGCTGGTCTCTCCAGGGGAAGCAGAGGATCTCCTTATTTATTTAGTAACATCCAATGGCTAGTATCATTTATAGATCATGTACAGCAGACAGCAATCTTCAAGTGTGTTTTTCCTATGTCATTTGCTCTTGACCTTGGAGAGAGGTTTGAAATCTAAATGTCAGCCACCGGCAAAATACTGTCTTGTCAATGCACCAAAAAAGAGGGAAAGTTAGCTTATCTTTCAGAAGTCCCCAGAGTATTGTGGACTAGCTGAGTAAGTGTAATTAGAAAAAGGAAAAGGAAGTCAAGGATAAATTCACATGTAGCTAAAGAAGTCTCATGATAAAGTGAATTTTTCCCAAGGTTGCCAGAAAGCAAGTCGTGCAACCTTTGGGAAATAGTGAGTCCAAGAATTTCCAAAGAGCCCCCACCCTTCACCTGGCTGAGTCCTTGATATTACCAAAGAGCTCTGACTGCTCCACTTCAGGCTCAAGAAGCAAGCTGCTTTTCATTGCTACTTTCCAAAGTGTGTTCATATCCATTATCTCACTTGATTGTTACCATGACCCTGTGAGGTAGGTAGGATAACTATTAGTTTTCCCCAGGCTCACTTCTGGAAGATTCCCAGGAGTCAGATTTTGCACAATGGTAAGCTGACAGCATTGGCTCCTTTTTCACATGCTAACAAAACCTGGCCTGGTCTAATCCTTATTTAAGGAAGATTCATCATGCAACATTGACCTAAGCTAGGCAGAGAGAAGCCTGATCATCAGGGAATGACAGGATTGGGGGAAGTTAATCTTGAAAAATGGAGCAATTCTACTCCTCCCTTCCCTTTCTGGAGCTGAAACCCCAGGCTTTTGAATGGGAAGGGCTTGTGTTCTCTTCAAGCTACACAAACCTTCTTTCTTGAAGACTGGATGCTAAGACCAGATCTCTATGTATTTAGCTATATTTGATTAACCCTTACCAATTAATCCAATGCCCATTGTGGGGGCAGCTCTTTGGGAGAAGTATGAGATGTGGACCCTGATCTCTAGGAGCTTACAGTTCTTCTGGGAGCTAAACTTGCACACAGTAGACAGCAATGCAATGCAATTGCTTAGACAGCAATCAAAGTGATGAAGAGAAAGTCAGAGGGGATTGATACAGCCAGGGAGGCAGCACAGGGAGTCAGGACAGAGAGGCACTTAGGACTATGGGCTCTGGGTTGGGCAGTAAACATGGCTTCGAGTTCCAGATCCAGCATTACTAGCAGTGTGAACCTGGAGCACATCACTATAACCAATCCATAAAGGTTCAGAAACTTCAGAAATACTTATCATATAAAGTTCCTGAGAAGATCAAATGAGCACAGAACCTGGCACATAACACTTAATGCTGTTAAGTGTTCAACAAATGGTATGATTCAGGCCCTATTTAAGCTGACCATTGAAGAATGGGAAAAGATTTGGAGACACTGAGGGAGAGAGACGGGTCAATCCAAGACTCTGAATTAAAAAGGGAAGGAAGTATGTGAGGATGCTGAGGATCCTGGTCTTACTAGAGCAAGGGGGATACATTAAGGTGGCAGGAAAATAAAAACTTTGGTTGGGTGCAGGTAGGAGGTGAGAGGCCTTACCACCAAACAGAGGAGTTTAGACTGGATGTGCTAGCAAGTGAGAAGCCACTGGAGACTTGTAAGGAAGTGCATAACCTGAGGATAGGTTTTAGAGTGACATTGACCTGGGGTGTGCTCAGTGACTTGAGAGGGACTGAGGGCTAGCCACTGTTTCAGGTATGAGTGGATGCGGACCTGGACTAGAATGACAATAGAAAACATCTGAAAACCGTTCTGGTGGGGGGAAACTAACTAGATGGACTGGGTAATTAGATATGAGAAAGGGAGGAGAAGGACAAGTCCAAAGGGATTCCAAAGTTTTGAGCCTACATGACTTAGTAAAATGGGAGTCAAGAGAAGTAGGCATGGAGGAAGATACTGGATTCAGTGCTCAGTGTGAGATGATGGTGACATATCCAAGTAGAAACACCTAGAAGAAAATAGTGATAGCCAAAGGTCCTAGAGGGCATATATATTTTTTAAAATGTTTCAACCCCCTTCACCCATTCCTCCCACTTCCTTTTCTTGTATTTCCTCTCCGAACAGAGGCAGACTTCATTCCTGGTTAGATGTTTTCCGTATATATTGACAGTTTTATTCCTTCCTTTGTGGTTCTGTTAAATATTTTTCTTGTTCTATTACATTAGCTTGGACCTCCAGTAAAACATTGAATAGTAGAGGAACAGTAGTCCTAGACATTCCTATCTTGTTCCTAACTTTGACAGAAAACATGTTTCACAATTTATTAACAAACACATATGCACATATGTGTTGCTTCTATCTACAAAGCACTATTATGAATATAGATTAATCCTCCTACAATGTTATGAGATGGATATTATTATTATCTCCATTTTACACATGAGGAAACTGAAGCACAAAGAAGCTATGGAATTTGTCCCAGGTCACACAGGTAGCAAGTAGCAGAACAGAGACTCAAACTGCCACTATCTAGCTTCAGAGACTGTATTTTTAACCACTCTGCTATGCCTGCTCCCTCTTGAAGTATGGAGTTTTCTATAGATTTCTGGAAGATACTCTTGATCACATTAAAGTTTTCTTTTTTCAAAAAATATTTATGTATGTATGTATGTATTTATTTATTTATTTATTTGAGAGAGAGAGCACAAGCAAGGGGAGTGGCAGAGGGAGAGGGAGAAGCAGACTCCCTGCTTGGCGGAGTGCTCCATCCCGGGACCCCAAGATCACTACCAGAGCCGAAGGCAGCCACTTAACTGCTGAGCCACCCAAGTGCCCCTAAACTTTTCTTTTATTCCTGGTTTTCTTAGAGCTTTCTAAGAGCAAATGGGTGCCAAGTTGTCAAATACTTTTGCTCTGTTTATTGAAATGATCACATGGTTTTTCCTGCATCAACATGCAAATATAATGCGTTATGTTGATAAAGTTTCTAATGGGGAAGCAGCCTTGCATTGCTAGGATTCAACCCTGCTTGGTTTAGGTTATATCCTTCTTTTTTTTATTAAATTTTTTTATTTATTTATGATAGTCACACACACACAGAGAGAGAGAGAGAGAGAGAGAGAGAGGCAGAGACACAGGCAGAGGGAGAAGCAGGCTCCATGCACCGGGAGCCCGACGTGGGATTCGATTCCGGGTCTCCAGGATTGCGCCCCGGGCCAAAGGCAGGCGCCAAACCGCTGCGCCACCCAGGGATCCCTAGGTTATATCCTTCTTTTGCAAAAGTGCACAACTTGATTTGCTAGTAATTTATTTAGGGCTGTTATATACTGTTGTTTTTCTGTCCTCATACAATTTGCTATTGATGTAATGATAATTTAGGAAAATAAGTTAGGAGCTTTTCATCTTTTTCAATACTCTGAAGCAGTTTGTTTGATAAGGAGATTCTCTTTCTCTTAAAGGTTCTGTACAACATATTTTTAAAACCTTTGGGTGTGAGTATATGTTAAGAGGGCTGACATGTATGCATGTTTGATTCTATTTCAACTTCCTTTTTAAAAATATTTTATTTATTTATTCACGAGATACACACAGAGAGAGGCAAAGACATAGACAGAGGGAGAAGCAGACTCCCTGAGGGGAGCCTGACGTGAGACTTGATCCCAGGACCCTGGCATCACGACCTGAGCCAAAGGCAGACGCTCAACCACTAAGCCACCCAGGTGTCCCTCAACTTCTTCTCTAGTTTATTGGTGGAGTCAGATCTTCACCTTGTTCTCAAGCCAGTTTTGGTCATTTCTATCCCCCTAGAAGACTGTCCGTTTCATCTACGTCCCAAATGTATTGGTATAAATATTAATACAAAATACCAATTATTTATAAGTTCAGATCTATACCACAACTTCTAATTACAGAGGCAAACAGAGGTTATTCTAACCAGAGAATTGAGCACAATTCACTACTAGTTACTAAGAGTGTTTCATCTTTCCTATGTTTTTAAATATATTCTCAATGTAGTTCTCTCTTACTTCTCTCTTTCCGTCTCCATCTATCTTTTCTTACTCCTAAGTGGTTTATTTTTTTTTTTTGAGCAAACTTGCCAACTGTGCCCATTTTAATGGTCCTTCCAAAGAGCCAGCTTTTGCTTGTATGGCTCAACTTTCCATTTTTTGTGATTGTGTTATTTTATACATTTTTGCTTTAATCTCTCTTAGCAAGCCTTATTCCTGCAAAGCCCATCTGTCTGGAATATCCTTTCCTCCTTCTCTTGTACTTGGCTAACTCCTACTCATTCTTCAGTTTCTGCATCATGTCTTTTAGGAAGCCTTCCCTGACCTTCCAGCATGATTTAAATGCTCCCCCTTTGGCCCTCCCCCAGGCAGCTTCCAGTGCTCATCATTCTATGTTATCATTAGCGTCTGCTTGTCTCTCTTCCCTATTAGAATGTAAATTCCTTGAGGGCAAGGACCGTGTCTAGTTCAAAATTGTACCTCCAAGCGCTAGGCAGAGTACTTGGCCTCCCCAGTGGGAATTCCAGTGGAAATTTTATTGGAGATGGCAACCCAGGAGCCGGCAGGCAGATCTAACAAAGGGGCTCCCACAACACTGTTGCCTGAGGTTTGGGGTCTTAAAAAAAGAAAAGGAAAAACAATTATCTTTGCTAGAATTTCTTTCCTTGATTTTTAAAAGACTTGTACCCCTTCAAGTGTGTAATTCCAGTGGTCATCCCTTGGGGGAGGGGACCTGCCCTGCTCTCCTTTCAGCCCTGCACTCCAGCAAGGATCCAGAAGGTTTGACTCCAGAAGGAGCCCAGGCCAACCGTTAGCCATAAAGGAGCAGAGGCTAATGGGAGTTGAGAAGGACTATAGATTGCCCAAGGGCGTTTCTGTTTAAAAGCAGCTTTCCTGCACAGAGGTGCTTTCCTTCTCTCCAGTGGGGGCATGGGAGCCTCACCCCCATGCTGCCGCTTCTCTGGCTTCTAATATAATCTGAGATAGCTTCCCTCTCTATTTATCTACCCCTTTAACCCCCCCACCTCCTTTTACTCACCACTGACCCCTGTAGTTTTTTATTACTTGTATCCAGGAGGGTGTTTCAAGAATATGAACTGAAGTTGTAGTTTTATGAAATTGGCAGCATCCCTGCATCGCGGTCCTAGGTTTTCTTCTGGAAACTTCTGTGGTTAGCAATCAGGTCCAAGGAAAGCAGAACACAGGCCGAACTGAGAGAGAAGTATACCAAAATCATGGAACACCATGAGCATTAGGGCCGGCTCCTGCCCACTTCCCAGCCCCTACCTCCACCCTGTCAGCCATGGTCAGATAGAAGACCCTTTCTGGAGAAGTCAAACTGGTGACCGAGGAGGGCTTTTCTGTTTGCCATGAATTTACTCCCTGGGAAAGATAGTCTCACTTCCTCATACAATCTAGGTTCCTCTTTGAGGGAGGGATCATGAAACTAAAAATAGAAACACACTTTCAAAAGAGAACTCATCCTGAAATTGAAGGAAGGTCAGAGGAGGCAGGACCCCCAAGTATACCCACTCTGTGCCACTTGCCTGAGACAGAACAGGACTGCTGGGACAGGGAAATGTGCTGACAGGCAGCCTACTTCAGACCTTTCTGAGGGTGCTTTGCAGACAGCAGATGTGTTCCAGGCACCATGCTAGGCTCTAGGTGTATAGCAAAGAACAGGACACAGTTACTGCCCCTAAGGAGCTCATAGTGTGAGGTTGATGTGGGTGGTACATGGTGTCTACATTTGGAACTCTCCTGGCTGCTATGATATCTGGCACCTTGACGTGAATGTGCACCATCTCCTGAGCATCTTCAGTGTCCTCAAAGATGGAAATTGCATCTTGTTCATGTTTGTACCCCTCAGTACCTAGTATGCTACTTAAAATATGGTAGGCACTCAATTAATATTTGTTACATGAATGAAGGAAGGGAAGAAGAGGAGAGGAAAGGATGGTGGGAAAGAGAACTAGATGGGAACACTCATGCTAATACTCCAGAATCCTGAGGCAGCCCCTAGGGTTATGGGACAGAAATCCAAGGATACCTAGGTCAGCTTCACAGAAGCTGGTGACTTTCAATTGGTCACTTTTGTTGTTGTGTCTACTAATCCTTGAGGGTATTTTTAAAAAGATTATTTATTTATTTATTTATTTATTTATTTATTCATTCATTCATTCATTCATTCATTCATTCATTCATGAGAGACACACAGAGAGAGAAGGCAGAGACATAGGCAGAAGGAGAAGCAGGCTCCATGCAGGGAGCCTGATGTGAAACTCGATCCCAGGACTCCAGGATCACACACTGGACCAAAGGCAGGTGCTCAACTGCTGAGCTACCCAGGCGTCCCACCTTGAAGGTATTAAAATAAAAGGGTAGAAAACAGTTGGTGGCTCCTCAAAAAGGTAAACATAGAATTACCTTGTGACTCCACAATCCCATTCTAAGGTATGTACCCCAAAAGAATTGAAAACAGGGATTCTGACTAGTACATGTATACATATGATCATAGCAGCACTACTCATAATAGCCAAAAGGTGGAAACAGCCCAAAGTCCATCAACAGACAATTGAATTTAAAAAGTATGATTGGGACTTCATCAAGATAAGAAGCTTTTGCACAGCAAAGGATACAGTCAACAAAACTCAAAGACAACCTACAGAATGGGAGAAGATATTTGCAAATGACCTATCAGATAAAGGGCTAGTTTCCAAGATCTATAAAGAACTTATTAAACTCAACACCAAAGAAACAAACAATCCAATCATGAAATGGGCAAAAGACATGAAGAGAAATCTCACAGAGGAAGACATAGACATGGCCAACACGCACATGAGAAAATGCTCTGCATCACTTGCCATCAGGGAAATACAAATCAAAACCACAATGAGATACCACCTCACACCAGTGAGAATGGGGAAAATTAATAAGGCAGGAAACCACAAATGTTGGAGAGGATGTGGAGAAAAGGGAACCCTCTTACACTGTTGGTGGGGATGTGAACTGGTGCAGCCACTCTGGAAAACTGTGTGGAGGTTCCTCAAACAGTTAAAAATATACCTGCCCTATGACCCAGCAATTGCACTGTTGGGGATTTACCCCAAAGATACAGATGCAATGAAATGCCGGGGCACCTGCACCCCGATGTTTCTAGCAGCAATGTCCACAATAGCCAAACTGTGGAGGGAGCCTCGGTGTCCATTGAAAGATGAATGGATAAAGAAGATGTGGTCTATGTATACAATGGAGTATTACTCAGCCATTAGAAATGACAAATACCCACCATTTGCTTCAACATGGATGGAACTGGAGGGTATTATGCTGAGTGAAATAAGTCAATCGGAGAAGGACAAACATTGTATGTTCTCATTCATTTGGGGAATATAAATAATAGTGAAAGGGAATATAAGGGAAGGGAGAAGAAATGTGTGGGAAATATCAGAAAGGGAGACAGAACGTAAAGACTCCTAACTCTGGGAAATGAACTAGGGGTGGTGGAAAAGGAGGAGGGCAGGGTGGGGGTGAATGGGTGATGGACACTGAGTGGGGCACTTGACGGGATGAGCACTGGGTGTTATTCTGTATGTTGGCAAATTGAACACCAATAAAAAATAAATTTATTATAAAAAAAACAAAATAATGTTTGCTTAAAATTAAAAAAAATAAAAATAAAATAAAAAGTGTGATATATCCACACAATGGGATGTTCTTCAACCATATGCTATGATTTGGATGAACCTTGAAAACATTATGCTAAGTCAAAGAAGCCAGGCACAAAGGCCACATATTGTATGATTCCATTATTTGAAACATCCAGAATAGGTAAATCTATAGAGACAGGACATAGATTGGTGGCGGCCAGGGGCTGGATGAAAGGAGAAAATTGGGAGAATCTGCTAAATGGATAAGGGTTTTACTTTGGAGTGAGGGAAATGTTTTGGAACTTGATAGATGTGGGGGTTGTATAACATGTGAATGGACCAAATTCCACTGAATTGTTCCGTTTGAAAATGGTTAATTTTATGTGAATTTCACTTCCATGAATTTTTTTTCAGTGACAATATTAGGGTAAACATAGGAAAAGCCAGGCTAGAGAAGCCTCAGTTCTGATTCTGGGCAGACTGGGTTGTTGTGGGAAGTGGTAAGCTAGGTGGGTATAGAGTAGGAACCTATAACCTTCTCCATCCCCTACTCCGTCATGCTCCAATGCTTGTTCCTTTCCTACTCAACTAGGCCAACTGTTTATTACTCTCTCTATTCCTGTCCTTACCCAAGAATTGTCTGGAATTATTCTCAAGAACATTCCACTTCTTTAAGGACTGTTCATCATTTAAAAAAGCAGTTGTGGGCAGCCCGGGTGGCTCAGCGGTTTAGTACCGCCTTCAGCCCAGGGCTGATCCTGGAGACCCGGGATCAAGTCCCACATCAGGATCCCTGCATGGAGCCTGCTTCTCCCTCTGCCTGTGTCTCTGCCCGCCCGCCCCCGCCCTCTCTGTGTGTGTGTGTGTATGTGTGTGTGTGTGTGTGTGTATGTCATGAATAAATAAGTAAAATCTTTAAAAAAAGCAGTTGTTTGTTAAGAGGTCTTCCAAGAAATCCCAGATATCAAAGGTGCTAGGAATATAGGAAGTTGGCATGAAATCATAGATTACTTTAACAAGATGGCCTTTTGAGGAAAGTCTTCAGAAAATGTTGATATAGCCAAGGTGATAGGTGGGCACAAAGTGTTGAGTACCTGGGGGATGTCAGGATGTGTGTTAAATGACTGATTCCTTGATTGAATAGACAAAGAGATTTACATGGAATATCTCACTTCAGTGGTGGGCCTATCTTGTTTGTGGTCCTCAGGCCATATTTTGCAAAAGAGCTTTCATTCATCCATTCTTTCTTTCATTCAACAAATATTTGTTGAGCATCTCCTATGTTCTAGGAGGTACAGCTAGGTATTCATCATCATAGACATGGATAAAAGACATTCCCATACATGAATAAGTCACAGGGATGAAAGACACAGCATAGGGAATATAGTCAATGATATTGTAGTAGTGATGTATGAGGACAGATGGTAGCTACACTTGTGAGCACAGCATAAGTATGGACTTACCCAATCGGTATGTTGTACCTTAAATTAATGTAACATTGTGTGTCAACTGGACTTCAATTAAAAAAAAAAGAAATTCACATTCAGTTGCAAAAAATATTTTTGGACATTAATTCAACCTTTTACCATCTCCAGAGCTTGAGCTTGACTACACTGATAGGCAAAACAGGGCAAGTTACAGTGATGTGGTCCAATGAGTATGGTTCAGGAGGAACAGAGCAGAATCCTTGAAAAGGCCATCTAAGGAAATGGCCCTGGCACAAGGGAGGTGGAACAGCTTGGGAGGAAGCCTGAGCAATGTCTTCTTCCAATCTGTCCTCCTCCCTGTCCTCTAGCCCCAAGCCCGGACCACCAGGAGACAATGGATCGAAGCAGCATTCCCCTAGACTGCCATGGCTCCACACACTCTGTGTGCAGCAAACATTTTCTCCCACCCCCAGCACAGCTCATGAGGGGCTCGCTGTGAGCACTAGGTTGCCTGAAATTGAGGGGAGGCAATCTGGTCAGAACTAAGGAGGGTCTACTTCTTGCCGTCTATGCTACAGTTAATCCATTGCCATCTGTCTTTATTTTGCTGACTCACTGCTTTCATTTGGGTTGGCAGTTCTTTTGCTGTTGGCTGCAGTCTGTAACTGTTTACAGAGGGCTGAGATGGATGGAGAATTAGGGGCTTTGCATTCATTCCCTGGATGAAATCCTACCCAGGTACTGTGGGCCTCTTGTTGAGGGCTGGGGCCAAGGCCCCTGGATTTTGATGGATGGTGGAGATTAAGTGTAGGGTAACACATCATTTAGTCTGATTGCAAGGCCAGATTTCTCCTGAGTGCTGCCAAATGAGCTGGGAGGTCATGTGAATTGTCTGCCCAAGCACAAGGGAGCATGGTGCCTTTTAATTAGAACAAGGACAAAGGATATTTGGGACCTTGATCTGTCAAGGAACTTGGAATGCCCAAATCCTATACTTCATTCAAGATTCTCTTTAGACCTCACCTCATCCATGGAAGCCTTTCCTGAATACACTTATATCCAACCCCTCCCCCAAAATATACTTTCCTACACTTTGAATCTCATCAGCATTTGGTTTCTCTTGTGTATGACTCTGGTTCATGCTATTGTTTGGGAGCCAACGTTCAGCAAGTTTGAGAGATCCTTTCTTTATTCCAGTGAGATATAAGTTCATTAAGATGTGAAAGTCTGTAGCCTTTATAACTCTGAGTGGGATGCTGGACATTACATCTTTGCGGCCTAAAGCTGAGAGGACCATGCAGTTTATCAACCTGGGACACTTTTTTTTAAAGATTTTATTTATTTATTCATGAGAGAGACAGACTGAGAGAGAGAGGCAGAGACCCAGGCAGAGGGAGAAGCAGGCTCCAGGCAGGGAGCCCAATGTGGGGCTTGATCCCGGGACCCCAGGATCATGCCCTGGGCCAAAGGCAGGCACTAAACTGCTGAGCCACCCAGGGATCCCCAACCTGGGACACTTTTGAGAGTGACAAGCAGGGCTGTTAATAATAACGCTGCAATAGTAAGTGTAAACTGGGACCATCAGGCAAACCAGTACACAAAGGTCACCCTACCCAAAGCACTTAGGTTCTTTTTTGACTTCTTTTGTTCCTACCCCAATTCCCAGGCAGGACTGGTGGACACAAGACTGAGTAGGCAGATATGCCAAAACCCCCTCTCCTCCCTCTATCCCCAGAAATTATCTGTTGCCGACAGAAAGTACCTTAAAAGGGCTAAAACTGATACAGGTTTCACTACAAACTCACACAACATCTTATTATGAGCCATTCTGCCAGATAGCATGGAAGTGTTTCCACCAAATTCTTAAAGGCTTCAGAGGCCAATGGTGGATTCCCCCAAGTCACTTTCTCCTAGGATCTAACCACCATAGAACAAAACAGAGGGGACTTGCTTATAAAAATTATCCCCTTAAAAACAAAACAAAACAAAATTATCCCCTTGAAAAGCTAACATTACATGGTCCAAACTATCCCAGGGTTGATGGCTTCTCCAAGCCATCAACCCTGGAAAGTATTCTCTACCAATGGGACACGATTAAAATGTAACCTTCAAAAATTGGAGCCCTAGTATGCTGCTGGTGGGACTGTAAAATGGTGCAGCCACTTTGCAAAACAGTCTGAAAGTTCTCAGTTAAACACAGTTACCATATGACCCAGCAATTCTACTCCTAAGTATATACCCAAAAGAATCAAAAACAAATGTCCACACAAAAACTCCTACATGAATGTTCAATAGCATTTTTCATAATAGGTAAAACATGGAAACCACAAAACGTTCATCAATGGGTGAATGGATGCAATCTATGCAATGAAATGTTATTCAGAAGTGAAAGGAATGAAGAATGGATCCACACTATAACATGGATTATGCTAAGCGCAGGGTGCCTGGGTGGTTCAGTTGGTTAAGTGTCTGCCTTCAGCTCAGGTCATGATTCCAGGGTCCTGGGATCGAGCCCTGCCTTGAACTCCCTACTCAGCGAGGAGTCTGCTTCTTATGTTTCCCTCTGCCCCTCTCCTACTTGTTCTTTCTCTCTCGAATAAGTAAATAAAATCTTAAAACAAACAAACAAACCCATTATGCTATGTGAAAGAAGCCAGTCACAAAAGACATCGTATGATTCCATTTCTAAAAAATGTCCACAATAGGCAAATCCATTGAAACAGAAATATTAGTGACTGCCTAGCACTGGGCAGGGCGAAGAGTTTGGGGGCAGGGGCATGACAGCCAAAGGGTGCAGGATTTCTTTTAGGGGTGATGAGAATGTTCCAAAATTGATAGTTGATGGTTGTACAATTCTGAGGTTATACTAAAACCCACTGGATTGTACATTTTAAATGAGTAAGTTGTAGGGTATATGAATCATATCTCAACATGGCTGTTTAAAAGTGTCCTCCAGGCCTAAGCAAGACTCAAAACCAGCTATCCAGGCTAGACTTGCATTCCTTTAGTAAGGCCAGGAGCACTGTTTTCCAGGCCATTCTTCTCAGGGTTCAGAATGATCAAGCACCAACTTGGGCAAATGCCTCCTAAGGGCAGACAAGAGGAGAAGCCTTGTCAGTACTGATAAGGCTTTGGCATTTGCTCAGTTAACCTTTATAGAAATACCCAATAGAAAGTCACAGGGTCGAGTAATATTTGACAGGAAAAGGCCTTAGAACATATCCACTCTAATGCTCCCCATAGAAATGCTCAGAAAGAGGAAGTGACTTGCCCAAATCACACATTGAGTCAGTGACCAAGCAGGGACCAGCACCCAATGCTCCTTTAACTCCCGTGCTCTTTCTCCCACCCTGGCTTCTCCATTGCCTCCCCTTTCCCTCCCCTACCCAGAGCAGCCCCCCTTGGCCCTTCCTGCTGCAGTCCAGGAGAAGGCAATTCTGAGAATCCAAGCTCAAGATCTGAGTGAATTTACAATTTTGGAAATATGGTACAGCTATGGAAATACGGTTGACTAACTAGTAGGTCAGGAAATCAGCATTATAGGTCTCCCAACATCAGGATGTGGACAGAGTACAGAATTTGACCCCTGGTATAACTAAATTTGTGGAATAATCACATGCTTCTCTTTATACTGTATTTGGCAGTATTAGAAGAGAAAAATAATATTCGTCTTAGGAAAACCTTGGTAACTGCAAATTTGCTGGCAACCTTACTTCCTCTCGCTTTCTTGGAAGAAACCAAATGAAAAAGCAGCTGTACAAATTAGCCCTGACCAACAGGCTCAGGACCAAAACAAAACAAAAACAAAACAAAACAAAGCCAAAAACAAATCAGGCTAAATATTTAAATCAGAATGGAAAATATATCCAACTATATGCCTACTGGAACTCTTGAAACTGCTAATCTCCACTTGATTATTGACAGCATCCTCTTTCCAAGAGGTCAGGACAAAGCTGGGGACAGTGTGACCAAAACTCATCAGCAGTTTTCTGAGCCCCTTCATCTGGATTCACAGATTTTTCTGATAGCCCTCATAGAGGCAAAACTGTTCATCCTGCTTGTGAGAGGCAGATTGGTCCCACAGTCAAAAGAAACTGTACTCAGTAGATCATCAGTCAACCCATACCAGATGCCAGGCACGGCTTCAGTGCTAAAGAAGGTGCAAGAGGAGAGCGGGAAGACACGATGCCTGGCCAACCTCCAGACTAAGGTCATGGCCAAGGGCAAAGGACAATAGCAAGGTTGAGCGAGTGGGAGAGTTTATATATGTTGAATAACAGGGGACCAGTCTTTCTGGAATAGAGATTTCTTTGAAGGGGGTCAGGGGAACATTTGGTTGAAAAAGAAAGTTGGAGACAGATGGTGGTAGCAGTGTCAGGTTGGAGGTGAGTGGCCAGATGAAAAGGACATCAGGAGAGTCTTCTCTTCACTCTCACCTCAGCTCTAGCTTAGGTGCTCTCCTCTAGGCTCCCAGAGTTCCCGGGCCCTGGCATTGCACCTTTAAAACCTTCCTGTATTTCTCTGCTTCCTTGTCCCTCTTCCCTTTGAACTGTTTTTCTTGTGGGAAGAGCTTGTGTCTGATTGATGTGCATATCCCTGGCGCCTAACAAAGGGCTTATCCCATAGTGTTTGGCACTCAGGAAATGTTTACTGGGATGAGATGGAATGGGATGGGATGGGAGGGGATATGATATAAGGATACATCTCTGGAAGAGCCATCTTGAAAAGGGAGCAGGGAGAGGAGACCAGTTAGAAAGATGGTGCCCTAGTATGGACATGAGGAAATATGGCACTGACTCCAAGTAGCAGCAATGGTGACAGAGAAGAAGAGAGGATGTCAGATGCATTTTGAAGGCAGAATGGACAGGACTTGGGAACCTTACTGAAGAGCAACCTGAGGAAATAAAACAAAATGGCTGTCGCACTGGAGTAGGTTGCCCACGAGGTAGTATGATAGGTCCCGAACACTCCAGTAGGATTAACCAGCCCCTGCTTCCACTTTGTGAGCAATTGGTCACAGACCCAGCAGTCTATGGGGACCCTAGTCCTTCTGTTCTTTTCACATATGTGGAGTCCCCAGGGAGCTCTTGCTGACCAGTAGGACGGGACTCTAGAGCTATGAACTAGCGTTTGGCTGTCCTAATCCTCTGGTCTCGGCTCAGCTCCCACCACCTGGAGGTGTCAAACAAAGCAGTGCCAAACAAAGATGTGAGAGTCTCCTTTTCCTAGCCATGCCTGTTTCGTTCCACCTCGGTCTCTCTGCAGCTCAGGAAGGGAGGGGCAAGAGCAAACCATGGAACTTTTCAAAATCCCGTTTTCCAAAAGCTAAATCAGATTCCTTCTGTGTCTCCTGCACAGACTGCATTAGTCTGGGTAATGTAAACACTGTGAGGCCACAGCTGTCTGCCAGCTGCGATGCTGAAGCCCATTTCGGGGGGCATGAAAAAACCTGTCTGTAACTATCACAGACGAGAAGTGTTAGCTAATGAATGGTCCCTGCTGAGTCCAGAGCCCAGCTGAGTTATTTCAGTCTTGGGCCTTAGCAGAGATTTTTATTGGGTAACAAATCTCAAATGCTTCAGTCACCCTCTAGACCCCAGATTGGAGCTGGTCCCTCAATCCCCCCAAAACTAATTCACTCCAGGGACATTCCTGGTTGCAGCTCAAGAATCTCAGCATTTGGAGTGTTGGGTGATTGCTCAAGGAGGGGATGGCAGAGGCTTAAATGATCACATGAGCCCTCCTAGGCTCCCTGGGGTAGTGTGGACAGTGGTGTTTTCCAAGAGCAGGACTGTCAATGGCTTTCATCAGGGCCAATCAGCTTTGAGTGGCCTGACTGAGGAACAGTTGGCTTTGAGTTGGGCGCCACTGTTTCTGCTGGGCCTCAGCCTAATCCTCTGGTTCAGGCTGGCACCTTTCCTACTGTTCTTACTCCTCTAGCATGGGCTCAGGTCAGGGGAAAGACCACAGGACCAACATAACACCAGCTCAAAGGAGATGAGGGCTAGGGCCCAGCCATTTGGGAGACATTGGCCTAGAGTGTGAACACCTCATAGCCGTACCCTCTAGCCTTTGTAGGGTAGAAGCAGGTACCTGATTATCAGCCCCTGTATATGTGCACTGTCTCAGAGCTGTCTGTGAATTAGAGACACACAAAAGAGAAGAAAATGCAAAACCCAAACCAATGACTTTTTTATTGTAAAATATAAACAGCACAAAACTTACTGCTTTAACTGTTTAAAAGCATGCAGTTCAGGGCCATTTAGTGTATTTACAATGTTGTGCAATCATCACTTCTGTCTAGTTATGGAACATTTCATCACCCCAAAGGAGACCCCATACCCATTAAGCAGTGACTCCCCATCCCACTCACCCCCTAGTTCCTGGCAACCACTAGTCTGCTTTCTGCCTCTATGGATTTGACCATTCTGGATGTTTTACTTAAGTGCACACAGGGCACCTGAGTGGCTCAGTTAAGCATCCAACTCTTGATTTCGACTTAGGTCACGATGTCAGGGTCGTGGGATCGAGCCCCGCATCTGGCTCTGCACTCAGAGGAGAGTCTGCTTGGGATTTTCCCTCTCCCTCTGCCTCGCCACCTACTCTCTCTCTCTCCCTCTCTCTCAAATAAATAAATCAATCTCAACTGGCCTCATATAATATGTGGCCTCTTGTATCAAGTCAGCATTTTTCTGAGTACCTACAATGTGCTAGCCACTGTAATAGGCTTGAGGGTCCAGCCCCAGATGCATACAATGTGCTATGTGTTCTGGTACAGTTAGCTCACCCAAGACACATGCTGGGTGATTTATTTGCACCATCCTGTTGAAGCCACACAATACCTCTCAGAAGTATAAGAATAATGTCTCCATTTTATTTTTTTCAGATTTTATTTATTTATTCATGAGAGACACACACAGAGAGAGAGGCAGAGACACAGGCAGAGGGAGAAGCAAGCTCCCTGCTGGGAGCTTGATGCAAGATTTGATCCCAGGACCCCAGGATCACAACCTGAGCCAAAGGCAGACGCTCAACCACTGAGCCATCCAGGTACCCCAATGTCTCCACTTTAAAGGCAAATAGTCTGAGGCTCAGAGAAATTGAGTAACTTAGCCAAGGATACACTAGCAGTTTAGATTCCAACTTAAGTCCTTCTGTTATTTATCATGTATTTAGCCCAACTTAGAGCCAGTCTGCTTACTTAGGGCCAGCATACTGCCTTCATGGTATGTGCTGCCTGCCCTGTCTTGCCTGCCCTTAAATCCCCGCTGTGACAGACCCCATCGGCAGGAAAATAATCTCATGAGGCCCTTGTTAAAATACCCAGGTGCTGCCAGGGATGGGAGCCTGGCATGAGCGCCCCTAGTGTTCACATGCCCTCAGGCACACCCACAGTTCTTAGTTCCCAGAGCACTGAATATAACCCCACCCCTTTCTCTCCCACTCATGACAGCATATGGGAATGTTAGAGTTATTTATAGAGAAATCCTTGAATCTGCTTGAGTTTATTTTTTTTTAAGTAAATCATGCACAAGCTTTGGTATTTGATTATCAGAAACAGAGAGTAACTGATTGTCAGACACCAGAGTGTACTGACATCAAAGATGAGAGCCTCTGGTCCAAAGACATCCTCCTTCCTGGCCCATCTGGAGTCCTCGGCGAGAGAGAACTCAGCTCAGTGGGTTCCCGTTTGCAGGTGAATTCCTGGATCAGTCAAGATCCCCCTGGGAACTTGCTTGTTTCAAACAAAGGTCTGGAATGGCCTTCATGAGGCAACCTCAAAGTCTGGGTACCTGATGTCTGGACTTTTGAACAGTGATTCTGGCTGCATTTGACGGGGACTATCATGTCCCAACCACGTGTGCAAGCAACAGCCAGGGCTTGACCCAAGTTCTGCAGTGAAAGTCAGAGAAAATGAAAAGGAAAATGGGAGTTGTTCCACTGTTTTATAGACTCCAGGATGTATGTTTAAAAGATCCACAAATGGGAGTGGCACCCCGGAAAGTTCAATGGAACTGAAAGAGACAAATATTGATACTCAACAGTCAGCTTCTACAATAATAATAGCACTGCCTGAATTCAAATAAGCAGAACAGATGTTCCTCATGTGTTATGAGTTGAAAATCATTCCTTCATGTGGAATCAGTTAAAATCAAGCTTGAGACTTAGTGTATGTTTAATATAAAAACTCTCAATAAAGAGACGTTGGAGGCAAAATCCAAGTGAGGGCAAGCTATAATCATCTGTGCAAATAATCAACTATTCAGCATTTGCCTGGAAGACATCCAGGATGTAAATGTGTGATGATGGCCATCACCGAGAATGGAGGTGGTAATGAGAGAAATGTTCTTCGCCATCAAATCTGACCAGAGCTCAGCATGTATGGTTTTTCTCAGCGTTAAGTGGGGCTTGGAGCTCACTGCTAAGGTGAGCCCTGGGAGAAAAAAAAGAAATAACAATTCTTTTGACATAGAATATACATCAGAAAATTTTTCAGGAGATGGGCTCTTAGAAATGCATGAAACAGTCCCACAGAATAATTAATTTCAATTTGAACCAACTCAGCTCATACACTAGGATGGGTGTGATAAGAGAACTTTGCCATAGTCTCTTCCTTCAGGACCCATCCCAACCAGACAAGAACCTAGCATCAGAGCTGTAAGACACACTAGGAACTATGCTCCAATACTCTTATTTCACTGATGAAGAGACAAGCACAGGAATCCCTTTGACATACCTGGGGTCACACACCAAAGCTGTCCACAGGCAAAGCTGAGACAGCAGCCTTGCCTTTCATGAGTCCACCCTGGGAGCCCATTCAATGAAGCAGGCAGAAATCAAAATGGGACATAAAGACATCATTTCTCTTTCACAATAATGGTATAAAATGAGGATCTTACAAGGGAAAAAAAAACAGAACTGGCATGCCCTTTCATTCCACAGCATGAGCTAACAGCCCTTTTTGTTTTAAAGAATTAGTGGAGTAAAATAGTCACCTGATCCCAAAGAAAAGAGACACGGAACAGGCAACCACAAAGAAACTCTTAATAAAGCCAGGAAAGGACCAAAGTCTTTGGGATGCTACCCTACAAGGCCAGGCAGGAAAGATTAGTGCAAAATAGTTGGGGAAGATGAAGGCATAGAGGGGTGTCATATGATTAAAGTCTGTAGAAAAACTCCTGGAGGCCATGGATCCAAGGGACGTGGACACGTCCTCCAGATTTGGGGGTACAAGAGAGGGGCAGACTTTGGAGTGCATATCGGAGGAAATAGACAAAAGGTGGCCTTGCCATATGCAGTAGGTTACTGAAGCAAGAAGGAAACATGTGAAACTTCTTCTTCCAAAAGGTGTTATGAAGTTACAAAGTATTTCTCAACTTCAAATGAACCAATTTCTGGTTTAATAATAAAAATAACAACAGTAATGATGAGTCCCATTTATTGAGCCCTTACTATGTGCCAGCCACCATGCCAAGCTCTTTACATGGTCATTTCATCTGAAAACTACCCTGTGACTATTTTACAGATGGAGAAACTGAGGCTTAGAGTGGTTAAGTCAAACAGCTAATCAGCAGTGGAAGCTACCCTCCCATTAGATTTCCCTTAATCCCAGAACAAGGAAACACTCCACCATCCTGCCTCCCATCTTTGTGAGAGCTCAGTTGCTTGAGACTCTGCCTCTGGCAGTAAAGAGATCTGGAAAAAGTGATGTTTTTGAATGTTAATTCCAGTTGATGGGAAAGACAAACTGGAAAGAGAGACCCTGGGACCAGGAAAACAGGAGACTGAACCAGCGGGAGGAAATGAAAAGGCAGGATTTTGTGAAATTTCTGGAAGGAGGAACTGACAGGTTCTGAAGACACAGGATCCTCCTGTGCCAGACTTTGTTTTATTTCATTTAGAACATCATGGAGATCTTTCCATGACAGTACATAGAGACCCATCTTACCATTCTCTGTGCTTAGGGTTCCATTCTGTGGGAGCACTGCTATTATAAATGCTATTTCAGTGAACACTCTGGAGCAAGAAGTCCTTGCGTCTTGGCACATATACAGTATCAATTCCAAGTAGTGAACCTTCTAGGCTGAAAGAAACATATTTTAAGTCTTGGTAGATTTTTTGGAGAATTTCATAGTTGAGATGATTCATATTTTAAAACAGGGATGGGAAAAGCCTTCTTTGGTAGGATTAGTGAAAAATATAGCAGATATAAATGGATTGGTTGCCATTCATAAGTGTAATAAGAAAGCACAGGGCCTTACATACCTTTCTAAACTGGACAAACATCAGTGCTGTTGCAGTTAATGACAGGAAGAAAGGGAACAGAAGGCATGGTAACCCTAAGGGAACCCTAAGGGAATGTTGACGATCTGGTAACTCGTTTTTTCATTACTTCAAGGAAGGAGACCTAAGCAGCTGGGTGGCTGTGGCTGTCATTGACTAGAGCAGACGGCCTTTCTCCAAAAACAGGACTGGCCCACTGAATGGAAGGCGATTTTCAGACATGATAGCAATGTGACGTTATTTGTAGTTTTGAGAAGGTTGGCTGTTATTTTTAGACAGGAGAGCCAAAGAACTCTTAAAATTAGCTCCCAAAGGGAAGAGACAGTAGACTTGAGTATTATTATTAAATATAATGGTCCAGTCCCAGGGCACCTGGGTGGCTCAGTGTTTGAGGGTCTGCCTTTGGCTCAGGTCATGATCCTGAGGTCCTGGGATTGAGTCCCAGATTAGGCTCCCAGCAGGGAGCCTGCTTCTCCCTCTGCCTGTGTCTCTGCCTCTCTTTGTGTGTCTCTCACAAATAAGTATATAAAATATTTTTTTAAATAATGGTCCTGTCCCCACAAAATGACATTTCACTATGCTGCTAAGAGAGTCAGTTCTGAGTGGCATATTCCCGGCACTAACTGCCTCTGGCAGAAAAGCTGCCTGGTCCCAGTGCCCAGATCCTGGGCATCGTGAACCACGTAAGAAGTAGGAAGTGGATTGGAATGGGGGAAGGATGTGGCTGAGAACTAGCTCTCTCTCCCAGATAGACAAGTGGCAACAAATGCAGGGAGTTTTTAGGAAGAAACCTGTGCAAGGAGACAATGAGCCTATTTTTAAGATTTTCACAGACTGGATCAGTAAGCAGAATACTACCAGGTTTCTTCATTCACTCAACAAATGTTTATTGAGCATTTACTATGTGCCAGGCACTAGGATTGGCATCAGGAGTCCAGTGTTGAACAAAACAAAAGTGGCCCCTGCCCTCATGAAGCTTAGTATATCACAGGAGAGATGAGTACTAAGCAAACACATAGATGAATACATAGCTGCAGATAGTAATGCGTACTTTAAGCAGAAAAAAAGAAATAGGTTCTGTGATAAAGAATATACCAGTAGGGCTTGGCTGAGGAGTCAGGAGGGCCTCACCGAGATAGCCTGACATTTAAAGTGAGTCAGGCATGAAGAGAGGGGGACAGGTGCTTAAAAAGCCAGGACGAGGGATGCCTGGGTGGCTCAGTGGTTGAGCATCTGCCTTCAGCTCAGGGTGTGATCCTAGAGTCCTGGGATTGAGTCCTACATCAGGCTCCCTACATGGAGCCTGCTTCCCCCTCTGCCTGTCTCTGCCTCTCTCTATATATCTCTCGTGAATAAATAAATAAAATATTTTTTAAAAAGCTGGGAGGAGAGCCTTTAAAGGCTGAGGGAAATGTGTGTGAAAGAACTTTGGGGAATCACTCTCAGAGTTGCTGGTCAGGCTCTAGAGACCCAGCTGGACAAATTGCCTCATGAATGTCCACAGGAACAGCTTGCATATGGGTCTGGCCAGTTCCACAGAGTGAGCTTCCATAGTATCCCCAGGCCCCGGAGCCTCAGAGCATCAGAGTCCCTGTGATTTCCACTTCTGCTCCACACTTGCCATCAGCAGGGCCAGCCTGCCTGCTGGACACCCGGGCCTCGCCTCGGTTAGGGTTTACGACTGAAGCAGCCCTAGCCTTCAGGAGAAGAACAAGCAGCAACAGAGGCCGAGAGCAGGAAGCAGAGCCAAGGAAGCAGGCCCTGCCAACAACTTCCGTGCCTTCTCTCTCTGTCTGCATGGCTGCCCAGGGAGCCCCCGGTGACTGTTTATGGTGATCTGTTTGTTTCACAACTGACAAAGAAGGAGGGAGCCCTTTCTGACATTTTTGCCCAGAGGCCCCAGATTTTTCAGTATGAAACTGCCAAATACGCAACTTTGGGGTGGATATTTGGCTGAATCACTTTGAAGGGCCTGTCAGTGCCTAAAATGGAAATTGTTAGAAAGCAGAGGCGGTCGGTTGCCAGCAACCATGAAATGGTAATGACCAAATCATTTATTTTTGCAACGAAATGTCATCCCCTAACACTACAAAGGCAGGGGTTTTTTTTTTTTCTAGCTTGAAAGTCCTGACTACCTATTAAAAAAAAAAACAACCTTCCAAAGTGGTTCTGTGTGCCACACACGTGTGCATACACGCCCTATCGTGCTCCCACCCTCCATCTTCCCGCCCAACCAAGCCTCTTCCATGTTCCTGGAGGCCAGCTGCAAGCTGGGATGAATTAAGACGTCGGCTGATTGTGAAAGGTAATCAGGCTTTAGCCACCCTATAAAATGAAGGGGAGTTCATTCGCTTATTTATAAGATAGTGTGTGGCCGACTTCACCCACATGGCAAAGTCTGTAGGCAGCAACAGACTCTACCCAACAATGTGATGTGGGTCTTTTTTTTTTTTAAGATTTTCTTTATTTATTCATGAGAGACACACAAAGAGAGGCAGAGACATAGGCAGAGGGAGAAGCAGGCTCCTCACAGGGAGCCCAATGAGGGATTCGAGCCCAGGACCCCGGGATCATGGCCTGAGCCAAAGGCAGACATTCAACCACTGAGCCACCTAGCACCCCATGTGTCTGTTCAAGTCTAGCTGGAGGAGACATGACCCTCCTCCATAGAAACCCTAAGGTTTCTATCTGCTCAGTAGCAGGCAAATCAGGCAAAAGCTCTAATTCTATATCTTTTTATTTTTAAACCCTGGTACTTTGTTCTTAGTTTAGGAGGAAGAGGCTGGAAAATACATTGTGGATTCACACTGGGGAATGAAAGAGGATCTGCTGTTTCTTTGAAAACAGCCATTAAGACCCTGTTCCCTAGGGCCAATTCCTGGCAGCTTGCCCCGCTGACAAAGCCCCAAGTCCTTCTTTACATTTTTCCATATTGACTCTCCTGTGAGGATCAGTAAAAACGTATACTACCATAAGATTCATTTTAAAAGAATACTTTACAAGCCTTCTGGCTTGAAAATATTTCAATGGTATCTGCACATTCAGAACTGAGAAGCAAGGTGGTTCCACTTGGCTCTCACAGGAGTAAGGTTTGAGAGGTATCTTGGGATTGTGGTCATTAGTCCTCAAGGTTTTGACCAGCTTCTTTCTCAACAGAAGTGGTTTTCCCCCAGAGCCCCTTGTGATTGTTGGTGTGGGATCCATTTCGTAAACAGGTCTGGTGTGAGGTTATGGGGACGTTACCATCTAGCTGTGAGCCTTGGTCATATGAATGCGGCAGCCCCTTGGCATCTCACTGCATTAGAGCCTGTTCTTATGAAACCCCTGTCCTTCGAGGGGTTATGGCTCTGGTGTTGGGGGGGATACCTTCCTTCCTATTTCCTCATATGGTGGGCTCAAGGGAGAATTATAAATTAGGTCAACTCTGTCATTTCTGGCCCTTTCCCCAACTTTTAATAACTCACTGATGCTCAGTCCACAGGCATCTGATCCCCTTCTCTCAACTTCAGTCTCTCCATCTGTAACAGGAAAGACTTTGAATTTGCTGCAAGTTCTCCCCAAACTCTGACACTTGGCAAATCTAATGGATTTACCAGCTCAGAGAAATGGGGTCACTTTCCAATGCTTGCTTTCTTTTGAGGAAACCCATCTTCTAGGATGATCTTTCCCTATGTTGTCCTCATAAGAGGAAAACATGACTCATTTCAGGTGATGGAGAGTCAACACTTGGCAGCTCTGCATGGAGAAGCCTTTTTCCCTGTAGAAGGGGCACAGAGTGCCACGGAAACCAGGCCAGGCACCTACACCTGGCCAGGGATGCAGGCACATGAGGCAGGTGGAGTGGGCAGTCTTTACAGGGGCCAGCATCATCTGTACCATCTCAGTCCTCCCAGGAAGCTGGCCCCACTTGGAAGTGTGATGGCTCAGAGCTGAGCCCTGGGTCAGAAGAGCAGCTGCCCTGCATACTAGTGGTTTAAGTTCATGAACCTCTATGTACCTCAGTTTCCTAATCTGTAAAATAGGAATAAGAACTCTACTGTTGTGAGGATTAAATGAGATCAAATGAGCATGTAAATTGCTTAGAACGATCTCCAGCATGTACAGAATAAATGTCCAGTAAATGGTAACTGTCTTCATCATAGGGTACTAGATATGTATCCAGGAGTGGAGAGGGTCACATTATAAAAGGTTCTTCTCTCTCATATGCCTGAGGACAAATCCTCTGAGGTGTCTGATCTGGAATAAGTGCCTTCTTCCTTTCTGCAGAACCAACTGTCCAGCAGATAGCCAGTCTATCCCAGCCTAGGGTCACAAGTCAGTGATAACAACCAGTAGGGTGGCATATGATCTGAGGAGAGGGAAGTGTGGTCATTGAAAAGTAAGCAATTGCTTTCCTTGCCTGCAGAGGATTTATCAGAACTCAGAACTGAAGGCTTTCAGAGTTGACAAAGGATCTTTTAGAAAAGAATGTTCCCTAGGGGTTCTCCATGCCTGCAGAGGTTCAAATGAGAGAAATCAGAGTGTGGTTAGACCCAGGGAAGACATGTGCATGTGGACATTTACCCACAGATGAATAAAATGATGGGCCAGGCTCCCAAAACAGGTCATGTAGTGTCTTCCCCTGGTAATTTCGGAAAAGAATGGCTGGTCATTGGTCCTAGATTGTCTCATAGACTGTTAGAGCAGGAAGAACCCTTGCAGGTCTCTTACTCAAGCCTTGATTTTAAGCCTGAGAATGCTAAGACCCAGAGAGAGGGGACAGTCGCCCTATGGCCGTAAGGCTAATTATTGGCAGGACCAGGATTTAAGCTGTAAGCCAACAGATCATGCCACTGTATCGTACTGGTCTTTTTAGGTACTCAAACTATTGTCCTTTCTAGTTCTGGAATGCTCTGTCATAGCAACATACTAAAAAGTAATTGAGGCCCACCCAGGGGACCTTGTAGGTACTGAGCAGCACCTCGCTTGCAGCTCCTCCAATGTAGCCAACCCGATTTTGGAGCTCTGGCTGTCAGAGCATTTCAGCCAAGGCTCCTCACTCAACTAACTGGTCTTCTAAGCTTACCATTTGAAAGCAGCTGTGGTTAAAGCAGAGCTTGCTGACTCAGCCCATAGAGTAAGGATGACTAAACACAAGAATTTCCTGTTGGGGGGGGTGGTGGAAAATATCTTTCAAATGCATTTGTTTCAGGGAACCATTCTGATCAGTCAGGACCTGGCCCACCGTGGGCCCGTGAGGAAAAGCAGCAGGCTGTCCCCGCTCAGCACCAACACAGGATTTGCAGATGTTTCCTTTCTTTTTGCTAAACAACACTGTGGCTGTCTCGGCACCATTTTGGTCTGGCCCGCATTCACACAGAGCTTTATCTGCCAACTGGTACAGCCCAAAGCCAAGGGGAGCGGATGTCTCCCTTGACCGGAGGGGCCTTTCACATTCCCCTGCTCGGAGGCCTTCCCCCCAGGGGTGAATGGGGCTGATCTGCTTTATCTCAAGACAGCTTCAATTCTGAGCCCACCTTGAACTCGAAAGAGAGGTTCATTTATGCTGACTGATCAGAAAACAGTGTGGGCTGGCTTCCATCCTCAGGGTGCACTCTGGGGAGTTTGCAATCTGGAGTAAAGTCATCATTTTCAGGTCTAAATACCACACAGACATTGGACAACTTTAGGAAACGAACATTGACCTTCAGTTGGATTGCTCACCAGCTTAAGGCATTAATTCAGTGAAGCTAAAATTTGGATAAATATTTCAAGGCTCTTGGCTGGGAAGGAGTCTGCCTTGCTCAATTAGAAAGTTGGAGACACCTGGTGCATTTTGGGGGCGACACATTTTTACAACTTGCAAATTAGAAAGGGGGGCGGGGAAAGAGGGAGAGTGAAATCGTCGGCCATCTTCTCAAAGCAATACACAACTCCAACAGTTCCGACATAGAGGAGTCCATAGAGGGGTTGAGTCCGAGGGGCTGCCTCATCCCCTCTCTCCTCTCTCCATCCCCAGCCGCGCATTCACAAGGAGGAAACAGAACCGACTGCCTTGGAGGTCTCAAAGAGGGTCAAGGATATATTTTTCGTAAGTGAATAACAATTTCTTATTCCAATGGGGGGGATGTTCTGGGATAGGCAATGTGGGGTCATGGAAAGGCATCTGGGTCTTGGAGGGGGGAAAGTAGGAGAGAGAGAGAGAGCCCCAATTCCTTGCCACCTGGCAGTGTGAGCTTGGAAATGTTATTTTACTTTTTTCCAAGCCTGTTTCAGATCCTGTAAACACTTAAGGTACATAAAGTGCCTGGGAATAATATGGCCTCAATAAATGTTTTCTAAATTTCTGAATTTCTAATGGTTATGGATCCTTACGTTTGTCCAACACATGACAGTGCATACAATATTTCTGTGTTCACTCTCTTTTTCGAATCTGGCAAGATGCATATGATGTAAGTGGGGTAAGGATTGTTACCTGTCTGATAGAGGGAAGTGAGGCTCAGGGAGGTAAGGAGGCTATACCTGCAGGAACAAGGGCTCCAGGTCCACCATTCCTTCAGACATTCTACACAACGTCTCATTTTCAAGTGTAAAGGTTTTTAAAGGATAAAATGCTATAGGATCAATGCATCAGATCTGTGCCTTGCAACTAAGTGCCACTTGTATGAGGGCTCACACACTGGTCTTGGAATGACTTGGGTTGGGATTATCTAATATTTTTGTAAAAGAACAATAGGACCTCAGGTTAGTGAGGAATAACACTTGGTATTTGGAATAACATGGGCCAGAGTTGAGAAGGTCAATTATAGACTCAGGCGAGTGAGCGAATATATACTTAGTCCACCCCCATTGGGTACCTGGCCTCTCATTGGAGCTATTAAATGCTTAACAGGAGTGGACTTGTGGTGTGAATGTTCTTTGGCTTTCCATGGGTCTTAGAACCCTTGACTCATGGTGCTGAGTGGGGCTGTTATAGGTCAGATAGTCCAGTCGCCATCTAGCAAAGCCACTCCTGTCCACTGAGTGGCTATCCACCCTCCAGTGACCAAAAAAACTTCTTACAAGCTCTATGTGTCATTTCTAGTTCTGTGCCCTGCCCAGTACTGATGATGATCATCTGCGCCATGATCGTTTCTGACTGCATGGCGCTCTAGGGAAACCCAGAGATGCTCATTGCAAATGCAGCTTATGCAGGCAAGTAGGCATGCTCTGGAAAGTTACATGAAAACAAAATTTCCGTAGAGCAAATCCTGGTTTTTGCATCCAAGGCTGTTGCCTAATTTATCACTTTTTAAAACATAGGATTAGATTTGCTTAAGCAGCAATTTTTTTAAAACCTAGGGTCCGTAATTCTTGGATGAAATATAGGAAGCTCTATGGATTTTTCTGAAACTGCACAAAATTGCATGTTTGCATATATACACAGTTTTCTAGGAAGAGAGTTCATAGCTGCCCTTGGATTCTCAAAGGGGTCTATCCCCCAAAAGGTTAAGAACTGTTGGCCTAGAGGAAGGTGGAACTGTGATCGTGTTCATGAACGTCATAGTTTGCAGCCCCAACCTCAGGTTTCTAGGACGGTAGCTTTGGTTTGTTGTCTTCCCTCCCGCTGCCTCAGAAGGATGGGTAGGATGGGTACCCATGGGGCATGCTGCCAAGTTTCAATCATCCCCTGCCCTATTTGCAGATTGGTGGCCACACTAAGAGTTTGAGTGGGGATTGTTGGCTGTACGGCTTGAACTTTGGAGGCAAACAGCTCAGTGATTTGGGGCATGTCGCTTCATCTCTCTGAGCCAGTTTCCTCATCTAATAGGTGGGGAAAATCGCCAAGGTTGTTGTGAGGATTCTAAGCATGGTGATGGCTGTAACGTGCTTGACACATAGTAAGTGCTTGATAAATAAAAACGTCAACAGTATCTCTACCAGGTGGACAAGTCCTTAAGAAGACCTAAAGCAAGGCACCTGGGTGGCTCAGTCGGTTGAGCATCTGCCTTTGCTCAGATCATGCTCCCGGGGTCCTGGGATGGAGCCCCACATCAGGCTCCCTGCCATACATGCTTCTACCTCTGCCCTCTGTCCCCACTCACGTGCTCTCTCTCTGTCAAATAAATAAATAAAATATTTTTTTAAAAAAATACCTAAAGCTCTTTTCTGGCTGCATGGACAGCTCCTTCTGGGGGCCACATTGCTGCCCAGAGCCATACTCAGTGGCCCATTTGTGGGCATAGGAACAAAAACAATTGCACCTTTGCCGTTTGGCCAAACACTGGCTTTGGTCTTTTTAATGCTCATTCTTTGCTAAACACTGTTGAGGGTCCCTGAAACCATGTTTGGTTATTGAACCCAGAAATTCTAGGTAGGGGTTCAGGCTGTGTCTATAGGAGGCCAGAACAACCGGTGGGGTTAAATCAGCTCCAGACCCTCAGTCTGTGCTTTGTCTGGGCAGCAATAATATTGTCTAAAGGGCTTTCTCAACCCTGCTCCTATCTGTCTCAGAACAACCAGTGGAGGTCAGCAGGGCAGGTGTCAGAAAAGCCACTTATTGGTGGCAATCACGTAAGCAAGTCTGGGGGTTTTGAGTACTTGGTGAAGATGTGATGTTTTGCAAAAAGGAAAAGAAGCAAAATGAGAGTGTTAGCAAGAAATGTTAGTACTGAGTATCAGTTTTTGAGTTTTGGGTTTATTGGGAACAAATGAACATAGCGCAGAGCTAGGCACATGGCTTCTAGAGTCAGATCAGGCTATGGCCAGTTCCACAGGAGGGGAACTCATGAAACAGTCTAACATGTCACTGGATGGTTTGGTATGGTCAAGGGCTGTAAGGCCTCAGAGGAGAGAAAATGTAAGTCAGAAAGCTTCTGAAAGGCAGGCCTTGGGTTTAGGGAGCCAGAGGAAAGAAAGAAAGGGTCGTAGGCAGATGAGCAAGAGCAGAGAGGCTGGACGGAGTGTGTGCCAGGGGCTAGAGGCACTTACACAGTAGCTAACCAGGGGGATGTTCAGGAAAGTAGCAGGAATTTTGGTTGGCATGGACCTGATATGGTAGGCAGTGAGGAGCAGCTCAGAGTGGCAACAGAAGGGAATTAAAGGGGATGAAGTCAGAGAGTCCAGCTGGGAGCCACAAATAAAAATCCAGGCTTAAATGGGCAGAATGGTCTGGCCTAGCATGAGGCCATGGGAACAGCGAGTGGGAGCTTGCTGGTCTCTGGAGCCTCTGCCTAGAGTATCACCAAGAGTCTTCTCTCTGCAAGGAGCAAATTGATTTTGTGTCTTTATTTTTGTTTCTTTTCATTTTCATTCCAGTATGGTTAGCATAAAGTGTACTATGAGTTTCAGGTATACAATATGGTGATGCAACACTTCCATACATTATTTGGTACTCCTTGTGATAAGTGTTCTCTTCACCCCCTTGACCTATTTCCGCCCCCCCTACACTCTGGAGATCACCATTTCTTCTCTAGAGTTAAGAGTCTGTTTTGTGCTCTCTCTCTCTTTTTCCCTTTCCTTGTCTTTGTTGTTGTTGTTGTTGTTTCTTAAAATCCACATATGCTATTTGTCTTTCACTGACTGACTTATTTCACTTAACATAATACTCTCTAACTCTACTCATGTTGTTACAAATGGCAAGACTTCATTCTTTTTGATGGCTGAGTAGTATTCCATTATGTATATATACCACCTCTTCTTTATCCATTCTTTGGCTGATGGACACTTTGGCTGCTTCCATATCTTGGCTGTTGTAAATAAAGCTGCCATAAACATTGGGATACATGTATCCCTCTGAATTAGTGTTTTCATATTCTTTGGGTAAACACCCTGCAGTGCTATAGCTGGGCCATAGGGTAGTTCTATAACTTTCTGAGGAACCTCCATACTGTCTTCCACAGTGGCCACACCAGTGTTGTCTAGCATAAGCAATGTCTCTCTCATACAGGACCACATGACCTGCTTTAAGCCAATCAGGCAAAATAACTTGCAAAGGAGAAAAACCAAGAGGTGATTCTCCATGTTACAGAATAGTTCTTTACCAAAGGATGCACAGAAGGCTCTTTGACTTGAAAATTCCCTTAAGTTTAGAATGCCTTCAGATTAGAACAGTAGTTTTTTTGAATTTAGAAAGAATGGTCAAAAATTATATGGAAAAATTTTGTTTAAATAGCTAAAAGGGGGTGGGGAGGAAACCAGTCACATGTCTCCAGTTGTCTTTCTTATGATCCATGGCACTGTATAAAACTTACAACTTCTGAAAATAATACTAAGCTGCAGTAATTTTAAAAATAATTTATAGGGGCGCCTGGGTGGCTCAGTCTGTTAAGCATATGACTTCTGCTCAGGTCATGATCCCAGGGTGCTGGAATAGAGCCCCTCGTCGGGCTCCCTGCTCAGCAGGGAGGCTGCTTCTCTCTCTCTCTCTCTCCCTCTGCCTTCTCTCTCTCTCTCTCTCTCTCTCTCAGATAAATACATAAAATCTTTTCAAGAATAATAATAATTTACATATGAGATTTAGTGAGCAGTAATAATAATAGTCAACATGTATCAAGGTCTTGCATGTTACTAAACAATTTAAAGACAGTACCCTGTTTAATATTCACAATAGTCTCTTGAGATATATTTTGCTATTTTCCCCCATTTCACAGATAAGGAAAATGATGCTTTCAGAGGAGTTAACTAAAGCATACAATATCCCCCCAAAAAAACAAGAAAGAAAGAAACTCCCCTAAGTTATGTGCAGGTGAGCACCCTGCCTCCCAGGCAGGCTTTGGGGGTGCAGCGTGATAAAACACCTCCATGGTCCTCCTCCTCAGCCTCTGCCTGGAGTTCTACTTGATGTAGCAGATCTTGGGAAGCTTTTCAGGTGGAAAAAACACCTCTCTCAGCCTGCACAGATTGGTCATGGACCTGGTCCAGCAGTGAACTGATTTTGTTGACATTTCAGCAGGAAAGGTACAGAGAGAGAGGGTGCGGTGGGCGGGGTGGGGGGGGACGGGACTCAAGATTCAGTTCCCTGGGTTGTCCTGATAATTTATTTCCTCCATTTGAACATTTTCCTTTAGGAAAGAAAACCCAATGACGTGAAGTAGTTCTTTGCTCTGGTTCAGGATGCCCCATGCAGGGTGATGAATGTGGAGATGCCTCTGAGCGATCACGTTAGCTAGGACTCTGAAGCACTACTTCTACCTGCTATGTGTCTGAGTGGCCCAAGCCTGGTTCAATCCCCTTATACCCTAGACTGGGCCCCCTCATCTATGGGGGATGGCCATGCACTTGATGGAGGTCACCGACAGAGGCTGGATTCAGCACTGGCTCAGCTGAGGGAAGGTTGCATACATTCGCGCTTGCTAGAAGAGGATCTTGTTTTCACATTTAAGGGAATATAAAAATGACTTTGTTGTGTTCAAATTGCCTTGCTGGATGAATAGAGCCCTGTGGCTTCGGGGCTTAGAAAGGATTGGGCAGAGATGACATATTTCCTTATGTACGTTTCCATATGGCTGTATTTCCATCCAGGTGCTAAGTCCGTAGCTTTTATCTCAGGAGTCCTGTGAAGTTGTTTGGGGTCCCCAGGCTAAAACTAAGATCCTGATATCATTGAAACTCTTTTGGACAAAAGCTAAGGGTAGGGAAATCCTGGTTAGTTGCCGTAAGCAGTTTGTAACGTATAGGAGATGAAACCTTTGGTTATTGTTTAGGACAAACTACAGTTAACTCTTGAACAACCTGTTCACCCCCTATACAGTCAAAAATTGGTGTATAACTTTTGACTTCCCCAAAATTTAACTACTAAGAGCCTGCTATTGACCAGAAGCCTTACCGATGACAAAAAGTCTATCAACAGACATTTTGTACACTGTATGTATTATATACTGTATTCTTATAACAAGGTATGCTCAGAGAAAAGAAGATGTTATTAAGAAAATCATAAGGAAAATACAGTTCCTGGACTGTACTGTATTTATCGAAAAAAAATCTGGGGATCCCTGGGTGGCGCAGCGGTTTAGCGCCTGCCTTTGGCCCAGGGCGCGATCCTGGAGACCCGGGATCGAATCCCACGTCGGGCTCCCGGTGCATGGAGCCTGCTTCTCCCTCTGCCTGTGTCTCTGCCTCTCTCTCTCTCTCTGTGACTATCATAAATAAATAAAAATTTAAAAAAAATCTGCCCGTAAGTGGACCTGTGCAGTTCAAACCCATGCTGTTCAAGGCTCAGCTGTATTCCCATTTTAATGATGACAGCAGCTCCTATATATTGAGAACTTCCTATGTGCTTAGAACCATGCTAACCTCCTTATGTACATAATCTCACATAAGCTTCACAAATCCCCAAAATCAAGGTGCTGGTGTTATCCTCCAGGTAACGGAAGAGGAAAGTGATAGAGAGGTTAAGAGATTTGACCAAGGCCAGGTGGCTAGCAAGTGGAGAGCTGGGATTTAAACCCATCATGTTCATGACCATGAAAAAAACCTTTCCTCCAGGAAACTGCTCAAAATTCATCTCCCTGCAAATTTCAAGCGAAGACTCTAATGAAACTAAAATGTAGTTCAAGAAGCAAAAGTAGGGGCACATGGGTGGCTCAGGAGGTTAAGTGTCTGCTTTCAGCTCAGGTCATGATCTCGGGGGTCCTGGGATTGATCCCGGCGTTGCATTGGGCTCCCTGCTCAGTGGGGAGCCTGTTTCTCCCTCCGCCTCTGCCCCTCTCATGCTCTCCTTCACTTTCTCTCAAATGATAAAATCTTTAAGAAGTGAAAGTGGCTTTGTGAGGAGGACGATTTATAAACTTGTGTATGTGGGAGGCGGGAATAATATCTGCAGGCTAGTTTGCTAGGGGAGCAATTATATCTCAAATGGGGAGAGAACAAGGAAGCTAAGGGGATGACGTGGAGTCTGACAGCCAGTGCCTTCAGTGGAGCTTGAGCCCCGAGGGGGAGAGGGCCAAGGCCAGAGGCTTGTAGGCCTGGGAATCTGTAGCACCAGGGAGAATGCTTCTGAGCCTGGCTGTTGCAGAGCTGGGCAGGGGGACACTCAGCTCTTCGTGCTGACCTTCGCTGCTCTTGTGATTGGTGTCTTTTGTTCATATTTTTCTGCTTATTGTTGGCATCTAAGAAGGTTTTTGATTTTGTGTGTTCACTGTGTCTCTAACAACCATACTGAAATCTTGTTAATTCTTTTTTTTAAAAGATTTCATTCACTTATCCATGAGAAACACACACACAGAGAGAGAGAGAGAGAGAGAGAGAGAGAGGCAGAGACACAGGCAGAGGGAGAAGCAGGCTCCATGCAGGGAGCCTGATGCGGGACTCGATCCAGGCCCCGGGATCACACCCTCGGCCGAAGACAGACACCCAACCACTGAGCCACCCAGGCATCCCAAATCTTGTTAATTCTGATATAAAATTAGAATTCACTCACATCTCTTGGGTTGTGTAGGTATGCAAACATATCATTAATGTGTATACACACACACACACATATCTTCTCCATTTTACAAATTAAAGAAACTGAGGTTCAGAGAGGGTTAGTAACTCCCTCTAGGTCACACAGCTAGTAAGTGACAGTGCACAGGTTAAACAATAGACCAGCCTTGAACCCTGAATTACTATACAATAATCTCTCTCTTATACCTATATTATTTTGTAAGGCAGGATGATGCTATACATATTCTTTGTAATCTCCTTCTTTCACTTAACAATACATTGCAACAACTTACCTATATGCCTAAATATTATTCAATAGCATTTTAATGGATGCATAAATACCTTTATCATAAGGGTAATAATTAACGTTTATTGAGTGCTTACAATGTGTCAGGCATCTGAACATGGACTATTTCATGTCAATAGTGTTTACATGACTCCAGAATTACTGGTAGTTGTGATCACATCGGTTCAAAAGCTCCAGCCTGCTACTCTCCTACTTGGTGGCACCTTCACCTGTCACCCCTAACCAGCTCTGGGGCTGTGGGATCTGCATGGATTGCTATGTCATGTAATGCAAAACATCCACATCAATAAGACATGGGAAAAAAGCAAGTAGCAGACATCTAGGCTGGGCAGAGGGCAGGCAAGGGTTGAAAGAGCAACCCTTGATGTTGGCAGGGCTCCCTGGGAGGGGGGAACCTAACATTACTAGTATAAATAAGGGACCGAGAGAAACTATTCTTCTCTAGATTCTTGGAAGCTTTGAGCTGATACTACAACCCAAGGAAAGCTGTGTCAGAGAAGAGATTTTAGGGGCTGTGGGAGCAGGTACCATGGGTGGGTTGGAGGGAGAAGGTGTCATGAAGACATCAACATCCATATCTTGCCCAAGATGATCCTTTCCACTGATGCACAGTGACTGCTTAATGCATCCCAGCTGCTCTTTACTGAATTATGCCCGCCACCCCCCCAATTCCCATGTAGAAGCCCCAATCCTTCAGTGTGATGGTCCTTGGAGATGGGGCCTTTGTGAGGTAATTAGGTTGAGATGAGGTCATGCGGATGGGGCCCTCATGATGAGATTAGTGCCCTCATGAGAAGAGATGCCAGAGACCTTGCTCTCCTTCTCTCCCCACTGGCTTTATGCTTCAGCTAATTCCCTATATTCTGAAAATATGAGAGAAAAATGGTTTGTGCTCCTCAGATGGCTCTCAGGATAGCGTTAGAAAAATATATTTTATTCATTCTTTTAAAGAACTCCACAAATAATTATTGAGTGCCTATTAAGCACCAGGAACACTTCTTGACAGTGACCAAGGCAGAAACTATGCTTTACTTTCAGATAGCAGGAGAAACCTGGGTACAATTCAGTGGCATGAACTCACTCAGTGACATGCAGCCCTCACCACTGTCTAGTTCCAGAACATTTTCATCACCTCTAAAGGAATTCTTCTACACATTAAATAGTCACTCTTCATTCTTCATTACCCCCAGCTGGATGTATCACTAATTTATTTCTGTCTCTGTGGATTTGCATATTCTGGAGATTTCATACAGCTGGAATTGTATAGTATGTGTCCTTTGTGTATGGCTTCTCTCACTTAACACTGTGTTTTCAAGGTTCATCCTGTTGTAGCATGGGTTACTACTTTGTCCCTTTATGGATGAACTGTATTCCATGGTATGGATAGACCACACTTTGCTTATCTATTCATCAGTTGATGACATTGGGTTGTTTCCACCTTTTGGCTATTGTGAATGGTGCTGCTGTGAACATTGATGGACAAGTTTCTTTTTTTAAGATTTTATTATTTATTTATTTGAGGGAGAATGAGAGAGTGTGCATAGAGGGAGATGGAGAGGGAGAAGCAGACTCCTCACTGTGCAGGGAGCCCTACATGGGGCTCAGTCCCAGGGATAATGACCTGAACTGAAGGCAGACTTTTAACCAATGGAGCCACCCAGGCACCTCTGATAGACAACTTTTTGTTTGGACACAGAACTCAGTTCCCTGGGATATATACCTAGGAGTAGAGTCGTGGGTCATATGACATTCTTTGGGGAATCAGAGAATGGCACCACTTTTATTACTGAAGAGAAAAACCCAAGAACCAAAATAATCAGTTGAAGCTATATTTTTAAGCATTATAGGTAGTCTGACCGGATTAGCGATAAAATGGATCCTCCATTTTAGAATCAAAGTGAGTTGTTATTCAGTGCACACCCATCTCTACAGTTAGAAAAACTATGCAAACACCATTTTCTGCTGGCCCACTGAAGCATGAGCACAAACCTCTCCTTGGGACTGAAGCAGGACTGTTTGTCATAGCCCCCAGTAATCACTGAGACTGGCGATCCCCTCATCCATTTGTGAATACCTTGAGGATAAAGGCTTATTTGAGTCATCTGTGTTATCCCAGCACGTGGCACAGTCAACATTTGTTGGTGGAAGGAAGATAGGAATGCCCCCAGCCCCTTGGGGGAGGTGATCTGGGCCACAGTCTCTTTCTTCCCATGTCTCTGCAGCGTATCAAGGCACACCAAACCCTCACACCAGCCTCCTTCCCATCAGCCCCCACTTGGGGTGGTACCGCCACTGTCAGTGAGCAAGCCAGCGTTATAGCACTTTTCACATAAACAAATTGGCAAATCTCAGAAACTGATGTTTGTCAGACCCAGGTATTCTGGTTGTTGTTTTGAACAATCTGATCATCCTTTCCTTGGACAGTCTCCTAGGGTCTGGTCATTTGCCTTTCTCCACTGTAAAATAGGAATCCTGTTACTGGTTTCCAATCACCTCACAGTCTGGTGGGGAGTCTCAAAGCAGATCTGGAAGCTGGATGTCTGACCATCTCTGGGCTTGTGTAGTTCTCCCCAAGTGGGCAGTGACTGGGCATGATCCCCTGGGGAGCCTGTCACTGCTGTTGACATGGAGAATACTGGTGTGGGAACAAATGCTGTCTTTGTCACAAGCTCGGCTATGGGGGGCCTCTCCTTCCCTGAGCTGGCAGCTGAGGCTAAGCACTTGAGATCCCTGGGCCAGCTGTTGTGAAGTAAATGCCAGGCAGTAGGTAAGGCAGGATTCAGAGCTGGGCAGGCGGCCAGGCTAGAGCGGGAGCACAGATGGGGGGGGGGTGGGGCACAAAAGTTGGCAAACAAGTATTTGCCAAGGGGGGAGTTAAAAATACAATTTTGCTTCTTGAGGAGACAAAGCACCAACAGGGGGGCTGCCTAAAAATGCCTGTTTTCACTCACTATCAGCTAAAGAAGATTCTTATACCAGGAAGGCACTGTGAGCAGTGCTTCCCCGAGGAGGCTTCCCCGGGAGCCCAGAGAGATAGCCACACCCTTTGAAGTTTGCTGGGAGCTCACAAAGGACAGTGTTGTTTGCACCAAGGAAGAATGATAGCCCCACATAATGGTATCCTTATTCTCTAAACGTCAGACCTTATGTGATGAGGGGCGAGTGAGCCTGCAGGCCCAGGCCAAGGGGGAGGGGGCGAGTTCGGCAAATCACACAGGCCTTCAGCTTGCTTGCGAGTCAGCATGGAAGGTCTTCCTAGGAAGATGGTGCAGTCTAAGTCAGGGGTCTGTTTCAACTCTCTTCCCAGGGGGACAGTAAAACCATACCAAGATACTTGTTCATTTGGTGATGGCTGATAAAAATTTCCAAATGGACGTTATCTTCCATAGCACTTGATAGATTTCAGCTAAACATGGCATGAGCTTAAAGCTCATAGAGATAAAAGACAGATGAGAAAAAAAAAGGTTCAACCCATTGTTTTTATTGATTGATTGATTGATTGATTGATTGATTTTTTTAAAACATTTAATTTATTTATTCATGAGAGAAACACACAGAGAGAGGCAGAGACATTAGCAGAGGGAGAAGCAGGCTCCCTGGGAGGAGACGGATGTGGGACTCAATCCCAGGAACCTAGGGTCACAACTTGAGCCAAAGGCAGACTCAACCACTGAGCCACCCAGGCATCCCTAAACCCATTGTTTTAAAATCAGAATGAGAATGGTTGTGTTTCCCAGGGCTGAGATTCCTGTCACACAAAAGGGAAAGTCAGTAGGCTGGCAGTCGCTGTCAAAGGCAGCTTGTCCACCAGTTATTAGGAAATGGAGTCCCAAAATTGGGCTTTAATATAGCCATGACCAACTTTGGGATGTCTATGGCATTGCACCATGCGTGCGTATGTTGGGACCACTTCCAAAATTCTGACTCATTTCCTAGCCGATGAAACCATGTCAGGCATATGAGTTTCATTGCTGGTGTCATCCCAGGGAATTTTTGTCAGCCCTGGTTCCTGGGAATGATTCCATTAGACCTGGGAATAGCTGTGTGCTGCCATGGTAAAAGCCATGCAGAGCCCGAAGCTCCAGCCCTAGCTCTGTCGCCAATTAACTGTCATTCCAAGTGAGTCTTTTAACCAGTCTGTGTCTTGATTTCTTTAGTGGTTAGAAAGAGACTGTTTAATGAGACAGTTTCGTCCCTTCTGGCTGTAAACATAAAAATGTCTGTCTTTCCGTGTTGGATTTGACAAAGGATCATTGTGGATATGTAAAGTATCTACTTTGATAAATTTTTTTAGGTCTATAAGGGGTCTCAAAGTTCAGCTAGTCCAACAACCCCGTTGTGGTACAGATGTAGAAACTGAGAGCCAGAGAGGAGAAGGGAGTTGCTCAATTAGTGCAGTACCAGGGTTTAGAGATCAGGTTTCTCGATCCCCAGTCCAGTGCATTTTCCACTACATTTATTTTTAAATCAGAGCAATACATGAGCATGGTTCAAAAATACCAAATAATACAGGAGAGCTTGGAACAAAAAACAACAGTTCTCAGCCCCACCCCTAGTCCCACTCCTCAGAGGCAACCATTTTGAACAGATTCTATTTTCAATTCATCTGGTGGTTACTCTGATATCACTAAATAATATGCCTCTACTCCTGTTTATCCATTTGGGACCTTATCTATTGACTTTGTGCTATTAAAAAATGAGCTTACTTAACATTAACCCAATCTCCCCTCTTTCCTCCACCTCCCCAAGTTCCATAGTGTTATCTTTATGAGATTTTTTTCATTTACTTTTTAAAATAGCATACAGGGGTGCCTGGGTGGCTCAGGTGGTTAAGCATCCGACTCTTGGTTTTGCTCAGGTCATGATCTCAGAGTCAAGAGATCAAGCCTCCAGGTCAGGCTGCATGCTCAGCAGGGAGTCTGCTCGAGATTCTCCCTCTGTCCCTCCACCCCCCAATAAATGAATAAATCTTAAAAAAATAAAATATATACAGTAAAGTTTACTGTTTTTGGTATACAGTTCTACAAATTAAGAGAAATATAAAGTCATGTAACTACCACCACAATCAAGGTATAGAACAGTTTATTACCTACCTAAATTTTCTCATGCTGCCTTTTATAATCAATCCGTCTCTCTATCCTCAACCCCAGATAACCACTCGTCTGTTTTATGTTGTTGTATTTTGCTTTTTCCATAATGTTATAGAAATGGAACAATAGAATATGTGATCTTTTGAGACTGCATCTTTCACTCAGGATAATTATTTTGAGATTCATGTATCAGCAGTTCATTCTTTTGTAGTAATGAGTAGTATTCCATTGCATAAATGTACCATAATATATGCCTTCACCGGTTGAAGGACATGTAGGTTTTTTTTTTTTCCAGTTTAATGGTATTATTTTTAGTGATTACATTGGTTACCTTTTAAATTGTAATCATATTCTTAAACCTCTATTGCTTGAGCCATCATCTACTATTTATTAAGTAGATCTTCTTCAGCATAGTAAATGCTTTTTTTAAAATTTTTATTTATTTATGATAGTTACAGAGAGAGAGAGAGGCAGAGACACAGGCAGAGGGAGAAGCGGGCTCCATGCACCGGGAGCCCGACGTGGGATTCGATCCCGGGTCTCCAGGATCGTGCCCTGGGCCAAAGGCAGGCGCCAAACCGCTGCGCCACCCAGGGATCCCCATAGTAAATGCTTTTGATTGGATTTTAAACATGATACTTTCATTCATAGTCTCAGTTTTATTTTATTTTTTTAAGATTTTATTTATTCATTCATGAGAGACACAGAGAGAGAGGCAGGCAGAGATATAGGTAGAGGGAGAAGCAGGCTCCATACAGGGAGCCCGATGTGGGACTCGATCCTGGGACTGCGGGATCACGCCCTGAGCCAAAGGCAGATGCTTAACTGCTGAGCCACCCAGGCGTCCCCATAGTCTCAGTTTTAAATCAATTTCATTTGAGGATATAACTTTTCATGGGGGTGGGAAGAGTTGTTTAAATGCTACCTAGCAGCCTTATTCAGGGCTACTGTTATTCTAGATGATTCCTGTAGCATAGAGGGCCTTCTCTAGTACTAGACATATTTGTTGCTGGGAAGATATACATGTACTTTCTTTTCTGACCGTTGCTAACTAAGGCAGTAATTTTTGGGAAAAAGACTTTTCTTCATGTGGATTTCAGCTTTTGTCTGTCATGCTTTTTCTGTTCCAGCTGCCTTCACCAGCGAGCACAAAGCCACGTTTCAAAGGAGACTGACAAATTATCCCCAGCTGCCAGAAGGAGGTTAGCTTTCTGTATGTTCTGTGTCCCCCTTCTCTGATAACCAACAGGTTAACTTTCTAAAAAGAACTAACAAAAGCAGAAATTGTCTTTTGGCTCAAATGGGTTTTTTACTCTTTTAAAAGATGTGGATTTGTAATATTCCTCTCCATTCATACCCAAATTTATGCCAAGAAATATAGCATAAATGATCATAACTGAACCTTTGTTATTTGCAAGATTCATATTGATGCATTTTAAAAGTATTTACCAACGCTAAATTATTTTTGAAATTTGCTAGCATGGTATCTTTCCTCAAACAGTAGCCATTTAAGGATGGAATGATATCAGCCTTGGCCATAGAGATGTATATGTTATATTACACTTGTGTTTTTAACCAATTTTGTATGTACGTTATCTATCTAGCACTTAAAATACATGGCAGGAGTGAGTCTGATGCCTGAACAGTACCCTACACATAGTAGGTGGTCAGTAAATGCCTTTTGAATTAAAATGGTACAAAACAGTGTCAGGTATACATAATGGTGAAGTATTTGGGCAGGCATTCTCAAACACTACTGGGAATGAAGCAGGCATTCTCAAACACTACTGGGAATGCAAATTGGTACAACTCTCCCACGGGGCACTTAGACAACATGTGCTGAAGCCTTAACAATGTTCTTCTTCTTTCACCCAGTAATTCTCTTCCTAAGGACTTATCCTAAAAAAAATAATAGAGATGCCTGAAAAAATGTAAAATGAGGAAATTGATTGTAACATGTTTTAATATAGAGAAAAAGTGGAAACGACTTACAAGTTGTCCTTACTATGAAATCTTAACACAGTAACATTTATACTATGAAATGCTATGTAGTTATTTAAAATCATGTTTAAAGGTTTTTAGTAACATGAGGAAATTCTCAAAACCTAAATTAAGTCGGAGAAGGGAGGATACACAAATGAATGTACAGATGATCCCGTGTGTGTGTGTGTGTGTGTGTGTGTGTGTAGAAAAGACAAGACTGGAAGGAAGGAAATACATAGAAATATTAATACTTGGGGTGCCTGGGTGGCTCAGGTGGTTAAGCGACCAACTCTTCATTTCAGTTCATACCACCATGATCTCAGAGTCATGTTGGGCTCCATGCTGGATGTGGAGCCTGCTTAAAATTCTCTCTCCTTCTCCCCCTCCCCACACCCCATCCCCGTTCATGCTCTCTTGTCTAGGTTGTAGGATTATAAGTGATGTTCATTTTCTAGTTTCTGCAATTTCTAAATTCCTTACAATGAACTTATATTACTTTATAATCTGAAAATATATTTTTCATTTGAAAGAAATAAATACTATTTCTGATAGATGGAGGTCTTACATTCATAAAATCCTAGTAATAAGATATGGAACCATTTCTCAAACCAAAGTCAACTCTTCAGATACCACATGGAAAGTCACAGCACTGTTTAGTTTCAGAAAGACAAAATGAAGCCTAGAAGTCTTGTGTTTAAGCCTTCTGAGCCCCAGTTTGATATTGAAGGGCAAATATTGTTCATCCTCCTCTAGGCCTAGTTAGGTTTCATCCTTCTCTTCTCATCCCCACCCATTTTTAAACTGTACAGATCTGTGGAACAAATGTTGAGTAAACTGGAAATAAATAAAACCCACTGGCCTTAAGATACCACAAAGCCCTCCCTTCCTGTGTACTAATGGCTACCCGCCCATTGTACTCCCCAGAGTGGAGGGCTGGAGTCAGCCAAAATGGAGGCTTTGCTGAATCAAGCATGAACACTGCAAATGCTCAAAAGAGTGAAAAACTTATATCTGTAAAGATCGAGACACAACATGTACAACATTTTCTCTCCCCTACATTCTTATCTTCATATAATATAAACTGGTAAGCTCTGCTGAGAAAAAAAAAAACAAACAACTATGAAGTAAAAAAAAATCATAGAAGGCAATACAGTAAGGACTGTTGAAAGAAATCTCAGAATCCTAGAACCTTAGAGCCAGAAGGAAAACATTCCAACAAGTATAGGGCTCCTTCCAAATACCAGATACTATGCCAGGTGCTGATCAAATGTTATGTCATAAGAACCATCTAGCTGGGTGCCTGGGTGGCGTAGTTCGTTAAGTATCTGACTCTTGGTTTCAGCTCAGGTCATGACCTGGGGGTCCTGAGACTGAGCCCCATGTTGAGCCCACACTCAGCATGGAGTCTGCTTGGGTTTCTCTCTCCCTCTCCCTCTGTTCCTTTGCCCCATATTTGTGCACACTCTTTCTCTGAAATAAATAACTACATCTTTTTAAAAACCATCTATCAAGGCACCCCATTTTACCGATGAGGAAGTCAAAGCTCAGGGAGGGGTTGTGAATCCCCTTAAATTGCAGTTTGTTGGCTGCAAAGCTGGAGCTAGGTCCTACATCTCCTGGAGACTCAGAGGAAAAGATGGATTTTTTTCCTAGTATAATCTTCCCCTCAGCTCCAGAGAGTCCAAATATTTGCTGTGCAGTTGTGCCTGGATGTTTTGTTAACAGCTCAAGATAATCATTAGGTCCCAAATCAAACTCATATCCTTCCCCTTGTCTCCCAGCCACTGAGCATCTGAACTAAAGTCTAACTGGCTCTTTCACCTCCACCCCGTAAACAAGTCCTGTCAATTTTTCCTTCAAAAAATACTACTCAACCTATAAGACAACCCAACCTTTACCTCCATATGAAATCTCTTCTTGATACTTCAGTCCATGCTGCTGCCCTTCATTTGGGGGTGATTAGCATGTGGCCAGCAGAATTCCTTCATGTGACAAACATGTACTGAGAGTCTACTATATGCCAGGTTCTGAAGATGAAGAATTCATTTGTTTTATCTCCCCAACCAGACATTAAGAACTCTGGGAGTCTAGGGGATGAATTTTTCCATAGCCTTTTAAACACCTATTGCAGCTCTGGGCACATATTTGAAGATTTGTTTGTTCAAGATCAGAACAGATTTAAGGAATCTGTCACCAGCTCAGCAGCTGGAAAACTCTTGGGATGCCCTACTATATGGTTCTTCCTCAACATCTCACAAGCTACATGGATATGATCCACTCACTCAATAAAGACAGCATATTAAAATTTAGCTTTTAAATACCATACCTTAACAAATAAGTGATGAGATTGAACTAATATGAGATGTCAGATCTTAAAAGTCACTGGGGACTTCTGCCTCCAAGAAGATGGAATAGATATATTGTTCCCCATTCCTCTCAGTAAGTACAACTAGGAATCCTGGACATTATATATAAAACAAATATAAGACCAATAAAGATAGAGAGAAGAAGGCAGACTGGCTAAGGACCTCAGTAACCAAAGAATGACATGGTAGTAAGTTTTCTGAATTTTCTTTTTGCCTCACATATCCCAGACTGGCTGCTAGAGAAGCCGGCTATTCATAAAACACCCAACGGGAGCAGACAAAAATAAAGGCCTTCTCTCCCTGGCCAAAGGACCAGGAAATGGGCAACATAGCAAGATAGAAAACTATTACTGCTCTACACCACAGGAAAAACTGTGACCCCCCCCACCTCACCTCTGCCAGAAAAGGCCAAATGGGGAGCCTGACCTTCTACTCCAATCTAGCAGTAACCAGGCAGTATCCCCTCCTTTCCACTCCCAGAGCAGCATCAGAAAAAAAGCCAGCTAAAACAGAGGGTTTGAATAAGATCCAGAGTTTTCATTACATGATACCCAAAATGTACAATATTCATTTGGAAATCATTTATCAAACTGAGAATCAGGAAAGTCTCAAACTGACTGAAAAAACACTATCAATAGATACAAAACAAAGATGACAGGGATGTTGGAATTATCTAACAACGATTTTGAAGCAGCTGTCATAAAAATGCTTCAATCAGCAACTACAAACATGTTTGAAACTAATAAAAAGAAAAAATCTCAGCAAAGAAATATTAAGTCTCAGCAAACAAGAATATATAGAGGACAACAAAATGGAAATTTTAGAACTGAAAAACTCAGTGGACAGGCACAAAAGAACAGAGGAGACAAATGAAAAAATCAGAAAATTTGAAGATATAACAACAGAAATTACACAGAGAAAAAACAGACTGGAAAACAAATGAACAGAGCTTCAGGAACCTGTTGGACTTGAACAAAAGATATAGCACTCCCATCAATGGAGTTCTGAGAGAGGAGAAAGAGAATGAGGCTGAAAAGCATTTGAAGAAATAATGGCTGAAAATTTCCAAACTGGGAAAAGATATAAACCTACAAATTCAAAAAATTGAGAGAACCCCAAACAGGATGAATCCAATGCACATACAGCCATATCATAGTCAAACTTCTGAAAACTAAAGACAAAGAAAAGAATCTTGAAAGCAGACAGAGGAAAAAAGATATTACTTATAGGAAAATAATGTTTCACATAAGGAATTGACACATTTTTCAAGAACTAATCCTGCCAACCCAGAATCCTATACCATGTGAAAATATCCTTAAGGAATTAAAGGGAAATGAAGATATTCTCAGATGAAAATCTGTCACCATCATACCTACCCTAAACAAGCAACTAAATGTTGTACTTTAAACAGAAAAGAAATGATTCAAAAAAATCTTGGAACATCGGGAAGAAATAACACAATAAAAATATGAATAGGTTAAATAGACTTCCCTTCCCCTCTTGAGTCTTCAAAATTATGTTTGGTGGTTGAAGCAAAAATTATACCACTGTCTGATATAGTTTTAAATGTATGTAAAGGAAGTATTTACGACTATATTATAAACTGGGGAGGGCAAAGGGACATAAATGGAGTTAAGGTTTCCACACTTCCCTGAACTGATAAAATAATACCACCATTAGACTGTGACAAGCTCTGTATATACAATGTAATACATCAAGGAACTACTTAAATCTATACCAAGACATATACTCAAAGCCCTAACAGATAAATCCAGATGATATTCCAAAAAATATTCAAGTAACCCATAGGAATGCAGGAAAAAGAAAACAGAGAAGTGAAAAACAGAGAACAAAAAATAAAACGGCAAACATAGACCCTAATATATCAATATTAACATTAAATGTAAGTCATCTAAATACACCAATTAGAAGACAGAGATTAATATTAACATTAAATGTAAATCATCTAAATACACCAATTAGAAGACAAGAGAAACACCATCCAACAATATGTACTCTAAAAGAAACTCACTTCAAATATAATAATATAGGGAGATTGAGAGTAAAAGAATGGAAACATATATCATGCAGACATTAATCAAAAGAAAGCACGAGTGTCTTTATTAATATCAGATAGGCTTCATCATTGCCTATGATGGAGAAGGACATTATGATATGTGATTATGACATAATGATAAAATGGTCAGTCCATGAAAAAGATGGAGCAATCCTAAATGTGTATGTGCCACACAACAGAGCTGTTTTTGAAGCAAAATACATGAAGCAAAAACTAATAGAACTGAAAGGAGAAATAGATAAATCCACAGTTGTAGTCAGAGATTTCAACACCTGTCTCTCCACAATTGATAGAACAGTTAGAAAATCAACAAAGATATAAAAGAACTAAACAGCACCATCAACCAACAGAAGCTAATCAACAGTTTATAGAGCCTATCACCCCAAACCCGCAAAATACAATTCTTGTCAAGTACCCATGGAACTTGATAGACTGCATCCTGAGCTACAAAACAAATTTCAACATATTTAGAAGAATTAAAACCATGTACAGTGTGTCCTCTCATTATGGAATCAAATTAGGAATCAATAGCAGAATGATAACAGGAAAATATGCAAACACTTGGAAACTAAACAAGATACTTCTAAATAATCCATAGGTAAAAGGGGAAGTCTCAAGAGAAATAAAAAATACATTGAACTAAATTGAAAATAAAATACAACATTTCAAAATGTGTGGGACACAGCAAAAACCATTTAACAACACCAAATACATATGTTAAAAAAGAGGAAAGGTCTCAAATCAGTAATCCAAGTTCCCACCTCTAGAAAAAGAAGAGCAAAATAAACACAAAGGAAAGAGAAGGGGGTGCTTGACTGGCTCAGTCAGTAGAGCATGCAACTCTGGATTCTCAGAGTTGCAAGTTTGAGCCCCACGTTGGGTGTTAGGGATTACTTAAAAATAAAATCTTAAAAAAAAAGGAAACAGAAGGGAGGAAGTCATAAAGAGCAGAAATCAATGACATTGGGCAGCCCAGTGGCTCAGCGGTTTAGTGCCGACTTCAGCCCAGGGCCTGATCCTGGAGACCCGGGATCAAGTCCCATGTCGGGATCCCTGCATGGAGCCTGCTTCTCCCTCTGCCTGTGTCTCTGTGCATCTCTCTCTGTGTCTCTCATGAATAAATAAATAAATAAAATCTTAAAAAAAAAGAAATCAATGACGTTGAAAAGAGGAAACAAGAAAGAAAATAATGAAACAAAAAGTCATCCCTTTGTAAAAATCAGTAAAATTGACAGATTTCTTGCAAGATTGGCAAAGATAAAAGAGAGAAGAAACATATTACCAATATCAAGCCAAAACAGAAGATATTACTACAGACCCTGCAGACATCAAAAGGATAATAAGGGAATACTATGAACAATTCTACACAGATAAATTTAACAGCTTCGATAAAATGGACCCATTCCCTGAAAAACACAAGCTACCACAACTCACCAAAAATAAATATTGTTAGTAGCCCTATAACTATTAAGGTAATTTTTAAAAAGATTTTATTTATTTATTCATGAGAGACAGAGAGAAAGAGGCAGAGACATGGGCAGAGGGAGAAGCAAGCTCTTGGCAGGGAGCCCAATGCTGGTCTCAATCCCGGGACTCCAGGATCACGCCCTGGGCTGAAGGCAAACCCTAAACCACTGAGCCACCCAGGCACCCACTATTAAGGTAATTAAATCCATGATTTTCAAACTTTCCAAAAAGAAATCTCTAGGCTTCATTAAAGAATTCTACCAAACATGTGAAGAAAAAGTAATGCCAATTATATATAATCTCTTCCAGAAAATAGAAATAGTGGGAACATTTCCCATTCATTTCATGAAGCCAGTATTACTCTGATACCAAAACCAAAGATAGTACAAGAAAACTACAGACCAATATCCCTCATAAATATAGATGCAAAAAATCCTTAACAAAATGTGAACAAATAGAATATATTCAGCAATATAAAGGAATTTTACATTATGACCAAGTGGAATTTATTCCAAGTATGCAAATCTGGTTCAATATTCAAAAGTTAATCCGTGTAAAACACAATATTGAAAGAAAAAAATGGCTAAAGGGAAAAAATGACATGTTCACATTAATTGATGCAGAAGAGGCACTTGACAAAATTTAACATCCAGTCCTGATACAAATCTCTCAGCAAATGAGGAATAGAGGGGAACTTCCTCAACTTGATAAAGGGTGTCTACAAAAATACCTACAGCTAACATTATGTTTAATGATAAAAAACTGAATACTTTCACCCTAAGATCAGGAGGAAGGCAAGGATGCCCACTTTCACCACTCTTACTCTCAACATAATGCTGAGTTCTAGCCAGTACAGTACGGTCAGAAACGAAAATAGAAGGCATACAGATTAGCAGGGAAGGAATGAGACTTCTCCTATTTGGTGATAACATGATGATCTACATAGATAATTCAAAGGAATCTATTTTTTTTTAAAACTTCTAGAATAAGTGAGTTCAGCAAGGCCACAGGATGAAAGATAAACATTCAAAAATCTATTGTATTTTTATACACAAACAATGAATACATGGACATCAGAATAAAAAATACGACACCATTTATAATTGCCAAAAACGACTCGAATGTATAGCTAACAAAATATGCCTAAGACTTATATACTGAAAACCACAAAATTCTAATGAAAAAAATTAAAAGGAGATCTAAAAAAATGGAGAGGCATAACACTTCCATGGATTTGAAGACTCAGCATAGTAAAAATACCAGTCTCCCCAAATTGATAGACAGGTTTAACATAATTCCTACTCAAAATCTCAGCAAGAGTTTTGTAGGATTTTATCTAAAATTTATGCAGTAATTCAAAAGGAACTAGAATAGCTAAAATGTAAAAAAATAATAATAATAAAGTGGGAGGAATCAGTTGGCCGTATAGTCTGTGTGGTATTGACAGAGAAATAGACACATAGAGCAATAGAACAGAATAGAATCCAGAAACAGACCTACATACATATGCCCAAATGATTTTTTTTAAAAGTACAAATGCAGTTCAGTGAAGGAAAGATAACCTTTCCAGCAAAAGATACTGGAGACTTTAGATATCCACAGGCTAAAAGACAAAGAAAAAAAACAACCTTGTATTAGTCAGGGTTCTCTAGAGATACAGAAGAGAGAGAGAGAGAAGAGAGAGAGAGATTTATTTTAAGAAACTGGTTCATGTGATTGTGGAAACTTCAGGCAGGATAGGCCAGGAGGCTGGAGACCCAGGGAAGAGCTGACGTTGAAGCTCAAATCCAAAAGCAGTCTGCTGGAGAATTCCCTTTTCCTAGGGAGAGGTCAGTTTTTTTCTTAAGGCCTTGACCTGATTGGATGAGGTCTACCTATATTAAGGAGGGTAATCTGCCTTATTAAAAGTCTACTGAATTAAATGTTAATCTTTTCTTTAAAAAAAAAAAAAAAAAAAAAAAACCTTCACAGCAACATCCAGGTGTTTTACCAAATATCTGGAGACCATACCCTAGCCAAGTGGATAATTAACTACCACACACCTCGTCCTAAGTCTCATACCTTATACAAAAATTAACTCAAACTGAGTCATGGATGACTTCAATGTAAAAGTATAAAACTTCAAAAAATAAACAGGAAATCTTCAGGACCTACAGCTAGGCAAAAAGTTTTAGACTTGATACCGAAAGCAAAATAGATAAAAGGAAAATCAAGAAATCAGACCTGATCAAAATTGCAAACTTTTGCTCTGTGAAAACCCTGTTTAGAGGATTAGAAGACAAGCTACAAAGTGGGCAAAAATATTTGCAAGCCACACATCTGACCAATGACTCATATCTCAAATATACGGAGAACTTTTAAAAACTTTAAAAACAGGGATCCCTGGGTGGCTCAGCAGTTACGCATCTGCCTTCAGCCCGTGATGTGATCCTGGAGTCCCAGGATCAAGTCCCACATCAGGCTCCCTGCATGGAGCCTGCTTCTCCCTCTGCCTATGTCTTTGCCTCTCTCTGTGTGTGTCTCTCATGGATAAATAAATAAAATCTTAAAAAAAAACTTTAAAAACACACAGTCCAGTCAATTAAAAAAAACACAATCCATTCAGAAAATGGGTGAAGGACATGAAGAGACATTTCAGCAAAGAGGAAATGCAGATGGTAAATACCATCATTTAAGCATTAGGGAAATGCAAATTTAGGCCACAACGAGGTGTTACTACACACCCATTAGAACAACTAAGACAAAAAGTGTGACAATACCAAATGCTGGCGAGAATGTAGAGAAACCAGATCTCTCAGACACTGCTGGTGGGAATGTGAAATGCTGCAGCCACTGTGGAAAAGAGCTTGGCAAGTTTCTTATAAAACTAAACATTCAATTACCATAGGACCCAGCAATCACACTCCTGGGCATTTATCCCAGAGAAATGAAAACTTATGTCCACACAAAATCTTGTACATGAATGTTTATAGCAGCTTTATTTGTAATAGCCCAAAACTGGAAACAACCAAAATGTCCCTCAATAGGTGAGTAGTTAAACAAACTGTGGTATGATGAAAAGCAATGGACACCAAGTTGGGTGGATCTGAAGGATATTATCCTGAGTGGCAAAATGGTCTGCACGAAGGTCTCCACCCCTCACTCCCCACCCTCTCACCCCCACCCCACTAATCACAAACATTCTAGATTCAGTTCCCTATGATTGAAAAGACAAATTGGCCAAAAGAAGCACCCCAGGTGATTTCAGTTTTGTGGCAGTGAGTGAGGAGTGGCAATCTCTAAGGCAATGTTTCTTATATATATTGTTATCGTCCCACATCTACAAGACACACACACACACACACACACATCCAAGATGTCAGGATTTTCATACTATGGGATTCTGCTTCTATTGACTCATTTTCAAACATGAAAGATAGATGGGGTGCCTGGCTGGCTTAGTCAGAAAAGCATGTGACACTCAATCTCAGGGTTGTGAGTTCAAGCCCTATGTTGGGTGTAGAGATTACTGAAAGTAAATAAGTAAATAAACAATCAAACTTAAAAAAAAGATGTAAGAGACCCACCTAAGTCACTCTCAGGTGAGGGGAGGAAATGGTGGCTGGTAGCAGCACAGGGGAAAAGAGTAGCAGGGAAGCTGGGAAGGTAAAACCATCAGAGTAGTAGGGACAGGACTGTCCTGCCCTGTGCTCCAGCTCTGTAGTTTGGTCTCAGCCTGTCCACTAACACATGCTCAAGATCTTCCCCATCTGCAGCCCCAGTTCTGAGTCTTCAAACTGATTTGGAAATGTCTTCTCTCTGGAGAGGCCTTGCCAGACCCCAAGACTAGGTTAGCTCCCTGTGTTGTACATTCTCATTACACTTGAACCTAACCTTGGTATTATTTATCACAATCGTAATGACATATTTTGAGATTAAGTATTCAATGTTAAATAATGGTGGGTGGGTATTTCTACTGAATGTATCTCTGATCTGGGGCTATAAACTCTACCAGTATAGGGACCCTGTCGTAATTCACTTTTTGTATATTCTGGCACCTAAAACAGTGATGGTCTGAAGAAGGTGCCCAGTACCTATTTGTTGGATGGATCAATGAATGCAGGGCAGGGGGGTAGGGTGGATAATAAGCATAATTACTTACAATCGCATAAAGGAATGTAAACTTTGATTTGTATTTATTTTCTGTCTTACAAAATTGGAAAGACATGAATTCTCCCACTCATCACATCAGATAAGACTGAGTAGACAGGAAGGTGCTCTGGAGTAAAAAGCATGGTTCAACTACACAGGGCTGATCTGAAGAATGCAATGACCTCCCAGCCTTTGAGCTTTGGAGGCCCACTGTACCTTCTCTGAGGCATGGAATCCAAGCCCCAAATGTGCTACATGTGGGAATGTGGCCATCAGCACCCATGTGGCTATCATCAGGAGTTCCTTTCCACCCACCAGGGCTCCCTCTGAATCCCCCCATAGAGCTCAGGGGTCAGGGGGAGCATTGGCCAGGTCACAGTCCCCGCCCAGACTAATTAGAAGGACTGGTAGCTATCAAAAGTGGTTTCCATTACCTATATTTATTTCCCCTGAGGGAAGAACGAGTTGTGAGAGCAGAAAAGATTTGAGAGGAGACTCTCCTTTAGACTTTGACTTTTCTCCTTAGACTTAGGGCCCAAATGCTGTCCGTCACACTTATGCAGCTTTTCCATGACCTGTCATTCACACCAGAGCCCTCCCCATCAGCCAGTAAGGAAACATAGGCTCTTCTAGCGGCAGGGATGGGGGGGGCAGGGATGGGGACGTGCAGAGGTTACACGTCAGTACATTTTAGGGACAAGTCCAACCTGTTTAGCCTTTAACATTAGAAGCTTGCCTTTTCTTCTCAATATCCCGTGATTCAGCCCCAGGCCACCTAGGCTCCCCCCATGCCCTAGTCCTTTGGGAGAAGCAAGGTCCTTGCTGGCTGAGCTCCACATTCAATCCCTAAGTCAGAGTGAGCTCTGTCCTCCTCCCCACCTCCCATGTCCGCCCACAGCCACCTGACACCAGAGCTATTGCTCAACTCTGGCCTGCAGGGCTTGAATTAGTTTCTCTCCCCGGCCCCCAAAGAAGTCAACTTCTGCCCAAGCTGCTCTTCTGCTTTCTGCTGTTCTTGATTGAATTCATCCCAAGTTTCTCCTCACTTCCTGTAGCCTGAGCTTTCTCTGTCCTTGAGTACGCCTGGGGTGGGAGGCCCTTCCCTCACCAACCAGATGACAGTGGAGCTACGCAAAATTGCTAGAGCTGGGAGGGGCTCATTGAATCCCACTCTGGGACGATCTGTGCAAGGGGGTTTGATGCCCCTGCCCTAGGTGCATACTTTTCATGCGTGAACCTCGTTCAGAGTGCCCTGGAAAAAAAAATACAAGCATGGAGCTTATAGTTTTGATGCATGAGGCTTTTCCAGGCCCAACAGCATTTTTTTTTTTTTTTGGCCAGGGAAAAACTGTATCAGTTCTTAAAAACAAGAAATATGTTGGCAATTGCTTGATTCTGCCTGAAACTTGCCTTTTTTCATAGCTTGGAGGAAGTGCCTGGGCCCCCTGTTCATGAAATCATCCGGGAGCACTGAGGCCTTGATCCCATCAGGGTCCACAAGGCAAGGCTTCACGAGGGAAGCCTCCTTTGTGGTTTCTGTGGGGAGAGAGCCAGCTCCAGAGTCACCTCACCAGGCCTCAGCCCTGGTCCCCTGCCAGGATGCAACCCATAGGCCCAAGTCCTGTGAACTCTCCAAGCCTCGGTTTCTTCCCCTCTAACATGGGTATTTGGCATACTGTAAGTACTCAATAAATGTTAGCGAGGAGGGACACCTGGGTGGCTCAGTGGTTGAACATCTGCCCATCTGCCTTTGGCTCAGGATGTGAATCCGGGGTCCTGGGATCGAGTTCTGCATCGGGTTCTCCACAGGAGGCCTGCTTCTCCCTCTGCCTATGTCTCTGCCCCTCTCTCTGTGTCTCTCATGAATAAATAAATAAAATCTTAAAAAAATGTTAGCAAGGAGGAGTGGTGGGGGTTGGGAGGAGAAGGAGAAGGAAGTGACAAGATGACCATGGACTTTACTAGGACAAAGGGGCCTGGCCAGCAGTGTCTATGTCCTTCCCCTGTCCCTCTCCCTTTCCCAGCTCAGTCAAGGCTCCCACCATCGAATAGCCCAGACTCTGTTTCCAAATCCACAGGTGTGCGGCCCTGGGCAACTGGGTGCAATGTGGCTCCTGCCTGCCTACCATTACCCAATCGCTTCCAGGGGGGGAACGCAGTGCATTTTCTCAAATGAAGCCTGCTGTTTGTGTTTGCTCATGGTGAATTTTAAAATTTAGGAGATGACGAACTTGTTTACTAAATAAATATGTGCGTTTGGGTCTGTTTGTCATGTTCTCCCTCCCAGATGCCTTTGCCCCCTCCCGTTGCTAGGCTCCAGAGACGGCAGTCGGGGGCACTGGTGTATGAAGATGCCAGTTGTTGATCTTCTTGGACCTGAAACCTATTTACAGAGCACAGGATTTACAGTCAGGAAGGATTTTTTTTTTTTTACAGAAATGGGCAAATCCTCGATCCTCTCTGGATACAAACCTCCTTTCCAACAGTTATGAAAGGGCATTTTAACTTTAGATGAGAGCCCTGTTGGTGGCTCAACATTCTCACTGCTAAGTTCCATCAAAACATTGTATTGAGGGCAAGGTCACATGGGAATTGCCACCTTTGGGTCCTGAAATCTCCCCAGTAATGCCGTGACTCTGGAAGTGGGCAAAGATCCTTCTTTGTGTCCCTGGCTCACTCCCCCCCAGCCCTTGTGCCTCTAACGTCAGAGCATCAGCCAGTAACATATACCAAGGGATAGAATTCAACCCCGGGTCAGGGCAACTTGAACAGCTCTGTACAGAGGCCCAACTTGCAATTCTCCCCTCCATGGAAATTGTCCCCTCCAGGAGCAGCTGCTCTCCACCAGCTGCCCAGCCAGCTGCCATTAGGCCCAGATTTACTCCCACCACCTTGGGGTCCGCTGCACACACTCGCTGGGGCTCATCCACCGACCCCTGAGCTGGAACTGCCCACATTGGAATAGAGCCCTGGTTTCCTCTGGGATTTTTTATCTTAACAATAAAAGGGCAATTTATAGAAAGACCCCTCGCGCTCAGCCCACGTGGAATGAGATAAAACAAAAGCTTGCTGAGTCAGACCCCCAGAACCAGATTGAGCCAGAGATGGCACGAGTGTGGAACCAATCAGGAAGTGATATGTGTTCCAAAAGACTGGCTTAATGGGTCTCTTTAAAATACTTTTTTTTTTTTTAACTCTTAATCGCATCATGTAGGGTAGAACCCTCACACTCTTCTTCTATTTCCTTGTTCGGTTTGTGTTTGTTTTTTGGTTTTTTGTGTTTTTTTTTTGGGGGGGTTGGTTTTTTTTTTGGATGTTTGGTCTGCTTCTATATGCCATTTGTAGAATTCGTGGGTAACTGGAGGTTGGGTGTGAAAACAAGGCTGGCCACTCACAGAGAACAAGAGGTAAAGAATTAAGGATTCAGGATCCAAATCACTGTTGCTTCTGTGTTGAGAGGTTGTCACACAGGCAATTAAGTGTATGTTAATTTCCCAGCAATGTAGTGGGAAAATCAGCACATCAAATAAAATATTTAACACCCAGGAAAAGCCAAATGCATATTCTGCATGTGTGTCCTTAAGTGGTATTTTTATGGAAGGAGACCTTATTTGAAACAAATGTCAGAACAGAAATTGAGCTCATGAAAGGCGCTGAGAAACTATAGCACATAAGGTTTTAAATGTTGTTCATAAAAAGTATCGTCCTCAGCCTCCGTCCCTTCCATGGTCAGCATGCACATCAGACGCATGTGTTGATCTACCTGTGTATACAGTTGTCCTCAACCATCTGCACATGATTCTCTGCAAGACCTGGTAGTCAGGTTGCTTCCACGTGTGGATCCATCCCCTGGCACCCCACTGCATAGTATCAGACAAGGAAGGAATCTCCTAATGGCAAAGGGATTATTATCTGGAGATCCTCAGAGGAGGTCGCTGAGACCCACCTTAGAAGGAAGCTGCTTTCTCCCCATGGCAGAGAGACTCGGGGCTCTGGACCCAGAGTGGGGAGCCCCAATCCACCTTCAAGCTTCTGTCTGGGGATCTCGATGGGGGCTGAAAGCTTTTGAATGTAGCCTGTGCAGAAGGAAGCAGAGATTTGAGGTTGCCCCCAGCCCATGGCCAGGGGAGGCCCCCGAGATAGAGATGTTGTCCTGGCCGAGTTGGGGAGAGTTTGCCATGACTCTCATTTCTTTCTGTCTGTTCCCAGATGCCTGCCTGCCTGCCACCTTGCTTTTTCATTCATTTGTACATACATTCCTCAAGTATTTACCGAACACCTATTTCAGGCATACGCCTGGGCTCGCCAGGGCAGGAGTATACAGAAGATGTTTGTTTTCTCCTCTCCCTCTCAATGGTTCTTCTCTCCTACTCTCTCCCCATAATTCAGTGGTAACAGGGGTGGACGGAGGAATATCCAAAATTCATCCCTGTAGGAGACATCTGTGCCAGGAATTTCCGGCAACCCCCAAGGAGAGTGGCAGATTGATGGCACTCTAGTTAGGACTTACAAGGGGGCATTGGGGGGGGGGTTGAAGCCTGCAGCCAGGCTGTCTGCCCAAGCCTATTCTATAGTTCCCATTTATCGGGTACTTGCTCTATGCCAGGCCCTGTACGTGCAGTTTCTCATTCCTCATTCGATCCTCCAGTCCTGTGAGGTGGTTATTATAACTGGCCCTGCTTTAGATGAGGAAACAGAGGCCAGGAGGGGCAAGTGACTTGCCCAAGGTCATACAGTTAGGATGTGACAGAGTCCCATTCAAGCTTAGGTCTGTATTGCTCCAACTCCCAGGCCTTTGAAAAACTCAGATGTGGTTTAGACTTCAGCATGAAAATAGATGAGGAGGAGCTTCTATGATGTGCTATGAACTCTGTTTCAATGCAGTTTACTTGAGTTTATATATCCACCAATAAAAAGTTACTTTTTAAAAAATATTTATTTATTCATTCAGAGAGAGCGAGAGAGAGGCAGAGACACAGGCAGAGGGAGAAGCAGGCCCCATGCAGGAAGCCCGATGCAGAACTCGATCCTGGGTCTCCAGGATCACACCCCAGGCTGCAGGCGGCACTAAACTGCTGCGCCACTGGGGCTGCCCTTTTTTTTTTTTAAAAAAAAATTTATTTATCACCAATAAAAAGTTAATAGTAGCTCACATTTATTGAAGGCTTGGGTGACAGAAAGTCTATGGAATAGTTTTACATTTGTAATTTTATGTAATTGTTGCACAAAACTGTGAAGTACTTTTTAAAGGTTTTATTTATTTATTTATTCATGAGGGACAGAGAGAGAGAAGCAGAGATACAGGAAGAGGGAGAAGCAAGCTCCATGCAGAGAGCCCGATGCGGGACTCAATTCTGGGACTCCAGGATCATGCCCTGAGCCAAAGGAAGATGCTCAACCACTGAGCCACCCAGGGATCCCAAAACTGTGAAGTATTAATGCAATTATTTTTACTGTCCTCATTTTATGAATGAGGAAGACAACACTTAGAAAGTAACATGCCCTTGGGGCACCTTGGAGGCACAGTGAAGCATCCAGTTCTTGATTTCAGCTCAGGTCATGATCTCCGGGTTCTCAGATTGAGCCCCATGTCAGGCTCTGGGCTGAGTATGGAGCCTGCTTGAGAATCTCCTTTTCCCTCTCCCTTGACCCCTCTACCCCCTACTTGTGCATGCATGCTCTTTTTCTAAAAAAAAGAAAGAAAGAAAGAAAGAAAGAAAGAAAGAAAGAAAGAAAGAAAGAAAGAAAGAAAGAAAGAAAGAAAGAAAGAAAGAAAGAAAGAAAGAAAGAAAGAAAGAAAGAAAGAAAAAAGAAAGAAAGAAAGAAAGAAAGAAAAAAGAAAGAAAAAGAAAGAAAGAAAGAAAAGAAAGAAAGAAAGAAAGAAAGAAAGAAAGAAAGAAAGAAAGAAAGAAAGAAGAAAGAAGGAAAGTGGGGTGCCTGGGTGGCTCAGTCAGTTAAGCATCTGCCTTCGGCTCAGGCCATGATCCCAGGACCCCTGGGATAGAGCCCCGCATCTGGCCCCCTGCTCAGTGGGAAGTCTGCTTCTCCCTCTCCTTCTGCTCCTCCTGCCTGCTTGTGTTCACTCTTGCTATCTCTCTCTCTCTCTCTCTCTCAAATAAATAAAATATAAATAATTTTTTAAAAAAAATTTAAAAAGAAAGTAATATGCCCAAGGTTCTAGTAAAACCAGAGCACAGTTTCATTCTGGTTGGGCTCTGTGGCACATCAAAGACCCTCACAGATACTAGACTGTCCCTGTCCTGCCGTAAACCCTACAGAACTTCATTATTTTGAAATGATGACTTCTTTTTTTTTTTATGATGACTTCTTATACTCCTTTTCGGACCATATAACAGTCTCACCCACTCATACCCTGTAAGATGAGCTAAGTCATTGTCTCCTCCATAACCACCTCACTGAGAACACTTCTTAGCCCCAATATCCAATTAACCAAACCTGGAAGGCCCAGTGATGTGTTCACACAGGGACAACAAGAACCAGAATATTATGAGCCTCAGATTTCCGGACACCCTTACAGGTTCATGGGCCTTAAGATGAAGGCAAAATAAAGGCATAAATTTTTGATATTTAGAAGTCATAAATGCTATCTAAAATTTGATTTTTGAAAAAATACCCCCCTCTGTGTCTACAGTCTACACAAGCAGAATCCCCAAATGGGAGGCAAAAGAGAAGTCCTCCTCTCTGAAAATCAGTTTATTTTATAAATAATAAGGTGACCCTCATGAAAGTATTGCTTGTTTAGAGATGTACATCACATTACTGAATGACCATATTCCTTGACAGAGAGTGCTTCATGCTCTTTTGCCCCTCATTCTGTGGCACAACCACTGAAGACCCAGGACAGCTGCCATTTTGTGCCAAGAGATTCTCTTTCCATTTTCCAAGGAAGCAAAGAACAAGGCATGTCCCCCTTATCTCCCCATACCCTGCCTGGGGTCATGCCCTCGAGGACTTATTCTATTTCAGCTTCTACCTCTAGGCAGCCAGAAAAATGACTCTGAACCACCCACAGAACAAGCACCTGCTTCAGTTGTCCCAATGTGAGCATTCTAATCCCTAGGTTTAGGAGAGGTTTGCCTTCCACCCAAAATGGCCAGGCCCTTCTAATAGGTCAGCACTGCTGATCTTAATACCCCACTCTTGATTTGGAACAGGTGGGTGCCACAGTTGTTCAACTCTTGTTATGACCCAGAGCATGGCTCAAACAATATAAGATTCTTCATAAAGAGTCTGCGAGAATGCCAGATGGTATTATTGGAGGGAAACAAACTCAATTCCTTTCTGTAACATCTCCAGCTAATGGCTTTGACCAGGACTAAAAAGCACCCAGTCCCTGGTGCTTTCTTTACACTCACTAAGTAGGCTTTTTTTTTTTTAAGTGGACACCAAAATGTTTGTGAAAACCCAACTTTTGTCAGGGCTTGGGGGCTGCCTAGGCCTCATTGTGTAGAACATGGTACTGATGTAAAATGAGCCACTGAATCTACATTTGGCTGTCTGGTCCCCTGCCCCACACTCTCATCCAAGCCCTGTCTGGAGCTTCACAAACATCCAGGCTTGGTAAATAAAGCCCGGCATTCTTTTTAAAGACATGATGAAATCAGAAAAAGACACAATCTCTGTCCTCAGGGTGGAATTGGGAATATGTGATCTCCCACTTCCGTAACAAATGTGAGAGTTTGGGAATGTGTGGAACCCTTTTTCCATTCAGAAAGATTTATTGGGTGAGCCTGCAGGCCATTCTTCATAGTTTGGGGTTGCCATATTCGGTTGCTTTGTACAGAAGCCATGCACAGTTCCCTTGTCAAAATCGATTGGGAAGGCCTGAATATACAGCGTGTCCTAAGGTTCATTATGTTCTGGGTACACATGCACCTCCTAGAATAAATGTGTTACATGGAAATCAGGAATGACTGCTTGTTCTCAAGAAGTCTAAAATACAAGGAGTGATCAAATATAAACAGTGATCTAGAATTATCTTCTCTGAATGCCTCTGAATTTCTGTCTCTCATTTATGGCCTTTCGTACCCCCTGCACTTCCCCTGCTTGAAAAGCTATTAATTTCCCCACCTCCCCATCACCCTAGACTCTGATCCCCATAAACAATCTATGCTTTTTTTATCCTCTTTTTTAAAAATACATTCCCTGTGTTTACGTTCTCAGTGGTGGCATATACGAGAAAGAAAACTGTGGAAGCTCCGTGAGCATGGCAGATGCTTCCAGTCCTGTCTTTGCCACTTACAAGCTCTGTGTCTTTAGTGAGTTTCCTAACTTCAATAAATGTCTATTTCCTTCCTTCCTTCTTCAAAGGAATTTGGGTTTCTGCCATCAGGCAGCTGCCTCTGATGAATGGTCCTGTCTCCTGGGTGGACTTGGTTTCTGTCTTTGTTCCGGTAACTCAGGAATGAAACAAAAACGTGACCAAGTGAGAGGGTCAGGGAAGCACAGACTCTCAGCTCAGCTGGTGTCTAACCAGGTCAGCCCTCTCCAGTCTGTGAATACTCTGTCTTTTCTCTTGTCTTTTGCAAATCTTGAGCAGATTCTAGAAAGTTTGGTCCTTGCCCCTCACAGCCTTTTGCCCTCTTAGAGCTTTACCCACCTTTTCCCTAGCTGTGGGAAGTTGCCGCCAGAGGCCCTCTGTGCTTTGGTTTGCTTAGCGACCTCAACTGAATGGGAGTTAGGTGGGACTCCCTCTCTTGAATAACTGGGCCACCATTGCATACTGGAGCAGAACTCTGCCACAAATCTTGGCACAGGAGCCCCTGGGTCAGGGCACTCCAGGACTTTCCCTTTCTTTCCACATTGATTAACTCATAATAACTCACTATGTTGTATACGGTGTAAAGGGGGAGAGAAACCAGGCAGGCTGGTGGGAGGGCCTGAGGCCCAAATCCACTGATCCAACCTCAATCTTGGCCAAGGCCTTCTGCCCTTCTGGGCTCCCATTTCCACAGCTTAAACATGCAGTACCTGTCTTTGGAGGACCGTCCAGGAGGGATGTAAAGATCTAGGGAGATAACAGGAGAGCTGTGTACTCTATTGAGGGGAGGAGGGGGTCTTTTGTGCAATAAAAAATATCCAAGTAAAAGAAAATGTTTGAGATCTGTTTCCATACGTGACCCATATGTGTATGTTCAAGCAAACTTTTAAAAATCTTTGGATTCTGCGATTGCTTAAAACATTGCTAAGAAGCATAAGCATAGAAAATAAGTCATGACTGCTCCTCCTTTCTAGGTTAAACAGAAAATATTTATACTTTGGAGCACTTACCCTACAGCTATGCTAGGGCTCCCATAGATGTAGCTCCAAGGAGCAGAGCCCCAGCCTTTTTGATCCAGTGCAAGAAGTTTGGCAAGAGAACCTCTGGTAAGGGGCTTTCCGTAAGCATGCTGCTTTTAGAAAGGCTATGTCAGCCCCCCGCCATTTAGAGCTGGGCAGTGAACCCCATTCTGAGTATCTTCCTCAACATCATGACCCACCTTCCTTCTTCTCCCTCCTGCTTCCCCCTTGTAACTGTCACCAATATCACCAAGCTCCAGTGACAACAAAAACCTGGCTGGGGTGGGGGGTACTCAATCCCTGGTAGACAGTACTACATGATCTTCTATGTATGAGGTATAGAGGCTTTGGGTGTCAAGGACATAGTGAGACTTTCAGAAGAAGACCTATGTACATAACCTATGGGTGCATGGGGTGTGTGTATGTTCTCCATTGCCTGTGTTTATAATATATATATACTAATCATGAGCATGATATGATACATAATTCTGAGCACACTACAAATGATGATATTATGAACGCACACATGGGAACACACATGCGGCTTCCTGTGATAGAACTTTAAAGACCCTGTTGGGCAGCCCCCGTGGCCCAGTGGTTTAGCACCGCCTTCAGCCCAGGGCATGATCCTGGAGACCCTGGATCGAGTCCCATGTCAGGCTCCCTTCATGGAGCCTGCTTCTCCCTCTGCCTGTGTCTCTGCCTCTCTCTCTCTCTCTCTCTCTCTCTCTCATAAATAAATAAATAAAATCTTTAAAAAAATAAATACCCTGTCATCTCATGCCCCACCGCCCTTCCTAGGACAGGAATGCCCTCTCCAGCCATCCTGACCAGTGCCCATCCAGCCTCTACCTGAATGCCTACAGGGAACCAAGAAAACCCTTGTAGATGAGGAGCACCAGCATCAGCATCTCTTTAACTGTCCCCATTCCTTGGAACCTCACCATCTTTGTGATTCTTCATGAAATTTAAGATCTTAGCAAGACATGGAGTCAGAAGAGCCGTGGTTGCAAGCTCTTACCTCAGGAAGGAAGTAGGTGTGTCTACTGGGTTGATTAGGAAAATATATTTATTAGCTCACAAGGGACGCTGTACAAAGTACCACAAACTAGGTGGCTTAAAACAACGGATACCTTGGGGGTGCCTGGGTGGCTCATGTGGTTAAGCATCTGCTTGCAGCTCAGGTCATGATCCCGGGGTCCTGGGATCGAGTCCTGTGTTGGGTTCCCTGCTCAGCAAGGAGTCTGTCTCCCTCTTCCCCTCTTTGCTGGTTGTACCTCTCTCTCTGTCTCCCTCCCTCTCTCTCTCTCTCTCAAATAAATATTTAAAAATAAATAAAAACAACAGAAATTTACTCTCTCATAGTTCTGTAAGTGGGAAGTCCCAGATCAAGTACCAGAAGAGCCATGTTCTCTCTGACAACTCTAGGAGAGGATCCTTCTTTGCCTCTTCTAGTTTCTGGTGTTTGCTGACAATTCTTGGCATACTTGGACTTGCGAATGCTTCATTCACTCCTTTCCCATGGCTGTCATCCTCCACGTGTCTTCGCATTATTTTCCCTCTGTGCAGATCTCGGTGTCCAAATGTCCCCTTTTTATAAGAACATCAGTCATAATGGATTAGGGACCACCCCAATGATCTCATTTTAACCTGATTATTTCTGTAAAGAACCTATTTCCAAATAAGGTCACATTCTGAGGTACTGGGAGTGTTAGGACTTCAAGTATGAATTAAGGGAGACACAATTTAACCCATAAATATATATAACTATATATATAATATATTATAGATAGACATAGAAGGAAGACAGCGACCTAGGGTGGAGGGTTATCTATTATATAACAAATATATTTGCATATGTTATGTACATGTATACAGGTATTTGCATACATTACACACATATATTTCAAGTCTTGGCCCTTGAGAAAAATTTCATAAGAGTTCTTTATTCTTTGTTAAGGGAATGATAGATTGTCAGGGCAAAGGAGACCTCTTTTTCTTGTTAAAATATATTTTAATAGTATTATATATCACATATGTATATACTATCAGAATAATATTATATGTCAGCATGTTATATTTTAACATCCATATATTACATATTTATTTTAATTATTTATATGTTCTGATATACAAATAATGAACATAAGTTCAACCCGTTAGGTATATATATTTTTTACAATGTGCTTGCAACTCGAACTCATGACCCTAAGATCAAGACCTGAGCTGAGATCAAGAGTCGGACATTTAACCAACTGAGGCCACCCATGTGCCTCTGCAATGTGTTGTGTTTTCGTTGTTTTTTAAAGATTTCATTTATTTATTGGAGAGAGAGAATGCACAGAGGGAGAGGGAGAAGCAGACTACCTGTGGAGCAGTAAACCAGTTGCAGGGCTCAATCCTAGAACCCGAGATAATGACCTGAGCCGCAGGCAGATGCTTCACTGCCTGAGCTACCCAGACGCCCTTGTAAAGTGTTGTTTTAACTAAAGTATAGTTGACTCACACTGTTACATATTATGTATATATTTTAACCACATGCTAATTGCATGAGGAAGGTACCAAGTCAACTCTCTGCCCCAAGTATTTTGGTATTGCTAGGATAAGGAGCTGTCACACCCAGTATCAAACCTTTGTTATAGGGGCACCTGGGTGGCTCAGTGGTTAAGCATCTGCCTTTGGCTCAGGGCATGATCCCAGGGCCCTGGGATCGAGTCCTGCATCAGGCTCTTCACAGGGAGCCTGCTTCTCCCTCTACCTATGTCTCTGCCTCTCCCTCTGTGTCTCTCATGAATAAATAAATAAATCTTTAAAAAAATCTTTGCTATATAAAAGGTATAAGTAAGAGAAATGGAGGGTGATATTTACCAGTGAAATATGATAGCATATGTGAAGATGGGATCGACCTCAAAGCATTTTGAGAAGCCCTCCTACTAGAGGAAGTTGAAACAAACCTGAAGTTGGCCTGGATGTCTCTCTTGCTCTGGATCGGCAGAGCGGAGAGGCCAACCCAGAGGGAGCGCAGGGTCAGCTCGTGGTCGGGGGTACTTAAGCCATCCTGTCTCCGATCCATCGCTGGGAACCTCTGCTGCTTTCTGACGTCCCCCTCCGCGCTGGGAGCTGGCAGCTCCAAGGGGAACAGATACGTGTAGCCCAGGCTTTAGCTTTCTCCTTCCAGCCGAGGGAATCCAGCCACGGGCCACTGCGGTTGGCCACTGTGTCCCCGTGCCTCGGTTGACCCAGGCAAGCTCCTGCCAGGCACCCCATCGCTCTGTGGTACCTGTGGGCCCGGGCCTTCCCGCTCTGACTACACCGTGGCTGGGGCTTGAGAATTTCTTCTTTCCTCCCAAATAAAGCCAGTCCGGAGGACAGTTGCACCTGTCTTCTGTCTAGAGGTGGACTTAGTTTACTTGCCCGAGACCATCAGAGCAGGGATAGCCTGTGAATCTGTGGCTGAATCCAGGCATGCTGACACTGTTTGTTTGGGTGTTTGACAGAGGGAAGGAGGACAGTGACCAGGGTTGGGGTTAATATAAGAAGTCCTGGCTCTCTCTGGAGTGGCTGGCCGAGAGCTCATGGAGAGGGCTGTGAAGGGTACCATTGTACTGAGCAGATGTAAAGCCCTTGGCATCAGTAAGCCCAGCAGGCAGGCAGGTAGGTAAGTGGGTAGGCTGGAGACCTTGACCCTTGACCCTTGACAGGGGCCCTGCACTCTCTACCAAGAAATACTCTGCTGCTACTCCAGGCCTTCCGCCAAGAGTTTGGGGTAGGAGTGGTGCAGGGGTTTAGTCAGTAACCAGATTCAGACTCTTAGACCAGACAAGGAAGGACAGGGGCAGGTGGCTGGTGGTCATTCATTGATTCCTTTGCTCTTTCACTTGATAAATATTTACCAAGTACTTACGATTTACCAGATACTGTAGTAGACCAAGACCCAGTTCCTTAAGGAATTTACAGTCCAAGGATTAAGGAATGGAAAAAAATAGGAGGGACCAGGGCAACAGCAGGAAAGAGATTTGGGCTTTCCTTTCTCTTTAGTGTGTCTGTCTGTCCAACCATCTGTGTGTGTGCATGTGTGTATGATTTCCTCTTCCCACAGTGTCCTTGCCACAGAGCAATGTACTTTTCCCTCCTCTAATATACAGCATGCCTCCCAAATTGTAGGGTGACAGTGACCACCAAACTTCCTATCAGAGGATCCTTTTCCAAATCTTTTTTCCCCGCTCAAGAGCCAAGGGATGGTGAACGGCCTCAGTCAGGGTGTCCACACATCACCAGTGGCCACGTTCTGGGTGGGACACACATAAGGAAGCTCTGGATGTGGGAAAGATACATATTGGTCAAGTCAGTTCCAAATCAACCAAACAGCCCGTAAAGTCAACTATGGTTGGATTTGGACTTAAGCCATCCTTCTGCTAGGGCCCCATACATGGACCTTGCTTTAAGAAAACCTGTCGCCCCCAAATCCCAACTTTGAAAGGGAGAGAGGAATGTGCCTGACCATTTCTGGAAGCCATCTAGAGCCCTCCTTTATTGACACAGGTGTCCCAAAGAGGTGGTGAAGCCCTTGAAGGAGCATCTGATTCAATCTCTGCCTTCAGTTGGTAACATCAGGAAATCATCTCAGGCAAACAGGCCTTTATCTGGTTTGGGCAGACCCCCCCAGAGACCGCTAGTGGGTTAAAAATGCAGCATGTCACCATGGGGCTGGGAGGTCTGCATAGACACAAACTCACCTTGTCTTTTAAAATGAGAGGGAACTCTAGGGCTTTGTGGCCAAGGGTGTAGCTTTCTGAAAAATCGAGCTCAAATAAATTATTAAATTAAAACATAAACTGAATTAGGGGCATACCTTTGAGATTTTCCGTACATTTTATGGAAATTATGAAACACATCCCTTCATTCAACTTTATAGTTAAACTCTACTTCTCTGCACGAGGGAAGGAGTTCCACGACCTGATATTTGCAACTTCCACTAAAGCATGGCTTTCTGTATTTATTTGGAAATACTTACGTTCCGTCAGGGTCCAGCTTACCCTTGTTGTGCAGCCTCATTATGGTTTCACTTCACATCGGACTACTCACTTTTTAGTAACCAGAGTTGTGACCCAACAAAAGCTTCTCTTACAAGGAGCTTGGGCTCTTATTTATTTCGCAATCTTTATTTGTGCATGAGATGAACCATGACATTTAAACTATGCCTGATAGCTTAACAGATTATAAGAACAAAACCAGATGGCCCAAACAAAAATAATGCTTTGATTGCTTTCAAATTCAATGTCAAAAATTAAAAACAGCTTTCAAAAAGTCTTGACTTTTTTTTTCCAGAAATGACTTTGGATTTTACATGTATATGTATATATATTTTATATATGTATTTATACACATAAAATGTATTTGTTATATAAAAATATAAAGTATATATAGATATAAATATATATAATGTTTTGTATATATATAAAATGTATATGTATGTGTGTGTATATATGTATAGATAGATAGATAAATAGATAATCTGCCCCCAAAATCCAGAAGCACAGAAACCAAAAGTTGAACAGTGGTTACTTTAAAGATTAAGAAGTGTTTTCTTTCCTGCATCCATGCATTTTTCCGCAGTTACACTTAGAATCTGCAAACCCTTTTTTAATGACAACCTTTTTTCATTGAATTTTAATGAAGTCTTTTCTGGGGTTGAGTCAAGGTGTTTTCCTCTGTTGAGAAAGTGGACATTGTTAAGCATTAGCAGTTCATAATTTTTCTTCCACCCACAATGATGAATAACGTGTGGTTACTGTAACACTGTGCTTCACAAGCCTCGCAGCCTGAACGGAACCCAGATTCTTTTGAAGCGAGGTAGATCCCACCAAAGCAGTTATTTAATTCTCTGACTCACTTTCACGTACCTTCAACATCATTAGCATCATCACAGCCCTCACTTTTCTTTGAGCACGGTTAACCAACAAATTCTTTAAAGCTGGGCTTTATAAAAAAAGAACTTCCATTTGAAAAGCCTCCCAAACCTTGAGGAGGCTGGCAGGACACAGTCAGAATGTGAGGATTCGAATTTCTGGACTACGAAGTTCGAGCAGAGTGTGGGGATCCTTCTTTTCTGTTCTTGTTTTCTGAAAGGATCTTCGCTCCAACTCAGATTCATTTTTCTTCACATCAGCTGCAAGAGAGCAAACAAATTTTGCTGCAAATCAAAACCCTGACAGTTTTATTTCCCTGAGATAATTGCATACTGCTTGGGAGTTTCCTTTTGTTTTGACAACAAGATTCTGAGAAAGCAATATACAATTGATAACTATGCTGTCGTGAGTATACTGAATTTTAAAAATAAATAACTGTCGACCCAAAAAGCTTCCAGGAGCCTATGGAGTGAGTTCTTTTTCCAAACTGTTCCAAAACCAGATGTGGAAATGTTTAGCTAATTCCTCTCCCCAATCCCCATGCAAAGGATTCATATGTGTCTCTAACGACATCAGAGGAGATGGGAAGGCAAAAATCCTGTCTGCTTTCACAAAACATACACAGCACAAAACAAATTTGGTCTGCAGCTTTTGTCTCTTTTAGAAAGGGTCTTTTCTTCCCGAGATTAAAAATGTTCCGTGTCTATGCCAATATTCAGTCTCTTTCTTGTAAGACGTTAAGAAATAGAGTTCCTGTTCCCAAAGTGAAACATTTCATGATTTTTCTTAAATGTGAAAGATAATGAATGAATGAATGAATGAATGAATGAATGAATGAAAAAGATTTATTAAGAATTAGGCTTATTAGGGAGTTCTTGAAAAAAAATAAAGGCAAGGAGGAAAACTCTGTCCGAGGAACTAATGGAAAATATATATGCAAAGACCACATTTAGAAAAACAGAAAGCTACTGTACTCTGTAGCTGCAGGGAAAGCAAACATTTTGCATCCAGGTGCCACTAGCAGCTCTGGGTTAGTGGGCCTCTGCAGCTCGGCTCAGGACGGCTTGTACCAATAGCTGAGCCCTGCTTGGCCATATGAATGCACCAAAGCTCATTGCTTCTGGAATGTCACAGGGATAATTTGCAATCAAGTCCAAATGGGGCTACGGTAATGCAGTCACTGAGAACTGCTTTCTAAATGCCTAGCCTCCTCCTCCCTTTGCCTCCTCTTCCTCCTCCTCAAGAAGCTGGATAGTAGTCCCAAGGTGAGCACTCCCTTCTCTGCATTTATTTCTTCCTTGTCCTCAGCTCCCCTTAACTCGGAAGATTTCTGGAGACTTTTAAATAGGATTCTGTCCACAGCTCCAGGGATGCTGTGCACAGCCCCAATGATGGCTAAAAATACCTTCCACTTGGCACCCCCCACGTGCACGCACAACCTGCTCTTCTGATGCCCCTTCCCATCTGTAGCCCCTCAGCCTTCTTCTTCCTCTTTTGCCAACTACCCAGAGCCCACCCTGTCCCTTGCCTGTCAAATCCCATTCTGCCAGCAGGCCTCAGCTAGAAGTTAGGAAAGCCAGCTGATTGGATGTTTTTGCACTGTGTTGTGAATGACTTGTCACCATCCCCCAGCACGCGCGCACGCACACACACACGCATGCACACACACACCGCCTCTACCCCAGCCTGGGAATTGTGGGCAGCAGGAAAGGGGAGGCTGCCCAGTTCTGATGATCTGTACTTAGCAAAACAGAGTGACTCCTGAAGCGTGGCACTGAGCTAGGGTTACCAAGCTTATTAGCAAGAACATTCTGCTCTCCTCCTGGTCCCCCACTCCTCCCTCTCACCTCAGAGTTGCGTAGTCTTGAACATGAGTCCCCCTGACTTCCATTTTTAAGTTTTATCTGAGCTCAGAGGTAGGTTGTCACACACACACAGGCATCCTCATGGATTGCCCCCTTGTGTGGCAATCTGTTTCTGGCTGTGAAAAATCAGAGAAAAGAGACTGTCCTGAGTTTGGAGATTGGTACTAAATGAATCCCCGAAATCGGCAATGTTACTAAACCCCTTTCTTCAAGATTGATTCAGTGCAAGGCCATTCAGAAAGTGGATGTGGAGGGTGAGGTGGTCCAAAATGATTGGTCAGGGGGATGACTCTTTTGTTTCTCAGAGACTCTGGGCTTTTTATAACCTGTTGGGATTACTTGTGAGAGGGAATGGCGGGGGAGCAGATAGGAAAGATGCTTCAGAAATGGAAGGCTGGACTCCCCAGACAAGAACTCGGCCTTAAACTTGGGTCTCAGTTTGGGGTTTGGACAACCAACATGGAATAGAAGGATTGTTTCTTTGGCTCAATTCCAAGAACTCCTTAAAGGGCAGGTATTTTTTGTTCAGGGCAGATAGGTCCCAGCTATGAGATGATATTAAGGACAGGAAAAAAGAGAGAGGGGGAGAAAGCCATTCCTAAAACACACTCAGGGTAGGATGGGCTCCGTTAGATCAGGACCAGAGTGGATAGCGCGGTGGTGATGGAGTGATGAGCTCAGCGAGTACTGCATGTTGTTCCAGAGCAAGCGATCTATTTGTATAACTGTTGAGTCATTATCCAAGAACAGCTGGCATTGGAGTGGACTTGTGTTTTGTTGTTGTTGTTGCTATTTTATTTTGTTTGTTTTGTTTTTTTGGAGGGGTAAGAGGGTCAGTTTCTCTGTTCATTGCTGCTGCTTCTATTTCTGCTTTGCACAAGACAAAAAGGCAGTCCCAGGAGAGACATTTCAGAACAAGCCAAGAAGGAAGGAAGGAGATGGCTCTTTACACCCAACAAGCCCACGAAACTGAGGAGTCATGAATGAGAGACATGGGGAGGCCCAATCGGTACCAATCAGATCAAGTCAAGTGCCTGAGTTAGAACCAAAGTCTTTCATGCAGGCCACCGCCCTTTCCTAGTGGGTTCATTATACCATGGTTTCCATCAAAGAATGCAGCAAATTCATCAGTTTCAAAGGAAAGGAAAGAGCTGCATTTTTGCAACTGGGGAAACAGGAAAGATAGAAATGCCTCGGGATGCTTTTGAGTACAGTGCCGTGCATGTAGTAGGCACTTAATAAGAGTCAAAGGATGCATTTGTATACACAGGGGTGACTTAACTCATCAGGGAACAAAAGTAAAACCTCACGCTTGCGCAGACATTTCCTTCAAAAGTTTAGGGTCGTTTCTATTTGATGTCATTTTCACTTTTGAAATGAGAGCTGAGTCCGACAATATTTGATGGTGTTCCTCTTCCTTCCTTCTTGCGTTGTTTGTCACCTCCTTCTCATATTGTGGGGTTTTTTAAAAAGATTTTATTTATTCAAAAAAAAAGATTTTATTTATTCATGAGAGACACAGAGAGAGAGGCAGAGACACAGGCAGAGGGAGAAGTGGGCTCCATGCAGGGAGCCCAGTGTGGGACTCGATCCCAGGACCCTGGGATCACAACCTGAGCCGAAGGCAGACTCTCAACCGCTGAGCCACCCAGGTGGTACCCCAGACTATATCTCCTTCTCTGACTTTTATTAACTCCTGTTTGTCTCTAACCAACACAGGACAATAAGGAGGAGTCTGTTTGTGGCATATGAGAGGACACGGGGGCCCTTAAAGAGGGCAGTGCTGCCAGCTTGAATCAAACTGTATCTCCTGTCACCTTAGTTCATGTGTGGCATGAAAAACAGTTTCATTTCCTTTGTTGGGGTTGCACACAAAGGGATGCCATCACTGACCAGTGTTGACTCTCATTCAGAAGATGAGGGACATGCGCTTTATACTGCAACAGTGTGGCGAAGCCACTTAGAGAAGCCGCTGTCATCATCTAGCAACACATGAGTTCCAACAATGAAATTAAAATCCTGTTCTCTCTCACAAGAAGGTTTTCCTTTTCTTTGTTTTGTTTTCAGTCTTATTGAGGTATAACTGACAAATAAAACTGTAGGATATTGAAAGCGTACAACGTGATGGTTTAACATATGTATGCATCGTGAAAGAATTCGCCCAATTGAGTTAATGAACACATCCATCACCTCACCTTTTTTCCATTTAAGTTCTCCTCACTTCACCTTTTGAAAATACTTGTTTTAAAAGGGAAAAAATGATTGTGTTTGAACTTTCAATAGGCAATAAGATGATTGACCTTTTGTGTTTTTGTGTGCTCTAGAAATCCTCACCTGACAGCGTCCTGATTCCTGAGAGTCGTTACCTGATCAACTACAAGGATGAAAGTTTTCGAGTTGATAGGAGGGATGGTCATCCTTGCCTCTGTGTTCTCAGCCTGTTCCACACAAAGCCCAATGACTGTACTGTGCTCTATAGACTGGTTCATGGTCACTGTCCACCCCTTCATGTTGAATAATGATGTGTATGTACACTTCCATGAGTTACACTTGGGCCTAGGGTGCCCTGCCAACCATGTCCAGCCACATGTCTACCAGTTCACCTACCGCGTTACCGAATGTGGCATCCGTGCCAAGGCTATCTCTCAGGACATGATTATGTACAGCACTGAGTTGCACTATGCTTCGAAGGGTACCTCTTCTAAGTATGTGATCCCGGTGTCATGTACTGCTCCCCAACGGTCCCCATGGCTTACTCTGCCCTGTTCTGTAAAAGTAGCCAGTGAGGCCGGGGCCACAGCCCAGAATGGTGAGGCAAGCTATGAGGTGTTCACCTTGTCACAGTCTAGCCAAAGGCCCGACTGCGACTGTCCACCTTGTGTGTTCAATGAAGAAGGGCGTGCCCAGGCTGCACATCACCAAGTGGAGGCTGAGGAGGGCCAGCTGGTGCTGCCATCTTCCTCTGTTGATATTTCCGAGGATTGGTCTCTTCGCTCAGACGATCTCCTTGAGTCCATGTGATCCCCAGGTTTGGTATGGGGAGTCTCCTGTAGATAGATGCTTTTTCTAACATTAGTATAGAGTATTTTTGAATATCAGACAAACGTGTTTTGGAAGCCCCCTTATGAGTGCCTTTGAGAGAGGGCAGTTCGTGGTTGTTTCTTGAATAAAGCTGTTTTATATTTTTATATATTTTTAAAAGGAAAAATAAAACTTTGATGGTATAAAAATATCAGTTCAACATTTTGATTTAATGAGCACATATATAACTTTTGCTATGGGCCACAGTGTTATCAGGGCTTCATAAACATTAGCACCCAGTCTCTTCTGTCTGAGATGACTGGGCTCTGCTCAACTGAATCCCTCCCTCAGTGTCCCCATTTCACTCACACTATGCACCTCTCAACCTAGCACTGAGCCTCACACCTTCCGGTCTGATCAATGGCTGTACCACTTTTCATTCACGGGAGGCATAGATTCCACTCGTGATTTATAAACCACCAGTGATTCTAAGGATTGCTCGAGTCATGTTCCACCAACTTGATGGTAAGCTCCTGAGGCCAAGGGCTGGATCTTCTATTTAGTCACAGACCAGTAGTACTTTGGAAGGAGTTTTGTTCCCTGACTTATGTGATCAGCAAATTTTCACCCAGGTTTGGCTCTCCATTAGCTTTCACATACCCTCGGAAGGGAAGAGGTGAGTAAATATATTCAACAGATATTCACTGAGTGCTACTACATGTCAGGTACCATTCTTGGCACTGAGATGCAACAGTTAATAGAAACTGAGCCCCAGAGAAATTGAGGTCACACAGGCAATAAACAAACGAAGAGCAAACAACAGTACGTCCAGATAGCAATGAAGGCCATGAGAAAGCTTGAAACCAGGTCGTACAAGAGTCGCTGGAGAAGGGATCAGAGCAGTCTCAAGGACTCCGAGGCCTCGTCTTTTGAACTGAATCTTGATGTGAAGAAGGAGCCAGCCCTGGGATGATCGAGAGAACATTCCAGATAGTAGCAGCATCTCATATAATCTTCACTACAACCTTGATCCATTTTACAAATAAGGAAACTGAGGCACAGAATGATTAAGAGACTTTCCCAAGGCCACACACTATTAAGAAGCAGTGTTAGCACAATGTGCATGATACTATACACAACATGTATGATACTATACACAATATCTATGATAACATACACAATGTACATGATATTATACTCATTCAGCAGGTGAGTAGAAATTCAGTCATTGTCTTAGTCTGTTAAGGCTGCTCTAACAAAGTACCACAGATGGGGGACTTATAAACAACAGACATTTATTTCTCATGGTTCTGGAGCCTAGAAATTCAAGATTAGGGTGCCAGTATGCTCAGGTTTTGGTGATGCACTCTTTCAGGTTGCAAACTGATATCTTCTGGCTGTTTCCTCATGTGGGAGAAAGGCATCAAGAGAGCTCTCTGGGGTCCCTTTTATAGGGCACTAATCCCATTCATGAGGGCCCCACTTTCATGATTTACTCACCTCCTTAGGGTCCCACCTCTTGATGCCATCACATAGGGGCTAGATTCAAACACATCAAGGGCACACATTCAGTCCATTGCAATCATGGTAGTTGAAGAAAAATCTCGTTTAAAAAGCTCCTGGCCCCTTGGGACACCTGGGTGGCTCAGTCAGTTAAGCATTTGACTCTTGATTTTGGCTCAGGTCACGATCAAGTCCCTGGTCTGGCTCCACGCTCAGCACAGAGTCTGCTTGTCCTTCTCCCTCTGCTCCCTTCTCTCTCTCTCTCTCCCTCTCTCTCTCTCTCTCTCTTCCAAATAAATAATCTTTTAAAAGAATAGCACTCCTGCCCCTTCCTGAGGAAAACCAGAATGTAATCTCCGAAAACAGTCTATTCATTCAACAAACATTTCTTGAGCTTGCCCTATGTTACAGGCATTGTATTAGACGCTGAGCATGCAGTGGTGAACAAAACCAACAGTCTAAGCAGGAGGAGGCAAGTAAAGAAGCCTAGGGAACTGAGGCTATTCCACTCCAGAAAAAGCCTGTGTAGAGAATATGTGCTGTGGCTATCAGGAGGACCGCAAGTGGTCTAAGTCCAATACGATGGGGGGTGGGTGGCAGTCATTGGCAGCGAGGGATGAGACTAGAGAAGTAGCAGTGCACAAGACCATGTGCAAGAGAACCAGCACTTAGCCTCATCCTCTCTTATGAAGCTTACAGATTATGAAACACATAGAATTTACCAAGCCATTGATGCTAAACACATTAAACCCAGGCTACCATGTGTGGGTTGTGTGCTTAACAAATGCAAGAATTACTTTTCACCAAGACCTCCCCGCCCCAGGGTTGTGTAATGTATCAGCCCTGGAGGAGACTCAAGACCTACTTGAGAATGCTACTCCTTACCATGTGCCACACACCTTATATGCGTAATCTTATTTTAATCTTCACAACAGTTCTGCAAGAGGAAAATTATTTCCTCTGTTTTGTAGATGAGGAAACAGGCTCAGACAAATCAAGGCCATGCAGTGAGCGAGTGACTCCATTCAGATTCAATCCCAGGTTTGTCTGGCTCCAAGGTCCACTCCCCCTCCTCCATTCTATTCAACACCTCCCTCCCAGAGAAGCTTCTGGTTGGGTTGGGAGATCCAAGAAGACTGCCTGGTAGAGGTGGGCAATGATCCCACTCTTAGAAAATGAGGAGGATTTAGCCAAGCAGACAAGAGGAAGAAGAGCCTTCTTTGTGAGCATAAGCAGTGACACGGGGAAGAAGCATACTGTGCTGGAGGGCAGACACTGGGGGGCTGTTGCTCTAACCACTCAAGGTGAGAAGAAAGAAGTAGAGTAGATGGGGAAAGGAGTTGAGGAGTAGGAAGAGATGAAATTGAGAACCATTTCAAGCGAAGAGCAGCAAGACTTCAGTCCTTTTAGCCTACAAAACAGTTACATGTCTATAGAAGCCCCATTCAAGATTAAGAGGTAAAATAAATAGTGCCGGCAAATTTGGAGGCTGGAAGACTCCAGAGCAGAGAGAGCAAGCTTCATGGAGGGCATAAGACTTGAGCTAAATCCTGATCTGACTGTGAAAAACGAAGAAAGTGTCGCCAGTTAGAGCCTAAGAAACTCAGAAGACATGTTAAGCTCTGGATTTAAGTAGGGAAATTGGAATGAGGGTAGAGGACAGAAGTGAAGATGAGTCCAGGTTGGACACGCTGAGTTTGGTAGATGATAATAACATCCCAGTGGATATGACCAGGAATGAGTTCAAGAAATCAGAAGAGCTCAATACTGGGCAATCCAGGCTTGGGGAGGTCACATACATCCAGGCAGGTAGGACCACTGTCAGAATTCCCTAACACTCACTATTCAAGGCACAGTTAGGAAAAGCAACAGATACATCAAGGGAGACAGAACAGAAGGGGTCAAGAGGTGGAAGAAGTGTGACTCAGAATTCCAGGGAAGGGAGCTGAGTGGGCTCTAGTTTCCAATGCAACAGACAAGTGAAGGTGAAGGTAAGCCTAGTCATCATGGAGCTGGGAGCCTCTGAACTAGGCTTTAAATCAGAGGATTTCATTAGGTGAAGTTGGAGAGGAAGAGCATCTTAGGCAAAGGAAACCACGAGAACACACATGCAAAGCAACATCGTGGTTGAGAATCATATTTTGCCTGAGTAAACGTCTCAGAATAATCAGGCCTAACTCTTCAAATCCAGGCGTAACCTGCACGTGTTGACTTGGACTTGTCATTCCTTAGAAGACATGTGCCTCAAACATTTCGGCTGCGTGTTTGGTCTTCTCCACTTGACCGTATGCTTGCTTGAGCGTGGAGGACCCTCTCCTATTTGCTTGTTCCTTTGTTTTGCTTTTTTGCTTACTAGCACTTGGCAGGCACTCAATCCAGTTGACTGTGTGACTGGTACTGAAGAAGGGGCTGGGGGTCCATAAGCATAGGAGCCATTCCAAAGATGGGAAGATAAAACTGCTATAAACCCCACCACCACCAAAAAAATGCATTTTGAATTGGGCTAATTTACTTACCCTTTGAAATCCCAAGCTAAAAGAATATTTCCCTTCTTTACAGTGATAATGTTCACTCTGTTTTTAAGGTGACAGGACTTCTAAAAAAATTGGCCATATAGTGTTAATCATATCTGTAATAATAAGAAATGTTTTATTGCCATCAAGAGGAATGAGCATTTTCATCTTTCTTTCGATCTCTGGGAAAGCCAAAAATGTCTGAAACCATTTGTTATGGTAATCGCTTGTCAAATATTTAAAAATTAGAGCCATGGGGCGCCGGGCTGGCTCAGTTAGAAGAGCATCTGACTCTTGATCTCGGGTCATGAGTTCAAGCCCCACATTGGGTACAGAGATTACTTAAAAATAAATTAGAGCCATAATCTGTACACTTAAAAGAGGGTTGAAATGGCAAATACTATATTTATTTTAATACAGTTTTTTTAAATCACCAACAAAATTAGAGCCATAATGAGATTTTTCATCCATAAAAGGAGCCTCAAAGTAACATTAAAACTTTTACTCCTATAATCTGAAAACGGCAAACCAGATTTTTTAAGCATGTAAATTACATGTAAATATCAAGGGCAAAAAGTCTTTTATCCCTAATTTTAAAACAATAGTGCATTTTGGAGATGCATATAAGTACACCCATCCCTCCACCTCTCCACAATAATGAGAGCCTGGTCTAGCATTAAACTAAGCACAGCGCTATTCACACGGACACACACACAGGCACACATGCCATGTTTATAAGAAATGCACTATCAAGAGACAAGTGTTTATTATAAAGGGAAAGCTTTCACAAAAACTTACTTTAATTCTAATTATTATTAATCCCTATGATTGATCCCTATGATATCCCATTTAAATTGTCACAATAGGGGTGCCTAGCTGGCTCAGTCGGAAGAGTGTCTGACTCTTGATCTCAGGGCCATAAGTTCGAGCCCCACTTTGGGTAGAGAGATTACTAAAAATAAATAAATGAAACTTACACAAAAATAAATTGTAATGATAATCTTTTGTTTCCAAAAGAGAGAGAAAGAGAGGAGAGGGGGGAAAGAAAGGAGTTGGGCTTGAGAAAGAGAGAGACAACAGTTTTGTGATTTTCTCCAACTTTTTCAGAAGAAAACAAATTATTGGGTCAGATTTTGGCTTATAAACTTAATAATGTTGGTTATACAATGACAAGACCTTCTGTATTAGTTATCTATCGCTGAACAACAAATCACCCCAAACCCCAGCCATTTGTGATCTCATAGCATCTGTGGGTCAGGAATCTGGCACTACAGAGCTGGGGCTTCTGGCTCAGGGCCTCAGGATGCTCGCGGTCAAGCCCTCAGTGCAGCTGCATTCGTGTCAGGGCTCATCCAGGGATGGAGAATCCACTTCCAAGCTCAGCTCCCTTCTGTTGGCCTCCCCATAGGCTGTCTGTCTGAACGTCCCCATGATATGGAAGATGCTCGTGATGATGGTGATGATCATGATGATAGAACTAGATGGACAGGGAGGGAAGGGATAGGAAAGGAAGCGAAGGGCAGGGAAGTGGAGAGAGAGAGAGAGAGCCCAAACCAGAAGCCACAGGCTTTTTGTAATCCAATCTCAGGGGTGACACCTCATCACTTCTGCCATGTTCTATTTGCTAGAAGCACGTCTTCCAGGTCCAGCCCGGAGGAGACTACACACCGGTGGGACTACCAGGAGGTGGGGGTCACTGGGGACCATCCCACTGGCAAACCACAAACACAACATTCTTCAACTTATTTCTGTAAATGCCATGAATGGCAGGACACAGACTTGGTGGAAAAATACACGATATGTCACTGCTGTACCCTTGCCTCGGTCAGTTCTATTTTCCTTCTCCAGGGAAAACAAGTCCTACAAGCTGCAAGTGACAGGACTGGCTGATTGACTGGTGGAAAGCATTCCAGAGGAAGCTCCCAGTTGTTGTTATAAGAGGACACTGGCGAAGACAGTTAAAGCCAAAGGAATAAAAAGCATTAAAGGTAAATCAAGTAATACAAACGCTGACATTGGGTAGAAATGTTTCCAGTGTCACCCATGTTAGTGATAACAACCCTGTAGTGTAGTATAATTCAGATGAGGCCAAAAATCTTGTAATGTCATTCGGAGTGGGAGTGGGGAGGTGGGGGAATGGGAGTAGTGTGTGTGTGTGTGTGTGTGTGTGTGTGTGTGTGTGATTATTCCAGCTTCAAAATCAAGAGGCAGAGGGCTTTGCTCATTGATGTATATACTACCAATAACACGATAACCAATAACTTCCCATCACTTACTATTTCCATTTTTTCCTTGCCTTTTATCCAATTCGCAACCACCTGACTTGGCCATTGGTGACATTCCTGTAACCTACCTGAAGGGTGATGCATGAAATCCAAGTAGGTCTAATGCTATTAAACAGCACTAGCTGAGGGGCTCCCTGGGCAAGAGCAGGTGGGAGGCTTGGGGGCAGGTATTCATTAACGGGTCTCCAGAAGTGAAGTGACAGACTGGCCTTTCCCTAAGTGGCTTTGTCAGCATTCATTTGTAGACTGGTAAGGGGAACTTGCTCTGAGTCAGAGAAGCCAATACTAGGACCAGTTTTCGAAAGCAAAGGAACATACACAAATCCCTGCCTAGAAACTGGTACCATTCGAAGGCACTTATAGTCTACAGTTACTAGGAGGAATATTTAAATTGCCCAAGCTATTTTCAATGTTATTTTAACTTTGTCACACACACTCTATTATATAAACACCATGCTAATGTAAATTATTCACCTCTTAAAGTTACTTCAAAATTTTTGACCTTTAGCCAAATACCTATTTCTTTCTATCAAGAATTCTTTTTAAGTTGTAAGTCTACAACTTAAACACACACACATCTTTAAAAGAAAAGTTTATTTTCCAAGTAATGCCCATAGAATGTTTGGTCTGTTTTCTACACTGCGTTCACGTGACAAAATACTAAAAGAAAGCCAGTGTGGGGCGAGAAGGACCAAGTCCTATAGAGAGAGTGAGACCGGCTTCTTTGGGGCTCCAGGAGGCCCAGCCCTCCTCACCACAAAGGGTGGGTCAGCTTAGGGACAAACGGACCCAAAGTCAGCCCTGATGACCTTCCCACACCAGCTCCCTGGAATAATTTACAGCCTGCCATCGAAATCAAATAATCTCTGCAAAAATCTGCCTTTTGAAATCACCGAAGTTACAAATTAATTCTTATTTTCATTTCATATTTCATCTGCTGAATTTTGCTCCATCAGCGTGGAAAAATCAAACCCCTCTGATTATATTCATAAGCGCCGAAGTTCTCCGTATGTAGCGATACGTGGTTGACAGTAACTACAGGAACATTTAAGTTGCCCAAATTACTTTCCATGTTGTTTTAACTTCATGAGGCAATGCTATGACAATGTTTTAAAGGAGCCTGTGAAAAATAACATGCTCCAGTTCAAAGCTCTGCCACCACCACCACTCCAGTTCAAAGCTGAAAACAGCTGGCTCCAGGCCGAAAGGTGTGTGTATATTCAGCCCCCTGTTCCATCAAATCAGCAAAACGTTAAATTTCAGGATTCTTTCAATGAATTTTTTTGCCTGATATTGACTGGTATTTTATTTATTTTTTAAAGATTTTATTTATTCATTCATGAGAGAGAGAGAGGCAGAGACACAGGCAGAGGGAGAAGCAGGCTCCATGCAGGGAGCCTGATGTGGGACTCGATCCCGGGACTCCAGGATCACACCCCGGGCCAAAGGCAGACACTAAACCACTGAGCCACCCAGGCATCCCTTGACTGGTATTTTAAAACATATTTAACAAACTGTTTGTTAAATATGTTAAATTTGTTAAATACAGTAATTAAACAAGAAATTAACTGTAAAGGCCAATCAAGTCCTAATTGGGGGGTATTTTGGTGTGTGCATGTACAGTATGTGAGAGAAGGAGGAAGTGTGGAGGGGAAGATGTGGGGGAGAGAAACAGAAAGAGAGAGAGAGAGAGATTGAGAATAGCAGCTGAAAGAAAGCCTAGCCCAGGGGCACCTGGGTGGCGCAGTCGGTTTAACATCCGACTCTTGGTTTTCGGCTCAGGTCCTGATCTCCGGGTCCTGATCTCAGGTCATGATCTCAGGTCGTGAGATCCAGCTCCGCGTGGGGCTCTGCACTCAGCTTGGAGTCTGCTTAAGTTTCTCTCTCCCTTGGGGGCACCTGAGTGATGCAGTCGCTTAAGCATAGGACTCTTGGTTTCAGCTCAGATCATGATCTCAGGTCATGACCTCAGGTCATGATTTCAGGTCATGATCTCAGGTCATGATCTCAGGGTCGTGGGATCAAACCCCGAATGGGGCTTGGCAGAGTATTTGCTTGTCCCTCTCCCTCTGCTCCTCCACCCCACCCCACCCCCAGCTCTCTCTAAAATAAATAAATAAAATCTTTTTTAGAAAAAGTTTCTCTCTCCCTCTGCCCCTCATCAGGCTTTTTCTCTCATTAATTAATTAATTAATTTTAAAATAAAGCCTAGCCCATCTCCTTTTGCATAGTAGGCATACAAATGCAACAAGATGGTATTTTTCCATCCTTTCTCTCCCCTACTAAGAACCCCCACTCCTGTGTGGTGTGGAAAATAGCACATTCCGATTATGCAGGTCACTGTAGGTTTGCCATAGTTCAGAGTTTAAGAGTTACCATGTAAACCAAGTCAATCTGTTGCAAACACTGTCTTCATTACATCACATCCCTCACTCAAGGTCCTTAAGCTTTCACATCATCTTGCAACTAAAGCCCAAACTCCTCTGCCTCTTTGCACGGCCCCAATAATCTATTTGTTCTAGATTGGATGCATACTATTTGTCCAGCCCAATCTCCAACTAATTCCCCAGAAGATATCCTCTGTCCAGCTCTTCTCTGACTTCTGGCCTCTGAACACACAGTGTCCCCTGTTCCAGCCAAACTCCACTTTCCTTCAAGGACCAGCTTGAAACTCAGCTTGCAAAGTATAAAACAATGATGACAGTATTTCCGGAGAGGGTTTGCAGAACTGAGTAGCTCATTTAAAAGTAAATTAATTCCATATTATTAAAGGGGATGTGTGTCAGATGTCAGTCCCAGGGCCACCAAAGGCCACCTAAGCCAGCTGTTGAGGACGTTGGCCTTAAGCTTTCCCACCAACAGAACACCTACTTGCTCCCTCCACTCACTCAGTTCCCTTCTCAGGGATGCATTTGTTTCACGAGATACGTATCAGACACCAACCGATGGTGTGTAGTGATTGTGCAAATTGCTGAAAATATACCCAACGACAGACACGTCTCACCCTCCAGGAGCTGGCTGTCTGCTGGGAAGAGACTCAGAATAACTAACTTTATTAATGTGCCAGGACAGGACAAGGCAGGGGCAGTTAACTCCACTCTGAGGTCGGTGAGAAGGCTTCCAAGGGGGAGGTGGCCTTTGAGCTGGGCCTTGAGCGATGAAGAAATGGGGGGAGCAAACATCCCTGGTAGGGAAGCAGGAAGGTGTGGCCAGAGGAGGGTGAGGGCACAAAGCAGAGGGACAGATTCCAGCAAAACTCAGCTGGGAGATGAGTGGGAAGCCTGAAAAGGTGACCTTGGTGACCCAGTGGCACAGATGGACGGTGTGAAATAAAAGACAGGAATGAAGGAGAAGGATTTGGTTTTGTTTTCTTTTTGTCGTCTTCTTTCTGCCTCTCTTTTGCCCTCGCGCACTCTCTCCACCTCACTCCTGTCTCCACCCGAGCCTGCCCATGGCCTAGAAATTCCCGGGGGACTCTGAGCTAAGAAAGCTGGGTGTACGGCAAATGCAAAAAATGAAAACTAGAGCTACATCCTCGGCTCCATTCCGTGCCGGTGGATGGGGCTTGATCTGCTCAGTAGCTACTCCAGAATCCCACCTGTTTGTAAACCTGATACTCATTTTAGGAGATGGGAAGTAAAACAAATGACATTCTCCACCGGTCCAAGAAATTCTGCCTATTAAGTATTGTTTTTTCTTTTAAAATGCAGACGGTTCCGTGACCGGGACAAGAAGGAGAGCTGCCAGTGAGTGCCGGGGAGTTAGTTCAGTGTTAACAGCTTTAATGTAAATGTTGCAGTTATACATATTGACTTTTCCTCCTTCCCTATTTCAACAAAGTATTTCATGGTTTGGAAAACACATCTCGGGTTTGAAACAAAGATAGCTCCCCTTAGCACCCTTCAATTCCCGTTCCCTCCTCTTCCCTCTCCCCAGCAGGATTATTATGTGCCCCCAGGAGCGGTTTCCCTGTAGCGAGATCCTACAAGTGAAGTCATTCAGACTTGGCACAGCTCTGTGCGTTTTTACGGGACCTCCTTGGTGCTGGTCACTTTGGGCTCTGAAAAACATTTTTTTTTTTTTATAAATGGAGCAACCAGATGTCCAAATGCCCTTCAGCCTCCCTGAACATCATTACATTTGACATGTTGGCATTGATCTCAACTGAGTTCTTTTTTCTTCTCTCTTTTTCATAATCAGGGAAGGCTCAAGGAAAGTGCCTGAGGCGTAAGGTTAAAAACTGATGATCATAACGCTTCTGGTGAAAGCAAGTGGCACGTGCACTCCTGGTCTTGCACACAGAAGGTGGGCTTTCGGCTCCTGACTCCTCTCGTTGCACTTGGCTCTGTCACTTCATACTCTGCACCAGGGAGAGGGGGTCCTGCTCACTTCCAGGACAGGGACACTGTAGGACCAGCACTGTAGGACCAGAACTGAGGCCGCCCTCTGCCCCTTCACCGTGGCCTTCCTGTGCGCCAAGGTCCCATCGGTTCTGGCATCTGAGACAGTCTTTGATTTAAATGGGCAAAACTCCAGGAATAATTAAGACAATAATAGTACACACCCAACAAGGAAAACATGCCGTGTTTAAAGAAGAAATCTCTGCAGCATTGAAGGCAGTGATTCTGCTGTCTTTGAGGATGGAAAAGAGACCTTGAAATAAAAAGTAACAGCCATCAAGGATTTACTAAACTCCTCTTTGGCAGAAAGGAAAAATGTACTAATTCATTCTACTTTTTCCTGGTGAGATCATGGGGGTGGGAGAAGCTAAGATCTGAACATTTTTCCTCAAGTTCTGAGTTTTACAAAGAAATATTTTTTATCATAACTAATTTCATAAAGTGCAATAAAAATATAAGGGGCATTATCTTTTTTGTTTAATCTGACAGTTAGGCAAGCATTATTCTACGATTGCTGCTAACTACTAGCTTTTGCTTGAACCCTGAAAAAAGCCTTTACAAATAACACAGTAGAAGCTTCATAACACGATTCCAGTTGTTTTCTTTCTGTTAAATCTGTAACTCTATCCTGATTTTATCTCTCTGAAGACTTCTGGATATTTACAACATAAGGAAAGTCTTGTTTCCCTAAGTCAAGGCCTCCATGAAAAACATAATCATAAAAGACATTTCTATTGAAAATAAAAATGGTAAGATCTAGAAATGTTCTTTCCAATTTAGAAAAGACTCTTCCATTCAACACCTTTCTCTAGTACCTATTTCCAAACACTCATTGGCAATTGCTTTTCAGAAAACACTTTCCAGAAATTATTCCAAATATCTTGTTGTGTGTAACTTCCTTGCTGAATATCTCCAGTCTAGAGGTAGTTTGTTTTTCTCAGCTGCACTTTCAGACACTTGAAAACTATGGCTAAATTCCCCTCCCTCAGCTTACTGTAATTATTTCTTAGCAGGGTAATTTCTGAATGCTGCATGCAAGATTCGAGGAAGAAAAAAAATGTGCTATTTGCCTGAAAACGCTCGCTTGGAAATAGTATTTTCGAGATGACAAAAATCAGTGGCCGGAGTCCCTTTCATTTTGGGGTCCCCAGTTGCCCCAGCGAGAAGTTGTCTCACTACCAGTGAGGGGCCTCCCAGATGCCCCTCTGCTGAGCCAAGCAGGGTTCTAATCCCAGAATGAGTTTCTAAGCATTCCGTGGGGAAAATTTCTGTCCTGCCAGTTTTGTCAAGTTGAGAAAGGGCCTACTAAAATGAAAAGCCATTTGCAGAATTAGGGTTTGCTGCAGAGGTCCTAAGAAAACCTAAGAAAATCCTTGAGACATCATATTTGAAAAATATTTGAAGATTGTTCACTTGAGTAAATACTTAAGTCTGCCCTCCCTCACTTTCTGCGGCCTGGAGCCATGTTACTCACCCTCAAAGAATTCATCAATATTCAACTGGCTCTCTAATTTGCTGATGTAGCAAAAAGAGTTTAATGAAGAAAGCTGTTGCAATTTTTCTTTTAGAGGACGTCCACAAACTCGACTTTTGTCTGACGGTGCTGGAATCTTCTGCCCTTATACTAATCTAGGTGGGGAAATAAATGCTTACATGCAGTTAGATCAACCCAAGCAAATTTACCCACGAAGCCGAGCTTTAAAAGCCCAGAAAAGTCTTTCACCCCAAGGACACTGGAGCTTTATAAATGATCTGAGGATTTAGAAGCTTGTTCAGTCACGTCTGACAGCCCGGCAAACTTTCAGCCTGTCCACGAAGAGTTCGGAAGACTTGAATAGGGAAATTGTAGCTCAGTCATGAGTTTTTAGCGCCCACCGAAGTCGTACAAGTCACTGCAGTTTCAAAACCCTTCCTAAAAATCCCATCTTCGTCGTAGAATCTTTCTGGTTAATTTTTAAAAACCGCTCTGCAGACCCTGTTAGAGTCTACCCCCCACCCCCAACTTCTAAATTAAAAAAAAAAAAAAAAAGTCGCAGGCGCCGGTGAAAGGCCGCTGCAGCACTTGCAACGCCTTCGGTCTGCGAAATCGCCCTGGCAAAGAAACTAAGATTTTTTACACCAGAGCCACAGAAGCATCACAGCAAAACGCAAGTTAAGTAGCTCCAGAAACTTGAACGCCGAGCCCGGCGGAACCCGTGGTTCTATTTGTGTGCACCGATTTCGGCCGGGCGCGTGTGTGCGTGCGTGCGTGCGCGTGTGTGCCACTGTTGCATTTTTCTTTCCGCACCTTATTTTTTCCTTCCCCGGAGGCCGCGCGCTCTCCTCCACCACCCGGCGCGCGGGACGCCGCGTGCAGGCCGAGACAGCCTGGGCCTCCCTCGGGGAGCGCGGGGTACACGGGCCGCGGCAGCGGCGGCAGCGCGCTGCTCTGCTCCCCGCGGCTCTCCCCGCTCCCCTGCGGTGCGGGCGGCCAGGCCCAGCGGGGCCCACCCAGCCGATGGGGGTGGGACCCGGGGTCGCCCAGAGCCGCCGGGGTCGGCGATCGCGCGGGGGCAGCTCCCCCTCCGCCGCGCGCGGCGCCCGGCAGACCACCTGCCCCGAGGGCCCCGGGGCCTCTCCCGGCCGGCGTGCGGTGTCGGGGCTGCGGCCACAGCCCGCCGCGCTACCCACTGCCCTTCCTGCCCGGGGCCGGCTCGCTTGGAGTCCGGCTTGCTGACGGTTTGTCCCACCCGGGACGGGGAGACAGAAAGCAGCCGCGCTCATTTTCTTAGACAGCGTTTCGGCGCTAATTCATAAGGAGTGTCTCGCAAAATTTGTATGATGACATCTTGCAAACAGGCAGGAAAGTTGAAAGAACGACAAGAAGAACGTCTGTTTACCCACCGTCCCCCCCCCCCGGGGGGCCCCAGCTTGGATCTAACAACTGTTACCCGATTGCAACACTTGGTTCCTCTGTGTGCGCGCGCGTGTTAGCTGCATCATTTGAAAATTGCGGACATTGTGACATTTCACCTCTGCGCTTCCCAGGGCATCTTCTAAGTGTAAGGACATCCTCCCACTTCTCTTCAACAGCAGTCTCACACCTAAGGAAATGAACTCCCCGTCCTTCGCCGCCTCTAGCACCCACGATAAGGGCTCTGCCCCTCCTGTCGCCCCACTTCAGTCTTTAAATCAGTTCCCCTTCTTGGAATGGGGCTACAGTAGACAAGTGCGCCCTCCCTCCGGGCTCTGCCCCCCGCCCGTGCGGAAGGCCAGCCAATTCGGGGCTCGCCTCGTGCCACGGGTCTCTGTCCCTGAGAGCTCGGCCGGGGGGCGAGGCCAGGGGAATCCCGACCAGTCTGGACGCACACGCTTGGGGAGAGCGCTGGCTCACGCGGTCCCCCCACCCCGTCTCCTCCCCAAGCGTTTTACAGGCACCCCCAAGCGAGCACAGCGCGAGGGGCATAGCTCAGCCTCCTTGCTCCCTCCCGGCCGCTCAGAGGGCACCGCTACGGGACCCAGGGGCGTGGGGCGGCGACCGTCGTGTGGGAGTCTGGATGTGCGCTGCGCTACCGTGCGCCCCTGGCTCCGCCGTGTTCCACACTCTGTCTTTTCTCCCTGAAGCCCGCTACCCGGCTCGGCTTCGGCCACTAGGCGCGCCCGGTGCCCTCCAGGGCCCTGGGCGGCCGCGGGCCCACTCGGTGGCGTCGAGCGCCCGCACCCCCTCCCCCTTCCCTGCCTTTCCCTCTCACCCCCTCCCCCCTTCCGCCCCGGGGCCCCGGAGGAGCGCGCCGAACGCGGCGGGGAGGGAGGGGGCAGCGTGAGCTCCGCGTGGCCACGCCCCCGGAGCCGGCTTTTTCTAGGGCCGCTGCCGGAGGCTCTCCGCCGGCTCTCCGCTCGCCTCCCGGGCGCGCACAGGCCCGCCGCCGCGCCGCTCCGCCTCCGCCACGCCGCTCTCCGAGCTTCGGCGCCGCCAGCGCAGGAGCGCGCCCTCCGCGCCGCCGCCCCGGCGTCCGGCGCCCGGTCCCCGTCGCTCCGTGCCCGGCCCCCTGCGACCTCGCCGCCTCCCCTGTCCCGGCCCCGCTCTGTCGCTGTCTGTGTCCTCCCCCCGCCCCCCCCCCACGCCTTCCCCGCTCTCTTTTGCTTCGCTTGCTCGTTCGCCAGCTCTCAGACCAGGCGAGGCAGCTTCGCAGGAAAATCCCAGAAACCTTTGCAAAAAGCTGACAATGAAATTTAAGAAGTTCTTCGATTTCGGCGCCATTTTCGAGTGGAGCGAGAGGTGACATGCGATTTTTTTTTTTTAAGGGACTTGTTTGCTGGCGTCTTCCCGGCTAGTAACGTTGGTTACGGCAGACTGAAAAAGATCTGGTGACAATGCTGAAAAAGTTCTGTGTGGCTTTGGGGTTGTAAAGCGCGTCGGGGGCCGGGGCGCGGGTGAAACAGACCTTGAAAGTGTTCAGCACACGAGTACGGCCGGGAAAATTCTTAGGAAACGGGCTGGCGGGGCGGGGGGCGGGGGGTTTGCTAACATGAAGGGGCGGGGAGAGCCAACGGAGTAGAGGGGCTGGGACCGACTGTCAGCCTCGCCGGGGTCCGGAGCCACCGGTTTTGACATACTGTCTAATGCACTTTTCGGGGCTCTTATTCGCAAGCAGGAAAAATGTGTTGGAAAGAAATGTGATTAATTTTGCATTGTCTTTGCCCGATTAAAACTTTCAAGGATGTTTAGTTTTCCCTGGATGAACTTGACATTGGGAAAGTTTCGCACGACTGCGCCGAGGGAAGGGACATCGTGTGTTTGGGGTGTGGGGATGAAGGCATCTGCAAAATTAAGACAAAACGTTGTAAAGTATGAACGGAGGAAGAGGCGTATTCTTTGGCTCTTATATGGTTTGGCCAAATGCAGTTCAGTTCGGCGGGGGAGGGGGGGCAGGGGGTGGGGCTATGGGCCACTCGCTAGTATTGATTCTTTGTCTATTGTATCAACGACGGACCGGCTCCTGAAGTGACAAGACGCCTCTTTGTAATCTGTTTTCGTAAGTAAATTTCAGTCTAAGAGGTAACCCGTAAACTAGGGGAGTGAGGTGTTTTTTTAGGAATGTAAGTCGTTGTACTGTCACGGGGAGAGAAGAAAGGGGTTAACGTGAAAGGTACAAAATGGATTCAGTTCCAGTGAGTTGGCAGAGCGATCTGGAGGGGACCTTCGCCTTTGACACCATGGCTATTTCGAATCACTGTTATGTTTCTCAGTAGTCAACTAAGGAAATGTTATAATTATGGATGCCTCTAACATCTAACATCCATAATTATGGATGCCTCTAACATCTGATGGCTCACATATTTGTGTGGAACGTAAATACTTAATTGGGAGAGGGTTGTGGAGTTTTAAAGTATAACTGTACATTTGCTAAACATGTTTTTTTTTCTTTTTAAGGGCAACCAAGGACGTTTTTCGCCATTAATCCCAAAAGTCACTGTAAAAGTTGTTTGTAAATAGCATAGCCAAAACAAGATGGAATTCAGAGACACTTAATTGTATGTTCCAATTAATGACTGTGCTTACTGTGACACAGTAGTGTATTTGGGAACACTGGCTGGAACTCCGTCTGATGTTAAGAATTTGTTCTTAGTCTGATTAAAGACTGCGCATTTCATTAACTAATAAATGGGACACAACATCCATTCTACTGGTTCTGAAAAACCGAGGTGATTTTTAAATGAACCAGAACACTTAGCAGACTTGGATACTTTGTGTCCATTACCCTATTGAAATGTATTTTAATTTTCAAAACCATTAGAGCTTTGTGCTGGTTTTGTTGTTTTAAGTTTGCCATTGAGGTTACAGAGTAGTTTCTTCTCTGCTTAATTGACTCACTTAGGGACGGGGAGTGGGTGCCATGTAACTTATTGCTAATGTGTGTCCATTTTAAAAAGGAAAAAGTGGTATCTAATGAGTTAATCATTAAGGAGCATGCACTGTGCCGGCCATTTCAGGACATGAAAGAGTTTCTGTGGGACTGCTTGAGAGAGGAAGGAGTGAATTGACATCAAGTATTTAAACTTGTTTTGATTTATGGTTTGATAGGTGACATTGAAAATTATAAAGTATTTATAAATAAGTTTGAATAACCAGTTTCATATGTAAACATCCAGGTTATTTTATTTAAGGACAATTATCTCACATTCTTTGGTACCAGGGTGTGTGCTGCAAGAGTGAGGCACTGGGGGTTAAAGAGGACATCGGATGCTTGTATGGACGGACCTATATTTCCCAGCTCCCTTATATGATAGAATCAGCTGAAGCTGCCAGAGACATTTTGGTTCTCCTTTAAGTCAACAAATGAAGTTTTTTTTTTTTAATGGGGACATTAAATGAGACTTGTGATTTGTAACATGCAGCAGAAAGAAGTTTCCCTAAGACTTTAAAGCTGGAAAGAGTGATCCAGATATTGCCAAAGTGTCTCAATGTATTTTATCTTATTATTATTACCCTCAGAGGTAAGATTCTTTCTTACCCTCATTCCTGTCTCCCTCCCCTCTGCTTTTCACCCTACACTTTTCCAAGATTTCAGACGCTGGGGAGAAAAACTGAGAGTCACACCCTTCGCTCCACCTGCCAGTCTTAGAAGTCAGCGGTGAAGTTCTAAAAAGTACGTGGATCTGGAATGACGCGTCTTAGTCCTATGTTTTGCTTTATTCCTTAGCTTTGGGTGGAACTTAACAGGGCTTCCTTCCAGTCATCGTGTCTTTTTCCACCTGCAGGTACCGCAGAGCGATCCCCCCTTCGTTGACTCCGAGGGGATGCAGCAGCAATTCATGTTTTGAAGTGCTTTAAATGGTTCAAAACGTGAGGCGCTGCTATACCCCTTCGTGGGGAAGTTGGAAGGTTGGGATCTGCTGGACGAGAGCTCCTGCGGGGCGCCCGCTCCCAAAGGCGGGTTCGGGACCAGGTAGGTGGGCGGGGGCTCTGGTCTCTCTTCCCTCTACGCCCTTCCCCGCCCACGAGGCCCAGCCTAGGAACACTTGGGGCGGTGGGGGGCCGTGCGCAGGTGGTGCGCGCCGAGGAGGGACGTGGTGGCCCGCACTCAGCCGTGCCCTAGCAGCGGGAACAGTACTGCAGTGGGCAATCGGTGTTCTGGAGTATTGTTTCTGCTGCCCGGGCAAGGCTGGGACTCCCGCACGGGCCCACCCGCCAGGTAAGTCCTAGTGCAGCGCCTGCAAGTGTCCACCCAGGAGCGGCGAGCAGCGAGGCCCCAACTAGTGCCGTTTCCTCTCCATCAAACGTTTGCCCAACTTTGAATATGTAAATGGCTGTCAAAGATGCTTGTTGTTAGCACCCTTACCCTGCCCAAGTAAAATTTAAACGATTGCAGAAATCCCTTCCAGATCACTTAGGATACCACCCACACCACCCAGAGCAAGGAATGCCTTCAAGCCCCAACAACTAAAAGGGGGCCAGGTATTGGGAAAGAAGCAAGAGGAAGCAGGAAGGGCGACCAGCGGCAAGCAGTCCCCAGGCCGCTCTGTGGCTCCTGGTAACTGGGCTCACATCCTGCTCGTGGAGAGGACTTTGGGGTCCAGGAAAGATCCACGTTTCTGGGCCCTTCCTGACCCCCTCTTTCCCTTCATCCCCGCTGTGTTGAGGGGAGCTCCCTCTGGCCCGGGGGACGACGGATGACGGATCCGGCGAGGCTCCGGGGCCTAGCATGCAGGTGAATGCCAGCATGCGGATGGGAAGGCCCTGACCTGCCCCATCTGAGGCCTGCAGGAGAGCAAGGGCCCAAGGGGGTGGCTCGGGAATGGGAGAGACCCTGCGCTTTCTAGCTGCTTCTTGCTTTATCGCCCCAAATCTGGTCCCAGGATTCCACTCGGGAGGCGCTGCCCCGAGGCCACCCTTGTCGCTCCCCGGGCCTCACAAGAAAGAGATTACCCCACTGGCAGGGTACTGGCCTGACACTCCCCCAGAAAATGGCAGCACCCGAGCTGGTGCTGGGGTCCTACCTGCCTGCAGAGCTCTGGCACTAGGGCCCATTCGAGGCGCACCACCGTCGGCCTCTAGGGCCACCTCCACCCCTCGCGGGGGTCCCAGGAGGCTGGGAGCGGGCTGGCCGGCCTGGGGAGGAGACGGCCGCTTCCCTGGGGAGGCCTCACTTGTCCCGTGGAAGTCCCTTTAGGTGTACACGGTTCTTGACCTGGCGCCTGGCAGGCAGAGGACAAAGGGCGGTGTGGGATCTTCCCACGCCTCCGGCCCGCTCAGAGCACCAGCACCCCTACAGCCCCTCCCGCCCTGTGGGGGCCGGCCGCGGCGCACGCACCTCTGCGGACTCGCGGGGGGCGGGGGGGGGGGGAGTCAGGCCCCAGCGCCCACGCGGCCGCGCTCCCAGACTCCCTTGCGCCCGGCGCGGCCACGGGGCGCCTTGAGGACCCCCCCCCCTCCGCCCGTCCGGCTGCCGCGGCCCCTCCTCGGGGGCGCCGTCCCCAGGCCCGAGCGGCGAACGGGTTTCCCCGCCCGCCTTCACCTACGCGCTCTGGGGCGCGGGCCGGGGAGGCACCTCGCAGCCGCCCCCCCCCTCACCGGCCTCCCTTCTCCCTCTCTCCTCGCTCGGCACGGGCGCCCCTCGAGCCAGAAGGAGGCCCAGTGGCGGCCGGCGCCCACCCCCGCCCCGGGGAGGACGGCGCCCGCGCCTTCCGGCTCCCTGCGGGGGGCGCCTGCAGGACCCAGGTGAGCCGGCGGCCGGCGGGGGGGCCGCGCGGGGCGGGGGCGGGCCGTCGCCTTCCAGAAGCCCCCAGGCCCTTGGCCCGGGGGAGGGGGGCGGCCAGGGGGCCTCGAGACCCGGAGCACCCACAGCCGTCTGCGCGGTGCCCTTTTCTGACTTATAACATTCATCTTGCACCATTATTCACACGGTCCAAGTTGCAATGTGCCGAGATTTTCCCCCAAGGACAAAAATGTGAATAAAGCAATATTTTAGTCAAACATTTCTGTGTTAATTAAGAAGATGGCAATTCGTTCCAGACTATAAATTCTCTTTAACAACTCTCCAAGGTATTCTTTAAAATTGTTTTTTCAGCATTGCTAAATGTGCATCTTAATGTGTGGGAGACTTGTGTAAAGTGAATCAATTTATAGTCGAAGGAACAATCGATCCAATGTTACACCTTCAAGGAGGCACCTTCCCATTGTTTTCTCATTTTCCCCCAACACATGTTATTTGTTAGTGAGGAAGCTGCATGCACACAGCATTGTTTTAAGTTTATTAGGCAGACGTGGCTCTTAAACTAGGAAAAGCTTAGTCTAGCTCTGAATTTAAAATTTGACATTCCTTTAAGTTATGGGATAAGATACACAGGTAGCTCTTAGGATCCTCGATTAAATGTGATTAAAGAATTAATCACAGGAAAACAATTTTGAAGGCGTCCAGCATCTCCATTTAGCAGTACTGACACCCCCAACCCCCACCCTCCAACAAAGGCACACTACATCAACTCCCGGATCTGGACACAGAAGACTCCTGTTTCAAGAAAACACAATCATCTCTCAAAGTCTGTAATTTATATGCATTTTTAACTCACTAGGTATTGAAAACCACCCAAGTGTCCCACAACATGGGGTAAAATATAATAGATCACTGACTGTAATATTATACATCCTTTAAAAATGTTTTTGGAAAATGTTTTATGATCTGTAAGACGAAATACCCTCTCCCACCATTTCTTTCTCCCTGCCGCTCTCCTATACCCCCCCCCCCCACATCTTTGTTCCAACTGGCACGTTCAGCTTGATTTTCCCGCCAAATGAGTCAGTTACGATGGGAACGTCAATTGATTTGAACAGATGTGTATCAGTGTTACTTGGGAAACTAGATGCCAATAACCAGGGCCACAAAAAAAGGCAGTGGTTGCAAGTCCGTAAAAATGTATGCGGCCATTCAGACAGGGACTAAAGTGGAACCCCAAACAGGAAAACAGTTCAATATACTCCAGTGCTGAGAGATTGAATGAGCTCTTGATTCCCATTACTACAGGCAACTGTCCAATTAAAAAGACCCAAGAAGACCCTGCAGTGCAAAATATTTTGCTGTTTTCAAACACCAGACCCATCAAGTCCTCAAGGCAGATGGGGCACTTAGAGCAGAAGTGCTCCCACACAGGTGGGAGTTCACTGCTAGGCAGCTTTGCTGAGAGACGGTGCAAGATGAAAGTAAAAATAGGTTCAGAAAGCATTTCTTTTTGGAAGATCAAGGAGTTTACTGATAGGACTGAAGGACTTAAATCAAGGGCTGTATATCCCAGTTAGCATAACTTTTTAGAGATCTATTTTCCCATCAACCTGCAGCATAATTTATCCTCATAACCCTAGAACTTTATATATGTATTTGTATTTCTAATGATCACATTACTCTTAAACAAAAAGCTACACACACACACACATAATTATAGCAAATGTGTATCTCCCTAGCCCCATCCACCCCACTTGCAAGTTACTGCTCGGTAAAAGAACAAAGATCTGCTCGTTCTTCCATCCTATGTCACCAATCCACCACCTTTGCCTCCCTCCCCTCCTCCACAATTGATCTCTGGGGCAAGTTCAAAAAGGTTTAGACCCCAGTGTGGGATAGTAAATCGAGCCTTTAGGGAGGAGCCCTGAAAAGATCTCCATTTCCTGTGGTGGCCCAGGTTTTGGAGCACTCCCCTTATCCTAGCGAGCTCTCTAATTTGAGCAGCCGGAGGGGGGCAGGTGGGGGGGGGAGGTTGGGAGGTTAAAGCTGTTGGTCTGCGAGCTGAGAATGGAGCTGATTGCTTTGAAGTGTGATTCTCTGCAGAGGCAGCTCCCTCACCTTGTCCCCCTTTCCCTACCCGCCACACGTTCTCCAGACCAGACCGTTCTCCCAAGACCAGATCTTTTAATGGCCTGGCCACAGAAACCGCAATAAGCAGAATCCCAATAATCCCAGCTTGTTGCTGTTGTGGCATGCTTTTACGTGCTTCTCCAAATGTTTTCATATTTTCTACTGCAACAAGAGATAAATAGGATAAGGCAGTCAGAAAAAAAAAACAATTACAAACAAAAAAATGGGCTTCTGGAGGTTAAGGGTTTGTCTCAGGCTGGTCTGGGGCCTCTCCCTCCAGAGCTCTTGCTGTGCTACTTATTACCATTACCTGTTCATCAGAACCGACAACACGGTAGTGACTAGGGCAGGAAATAGAGTTGAATTCGTTTGGTTAGAAAAGTTCAAGGTGAAATTGATTAGTCTTATGATGAGCCCACACCATGGACACTTCCTGGTGGAGGCCCAAGATTGGCCCCAGGATGATGAAATAGTGACTGCATTACCCAGCTGCATACAAGTAGACATGTGCAACCCCCACATCACTTAGGTTCATCTAAAACCTCTGGCCCATATTGAGACTTTCTGTAGGTTCAACCAAATTAATGTTAAGGAAACAAATGGAACGTCCAACCATAAGGGTTAACCTCATTTAGTCACTCACCCAATGGATCCTCTTTCAGCCCTTCCAAATAATAATTATAAACACTATATAGAAATCTGGAAAATGCTTATGCTATCAAGTTTTACAAATCAGGAACATAAAATCACATGGACACCTGGTTGAAAAGTAAGTCTACGCAGGGCAGAAACTGGAAAAAACATGGAAAACAAACATACTCGTGGCTGAAGGCAGTGGGATTTGATCTGCAGTTTTTTTCTTTCTCTACTTTTTCCGTGTGTTTTTGTTATGCCATATTTTTTGTTATGTTGTCAAGCATAATTCTCTAAAAAGCCTTTAGGGTCATGGGCAACCCAGAAATTTGGGGTCACAGATGCGCAGACCTCAGACATCTCGGGGATCATCATGTCACGAGATACCACTGTGCACTTGTGACAGATTGATAACTGAAAGGTCTGGGAGCCACTCATCTTCATAGCAATACAGCTGGTAAGTATTACAAAACCCTTGGATGAAAAGATGGGTGGGGGGTGGGGGAGCGGGCCCTAAGCAGGGAAGAAAGTGGTTGCCATGAAAGTAGCCAGAGGAGGGGCTGAGTTGTATTTTAATAGTTTAATGGGAGGTGGGATCAGACTGTCTTTTTAACTACTTTAAGTTTCTTCTTAATGCATTGGAACTTAGATATTCATGCCAGAATGTTAAAACAAAGAATTTATGCTCAAACAACTGCAAATACATGAGCTATAAGCACTGCAGACTTAATGTCACCTTTAATATACTGACTTCATAGAAGTGATCAAGAAAACCCAAAAACTGCATGAACAAAGAGTTCCAGGAGGAGAACACATAAAAACACTGATTCCGGTATTTTTAAGGGCGGAAATTAGGAATGTCCTGACAAGCAACGACACAGGATTGGGTAAATAAAATACGGTGCATCTAATAAGTGACATGAGAATGTGCTCCTGGTGAAATAATTGGTGCAAAAAGAAACGTGCCAAATGGTTGCAGTTTCCAACTGCCCAGTCTACGAATATAGGGAGCGTTCTGTGTGCAGTTTTGTTTCAATATGGAGACAAAAGGCTGTGAGAAAACATATCAATGCTTTAATAGTGGTTGTCTTGGAGTTGCTGTGGAAGTGACCAAAGAAAGATGCCTAACTATTTTTGCGATGTGTTCCTAATATGTACTATAAGTGTATTGGGAACATTTTGCATTCATAGTTTTGTGTCAATCATATGGAAAGAAGGCTGGGAGGAAGCATGCCAAAAGCCCTGCAAAGAAAGATGCTGAACTGTTTTTGCGATGTGTTCCTAATATGCAGTATGAACATATTGGGAGCATTTTGCATGCATGGTTTTGTATCAATATACAGATGAAAGGCTGGAGGGAATACACCAAAAATCTTGTAACGGTTATCTGTGGCTTGCGATATGATAAGTAATAAGGGTAAGGTACAAAATTATTTTTGCAATATGTTCCTGAATATGTAATATAAGTGTATTGGGAACATTTTGCATCCATAGTTTTGTATCAATATTTAGAGAAAAGGCTAGGAAGAAATATGTTAAAATTTAATAGTGGTTATTTCTGGGTTCTAGTATTATAGATGATATGTTTCTTCCCTTTACGCTTTTATGTATTTTCCAAGTAATACTTGTATAAATAACAAAATTCATTACTTCTATAGCAATAATAAAACTTATTTTTTTTAAAAAAAGAGTTTGTATTTATTAAAAAAAAAAAAGGCAAAAACTCAGCATAGTCCTCTGACCTGGGGATGGGAAAGGACTTCCTATTTGGGCAGTGAGGGGCCTAGAATATGTTTTCAGACCTGTCCAGGCAAACCCTCCACAGCTTCAGTTGGTTTTGCAGTACAAATGTGGGTTATCATTTGCTCTTGGGAAAGGGAAAAAAAGCATAATTTAAAAAATGTAACCATGACGGAGTTCTAATAGTAATATTGCTAGAGACTGCTATCTCCAGTCTAATCAAAGCAGTACTTTAAGAAGTATAGAAAGTTGAAACAGGAGCAATTCAGGATAGCGGGAGTTGGAGGCTTGCCCAGGGCCTCAAGACATACTGGCCAGTTTGGGACATGCCTGAGTCAGGAAAACACCCTACAGAAAGCCTAATTCCACGTAGCCAACTTTTTGCAGATGCAGAGAAATCCCCCTGCATTTCCCCCACCAGAACAACCCTGGTGTTGGGGAGCACAGGTGACACCCAAATTTAGGCTTTCCCTGTTCTGTTAAGAGAGACATAACCACTGAGAAACACACCAGGCCGGTGGCCTGAGAAGACACCAACCGAGGGCCTGAGCTGCACTTAACTTGCACAGAGACATCCTAGAAGAGGATGTGCAGCTCCTCCCACCCTTTTAGAACCCCCAAAGAATTATTTGCACCCTGGAGCGAAACCATATTACTGGGCATGACTTTCAAAACATGTCTGTCGTATTCCTTAAAGCAGAAGCTGCAGTTGTGAGGTGAAAATATACTTGGAGAACATTCTTCCCATTTCCTGGTGTCGTGCCCTCGTTCTGCTTAAGAACAGAGTCATCAGACCAAAGGTATCCTTTGGAGATGATGTGAGTGCTTCTCTGTACATGTACCCTAAGCATTTTTGTCTGCCACGTTCTGTCAATCTGAGTATATTGTCTGGGGGGCCTGGCTCTGTGCTGCTGACTTGTGGGGAGAGGGGAGAAGCAGAGGGTAAGGGGATTCTGAGCCAGAGTGGCCTGGAACACATAAATCCTTTCCTGCATCTGCCACTGGGTACACAACTGGGATCAGCTGGGGCTTTGACCTTCTTCTGAGCCAGGTCGGACCACACAGAGAATCTGCTTTGCTTAGCCAAATTATCCAGTGTCCTCCTTTCCCCTAGGCTCCATTCTAGTCCCTACTAGGCAGAGATACAGGGGAAGAGGGTGGGAGGGCTCCCCTGCCAAAGTGGAAGGTCTCATGCCCAGCTGAGAGGGAGAGCGAGAGAGCAAGAGAGCAAGAGAGAGCGATCCTTAATATAAGCACTGGCCTTAATTCTTTTCACTTACCAGTGAGAAAAGCTCTAGCCCCTGACTTTCTGAACCAATAAAATGTCCCAGTATTTGGCCAGTTCAGAGCACACTCCCAGCTGGGAGCATGCCAAGAAGGGCTGGGTCGAGGGCAGGGGCAGGCGCCGAAGTTTCTGGGAGCTGCCCTGTGCTAACAGGGTCAGTGCAATCCCTCATCTTACGGAAGAGGAAACCGAGTTGCTGAGACAGGAAATACCTTGTAGAGAGGTCGCGCAACGTTTGGACTGGAACCTCGATCTTCGGTACCCAGGGAGCCACTCAGGAAGACACTCTGAGGGACAGGGGGCTCCCTGAGTACCCTAGATGGCCGGCAGGGCCAGAAGAGGCAGAGAGGGCCGGGGAAGGCCGGGGAGGGCACACATAGGCAGGGATGGAGATGATGTGGCACCAGGGCAGTCAGGAAATAGATCTGCAGGACATCATTAAGGTCAAGTCTGGCTGCTCCACGTGAGCTCTTCAGACCATGCAGAGGTAAGATGGTGTTCCAAGGGGGTGCAGAGGGCCACAGAAGACATATGGCATAACTTCCTAGAGCCCACATTTGACTCAATAGTGAGTCATTGAAAGCCTCGTTTTCCTGTTAAAACCAGCATAGATCCAAAAAGATAAAACTGAGACCTCAAAAGCATTTCAAGTTCATTGCAGGCCCTCCTGGCTGTCCTACAACTACCACCCCAGTACCATTCCAAGGGAGCATCTTTGCACTGGTCTCTAGACATTTCAGCTTTTTGTTTTCCCTGCCAGTACCAGGATCCTCCACTTCTCCTGACAACAGCTATTCTGCTCTTTCCTTGGATGAACCGCTCCTCCCCAGCCCACTTGCAACAAACTGCTTAACCTCCTGCCAAGCACATGACCCAAGTCAGGCCAATTATAGTGTCTCCTACCCCTTTCCACGCTGACTGTGGGAGGGAAAGGTCATGTGACCCTATCCTAACCAATGAGAATCCTGCCCTGGGATTTTTTTTTTTCTTCTGAAATGGAGAGAGTCTCTTCTGCCGTTTCTAACCCTGGAGCTCTGTGTGGCTATGCCCCCACTCACCCCACTTGAGCATGTCCATCACTGGGAGGAAACCTGCCTTCAGTAGAAGAGATGAGAAGGACATGCCCACAAAAACACAGGATGTAGAGAGGAGGAGAGAGAGAGAGAGAAGAAGAAGAAAAGAAAGAAGAAAGAAAGAAAGAAAGAAGAAAGAAGAAAGAAAGAAAGAAGAAAGAAAGAAAGAAAGAAAGAAAGAAAGAAAGAAAGAAAGAAAGAAAGAAAGGGACATTGCTTGAGTCCCTGAACCCAGGTCCTGAGCACATATTGTACCCCCCCCAACCTTTTTAAAAGCTGGTTTCATTTATTCATTCAACAGGTACTTACTGAGTGTCTTCTTGGTGCCAGGCACTATTTTAGGGTCTGGAAATAGAACAATAAACAAAAGAGACAAAGATCCTGCTCCCATGGAGTTTACATTCTAGGTTGAGTTGTGCTTCTGTCATTTGCAGCTGAAAACAATGCTGCCTGCCAGATCCCGGAAGAATTTACAAGCTAGGATAAGGATCAGAGAGAGAGAGAGAGAGTCCATACTATAAACAAGGGAAAGTCTGAAATTTCTTGAGCAGAGGAATCACATGATCTGACACAGCCCTCCGGCCTGGGGGGCAGACCAGGTTTTGCAAAGGCTCCAGTGGCCGGGGACGCTGATGTACTGCATTTTTAAAAAAAGATTTTATTATTATTTATTCACGAGAGACAGAGAGAGAGAGAGAGGCAGAGACACAGGCAGAGGGAAGCAGGCTCCATGCAGGGAGCCCGATGTGGGTGGGACTCGATCCCAGGTCTCTAGAATCAGGCCCTTGGCGGAAGGCGGCGCTAAACCGCTGAGCCACCCGGGCTGCCCTGTGCTGCATTTTTAAAGTACCCTCATGAAAAGGATGTCTTACCTGAATCCAGGTTCCCGGACGAGACTCAACTGAGAAGGAAAATGAAGTGCTCCCCGGAAGCGCTCCAGGCCCCGCTCTTTCGGGGCTCCCACCCTCACCTTCAGCGGGTGGGGCGGGGTGGTTGGCTTCAGCCTTTCTCCGCCCTTGGCCCGCGCGCGGCGCCGACGGCCAGTCCCTGGGCAGGTGGAGCGCACACGCCCGCGGCCGGACCTGTTAGCTCAAGGGAAGGCCCGTGGGATCGCGCATCCAGGCTGCCCTGTCCCAGCCCTGACCCCACTGCGCCCAGAAGAGCCATTCCAGGTGCTTCCTTGTGCAGAGGACTTTCTTGATCGCCACCCACCTGCCCCCCACCCCGCGCCGCCCGCCGGGCACCGCCTTCGAGCCCCTGCCACAGCCACGTCGGGCACTTGCTGGAGCGGAGGGGCACGTTTTCAGGTGCGAGGAAGCCGCCTGAGGACAAGGGCCGGGCTCCCCTTCACCGCCTCCCCGTGGAGCCTCCCCTGTGCCTGACTCAGGCCGGCGGAGGGACTGATGGCGGAGACGGCTCAGGGATACGGTGACCTGAAGTCCCTTGCCTGGGACAGTCCCAGTTTAGGCCTATCTTATTGTCCTCATTATTGGTAGCATCCTCTTTCACTCTCCGAAGCGTCTTAGGGTAGACCAGACTGTCACCCGCGTCTCCGGGAGTGCCGGAGGGGCTGTCGTCCTAGCCCGGTGGAAGCGCTCCCGATAGAGGACGAGATGCTGATAAAACCCCAACAGCACCCCATCCCGGCAGCGCCGGCGCTCGGAAGTGCGCATGCTCGCGGCAGGGCTCTGGCCGGGCCCCCCCCCCCCCCCCCCCCCCCCGCTCCGCCAGCACCCGCCCCAGTAAAGCCACCGTGCGGCCACCGCGGGCTTCCCGTCTCTGTGTCACGCCCCACAGAGACGGGAAGGGCACACGGGCCGTGTCCCGGAGCGGAAGGAATCCACCGGCGGCCCCGGGACGGGAGGCCGGTGGACGGGGCCAGCCGCTGCCCGACGGGACTGCTCAGCCCTTCGCCGTGCGAGTCCCACGGGAGGACGCCCTCCTCCCATCACCCTCCCGTCGGCCCCTCCGGTGTCCCCAGCCTGCCGCTGCCCCGGGAAGCTCCGGGGGCCTTACCCACGGTCTCCAGAACAGAGCGCTCGTCTCCAGCCAGTCTCTCCCTGGCGGCGCTCAACCTTGGCCGCGGAGGCTTCGACGCTGCCCCCTCCGCTGGGACGTGGGGTCTCCGTCCCCCCCAGTCTGGGCTGGGCCTCGGGGACCTGCTGCCTGCAGTGGCCGAGGTGCCCCCCCCCCGCAACTTCCAGCTGGGTCTCTTGGGAGTCCTGAGCTCCCACACAGAAGTCCAGCCACCCTGAGCCCCCCCGTGCTGGGGCAGCCACGCGGAGAGATGGCGTGGGGAGGCCCTGAGCCTCCACTCAGGAGGGACAGAGAGGCCCAGGCAGCCCCTAGCTGTACCCCCCCACCTCCCCGATCCCTGTCCAGCCCTGGCACATCACAAGACATACCGGCTGAATCCAGATTCCTGAGCAAAAGAAACGATTGCTGTGGTTTCCAGGCCCCAAGCCGTGGGGTGGGGGTGTTATGCAGCGGCTGATAAGCAGGACGCCCCCTTCTTGGGGCCGCATATGGGGCCGCTGTGCTAGTTAAGCTCAATAACCCAGAGTGAGGCCGGGGCAGGACAGGGCAGGTGGAGGGAAGACAGAACCGGCTTCTGCTGTGCTCTGAGTTCAGAGAGTAGGAGCACCTCTACTGGTGGGGGGGGGGGGGGCAGTTAGTGAAGGCCGAAACTTTCAGACACTTCGGTACTGTGAGTTTTACTTTCTATTCATGGCAAGTGAAGATGGTTTTTGTTTACCATAGCGAAATGAAATTATACTTAAAAATAAATTTATGTCATGCTTATTAAGATGGCTACTATGAAAAAAAAAAAAAAAAAACAACCAGAAAAGAACAAGTGTTGGCCAGGAGATGGAGAAATTGGAACCCTTGTGCGCTTCTTAAATGGTACAGCTGCTTTGGAAAACAGCATGGCAGTTCCTCAAAAATTAAACACAGAGTTACCGTATGACCTGGCAATCCCACTTCCGAGTACACACACAAAAGCTTTGAAAGCAGGGACTCAAATGGGTATTTGCACACCAGTGTTCCTAGCAGCATTATTCACAATAACCAAAAAGTAGGAACAAACCAAATATCCATTGACAAATGAATGTGTACAGAAAATGTGGCCTATCCATATAATGGAGTATTAGCCTTAAAAAGGAAGGGAATTCTGACACCTGCTAACAACCTGGATGAACCTTGAGGACATTACACTCAGTGAACTGAGGCAGTCACAAAAACCCAAATATTGTATGATTTCCACTTCTGTGAGTTCTGTCGCCTGTACGGGCAGTCACTCCTAGAGACATGCATTCTGGCAGCTAGCTGTCCTTCCACCACCCACAAGCAGAGCAGTCCACCGCTAAGTGCCCTCTGCGCTTTTCTGGCAGGTCCCAGCAGTGGGGACCCCCCCTCATCTAGCACAGCGCATCCCCAAAGGTCACCTCTGGCCTGCCAATAAGAGACAAGAGATTGGACTCTGAGAACAGGAGATTTAAGGTTGGGGCCAATGGCACGGCCCCACAGTGGCAAGCTGGGACTCTCCACAGGCACCTGGGGGGTCCCTGCCTCCCCAGGGATGCAGAGCGCAGGTGCCCAGGGCCCGTGACCCTGGATGGCCCCCTCCCAGAGACCGTCTGGCATATTACCCAGGCCTGGGGGTGGGTGGAGCCTGGGGGAGAAGGCCCAGGCCTCCCGACTGTCCTGGCTCATTCTGACCAGCCTCCACCCCACCCCACTGTCAACTCTGCCCGTGACCACCTGCAAGACACAAAAGTCAATACCAGAGACCAGTGATGGTGTGTACATGTGGAGGGGCCACCTGGCATGGCATGTCTTGGCCCAAGTGAATTCAGGAAGACATCCTATGGTGGGGGTGAGGGGAAATTATAGATCTGTTCTTGGTAGCCCTTAACACAGCTGAGGATGGGAATTATTCGCTAAACCAAAAGCAGAACAATTCATGGAAAGTCTAAATGATTTTCACCGCCCCCCTCCCCCCCAGCCTTAGCCTCCTTTCCCCACAGCTCCCAGGATGCTGGCAATCTGGCATATGTCCACCAGCCTGGAGACTGGATTTTACTCTATGTAGCAGACTCCTCTAGCTCATCTTGTCCCTTCCTGGGGGCCACCTCTGCTCTCAGCAACATACATGCACCATCCTGTACAAGATCAGACTGACCTCATGCTGGTAGTGTTCGATCTTCAAGGAGCATTAAGTTTCTTTCTGCTAGCAGTTTCCAGGCCTTCTCAGATGCCGTGTGCCATGGTCTGAATATCTGTGCCCCCCTCCATGCATGTTGAAACCTAACCCCGAAGGTGATGGTATCAGGAGGTGGCACTTTTGGGAGGTGATTAGGTGGTGAGGGTGGAGCCCTCATGAATGGGAGCAGTGCTCTTATGAAAGAGGTTTAAGAAAGATTTCTTGCCTCTTTTACCATGTGAGGATACATCAAAAAGATGGCTATGAACCAGGCAGCAAGTCCTCGCCAGACACGAGATCTGCTGGTGCCCTGACCCTGGCTTTCCCGGCCTCTGGAACTGGGAGAAAGAAATGTCAGTTGTGGATAAGCCACTCTGCGTGTGCGATTTTGTTATAGCAGCCTGAAGCATGATCAATTATCATCCCAGGATTAATGCTCCACTGATGGGGAGCTGGAGGCTGGTGTTTCCACGCTCCAGCTTCCTGTTCTCAGTGGTCAATTCTGGGAGGCCCTAGGGGGAATGAAACCCATGGTTCCCATGGGGGTGACCTCAGTCACACACATGTATATGGGCTTTCTGTCTTCCTCGTGTCACTCTCAGCTCCTCCACTCCGAATTCCCAAGACCAACTCCCACTGCCTTCTCTCAAATCCTTTTCTCAGCCTCCACTTTTCAGAAAACCCACATTAAGATGCTCTCCATTTGGAGATGCCATAATGAAATGTCTGTATCTCGATCCAGGCATTCTAGAGTGAAGCCAGGGCACAGGCCTGACCCATGCCACAGAGCTTCCAGCAAGCATGTTCATATCTCATCCCTAAATATGGATCAGGCTCCAGAGCTGGGACTAAAGTAAGGCAAGGCACCCAGGGTGCACAATTTAAGGAGGCACTCACTCACAAGAGCTGAGTCTGCATTTCCGTGAGCCTGAGAAGGGAGTGCCTTCCTCCATTCTGCACCCTTGGTGTCCTGTTCATCTCACCTGGTCTTAGTTCTGGCCAAGACCCTACTAAAAAGCCTCTAAGATTAAAACAGACAAAGAGAAAAAAGGAAAATTCAAATAGTCTTTAAAATTTATTTTTTGGGGACAACTCTGTGGCTTAGTGGTTGAGCGTCTGACTTCGGCTCAGGTAATGATCCCCACGGGGAGCCTGCTTCTCCCTCTGCCCCTGTCTTTCTCTCTGTGTCTCTCACAAATAACTAAATAAATAATCTTTTTTAAAAAATTAAAAAATAAAAACAATATTATTAATTTTTTTAAAAAAGAATTCACGGGATCCCTGGGTGGCGCAGCGGTTTGGCGCCTGCCTTTGGCCCAGGGCGCGATCCTGGAGACCCGGGATCGAATCCCACGTCAGGCTCCTGGTGCATGGAGCCTGCTTCTCCCTCTGCCTGTGTCTCTGCCTCTCTTTCTCTCTCTCTGTGACTATCATAAATAAATAAAAATTAAAAAAAAATTAAAAAAAAAAGAATTCACAATACCCTCAGAGGTAGAATTCATCAAGAAGGAGCATTTCAAGAACAAGAAAGTTTAGGACAGCTCTCAGAGAGTAGAACAAAAAGGCAAAGACTGGGAAAATAGGACCTAAAAGAAAAAGGATATTTTTCAAGTTTGGAAGAATATGGTGTGCCCAGCATTGTAAATGTAAAAAGCCCAGATCAAAGCACCTCATGAAAATTTCAAACACAAGGATAAGGAGAAGACTTAACAGCTTCCAGGAGAAAAAACAAAACAAAACATAAATTAGATGAAAAAGATCAGAAATCAGAATGGCTTTGGATTTTTCAAGAGAGATACTGGCAGCTAGAAGACAAGAAAACAATCCTTGCAATATTAAAATTAATATCAAACTAGAATTCCAAATCCAAAACCAACAATGATGAGAATAGAATTTTCAAACATACAAGGGCTCAAAAAATTAATTCCGTTTTTTTTTAAAGATTTATTTACTCTAGAAAGAGGGAGGAGGGGGAGGGGAGGAGCAGACTCCACACTGAGCATAGAGCCTGACGCAGGGCTTGATCTCATGACCCTGAGCTCACAACGACCTGAGTTGAAACCAAGAGTCAGACACTCAACCAACTGAGCCACCCAGGAGCCCTCAAGCTATACCCTATGAGTAAGGATGAACTGGATGCAAATCATGTGTCACACGCATTGCAGCCTGCCTTCCATTCACCTGTGTAACCCAGCACATCTCACACGCTGAAATCAGGTTAAGTTTCTTTTAGGTAGCTAGGAACCCCAGGCCCCAAGGGAAGACATATCCAAATCTTCTTTGCAGGGACAACAGTATCTTAGGCTTCAAATTATTCTTTTAGACCAAAATCTAATGTCCAACACAAAAACACATAAAAATTTAAAGCACTAGAAGCAAGAACCAGTAGATAACAGCCAATAGAAATAAATGCAGAAGAACTTCAAATGCCAGTATTTGCAAGCATGGTTGTAAAACAGTGATGCTTATTTTGTTCAAGGAGAAAATACCAAGCTTTACAAAAGTGGCAGGAATCTGAAAATTATAAAATGAGGCATAGATTAAAAAAGAAAGAATCCAGGCAGCCCGGGGGCGGGGGGGGGGGTGGTGGGGGCGGCTCAGCGGTTTAGCGCAGCCTTAACCCCGGGGCCTGATCCTGGAGACCCGGGATTGAGTCCTGCGTTGGGTTCCCTGCATGGAGCCTGCTTCTCCCTCTGCCTGTGTCTCTGCCTCTCTCTGTGTGTCTCTCATGAATAAATAAATAAAATCTTTAAAAAAATGAAAGAAACACAAACGTGTGAGTAAACCAATTAAGAGAGAGATCCATGGAACAAGGGACACCACACAGGAGAAGTACAAAGGGAATGAATGCCCAGGGTGATAGCAGAGGAGGAGGCCAGCATGAAATCCTGTGCCTGAGATCCTGAGAGCTACAAGTTCAGATTGGAGGGTGGGATGGAAGGCCTCCAGAAGGTTGTTTTCCAAAAGGAAAAAAAGTGAAACTGATAGGTTATCGACTGGGCTGGAAGCTCTTTTACAAAGTTATTGGTTATTATGCGAACCCTCAGCCAAGGACTGGAAGAAACAAGAGAAAGAGAGGCAGAGGGGTGGGGTGGGGGAGCATGGAAAATACTTAATATTGTAAGATCAGGAAAGAGCAGCAGAAGAATTTTATTTGCTTGCAAGTCTAATTTCTCCTGGAATTCCTTCTTTGGTCCATGGTTTATTTGGTAGTGTGTCAATTTACTAACTTTGGGGGAATTTCCTGCCTTCTTTGGGGTTAATCAAATATTTCTTTGTGATACATGCTACTTCCTCTCATCTCCTTAGCTCTACCCCTTTTTGATACTGTCAGTGGTTGCTCTTGGGTTCACCCTTCACACCTGAAATATCAAACTTCCCACTTTCCCCTTCCTGCTTTACGTGTGACACTTCATTAATCTACTAACCTTCCAATGCAATAGTTGAGTACACCTGCCCTCCTATTCTCCGTGCAACTTTGTCATATCTTTTACTTCCACAAGCACAGTGTACAGTTTTTGTTCTTTCCTGTAGAGAGTTGTTTGGCTTTTAAGTCAGCTACAATAAGAAAGCAGATTTTTTTTTTATGTTTACTCACTTACTTGCTATTTCTAGCCTTCATACCCCCTTGTACATCCGGGTTTCCTTCTGGTGCCATTTCCCTTTGGTCTGAAGGACACCGTTTAATGGTTTCTTGTAATGAAGGTCTGCTGGTGACACATTTTCTCACCTTTGGTTGATCTGAAACTCTGTTTCTCACTCATTTGTGAAGGATCACTCGGGATGGATGCAGAATTCCAAGTTGACAGGCTTTTTTTCTTTCAGCGGTTTAAAAAAAGGTATTTCATTGTCTTCTGACCTGTTGTTTCTGATGTCAGCAATAAATATTATCCTTGTTTCTCTGTATGTCATTTCAAGATGATTTCTTTATATTTAGTTTTTAGCATTCCCTTATGATGTGCCTAGGTGTGGTTCTCCTTATGTTTCTATTGCATGGGCTTCACTGAGCTTCTTGAAACTATAAATCAATGTGTATGTGTTTTTCTTTTAATCAATGAGCGACATTTTCAGCCATCACTTCTTCAAATGCTTTCTGTCTGAATCTTCTTGTTTTTCCCTCTAGGACTCCAGTTATACCTATTGCATATCATTTGATCTTGTCTGAAAGGTCCCAAGGACTATGTTCATTTTTTCTTCTTTTTTTTTTTATATTTCAGATTGGATTTCTGTTGGTTTGTCTTTAAGTTTACATACTATTTTCTGGCCTGTGTTAAGGTCACCCACTGAATCTTTCATGTGACTTGTACTCTTCAGTTCTAGAATCTCCATTTGTCTTTTTTTATAGGTTTCCTTTTTCTGCTTATCTGTTCACTCACTAAAGTCCTAGTTTCCTTAATGTTTTTTTTTTTTTTACCATATTTGCAAGTGCTGTAGTGTCTTTCTGTTAATTACAGCATCCTGGCCCTCTCAGGTTCCATTTTCAGTCACATTTTGATCTTGACTGTGGATTGTATTCTTTGTTGCTTTATGTACCTAGCATTTTTGACTGAATACAGGACATTGTGAATACTACATTGAAGATAATCTGACGTCTATTATCTTCCTCGGCAGAGGAAATAGGCAGGTCGCTTGCCAGCACATGACCCTTATTCTTGTGTAGGCTTGGTTAGGACCGGGGCTGAGCAAGATGGTGAAGGAGCCAGTTTGTGTGCAGCTCTGCCCTACACGTACCCCCTCTGATGAGAACACTGCCAAACAGACCTCACTGTCCTACCCCCTTCTTATAGAAGTAGAAATCTGAAACTAGGAAGGGACTTCTCCAAGGTCATAGGGAATGACTTGACAGGGAACAGACTAGGTGCTCTGACTCCTGGACCAGTGTTCTTCCTCCTGCCTCATTGTGTTTATGGTGTCCTAACTTTTCTTTTAGAGTCTGCCCAGTTTCATGCCCTTAAAATAGATTAGACAGAGGCACTTCCGTGGCTCAGTCAGTGAAGCATCTGCATTTGGCTCAGGTCAGGATCCCAAGGTCCTGGGATAGAACCCTGCAAGAAAAACGGACGCTTCCAGTATAGATAACACTTTTAAGAAATTTGACTAATGATCAAAAGTACAGAGCTAGGGGTGCCTGGGTGGCTCAGTCAGTTGAGTGCCTGACTCTTGGTTTCAGCTCAGATCATGATCTCAGGGTGGTGAGATCAAGCCCTTTGTTGGGCTCTGTGCTCTGCAGGGAGTCTGCTTGAGAATTCCTCTCCTTCTCCCCCTCCTCCTACTCCTCTCTCTCTACCTAAAATAAATAAATAAATCTTAAAAAAAAAAAGAACTGCCATTTACTGACTACCTACCCAATGTTTTTGGAAGTGGACCTTCAGTGGAAAATGAGTTTCAGAGAGGTTGAGATGAAGTGAGGGTGAACATAGGAATCCAAATCTGTCAGTAGACACATGTTGGTCTTTTCATGCAGTAGCTTGGAAATGTGTATGACACACAAAGCTAAGCTAAACAAACAAATAAAATAAATAAATAAATAAATGGGGTCATATATAAAAAATGGTCATATAAAAATGTGATTGCAGTTTGTATAAAGAACACTGTACTTCTGATTGCATTTGATGATTAGCTTCCTAGTTTTCTGTATTTCCCACATTTTTAAAAATCAGAGCATTAAAAACCATAAGCACAAATCGAGGCTTTCTTCTTGATATAATCAGAATGATGGAAAAATCAGAATGATTGAAAAGGGGGGAGAAATGAGAGAGCATAAGCTTCCTTTTTAAAATTATTCCCTTTTTCTGTTTCAGCTGCAATAAAAATAGTTTCGTTTTTTCTGATGATATACATTTATATATATACATAAAAGATCAAGAACCAAACAACCTGATTTTAAAATGGGCAAAGGGCTTGAATAGACATGTCTCCAAAGAAGATACACATTTTAACAGCCTCTAAGCACATGAAAAGATGCTCAACATCATTAATCATTAGAGAAATGCAAATCAAAACCACAATGAGAGACCACTTCATACCCATCAGGATGGTCATTAACAAGAAAACAGGAGGCAGCTTGGTTGGCTCAGTGAGTAGAGCCCCGTGACTCTTGATCTCAGAGTTGTGAGTTTGGACCCCACGCTGGGGATAGAGTTTACTTTAAAAAAATTAAATATTAAAAAACAAAACAGACAACAACAAGTGTTGCCGAGGATGTGGAGAGAATAGAACCCTTGTGCATGGCCGATGGGCATGTAAAATGATGTAGTCACTGCAGAAAACAGCATGGCAGTTCTTAAAAAAATTAAACATAGAATTATCATATGATCCAGTACTTCCACTTCTGAATATATACCCAAGAGAACTGAAAGAAGACTCAAATAGATATTCATATACTCATGTTCACAGCAGCCTGATTCACACTAGCCAAAGTGTGGAAGTGACCCAAGTGTATTAAATTGCTAAGGCTGCCATAAGAAGAGTATAGACTGGGTAGCTTAAACAAGAGAAATTTCTTTCCTTACAGTTCAGGAGGCTGCAAGTCCAAGACCAAGGTGGCAGCGGGGTTGATTTTTCCAGAGACTTCTCTCGGTGGCTCACAGATGGCCACGTTTTTGCCGTGTCCTTACATGGCCTTCTCATACATCCTTGGTGTTGCTTTCTTTTCTTATAAGGACACCAGTCATTGGACTAGGGCCCCACCCTTATGACCTCACTTAACCTTAATTACCTCTCCAAAGGCCTATCTCAAATCCAGTCACATTGGGGGTTGGGCTTCAACAAGAATTTGGGGAGGGGGACACAATTCAGTCCATAACACCAAATGTTCATTGATGGATGAACAGATAAACAAAATGTCATAGACACATGAAATTCTGACATGTGAAAACATGGATGAGTCTTGTAGACATTATGTGAAGTGAAACATCAGTCATAAGAGGACCAATCAATATTGTATGATTCCACTTACATTTAAGTTCCTAGAGTAATCATAGTCACAGAGACCGAAAATAGAATGGTGGCTACTAGGGGCTGGGGACGGGGAGGTGGACTGGGGAATTACTTTCTAATGGGTACGAAGTGTCAATTTTGGAAGACAGCAAAGTTCTGGAGATAGATAATGGTGGTGGTTGCACAGCAATGCAAATGTGCTTAAAGCCAGCAAACTGTACCCTTAAAAGTGTTTAAAATAGTAAATTTAAAAAAAATAGTAAATTTTATGTTATGTACATGGTAGCAGGATAGAAGCACAAGAACGCCCCTGGGATAATAATCATTAAAATTTGGGGAAACTCAACTTTTCATACCTCTTTTTCTTTTTCTTTTACCTCTTTTTCTATACACATATCACACGTTGGTTTTTCTTTTTTGTCCTTGTAGAAGTCCTACTAATTTTAGAATATTTTTATTATATTTCAAATGTCTGGAGAATCATATTTCAAATATAAAGCATAGAGAATATGCATAAATCATAATGCAGATGCCTGTGTACCCAACACACAGCCTTCATACATTTTCCCATGCTTGCTTGTGATCTTTTATAAAAATCTTTTTTATTATGTGATATTTGGGACCTACCATGTTATGGTAGGAAATGTGCACATAAAATAAAAATGCAGTACTTGAGAACCTGTAACACCCAACCTCAGCATTAGGCCCCCAAGGGTACCTTTGAATCTAACCTGTGTTCTTCCCCATCTCATCCCTCACCTCTTCCTACCTGTGCTTCCTTCCCCCAAGAAACACTACCCTGACTTCTGGGTTTATTATTCCCCTGCTTAAGTAACTTGTCATTTAGATATATAGCTCTATTCTGGTCACCTTTTGCTGCCTAAGAAACTACCTCAAAACTTAATGACTTAAAGCATCAACCATTTAATTACATCTCATGATTTTATGGGTCAGGAATTCAGGTACGGTTCAGCTGGGTGATTCTTTCATTTCACGTGGTCTGGAAGGTTCTGTGTGGGCTCCACTCAGGTCTGGAGACTTGGTGGGGCTGGGTAGAAGATTGAGTTCAGCTGGGATTATTCCAGAATGACCAACCCTGGGTAGTTGAATTTCTCATATGTTAGCTCGGGACTTCCAGAGCATTCCAAGGGAATCGAACAGGCTAGAAGGCCTCTTATTACTTAGCCTTGGAAGCCCTCAATCGTCAAGCACCTCTCTAAGGCCAGCCTGGATTCCAGGGGAAGGGAGTTTGCTCCACTTTGTAATGGGATGATTAGAAAAGAATTTTTGGCCATCTCTAATCTATCACAGTCCCTGAATAATATGTTTTTTAGTATTCTTAATGCCAGATGGTGGCAGGGGCCCTGTACATGCTGAGCATTCCACAGCAAATGTCATCTTCTCAATTAGGCTTATCCTGTTGTTTTTCTTCCCTTTTTGGGGGCAAAGATTTTATTTGTAAGTAAACTTTACACCCAACATGGGGCTCAAACTCACAACCCTAAGATTAAGAGTCACACGATCCACCAACTGAGCCAGCCAGGTGCCCCTTTTTCTTCCTTTCTTAAAAACAACTTATGGGAAATTTCAAACATACATAAAAAGGTAGAATAGGATCATGAACTCTGCATACACCCATCACCCAGCTTCAGTGATTATCAGCTCCTGATCAATCTTGTAGGCATAACTTTACCTATTCCCCTGACTCCTGTATTATTTTGAAACAAATCCCAGACATGAAGCCATTTTCATCTGTAAATAATTTAGTCTGTATTTCCAAAAGACAGGACTTTTTTAAAAAACATAACCATGCTATATTATTCCACATTTTAAAAACCACAATAATTCCTTGATATCAATGTATATTCAAGTTAGGGGTCACATTTCCCATTGTCTCATGCCATAAATGTCTATTTTAAAGTTAACTTGAATTGGGATCTAAAAAAGGTCCATACATTGCTACTGGTTGATATTTCTTTAAGTCTCTCTCAATCTATAGGTTTCCTCCTTCATGTTTTTCCTTGCAGTTTATTTGTTGAAGAAACCAGGTTGTTTGTCCTATGGACAAACAGTTGATAGCATCTTAGATTTGATGAAAAACAGGAATATTTTTGGTTTATCAAACCTAAAATTTTTCCCACATTCCCCATTTTTCACTTAGCCAGCACAATACTGCACTTTCTTGGCACTTGAGGCCACAGAGGTTGCTGACTGCCTCCCTAGCACCAATTCCCTGCTACTTCCTCTGCACCAAGTTCTGATTTTATTCTATGTGTCCCAAGAGAAATGGAGTCTAATCTTAGCTCTGGAAGTGGGCCTGATGGGGCAAAGGGCAATCCCACCCCCAACTGCCAGTGACTGGTTAAGAAATGGACATCTGAGCCCATTCTGGCTAGTGAGACACAAGGAGGGATTTTTTTCACTTCTACCAGCAAGTTGACACAGAAAGCCGTTCTCGATGAAGCTTGCACTCAGGTGACTGCTGGCAGTCCTCGCCTGACCACAGGAGGGCGGGCCGTAGGATGGAGTTGGCAGGGCAGCCAGCAGAGTAGTGGGATGGAGACCACATGGGTGCCTGGCATCATAACGGAGCAGTGGATCAAAGTGATCAGGCTGGAGCTGCCCCTGGACTTCCCAGTTCGGTAGCCAATACACCTTATTGTTTAAGTCAGTTTGAGCTGGGCAATCTGACTGGAAGCCTAGATCATCCTCACAGATACAGAAGCCCTTAAAATGACCCCAATCTACTTTGCTAGGTTTCTCTTATCGCTTCCTTCTACATCCTCTCTGCCACAGCCAAAATAGACTCACCATTTCCCACACCACCCTGTGATTTTTTTTTAACCCATGCCTCTGCCCAAGCAGATTCTTTGGCTGAAACCTTTTCCCCAGCCTTCCTTCTTCTCTAGCTGCCTATCCAAACCCTTCCCATTCTCCAAAGTCGCCTTTTAAATGCTGCTTCTCCCTGAAGCTTCTTTCAGAATGCCCCCTGCCTCTCCCTCCTCCTTATGAGTTTACTTTGAATTCCCATCACATTAGGTGTGCCTTCTTTCTCCCGGCTATGAATGGGGCCTTGCCTTGCATTAGAACACTTGTATACTTGACCCCTCTCCCCTCCTAGACCTTAAGCCCTGTGAGGACGGGGACCGTTTGCGTTCAGCTCTATCCCTGCATTACCCAGCACACAGCCTGAGACACACACAGGACAGTCCCACAATCACCTACTGAATGGAACAGCAACAATGCCAAATGTGGTTGTTCCGTGAACCTACATGCTCCCAGACAACGGTTTTCTATGGTGGCTCAGTGACCTTTGAAAGAAATTGCTATGTTTCCAAATGTACAAGTAAGACATGTAAACACATTTTAAAAATGGTGGTGGTGGTGTGGTAATCAACTGAGGCCAACATCTTCCCCCAGGTTCCAAGCAAAGGCCAGGCGGCCCCTTGTGGACCTTGTCTAAGCACACCTGAGTAGAACAAGGAAGGCCTCCAACAGTTAACAAAATGTTTTCAGAAAGGTGACTTCAGATGTGCGGAATTTCAGGGAGACCCAGGACGAGGAGGGACCAGACAATTTTAAGAAGAAGGTGGTACCAATGTTGGTCCTGGTGTCAGATCCCAGTTGGGGATGTTTCAGGATGTTACCTTGGATAAGGTCCTTATATCTGTGGGGCTCAATCGCCTCATCTAAGAAAATGGCAGTAAATTCTAGCACCTACCTCAAGGGGCTGTTGTGAACAGGAAAAAGGCGATGTGTGCAAAGTGCCCGTTGTATGTGCTCAGCACAGACACAAGTGCCACTAGAAATAAGTTGATGATGGCGGTGTGGGTGGGAGGAGTGGAAAGCAGGGGTAATGGGAACAGGACAGTGGGGATGGGAGGGAGCAAAACATCTGAGTAGACCTTTTGCATCGCTCTCTTACTGTGTTGCACCATCATAACCAATTACATCTAGGATAGGACAGCCTAAATAAAATACACTGACAAATGAATCCAACTGCATGACAGGTGAGTAACGCTGCTGCACTAAAAGGGAGGGAGAAGAACATAATTCTGGAAAACAGTATTTCAATTGGATCTTGTAAGGCTTACGACAAAAAGATCTGCCCCCACGCAGTGGGCTCCAGTTAGTCTGATCTGTTATGGACGCACGTAACTACCGTATGATACTAGAGTCGAACAAGGAAGTGAACTGAGCCAGATTCTCGAAGTCAAAGCAAAAAGTTCAAAAGTAAGGCAGGGAAGCTAAATTGAATCCTCTGATGTGGCTTAGAGCAGACACCAGTGTGAACTCTTCACTTTTGTACGTGTACACAGAAATAGACATAGATGTGCGCGTGTGCGTGGCAGACGCGCGGCCTGTGCTTCTGTCCCCTGGGAGGACCTGTCCCCTGCAAGGACACCTGGATAGTAATGAGCACACCTAGCTGCCACATCGTGTTTTCTAATTCCGTTCTTCAAAACAAACCGGGGCTCACTGACCGGACGGCTGCTTCTGGAGCAGGGCAGGGATATGACAAGGTGGACCTGTAATGTCTTGTGGAGCCAGGAACTAGGGGAGAACTAGAGAAAGGGCGGGACCTGACAAGAGGACACGGGGGCCAATGGGAAGATGTGGGATGAGCACTCCAGAGGAAGCCATGTGCAAGGAACAGAACCTTTGGTTTATGTTCATAGCTTTCAAATATGCCATAATGAAGGAAAAAGAAAAAAAATCAGGAAAAGAAGTTCTACTGTAAAGCTACCAAGTTTGAAAGTCACTTCAGTCATGAATCATAATGAGGAGGCTCATTATGAAGTACACCCATATTGTGTAAAGAGAAAACTTGAAAGAATTTGGCAGTTTTTATCAGTAATGCTTGAAGTTACAAATAATAATGGAAAACCATTAAAAAATCATTACTCTTTCAAGTGGTTTGAAGTATCTATAAAATTCACATTTAAAAATGGCAAAGAGCACACACACAATCCTTCATGCCAGAAAGTTATTTTGTCTGAAGCTGCCCACGGGATCGTAAAACAAACCAGCAGAAAAATTTGAAGATCACATTGGAGGAACTCTGTAATTGTCTTTGAAAATGGTTCCCAGTGCTGGAGGAAGTCAGTGTACATTCTTAAAGACCAGCTGTGACCTCAAAAAGCTGTTTAATGTACAAGTCACTTGGAATTATTACCTTCAATGAGCTTAATATTTTTTCCATGCTGTCAGTGTATTAGTTTCCACACAAGAGCTGGGCACTGAAGGTTAAGTGGCAGTGGACTAAGAGGGCAGGTTCCAGAATAAGACTGCTTGTGTTCAAATTCCTCATCTGCCATGTCTAGCTGTGTGATCCTGGGAAAATCATGCAACCTCTCTGGGCCTGCATTTTTTCATTTGTAAAATCAGGATGATTTCAAAAAACATCTACTTCATATATATATCATAAAGATTCAACAGTGTGGTTCCATTGCATATGATAATAATTCAAGAAATGCTAGCTAATATTAACAAGAAATAAAATTAGTTTTTTGTTTAGTTTTTGTTTGGGTTGGTTTTTTGTTTGTTTGTTTGTTTTTGCTCAACTTAAGAAAACCTTTTGCTTCTAATTCTAGGTAATTCGGATATAATTTTTAAATATTTTATCTGCTTTTTATCATTTATCCAATAGATACTTCTTGAGCACTGGTCTTTTTCCAGGCTATCTTGTAGGTGTTGGAGACATAGCAGGGAAGAGTGGCAAGAAACAGAGAAAGATCAATTTGTCAGGTGCTTAAAAGGGAACAGCTCTGCCACAGATGTCACCACATTGGTCATGCAAACAGTCAACTGCCGTTTGCCCCACGTCTCAAACACCCTGTGACCCTTCCCAGGAACAAGGTGAGGCAAGCAGCCTTGTGAGGAGCTGTCCCCAGGCTGTTTGTCATCCTCATCCTTATCTCGCAGGCTCTGGCATGAGGCAGGTTCTCACTTGCCTCCCTGGTTTGGGCTCAGGCATGGGACCTTCCACCTTGCCTCCTGAATTAGGCTAGAGCTGCAGGCCATAAAATCATTTAGCTGGAGTATGGAGGTGGCTCCTCCACAGCAGGGCAACTAGCATTTGTGTCTTCTGTCCTCTCCACTTGGGCGCCATCCCCGTGGGACTGGGGATGCAGCGCAGCTGCATTGTATTGATCTTGCTCCTGCTGGGGAATAAACTGTCCGCACCCACTGGGCAGTTACCTTCCCAGCCTAGTCTACGGCAAGCAGCAGCTGCAGCTGCCCTGTGGGGACCGTTGTGACCACCTGACGGTGCTGAGGATCACGAGGAAACAGTCATGTCATGGAGGGTGACTTTGAGGCTGTTAGAGCAGGAGATCGGGGAAGGGTATGAACGTGAACCAGCCCGGTTGATCTGAGGGAACTGAGTGACAGGCAGAAGGAACAGCTGTAACGGAGGCCCTGAGGCAAGGGGGAGGTAACGGCAGCTCTGAGGAACTACAGGAAGAGCAGTGGGGCTGAAGTGAAGTGAGCAAGGAGGGACAAATGATGTGAGTGGCCACGGGTCAGCCTGAGTTTTCAAGTGTTAACCAGGCAAGTGATATAACCTGTTTTTAAAAAAGTTTTTTAAAGATATTATTCATTTGAGAGAGAAAGAGGGAGAGCACAAGCGGGGGTAGCAGCAGGCAGAGTGAGAGGGAGAAGCAGACTCTCCACTGAGCAGGGAACCCCACCCTGGACTCAACCTCAAGACCCCAAGATGACCACCAGAGCTGAAGGCAGATGCTTAACCGACTGAGCCACCTAGGCATCTCTGATTTCTATTTCTAAAAGATTATTGTCCAAAAAATCAAGTAGACCTCAAGTAAGAAAAGAGGGCCTGGCCTACAGCATAGGGGGGCAAGGTGGGGGGTGGGGAGAGCAGCCATCCAAGTGCTAGAGTGAAGGGAGTGGTGGCCACTCACATGAGCAATTCCAGGGTGAGCTGAGCATGCTTCCAGTGGTGGCATAGCCAGGGTGCCTGGGCAGCAAGGCGGGGAAGAGCACATCATCCACCCTTGGAAGGACCTTTCACCGGCCGTTCACTCCAAAACCGGGAGCCACAGGAAGCATCTGAGCCAGACCCAACCTCTTCCTTAGACTCGCTCTGACTGCTGCATTGAGACGATGTGGGGGTCTGTCCAGGGGCAAGGATGGGACCTGGAGACAGGACTGCAGTCATTCAGGGAAGAAACGGTGGCCAATTTGTCTCTGGCAGCCTCCCCCCAATTAATTAACCTGATAACTGAACCTCTGATATGGTCTCTTCTGTGAAATGTGCTGTAAGTAAACGTAATGGATATGAAGCACTCAGCACCACATGTAACACACCCATGAGAACAACCACAAGAGAGCTGTGACCCCTGATGGTGCTGGTTTTATTTCAGAAGCCCCACACCTACTTTCAGAACTGCTCTGGGAGATTCTTAGGCCTTTAAAACTGCAAATAAAATCTTAATCACAACCTTCTACTTAAAAACCCTTCGGTGCCAAGCACAGCAGAGTGCAGAAAATCCATGCTCCTTGCCACAGCCCAGCACACCACCCCAGGTCTGGCCCTGGCCCTCCTTCCTGGTGTCTGGTCCCACCACGCTATACACACACACACACACACACACACACACACCAGGAACCCTGCCTGTCCTCCCCAGTACCTAGCATCCAGAGGGCGCTCAGTGTGTTTCTAGAATCTTAAATGCAGGGAAGGACATTTACTAACTTCCCAAGCTAACGAATGAGCAGAAGGTCAGATGATCTACATATCTTCACACACTGAATTAAAATGGGGACCTACCCATGTTTATAGGTGTGACATATACGATCTTCACATATAAGCCCTTATGTTCACAACATGGGAACACATGGAGGGTTTGGCACACACGAATCTTCTAGGTCACCAAGGCTTAACTCTCCTTTAAGCACCTACATTACCTTATATGGTAAGATCCCTAAAACAGACTCCATGTTTCCCTATCTCCTAATAGCAAGCAAATGAAGTTTCATTTTCCTTTCCTCATGAACATCCCTGACACGAGACTAATGAAAGTGCAGCCCCGGGGATTACGGACATGTGACTTCTGTGACCTGTTGCTCCCAGGCTAAATGACTAAGTGGCCCCAGGAGGCTTTAGCTTCTTTTCTGTTTAGTACTTTTCCTCTCTCGATCAACTGTCACTCCAGAAATTACTGCTGCTCCTGTCAGTGAGCTCCTTCCGCCATCCTAGAAATGTACTACGTATAATCTGTTACAAGTTGGTTAAGGAAATTAGATTACTGGAAACGTGCACCCCAATGGCAGGTGAAGGAAGGTCTGAGGAAGTCTCCTTCTGAGATAAGTGGATGCGCTTCCCAGGCCTTTCCTTCCTGTTAGCTGGGATTCTTGATGGGTGGGACAATCAGCTAAAACATGACCTAATCAGAAACTAGAGTTCGAGTGAGTCCGGAGAAACAGCCAAGTGTCCTCATGCTAGAGTAGCAAGCATCAGACAGATCTGTTTAAGTCTCTGCCACTCACTATCTATGCCCCTTACTCCTCAAAACATTTTCTTTCAACATCAACTACAGTTTATGGAGCACGTGCTAGGTCCCAGGCCACCATCCTGTTTAACCTGCACTAGGACAGCTAATTGCCGCTCACAAAATGCCTGTGAAGAGAGTGTTGTCCCCATTTATCAGCTGAGAAAACAGGTCCCAAAGCCAGCACCTCAATGTAACAGAGGTAATAAGAAGCAAAGGCCAGGGCAGTCTAACCCAGAGCTCTTAGCTACTCATTCATTCAACAATCATCATCTGAGCTCCCAGGATCATCAAGACTGAGTATACGTCAGTGGACAAGACAGAAAAAATTCTTGTCTTCTTTATGGAGCTTACATTCTAGAAGATGTAGTGTGGGGAGACCAACAGTAAACCATACATAAAAATGTAAATCACATGCATGTTTTTAGGTTACGCCACTTGAAACTGCCAACAGCCAACAGTTTTGTTGTTGTTGTTGTTTTTATCTACAAGAATGGTCATTTCACATGGTTCGACCTAACAGAAGGTGGGAAGCACACCTGGAAAGGGGAGGGAAGCGGGATGGGTGGTAGGAGGCAGCTAAAGGGGTAGGTAGCCTACCAGGAGGGGAGGGGAGGGGCTGAGGGGAGGAATCAGGAGTTAGGGCAACCGCCACCCCCAGGTGTGCCAACACCAACCCCAATGTCACAGGGTTATGAAGATGAAGTGAGATAACAAAAGTGAAAAGGTTGATAAACCAGGGAGTTCCGAGCTGTAACAAATTACTACTATTACCTCAAGTTCCCTACTTTGCTACTGGGAATGACAGCAAACTTTTTAAGGCATCGATGGAGCTCCATGGCTCCCGAGGCTGCCGGTTCACGCCTCACCTGGAGCACAGAGGCCACCGGGAGCTTTGGTTTAAAACTGTTCATCCAGCTCCCAGAAAACAAAAGGTTTTGTTAGTGCTGTTCTTATCAGCAAGGTATTACCTACACAAAGAAAGCAGCGGTACCTGTCTGCAAACTGTTGAGATGTGCGCGAGACCTCGACCTGAATGATTTAACAGAATTTCAAGAGAAAGCCATGTTATTTTAACACGGTGCCATGTAATGAAGTATACTGTGGGTCTGAAAATCAATGTCCCCGACGTCGGTAAGAATTTCACTAGCCAGGCAGCCCAGTGGCTCAGCGGTTTAGCGCCACCTTCAGCCACCTTTAGCCCACCTTCAGTCCTGGGGTCTTGGGACCCAGTCCCACGTCAGGCTCCCTGCATGGAGCCTGCTTCTCTCTCTGCCTGTGTCTTTGCCTCCCTCCCTCCCTCTGTGTCTCTCATGAATAAATAAATAAATAATCTAAAAAAAAAGAACTTCACTAGCTCCACCAACCCATTCTACCAGATAATCACTATTTGCTGTGCTCGTAAAGGTTACAATTAAAATAGCTGCTAAAACTTAACAGACAAGGAAAAGGTGACCGATGGAACACGACACTAGGTTAATTTGTAGAGAAATGATAGGTATGCATAGTTTCTTTTAAAGAGACAGCCTTTATTGTAAGGATTTTTACACTGAAGAATTCAAAATGTGGTAAAGTTTTTTGGAATTTATTGATTTGTATTTAAAAGGAACTGTTGACACAGATTCACCGGAAATCATCCAAACAAGTGAGAAAATACAGGTAATACTACTGAAACAGTAAAATAATTCCAGGTCATATGTTTTATTCAACAGAACAATACCTTAAATGCTGTCATTGATATGAAAACTGACTGCTCCTTACTCTTCTAAACACACAGTGGTATAATTAACAATATTCAATCACTTCTGTTCTTTCCTGAATATATAAAAATTAAAATACCAATTAAAAAACTAATATATCTCCTCTTTAAATGTTTCTTACAGATACAATTTCAATATTTTCATTCAATAGTGGTGTGGTTTAAGAGATTTTTTTCATTCACAAGTCAAACAACAATCCACCCAAAGGGAATGGATAGTCTATAAGCTCATATTGCAAATAAAGACTTCAGGAATGCAGCAACTGACATTTCTAAAATACAAAACGGATAAAATTCTTGAGAGAATACATGCAGTAAAGCTCTAAGCAGCTGGCCACAGAACTAGAACATTCTACCGATGATATGAATTCAATGGGACTCCAGATGCTTCCAAACTCAACTTGAACTCTCATCTTAGGCTTTGTATTTTGCTTTTCCAGTTTCACTAATGACACAAACATGCTATAAAATAAAAATCCAGAAAATTGCATTAGAAAAGCGTATTCTGAAATGAAAGGCAAGAAGAGCAGTCTGCATGGCTTGCGTGAACTGTACGGTGCTGCAGGGTCTTTCCTGAACACAGGTTGCTGTGGTCTTCCTAACCTTCCTTGCCTGGGTGCCCAAACGCACTCTCAGGCTTCGTGCCTACACAGCAGAGGCAGGTGTTTGAAGGAGAGTGAGTGAAAAGCCTCAAACCAGTTCATTTATTCCTTACTTATGACCACATCTATCATCGGAAATAATAATGGGACAGTTATTGTATATTAAAGCTGTTCAACTATTGCAGCCAGCAAGAAGTGTCACTCCAGCCTGGCCAACTTCCAGCTCTAAGGACGTGTGCACTTGACTACAGCTTTATGTGTCTAATGGGAACCACCAGTCTGTTCAAATTATGAGGTGCTGGAAAGAGAAAACAATTCTTCTCTTTCGTAAATTTTTATATGGGTTCTGAAAAATGAGAGTGAGAAAAAGAAGCATTACTTACATTCAAATCCCTGAAGTATTCATTATAGTCAAGGGCATATCCTACAACAAACTTGTCTGGAATTTCAAATCCAACAACTAAAAAGAATCATAAGTCATCATTTAGATACAGAAAATATCATTTTCAAATCTAATGCTTACAAACGTGCCTTCTCTACAAATACTCTCTAAAGTAACTCTAAGCCATTTCATATGAAACTTGTTCGGGTTAAAGATGGTTAAATGATTGACAGAAAAGTAATTCACTTACAGTCAGGTTTATAGCCAACACTTCGAGGGGTCCTTTTCACCAGCAAGCTGTTAATTACAAAATGTAACATGTGACATACGGAGCTATGACAGGGCATTAAGAAAGAGAACATTAATGTTCTAGAACATGGTTTTACCTGCATGAATACTATGGTCGGTTTCCACACACCCAAAGAAAGACTGACACGGGGAGCTAGACCACAGGGATCACTGGGCAGAGGCAGCAGTAGGTTCACACCACAGAGGAGGCCCTTGACTGATCCTCACCCAGAACACGATAGGCTGTTCTAAGAGCTACACCCGGACTACTAATGCACCCATTGAGGGGCAGTGAATTGAAGGATGAATGGATGGGGAGTACCAATGAGCAGTTTCAGAATCCCTGGAAATCCAATCCTAAAACTACAAATGGGTGCAGGAGATGTGAGCATCACCTTTTCAGACTTTTAATACGTGGCTTATAGAGATCTTTAAGCTAAAAAATAAGTAGCATGCTGGAAGAGCTAGTATTTATTTTTGAGAGCAAAAACTGCAGTAGGGATAAGCCACCTCTAACATAAGCTAGTTTTTGTGACCCAAGTGTGTACTACCTGTTGAGATTTTTCAGCCATTAAAAAAAGCTATTGACACTGTTTTGATAGCCTTTACATATGTCAAGGGCAGTCCCACTAAAACTTAGGATTTAATGCTTTCTTAGATAAATATATTTAAAGAGCTGGAAAGGACAGGGGTGTCTGGGTGGCTCAGTGGGTTAAGCGTCTGCCTTTGGCTCAGGTGTTGATCCCAGAGTCCTGGGATCAAGCCCCCTCGGAGCCCCCTCCTCTACCTTCATCTGGCTAACTGCTCAGTGGGGAGAACTTGCTTCTCCCTCTGCCTCTGCCCTGGCCACCCCTTCCCCACTGCTCGTGCTCACTCTCTCACTCTGCTCTCTCTCTAATAAATAAAATCTTAAAAAATAAAGCTAGAAAGGACATAAAGTGATTTTCAACCTTAGCTACACATCAGAATCACCTGGGAACTTTAACAAAACAAAACTCAGATACCCAGGGCCACACCGCTGACCAATTACATGAGAATTGCTGAGAATGGGACACAGACATAGGTTTCCTTTTGTTTGTTTTTTTTTTACAATTTGTTTAAGTAAATAAACTATACAGGAATACCTCAGAGATCTTGCCGGTTTGGTTTCAGACCACCACAATAAAGCAAGTATCACAATAAAGCAAGTCAAAGGAATTTTTTGTTCTCCCAGTGCACAAAAGTTGTTTACACTATACTGCAGTCTACTAAGTGTGCAATAGCATTATGTCTAAAAAATGTACATATCTTAATTTAAAAACATTTTATTGCTAAAAAATGCTAATCATCACCTCTGAGCTTTCAGGAGTCATAATCACTGATTACAGATCACCACAGCAAATATAATAATAGTGAAAAAGTTTGAAATATTCCAAGAATTATCTAAATGTGACAGAGACATGAAGTGAGCAAATGCTGTTGGAAAAATGGCACCTATAGACTCGCTCGATGCTGGGTTGCTACAATCTGTAAAAAAAAACACAATATCTGCAAAGTGCAATTAAGCAAAGCACAATAAAACGAGCTATGCCTATATTAGAAGTTACTAAGCAGATATAAAGTCCAATGTTAATAGCTTATTTGAATTTTTCACTTTGAAATGATTATAGATTCCTAGGAAGTCATGAAAAATGCATAGGGAGGTCCCATGTGCCCTTTGCCCAATTTCCTCCAATACTACCAGCTCACATACTGGTAGATTACCACAACCAAGTCAGGGACTTTGGGGAACTGACTTTATCAAGAGTCCACCAGTCTTACCCACATATATTTCTGTGTGTGTGTGTGTGTGTGTACTCCTGTGCAATTTCACACATGTGGATTCATGTAACCACCACTACACTCAAGATACAGGGCTTTCCATCACACAAGGTTCTCTCTCGCTACCTCTTTATTTATAGTCACACACCCCCATCACCTCCCTTACCCCTGGCAACCACTAATCTGTTCTCCATTTCTATCATTTTGTCACTTTAAGAAGGTTGCATAAATGGAATCATATAGTAGTTAACCTTTTGAGATTGGCTTTTTTTTTTTAAGTAGGCTCCACACAACCCAAAGATCAAGACCTGAGCTAAGATCAAGGGTTGGACACTTAACCAACTAAGCCACCCAGGCACCCCTCGAGACTGGCTTTTATCAGCACAACTCCCTTGAGACTCATCGGGGTTGTTGGGTAGATCCATAATGTGTTCCTTCACACTGCTGAGTAGGATTCCATGGAAGGGTATACTGCAGTGTGTTTAGCCATTCACCCACTGAAGGGCATTTTGGTTGTTTTCAGTTTGGGGCTATTACAAATGAAGCTGCCATGAGCTTGCATATATGAATTTCTGTGAGGACCTAAGTTTTCATTTCTCTGGGATAAATGCAAGTGCTGGAGTTGTATGGCAGCTACATGTTTAGTTTCTCACAAAACTGACAAACTGTTTGCCAAAGCAGCCATTCCATTTGACATTCCTATCAGTTAATAGTCTAAATTTTTAATTGAACTCTTTAATTTAAAATGCTTATCTAGGGGCACCTGGGTGGCTCAGTGGGTTAAGCATCTGCCTTCAGCTCAGGTCATGATCCTGTGGTCCTGTGGTTGAGCCCCACATTGGGCTTCCTGCTCAGCAGGGAGTCTACTTCTCCTTTTCCCTCTGCCTGCCGCTCCCCCGGCTTGTGCACTTTCTAGCTGTCAAATAAATCAATAAAATATTAAAAAATAAATAAAATTGGGACGCCTGGGTGGCTCAGCGGTTGAGTGTCTGCCTTCGGCTCAGGGCCTGATCCCAGATTCCCAAGATCGGGTCCCACATCAGGCTTCTTGCATGGAACCTGCTTCTCCCTCTGCCTGTGTCTCTGCCTCTCTTTCTGTGTCTCTCATGCATAAATAAATAAAATCTTTTAAAAAATAAATAAAATATTTTTAAAAATAAATCAAAATAAAAAATAAATAAAATGCTTATCTAGTCATTCTTAAACCTGCACTGAATAAAAAGAGTAAGCTTACTCAGAATAAGCTGCCATGCTTACTCTCTTTATGTATCAAGCACAAATACACACAAACCATAACGGATATATATCTGTGATATTAAAATCTAATGGTGAGGGAGGGATTAAGAAAAAAAAGGTTAAGAAACACCGACTTAGCCAACCCTATCACTAAGAAAGGACTTAAGTACTCTCTGAGCACTCTACACCTTGCCACACAAAATCTTTCATGAGGCAGTCTATCTCAATTCCACACCATACCCTAGGAAAGAGGTTACAGACTACCCTTTGCCACAGTAGAGTGACACTGAAAATCCTAAAGGGCATGTAGAGAAATAAGCAAGTACACTGATTGGTTCAGAGGAAGCTACTCAGTGCTCTAGAATGCATCACTAATAGATACTCTCTCGTCACACTTGTCCCAAACCCACTGAAAGGGACACACACACGCATCAGCTATCAGGAAAGCCCCAAAGGACAAACTGCTGACATACGATTCATCAGAAGGCTCACTCTGATTCAGAGATGCTCAATATTTGATACTTTGCTCCTTTATTTTTTTATTTTTATTTTTTTACTTTGCCCCTTTATTTTTTTTTGATTTTTATTTATTTATGATAGTCAGAGAGAGAGAGAGAGAGAGAGAGAGAGAGAGAGAGGCAGAGACATAGGCAAAGGGAGAAGCAGGCTCCATGCACCGGGAGCCCGACATGGGATTCGATCCCGGGTCTCCAGGATCGCGCCCTGGGCCAAAGGCAGGCGCTAAACCACTGCGCCACCCAGGGATCCCTATTTTGCCCCTTTAAAAGGGGTTTATCAAAACCAAATAACCATTTAGGAAAAAAATTCGATTACTATCTGACCCCTATCCCAAAATTACAGAGTGGCCAAAGATTTAAAAAGAAAAGATAAAATTGCCAAAGTCTAAAAAACCACCCTAGGTGTTACCCTACCAAAATCTTAAGGTGAAAAAAAAATCTTAAGGTGAGAAAGCATGAACCGTAAGCCACGTTGCCCTGGTTCAAATCTCACCCAAACAGAATGCTCAGCACTGTGTCTTTGGACAATTCCCTATGCCTTGCTATCCTAATGCGTAAAGTGGGAGTAACAGTTCTACCTCAGAGTTGTTAGGGATTAAAGCTACAATTATAATTATGTATAATTATAATTAAATTAGAAACAAAGGTAGAACTAATAAAGCAAAAGCCAAACAGCACAGGTAGGGCCTGGAGGTGAGGATGACATATGTCGACACAACATCATTCAACTGCAGGAGCTCTGGATCCTCAGAACCCACCCCCATCCTACTACCTACTAACCCCAATTTGGGATCCTTGGTCTCAATTCTTCAAGAAAAGTCCCGAATCTTCTGCCATGCTACTCGGGACAAGTTGACATTATTACCATGCTGGAAACCAAATGTTAACAGTATTAAGCAAAGAGATGACTGCAATGAAGGGCTTCGTTAACACATGACAAGATCATTTACAAAGGACATTTAAGGAGTCTTAAATTTGAGATCATGTTACTTTTTGAAGATGAAACAAGCTGAGAACATTTACACTTACAAAGAAGCAATAACTTAATCCTGTTTCAAATGAAGAAAATATCCTGTTAAAATGTCATATACATACCTTGCAACCTTGACCATCTTTGGATTATGCTCCTTGACCAAGGAAAGCAAAGTCTGCATTGTTTTCCCAGTGTCAATTATATCCTTTTAAGAAAAAACAAGACATTTAAATAGCAAATAAAATGGAGTCATATAAACACAAAATACTAAAATCCCATGTGCAAATAGAATAATGCTATTTTTTTCAGTGTAGCCCCCTCCCGGATGCAGATGGTTAATAGACCACACTCTGAGAAACACTGCTTTATACCATCTTGAAAGCATCCGAATTAATAAGGTGTTACTATATAAAATGACTGTATATGAAAATGAATCTTAGCTATTTATTCAAAAGTAAGACATTATTCAAAACAAACCTAACTGGGAAAATACTTCTTAAACCAGAACCCTAATGTTCTTCAATGAAAATATTCCACAGATGGTATAAAGTGGTGCTTCACAAAGAGGGGTCTGTGAGTCATCAGAAACATCAGGGCTGGAGACTTGTGAAAAAAGTAGATCCCTGGGCTGTGGTGGTTAGAATTCCAGTGGCCCTCAGACTCTCGTCCCCTAGTGTACACACCCATAATAACTCTCTACCCCCAGGGTGAGCACAACCTGAGAAAGTAATGGGACAGTCACTCCTGTGCTTAGTTATATTATATGAGGTAACTCTAGAATACTGGACAGAGGATTTCCCACTGGTTTTGAAGTCAGCTGCCATGTGAGAAGGCCACATGCAAGGACATGAGGTTGGCTTCAGGAGCTGGGAGTGACTCCCGGAGAGCAGCCAGCAAGAAAATGGGGCCCTTGGTCTTATAAGCACAATGACTAAGTTCTGCCAATGACCTAAATGAACTTGGAAGAGGATCATGAGCTCTGGGTAAGAAAGGAGCTCCAGCCTTACTTCAACCTGATGAGACTCTGAGCAGAAGACCCAGGTAACCTGTACTCAGGCTCCTGATCTGTGAAAGCCTAGACACTAAACATGTACTATTTTCAGCTGCTAAGTTTGTGGTCATTTGTTTGGCGGCATTACCTTAAACAAAATCGATCTGAAGTGGAATTAATGAATCTACATTTAAAAACAAGCAACCAGGGGTGCCTGGGTGGCTCAGTCCGTTAAGCACCCAACTCTTTTTCTTAAGATTTTTTATTTATTTATTCAGAGAGAGAGACAGAGGCAGAGACACAGGCAGAGGGAGAAGCAGGCTCCATGCAGGGAGCCTGACGTGGGACTCGATGCCGGGTCTCTAGGATCACACCCTGGGCTGCAGGTGGTGCTAAACTGCTGCGCCACCGGGGCTGCCCAGCATCCAACTCTTAATCTCAGCTCAGAGCCGAGAGTTCAAGCCCTGCAATGGGCTCACACTGGCTGTGGAGCCTACTTAAAACAACAACAACAACAACCACCAAGCAACCAGTTCTCAGGGATATTTATGTACATGAATCCTTGAAAACAGTATCACCTGTTTAGTTTTTGATCCATAAGCTTAAGTTTCTATTTATAACAACAAAAATGAATTAAGGGTTATTGGTGCTCTTAAGCCTTAAACATTTTACATAAAGAATGAGAACTCACTCCACTGGTAAGAGTATAAAGCATACAACCACTCTGTTGAGTAACTTGGCAATAACAGCAAAATTGAAAATGTACCAACTCTACAATCCAGTCAAGCCTATATATAGAAGGAACTCACACAAGTGCAGGCCGAGTACTGCAAAAGGATGCTCTCAGCAGACCTATTATAGTATGAAAAATGGAAGACTTGCCCTATTCATAGGGCAATAAATTGGTGGACTTGTATACTGCAATGCTATTTTGCATTTTAAGCCAACTACATACGTCTCAACATGAATAACCTCAGAACTTACTGTGAGTGAAAATAACAAGATGGAAGAGAGAATATGTATAGTGCAGCACTATGTAAAGTATTAAGTCACAAAATATGTTTTGCATATGGATACATACACGCAATAGAAGTATTAAAAAAACATGCATGGGAATGATATATATCAACTTTAAAGAAAGAAAAAACTTTCAGGCACAAAAGAGAGGAGTAAGAAATATACCAACAAATCACCAATAAATTATCCAATAAAGAGAAATTACCAAGTATTTCTTACAAAAAAAAAATCTCACTCCCTTATAACACAAGCCCACCATTAAAATTGATGAAGAGGAATTTCTTTCCCTGGACTGCCTTTAGGACTGTGCATACTAAGTTAGAAAATCATAAACTGCATATTAAAAGCATGTAGAACTTACCTCAACAATCAAGACATTCTAGAAGAAAAAGAAATGAAAATCAGTGCAATGAATCAGACAGTGTTTCCAATTATAACTCAAATCACATCCTAACAAACTCATTATCCAAATTCTTGTTTTTAAGATAGTTTCCTATATCAAACCCGGATTTAAACAACAGACTATCTGCTAGAATTTGGAACTCTTTAATATGAAATCTTCACTGTGATATAATTTTTAAAAATAAAATTTGACCTATATGTTCATTTTTCAAATTCTCATTACTTTAAACAGAAGTCTTATCTTAGGCAAATCATGAAGTTTCTCTGGGCCTCAGTTTATCATGTGTAAAATAAGGGACTTGAACTAGTATGTATCTTTCAACTCTAACATTATAACTATGATGGTTTGTACTATAACTGAAAAATCATGCACTTAATTGACCATACGGACTCCAATTCAAAACCCATTTTCTCATTAGGCTGAAACTGATCTGTATTTTCTGGATGTGTTCATATTCTTGAACTCAACTAAAGAAAGGTACCAATGGTTCCTTCCACCATAAACCCTCATACCAATTTCTACCTCTCAGGATTTTATAGCTGGAAGAGCCCATACAGGAAAAACCATCTAACAATTACCTCCAAGGTAAAGAAGAGTCCTTATCTGTTCTTATAGGAATGAGGTAACATTTCACATTTCTTATAGGAACAAGGTAACATTTCACATACTGGTTATAATCACTGTAACAAGAAAGATTCATGCTATGTTGTGTATTTGTAGTTCTTATTTCTTGGTCACATACTTATTGCATCAAAACTTTAACCTTCTACATATTCTTCTAAGACAGTGGCTACCAAGGTAGGGCGCACAAGATCCACAGGGTTGCAAGAGAGAAATAGTAGACTCTTAAACCTCACTCTGGCTGAGAAATACTTTTGCTATTATTTTACAATATACATAATATTATTATAGTGTGTATTATCACTTTTCCTCATATCACAACTACTTTGTGTCTTTTCAAGATACTGCAACCTCAATCTTTAGTAAAACTGAATATAATCAATTAATGGACCAATAATTGTTTCACCACCTACTATGTGATTATTTCTCCTACATTTTCTCTACCCTAGCTAGCACATTTGAAGAATAACATTCATCCTAACTGTGGCTCACTGCTGCAGCAATGTGTTCCATGGGATAGAGTGATAGTTTGAAAACAGCACTGAATTATGAAACAGAGAAACTGGATTCTAGTCTTAACTCGCATACTAAGTAGCTGCACGATCTTGATTATGTCATAATCATAGACTTCTAATAATATGAGAGAGTTTGTACAAATCAAGTACAATACAGAGAGATTACATATTTGTCCGATATAAAATTGTAGCATCTGGAGTATGATCTCAATACTGTTTTAAAAATAATGAATGACATTTGGGGAATATAAAAAATAGTGAAAGAGAATAAAGGGGAAAGGAGAAAAAAATGAGTGGGAAATATCAGGGAGGGAGACAGAACATGAGAGACTCCTAACTCTGGGAACCGAACTAGGGGTGGTGGAAGGGAAGGTGGGTGGGGGGTGGGGGTGACTGGGTGAGGGGCACTGAGGGGGGCACTTGATGGGATGAGCACTGGGTGTTATTCTATATGTCGGCAAATTGAACACCAATAAAAAATAAATTTATAAAAATAAAAAAAATAACGAATGAGAAATCCTACCCTTATTGAGAGCTTATTTTATGTCAAATAGCTACATCCTTACTTCATAAGTGAAAAGAATGAGGCTCAGAGGTCAAGTGATTTGCCTTAAGTCATAAAACTAGCCAAGTGGTAAAGAGGTATTTTCAGGGTCCAAAGCTCATATTCTCAACCACTAACTGGAAAAGGAGAAAATATTTATATACCTATGTATCTGCACACAGTGTCCCAAAAAGATAAACTGAAATAGAAAGTCTAAATAATCCCACAATCTCACCACCAAGAAATAACTTCACCTGAGATGTCTTGATTTTTTTTCTACATAAACGTGCTCTACTGTGATTATCATGAAAAGAAAATTATTTTAGAAAGAGACCTTTCAAGATCAAAAAGCCACGTAATAGGATAGAACCACTGGGTGGGAAAGGCAAGGTCAAATGGAATCCCAGGAGGCTTTGAAGGCTAGGCCCCTTCCAACACTAAACACTGGTTATAAGAGTAAGGGCTTCAAATGACTTCTAAATATGGGCGAAGTGTGCTGAAAGGAAAGAATAGGTCTGGCAGTGGTCTATAGGATGGGCAGGAGGGGAAAGAGTCAACAGATTATAATTTCTCTTTTGAAGTTTTCAAAAGATGTTGAGGAGGACAAGATTAGTTTGGCAAAACCCTGACATGGGATCAGAGAATTTGATACAAGTGCTGTAGGTTAAAGTTTCCTAACAGATACTCAGTCAAGTAAGTGGCAAATATTAAAATCTAAAAGCCAGAGGAAGAAAAGTGCTTTGAGGTCAGAAAGACCTGCATTTAAGTTCAAGCTCTACCACTTGCTGGCAGTGTGACTTTGGATAAGCCCTTCAAATCTGCTGAGTCTTAGCTTCCTGACCTGTAAAATAGGGGTTAAAATAGGGGTAACAGTATCTACCTCATGAGATTGTTATGAAACTTTTATGAGATTATGCCTTTATATTTGGCAGTGTTTACAAGTGAAAAACTAACTGGCAGCTGGAAAAAACATAGCACCCTATCATTTGTCATTGTACTTGAAAATCATTTCAATGCATCAGAAGAATCATACTCAAATATCTTAATACCTCTATTATTTCTGCCAATTGTCTATACTGGCAAAATCTTGATGTATTTAAAAAACTCTTTTTGAGATTTCTTAAAAATAGTAGTATGTTTGAATTCACTAAGTATTCGGAAATACCAGAAGCTGCTGTTAAGAGGTCTATATGCTTTATCTCACTGAATGCTCTTAACTGTGAGGTGGCTGCCATTATCGTCCCCATCTTACATATAAGAGACAAATAGGTTAAATAATAATCTGCCCAAGGTCACACAGAAAAGGTACTGAGCCCGGCTTTGAATCACAGCTACCCATTTTGGGGTACCCGGCTGGCTTAGTTGGTAGAGCATGCAACTCTTGATCTTGGGGTTGTGAGTTTGAGCCCCACGTTGGGTGTAAAGTTTACTTAAGGAAAATAAAAAGCTGCCTATCTCTAGAACCTACACTTTCACAGCTACTACATGATACTACAGACACTGCATGTTTTGCTTTGTGAGTCTGATTTTTAAAAAGAAGACGGTCTTTTCTCCAATATATATATATATATACTTTCAAAGAAGAATTCCCAGTTAGATCACCACAGAGGAAGACAGGAGTCCTTTGCAATCTAGACTTTAAGTTTAATGTTGGATTCTGCTGCCTCTTTGCTATATGACCTAGGGAAAGACAGCTAACTTAGGTCACTTCCAAGAGTTAAATAGCCTTGTTTAAGTGCATAACTAACTGTGTAAACTGCCTCAGTGATAAAGCACAGTGTTACTAATTGACTCCTGGCATGAAGTCAAGAGAACTCTTTTCTTCCCTCTCAAGACACATACCTTTCCAGTTAAAGTTGAGAGATCATCTCCACCAATTACTTTTATGTCCCCTGTTGACTGGTCATTCTAGTTAAAAAAAAAAAAAGATATAAATATATACGTATATCCTTTTGTGTATGTACACAGATTTCAAATTATTGAAAAGGAACTAGAAGATTTAAGAAATTAGTCATCAAATGTCATAGTATTTAGGATATTCTAAACGATACAAACTATAAGAATTATGTTTCAGGGGGATCCCTGGGTGGCGCAGCGGTTTAGCGCCTGCCTTTGGCCCAGGGCGTGATCCTGGAGACCCGGGATCGAGTCCCACATCAGGCTCCCGGTGCATGGAGCCTGCTTCTCCCTCTGCCTGTGTCTCTGTCTCTCTCTCTCTCTCTCTCTCTGTGACTATCATAAATAAATAAATAAAAATTAAAAAAAAAAGAATTATGTTTCAGGAAATGAACGACTAAGATAACTTTTAACTAGAGATTAGTAAAAATTTCAAAGTTCTAATTGGCCATTACTGATTTGATACTCTTAAGAGTCCTCAAAATAGGGCACACACAATTTTGAATGGGCAGTATCACAGCAGCCACCCATCTTCGGTCATGGTGATTTCTGAACCATGAAGAAAGTTATTAGCACGACAGATGTCTGGTTTTGGCCCTAGACCAATCCCATGAATCAAGAAAGTTGTATGTTCTGGTCTGTATCTTACTCAACCCCAAAAATACTGTCCTCGAAAGTCTAGCCCAGGCCCAAGTTGTCTTCAGAACAGTCTGGAAAACCAGGTCTGATTAGTCTTTTCAGGCATACCTCTTAGGTTCCCAGTTTTCTGTTATCATAGACTCCAGCAGAAACCCTTACAGGAGTTTCAAAGGGAAACCATCCATATCTACTGTAGTTGGTGGTGATAATGACCATAATTTGTACTGGAGCCAAAGAGCAGGTAAACAAAAGAGCTGAGACTTCCCCTACCAGAGAGCAAACCATACCAAAGCTACAGTAATTCTTTTTTTTAAGATTTTATTTATTCATGAGAGATACAGAGAGAGAGAGGCAGAGACACAGGCAAAGGGAGAAGCAGGCTTCATGCAGGGAGCCCGATGGGGGCCTCGATCCCGGATCTCCAGGATCACACCCCGGGCCGAAGGTGGCGCTAAACCACTGAGCCACCCAAGGCTGCTCAAAGCCACAGTAATTCTAACAATGTTGTGCCAGCACAGGAATAGACAAAGAGACCAAGGAACAGAATACAGCCCAGAAGCACTTGAAAATATATGAGGATTTAGTATATGATAAAGATGGTATTTTAAGTCAGTAAGGAAAAGACAAATTATTCAATGAAGTAGTTAACCATTTTGGGAAAAAAAATAAAGTATGATCCCTACACCTCACAGCATATACAAAAGTAAATTCCAGATGGATTAAAATCTAAATGTAAAAAATAAAGCCATAAGCAGGCTGGAAGAAAATGCAGAATAAATATTTTCACATTCTTTGAAAGGGTAAAATCCTAGGCATATCATGAACCCAAACTGAAAGAAAAGATCTGTAACAAATATTCCTATTGTGTTGGGTTCCAAGACTAAGAATCCAATAGGAAAATGAAGAACGAACACAAATAGGCAATTCACAGAAGAGAAGGCCTAACATATAAAATGCTATCAGGGATCCCTGGGTGGCGCAGCGGTTTAGCGCCTGCCTTTGGCCCAGGGCGTGATCCTGGAGACCCAGGATCAAATCCCACGTCAGGCTCCCGGTGCATGGAGCCTGCTTCTCCCTCTGCCTCTGTCTCTGCCTCTCTCTCTCTCACACTGTGTGCCTATCATAAATAAATAAAAATTAAAAAAAATAAAAAATAAAAAAATAAAAAAAAAATAAAATGCTATCAATCTGAGAAACACTAAAACAATGAACTTCTACCATTTACCCATTCACACTGGCAAAAACTCAAGCCTGATGATAAATGTTGACAAAAGTGAGGTAAACAAGTACTCTTGGTAAAAGTATAAACTGGTATAACCATAACCTCTCTTGAAAATGATACGGCAATACCTATTAAAATTGTAAGCCTGTGTGCCATTTGCTCCAGCAATTCCACTTCCAGGAATTGGTGCTATAAAAATACTCACCAATATGCAAAGGTACATACAAGGAGGTTCAGTGTATCAACTATTTATAAAAAAGAAAAACTGGAGACAACCAAGTCTATCAACAGGGACCTATTTAAATTAAATTCATCTGCACAAGGTAATACCATGAGGTCATTAAAAAAAAATCCGAAAATCTATACACACTGACATGAGCCATGGGAATTAAAAACACCAAGTAGTAGAACAATGTGTTGCCTATGAAACCATTTTTGTTCAGCATTCTAAACAAATGTATAACATCAAATACCTCTGAGTACTGAGAATGAGGATAACAAGGCTTTTTACTTTTATATACTTCTATTCTCATCATATGCTTCTATATACATGTCCATTTTTTATGGAGTATCATTTTTGAAAAACACAATTGGGCCAAAACTACTTAGTGTTGCAAACTAAACAGATCTAAGTATGGCTTCTGATATGCAAAAATTCTAGCATATTACTTCTCATCTTAAGGAAATTACAGACACTCTTTAGTCTAACTTAAAACCCAGAGTTTCGGGCAGCCCTGGTGGCTCAGCAGTTTAGCGCCATCTTCAGCCCAGGGTGTGATCCTGGAGACCTGGGATCGAATCTATGTTGGGCTCCCTGCATGGAGCCTGCTTCTCCCTCTGCCTGTGTCTCTGTCTCTCTCTCTCTCTCATGAATAAATAAATAAAATCTTTAAAATAAATAAATAAAAATAAAACCCAGAGTTTCAAACACAGAGAAGTAATTAACATCAAGAAAACAAAACAAAACAAAAAAACCCAACCAAACAAAAAAAAACCTGTAGGAAACCTGAAGCTTTCCAGACTAGTGAATCACAGTAAAAGATTTACACCATATACCAAAGTAGATAGTGACACCTTCTGTAGAAGTTTGGTATTACAGTCCAATTCCAAAAGACCCTCTTTAAAAAAAAAGAAAAAGAAAAAAGAAAAAGAAAAGGAATAAAAAGACCTGAGAACTGAAAAGTATGGAATCATGGAAAACAAAAAACAAAAAACAAAAAAACAAAACATGATCCAAAGACTATGGTGATAGAGAAAGAGAAAAGAAAACTTCAAACATGCAAGACACTGTTGCTCCACTGGTGTCCAAATCTTCATACTGTTTGCCCCCAAGGTTTTTAGCTTAAATCTTTTCCGAGGCTTTTTTCATGTCAACAGCCACCTTTCCAATGGAGGCTAATAAAAATTTATCTAGGAAAAATGCTACAGTCCACCGTGCTAGAATACAGGTGTAAGTGCACAATTGCATAGAAATGGCATCCACGGATCAATTACCCCACCAGAGGACCTTCCCTCTCTCCTCTCCTGGGTGGAACAAGCTTACTACTCTATTCCTATACTACTGAGTGGCTCTTGCATGCCTCATCTTGAACAAGATGATGGGACTGGCATAGTCTCAGGGGACAGTCCCCCTCAACGCATTGCTCTTCCCACTTCTCTACCATCCCATCTCCCCTCTCTGCAGCCAGCGAGCCCAAATTGTCCTTAACTCAGAGTGTCATTATCAACTACATAAAATTCCCAAAAAAGCTCTCTGGGTCTACAACTACCTACTCTTAGCATCTGTGTTTCCATTTTGTCTACCTTTTTTTTTTTTTAAGTGTTAAGATGGCAGTTATGATTTCTGGTGTTTTTTATTCAAGTATAATTAACGTACAGCATTACATTAGTCTCATATGTACAATTACCTTTCTTTTTTGTTTTTTAAAGATTTTATTTGTCTAAAAGAGAGAAGCAAACTCCCCGCCGAGTGGGGAGCCCAATGCGGGGCTCGATGCCAGGACCCCAAGATCATGATGCAAGCCAAAGTCAGATGCTCAACCGACTGAGCCACCCAGGGGCCCCCAATTACCTTTTTTGAGTCTAGGTGAAAAGATGAGTAGAGAAATAGGAAGGAACTTTGTTTATTCCTATTTGTATATCCCTAGGGACTTTGTAACCCTCCAGGCAGCAGCAAGAACTGCAGCGTGGTATTGGGAAAAGAGGAGAGAAAGCTGTGGGAAAACATATCACGAGTGGGCTGGGAAAGACCTGCCTGAGAGAGACAAACAGGAGGAAAAATTTTTTTAGGGGATTTTGCAGGCTGACTTTATTGTTTTTATATGTATATTTTTTATTGGAGTTCGATTTGCCAACATATAACACCCAGTGTTCATCTCGTCAAGTGCCCCCCTCAGTGCCCATCACCCAGCCACCCCATACCCCTGCCCACCTCCCCTTCCACTACCCCTTGATTTTAAGAGGATGCAGAGGCCAATCTCTAAAGCTGAGCTCCAAAGAGGGTAAGACTAGAAGTCGTACTGAGGTAAGAAGCTGAGTTTAGCACCTCACAGCTTGCTTGTTGCAATGAACTTGGGACTGTTCTTTCAGAGCCCTAGAACAGAATTATTGGCAAAGTCCCTGCTTCTACCTTCAGCGAGGCTCCAGTCCACCACACTCTAGCATGCTTTCTCTGCACATCCTGATCGTGATCATCCTGACCTTTTGCCATTTTCCTGTACCCTGATCAAATATCAACAGCAGTGAGAATATTACGATCATATGCTTTCAGAGGTAGACTGTATCTCAGATGAAAAACAGCAGATATCCAATTTTCTAAAAATATATGCAGAAAAAAGAAGTCTGGAAGGATACACACCCAGGGAGTATTTTACTGACCTGTATTTTAGGAATTTTTTTTGGAAAGAACATGTTGCTTCCAAAAAAAAAAAAAAAAAAAAAGCTATTATCATCCGTTAAAAAAAATCATGCTACTAGTGAGGGGCACCTGCCTGGCTCAGTGGGGGAGGTGAGTATGTGACTCTTGATCTTGGGGTCATGAGTTCAAGCCCCACATTGGGCCTAGAGCTTACTTAAAAAATAAAAATAAAAATTAAAATGAGGCTAATAAAGGAGGGCCCTTAGATCATCTATTCCCACCCTATCCAATATAGTAGCGATTAAGCACATGTGGCAATTACAACTGATCCTTCAATATCACGGGTTTAAATGTGCAGGCCAACTTATACAAGGATTTTCCTGATAAATACAGAACAGCACTGTAAATGTACTTTCTCTTCCTTGTAGTTTCCTTAATAATCTTTTCTTTTCTCAAGCTTACTTTATTGTAAAAATATGATACACAATACATATAACATACAGAAAACATACAAAATACATGTTAATTGACTGTTTATGTTATTAGTAAGACTTCTGGTCAATAGTAGGCTATTAGTAGTTAAGTTTTGTGGGAGTCAAAAATTATACAAGAATTTCAACTGTGCAGGGGGTTGGCACCCCTAACCCCTGTATTGTTCAAGAGTTGACTGTTCTTTAAGCTAAATAAAATGAAAAATTCAGGCCCTCTGTTGCACAAGACATATTTCAAGTGCTTTGACAGCACAGACTTGAACTTTTTTTTAAGATTTATTTATTTATTCATGAGAGACACAGAGAGAGGGAGGCAGAGACACAGGCAGTGGGAGAAGCAGGCTCCTTGTAGGGTGCCCGATGTGGGACTTGATCCCGGATCCCAGGATCACGTCCTGAGCCAAAGGCAGACGCTCAACCGCTGAGCCACCCAGGTGTCCCGACATAGAACATTTCTATCATCACAGAAAGTTCTATTGGTCAGTGCTGCTCTAATCAAATCAAAGACACAATTTAGCACAACATAATACTAGAAAAAATTGAAGTCAGTGCTGATATTTAATATCTAGTGTTTTTAAATACAGTTTTCAAAACCTTCAGAAGTTATTGCAACCACTCTTCATGCTTTTCATTCCAGGACTGGTTTGGGACTAGGATCGCATAAGATAAACATATTCAACAGAACCACTTTGTATGGCCTTGTATACAACAGATGATCAATATGTATTTGCTGAGTGAATTAATCAATTTCCTTAAAATTTTTAATACTGAAATTTGTGGTTTCACAAGACCAAACTTGAACACTACCTGTATGTTCCAAGAAACAGAGTGTTTAATATCTCAGCCTATGTAAAGTGAAAATCCACAGGAAATGGATATAAAATATACTTCTGACACCAGTTCTGTTAAAGTTTCCTTATACCATAGATGGTACACAGCCCTGTTCCCACCAATTTAAACTGAACAAATTCTACCCCCCCACTTGTCTATGGTCTTAATTCAATAACTCACTTTGCTTGCTTTATACACACACACACATGCTTTAAACACACACACAGGGATCCCTGGGTGGCGCAGTGGTTTGGCGCCTGCCTTTGGCCCAGGGCGCGATCCTGGAGACCCGGGATCGAATCCCACGTCGGGCTCCCGGTGCATGGAGCCTGCTTCTCCCTCTGCCTGTGTCTCTGCCTCTCTCTCTCTCTCTCTCTCTCTCTCTCTCTCTCTGTGACTATCATAAATAAATAAAAATTAAAAAAATTAAAAATAAATAAATAAACACACACACATAGATGTATATATAAAGAGAGAAATAGATATTAGCTTTACAGAAGATAAGCTTTAGACTATTCAGTGTCAACATCAAAGTGGCACATTTACATTTATTTAACTGTTCTGGAGGAAAAACATACCTCAAAACAATGACTAAATGAAGGAGAAGGTCATACTGAAAGCTACTGATCTCTTCTTGTAAGAGACCATTTAAATAACTATTCGAATATTTTCTGCATTTTCTTTAACAAATTCACTCAAATAGGCACATTCTTACAAATTACTATAAGGTAAATTACATCTTTGATATATTAAATAGCTTAATCAAGCTACTAATCAAGCAACTTCCAAGATTAATATTGAAAGTTACAGCTTTATGCACCCAGACTGCAACTGAGAAAAAAAAGTCCCACAATTGGCAAGAAGAATCGTTTGCATACAGAACTTCTGACTAGGAGGGGTGCATGGGAGGCTCAGTCGGTTGAGCGTCTGACTCTTGATTTCAACTCAGGTCACAATCTCTGGGTCTTGAGATGCAGCCCCACGTGGGGTTCTGTGCTGGGCATGAAGCCTGCGTGAGATTCTCCCTCCTCCTCTGCCCCTTCCACCCTCTTCCTCTTAAAAACAAAACAACACAACAACAACAACAAAAACCTTCTAATAGAAAATTAAGAAGTAAAAGGAAGGAAGGAATCCATATTAGAGAATTCAAGTCAGTTACAAGTTTTCCCAAATAAGACTTTAAAGGTATGGGTTCAAATCAAAGACCTGTATTAACGTAGGCAAGTCACTTCACCCCTCTACACCTCCTGTTCTCAAATGTGTGTGGAGATAATTCAGAACTCAAAAAAAGGTTTTCTGCAACATTTCAAATCCTACGAACAATTTCATTTTAACGTAAGCCACTTTGTCTGGACATCCAGTAAATCAGGCTCATTTTCCCTGTACTTAAGGCCCCCACAAAAATATTGCCATAAAACATTTACTTGTTTGACAACTTTTCCTCCTGAGGCTTTATTTTTTTTTATGATGAAAAAGATTATTTAAAAAAAATGTACTTCATGTGATGCCTGGGTGGCTCAGCGGTTGAACGTCTGCCTTCAGCTCAGAGCGCGATCCTGGAGTCCCGGGAACGAGTCCCACATCGGGCTCCCTGAATGGAGCCTACTTCTCCCTCTGCCTGTCTCTCTGCCTCTCTCTCTCTCTGTCTCTCATGAATAAATAAAGTCTTTTAAAAAATGTACTTCAAAATTGAACTCACAAGAAAGAAAATACATTTGCATATTTATCATTTCATTTTTCTGAATATCACAGAGCCTTAGAAACAGAAAGGGTCTTTGAATATAAAGTGCTACATTTCACTGTTCTAAAATGCACACTCACATTTTAATATCCCTGAAATCAACATACTACAATTGATGGCAACGTACAATATAACTAACAGTGTCTTTTTTCCTAGCAGTACAAAAGGAAGAGGTGAGTCTTAACATCAGGGATATCTTATATTGAATGAAATATGGTATTTGGAATCCCCAGGCAATTTCCATAGAGGTACTAAACAAATAAAATCCTACCAAGCTACTCTGATTAAGAGTATGTAAACTATGAAAAAAAAAAAAGAGTATGTAAACTATGATGTACGTGTGTTTGTGTGTGTGTGTGTGTGTGTGTGTATACTCAAGAGAGAAAATTCTTCAAAATATCAGAAATAAAAGTGGTAGTAGAATTTAGGGTGCCTTCATTCCTTCATTTTGTGACTGTATGCTTTTCATAATAAACATATAGTCTTTAATCAAAAATGTAATTTTTATTTATTTTTATTTTTTTAAAATCTATTTATTCATGAGAGAGACACACACACAGAGGCAGAGATACAGGCAGTGAGAGAAGCAGGCTTCATGCAGGGAGCCCGACATGGGACTTGATCCTGGGTCTCCAGGGTCATACCCCGGGCTGAAGGCAGGTGCCAAACCACTGAGCCACCCAGGGATCCCTGTAATTTTTATTTTGAAGGAAAACTAAATGGTGTGTGTTGATATTGCTATGGCTCTTTATACATTCCAGAAACATTTAATAGTTCATGAAGTACTTCTTTAGGATTAGTACAGATTAGTTAATGTTTAATTCACTATTTCAAACTAGGGAAAATCAGCACGTGAAACTATACTACCATCAATGTTACTGATGCTGTAACAATTTTAAATTTCTCTCTTATGATTTTATCAAATTAAGTTGCCGGTTTTTTTATATGTACATGAGAATATTTTCCATGATGAGCTGATGAATGATTAAATGGGGCAGAAATGTTACTTCAAATCAACAGTAAGCATATGGATTTAGTTTCTATTGTTTAGTAGTAAATCCACACAGAATTCCACGTAAAACAGAACAGATAGTATTTTTCTCTATGTAAAAACTAACCTAAAAACTTGCTTTGCTTATGTTTAAGACTGCATTCTTTTTATCAGTTGAGGAGTTCAGTGTAATAATCCTCTAAGATCTAAAACTAATAGGAAAAAACCTAAAAGTAGAAAATGGCATTAAAGGGTCAAAGTGTTTCTATGGCTTTAAGCTGTTCTTATAACCATAAAATACTTTTAAAAAGGACATATTAAACTCTCTTCATTTTTTTTACAAGTTTTCCTTTCAAAGAAAGAATATTCTATGCAAATCCCAAAGAAATGAAATAGAAGATCTAATGTAACAAGACTAATTTTTATGTGTTATATGTGTATGCTGGGGGGCACTTAAGAAGATCAAAAAAAGAAAGCATACCATGGACATTAAGTACCTATTTTAACTCTAAGCCAACAATAAAGGCTGGGTAGCTATACTGCTAGCAGCTAAACTGACCAGAATTAAATCTTTGTATAAACCAGCTAACTAACTTCTGGCGAGTGAAAATCCAAACTATGTATTTAAACAATTCTTTAAATTCATGCAAGACTTTGACAAGTTACAAGGAACTTATAAGTCTAAAGCAATGAAAAAAAATAAATAAAGCAATGTCATGGTATCTGAGCACAAAAGGTTTTAAGGGGATAAGGAAAATGTCTTAAATGGTTCTCTAGTTACCCGTAGGACTGATGAAAATGTGGAAAAGGTCAAAAACTTGGGTCAAATGGATGATTAACCGAGAGAATAAGGTTGAAAGTTAGATGTAAGATATGTGGTCTTACTCTCAAGGAAAATATAAACATAAGGCTAGTTGCTACCGAGATGCCTGATATGGATTTATGAAACAGCAAAGAGCAGGCATTTTTTTCTAACCCCCAAAGAAGCTAAGAGAAACCCACTTTTGAGAGAAACAATCAACTCCCGGGAACTACAATTGGCAACACGCAACCAGAAACAAACCACAGCACGAACTCACAAAAATCAAACATTCACATGACCAAAGAAATGATGGAGGATGAAATCCATGTGTAAAGATCACACTGATTATGGCTCATCCCACAGTGTCAATATTGCTTACTGTGTCACTATTCTGAAGCATCTGAGATCAGGTGACACACACACAGTAACTGTATCAGAAATGGTTTCTTCAGTGTGCCAGTGCTTTCACCCCACATGGGCTTTCTAGGAAACAATCCTGACCCACCTTCTTTATCAGACTCAGCTGCAAATGACTTACCACTCCCCCCCCCAATCAATCTAGCTCCAGAGGAGATATATATCTGGTAACAATAAGTATAGTTCAAAAATAGCTCCCAAGTCCTAACAGCAACTCCTAAAAGGAGTTTTTAAAAAAATCCAAGCAACAAAACCAAACTAAAAATCCTTTAAAACAAGTGTATAGCCTCCAAGGTGACTAGTTTGAAAAAGACAATATTCACTTGGCTATAAAGCAGTAGAAAATATATTAGAAAAGCTCACTGTAACCAAGTGAAATTAACATGTAAGTATAGTTTGCAGAGCTTCAAAAACATACAGGAAAACCTACAGTTGCCATGGTTTTCTTAAATATATATATATATATAATACATATAATCTTTATTTAAATTTTAGTTAACATATAGTGCGATACTGGTTTCAGGAGTAGATATACTTACACAGTAGCTCTTCAGTCTGATGAAATCTACAGTCATAGGAATGGATCCATCACTATTTCTGTTCAGTGCTTTGATATAATCCAGCAGGTCAGCAAAGAATTTATAGCCTCCCTTGAGCACACAGAGGGCTACGATGTGATGGCCTCCCATTTCCTTCATCACATCTCGAGCAAGCCGCTCAGTCCTACAGAAATAAAATCAGGAATTTAACAAAAGTTAACTTATAATAGAAATATATTTAACTCTATAACAACCCCCTTAGGCATTACACTTCCACAAAACACATCCTTTGCCCCCCATGAATTATATCCTTGCTTCATAAAGTGAAAATAAAAACTTAAAAATCTTCAAAAACCAGGTACACTGTAACACCTATCATGAACTTTCAAAATGCAAATTAAAATACCATTTCCACATATCAGATTGGCAAATTCTGACTAAATGAAATTTTCCTGATAATATACATTATAAGAAATTGTAAAAAAAAAAAGAGCATTCTCATATATCACTGGGAGTATAAATTACAGTAACCTTTTGGGATAATCTGGCAGTATCAAAACATTCAATAAATATCTTCCCCTTAACCCAGAATTTCCCTGTGGATAAAGTTGAAGCAAGTGCCCAAACACGTGTGTAAGAAGACATTCCATTCTACTCTGCAAAAGCAAAATAATGGAGATATCCTGCATGTCCATCAATAAAGAACTGCTTAAATAAATTATGGTATGGTCAGAAAATGGAATGTTATGCAACCTTCGAAATACACAATACAGCTCTAAATATACTAATATGAAAAAATGTCCAATAAACTTCAGACCTCTATGATAGTACATACCTGTGTGTTAAAATATGTACAGTTGATGTTTGAACTGCACAAGCCCTCTTACATAGGGATTTTTTAAAATAAATACAGTACCATATGTAATGTATTTTCTCTTCCTTATGATTTTCTTAAAAACATATTCTTTTCTCTAGCTTACTTGGTTGTAAGAATACAGGATAGAATACATATAACATACAGAGTGTGTGCTAATCGACTGTTTATGTTATTGGTGAGTCTTCTGGTCAACAGTAGGCTATCAGTAGTTAAGTTATGGAGGGAGTCAAGAGTTATATACACACGTTTTGACTGCATGGATGTCGGCGTGCCTAACCCCCATGTTGTTCGAGTTAACCACACATATATCTGCACACAGTGTATGTGCATAACCATTGTGGAGGGAAGGATTGTATAAAGGAGGCTGAAGAGGAGAGAACCCCACTTTACTCATTTATAGCCTCAATCCTTAGAATATTTTACAACAGACATGTACTGATACTATAATCTTAAAATCAAAAACTAAATAGCCAGACATACAAGGCAAGCATTCAAAGACCAAGTTAGGGATTTCACTGCAATTCAGTTAAGGGGATATTTTCAAGCTAGATATGCATACTAATCAAAATATGACCTTCCCTTCATGTGATCTAGCCCCAGCCCATTACCCTGTTCAGGGTTGAGTAATCAAAGACTGTGACTAGAGTTCATTCCTCCAATCTCCCTTCAGTGTACTTTATTCTACTCCCTACAGATTCCCAGTATACCATGACTTACACTGGGTAATTAGTAAGCTCTCTCTATACCTTGTGTGTAAAGAGGGCTCTCAAATAGAAAACATCTATTATTTGACAAGTTGGCCTAGTTTATTCAAATATCAACTACTTGAAACACTTGCGGACACCTGAAATTAATAGAGAAACCCAAAAACTTCAATTGAAGATCTTACTAACCTGTCCATAATTAGTCCATGAGGAATAAACACTTTTTCCAAATCCTCAGCGTAATGATGAGGTATACAAAATAAATCTAGGTCATAACCTGGTTCATCATCACTAATCTGAAAAAGAAATAGGACCATTTCAATGACAGCATTACAGGATTGACTTTAGATGTTAAAAAACCTTAGCTTAGGGCAGCCCGGGTGACTCAGTGGTTTAGCGCCACCTTCAGCCCAGGGTGTGATCCTGGAGACCCCGGATCGAGTCCCACATGAAGCTCCCTGCATGGGGCCTGCTTCTCCCTCTGCCTGTGTCTCTGCCTCCCTCTCTCTCTCTGTGTTTCTCATGAATGAAGAAATAAAATCTTAAAAAAAAAAACCTTAGCTTATAAGAGCAATTTAGGTATGACACTTCGAGAACTTTCTGTAAACTTTGTAGGTATGATCATGAATTACAGTTATATAAGAAATCAACCTTATGTTTTAGAGACAGTTAAGACTATAGATGTAAAATGACAGATTATGAAATTTCCTTTAGTTCAGCAAAGAGAAAACAAAAAACTTTAAAGAGTTAAGACAAATGCGGCAAAATCTCGATAACATTTTAAACATGAGTGATGAGGATATGGGGATTCATTTTACTATTCTCTCCACTTTTAAGTTTGAAATTTTAGTAAAAAAAATTTATAGCCATCAGAAAGGATGAATACCTACCATTTACACTGACGTGGGTGAAACTGGAGGGTATTATGCTGAGTGAAATAAGTCAATCGGAGAAAGACAATTATCATATGGTTTCACTCATATATGGAATATAAGAAATAATGAAAGAGATCATAAGGGAAGGGGGGAAACTGAGTGGTGAAAAATTAGAGAGGAAGATAAATCATGAGAGACTCCTAACTCTAGGAAACGAAGGGTTGTAGAAGGGGAGGAAGGGGAATGGGGTGACGGGCGTTGAGGTCACATAACGAGGTGAACAGTGGGTGCTATTATTATATTCTGGCAAACTAAATTTAAAAAAAATCAAAACAAATTTTAATATGCTGTAGAAAACTATTTTAATACACTGTAGTCTAACAAGCTAAAATGTCACACTGAACAAAAGCTGCTGTTCCTCACCTCAAATCCGGCCTCTCTCACCTCATGGGGGGGGGGTCACCTAAAAAGCTAAGTGATTTCTTAAAAACCCAAGCTTGTTAGAAGTCTGAAATTTTTATAATCAATTCATGACGTGCCTTCATAGCAGATACTCCAAGATTGCTTAAGTAGAACCATATATTGGTTGTCTTTGTATGCCGAGTACCCAGCATACAAAGTATTTAATAATATCGATGTGGTACCTGTGGTGATAAAATGTACAATAATTATAATTTTATAAGTATTAAATATGTACCTATGCATATAGAAAAAATATAATAAAAACTATTATTTCGAGAAGAGTTACAGCAATTTTATTTCTTTAGAGTGTATATTCCACATTTTCTTCCTTGAGTATATATATTGCTTTTTAAGAAATTCAGTAGTCTTTCTTATAAACTATTTGTGGTATTATGTGTTTCTTTAAATACATATAAAAAGTATGGGTATATTTTTAAAGATGTATTAGAACAAAATCTACAAACAAATTGTAATACAACAAAATAAAAGCAAGAAGTGAGGAGGGGAAGGGGGAAGGAAGGAAAGGAGGAAAAAAGGAAGGAGTAACAAGAAGGAAGGGTGGCTATGGAGGAGAATATACCAAACAGTGGTCAACTATAAGGGGATACTTGCTGCACCGCACACTTTAATATTGACATGGCCTTTTTTTTTCATTGTCAATTTCACTTTTTATTTATTTATTTTTTAATTTTTATTTATTTATGATAGTCACAGAGAGAGAGAGAGAGAGAGAGAGAGAGAGAGTCAGAGACATAGGCAGAGGGAGAAGCAGGCTCCATGCACCGGGAGCACGATGTGGGACTCGATCCCGGGTCTCCAGGATCGTGCCCTGGACCAAAGGCAGGCGCCAAACCGCTGCGCCACCCAGGGATCCCCAATTTCACTTTTTAAAAATCATAGTTGAGGGCAGCCTGGGTGGCTTAGCGGTTTAGCGCCGCCTTCAGCCCAGGGCGTGGTCCTGGAGACCCAGGATCGAGTCCCATGTCAGGCTCCTTGCATGGAGCCAGCTTCTCCCTCTGCCTGTGTCTCTGCCTCTCTCTCTCTCTGTCTCTCATGAATAAATAAATAAAATCTAAAATAAATAAATAAAAATCATAGTTGATTTATAATTCTCACTTGCCATTATGTTTAAAATTCATTCAAAGAAATAAATCAGGGGGATCCCAGGGTGGCTCAGCATATTTAGTGCCTGCCTTCAGCCCAGGGTGTGATCCTGGAGACCCGGGATCGAATCCCACGTCGGGCTCCCTACAGGGAGCCTGCTTCTCCCTCTGCCTGTGTCTCTGTCTCTCTCTGTGTGTCTCATGAATAAACAAATAAAATCTTAAAAAAAAAGAAATAAACCAGATTTAAATACTCTACACCTCACATGATATTCAAGACTAAATATCTTCCAAATCACATTCAAGAAACTGATGCTAGGTTTTGGGCAGTTTTCGAGAAATATTGGCCAAACCATAATCACATGTCAATGTATCACTAATATCTACTGTGAGCACTTTTCAGTCAGCACTGTATTAGTTGCTTAAGGATAGGCATCTTGGCTTTCAGTAAAATTTTAAAATACATATTTAATATTTATATTATTATCTACAGAATTCATAATTATATTCTGAGAAGGCTGAGGTTTGTGTTGTCACTTTTTCAGTCCCAAAAGCTGTTTTGAGTTCCTCAGAATTGAGTAGAATTTTAGGTACTATCTTGTCCACCTGTGCATATGGCCAGGAAGTGATCCAAGTGGATGGACCCGGACACGCTCATGGGCATGGCCTGGTGGCAGGTGATGCAAAGGCACTCACTTGGCAGCTGGTCTGAGGGCGGCTAGAAGTCAACATTGATTTGCTTTTATTTTTTTAAAGATTTATTTATTTATTTATGAAAGAGAGAGAGAGAGAGAGAGGCAGAGACACAGGAGGAGGGAGAAGCAGGCTCCATGCCGGGAGTCTGACGTGGGACTCGATCCCGGGACTCCAGGATCGCGCCCTGGGCCAAAGGCAGGCACTAAACCACTAAGCCACCAGGGATCCCCTGATTTGCTTTTAAACAAACATATATTACTTTCACACAAAGCAAGAAAAATTCTATTTGGGTGGGGGAAGATTTTACCAGACCCTCTAAGATGAAGTGCTAACATAATCTGCTCAACATTCACATCATGTGTATTTCAGAACACATTTACTACAAAAAGAATAGAAATGGGACATTCGTGTCACCTAGAGGAGTTTTTTCCAAGAATATAACAATCAAGTATGACTTTTGTAAATTTTATAAACTGAAATTTAGTTCAAGCTTTGGGAAAAGACAGACCTTGCTAGATCCTGTAGGATATAAACATCCACGTCCAGCTCATCAGGCTGTATCTGCTATTACCTGACAAGAATGAAAAGGTACCATTTCCTAGTGCTTTAACACTAAAAAGATCCAGAGCATCAAAATGGCTTCCCTGGAGCTTACTCAGCACCTGCTCCTAGGTACTCACTGCTTCTGCACAAGCATAAACCAGGACCCATCCAGGACTCTTTGAAACATGCAACAATTGTAAAGACTACAGCTTCTGTGGACGTAGCTCAGTGAACAGCTACAGGTTTTGCAGGCAGCCTAAGAACTTCGAGAGTCTGGTTTGTCTCAATCAAAGCCGATGTGACTTCTGCCCAGATTTCATCCCAGACACGCAGACTGCTATAGACAGAACAGCTGGGATACACACTAAAACAGGAATTCTATCTCTATCAAAACACCAAATTAATTTCTAATTCAGAAGTTCTTACTTTCAATCAATCCTATTAGATGTATAGATCACATTTAATGTCAACAGGCTGACTTATGTGGCACCTGGGTGGCTCAGAAGGTTAAGTGTCCGACTCTTAATCTCAGCCCAGGTCATGAGTTCAAGCCCTGCCCAGTGTGAAGCCTGCTTTAAAAAAAAAAAAAAAGGAGGGTGTTGACTTGTGATTATGAGAGAATATTATGAAACACTATATGGCAACAAATAGGACTACCTAGAAGAAATGAATAAATTTCTAGATGTAAGTAACCTCCCAAAACCAGATCAGGAAGTAATAGAAAATTTGAAGAGACCGATGACCAGCAATGAAATTGAATCACTAATCAAAAAACTCCCAATAAACAAAAAGTCCAGAACCAGATGCCTTCACAGATGAATTCTACCAAACATTTAAAGAAGAGTTAATACTTATTTTTCTCAAACTATTCCAAAATAAATAGAAGAGGAAGGAAAACCCAAATTCATTCTATGAGGCTGGTACCACCCTGATGCTAAAACCAGATACTACATAAAAAAGATACTACATAAAAAGAGAACTACAAGCCACTATCTCTAATGAAGATACATGCAAAATTCCTCAGCAAAATATTAGCAAACCAAATCCAACAATACATTAAAAAAATCACTCACCATGATCAAGTGATATTTATTCCTGGGATGCCAAAGGTGGTTCAATATTCGCCAATCAATCAATATAAAAGATCACATCAGTAAGAAAAAGGATAAACACTATATGATCATTTCAATAGATTCAGAAAAAGCATCTGACAAAGTACAACAACGATTCATGATAAGATTCCTCAACAAAATATGCTTAGAGGAAACATACATCAACATAATAAAGGCCATATATGAAAAACTCACAACAGTACACTCAATGGTGAAAAACTGAGAACTTCCCTCCTAAGATCATGAACAAGATGAGGATGTCCACTCTCACCAATGGAAGTCCTAGCCACAGCAATCAGAGAAGAAAAAGGAATTAAAAAAAAAAAGCTGGAGATATCACAATTCCAGATTTCAAGTTATACTAGGAAGCTGTAGTAATCAAATCAGTATCGTACTGGCACAAAAATAGACAAATAGATCAACAGAATAGGATAAAAGGCCCAGCAACAAACTCATGATTATATGGTCTTAATTTTCAACAAAGCAGGGAAGAATATTCAATGGGAAAAAGTGTCTTCAACAAATTGCGCTGGGAAAACTGGACAACAACATGCAAAAGAATGAAACTGGACCATTTTCCTACACCATTCACAAAAATAAAGTCAAAATGGATTAAAGACCTAAATGTGTGACCCGAAACCATAAAAATCCTAGAAGAGAACATAGGCAGTAATTTCTCCAACATAGGCCATAGCAGTATTTTTCTAGATATGTCTCTTGAGGCAAGGGAAAGAAAAGCATAAATAAACTATTGGAAGTACATCAAAATAAAAAGCTTCTACTCTACTTCTACTCTACTTCTATTTCTACTAAGGAAATAATCAACAAAACTAAAAGAAAACCTATTGAATGGGAGAAGATATTTGCAAATGACATATCCAATAAAGGGTAGTACTCAAATACATAAAAAAAATTGACACAACTCAACACCCAAAAAACAATCCAATTAAAAAATGGGCAGAAGACATAAACAGACATTTCTCCAAAGACATACAGATGGCCAACAGACACATGAAAAGATGCTCAACATCACTCATCATCAGGTAAATGCAGTCAAAATTACAATGGGATATCACCTCATATCTGTCAGAATGGCTAAACTCAAAAACACAAGAAACAACATGTATTGGTGAGGATGTGGAGAAACCCTACCCTCTCGCACTGCGGGAGGGAATGGAAATTGTTGCAGTCACTGTGGAAGACAGTATGGAAGTTCCTCAAAAAGTTAAAAATAGAACTACCCTAAGATTCAGCAATCACACCACTGGGTATTTACCCAAAGAATACAAAAACACTAATTCAAAGGGACATATGTACCCTTATGCTTATGGCAGCATTATTTATAATAGTCAAACTACGGAAGCAGCCCAAGTGTCCATCGGTTGATGAATAAAGAAAATGTAGTGTGTGTGTGTGTGTGTGTGTACACACACAATGGAAAACTATTCAACCATAAAAAGAATGAAATATTGCCATTTGCAACAACATGGACGGAGTTAGAGAGTATGCGCTAACTGAAAGTCAGAGAAAGATAAATATCATGTGATTTCACTCATGTGGAATTTAAGAAAACAGGAAAAAAGAGAGAGACAAACCAAGAAAAAGACTATTTACTATGAAGAACAAACTGATGGTTACTAGAGGAGAGGTGGGTGGGAGGGAGGATGGGGGAAATAGGTGATGGGGATTAAGAGTACACTTAACATGATGAGCACTGAGTAATGTACAGAACTGTTAAATCACGGGATGCCTGGGTGGCTCAATGGTTGAGCGTCTGCCTTCGGCCCAGGGCATGATCCTGGAGACCTGGGATGGAGTCCCACATCAGGCTTCCTATGTGGGGCCTGCTTCTCCCTCTGCCTGTGTCTCTGCCTCTCTCTGTCTCTGTGTCTCTCATGAATAAATAAATAAATAAATAAATAAATAAATAAATAAATAAATAAATAAATAAATCTTTAAAAAATTAAAAAAAAAAAAGAATTGTTAAATCACTATACTGTACACCTGAAACTAATGTAACACTTTATATTAACTATACTGGAATTTAAAAAAAAAAACAATAAAACTTTTAAAAGAGTTGATTTGTTCTTTCAAGCATAGAAAAACATGTTAATATAACTATTCCCAAAAGGCAAAAAGAAAAATTCTTAAAACTTACATTGCTTGAGGTACTTTAGGCATGAATTCATAACTGTGCTAGAATTCACTATAAACAAATGAGGTATATTTATGGGGGTCCTAATTTAAGAAATATACGACTGGCCATAGGAAGTTGGTTGTCAGAACTGGGCAATGGGTATATGAGGGTTTGTTATATTATTACATCTACTTATAGATATTTCAAATATAAAGTCAAATACAGAGCAATTTATTTAAGTGATGACAAGGCGCCAACATTACTTTTCCCAATTTGACATTTAATGAAAAGTCCAAGTCTTTTAAATCCACATATAATGACTAAATATTAGAATACTAATTTTAAAATGGTGACAACCTTATCCAGAACCTGTATTCTTGTTACTAATACTCAAATATTTATTGAGAATCTACTATGTTGTACATAATAGAGAGGATTAGACAAATCTGACATAGCTACCCTCAAAGGGTTTACAGTATAGAAGACATGACATGTACATGAATAACCATAAGACAGTGTTAAAGCACTATGAAAAAGAAATCGGTGAAGCACTGTGGGAATTTAAGAGAGCATCACTATTAATAAATAAAATAAGATAAAATTCAATGAACAGGAACTTATTTTTACTCATCCCAAACACCAAAGCTTCATATTAAACAGGTCCAATAACCTCAATCTCCACAAGAGCTAGACAGAAATATACTTGGTGGCCTTTAATCTTATAAACTCCTACGTATCCCACCTGATATTGGTTACTATCTGCTATTAACCTCATCTGATAGTTAACCATCCAGTGGTTGCTTTGCTAGGAAGGGATTGCAATATATTAAATTACATAAAATGCATTCAGCATCCACTTTAAGGCACTGTGCAATAAATTTTGTAGGGGGATACAAAGATGATTTTCAATTTAGAGCCCTCAGAGCTTATAATCTAGTAGAAAAGACATACATATACACACACATCTATACAGCACAACAAAGCCTATCATTTGAACCTGAATCTAATTTTTTTTTTGTACCTGAATCTAATCTGACAAGCCCACAAATCTGTGATTATCAAGAGCAGTTATATACACACTAAATGCAAACCTGGAACCCAACACCAATGACTCCCCCTGAAGTAATATCAAGCTTAAAGTAGTCATTATATTCTGTTGCCTAGGCTGTAAACCGAGTAAAAGTGACTGTCAGGTCTCTGATACTGAATCAGTACAGCCTTCTAAATCAACTAGGCAATAGTTGATGATGAATGTATCACATTTCTGTATGAGTGTAAATCACATGTTTTATTATTGGTGACTTGGTGTTGCATGTCTAAGCACATGGTTGTCACCAACACCTTCTCAAAAAAACTGTATTAGTCTGCTGGAGCTGCCCTAACAAAATACCACTGACTGGGTGGCTTAAACAGCAGTAATTTATTTTTTACAGTTCTGGAGACTGGGAATTCCAAGATCAAGATGCTGGCAAAGTAGTTTTCATTCTGAGACCTCTCCTCTTGGCTTGTAGGCAGCTACTTTCTCCTAGCTATGTGTACAGTGGAGGGTGGGGGAGGGAATCTTTAGTGTCTTTTCTTAAATGACCAGGACCCCAACCTCATGACCTCATCTACTCCTAATTACCTCCCAAAGGCCCCACCAAATACCTACCACACACTGGCCGTTAGGGTTTCAGCATATGAATTTGGGCAGGAATGGCTATTATTCAGTCCATACCAAGAACTTGACATAAAATGGCTAAAGTAGATCACAAAGAAGATTCTGGATGGCTTTGGAAAGAGCCCAACCCAAAAATATTTGGGGAGCCCTTTGGAGGTAAACAAATGAAAATGGTTTCTCTCCAGATCCAATGTTTCCACTATGGCCATTTCTGGCTGAACTGGAAATCAAAGAATAGGTTACTAATAGCTCTGAGTTACTTACCATTTTACTCAGGCAGTTCAGAAATCTGACCATATCTCCTCAAGCTTTAGAACACAGCTCTCAAATTCTAACCTATGTGTAATACACTTATTAAAGGTAAACTCTACAAGGTACTTTTATTAATATGTAAGATTATTGAAAAATGTAATATCAGCATCTACCATTTGTCTAGAATCATAGTCAATACTTCTGCTATAATAGATGACCAAAATAATTTTACTTCCCAGTAAAACTGGCATCACAGATTCTTAATAATTATGTGTCAATGTATAATGATTTTCACATTGAAAATTTTTGTGGTTTGCACATTAAAAATTTTTTTGCACATAAAATTTCTTTTTTTAAAAAATATTTTTATTTATTCATTTATGATAGAGAGAGAGAGAGGCAGAGACACAGGCAGAGGGAGAATCAGGCTCCATGCCGGGAGCCCGACGCGGGACTCGATCCCGGGACTCCAGGATTGTGCCCTGGGCCAAAGGCTGGCGCCAAACCGCTGAGCCACCCAGGGATCCCCGCACATAAAATTTCTAATTAAAAAAATATATTATCTACAATTACAGCAGGCAAGGAAACCTAAGATAACACTAGCAACATCAATTCATCATCTGTAACTAGGATTGCTTAAGTTTTTTGTGGTCAAAAAATACCAATGTTTGTGGTTCCAGACCAGATCAAATGGAAGTAAGTTTTAAAATGAGCTTAAAATGTGAATTAAAAGATGTATGATTAATAGATAAAATATATTTTATTTTATTCCTAGTAATCAACAATTCCAAGCTTCTAGAATGTGCAGAAACTGCTGGGTAGTATATTTCTACCTTTTATATTCAGATACTTTAAAATTCTTTAAAAACTCAAAAATAAATTAAAATTCTTAAAGAACACCAAAGTAAAGTATATGCCATCCCCTTGGAATAATCTGTGATAACCCAGGTTATCATAAAACTAAAATTATGAATCATTGATATACATAATTCTTTTTAAAAAAGATTTATTTATTTATTTATGATAGACATAGAGAGAGAGGCAGAGACACAGGCAGAGGGAGAAGCAGGCTCCATGCCGGGAGCCCGATGCGGGACTTGATCCCGGGACTCTAGGATCGTGCCCTGGGCCAAAGGCAGGCCCTAAACCACTGAGCCACCCAGGGATCCCCGATACACATAATTCTTAACGTGAAAATAATTAAAGCTAGCAGTATGTTCATCTTCCAATTTTATATCCGTCTTACAAATAAATTACATATATAAATTGCTTACTCTCCCTTCTAGGGGTAAAGGAATTAAAAGATTTATAAGAATCTAAGGGTTATAAGAGTTAAAATCAGCATTTTTTAAAAAAATTATTTATTTATTTTAAAGGGAGGTGCAGAGAGGGAGATAGAGAGAGAATCCCTAAGCAGACTCCCCACTGAGTGGGGAGCCCAGTGCAGGACCCTGAGATCATGACTGGAACCAAAATCAAGAGCTGGACGTTCAACTGACTGAGCCACCCAGACACCCTTAAAATCAACACTCTTAATTATTCAACCCAGGGGTAAATTATTAGCTGCTCCTAAGTAGGTCGGCCTATAACTACTATATGTGCAAATACATGAATTTATCCTACACTATGATCTTTCCTTTGATTAGTGTGCATAGTGGAATAATAACCATGTGCATTCTGAACAAAAAAATATATACCTATCAATTATCAGAAGCACACTGTTAAAGAGAGTAGTTCCATAGCAATTCCAAGTTTGTATGAATTCTTATTAGCAGCAACTTATTCTAAATGTTAGTAATTTGGTGGCAAAGTAACAATGGAGTCTCTCTATTGATATTAACAAAGGTGGTTGACACTTTTACAGCCTATGAGTCTTACTGAATCCACACAGGATAAAATTACAGAAAGAAAGAAGGCTAAGTGCATTCTTAGCATCTCTTCACATGAAATGGCCCAGTTACTACCTGATGAACTATAAGAAAACTAAAAGAAAGCTCCCAAGACCCCTCTTCTCTGCTGATCTGGTTGGTCTTTTTGCCCTTTTCCCAATTCCTGCCTATGGACTTTCTGCAATATCCAGATACCAACAATGGACAGAAAACAAGATGAATCTACAGTACACATGTCACATTACTCAATTTGCAGAAGCCTCCAAACCAAATTGCTCCATTTCTTGGTGATCACAGAGAATAATTCTGGTCTACATTGACTGATGTTAGTCTAAAACCCTGTTTGATAACAATTATAGGGCTGTGGACCCAAAAAAATTGCACTAGTCTATCAATTCTGTGAAAATTATTGACTGGGTAGTACATTACACATCTAGCACTACCATCCTGAAATTCAGAAGACCGAATACACTCATAATGCTTATCTGATGTTTCACATTAATGTGCAAAAATCCAGAAGCTTGTTCTTAGTTCATGTGTGTGCAATTTTCCCCTGGCAGTTTAATACAAGCAGCATGGGTTGTATCAGGCAGATCTGGGGGCCAATTTCACCTGTGATGTCAGGCAAGTCACTTCACCATCTGTGCTTCCAAGGTCATGCTAGTGTTTACCTACCTCATAGCAAACCTATTTTGTAACTCTGGGACGTTTACACTAGGTAATATCTGCAAAATACTTACTTCAATGCCTAAGACATAGTAAATACTAAATAAATACCTACTATTGTTACTACTAACTTAAAAATGGAGAGGTTAAGAGCAGACTCAGGCCAGATAACTTAGATTCAAATCCTAGCATTGCTGGGTGATCTTGGGTAAGTTACTTACTCTCTCTGAGCCACATAAATTTCTTTTTAAATTTAAAAATATCAAACCATGGGGTGCCTGCTCAGTTGGTTAAGCATCTGCCTTCAGCTCAGGTCATGAGCTGAAGCTCCCTGAGCAGGTTGCCTGCTTCTTCCTCTCCCTCTACCTGCTGCTTCCCCTTCTTGTGCTCTCTCATTCTCTGTCAAATAAATAAGTAAAAATATCAAACCAGGGCGCCTAAGTGGCTAAGTCGGTTAAGCATTTGCCTTTGCCTCAGGTCATGATCCCAGGGTCTGGGGATAGAGCCCCATGTCTGGCTCCCTGCTCAGCAGGGAGCCTGCTCCTGCTTCTCCCTCTCCCTGCCACTCCCCCTGCTTGTGCTAGCTTGTTCTCGGTCAAATAAATGAAATCTTTTTTTTTAAATTATTTAAAAATCATTGAAAAATCAAAAATAAATTAAAAATATCAAACCAGTTAATTATACCTAAAGGGCTTAGAAAAGAAACCAGCACATAGTAAACACTATATGAGTGTTTGTTATTACTAACATGCAGAGAATTTCTGGGAAGGAAATAAAAAAAGGAACAGGAATTTGCAAACCAAAAACACAATGAAGATCTTAATGTTGAAACAAAACTAGTAGTTCTAACAAAAATAATTCACTGTGTGCTGGGGCAGGCATCATACCCCAAAGTTAAAAGTATCTAACTTCCTCAGCAACTGAATAAAAACAACAGCGCCCACCATTTTTTGAGCACCCACTATTAGTGTACCATTTTAAGCATAGGCTCTTGAGAGAGACCTAGGTTTGAGTCTGAGTTCCTCTTTATAAATGTGCCATGTGGGTATAGTGAGAGGTTAAATTACCCTCTCCGAGGCTTCAAAGATTCCTCCTCTGTAAAATGGTCATAATCATGCTAATTCATCTCAAGAGTCCTGGATCCAGCAGCATTAGGCTCCCTGCTTATCAGGGAATCTGCTTGAGGCTCTCTCCCCACCTCCCCTCTCTAATAAATAAATAAAACTGGAAAAAATCATCATGCTATTGTTACAGGGTTGTTTTGAGGACTAAATAGGACTATATCGGTAAACACAATGATAGCTACTATTACTATTCCCAGTCAAGGACCATGGAAAGGTTGTTCAGACTGCAGACAGTCTTACAATCTTTTCAGTAACACCAAGTGGCAGCTAGCACCTCAGTAATACATTAAAGACACTTTAGCTCAGAAAGGTGATGTAAGTTACCCAAGGCCACACAGCTAGTAAATAGCCCAAACAAGCAGGATTCCAGGCCTGACTCCATTAAGAGCATTGGTCTTTACCTTAAGCCACATTGCCTAATATCAACAGAATCCTTCCTTTTTAAGGGCTTAACGGATTAATTATTTAATTTAATCATTTAACAAACCATTATTGAGAATTTATTACATGCCAGGCACCATCCTATGTGCTGGGAATACAGTGGTGGTCCCTGACCTTATAAAGTTTATGATTAATGAGAGACGATCAACAGGTAATTGGGTAACTGTGAAAATAATATGACGATGATGATGACGATGCAGACGAAGGCATCTAACTGTTTGGCAGGGGTGTTGGCCATTTTAGCAAGCATGATCGGAAAGGTGGGGGGTGCGATGCAGCTTGGTTTGTTCGAGAAACAAAAAGAACCAATGAGGTTGGAGACAAGATACCAGAGGCTGATTGATGATGGTATGAATGTCCTTGAAGGTAAGGACCAGATTCGCATTTTTTGTCCCTGTAGGATCAAAGAGCATAGGATCCAGATTGAGGCTTATCTGATTTCGAGACCTGGATACCTCTGGGCCGTGGGAAAATTACCTAATATCGTCTCAGTATTTCCTTGTATGCAAAAAGGTAGGTATGGTTACCGCTACCAAGGTTGCTGTGAGGATTCGACCAGGCAATGCGCATTCGCACAGTCATTATGGTATTTGCGGAACTGGGTGCAAATGCCAGTCCCTGCGTGCCCTATGTGGTCATTCCATGCCTGGACCCTCTACACAGGGCCTGGGCAGCATACCCCCAGTTTAGAGAAGGGCCTCTCCGAAAAAACGCACCCCCCCCCCCGACCCGCGCGGCGCGCCAGATCATCCCCAAACTGGCCCGCGGGCCCCTCCCCGCAGCACGCTCCCCAGCGGCACAAGTCAACCAAAACGCCATTTCCACCCTCTCCTCCCACACGCAGCCCTCCAGGCCGGGCATGTCCCGGGGCACCCACCCCACACCTCGCCATCCGTCTCCCACGCCGCCCTGCGTGACGTAAAGCCCGAGCCGGGACGCAGCGGCCGCCTCCCGCCCCTCCGGGCTTCCCCGGGCCACCCCGGGCCCCGGCGGCCGCACTGCGGGCCGCGCGCCTCAGGGGCCGCCAGCCGCCGCCACGGCCGGGCGGGCCAAACTGCTCACCACGACGCTGGGGCTGCGGGTCGCCATTACGAAGCCGGCGGGCGCGGGGGCTGACGGCAGCCTGAACAGGAGGAAGCCGGCGTTGCAGCAGAGGAGGCGGAGGTTCTCCTGCAGAAGGCGGCGACCCGCGGGAAAGCGGAGAGATTTGCTCTGCCGTTGCGCTCTAGGCCGCCGCCGCCGCCAAGCCGAGCCTAACAGGCCCCGCCCCGGCTCGCCCCGCCCCCGGCTCCGCCCCGCCCCCGGCTCCGCCCACAGGCCGCCCGGTAGTCTCCGCCGGCGCCTGCGGGTTTCCAAGCGCACGAGGTGGGAATTTTCCTCCGGAAGAAGCGGCGACTCCTAGCGCGCATCCTGCGTCCCGTTTTCCCTGGGTCTCCCAGCGGGACCTCCGGCTCCAGGATTCCCAGACCTGTCGCCGCCTTCTTCCCAGTGCGCTAAACTGGGCTCCGGCTCTTCCGCTTGCAGTCACCACGTGCTCCTCTCGCCCGGCGTCTCCTTCCCAAGACCTTGGACCGCATTGCGGATTCCGTTTGCCCGACTGGTGGCCCAGTTCTACCAAAAACTTTAACAGGGTGTGTGAGTTCAGACCTAGGAGCCCTAGGGTGAGCAGATCAGGGTACACATCCGGCGGGGGACACCTTACTGCTCTGTGACCTTGTGCGAATCAGACTTCCTGAGCCTCTTTTCGTCTCAGTAAAGTGAGGATATTAACGGGATTGTTGTGAGGATTAGACGCGGCATCTGTGTGCGCATACGCATGTAGACGGCACAGTACCTAGGACATTGCATAATCAGGAAGTGGGAACCGTTGCTATTACTGATCTTTATTTTTGCCTCCACAAATTCCTGTTTGGAATTGGGGCGGGTTGAGGGGGGATCCTCCTCTAGTCTCACGTAAGTCAGGTAAGCAAATAACAGTTGTTCCATTCCTGCCGTTCCTACAGCTCCGGCACCCACCAGAGTGCCCAGCGCATGCTAGGTGTCCTCTATTAGGGCCACTGAGGATATGTGATGGTAAGAGATTTGTGAACCTGGGCGTCATTGAACTCTGAGCCTTCATAAAAAAAATGAGAATAATTCTTCCTATGAAGGTTTATTGTGAGAATTGTAAAAATCACTTATGTAAAGCACCTAGCATACTACTTGCCTCGTAGTAGGTGCCCAAGAAAGAATAGCAGTTGTGATTTTATCGTGTATGAGTCTGGGAACACCATAGTGTCTGAGTTTTTCTGCCTCCCCTATCTATCATGGAGTGATAACAGACTATAATGGAAAAGGTACATGTGGGGTTTGGACTGAGATCTGAGTTTAAATCCTGAGTTGAGTTCACCACTAGCTAGTGTTATACCTTGAGCAGGATCCTCGGCCTCTGTGTGCCTCAGTTTCCTTATATGTCAAATGAAGATATTTTTTTTTAATTTTTTTTTTATGATAGTCACAGAGAGAGAGAGAGAGGCAGAGACACAGGCAGAGGGAGAAGCAGGCTCCATGCACCGGGAGCCCGACGTGGGATTCGATCCCGGGTCTCCAGGATCGCACCCTGGGCCAAAGGCAGGCGCCAAACCGCTGCGCCACCCAGGGATCCCTGAAGATAATTTATATCTTAACCACAGGGCATGGTGAGGATTAAACAAAATTATGCAAGAATGCCTAGCATAGCTCTTGCTTCAAAAAATGTTAATAACAATGCTATGCGTTCCATATTATTACCTTAAACAATTCTTCACTCTATCCTTCTAGCATCTAAGACTTCTTATTTGTTATTCTACTGATGGACATTTGGTCAGTTTCCAGGTTTGGTTTATTGCAAATAGTGCTGCTGTGAACATTTCGTACCTATTTTGTACATAAACACATGAATGCATTTCTATTGGATATAGACTTTGAGGTTCATATCAGCACATTTTTATTACTTATCCTTTTAACAAACATTGTGTTCCACCAGGAGTTAGAGCACTTACAGTTATATGTTGGGCCCCTGGCACATGTGGACTCAGCTACATTTGTTTCTCTCTTTTTTATGTTTTAAAGATTTAATTTATTTATTCACGAGAGACACAGATAGAGAGAGGCAGAGACATAGGCAGAGAACCGGGCTCCATGCAGGGAGCCCGATAATGGGACTCAATCCTGGGACTCCAGGATCATGCCCTGAGCCAAAGGCAGATGCTCAACCACCAAGCCACCCAGGTGTCCCTCTCTCTCTTTTTTTTTTAAAGTAAGTTCCATGCCCAGCCTGGAGCTAAAGGTGGGTCTTGAACTCAGGACCCTGAGATCAGGAGTTGGACACTTAAAACAAATGAGCCACTCAGGTACACATCCAGCCCCCACCCCCCCACCCCCACCCCTGCCCCGCCTGCCACATTTGTTTCTAAAGTAGGTAATCCAACACTTCAGAGACCTTCTGGCTTGTTTGTGGCTTGCAGTTTCTTCTTTCTCCAACCCCTGTGGTAGCACATACTCCTGAATTCTCAGGGGTTTGAAATAAACAGTGATAGCCTGCTAACTGTAAAGACAAATAGTACTATTATTTCCATCCTGTTACTCTATGACAGCTTGGAGCTTTTATTTGTGTTTAAAATTTAAAACAGCAAATAGTGAAACTTGCAAGATGTAATACTTCTGTTTGGTAAGTGAAAATCCGGTTCACAGATGAAATGTATTGCTGAATTTGGACAATATATTTAAAATCAAAATGTTATTTTTTTTAATTTTTAAAAAATTATTTATTCATGAGAGACACATAGAGAGAGGCAGAGACATAGGCAGAGGGAGAAGCAGGTTCCCTGCATGGAGCCTGATGCTGGACTCGATCCCAGGACCCTGGCATCATGACTTGAGCTGAAGGCAGATGTTCAACTGCTGAGCCCCACAGGTGTCCCTGAAATGTGTTATTTTAAAATTGTAAAAAAAAAAAAAAATTGTAATAGTTGGGGCACCTGGCTGGCTCAGTCAGTAGAGCATGTGACTCTTGATCTCAGGGTTGAGAGTTAAGCCCCACACTGGGTATGGAGCCTACTTTTTAAAAACTTGAAAAATTAAAATTATAATTGTCTTAAGTCCTAAAAAGAAATCAAGAAAATAGCTATTACTATTACAGGAAATAAAATTTTCATATAGACAAAATCATTTTGTCTTTTTTTTTTTGAGAGACAGAGTGTGCAGGTGCACACCAGGAGAGGGATAGGGAGAGAGAGAATCTCAAGAAGGCTCCACACCCAGCGCAGAGCCCAACTCCGGGCTTGAACTCACAACCCTGAAATCATGACATGAGCTGAAATCGAGAATCAGGTGCTTAACTGCTTGAGCCACCTAAGTGCCCCAATTTTGTCATTTTTTAAATTAAAAATTATCTATTCTGTGTCAAATATGCTAAGTATGCCACTGTTTTACTAGAATATTTGCATGCAGGAAGAGATAAGGAAAGGAATACGGGATCATGCCCTGAGCCAAAGGCAGACACTCAACCGCTGACGCTACCCAGGCGTCCCTAAATGTTGAATTTTTTAAAAGACTTTTATTTATTCATTTGTCAGAGAGAGGGAGAGAGAGCACAAACAGGGGGGATGGCAAACAGAGGGAGAAGCAGACTCCCTGCTGAGCAGGGGGCCCGATGCAGGACTTGATCCCAGGACTCTGGGATCATGACCAGAGCGGAAGGCAGATGCTTAACCAACTGAACTACCCAGGCGTCCCTCTAAGTGTTAAATTTTTATGTTAAATTTAGAGTAGCCTTCCTAGTGATCTTGGATGTTCCACCTTCATCAGAATACATTTCTCTAAGCTTTGCTTTGACTCCATGAACTGGATGAAAACTGAACCAGTATTGGAATTAACAAAACTGACAGTTAATTTTATGTGTCACCTTGGCTGGGCCACAATACCCAGATATCTGAACAAACATTATTCTGACTGTTTCTGTGAAGGTGTGTTTTTGGGTGAGATTAACATTTAAATCAGTGGACTTTGACTACAGCGGATTACCCTCCACAATGTGGACGGGCCTCCTCCAATCATTTGAAGGCCTGAATAGAGCAAAGGCTGACCTCCGCTAAGCAAGGAGGAATTTTGCCAGCAGACCGCCTTCGGACTGGAACTGCAACTCCTCCGGCAGTGTCCAGCCAGCCGGCCTCCCCCATCAGATTTTGGACTCGTCAAGCCTCCACAAACGTGTAAGCTAATTCCTTAAAATAAATCTCCATCGCTGTCTTTCATTTTCTCCCCTCCTTCTCTATCTCCTCCCCTCCCCCTCCCCTCTGTCTCTGGCTCATACACACATGGGGTTCTGTTTCTCCAGAGAGCGCTAATACAACTGATTTTCTATTTGAAATATCTAATGATATAGATGGCATCATATAACTGACATCATTTAACTGTGAAGCCCTGAAAATAGAGCTACTTATTTAAAGCTCTTACTACACTTTTTGTCGTGTACAGGACACTTGATCACTTCTTGGCCTTTCGGCTAAGATCAAGTGTGGTACAGGACACTTGAAATCAAAATGAACAAATGAATGTTGAAGAACAGTCAGTTGATCTAAACAAGCCATTCACAGAGCAATACGTAAATACCCTCTCTGCAGCTGCACCCCATTAAATCATCATCTTTGGGCACAGCCTCCTTAAAATAACTACAAACCTGTGAGGTTGATGCTGAAGCTGTCTCTGCAAATTTATGCCCCTGGTTTTCCTGTGGTCAGTGATAGCCATGTGCTCCATGCGCGTGGATGATAAAGCATTGCCAACTGTTTTGTTCATGTTACACAGTCATGATCAATGTCTTGAGTAACAAATATGGCATTTAATTTTGCATTAATCTTGCACTTTAGTTTTTGAATCATGTGCCGAAAAGGGTGAACTGCAAATTTGTAGGAAAAAAGGGTGTTGTAGATTTGCACCATATAATGAATGACATAACCACTGCACTGAGAGCATTCAGGTGACTTACTCTGTTCTATGGCACGACACCTCAGTCTCTGTTTCCTTAGTATACTTTATGTACATGTAAAGATGTAATTCGCTACGTCCACTGGCCTACCAACTCATGGCCGGGCAGCTTCCTGTATCTCGTAGGCTTTGGCATGGGCACAAATGGCCGGCATACCCTTCTGGAACCCCAAGTGTCCAACAAAGGGGCACACAGTGGTGAATGTTCCCTCTCGTCCCTGCCTGGGACAAGCATGAGTCGGTTGTCTTTAACTTCTAAGGTCTGAGTGCACTCTGTTATCGATGAACACCCAGCATGCTGTCCTTGAGAGGGTTACATACTATTTAGAAAAGATTAGAGAAAGGGAGAAGGGTTATCACTGGTTGCCATTTAGGTCTAACTGTATTAAAGTGAGAATTTGCTTCTCTCCGTATGTACTGCACAGGCTGGTAGGCAAAGAAGACCGAGGCAGAAGCTGGAATTAAAAGGTGGTGGTCCCACAGCCCCATCCTGACTTATGTTGATTCAGTTATTAATACTTACCCTGGGTGGGAAAACAAAACCTCTCAGACAAATGCTGAATTGGATAAGTTGCTGCAATAACAATCCCAGGCAAACTGGAATGTATAGCTCCCCTACAGTGCTGTAGGGCCGGTGGCCGGCGGGGGGGGAAGGGGGGGAGGTGCTGGATGGTATCTCTCCACTATGGTGTCCCAACTTCTCACCCTGATTTCCTTCCTCTCCGGGCATCCTGGACCACCTTGCCTATCATAACTGTGCTTCAGGCCCACGGGAGAGACTTCCCATTCCCTGATCAGCCACTCTGCCCCTGGCTTCCCTCACTTCCCACTTCGCTCAGGATCCCACCTGAACCACTCTCACCAACTGCTGGAAGTCCTTTGTGCCCTTCCACCTCTGCTTTGCCCAGATGGCAGAGCCACACCTGTTCTATCTACCTCGCCTAGGCACTGGAGAAAATCCCACAATCGTGGAGACTGGTCCCTCCATAGATTCGTGGGACTGGGCCCTAACACCCCATTCACAATCCTTCACGAGTCCTTGTTCAGCATCCTGTCTTACTCCTCTCAGGAATGTTCTGAATGTCCCTGTTCAACTTCATCATCCTCACTCTAGAGGGGTTGACTCAACCCAATAGCTCATGAAGAGAGTGGAGGAAACAGGAAGCACATCAGTCCCTGCCATACACATCTACACTGTGTCTCTTCTCTCCTCCAGACCCAGAGCTGAGGAGCCCCTCCTCTGACCAGCAGACCCGTCTGTGGCCTGCAATCCATCACCTGTGGTACTGGTCTCTGTCAAATATCTACTCTTATTCTCCCATAGCATTTGTATCTCCTTCTTTCTAGTCTTTCCCTTCAGGCCCATACAGACCCAAGTTTCTTTTATCCAAGAAATAAGTAAGCAAATGAATAATTGAATGAATGAATGCATTTAAAGTCCTCTCTTTATGTCATAGCTCATGTTCTCGGAAAAATTTCCAGGAGATTCTGAGAAAAATTTGATTTTGTAAAATATTTTATGACAGGAATGTCAAAATGGAAGTTAACTGCTGTTGTTAAGTCGTGCATGCTGGCTTTAGTTTGGAACAAAGAAATGAGTTTATAACAAGTAAGGCCAGGTGCTAGTATAGGACCATGTATTCTTTTCTCTTTTTAAAGATTCTATTTATTTATTCATTAGAGACACAGAGAGGCAGAGACATAGGCAGAGGGAGAAGCAGGCTCCCTGATGCCAGACTTGATCCCAGGATCTGGGATCACAGCCCAAACCAAAGGCAGATGCTCAAGCATTGAGCCACCCAGGTGCCCCTAGGACCATGTATTCTTATTGAATTCTTTTAAAACTCTATATCTATTCATCTGAAAGTTGTCAGCCACCAATCACCCAGAGTTCCCTCATTCAATCTCTATGCTAACATTCCATGTCTCTATCAGGGTCTTCTTAATGACCATTAAACTATGATTTGCAGAGCTTAATTTTCTAGCAACTACCTACTGTCCTTGTCTTACATCTTTTATAGCCTTCTGACATTATTGCAAATGGTCTTTTATATAGACCAATTTCTAAAACTCTCAAAATCCCACATGGCTAATGGAAGTTGCTTTCTGCTTCCTTAGGATTTTAAAAAATAAACTGTTTAATTAGAAAAATTCTTTCTTTGGGGTGCCTGAGTGGCTCAGTCAGTTAAGCATCAGACTGTTGGTTTCTGCTCAGGTCGTGGTTTCAGGGTCGTGGCATCAAGCCCCGCGTTGGGCTCCATAGTCTGCTGAGATTCTCTCCCCCTCTGCTCCTCCCCTGCTCTCTCTCCCTCTTAAATAAATACAATCTTAAAAAAAATCTTCTTCAGCAGCCCTAGATTCATGAGTTGTTAATACTTGCTTTATCAACTTTCTCACTTGCTGTCCACCCTCCTCACTCACTGTGGTCTGTCTTCTGTGCCCACAGTGGTGCCAAAACAGCTTGGCTTGGACAACACCATTGACTGTTATCTTGCCAAATCCAATGGACACAATTTTTGGCCTATAACTGTCCTCCCTATTGCATTTGATATTATTTGTCATTGTGTTCTTTTGACTCTATTCCCTTGAATTCTGGGACACCACTTGATTGTCCTACCTCCCTGTTCTGTTTTTCTCTCTCAAACTTCTCAGTACAGATGGTTCCCAACTTACAATGGTTTGACTTGCAATTTTTTGACTTTACGATAGTGCGAAGGCAGTACATGTTCAGTAGAAAGTGTACTTGGAATTTTGGATTTTGATCTTTTTCCAGGCTAGTGGCATGTAATACAGTCCTCTCGTGATGTTGGGCAGTGGCAGTGAGCCACAGCACCCAGTCAGCCACATGATCATGAGGGTGAACAACCCGTACACTGACAGCCATTCTGCATCCATACAACCATTGTGGTTTTTCACTTTCAGTACAGTATTCAATACATTACATGGGATATTCAACACTTTATTATAAATTAGGCTTTGCGTTAGATGATTTTGCCCAACTGTAGGAAATGCATTTTCGATTTACAATATTTTCAGCCTACAGTAGTTTTATCAGGGCATAACACCATTGTAAGTGGAGCAAGATGTGTATACCCTTCCCCAGTGTTAACATTTAATATAACCACACCTAGTACAATGATCAAAATCAGGAAATTAACACTGATACAAAATTATTAACCAATCTAGAATCTTTATCTAAGTTTAATCAATTGTCCAATTACTGTTCTTTTTCTGGACCAAGATCTGATCTGGGAGCACATGTTGTATTTCCTTAAATCTCCTTTACCTCTTTATTCCTGGAACAATTCCTGTCTTTGTCTGTTATGACCTTCACATTTTCAAAGGGCACTGGCTGGTAGAATTTCCCTCAGTTCAGGCTTGTCTAATGTTACCACACCATGGAGTTTCAAGTGTTCCATTTTGGGCCAGAAACACAGCGGTCATAATGGTGTGTTTTTATATTAGGAAGAGCATGTTTGTCAATTTGTCCCATTATTGATGCTACTTTGGATTGATTACTTAAGGCAGTATCTGCCACACTGCTTCACTACATACTCGTTTCCTCTTTGTAATTAATAAGCATTATTAGGCATTCTAGTTTGAGACCCTAAATATTCTGTTCCTCATCAGACTTTCACTGACTAATTCTAGCCTCCACGCTGATTTCTGACTGCAACAATTATTACTGGGGTGTTTGTCGAATCTTGCTTTTTCCATTAACATCATTCCTTCTTCACTTGCTATTTAGAATGCTACTGTAATAAAGAGCTTTGCCTTCACCTTACTCATTAGTTTTTAAATTATTTAAATTGCCATGGACTCAGGAACTTTATCCTGTAGGTAATGAACCATCAGTAATATTAATTACATTTTGCCCAAATTGCCCAAAATTTGGCTACTGGGAGTCCCTCCATGTTGGCTCCTGTGTCTTTGTAGCTATTTCCCATTTCCCTTTGTAGCTATTATCATTTTTTTTAAGATTTTTTATTTTTTTATTCAGAGAGAGAGACGGAGGCAGAGACACAGACAGAGGGAGAAGTAAGCTTCACGCAGGGAGCCCAATGTGGGACTCGATCCCGGGACTCCAGGATCATGCCCTGGGCCGAAGGCAGGCACTAAACCGCTGAGCCACCCAGGGATCCCCAATTTCCCTATCATTCTTTTAGCACTTCCTTAATTTCTGGCACCACAAGATACTCCAGGCTTATCTTGTACTTTTCCGGTCCTAGCCTTACAATTGGCTGTTTTTTCCAAAAAGCACTGGTTCCTTTCATTGGAGAGTAGTATTAGAAGTAATAGAAATGATTAGTATTAGCAGTATTAGAAACCAAGCTCTGGGCATTACGTTATAACATTCAAATCATGATATGAAAATCCAACAGTGTCTTATAATAAGCTTAAGAGTAATTTTATTTTAAAAACTAAGGTTAAAAAAACAAACAAACAAAAAACTAAGGTTTAGGGCAGCCCGGGTGGCTCAGGGATTTAGCGCCACCTTCAGCCCAGGGTGTGATCCTGGAGACCCTGGATCAGGTCCCACATCAGGCTCCCTGCGTGGAGCCTTGCTTCTCCCTCTGCCTGTGTCTCTGCCTCTCTCTCTCTCCCTCTCTCTCTCTGTGTGTGTGTCTCTGATGAATAAATAAATAAAATCTTAAAAAAAAAACACTAAGGTTTAGGGGTACCTGGCTGGCTCAGTCGGCGGAGTATGCAACTCTTGATCTTTATTTGGGTTGTGAGTTTGAGCCCCACAAAGAGATTACTTGCAAAAAAGGGGAGGGATTTTTTTAAAAATTAAAAATAAGGCTTAAAGCTTAATGCCACCTATCATATTTAGTATGTGTATGTATGTTTAAATTTATATATCTAAATATGTGTATATTGAGGTATATTGAATTTTTTCTTTTTTGTTATTTTAAGAATATTTGTTTGTTTGTTTGTTTGTTTTATTCATCAGAGACACACACAGAGAGGCAGAGAGAGAAGCAGGCTCCCTACAGGGAGCCCAATTGAGACTCTATCCAGGGACCCCAGGATCATGCCCTGAGCCGAAGGCAGATGCTCAACCACTGAGCCACCCAGGCGTCCCTTGAATTCTTTTTTGGAAAGAGAACTTTATGCATAATAAAATTCAAGTTGACTTACTTTCTGCATAGAGAGTTGTTGCCTTACCCAGCTTAAATGTAGACTCTTAAAAAGGTCGGCTAACAACAACAACAACAAAGTCAGCTAACTTTCATGTTTCTGTATTGCATGCTATAGACAAATGTAGAAAAATCAGCAAATAAAACAAGATTTTATAAGGGTTCTTTGCTTCTACAGAAAGTAGAAGTCCCTAAGGTTAGGTTATCACCTGTTGGGGTTTTTGGAAAGCACTGTTACTCTGGTTCTAGAGACTGGCATACTGACCTCTTTTTCCCTGCCAAGTTTTTATTTAAAGTCCAGTTAGTTAACATACAGTGTAGTGTTAGTTTCAGGTATAGAATTTAGTGATTCATCACTTATGTACAACATCCGGTGCTCATCACAAGTGCCCTCCTTCATCCCCATCACCCATTTCAATCCCCTGGCCCCCACCCCCACCCGACGTCTCTTTCTAATGTTGCTCTTTTCTAGGATCAGGTCGCAAATTCAAAATAATAAAACTGATAAGAGGAGCACGTGGGTGGCTCAGTGGTTGAGCACCTGCCTTGGCTCAGGGTGTGATGCTGGGGTCCTGGGATTGAGTACCTCACTGGGCTCCCCACGGGGAGCCTGCTTCTCCCTCTGCCTATGTCTCTGCCTGTGTGTGTGTGTGTGTGTCTCCTGAGTAATAATAAAAAAAACCCTCACGATTAGATATTTTACCCCCAAACCATCCTTAGCACTCTCCTAGATGGCCGTTCGCACCAAAGGTTTGCTCTCTCTTCCTGACTCACGTTGTGGGCTCACAAGCAAAGGTGGGGAGGGGTGTTAGAGAAATAATGAGGTATAATAGGTATGCTTTACATATTTTCAATGAGACCAAGAGCAAACTGTCTCATGGTTTAGGTTCACAGTACAGGGAAAGTTGTCAAGTCAAAGACAAGCTCAAGTTACTTTATGTTACTTTTTATTACTATAGGAAATTCTCATTGCAAGCATCATGGTGATACAGATTCACATTTATGTGGGTAAGGGCTAATGACGTGACCATTATCAAACTGACTTCTAATGACTTTTCTTGCCCAGTTTAAAATAGTTCTGTTATTTGAGAGCGATTATAGCACACACTATACAGGACAGATTTTAACACCCTGAAGATTTACCAAAGGCCTTCTCTGTTCATAAAATGTGCTTGCCTCAGGATTATCATACACTGATAATTACAAGCAGGTCCGTTCACTTGTATACTGTTCCCTAATAAGGTATTGCACTCCCCTCCATTCTGATACTTTTGCTCACTGTAAGAAACAAATTGAACATTTTGGATAGTCTCTGCTCTCCATTCATACTTGCCTAAAGGTCCCTGCTATGACTTAGATAGAGCTGTGCTATCCAGTACAGTACCCACTAACCACACGTGGCTATTTAAATCTTAAATGAACTACGATTAAATAAAAAAACTGGGCTCCTCAGTCCTACTAGCCACATTGTAAATGCTCAATAGCTACTTGTAGCTAGTGGCTACTGTATTAGACCAGATGGACATAGCACATTTCCACCACCGTAGAAAGTTCTGTAGAATAGCCCTTGGCTAGAGAGTGGGACTTCTGGAGAGAATAACAAAACACAGTCCCAGAGCTTGGTAGGAAGGGCTCTACTGGAAGCTGGTTTCTCTGGAAGCTGATACTGCTACCAGGTGCATAAAACTGACAGACTGGGGGCGCCCGGGTGGCTCAGTCACTTAAGTGTCTGGCTTCGGCTCAGGTCATGATCTCAAGGTCCTGGGACAAAGCCCAGCTTCGGGCTCCATGCTCAGCGGGGAGGCAGCTTCTCCCTCTCCCTCTCCCTCTGCCTGCTGCTCCCTCTGCTCCTTCTGCTCCTGCACACGGTCTCTGTCAAATAAAATTGTAAAAAAAGAAAACCTGGAAAGGTCAGAATCAAAGCAGGATAGAGACGGGAGTGAGCTGAGCAAGGACGTAGCCTCAGGTAAAGTCTAGCCCTGGCCTGATTCACAGGGGAAAAACTTGCAGTAGTCCTGTCTTGAGACAGGGGACAAGGACTTTGTATCTTAGAATCACTGGCTACCTGGGAAGAGGGACAATGGAGCCTCCCAGGCTCCCATAAGGCAATGGCAAGTAACTAGAGAAGGTCGCAAGTGGAAACTGCATACCAAACAAAGGTGCTATGAGGGCTCTAGCTGGTCATGGGAGCTGGATAGGACACCAGCAGCATCCACCACATCCAGGTCCGCAGCTACCAGTGAAAATGAGTTATCGTGGGACTTTTAGAAACATTTTCCTAATATAGGAATCAAGTTGAAAGGAATATATTATTGTGAATATAAATAACTTTAATAATGATTTTGTGTGCTACATAATTAAAACTATGTCTAATTTCCACCATTTGTTAGAAATTTAAAAGGCAATTGCTCAGGCAACAAATTAATTGAATTTTTATTCATTTTCACTGGTAGCTATCTAGTAATAATTTGAATCGAGGTAACATTCTGAAATTTACATGAATATATAGAAATGTTTCTACTCAGCCTTGTGTGTGGACTTTTAAAGGCATATTATCTGATGCATGGTTGTAAAAAATATTTAGCAATTGTATTTTATCTCTATTTTGCTATCTCTTAATATTCTTAAGTGTCTTTGGGGAGTTGAAATTAGTATAAAACTAGATTAATAAGCATCTAATTTTATATGATCTACTAGAATTGCCTGGAATATATGCCTGTAACACATATAATATAGAGATGGTAATTATATATAAAGTGAGTGTTGACCTCAAGATGATTTCAAAAACCTCAAGAACTTGTGTTTACATCTCCCTTCCCCCTGAGAAAATTGTGGAAATTTAGATCAGAATAGCAAACACTTAAGTTCCACTTCCACTGAAGAAATTTAAACACCGTATATTTTAAGATAATCAGGGATTATTGTTAAAAACTGAGTAGTTCGGGGGTGCCTGGGTGGCTCAGTCAAGTGAGCATCTGACTCTTGATTTTGGCTCAGGTCATGATCTCAGGGTCCTGAGATGGAGCCCCACATTGGGCTTCACTCTCAGCAGGGAATCTGCTTGGGATTCTCTCCGTCTCCCTCTGCCCCTGCCTCCCCCCCCATTCAATCTCTCTCTTTCAAGCCTTTAAAAAAAAAGAAATTTATCTTAAGGATATAATCAGACAAGGGCAGAAAGCTATATGTATAAGAATGTTCATCTCAGCATTATTTATTTTCAAACATTTGTTACCCATGCTTCCTATAGGAAAAAAAGGAAATGTTACTTCAGAAAAATGAAAAAAGAATCTAAGATATGGATGGAGACCCTGAAATACAAACAAAACAGTGGCAGCTGAAGGGTGACAACAGCTCAAAAGATCGATTTCCAATAATAGGGTGTGTTCAGGCAGAAAAGGTAGAGAGTCACCCTAGGTGTTGGGGAGGGAGACAGTTCTCTCTGGGCCACTTGATCCAAATATCGTTCACATTCTTTCCTCCAGATGTGGTTCCTTAGTGGCCTTCCTCTCTAGGCTACTTGATCCAAATATAGCTCATGCTCCTTCCACCAGAGTGTGGTTCCTCTCCTGTCTCCATACCCTTGGGAAGGATTTCTCATGGCTTACTCCTGTTCCCTGAGTTTGGACTTTCTTCAGGCTCCCTTAATAATGGTTGCTACTTCTGCTGGTGTGCCTACCTTTAATTTTTTTTTCAAAACTATAGAAAAGTTGCAAGAATAGTACAAAGAACTCCTGCATATCATCCACCAAGATTCATCAACGTGTGATATCTTGCTCCATTTGCTTTATCTCTTTATACACACACACACACACACACACACACACACACATTTCTTTTTCTGAACCAGGTAAAAGGCAGACATAACACCTTTATTCCTAAACACTTCAGTATATATTTTCTAAGAATAAGAGTATTCTCTTATAACCACAATTATCAAAATCAGGAAATTAACATTGACCTAATAATGTCTAATCTTCAGTCCCTATTTACATTTAGTCATTAGTCCCCAGAATGTCCTCCTGCACAGCAAGAATTCTGTTTTGCGGAACCAGTTCCCAATTCAGGGTTACACATTACTTTTAGTTGTCACGTATTTTTATCACCCTTAATGTGAAATAGTTCTTCGGCTTTTCTTGGATCTTCGAGACATTCAGGACAAGTGCAGGCCAGTTGTTCTGTAGAATATCCTTTAATCTGAGGCTCTCTGCTCTTTCTTCATCATTATATCAGCACTTTTTCCAACAGCAAAATAATAGCAACAACAAAACCTGGAAACTTAAGTATCTAATGATAGGGAAATGGCCAAACTCTAGGATACATCCACAAAATGGACTAATGCAACCATTAGGAGTGACAGTTTATTTACTGAACTGTGAAGATATTTCTGATTTGTAGGTGAAAAAGGCAGAGTACAACTTACTAGGTATAATATGAACCCCTTTTTTATAATTACATATATGCACAGAAATGTTTGAAGATTTTACAAAAAATATAATGGTGGCCTTATGGTTCATAAGATGATGGGAGATTGGAATTTTTTTTTTACTTCTCTGTATTTTCTAATTTTGGTTCACTGAGCATCAATTCATATATGACTAGTGAAAATATAAAACGCTTTTCCAAGTTGACTTGATAGATTTACCTTTATAGCTGAAGGATCACGGAAATCCTTCCATCGGCTAGTCCCCTTACCACACCTGATCCTTCAGGGATGTTACAGTCAAGAAGGCAAAGAAATAAGAAGTGAAGAGTACCCACAGGATTTGGCAAAGGCCACCAGTGGACTTTGCTGGAACAGTTTCCGTGTAGTTGAGGAAGTGGAGAGGTGTGAACAGAAGTGAGTGCAGTGAAGCTGAGGAATGTGTAATAAAAATACAGATGCAGAGACGTCAAGTGGGGACTCAACTTTCAAGAAAATTACATGAGAAGAGGAGAGAAACAGGGCACAACTAGAAGGAAACACAGGAGCAAGGGCCAGCATGTCAGGGGATGGGAGAGTCTTGAGTCTGTTCTCTCCTTTGATCCTCACAAGTCTATGCAATGAGTACTATTTTTACAGGCATTTTCAAGATGAGATCATGGAGGTGGAGATTCAGTAACTTCAAGGTTACATAGGATCCGAGCCAAGGCCACCAAAACCCAGAGTCCATATGCTTATGTTTGTAACAGTTTGTAAGGATAAAAGGAAAGACAAGTTAAAAGGATTGAAGACTGATATGGAGAACCTGGGAACAAACACCAATATTTGTGCGGCACCAGGCCACATGGGTTGCAATCTCCTCTGGCGGGTCACCTTCCCCAGATGGAACAGTAGAAGGAACTCTAGGCACAGGGGAAGGTAAAAGGGTGGATGAGAATTGACAGAAGTGGCAAGTTGAGGCCAGTGATGTCTAGAGGTAGTGGAGGTGATTAACCATCTCATGCAGGTTGAATAGTAAAGGAAGTGAGGGCAAGAACTGCCTCATGAAGAAAACCAAGGAACGAAGAGTCTGAGGAACATGGGTCCAGAGTGGAAACAGGAGTCAGGATTCCGGGCAAAAGGTGAAAGAGAAAAACCAACAAACACCGAGGAAAATCACAAGTTTATCAGCAGTAAGAATGGAGAGGATGGACCCAAAAGACAGAATAACAGATTGTGAGGAGCTTAGCAAGCTGACGTGGAGATGTAAGCAGACCCATCGTTAGCCCCATCACCTGACAAAGAGAAAATCCAGGTCAGGACAATTCAGTTTGGGATTCATGCTTGAGTAGCCAGCAGACTGGGTAAAAATGTCCAGGAGTGTAGCTGAAACTACCCAGTGGGTGGAGCCGAGTGTGGATAAGGATGGGGACTCATCAGCAGAACACACAGCTGACAGCTGTAGCAGCAGATTACGGCTGAGCGAGAACAATCCAAGATGGAAAGACCAGAAGGCTGCGGACCACTTACATTGGGGCTGGGGAGAAGAGTCAGGAAAGGAGTCGTCTTGAAGGGGTGGTAGAGATCATGGGAAGTCAGGTAAGTGAGTTCCCAGGAGGGCATCAAAGGAAGAAAAGAATAAAGCGCAAAAGTGTTCCAAGTTTTGTGGCGATCTTTCTAGGATGTGCCCTAGAGTTGGCTGCACTTCCGAGTTTCATGGAATGAAGTGACCCCAGTTATGAAATGCCGTAAAGGCTGCCGAAAACTTCTCTCTCCTACCCTGCCTCTTCCCAAGCGAGAATGGACATCTGCCAAGCCCTCCCCTTAAGCCACATATGTTTTCTTTAACCCCTCTCCCTGTGTCCCCACCCCCAGCCCCTGCATACTGGATAGCTGCCCTAAGCGGTCTGGGCACACGGAATAGGTTGAAATGCTTAAGAACAACTCTTCTAAGGGAGGTCCGGAAAGAGTGTTGTATTTGAGGATAATGCCAAAATTCCAGCTCTCTGATCTGCAAACTTTCAGAAACTGCTTATCTTTTGTGCTTGCTCTCTAACCGAGAACATATGAAACCAGGGTCCCGAGAATGATTGCTTCCTGGTAATACTAAATCAATACTAAATATAGAACATAAGCCTATTTGGGCTTAAGGATCAGGAACATTTGAAAATAAGCCTTTGTGTTAAATTGTCTGGCTAACCTCTGAAATGAACGTACAGCGGTCTCCATGACCACTGAAGTTCAAAGTTGCAAAAAAGAACTAATGGAGTCGTGGTGTTGTCTTACCCCTCTTTACAGACTTTGTTATTTCATAAACATATGAGAAATGAGTGTAGAGAAACATGATCAAAGGTTGGGTTATTGGTAAAACATTAAAGAATTCTTTTTGTAAGGTTATACATCTGACTTAAATCTTCTTAAATAGTTGTTTGGCTAATGTCATACATACCTAATTAGCAAAAACTATGATTTTGAGAATTAGAAAAAACTAGTTTTCAGGTGGTATCAATCATCCTTGACTACATTCAATTTATTCTTTACATAGAAACTGGCAGGTTGAATGACCATCATAACTGAATATCTGTGTTATTTTTTACCAACAGTTTATTTTTAGATATGCAGGTAACTTGCTTGAAATTCTTAGAGAACAATAATTTTTTAGCAAATGAGCTAAAAGAATGATATATACATCAGTCAGTTTTTCTGGTTTGTCTTACATTTTATTCATACAAGGATAAAACAACTAGTTGAAAAGTGAAAAGTTCAAATGGTTTCATCTTGTTTTTACATAACTGACGGGTGGTTAGACACATTCACGGTTTGGGGAGTAAGAACCATCACAATAGATAAAGGCTATAGGAATTCTTCAACAAAACCGTACACGACCCCTTCAAGTGCACTGAACTGAGCCACGTATGACCCTGGACACACAGAGAAGTAGATCCATCTGGCAACAAGGAGCAGCTATGAACAATCTGTCACTTTTCAGAAAGCAGGAGGAAGGGAAATGATTCACCAATTACTACTGTTGCTAACATGTATGAAACAAAAACTTTTGACTTCATTGTTTCACAAATGAGATATGGTGTCCAGTTTCCCCCAAATAATCCATATGCTTCCTTGAGATATAGTCTAGGTGGGCTTTATGACAAAATGAAAACCCTATAATTTTCTATAGAGCATGTATCATGTTTTTTAAAGAAGATACCATAATTCTTTCCGTTAAAAGGCACTCCTTTGGAGCGGAAAAGCAGGGAAGCTTAATCCCCATAGGGTGAACTTTTCAATTGGTGAATATTTTTTGGATGGCAATTTTTATTAAAACTTTAAATGTATATACCTTTTACTTAGTTCCACTTCTGGAAATTTAGCCTAAGAAATGACCTGCATAAGATCCTGTGAGACCAGACAGAACAATTCCAGTTCATCCATACACTGCCATGGAATGGAGCTGCTGAACAAAAGGCAGGGAATCTAGTTGTTCTGACACCTTACAGCGTTGTTCAAGTGAAAACGACAGGTACAGAACTGCATGCAGAACATGATCCTATTTATGCTAAAAAGTATGTAAGTTATAAAAAAAAAAAAGTATGTAAGTTATATATGTACACCATTTAGAAGGATCTATGTCAAATACAGGGGAGTTGGCTTGTGGAGAACAGGGGAAGTTTCACATTTTGCCCTATACATCTTTGTATGTTTTAATTTTGTACAATGACCACGAATTACTTTTTAAAAATTGAGGTGAAATTCATGTAATACAAAACTCACCCTTTCAACGTGTATAATTCATGGCTTTTAGTATATTTACAAAGTTGTGTAGCCATCACTGCTACCTAATTCCAGCCATTTGCATCACCCCAAAAAAGAAACCCTGTACCTGCTAACAGTCCCTCCCCCGAGCCCCCTGTCTGTAGCCCCTGGCAATCACTAACCTGCATTCTAGCTCTATGGATTTGCTACTTCTGGACATTTCATATAAAGGGCATCAAACAGGGGCGCCTGGGTGGCTCCATCAGTTAGGTGTCTGCCTTTGGCTCAGATCATGATCTCGGGGTCCTGGGATGGAGCCTCACACATGGTTGGTGGGGGTGGTCCCTGCTCAATGAGTCTGCTTCTCCCTCTGCTCCTCCCCACTCTTGTACATGCTCTCTCTTTCTCTCTTTCATAAATAGATAAAATCTTAAAAGGGGGAGGCATCATACAAGATGTAATCCTTGGTGCCTGGTTTCTTAGCATTAAGTTTCCATGGTTCATCTAGGTTGTAGCAGGGATCAGTACTTCAGTTCTTTATACGGCTATGTATGACTTCAATAAATTAAAAAAATCTGTAAATAGCTCTGTTTTAAGAAAGACACTCAGAAAAAGAAAAACCTCATGCTTCTGTACAAATAACTTTGTAGAAACTCAGTAGCTCTAAATCCAATGTCCATATTAAAGCACAGTTTATTTCTATTGTTCTGCTCCTAACACTCCCTTGATATGCACGCCCTCAGGTCCCATTCCAAAGATTTGCCCTTTCAAACAGTATTTGTTTCCATGTAAGTCTGTTTATGAGATTAGCATTCACAGAGCAGAGCTAGTTACCTCTTTGCCCAGATGCATCTTCTTCCCTATATCCCAGGCACTGCCCCCACCTCCAATACAAAAACGCATTTATAGCGACAGAGATAGAGACAAAGGCATAATTTGGATGTTTATGGACCTCCTATCTTTTGACAAAGATCCAGGTCTCAATGAATTCAGTACACTGACCATGGGCAGAACATGTCTGCTACAGTGTAACACTTTAAATGTTCTCAGTAAGTTTCGTAACTGGCATTTTATAGTTTTCATCTTTTTTATTTATTAGAGAGAGTACGGGGGAGAAAAGCAGAAAGGGAAAGAGAGAGACAAGCAGACACCATGGTGAGATGGAGCCGGATGTGGGGCTGGATCTCATGACCTGAGCCGAAGCCAAGAGTTGGATGCTTAAAAAAAAAAAAAAAAAAAAAAAAAAGAGTTGGATGCTTAACCGACTGAGCCACCCGGGTGCCCCTAGTTTTCACCTTCTGAATAAAAATCAAGAATCCATTTTTGCTTTACGTCCTTAATTTCCAGATACCTCATTATCTAAACTAGGCAAAATTATGTAACATAGGTTGTCGTATAAAGCAGCATTATCTCTACAGCCAAGGACTCTAATATATAAATAAAAAGGGTTTTCCCTTAAAAATATGGACTGGCCCTTGCCAGCCATAGAATTTTCCTAGGAAATTCTACCAGGTTTAAACTTTGGAATGACCTCAGCAACTGCTGATGACTACAGCTGGAAAAAGAAAACAAAACTCCCTTCAAGGCCCCCAGCTGTCAGTAATTCCAATTAGCTAAAGAAAACAACATAACCCCCTTCTCCATATTTTTGTGGTAGTCATTAAAATAAAGCTAAATAATGGCTGGCTCAGTTGGTAGAGTGTGCGACTCCTGATCTTGGGGTTGTGAGTTCGAGCCCCACCTTGGGTGTAGAGATTACTTAAAAATAAAATCTTTTTTTTAAAATCAAAATGCAACTAAATAATGGACTTTAAACACACACAGTCACACACAGGTGCATGCGTGCCCAGCACAACTAGGTAACATTTGCGGTGAGGCACACCATCCCATAGTTCCAACATTAATGAGAACCTATTACATATTTTTTTTCTTCTCGAGTAGAATGAGGTGAGGACTTGTGTGTATGGAATGAGCACATTCCACTAATCAAGTATTCTGATTTCTGCCCTGGATACGACTACCTCAATCTATGAGCAGTGTACTAGAAGTAAGCTGTCCATGACAAAGGGAGGACATTTAGATCTATAAGGTGGAATCCCTTCACAAGAATATTAATCCTCACCCTTATTACCAACCAGATAAACCATAGTAGGAGTTTTGGTTTATTTTCAGTCACCTTCTGGCTAGGTTCCAGAGGACCCAACTTAAGCCAAAGGTAGCTGAATCATGTAATGATAAAAGAACCAAGGTGTAATGCAGTTCTGCTGTACTTGAAAGATTGCTAGTTCTCTCCATGATGCAACCTTTATGTTGTGAGACCTTGAACTGGACTCAAACTCACTCTTCTCTCTCATACTTGTTTAATGACAAGTTACTAAACAAACTAGGCATTTCATTTGAAATGAAGCAAGACTAAAGGGAACACAATCTTACTACCGCTACAGATAAGCTTCATTACACCCTTTCACAAAAAAGACATACATACAAACATGAAAGTCGTAACTCATTTATTGAATGAATAGTATATGCAAGAATATCAATAAAAGGAAACTAATACTACAAACTACAATTTTGAAAATAAAGCCAATATAACAGGAACAAAATATACATAACATGAGAGGAATGTTTGATTTTGACCCATAATGCATTCCTTATCTTTACAATTAACCTAAATGTCTGTTAGAACAAAACTGTATACCTTGGTCTAACCTTTAGTGCTTTTCAAAAAAGCAACAACATTCTAGAACACTTTTCGTTTTCTTTGAGATATTTAAGATTCACACATTTGTTCAAGTACATAGATTCTGATTCAACAGTAGATCTACATAGCTTGTTATTCTCTTAATATCTTGAGTAGCATGTACTCCTGAGCAAGTACTATCTGAAATTCTAAAATTGCTGATCTTTGAAATAAAATGTATTTCCGTTGTGGGTTTTTAATAAATTGAGATGAAAGTAAAATTCACACCCCCACCCCCCTCCCCCAAGGAACAAAGAGTTCTTATTAAAGTATAGAAACTCAAGTCTATCTTTCTACTCTAAAGAACATTTCTTACAAACAGTTCTGGTAAGGCAATAAATGCTCCAGAATAATCTTCAATATACGCTTGCAAAGATTACACTGTTGAATATCAGTAACGAAAACAAAACAAAAAAAAGGGGGGGAGGAAAGAAAGAAAAGACGCTTCAAAATTTCAAGCTAAAATATGCGTCAAAGACAGTCATGGCAGTATTTTTTGAAATGATGTACATGTTATATACTTAGCAAATAATGTCATGCTTATTAAAACTACAGTTAAGGACTTAAGAGATGAACAGTAAATACACTGCTGAGGTCCATTTTTCTAAATATTCATACCACAATGTCATTACTACCCAGAAGATGATGATGCTACTTGGGAACATAAGTACTGTACAATTTTTACATTGTAAGGCACTTTTTACTCAGCATGTGACGAAAACATGGATGGAGAATCAAAGTATGAGAGGTTTACAACCAAAGGTGATATTTTATGTGACTTCAGTTTACATTTCAACTTTTGATGAAAGACTGTTTAGCCCATCACACCACAGTGAGAAAAAATAGGTAGCCAGCCACTTATTCTAGCCAACCAAAAGGTAAAGTGCTATTCTGGTTGCTAGTGGCAGAAAAAGGGTTGAAGACACCCATACAAAGTTATACACTTGATTACATGACAAATCCATCGACTGACAGGTATAGTATTTGAAGTCCATGATATGATCATTGGCTGGCCACTATTACCCTGGCACCTTCCATTTTTCCTAAAAACATCATTACAGTAGTTGTCCAAAAATGAAGGTGCTCTATTGTTCCATGGGTAAGTCTATGGCACACAATGTAAAAATGATCAAGACACAGTGATTCAAAGATTTTAAAATAACAGGTTTCAAGCTGTCGTAAGGAAATAAAGTACAGATCCTTTGGGAAAAGTCACATAGCTTGGTAAACAAACATCTAGATCTGTCGTTGCACTTCAAGTCATGGTGAATTTTGAAAATTCATCACATACACACACACACACAAAAAAAAACCAATGGCATATTTAGAGCAAAAAGAGAAAAACGTATAGGGCAACCCCACTAAAGCTAGTTTCCTTCTAAAAATAATAAAAGATGGTTAAAATAAAGCAATCATTGAGTCCCTTGATTTAAGTGAATGTGTGAATACACACTTGACAAATGTGACCTTAAGGGACTAGCAGTTAAAAAAAATCAGTCATTAAGCACAGTGTAATTTTCCACCTGTTACATTTTAAAAATGCTTCTCCATAAGCTGCAGAATATCTTGATGTACAGTCAAGTTAACATATTATTTCTTATTTGCTAATTTGCTTTAATGTGGTAGGTTAACAAAGAATTCAGAAATCAGAATCCCTACCCTTGGTATTGAGGTGCTATGGTAATATTAGGCAGACCACAACTAAAGTTTTTTGGTTTTGCCATAAAGAAATATATAAATGTGCTTCAGCAGGTAAGTGGAAGAAAATATCCCTAGCTAGAAATGCCAGTGTGAAAATCCTTTCTAAACAGCTGGGTTCTTAGGCTTCAAAAAACAACTCCAATGATCAAGAAAACACCACCAAGCCCTACCAGAAAAAAGTAGGGCACGAGAGCCTATTTAATAGATAAGCAAAGCAATGCATGAAAACATTAAAAATATTAAATAATTTTTTAAAAAAATAGTGGTCACAAAATGAAAAATAAATACTGTTTTCTGCAGACTGTTTTTTACTCCTACAGCGCATGAGACCTTCTTACATACTTTGGGCCAATATATGAAGTGTTCCACACAACACGGCACTTGAGAGGAACCAGTTTCAGACATGGTGGCTGAAGTCCTTAATGAGTAGTAACCCATTACATCTTAAAGAGGTTTAATTTGCTGTTGCCAAATGTTAGTTTAAACTTACAAGGATCCAATCATTTTGCTGGAAGCTCTTTGTAGGGCATGATAAGAGAAGAGGTTTACTGTCAAGAGAATTTTGGCATAAGCACTGGAGCTCACAACTTAAAATCACCAGTCGCCCGAGTGCATGCTGGTCAGTGAGAGCAAGTTTAACAGGAACGAAATGAAAAGCTTTAGCACACTTCTTGGAAGAGATTTTTAGCATGTGCTGTCAAAGCCAAGAGAAAAAGAAGGTTCTCTTCATTTCTAGCCTCCGTTACTGGAGTGTGAAAAAAAATCACATATTCCCATGTGTTGCCACCAGAGGTGTGTTTGCACTGTAAAGTGAAATTCGCTTATGCCTTCCCTTGAGTATGAATCCACTAAACAAACTCAGACACTCTAAACAGTAGAACTTTGTTCAGTCCAGAAATATAGCTTACTTCATTTCAATGTCTGCTTTAACTGTTGACACTATACACAGGGTTAATAGTGTTTCAATTGCTTCCCAGAAACTGCAAACTACAGCTACGTAATATCAACATGTCAAATTCTGCCATCTAGTGAAGGCTCATAAAACAAACAAGACGTTTTTAGGCAGTTCAATGAAGGATCTAAGAGCTGGGCAGTAAAAAGTTACAAACCCTTTTTGATTTTAGAAAACAGTGAAAAAAGAATAGTAGTTATGGATGTCTTATTCATTCCCAGTTTTCTAACTCTGTCCCATGAACCTGTTTAAAAGATGATAAAAAATTGTAAAATATGATGCTTGAGGGGAACACAATAAATATAATGTTATTGAGGAGCGAGAACATCTTATTGGTTCGACATTACAACTACACTTATTGATAAAGTGGATAGCTTGTTTTTACTGTTACAAAATCAGCTAGTTAAAAAAACTATGCAAGCCTACACAATCCTTTAGCATTCTAGTAACATGCTTAACTAAACATAATAGCATTAAAAAATCATACTGCATATACCATTTCTCCAACATGTATTTATCAGCGAGTTTTGTATCCTGACAACAGATCCGATAGAAGTAACTTTCATACCTAGTTTCCATTAAGTTGTTGCTGAGTTAGTTGTTGCTGGTCAATTTCTACTTTTCCCCGGCTTTTACTCTCTCGTTCCTCGTCTTCTTCATCTCTCTCATCATTTCCACTATGATTTTTACAATATAGTCTACAATGACGAAAGATAAAAGTCTCAAAATGTTTTGTCACATGTTTGTCACAAGTTTCTAATATGTGAGTAGAATAAATAAATACAATATGTATGCCATTAGTAGATGAGCTTGGTGCCCATTTAAAATAAGAGTTTCCTCATCTATGCTTTTAAAAAACACTACATTTAGTTACAGGTCCATTTCCAAGTAAATGATAGGAAAGCACTCTATTAATGAGATCATAGAAGTTCATCTGAAAGAAAACCTATGGTTTAAGATAAAAGTTGTACATATGCCCAAAGATGAGGCAATGCCTCATTTTGCCCATTGAGATTAAAAATGAAGCTTCCAGCCACCTTGAAAATATAAACTTGCAGGTAGATAGACAAAATGATCAAATTCTAGGTTTCAGATACAGAATTCAAAAGCATTTTAGGAAATAGTATAAACTATATACTGCTGCTCTCTGCTCAAATTGCACGAGAAATTTTTATTCAAACTCCTCAAAATGTCTTTTCCTCAATGGTGTCCTGGCCCTTCCTGGGCCCCCTCACAGTTTTCCCCGCCCTGCATTTGGCTAGGTCTCTCTTGATCTAGCCTGGCTCCTCCAACTTCTTTTTCTCCCATGAGCTGACTTTTTGGGAAAAGTCAGACTAGCTATCTTTTCAAAATGCCATTCTGGATTTGACAAATTATGGTACTATTTTATTTGGTTCTCTCTTATCCAATATTTCCTAGAAACTGGAAATAAGGTCTAAGGGCTTGATTAGCCCTAAGTTCAACTTTCCTAGTTAGTGCAGTATATTTGATAGGTGACCCTGCACATTCAGGAGGGATGTTGATTTCAGAATACCCTACTAATAGTGATGCTATCTGATCATTTGGTTAAGGTGGCAGTGATAGCCAGACTTCTCCATTGTAAAGGCAGGTTTTCCCTTTTAAAATTAGCAAATAGCCACTGGTCTCATACTTGGGCATCGGGGTGTTTTGAGAACCTTTTATGTGGGTATATATATCTTGACATCCATCCATTTTTAATAAAAATAGCAATATGAGTTATCTAAGACAAAGGTTTAGGTAGGCCAATGAACATATACATAACATTATGTGTTTTATAGTTAAGCACTCCACCCTAAAAAATGGGTGAGCTGATCTCAGCTCAGTTTTACGTCAATTGTACACAGATGACAAGATGGAAGGCTTTAAAAATGTTCAGTGGATGCCCTCTTGTGGTCATCAGTAGACACTCATATACGAATTCTGACACAAATGATCTACAACTAGGTTTAACAGGAAGGGTTTCTAACATGTGAGTAGAATAAAAGGCAGGGACAGGTGGGGTGGGGTGGGGAGCCACAATAGCTACTGACTTCCAAACCTAGCTTTGCTTATTTTTTTATTCTTTTTTTTTAATTTTTTTTTTATTTTATTTATTTATTTTATTTATTTATTTATTTATTTTTTTATTCTTAAAACACTTTCAATTATTTCCAAAGAACTATGGAGATGTTGTTCTCTTCAAATGCAGCATATTGGGGATTACTTAAAAAAAAAAAAAAAAACACCTGAGTTCAAATATTAAGAGTGAATTCCTACATAGTGCACCTATAAAGTGTCTCCCTCCAAAATATAACCTGCATCTAATCAAGCCTTTGAGCCAACCTATAAATTATGGGGTAGAGAAGGTAAATGGCATCCTGGAAAAGCAAAAGGATAAATCTAGAACATGGGACTTTCACAGGACGACTTACCAGGTTCTGCAAGTAGAGGGGAAAGATGGGGTGTAGTGGGGATTGCTTTATATTGAGAGACGAGGAAACATATCCATTAAAAGCAATGTAGGGACCTTGTATGTATTGAGATTTGAAACAAAGCAGGTCTGAAAAGACATTTCCAACACAACTGGGGAATTGTGAACATGGACTTGGGAGATGACACTAAAAACTTACTGTTAATTTTACAAAGTGTGATAATGGCATAGTGATACTGAAGTATGTGGGGATACAATGGCAAGAGGTGTGGGGTTCTGCTTTAGCAGATCTCTGAAAGAAAAACAGTAGATGAAAGCAAGTGTGGCAATAACTTGGGAGCTGCTGAGATGGGGCGTTGCTACGCTATCCTATTTTTGTATATTTTTGAGATTTTTCATAAGAGGTTTTTCTAAAAGGATGAGCCCTTTGTTGTTAAAATGGATGGGATTATTTCTCACTAGCATAGACCCATTATATGGCTTTTCACCAATCTAGACACCAAGACCACAGGTGTCAACCAAATAAGATCTCTATCACAGAATTTAATTTTTTATGGTGGGTGATGGACTTTTTTTAGAAACATATTTTTTAAAGTTTAGTCAGAGACAATAAAACAGGGTAAGCAGAATCACCATGAAATCTTCCCTCGTCTTTTTAATGAACAAATACACTTAATCTAATGAATAGATTAAAAAAATAATTTAATGAATATATCCAGGACCCAGAATTCTAGAGCCAGTAAAGGAAAGCCACATGTAGGGGAGGGAAGCCACTTCATTCAGAAGTATTTCTCCTTGCATTTCCTCCTATTTGTGCATTCTTCTATTCCCAAACTACTTGCATATGGACTCTCATTTGAACTCAATAATCTCTAAGAAAAAATCTGGAATCTGCACCATAAGCAGATTTTATTATTTTTTTAAGATTTTATTTATTTATTCATGAGAAACACACACACACAGAGGCATAGAGACACAGGCAGAGGGAGAAGCAGGCTCCACGCAGACAGCCTGACGTAGGACTTGATTCTGGGTCCCTAGGATCAGGCCCTGGGCTGAAGACGGCGCTAAACTGCCGAGCCACCTGGGCTGCCTGTAAGCAGATTTTAGAAACAAATTCTAATGTGAAAAAATAAAGAGTAATTCAAATCACTGTGGATCCCAGTGTAAATATTTTCTTTAGAGATGGTCACTGCAACATGGTTTTCTAAGAGCTCAAGAGTAAAAACCATCTGAATGTCTAAAAAAGGAAATGATTAGGGATGCCTGGGTGGCTCACTGGTTGAGCATCTATCTGCCTTCGGCTCAGAGCGTGATCCCAGGGTTCCGGGAGCCTGCTTCTCCTTCTGCCTGTCTCTGCCTCTCTCTGTCTGTATCTCTCATGAATAAATAAATCTTAAAAAAATAAAAATAAAAATTGGGACACCTGGGTGGCTTAGCAGGTGAGCAGCTGCTTTTGGCTCAGGGCGTGATCCTGGAGTCCCAGGATCGAGTCCCACATCAGGCTCCCCACATGGAGCCTGCTTCTCTCTCTGCCTATGTCTCTGCCTCTCTCTGTGTGTCTCTTATAAATAAGTAAAATCTTTAAAAATAAATAGGGACGCCTGGGTGGCTCAGTGGTTTAAGCGCTTGCCTTTGGTCCAAGGGCATGATCCTGGGGTTCCGGGATCGAGTCTCACATCGGGCTCCCTACGTGGGGCCTGCTTCTCCCTCTGCCTGTGTCTCTGCCTCTCTCTCTCTCTGTCTCATGAATAAATAAAACCTTTAAAAAATAAAAATAAATAAATAAAAATTTAAAAAGGAACTGTTGGGGATCCCTGGGTGGCTCAGTGGTTTAGCACCTGCCTTTGGCCCAGGGCGTGATCCTGGAGTCCCGGGATCAAGTCCCGTGTCGGGTTCCCGGTATGGAACCTGCTTCTCCCTGTGCCTGTGTTTTTGCCTCTCTCTCTCTCTCTATGTCTATCATGAATAAATCAATAAAAAAAATCTTTAAAAAAAAGGAACTGTTTAAACTGATAGACCCATACAATGGAATACTATGCAACCATTAAAATGGTGATGTTAAACTGTTTAATGTCACAGAAAAATATGTTTCAGATATAGCAAGTAGAAAACAGATTATAAAAGGTGTATATAAGAAAATCTTTTTATGAATACGTGCATACACAGAAACACTTAAATGTCTAGAAAATATTCTGAAAGATTTAAAATTCTGTTTGCTGGTAAAATTAAAGTTCACATCAAACCTTCCACCCCTTATCTCTATTTTCCTTTTTTTCCCTAAGTGAAAATGGATAACTATTACAATATCTAGATAGAGCTGAAATTTAGATATAGTAATTTTCCATAGATCTGATTTTAGATGTTTAACATGGGCCTGTTAGTTTAAGTATTAATGCTGCTTTAAATAATGTATTGCTTACAAAAATATTCAACCACTGAACTATGTAAATACAGAATTGCTTCTCTTCCTTCCCCATGCAATGAGGTAACTGTTACCTCAAAAATTTATGTATAGACACATATCTTGTACACGTATATGCACATGTGATGTTTATAAGCCAAAATAGATCATACAACTTGTTTTCACCTTAATCATAGAAATACCTCTGTGACTCTCCACATATTATCTACTTCGATCTTTAATTGCTGCATAGTATTCCACTAAACACAGCTACTAAAACTTAAAAGTCTCTTGATAGACATTCTGTTTTGGGCTCAATTTATGCTATTGTGGGTAAAAGGCTAATAAAATTCTTTTCCCATTTCATCTTTAGTTAATTCTAGTTATTCTCCTGGCAACCGAGTAAAAAGTGGCATGGTGAATCTACTTCTTTACTAAGCTGCTACCCCTCAACCCCTGTTTGTAGACTGTAGCTAGATTGGGAGAATTATATTCTGATGAGCCCTATCTCTGGTCCTGTGCAGTATAACCTGAAAATGACCTATGCCTATGTAATTATACTGTGATAGGTGCTGGCTCCGATGGGGTAGGAGGCATCTAAGGCAAGGATTCACCCACTGTGAATCCAAGCTTACTGGGCCTGAGCTGTACTGCTAATACTGACCACTGCAGGGACTCCCTTGGAGTATCAGATGTTGCCTTGCTGGCCAGCTGCGGTTCCTGTCTGTATCCCTGAGTAGACTGATGCCATCTGTGCTAATCTCATCAATCTGAAGTACAGGGGAGTAAAAAAAATGCCCCAGAGGGTCCCGCAGCTATCATTAACGGTACAGTGGAACTTTTTGCACATACATCTTTGTGCTGTTTTCTGTTCACTTCCGTGGCAGAAATCCCTACAAAGCAGACTACTAGCAAAATATACACATTATCTTGTTAAAGATTGTGGTCTCCATTGCTAAATTGCTCTCCTAAATTGTACCAAGTTACAGTCTCAGTATCAAATGCGAATGCCCAGGTCTCCAGAACCTAGCTGATATGTGAATCCTACTAACCTGTGCCCATCAGATACGCACGATCTTGTTTTAATTTGCATTTCCTTCATTACTAATAAGGATGAATGGCTTTTCACATGCTTATAACACATGGCTAGTTCTCCTATAAATTGCTTTCATGTCTTTGGCCATTTTTTTTTCTAAACTGGGCTGTTTTTCTTAAGGATTTGGAGTCCTCTTTAGCCTTTACTGTAGTCAAAAATTCTGAGTTTCCTATCATGCTTAGAAAGGTCATCTGTACTCAACAGATCCTAGAAAATTTCTCATACATTTTGTTTTACTTAGGATTAGATTTTTTTAACCCATCGAGAATGTATTCTGGGGTCTGAGGCAAGGATTCAAATTGTTTTCTAAATGGAAAGCCAACTGTATAAGGATCAGGTATTGAATAATCCCTCCTGTCTCCACAGATCTAGTACCACCGAAATTACCCAACAAAGATATTTCCTATGATCTGTTACTGTGCCAGTACCAGTTTGAATTACTAGGTGACTGGTTTCAATATCTATAGGGGATCTCTCCTCTTGATCTCATTAAAATTGTTCTTGGCTGCACGTGATAAAGACTAGTTGACTGCCCTAGTACCTATTTTCCCTTCTTCCCTTCGTAGCACTGAACCAGATTTGGGTAGCAACGTGCCCACCAGGGGTGGATTTCCCAGCCCCGCTTGGATGGGTGACTAAATTCTTGCTAATGAGATGCTGAGCAGAAGTATGTGTGGAACTTCCAGGAATGTGGGTTAAAAACCTATCAGCTGGAAGAACAGCTCCTTTGCATCCCACTTCCCTTTGCTCCCACTTCCTCCTACTGCCTATGGAAGGATGCCCCAAGGATGAGAGAACAGAGAGATGGTAATAGAGGTCCCTGATGACACAGAAAAGAGCCTAACACATCTGGGCTGCTGTCCTAGGAACATCTTTTAGGGGAAAAACAAATTTCTATCTTGTTTAAGCTTGCAGTTCTTCTCTGGTGCATAAGTTAACTTAACCATTGCTGGTAGAAAATAATATCCCATTCACTCTTCTGGATAAAAACCATCAGAATTTTGTATTTCATTAAAACTATGTTCCATGCATAGATTAATTTGAGGAGAATGGGTATCTTTCAGTGTTGTGTCTTTTCATCAAGGAACATAATATATTTTACTATCCATTTGGGTCCTGTGTAAAACAGTTTTTTTTTTAAAGGTTCAACTAAAAATAAATTAAAAAAATAAAAAGGTTCAACTTTGGTGTGTGTATGTGTGTAGGGAAGGGGTGGAGGGTGATGTTTTTCCTTTCCATTGTCTAACTAGTTATTACTGGAATTGTTTTTAAAACTTCATCTAAAAAAAATAAAACATCTCATATTCAGCAACCTTACTGAGCTCCTATTAATTTTAGTTAATGGAGTTGGCTCCTTTGGATTTTCCTGGTAGACAATGACATCAATAACAAATATTGACAATTTTATTTTGCTCCTTCATGGTATTTATTACACATTTTTCTTCCTTTTCTTGTTGCACCGGCTTAACCCTCCAGAAGAACGCGGAAACGTAACATTCATAGTTGGCACCTTGTCTTGTTCCTGGATCTGAATGAAAGTGTATTGGTACAGTGGTTCTCAATTATGGATGAACATGAGAATAACTTGGGGATCATCAAAAACATGGTTTGGGCATCAACCCACTGAATTCAAAATCTGAGGGTGGGGCCCAGGCATGAGCATTTTTAAAGAGGGTGCGATCCACCCTCAGGTGGTTCTGAGGCTCAGCCCTGGTTAAGAACCACTGTCCCTTTTCTTTAACACTAAATAAAGCTCTTTGGCTGTTGTCCTATCATAAATGCTCTGTTAGGACTCCTGCTTCCCAAAGGCACTCTTGGTACCGCACTTTAAAATTCAGAAATGGATGTTGAATGCTATCAAATGCCTTTTCACCATCCACCAGGAAGGTGATAGGATTTTCCTTTCTCTATTAATTACAATGGATCACATTAATATATTTCCTAATTTTGAATGGTCTTTAAATTGTTAGAAGACAGCATTGGATTTGATTTTCTAACATTTTATTTAGGACTTTGGTATAAAAGTTAAGAGTGGTCTATAGTTGGGACGCCTGGGTGGCTCAGTGGTTAAGTGTCTGCCTTGGGCTCAGGAACACTGCAGTTCCAGGAGAGAGTCCCACATGGGGCTCCCAGCAGGGAGCCTGCTTCTCCCACTGCCTCTTTCTGTATCTCTAATGAACAGATAAATAAAATCTGTTAAAAAAAAAAGAAAAAAAGACTAGTCTATAGTTTTCTTATTTTTGTTTTAAATGTGATCTTTGTCAGGTTTGGTGTCACAATTATATAAAGTTTTAGAGAATGAACCAAGTTTTTCATCTTTTGCTATGTGCTGGACCTCTTTATTTTTTTAAAATATTTTATTTATTTATTCATGAGAAACAGAGAGAGAGAGAGAGAGTCAGAGACACAGGCAGAGGGAGAAGCAGGAGCCTGATGCAGGACTCGATCCCAGGACTCCAGGACCACGCCCTGGGCCGAAGGCAGGCACCAAACCGCTGAGCCAACCCAGGGATCCCCTGAACCTC